>NC_085955.1:5706133-7011883 GCF_963556715.1 Cydia fagiglandana
ATAGGGTCCACACAGTTAGTGTTGGCGATGGTAGGCAGGTTTATCAATTTCGAGGGTAGTCTAAACTAAACCATTCCGCGCTAGCGGTAAACAGAACGGTAAGCATAAATGATTAGTCACTCGTCACTCGCCAACCTTAAAATAATAATCGCGCGCGTACTAAGGTTAAAAAAAATGTTTTCGAACCGGGAATATTACGAAGTGGTATGGTGTTATTTATTAAGTGGTGAGTGTTTACGTGGTGCACAAAGATTATACGAAATGGAATCCGTTCCACGCCTTCGCAGACAAGGATTGAATCCAAGAGTACCATCTCGTGGGACTTTCGTTAATTGCGTCGACTTTTAATCAAATGTAAGTACATAAGTTGATTCAATTTTTTAAATACGCCTGAATGCAAAGATTCCTGACCTAGTTTATACTCATTGTTTTTAAGCCACGGACGTTTTGTTAATAATCATTAGTCAGAAATAACATTTTAGATTAAAAATGGGTTGCCTTTGCATTTTGACGGTTCTAAGCCCGTTAAAGTATGAAAGGAAAAATTAGCAACTTATGTAGGTAATCTCGCTGCAATAGGGTTCATAATTGGTGACGCGATTGCAAACAGCGGGAGGGGCGGGGTGTCAATGACCTTAACTGATAAGAGAGGATAAGCGCGTGTAGTGGGTAGTTGTCGGTTCACCATAACGTACGAGGTTTTTAGGACAACTTGATGATGAGTTATTTCGAAAAAAAATTACTGAGCGATATTAAAAGAAAAAACACGTGTTTAATATTTTTTCGAGTTCTTTCGGTTGTTTCAATTTGGCCAGTGAATTAAATTTCACCCTGTATATAGCAGTAGTAGTTGCCGCGCACCACGGTCATATCTGTCGTAATATAAAATAAAATATGTAGCTAGGTGGCGCAAAAAACGCTCGAATGTGCAATTCACGAGAAACAGTAACCTGCAACGCTGCGGTTGTAACCTCAATTATATCGCCCGCCTTCAGTCGCCGCCCTATACAAAAACATCCTCCTAGTACCTAGTACCAGGGCAGGAAAGTACCTAATATATATACACCAATTATTCTACAACAGATATCTGCGGAAAAGAAACCTCATACAACTCTGACCGAAGACTCGCAAGGACTCCAGTCACCTTCTCCATCTCTCCAAAATACATGCCCGCTGAAAACCTGAGCAAGCTGCCTCGTCTAACCATGACCACCAAGACGAACAGCTACCATCCGGAGCAGGGCTTACTGTCGAAGAGAGGTAGGAAGGCAGTGAAGAATGTGCTGCTGTCTAAAGTAGTACCAAGGATGTAATTGTTGCTTTATTGTGGCGTAACCATGTAACTAAATAAAATTGTGATTGTTTAGTTATCTTTCTCTCCATCCTATGAGTTCGTTTCTTTAAGCATTAGAAAGAAGGTAAGCGATCTAGGCATGTCTTTTAATTGAAAAACGCTTTTCAGAATGAGTAACTATTACTAATGAAAGTAGAAGAATATGAATGATCGTATTAGATTCATAATTGTTACATATTTGCCGTGACTTATTTTTAGAACGTGTTTTTCAATTATAAAAGAAATTGTTTACCTTTTTTCTAATGCTAATAAACGTTAAACGAAGTATAGCGTTGTAGCGGCATTGCGATATCGCTGGCTCAATATTAGGGGTATGTTTCTGTTTCACTTTTATCGAACCGAAATTAAAACATAGTGACATTAAGTCGATTTTTAACTACCTATGTTGAAAATGTAACATATATATATAGAACCCTGTAATATTGGGCCAGCGATGTGGAAGCCAAGGTGTTGAAGGTTGCTTATATCATTTGAACAAACTTTTCGGACACTTCCCACAACGCACGAGCTAGTTTACGATCTTGAGCGGTTCTCGAAGGTTTCGCTTCACGGCAGTCTTGGAAGTAGCGGCCGCTGGTCGAGGCGAGCTCTGGGGCTACTGCGAGGTGCACCGTCGTCTGAGCACCTTCCCATGGACTTTTGCAGAAAATCCGAAGCAGAAACAACATATGCTTAACGACGGGTATGGTAGTTATGATGTCAGTATCCACACATCCCGGATGCAAAGAGTTTGCCGTTACTCCAGTACCTCGCAACCGTCGGTCCAACTCAACTGTCATCAAAATATTGCATAATTTTGATGCATAGTACATCTTTTTCACATTTATCGTTTTAACTGTCTCTTTCTCACCATTAAGGTTATTCAAATCAAGGTTGCAATAATGATGGCCCATAGACGCGACATTGATTATACGACTTGGCGCTGACGATTTCAGTTTCGGTAAAAGTAAGCAGGTCAACAAGAATGGTCCATAATGGTTGACCTGCATGCCTAGTAGTAGTCCGTCTTCGGTTTTTACGAGTTCTGAGCCGTATATAGCCGCATTGTTGATGAGGATGTCCAGCCGTTCTTGGCTAGTGTTAATATTGTTGGCAAATCTTCTGACTGAGTTTAAAGATGCGAGATCGAGGTGTAGGTAGTGCACATCAGGGTTGCCGGTGGCGGCGACGATCTGGTCCCTGGCTGTGACGCCGCGGCGCTCGTCCCTGCACGCCATAATTACTCGCGCTCCTCTCTCCGCTAGATCCTTAGCTGTTTCAAATCCTATGCCCGAATTCGCACCCGTCACTATAACCACTTTACCCACCAAATGTTTGCTGTTCTTGCAAATACCGCTTGTAAGTTTGATATAAACCCATGTGACGAAGATGAAAAATAACAAGTATAAAAACCACATGACGAGTCGAGTGCCCCATAAGTTGTGTATAGGCCGTAAATGCTACTTTAATAAATATTCAACATACGACGTAGGACATAGGTATTTAATATGCTTCAGGTCGTTTCTCAAAAAGTTGGCACCGCCACCTGTAAATAGGTTTATGTTAGAACTTTTTTTTCATTATGTATAATTTTTATATATAAAATTTTAACACATATTTAGAGAGACTTTTTACACAGAGGCCTAATACTTTGAAAAAGATTTAATAAATATTGATTACAAAAAAAAAATTGTAACTACGTTTATCCGTTAACCTGCCGTGTCCCAACGCGAGGTACTGATGTTCCGAGCTATGAAAACCACACAAATTATTAACTTTATTTAACGTCATTACCGTATTTTATTAACATATATCCTTAACTTTTAAAGTATTAAATAAATAAATAAATAAAAATGATTTATTCAGTAACTTAATAGCTTAACAATGTGCAGGTTGGTGTCTCTTTTTAAGTATTAGTCCGATAGCAATAACTTTTGAAGTTATAAGATTATTAATGTTGCCTATTTTTTACATATAGTTTTCAGACCACACACTAAACCTAATAATAATAATTTGTGTCATCCTAGGTATTTGCTTAGGTAGAAATTTAGGTATTTCTTTTTTTAAACAGCATTCGGTAAAAAGAATATTCGAGATGAAATTCTTTGTTTCCCTGTAAATGCAAAGTGGCTTCCGACGTACACACGCATTTTGTGTCATTTTCATTCACGGGTATAATGACATTTAATAAATACCTAATAGTGAACCTAAAATGCCTAAAATAAAATTATAGTCGGTAAGTGAAGTGTTGTACTTCACAGGATATTATAATATGTTATTAAAACAAATGTGTGTCAAATTCATCCACCGCTTTTATTTTTAATCTTTTTTTTTCTTATAAACATCACGTATCTGCCACAAAAAAAAATTCATGTTATTAAGTTTACGTCTACATTATTATAATGCCACATCGAGACAACATTCATAATTTGGGTCATTTTCAACAACGGTTTTTTACTATTTGGCAAAATAAAACTTTGCATGAACGGCCTACGCGGGGAAGGCTACTTACGCGGGTAGGGTGCTTGTTAGATGAACATTATGGCTCCTCTACACGATGGGCCAACGCCGGCTACTTGCTCCCTCTAACACATAAATGCGTCCCTTGGAGTGGCCGGCGTTGGCCCATCGTGTAGAGGAGCCATTACAGTGTATTTATTTCATTCGGAGGCATAATTATTATATTAAGTCTTTTCATAGTGTGGGAGTAGGTATGTTGTAAGTATATTTAAAAATAAAATGTAGGCTCCTCATACTGACCAACATTCTTGACGTTCGCAATCAAAAGGTACCACTTTATCCTTGCCATAAGGACTCTCTGACAGGTTATTTGTATATAGATACAATAAAATTTCGTCTTTATGGTAAAGGACAAAGTGGTCCCTACCTTTTGAATGAGAATGTCACATCAGCGACTGTTAAAAATAATTTTTATTTGATATTTAGTACACTTTTTAAGGTTATTTTAAGACGCAATGTATTGCTAATTTTGTGATTTATAAAGCGTGTAATTTTTTTTATAAATTTGGTCGGACTGGAAAAACTGCCAGGTTAAGGTGAGGCCGACCAAGACATAGATACGTCAACAGGCTTATTTTAGCTATTATAATCCGTTTGTTTCATTCTATTTTTCGATGAGGTAAATTGTAGCTCTCACGTGACCCAATAAATCTGGTCAGACTGCAAAAACTGCCAGGCTAAGGTGAGGCCGACCACTTTTTTTTTACTGTCCTCAAGGTCAGGTATCCTACCATACAAGTTTCATTCTATTTTTCGATGAGGTTTTTTTTTGATGAATTTTTGTCCAACGTTTTTGCCATTTGTACAAAATCTGCCACGTTAAGCCTAGGCCGACCAAGTGCGTTGGAAGCTACTAAATGTCAGGTACCTCTACAGGGTAGGTACCTATATTCTATTTTTTGATGAGGTTTGTTTCATGCAGCCGGCCACCGGACTATATTTATTTGTTATTATACACCGCTAAGTCCATGTTATTTGTTTTAAATGTAGAGTTTAGAAACTAATTCGTGGTAGTAAACGATACAAATATTAGAAAAGTCCTTTACAACCTTGTTCGCTTCATATACTTATGGTAAAAATATTTTAGGGCGGGTCATAAAGGGCAAGTAAAATAATAATTGTCAATAGTAAAATATGTCCTTTACGACCATATTGACCATACGAGATACGATATGAAAAATCATCAAGACAAATGAAGGGCTTGAAGGACGACAAAAGACATGTGTCATTTACAATCATATTTATATTTAGCGGTAACCTTAACGATAATATCTATGAATTTATAATTTATAATTGGTTATTTACGCCCCTTGAGATAAGCTGTTTTTGCAAGCTCATAGTGCAAAAATTGGGTCGTAAAGGCAACTTTTTAAGAGATATAAAAATTTTCACTATACAGAACGAAAGCGCTTGGAATTCTGAACAAAACTGTATATAACGACTACCGTAGACTCAAAGGGCGTAAGGGACAAAATTGCAAAAATGCTGTTATACTCAGTATTTTTTCTACTTAGTATATTTAACGTATCGATAACTTGAAAAAAATGTCCGTTAAGCCCTATGAAAAATCAACGCTTGAACACAGTTTTCCAACGCATTTGGCCGTATCTGCCAATTCAAAAAAATGTTGTGAGACATTTTGGCGTAACTCCCAACTTTGTGTACGATACGCCCCTTTGCATCGGAAATTTTTGAGTGTTAAATGTACGTTACGCCCACAACTAATGTACAAAAAATGTACAACTACTGTATATTTATACGAGAGAGAGATTAAATGTAAGAGATACGCCCGCGCCCCCATACTATGTATAATTTCGGGTTTATAATTGTTGCTTTTTTGTGTTTAAGTGGGATGACCTAGTTATACCTACTTTCCTTGTCAATTTTTTTGTTAAGTAGGTACTTGCATTACCTGCTCATGTGCTCATTGCTTTATTTATAGGTTTACAAAATTTTGACAATTTAAACTGAACTAGTGGGTACTTTTTAGAGATGCACCGGATATCCGCTTACTATCCGGTATTGGCCTATCCGGCTATTATTTTACTATCCGGCCGGATACCGGATAGTAACATTGCTTGATTTCGGAGTAATAAAATTGGATTTAACAAACAGACACGGTCATAATCTTACTTATTTATTATTTTAAAACAATATAATCATTCCACTGACTTGTACGCGCACTCATTTCGAACCTAGAAATGAGTGTGCGCGAACGTTTACTAGGAAACAGGTCAAACCTGCAGAATGCGCACCTGAAAAACTGAAACGTAGGTATAGTTCCTCTGACCGGATATTCGGCGGCCGGATACCGGATATTCGGCTGATGGTCAGGGCGAATATCCGGTATCCGGTATCCGGCCAAACAACTATCCCTTGCATCTCTAGTACTTTTTCATCAGTTTTATAAAAATAATAAAACATGACTATATTCAAATGATAATTACGGCGTTTAATTAAGGTTAGACTGATAACTATTAGTTTTGTTTGTGACTGGGTCATTGGTAATATTAATTAAGACGTAATATTAATATTTTTTTGTTTAAACCCTGATTTACAGGATTAACCTTATGAAAGTTACTGTCTAGGTATAACGTTTGCATTTAAATCCATAGAAGTCCGTAAGTCTGGCCGCATGCCTTTTTCTCTAATATAATGTCATAAATATGTGATCATATTCAATAAGTTTTACTGAATAGACATACGAAATTTCAAAACTACTACTGTACCTAATAGTACTTTAGTATGTAAAAGTAAAATTTATAATCCAATTAACATTACAAACAGAAATAACGCATAATACTTTCTATAGTAAAATTAATTTGTTACTAATTGTTGTTTATCAATATATATAGGGTGTCCAGTAATTAATGGACAACCTTCTAACCATCGACAGGGCACCTCAGGCTGGTCCAGAAAAAGCACTTATAGGTCTAGTAAAAGTTTCGTGGTTTTCGAGATAATCGCGCTTTTATGTCTTTTTACTAGTTAGCACCATACTTCACCTTAATCACCATCTAGGCCATATTTTTGTTTGTAGAAATGTAAATAGCATGTGTGATACCATTTTAGAATCAGTATTAAATAAACTATTTTTAAGAAAGTTGGCCACTCTGTTCTCCATACGTTTTTTTTTTTTCACCACAAGGGATCAGACTTCTTAAAAATGTTAGAGTACAATGTATTTTTTTGGATTAAGGTCTTCTAAAAATACACCTTGGCTGTGGAAAAACTGTATTGCCTATCGGTTCGGTTAGCAGGTCTATTTGAGAATATTTTTCAAAAAACAGAAGGTAAAAATCTTTTCATTTATGTCCTAAGCGATCATTACAGTGAAACAAGGAACCAAAATTAGAAAAGTGCGATTATCTTGAAAACCACGAAACTTTTACTAAACCTATAAGTGCATTTTTTGGACCAGCCTAAGGTGCCCTGTCGATGGTTAGAAGGTTGTCCATTAATTACTGGACAGCCTGTATAAATGGTAGGACAGCAGTGATTCTGTTGAAGTAATAATAATCATCATTGTTCTTAAGAGCCTAGCTCTTGTCGGTAGAGTATTCGCCATTCCGTTCTTTTCTCTGCCACTGTTTTGAGCTCCTGATACGTCACTACATTAATTTTCTCTTTGGCCTGGTCAATATATGCACGTCTTGGTCTTCCTCTGCCTCTCTGTTCTTCTATTCTGCCTTTAATTATAGACTTTATGTAAGTATCGTGACGTATCAGGTGCCCCAACATTTTTCGCCTTCGGTTTTCAATTGTTTTTAGCAGAGATCTCTTCTCACCTACCAAATTCAATTTAATTAATATACTTGAAGTAATATAAAAAAAAACATTGTCTTTGTAGTGTGTAAAAAAACATTGTTTTCTTAAAAACGACCTTTTCCACGTTTAAGTATCCAAAATAACAAATATGGGGAAAACTTGACAGTAAATACATACATCTCTATAAATTTTCAGAAAAAAAATGTAAATTATAGTACTGTACAATCGCCCTCGAGCAGGGAAATTGTATTTGGCGAGAAATTAAACAATCTAATGCCAGTGAAAGCGAATCAATCGAAAGCCAACTCACCCCGTCTCTGCACGCCGAACTGCTGGTCGGTACCGACACTCTCCATGGGCGAGCTGATGCTGTAGTGGCTGGGGCGAGGGTTTTTATCACACAAATCGACAGTTTTAGTGGTATTTTTGATTTATCACGACGAACGGGCTTGCGCATTCGGTCATGAGCAGCCATCAAATCGATCTACCTTCAACTGGCTTTTATAAACGTCAAAAAATTCGAAAAAAAACTACCCTACCAAACTGTCGCTAATTAATGCGTTCCATTTTACTATATATAGAAATGACATGTATCAAATAATAACAAATAAAACTAAACTAGATAGGTATGGTGTCCGGAACCATCAAGTACTTAGAAGTATAGTGTTCCCTAAATGCAAGTTGCGAATATTGCAACGAAATTGTTGGATTTACGCCAACTGGTACTAAAACAGTTTAATTTTTAGTACATTACGCCCTTTTTCTGATAAGATAAACATTAAAGAAGAGGCGTAAGGGACGCCTTTTTAAAAATAGTCGTGTTTTTTGGCGTAACGGACATGCTATTTTTGTAAATAAGCATTGTATTCAAGAAATCAGTTTAAAAGACCTCAAAAAGTTAGGAATAAGCCACATACAGGCATCAGTTAATTCAAACAAACAAAAAAGGTCTGATTTTTTTCTCAAAATAAAACTGATTTTTGGCTCTCCTGGAAAGATATCCTGGCGTTTTGTCAGTTAAGCCCTTTGAGGCTACGGTAGTGGATATAACTCATTTTCGCCAAAATGTCCTTTACGCCAATTGAACCCAAAGGTAATTATTATCCAAGAAGCTTGAACTATCAAAAGTGTTGGTAATTATTATTTAAGGTAAATGTATTCAAAACATCAGAATAAACAGGCATTAAATAACCTCAATACGTGTACATAATTATAGGTGAACCAGGATCTATTGAGGGTGCGCCATGTTACGGAAATTTGTTGGTACTAATTTCTAGCAATGGCAACAATTTTAATAATAGACAACATCTACCCTCTATGATAGTTGTCAATATTGACAATGTAAACATTGCTTTGTCTAGTTTCGTGTGAATTATTATTAGACTGCAATAATCATGCCGAAAGTTTTGGATTTTACAGAGAAAAAGTTGTAAATAGTGTATAAAGTTATTATATGGAAAAAAAAAACGTGCGGGAGAGGAATTTCTTCCATTAGAAAACATAACGAAATTAGCATCTGAATTGACGGGTAAGTTTCAAACTTATGGACAAATGTCACTATAGTCAGGTCGTCACGATTTGGTTGATGTCTTGTAATAATTTGATTTGTGTATTAGGTGTATCGCATGCATCGGTATCACGGATTGCTTTTGCTCCAAACGCACTGTTGTCATATAATGACAAAGAAAAACAAAGTGACTACCACGAGTTCTTGAATAAAGATAATTTTAAAAAGTGGGTCACAGAAAAACTTATTCCCAATCTCGACAAAAATTCCTGTGTTGTCATGGACAACGCAAGATATCTTTCTTTTCAGGTCAATAAAGCACCTAACACTCAGTGGAAGAAGGGAACAATTGTCAAATGGCTCGATGACAATAATATTAGTGATCCGCGAAAAGCAACTATAGCCACTTTGCTAGTTATCGTGAGGAAAAATAAGCCCGATTCGCACTTATTAAAGTTGTCGGAATAAAACAAAAATCATCAGCCAATTTCCATTGTCCCCACTATACAAATTGTTGCTATATAAAATTCAAAACGAGCGCCCTCTTGACAATACTTCCAAAGTTCTGGTTTACCTATAATAATATCTATTATAAAAAAAATGCTAAGAACAAAAAATACATTAAAAAAATAATGTGCATAATTTACATTAAGTATGGAAAGACTGGTTTGTGTAAAATTTATTAGTCCATATAATTAAGATATATTGAAGTTAGACTTGATTAGATATTAGATATAGAAATCAAAAAATTGATAACATTAATATAAATTAAGTTCAAGAAGTAATATTTTTATCAAAGAATGAAAGTTACCTCAAGTCACGGTATTAATAAGAAAATTTTACTCAAGTGGTACCTTTTCCCTGTCATTGTCACAAGTATTTGATGCGTAACCGTAATGTGTATAGATATAAATAGACCTTAATTCTCGCAATAAGATGTACTTACTTACAGTTCTTTTGCTAAATGGTGACATTGTACAATATTTATAAGTTCTCTTTGTAGTAGTATAACTTTGCATAAGTTGCGTTAATTTGACACGCAGGCGAAGTAAACATGCGTTGCGTACGCAACATGTGGTTTTTAGAGAGAGGCCCTTACCCGCCGTCACGCCAAGGTCGCGCCGCGCCCGCCGCGCCCGCTCCCCGTGCATGGCCCGCGTTGCCCGTTAAGAGCCACCCGCTAGCGTCGTATGAACGCGAACATTATTTTTGTATTATTTGTTTATGCAGTGGATGAAACTGACACAACTTCATATTTCTTATTTATCCCGCCTTTAATATTAATAAGATGTGAACTCTAGTAACCTTAATATTCTTTTGTTATGGTAATAGCTTGTTAGAACAAAATTATCAAAAATCTTATGAAGCTGTGCCTCAATATGACACAAAAACATGTAATGTACATATTGACACGATTACATGCGACGTCAGCATTTTTTTTTAACTTTAATTATTTTTTGAGTAATTTTGAATAGTATGACATAGTATCCGATTGCAATGGACGTAATTGACACAAACTATGTTTTCACATTAAAAAAACTATCCTACATGCGACACAGTTACATGTTTTCTCTCGAATATTCTTTTCTCCAAAATAATTCAAAATAAAAATAATTACTACAAATTATTAAATAACTTAAAAAGCAAATAATATCTGTGACACAAAACAAAATGTAAGATTAACATCTTAAAACAGCATACGTAAGCGAAAAAAAAATTGACTTTAATATTACTTTAAGTTAGGGCTCAAAATATAGCCAGCGCTACAGGACTATATACAAGATACCTGTGTCAAGAGACACCGCTCTTCCTTACTGGTTTGCTAAGTAACAAAACAAAACAATCAGTTTAAAGAAACAAAAATATAACTAAAATTAAAATATTAAAATTAAAATTAACAATACATAAGTTAACCTAACAGGAACCATAAATTTAGTATATTTATGAGTAACAGAAAAGTACTAAATATCTAACTATAGGCCACTTGTGTGAGCGCGCGCGCGCGCGTGTGTGTGTGTGTGTGTGTGTGTGTGTGAGTGTGTTTTCCTGTGTGTATGTATGTGTATTACATTATTGTAACTAATAAATCTTCTATTTCTGTGTAGTTTTTAGTTTTTAGCCAGTTTAATATTTTACTTTTACATTGTTTAGATGTAGAAGGATATAAATCAATGGCATTATCTATATGATTATATAATTTTGCAGATAGAGCAACATAATATTGTCTTCTAGCATATACAGACTTTGTTTTTGGTTATTACTATCGAATAACAATATTATACTTATATTTTAAGTTATTCGGCTTCAAAGTTTGTCCAAGGCCTTAACAGTCAAGCTGGAAACAAATTATCGGACGCGGCTGACGGACGCGGCTGACGGGCGCCACATAAAAGTGTGCACAGTGTTCGGGACGTTGCTTGCGGACGCGCAACAACGCTTATTTTTGTAATCCTTTAATTTGAGATTATACAGTAATTCCTTGTTGCGAACACACTCGATAATTCTTTCCTCCATTTTTACCGTACGCACGTCCAAGCTCTCGCGTAGTCCGCGTCCTTCTGGCGCAGTGACGCGTCCCGCACCCCGTGCATACTACTGCATACCGTCCGCGGACGTTTTCGGCTGACAGGAACATCCAGCGCGCCAGATTTCTGTCGGATGTCCGAAGGCTCAAGGTCAGCACAAGGTTACGTCCACGGCTTACCTCCGATAGTTTGCACAGTTCAGTGTATATTCATTATCTAGATACCTATAAGTCGCGGCTGTGAGCCGCGTCCGTCAGCCGCGTCCGATAATTTGTTTCCAGCTTCACCTGGCGCGTCACGTTCACGACGATTGTATAACCCCCACCGCACCTTTCCCGTCTCACTCCGTACGAGCCGAAGCCGTCACTCATCAGCTATCACCTGGTAGGACGAAGACGTGGTTATTTTGCTTCGCAAATAAAACACAAACGACGAAGTATCGGAAATTGGAGTTTGTAATGGGTAAGTACTCTTTATCCTGGCGTCGATATCTTGCTAATTATCTAACCTATCGCATTACTATTAAGATATGTAACGTAAACAATAGTTTAGTTTTATATGCCTAAGTATGGAGTTCATCAAGCTAATAAATTTTGTGTATTCGCGATATAATCATATCGTCCACCTGGCTAAAACTGCCAAGTGGATGAGATTTTGCGGCAGGTTAATGTCACTGATACCACAACTAATACTCGTAACTATATAATTATATAGCGGTTATATCACTTTTGTGTGTTAATTTAGGAATAAAAACTATCCTGTCTGTTAAAGCTGCATATTATTGAAATTTGTGTACTTTTGTCTTAAGTCTCGTTAACCTGTCCAAAAAAGTCAGGTGAATGTAGGGTGACCAGATACGAATTTCAAAAGTCCTGACAAAATTCCTGATTTTCGGCCGAAATTCCTGACATGAGCTGTCGCGGTCGCGGCGGGTGGAGAGGTGGGGGGGGGGGGGGGGGGTGCATTGGCATGCATGTTAGTCCAGTTTCTACGTTATAACAGTGCGCGTGTCGTGTCCTTAACATGGCGTCTAGTAGCAAACGCCCGAGACTATGTACTTTTACGGATGTTTTACGAATTAAATATCCGTTACTGAAAGAAGGTAGAGAGCCGAGTGAAGTGTATTGTACAATATGTGACTGTTATTTTTCGATTAAATTTAAAGGAGCCTCAGACATTGAAAAACACATGCAGTCACAAAAACATCAAAAACAAACCTTAACAGTGTCTAAAAATGTGAAAATTGACTCTGTGTTCCAAACTCAAAGTGTTGGAAATACGGCAAAAATTTCTGCAGCTGAATCTACGCTGGCTCTTCATACAGTGAAACATCATCACTCGTTTAGGTCTATGGACTGCACAAGTGTGCTAATGAAAACTATATTTCCCAACTCGAACATTGCGGCCATTATATACCAATTGATTTTTTAAATGAAAGAAGTGAAGTTCTAAGCTCGTAAAGGGAAATACTTATGTCAGTAAACTGTTTTACTATTTTTTTTTTGTTATTTTGATTAAAAATATTATTTTTACTGTGTATACCATTTTATTGTTTTGTTTATTTGTCCTTCGGGAAACGGAAATACCAAAATTCCTGACATTTCCCTTTTCCGGCCGCATTCCTGACATATGCCTAAAATTCCTGACATGTCAGGAAAATTCCTGACGTCTGGTCACCCTAGGTGAATGATGCAATGGCAGGTGAATGAAGCGTCATTCACTTGCCATATGACAGGTGATCGATAACTATTTAAAATCCACGTTACATATACTCAAACTAGATTTGTGTCGTCCCACGGGAAAAGGTAGGTACCTTATGAGGGTTTTTAGTTTTAGACATATATTAAAATGTTTTGTAAAAAGGTGAAAACATGCTCATTTTGTTTATTGTGTGATGAGATGACGGGCGAGAGAGAGAGGTATGGATGAAAAGAAAAAGACATGCTGTGTCGACCCCAAATGAACACGCAAGCAAACACACGCACGCACGCAGCACGGGCAAGCGAATGATGATAATGATCTGAAACCTTAATGCTTAACGTTTGTTTACCTGACCGATTTTGAAAATTCTTTTTTTGATTGTATGTATATGCATACAGATTGGTCCCGTTTTTGTCAAAACCCAGTTCTGATGATGGGATCCATTAAGAATCGAGGGAACTCCTCAAATCTTAAAGGCATACATATAGTGATTTTCGTGTTTTTATTTACAAATCAAGCATATACATTCACAAAAGTGACATTTGATGAAGTGGAACTGCTGATGAAGATCAGAACGGAACTCTTTAATGACGCATATATAGTTCACGTTTGGCGATTTGTCCTCTTCGTTATGTTTGTTAGGCAAGTTAAGTTTTTAAGCCACATTTTTGTCAATCTCGAGTTCTGATGATGGGATCCATGAGGAATCGAGGGAACTCCTCAAATCATAAAGGCATGCGTATAGTGACTTTTGGATTTTCATCAGAAAATCAAGCATTTTCATTAAAAACTGTCGCATTTGATGAAGTGGAACTGCTGATGATGATCAGACCAGAACTCTTCAACGACGCATAGTACACGTTTGGCGATTTAGATTTCGACTTGGATTGGGACTGGGGCTGGGACCCTGACCCAGACTCGGGCCCGGACTCGGACCCGGACTGTGACTCGGACCCGGACCTAGACTCAAACCCGAAGTCAGACCTGGACCTGGATCCCGGCTCTTATCTGAACCTGAACCCGGACCTGACCTGACCTGACCTTCCACTGAGTTCCACTAGGTACTGCGAGGGTTCAGCATCAGCTCTATCTTGGGTACTGCTCTCCTAAGTGCTCATCAAGACGTGTCGAATGACCAAAACAGCGTGTGTCTATGTTGCACCAAACCTGAGTTCCACTAGGTACTGCGAGGGTTCAGCATCAGCTCTATCTTGGGTACTGCACTTCCAAGTGCTCATCAGGACGTGTTGGATGACCAAAACAGCGTGTGTCTATGTTGCACCAAACCTGAGTTCCACTAGGTACTGCCAGGGTGAATAGACAGCAAGATTGAATGTTTACTTATTCACAGAAACTTGTTGTTAAATTGGGAATCGAATCGAAGGTGAGGTGGGTCAGAATCCAAAATTTTAATCATCGTGGTAGACAAAAGGTCCCTTTTTATCGAAGATGACACATTTTTCGATTATTTTTAGAAGGCATTGAAAATGATGTGGTGGACAGGTGGATGACACTCATTACAGGTGAATGATGACAAGAAACCAGGTTAACGGCAACGGACACAGGTTAATGACGCCTCACGATAACCTGTCAATATTTTCATTGGAATTTGTATTTATTTCTCGATAACCTGCTTCTACTATCGATAACCTGGAGACAAAATATCTTTCACCTGTCCTTGATATCATTCACCTGAATTTCAAACGCCTATATCTTCTAAACTAATTGAAGGAATCGCTTCCCTTCCACATTTTCTAATAGTTTAAGTTGCCTTTTAACGATCCCAATAAAAAAAAAATGCGAAAATGCAAAATTTTTGAAAAACATAAATTTTAACCTGGCGGTGCCAACTTTTTGAGAAACGACCTTCACTAAAAATCCCTACATTAAGAACATATTTAAAAGTTTTTTCAGACATGTCACATTGACCATTGTATTTTAAAAGATTTTAAATGAGAAATGAGGCATTGTTTACGGAGAAAAATCGAAGCAAAAAATAGTACCTATATCAGCCGAGAGCATGTCGAGCTATGTTCAGTGTAGGGTTCCGTAGGGTATCTTCTTTAAGGTACTATTTTTAGGGTTCCGTACCCAAAGGGTAAAACGGGACCCTATTACTAAGACTTCGCTGTCCGTCCGTCCGTCCGTCCGTCTGTCACCAGGCTGTATCTCACGGACCGTGATAGCTAGACAGTTGAAATTTTCACAGATGATGTATTTCTGTTGCCGCTATAACAACAAATACTAAAACAGAATAAAATAAAGATTTAAATGGGGCTCCCATACAACAAACGTGATTTTTGACCAAAGTTAAGCAACGTCGGGAGTGGTCAGTACTTGGATGGGTGACCGTTTTTTTTTTGCTTTTTTTTGTTTTTTTTTTGCATTATGGTACGGAACCCTTCGTGCGCGAGTCCGACTCGCACTTGCCCGGTTTTTTTCTTTTATCTTTGGAATTTCAAGCTGGTAGATACATTACACCGGTAGGTATAATAAAGTAAAACTAGCCTTCGTTAGGGGTCTGAATATGCCCTGCGCAGCCGATAAATGGTCTTCTCCACTTTAGCACGGCCAGGCGTGGCTCACTCCGCGATTTCGTCGCTTTGCTACAGGTAGCTAAAAGTATACATCCGTTCCACACTAATTTTAGTGGCTAGCCATAAGCCGCGCGTGGCGTTGTCGCCACCTGTTCGTTTTTTTAGCATTAGAAATAAGGTAAACAATCTTGATGTGTCTTTTAATTGAAACACACATTTTAAAAATAAGTTACGGCAAATATGTAACAATTATGAATCTAATACGATCATTTGTATTCTTCTGCTTTCATAAGTAATAGTATTTGATTTTTAAAAAGCGTTTTTCAATTAAGAGACATGTCAAAATCGCTTACCTTCTTGCAAGTTCTTTCTAATGCTAAAAAAAACGAACTACAGCGGCCATATCTGTCCTGATCGTAACAGACGCGTTTTGTTAGAGAGTGAGTCTTCTGTCTTCTGTACCTAGTACCTACACCTCTTGTTTCAATTTTTGAACAAAATATATAATTACGTCTGGTACGTCTTTTTGGGTTCCCAACCACAGGCAGGATCATACACCGTGTTATCTGTTTTATATTTTTTCAACGTCGGTAATAAAAGTAATGGAGCTGGGGTCCGACCAAACCTCCGGCCGTGGGAACCAACTGGCATTTTTTAAAAACCGGGCAAGTGCGAGTCGGACTCGCGCACGAAGGGTTCCGTACCATAATGCAAAAAAAAAAAACAAAAAAAAGCAAAAAAAAAACGGTCACCCATCCAAGTACTGACCACTCCCGACGTTGCTTAACTTTGGTCAATAATCACGTTTGTTGTATGGGAGCCCCATTTAAATCTTTATTTTATTCTGTTTTTAGTATTTGTTGTTTTAGCGGCAACAGAAATACATCACCTGTGAAAATTTCAACTGTCTAGCTATCACGGTTCGTGAGATACAGCCTGGTGACAGACGGACGGACGGACGGACAGCGAAGTCTTAGTAATAGGGTCCCGTTTTACCCTTTGGGTACGGAACCCTAAAAAGCGAGGAGAGAGAAGTGATACTAGTTGCTGCGCCGTCAAAGTGAACAGACAAGGTTGGGGCCTTGCTCCGTACCAAATTTCATTAAAATCGGTTTAGTGGTTTAAGCGTGAAAATGTGACGGACAGAGTTACTTTTGCATTTATATTTATTAATATTAGATTCCTACGATTCATCCCTACGATGATTAACCTACGGTTTCAATAAAAAATTGCACAAGAAAAAAAACAATTATTCACGATTGAATTATTTTAATTATACTATTAGGTATAAATAAATACAACTTAGGTATTCGGAATTCACATTTTAATATACTAAATTACCTACTATTTAAATCTACCCAGATACCAAAATTACATTTGGCGTGTCGAAAACAGAGGGCCTCCCGCGAACCACGTTCGACGTGTTATTCTGTCGCATTTTGTAAATTCGTACGTAAGTGTGACAGGGAGGCAACACGTCGAACGCGGGGACACCAATAGCCTATTCCTTAGGTGTCAAACTAAGCTAGAATCAACTCTGCATAAAATTTCGCTGCCCAATATTACAGAGTTCTAGGTATGTTTCACTTTTATGAATTAAAAAATTTGTGTCATTCAAACGCTTTTTTAACGCGCGTTAAAAAAGCGTTTGAATGACACAAATGGATAACCATGTATGTATTCACACGACAGCGGCGGTGGCGCTTTTTATCAGGCGTAGTTGGATTTTCGACTTTAAGCCTTAGTCGTTAAGTCGAATTTAGAGTGTGGACAGATTCAAGCGCTTTTTTAACGCGCGTTGAAAAAGCTGTCGTGCGAATGGGGGCTAAGCCGAATTTCATCTATCTTGAAAATGTAAAGGGACCCACGGATTAACAGTCCGCCAGACGGTATCGGTCTGACAGTTAGAACAAAATTTTGACAGTTCCGAACAACTGACAGGCCGATACCGTGCGGCGGACTGTTCAAAAGTGGGCCCCTTAACATAGAACCCAGTATATTGAGCCAGCGAATTAATTTGAAATTTGTATGATATTAAGACGTTCGGTCGGTGCAAAGTGCTTAGACAGACTGTGCGTTTGTCATCGGTGCTCCGTTGTCTGGCTGACGCGAGTACCGCAGCCCCAGCTCGTCCGCCGCCGCCTCAATGGCCGCCAGCGCCGTGTCCAGGTGCTCGCGGGTGTGTGCAGCCGACAGGCAGAACCTGCAACCAGGCGTACAGTCAACAACAGAGCTATGAATACAGGCAAAGTGTCAAAAATATGTATACAATACTTTATTGCCTGTACATTAAGGTCGTGTATACATATTTTTGGCACTTTGCCTGTATTCATAGCTCTGTTGTTGACTGTACAGGCTCATTATCTAAGGGCCACCCCTTGCTGGCGTCGGCGTCCGCGTCTAATCAGCGCTATGGAAAATGGCGTCGCTGCGCAGTTGCGTCGAGCAGCCATAGAGTAGACTAGACGCCGACCTTCGGGAGACGCCAGTGTGGGGTAGTAGCTCTGATGAACCGCTCCATGGCCGCCGCCATCTTGCTAATGGAGTATATAAGTGCGTACGACATCTACACGGTTATTATACAGGGGTTATTAGACAGGCATGAGAAGATAGCAAATGACTCAACCTATCAGCAGTTTTAATTTGGCAAACGATGTACCAAACACCCTATGTATAAATATACACATGTTTACCTTTACACCTGAATTTTTGTAGATGTAGCCCTACTATTTGTCGTAAAAGTGGACGCAATTGAAATAAGCTGTTGCTCTTCCTAGGCGCAATTGAAATAAGCTGAATTTCCTAGGCATATCGTGAAACGTGAAAATCTTAACAGAAAACAGAAAAAAAACCTTCTTAACAATATACATTTCTTGTGGCCCCACACTATAGTTCGTTTTTTTTAGCATTAGAAATTAGGTAAACAATTTTGATGTGTCTTTTAATTTAAAAACACATTTTAAAAATAAGTTACGGCAAATATGTAAAAATTATGAATCTAATACAATCATTTATATTCTTCTGCTTTCATATGTAATAGTTTTTGTATTTTAAAAAGCGTTTTTCAACTAAAAGACATGTCAAGATCGCTTACCTTCTTGCAAGTTCTTTCTAATGCTAAAAAAACGAACTTTAGGCTATCCCAGCAAACATTTTTGGTCGATATTCCGAAAAAGGCACCTATTTTAGGTCGCACAATTTAGGAGACCAAAATGAGGCACGTCGAATCGACGTCGTGGGCACGTCGAGTCGACATAAACGGGGAAAAAACGCACGTGCCGGCGACGTATTTATTGACGGTAAATTAGTGATTACAACCATTAGGTCAACACTAGGTCATGTTTCCGACGTGGATTCGACGTCGCCACGACGTGCCGCGTAGTGAAAATGTGCTAATTTGGTATTCTTTACCACCTTTAGACGTGATGGCGACATATTTTTATCCATATAATTACTCTGCGAGGCAATATTTAGATGAGACGCGATGAAGAGAAAGAGACACAAACATTACGCTTATACATTCTTTTCACTCAGAAACAAAATGTCTAACAAGAAAACAACTTTAAGTTGTGCAATGATAATGGCGGCCACTAAGTCATGTAAAATAATTTAGGCCGATTACGCTGATGAAGAACGATGAAATCTAGTGCACAGAAAATTTTTTCGTGCAGTATGTTAGGTTTACATACAAAACTATCGATGGGCTTTTGGAATATTTAAGTTTTCAACATTTTATAAAATTAAAATGCATATATTTGCTTGTAATTGAGTGTTGTAATTGAATATTTGTGTGTGTGAGTGTATTGACTTGATCAAAAATATTGTTTTATTTTGAATATTAGCACAATGAAGTACCGTGCGATGGCACCATTCAAGATATAACAACTTAAATTATGCAATTTCATATTTAGCATCTCGTTATAATGAAAGAAAATGGCGGCACAACCTTATGGTATTGATAGTACTTTACAAGTGATTTTAACTATATGGTCGCAATTTGGTATCTATTTTTAAGTAACATTTACCTAAAATTTGTAGCTAAATCGACATAAAATCGACGACCTAAAGGTCTCCGTATAAGAAATAATTACGTCGCAAATACACCTAAAATGTCTTATTAGTACATTTGACCTATTGGTCAGACTTTGCAGTTAATTTTACCTAATATTTCGACTTATTTCCAACCATTAAGTCCCTGACTTCATGGTCTCCATATAAGAAATAATTACGTCGCATATACACCTAAAAGGCCTTATTAGTATATTTGACCTATTGGTCAGGGTACGAAGTTAATTTGACCTAGTAATACGACTTATTTTCAACCATTAAGTCCGTGACTTCATAGTCCCCGTATAAGTAATAATTACGTCGCAAATACACCTAAAATACCTTATTAGTAGATTTGACCTATTGGTCAGGGTTTAAGGTTAATTTTACCTAATATTTTGCCTTATTTTCAACCCCTAAGTCCCTGACTTCATGGTGTATTTATGAAGTGAAATTTACGTTTTATTATCCCTATATTTTGACTTGGAAGTAAAAGTGTACAATACGTAAAATAATTGGTGACGTAGGACGTCATTTTCACTTAAATTGGTAAAATCTTCTTCGAGCCTAGGAAAAAATACTTAAAATGTTTGCTGGGATGCCTGTCACGTGGTAGCCGAATTCGTTATTTGTAAGCTAAAGGTTTAGTAAATGTAATCTTTGACTCGTTTCCTGAGCCGACGAGGATACAACATGGGCACTGACTGTCGCCCACCATACTGACCGCATACGCGCCTGGTACAGAGGCGTAGCGGGGAACGCCACACCGGCAGCCGCGACTCCGGCCGCCGTGAGCTGCTCTACGCAAGCTATCATCTTGCTGGACGAGTATATCAGCATGGGTACTACTGGGGACTGGGGGTGCCCGTGTACCACCACGCCCATCGCTTGTAACCTGCGACACGATCATCATGACAATTTATAATTTTTACTATTCTAAACACAAGCACAGAATAAATAATAGTACTAGGTACAGAAGACTCAATCTCTAACAAAACGCGTCTGTTACGATCAGCACAGATATGGCCGCTAGGTGGCAACAGCGCCACGCGCGGCTTATGGCTTTCCCCAAAATTGGAGTGGAACGGATGTACTTTTAGCTACCTGTAGCAAAGCGACGAAATCGCGGAGTGAGCCACGCGCCACGCCTGACACAAAATGCAAAAGTGACACAAAAATCAATATTAACAAGTCTAAACGTCTTGCGTTTTTTTTGCATTTATAATGTAAGTTGTACTTAATTGTAATTGTAACATAATAAATCTAATAGGGTATAATCTTCGAGCAACACTGGCTTACGATACGTATAATAGTACTAATAGGTAGTACTTATAGGTATCTATAGTAGCTGCCTGCAATAATAAAGTTTTTCCTTTTGCAATTCAGCTGATGCGCGGAGTTACATCCTGCTCAAAGCCGCAAACCTAGTTCACCCGAGAGACTAGCTGTGTGAACCATTGACATAGATATCTAGGGACTGGCTTTACGGGCAATAATAATGAGGCATGACAGGGGCCAGTACAGCGGTGTGACACCGCTAACGCGATTGGTTGATGAGTTCGCATCACGTGCGCGATTGGTTGATGAGTTCCCATTACGCGCGCTATTTTTTGCAACTAGTTGCATTAGACTGCACGAAGGCCCGTCCTTAGATATTATACGTGAACGGTGTGAACCATGTGTGAACTGACCGGGCGCGGAAGTAGCGAGTGTTGTCCCTCAGCGCGGCCACCCGCGCCTGCCCGGCCGGCGCGCGCAGGTCGCGCAGCGCGCTCAGCACCTGCGCGGCCACGGGCGGCGGCATGGCCTGCGCGTACGCGTGCGCGGCTCCGTGCGCGCGCACCCAGCGCACCAGCGCGGCGGAACCTGGACAGAGCCCGTAATAACTTTCCTAGAATTGTCACGACTCAATTTGCGTGCGCTAGGTAGAATTGACGCACCCACCACCAACATTTCTTGAACGGAACGGACAGAGCTATGGTTACTATACCTTTAACTGCCCTCGTGTAAAGCAGTAAAGCGTCACATTATACTGAAATACATATGCAGTGTACTGCAAGGAAGATGAAAGTAAGGAGAAATCACAAAATACAACAGAGATGATGACTAAATATTGAACAGCTGCGGCTTAACCGTTTCAGGCCGCGTAGCCAAGATGCCAATCGCTTACGCTCCGTAGCGATCGAAACGCAACTGTCACTGTCGCGCTAATATGGAAGAGCGATAGAGAGACATAATGCTTTTCATTATCGAAGCGATAGCGATTGTAACCTTGGCTAGGCCGGCAGTGCGGATGGCACGACAGGCGAGTCATCAATGTTTTTAACGCGTGGCGTATGACACGACAGGCGTGCCATCATATTCTATGGCGTAAGGCACGCCTGTCGTGTCATGAAATAATTGTTCGCCGCCACAGCCAACAAACCTCAGATGAGCCAGTGCCTTGGTTTTACTGTAATGCTGTGTTACTTATTTGACTAATAAATAAATAAATAAATAAATGAGTCGACGTACTCGCTACAAAACTCAGATGAGTAGACGTACCGGCAATGTAACCACCCGCGCCAGGAAAGCTCTTACTAAACGTCCCCATGAGCGCATCGACATCCCGCGGACTCACGCCGCACGCGTCCGTGGCCCCGCGCCCGCGCGGCCCCAGCCCGATGCTGTGGGCCTCGTCGATGTAGAGGTGGAGGCCTAGCTGCTTCTTCAGCGCGATGGCCGCTGGCAGCGCCGCGAGGGAACCCTCCATGCTGTAGATCCCCTCCATGACCTGTCGATGTGGGCCTTATAGTTTACGTTTAGTTTTATAAACTATTAAAAGCACAGAATTTCCCATCACGATGCTATAATATTAAATTTCTAGAATACTATTAGGTATTCCTAGGTAGTTTACACTGCGCGCTTAACACAGGAAGAAGCTATATTTTAAATCAGTGGTGGGCAAACTTTCTTCATGGTGGGGGCCCCAGAAAGTTTAGGAAATTTAAGTGGAGGGCCAGAATTGTAGCCAAAATTTATTTTGATTTGTGATAATCGTGGGCCAATGCCATATAGCCCATATACTAATTATTTGATAGGACCGGCGGCGGGGCGGATAAAATCCATTTGCCCACCACTGGTTTAAATGCTTCTGATTGAAGATGTAACAAAATAATAATTTCCGCGATATAAAAAAAATATTTTACCAAATTTCATTTCAGAGCCCTTCAACGTGCACACTAGTGCCACTGTTTAAGGTTTACGATAGAAAGACAGATAGGTAGAGTTAATTTCACATTCTTAAGATTAGGAATTCGTAGTAGTTGGTAGTAGTATATAAGCAAGGATTTGGGACCGGATCCCTTTGTTTAACATAATTAAAGTCATAATGTAATGATTGTCAGACATTATAGTCATAATTCTGAAACCGTTAACTTTTCGGGATATTGTAACGTTATCCTATAGATAGGTTAGGTTTGTTTTATGACAACCCGGAAATGTTACGCGTTTCTGAGAAAAACCAAATTATGACTAACGAAAATGCGGACAAACAGATACAATACATTATGACTTAAAACTTTATGGGAAACAATAGAGACCCATTCTGCCCTCCTAAGCCGAATAGCGCTATCTCAAAAACAAATGATTTAGAAAATGGAACTCTCAGTAATAGAAACTAAAGTATAAGTTAGCAATGAATTTTCTTTTGAGATAGCGCTCTTTGGCTTAGCAGGGCAGCATTTGTGTCGCTCACGATAACAATTTTCCGCCAGCGTCCTTCAGCGCGCGCCTGCCTCGCCAGCCGCTCCAGATGCCGCATGTCGTTGTGCCTGAACACGCGCACGGGCACGCGCGCGAGCCGCAGCCCGAGCACCAGGCTGGTGTGGTTGCTCGCGTCGCTCAGCGCCAGCGAGCCGGGGCCCAGCAGCGCTGGCAGCGTCAGCATGTTCGTGAGGAAACCGTTGCCCACGACCACTGCTGCCTGAAACGCGTGAATCTAGCTAACGAGCGCGAAGCGACTCCGTTTCAGCTTGTATATTTACGGCTGTTGTCCCGTACAGGTCGCATTTCGAAACCTATTGAAATTTTATGAGCAGGCCTCGTAGCCAAGATGCCAATCGCTTACGCTCCGTAGCGATCGAAACGCTACTGTTACCGTCGAACTAATATGGAAGAGTGATAGAAAGACATAATGCTTTTCGTTGTCGAAGCAATAGCGATTGTAACCTTGGCTAGGCCGCAGGTTCGATAACTGTAAAACTGGCGAGAAACGGCACAGGACCGGGAATCCGGGTCCGGGATCAGTGGCGATGGCGAGCAGTCGTGTCGGAGGCCAAGACACACTTTGGTTCGCTGCGTCAGAGGAGTAAGTAAGGTTCGATAACCAAGAATATCTTAAAATATTTTGTTAATACAGTTCTTAGAAAACTTTCAAGTCAATGTTAAAACACTCTTAGTTGACAGAAGTACCGACCTCTACTCCAAAGAACTCGGCCAACTCGTTCTCAAGCAGCTCATGCAGCGCGCACGATCCCAGCTCCGCGCGAGGCGAGCTTAAAACCAGCCCGTAGCTTCGCGCCGCGGCCTCCACCTCGTCCTTCCCACCTCGGTACCCCACGTAGTTGTACGAGCCTAGGTTCACGCACTGGAGCTCGCGCCCTGTGAACCTGCAACATGCCAAATAAATCACTACCACAGAATAAATAATAGTACTAGGTACAGAAGACTCACTCTCTAACAACACGCGTCTGTCACGATCAGCACAGATATGGCCGCTAAGTGGCGACAGCGCCACGCGCGGCTTATGGCAAACCCCAAAATTGGGGTCGAACGGTCGAACGGAACCTACTTTTAGCTACCTGTAGCAAAGCGACGAAATCGCGGAGTGAGCCACGCCTGCCTATACCTTACTCGTATTTATTTATTTATAGAGTCAGACCAAGAATAGTCTGCAGCGGATTTGATAGCCCACGCAGTGAAAGTGTTATTATAAACGTCAAACTTCTATGAAATTATGGCGTATAAATGACACTTGCACTGCGTTGGCTATTAAATCCGCTGCAGACTTTTGTTGGACTTCCAACATCTAGCTATGAATGATGCATTAAACTTTTTAGATAGCATTACAGAGCCAATTATAGGAACTCGCAAATTAGCTGGCCGCGTAGCCAAGATGCCGATCGCTTACGCTCCGTAGCGATCGAAACGCAACTGTCACTGTCGCACTAATATGGAAGTGTGATAGAGAGACATAATGGTTTTCGTTGTCGAAGCGATAGCGATTGTAACCTTGGCTAGGCCGGCTGGTTTGTTAGTGCCATAGAATTGAGCGCGGATTCTATGTCTGTGGTTAGTGCACACCGTTGTATGGGGACCTTGCACTTTAAGACTATGCGCTGAAACTTGGCACAGTTGATGTTAGCTGCGCTTAAGCAGAAACTGACCGGGAGACGTCGAGAGCCACCTCTCAACAATATTTCTTGTATCAGGCCGCGTAGCCAAGATGTCAATCGCTTACGCTCCGTAGCGATCGAAACGCAACTGTCACTGTCGCGCTAATATGGAAGAGTGATAGAGAGACATCATGCATTTCGTTGTCGAAGCGATAGCGATTGTAACCTTGGCTAGGCCGGCAGGTACCTCAAGTTCCAGTTGTAGTCTCGACTGGAGCGCTCCATGAGAGTGATCTCTGCGTCAGGCGCCGAGCACACAGGCCGGTTGAAGCAGTGGCGCACGCGCCGGTATAAGTAGCGGGAGTACAACTGGTCGAAAGACCGGTACAGCGGCGCGTAACCCTGCACGTGAAACACACAGTAAGGATAGCGGTGCCGTCATGTAGCGGCCGTCTCCATACTAAATAATACGGCTAAATATGGATGTCGTAGTATTTTGTATGGAGACGGCCCGTATATGACGGTACCGCTATCCAAGGAAACCAGAGCATAAGAGCCACCCCACACAAGCGTCTTTTCAGCGCCGGTGTCTAATCAGGGCTATGGAAAATGGCGTCGCTGCGCAGATGCGTCAACGCTGCTTCGGGCTAGAGTTGTCTAGACGCCGACGCTCGGGAGACGCTACGTGGCCCTAAGTAGGTAAGTATTCGACAAAATCTGCGTATAACCAATTTAAGAAAAACGATTTTTTCACGTTACTGCTCGGAGGTAAGTATATGGTCTAATTCTTGACTAGGAAGTAGCGCTTACTTGTGAATCTGTATAATATAGATGTAAGGTTGTATTGTACATACAATTTTACTTTACACCCACTGATTGGTTGACTCTTAACCAATCTCAGCACACCATGATGTTCATTAAGTTATTTAATAGGCATGTCCACTTAATTGATAGATAAAGATAGATGGGTTGCTTATTACTTGTAGAAGAGTCATCGGAGCGCTCTGGATGATTCAGTAGAGGCCATGGTACTTAATTGAATTCGTTGAGAACCGATCCATTAACATACACAGATCGTTCGAGGGAAGCCAGTGCTGTCAAACTGGTTTAACTTGACAGATATTCAGACGTACTCTATGAGAGTAGGGGAGTCCGAGGTGAGTTGTGACAGAGGAGAGTTGTGACATTGTCGATTTTTTGGAATCCATTAACTAAAAACTAGGTCGCAATAGTTCAAGTTGCGAGCTAACAAACGCACACTGTTGCGAGCTCACTAACAGTTATTAGATTCCAAAAAATCGACAATGTCACAACTCTCCTCTGTCACAACTCACCTCGGTTTCCCCTAACTATTGATGAAACTCACCGTACACAATGTTCGGCGATGCTGCGGTGTATGGATTTAGCCTAACTGCTTAGTTCCCGATTCGCCAGATTCTTATTGTTCGCCGGATTCCTGTTTCGCCGGGAGTGATGCAAATCCGACGAAACAAGAATCCGGCGAATCGGGAACTAATAGCCGAAGTACCTCTCTGTTCCGCTCTTTGGAGACCTTGGGCGAGAACAGCAATTGGTTCAATTGGCCGAGGAAGATGAGGAGATAGAAGCCAAGCCGCGTCAGCAAAGCGGTCAGCCGCGAGCAGCGCTCGAACGAGCCTTCCGAGCCGAGCGCGCTACGGTCGAGCGGGCGGACTGGAGGTGTCTTCTGAAATCAGGGGCCTTACCATGATTTCCTTATTGCATTGCTATTTAAGACCTAAACTGAATTGCTAAGAGACGGAGTTATGCGACTTATTCAAGGTGCCGTAAAATGGGGTGAGTTGGGTGAAATTTGACTTTCAAACCTCGATAAAATTTTATTTTTACATGTGAAAACTGAATGGTGTATATAATTAGTGGTTCGGACGTTTGTATTTTAGTTTGTATTTTATTTTGGGTAGTTCCATTTCATAACTTTGACGATAAAGAGGAAAACCCACCTCACCCCGTAGTGCCTCGTATTTGGGGTGAGAGGGTTTTTCATACAAAGGTGATTTTGGAAGATTGTTGGATCGATTTTTTTTATTATGCGTATTACTATAGCCCCATTTTAAATTGGAATACATTATTTTTGTAGAATTAGCCTTAAAATCCCTTCTCACCCCCCTCTCAAACCTTCTCTCCCCATTCATAACCCAACTCTCCCCACGAAACCTACTCACCCCGTTTTACGATGCTTCCTGTGACAGGAGCAATAAATTAAACTAAAGGCTGTACTCCTCAAACTGACCAACATTTGTTCAGCAACTTTTAAAAATTATGAATCCTTTAGACTTCCTCTTTTTCATACAAAATAAATATTGCCTTTAATGTACGCTGACATCAGTGTATTTGACGTCCTAAAGGGCATCATGGTAAGGCCCCAGGAAATCGTTTATTGCGGGGCTGGAACCGGGTGTCACTTCGTTTTCTATGATCGGTGATCACATGATGCTTTCTATAGATAACGAAGTGTTGGACGCCCCGGCCCGGTCCAACGTGAGTCCCATCCTTAAGTGTTTTTTTGTTTTAAATAAGGGGTCAAACAGAAAACTGTGTTACGTCTTTCCTGTAGACATACACAAGAGTTAAGGGCTATAAAGGTTAATTTCCGTATTTAACCCTTATCCACGAGAAAAGGTCCTCCTTTTATTTAGAGAACTATTGATAAAATCATTACTTACCTACATGCCCACAAGCTGTTAACTATTGCCCACAGGAGAGAAAACTAGTGTGTTGGCGTGAACTGTACATTTTTCTCTCCTGTGGGCAATAGTTAACAGCTAACCTTTATAGCCCTTAACTCTTGTGTATGTCTACAGGAAAGACGTAACACAGTTTTCTCTTTGACCAAAGGATCAAAAGAGCTTGTGATTTTGGGTAGAAATAATATAAGATTCACCGAAAATAACAAAAAGGACTTATTGTGGATTTCGTTGTGGACACTCACAGTACTCTCGCAAGCCCTTCTTTGAAGTATCTCGCCGTCATCACAAGGTTTACATTTTCTACTGCTAGTGTTACTAAGATTAATGCTGCCATTCGTCTTTAGCGACATTTCTTCTCCCATGACACTTTTTGCCGATACTGTATTGTATTAAGTAATTTTCGTGTCTTTTGATTATGAATATTATGAATATATTTTGGTTGTTTGCTTCCGTTGAGCTACTATCCGGATTGTGTGGCTGTATATTTGAATGCAAGAACGCAATGGGCGTTATGGTTTAATTTACATAAATTAATTATTAAACTTTATAACGCCTATCTTCCAAATATACAGGGGTGGCCCTAACATTGGGCCTTCAAAGCAGAGAAGAGTAGACTGTAACATTTGGGTGTCATTCTGAATCCCTAACAACGTTTGTCCTAAAGTCACTTGCTCTAACTGGTTTGTCCTAATGGGCACATGCCCCAACGATCAATTGTCATAACGATTATTTTCCATAATGTAATGGTTAGCCTAAGAATCATTTGACCTAAGCATTTATACCATAACTATCAAGATCCCTAAAGTTTTTTACCATATTTTCGAAATCCCTAACAATGTTTAGCATAAAATAACATGCTCTAACTGTTTTGACCTAATGGCTATTGCCCTAATGATCTATTATCATAACAGTTACTTTTCCTATTGATGAATTATCATAACAATTACTTTCCATAATGAATGGTAATGAACTGTTGCCACAAAAGTGGGTTAGGTTAGGTTAGTACTGTGACCCTCGAAAAAACGAACTGCTGCCACAAAAGTGGGTTAGGTTAGGTTAGAACTGTGACCCTCAAAAAAACGAACTGCTGCCACAAAAGTGGGTTAGGTTAGGTTAGAACTGTATATAACCCTCAAAAAAACGAACTGCTGCCATAAAAGTGGGTTAGGTTAGGTTAGAACTGTGACCCTCGAAAAAACGAACTGCTGTCACAAAAGTGGGTTAGGTTAGGTTAGAACTGCGATCCTCGCAAAAATGAAGTGCTGCCATTGGTTAGGTTAGGAGGGAAATTTAAATTAGGACATACGAGTATTAGGTCAAGAAACGATAGGCTAAGTAAAATTAGGTAACATGATGGTTAGGATATACAATATTTAGGCCTAACAATAATTAGGCAAAAAAAGAATTATGCTACATAACATTAGGATAAATACCCAATATGGAAAGTGCCATTAGGGAAAAACATATTAGGACAAAAAAAATCGGCCAGTCGATAATAGGGAAACCAAAATTAGGGTATACGAGTGTTAGGACAACTGATCATTATGACAAACAATATTAGGGAATGCAAAGATAGGAGAAAAGACTTTAGGGATTCAGATATAGATCCGTAACATTTATTAATGCCGTCACTTACAGTCAATTTGGCAAGAAATAATGTGAATTTTACATTTGCTCAAATTAATTTCACACTAACCCACAGTCTTTAAATCAATACAGTCATTCGACGAAGCCGTACTTATAGACAGGGTAGGTACCTTCTATGTAAAACCCTTTTTAGGGCACCGTACAAAACTTTGTTGACGGTTCTCTTATGGGATCACTTCGGTCTTGCAAATCGGTTAAAATGCGTTTTTCTCAAAGACCGTTTGATGTAGGTACTTAAAATTTGGAATAGTTAATATGGCAAGTACCATCACTAACACTGTGAATAAGTCAAAACTGCTTATTTTGATTATGATTAAGTATAATGACACACATACAGACATGCCAAAAAGAACCTGCATATAGTGTTTGTTGACCTCGAAAAAGCATACGACCGAGTACCCCGAGAGGTTTTGTGGTGGGCTCTGAAAGAGAAATGTGTGCCTGGGAAGTATGTAGAGCTAATCAGGTCAATGTACAACCGATGCTGTACACGCGTCCGGTCAGCTGCTGGCACCACCGACAAGTTCAGTGTCACGGTAGGCTTGCACCAGGGATCGGCTTTAAGCCCTTACCTCTTCCTGCTTGTTATGGACGCTCTGTCGTCAGACATACAGGAGGAGGCACCCTGGTGTATGCTGTTTGCCGATGACATTGTGCTTGTTGGTGAAAACGAACTTGAGGTGCAGAGCAGACTTGAGAAATGGCGGCAAAAATTGGAGAATGTTGGCCTAAAGATCAGCAGATCTAAAACGGAACACATGTTCTGCGATTTTGGCGGTCTCTCCAGTTTTGCTGCCATAGAACTCGACGGCGTTACACTGCCGGTTTGCTCCGACTTTAAGTACCTCGGTTCGCTCGTACAGTGCGATGGCGATATTGACCGTGACGTGAAAAACCGGATTAGCACAGGATGGATGAAATGGCGACAGGTCACGGGAACCATTTGCGACGCCCGAATGCCTCTTCGGTTGAAGGGTAAAATATATAAATCAGTCATAAGACCTGTCGTCATGTATGGATCAGAGTGTTGGGCCCTAAAGGTGACGGATGAAAAGAGATTGCATGTAGCGGAGATGAGAATGTTGAGATGGATGTGTGGCGTGACGAGAATGGATAGGATAAGGAATGAGTATATAAGAGGAAGCCTGAAAGTTGCACCCATAACAGAAAAAGTAAGGGCAAATCGCCTAGCGTGGTACGGGCATGTGATGCGGAGGGATGAAAGTCATGTGACGAGAAAGGTATTACGAATGAATGTGGAGGGAAGTACGAGGAAAGGAAAACCGAGGAAAAGGTGGATGGACTGTGTGAGAGATGATATGAAACGAATGCAAGTGAATGATGAAATGACGGGCGACAGAGAGGTGTGGAAGAGAAAGACATGCTGCGCCGACCCCAAGTGAATGGGACAAGGGCAAGAGAATGATGATGATTTAGTATAATCATGCGGGGTGCTAAGGGCGAAGGGCGAGTCGCGCGCACCCGAGCTGCATATATCGCCATTATTGTTAGTAGCGCGGTACAACTTACAGTGCTAGCGTGTCATTTTAAATGTTTGTAATTTTTGGGCGGTTTTGTAAAAGTGACAACCCTACTGTGTTCTTGTGCGGTATCGGCATTTACGCAAACATCATAGGCGTTCACTGTTACTTTTTACACTGTGCTATAACCATAATTATTATAATTAATGTAGATAGGGTAAAGGCACCAGTAGTCAGCCTTATAACGACTTTTTTAAGTTTGAACGTTCGGCATTTCTACAGGATTACTCGGATAATTAAACAAATGACATAGTTAGATCAATTGTTTATCATAATTTTAAAACAAAATATTTAAAAAAATAACAATCCTCTTTATAATATCTCTAATTTAGTTTAAACAAAAAGTGGCACTTTTCTCCAGTAGTCAGCCTCCAAAATCCAGTAAGCAGCCTCTGTGTACCCAGTACTCAGCCTATATAATATTCATAATGATTTGATCAAAATCACTTATATTTATAACATAAGTAACATAACCAACAATATGATTATCATTATTTTTTTTATTAATAAACAAAGTCTTATACCTACCAGGAAAAAGCAAAGTGATAGTTATGTATAGTTAACGTCATAAATATGTATACACTTTTGAACCTTATTTCAATGAGATAGGGTTTAAAAATGTTTTTGGCGGCAACGTACCAAGCAACGTCAATGGCTGAGTATTGGATCCGCGAAGTGAAGTGAAGAAGTTCCAGTGGTCAGCCGCATTATAACGTAATTTCAAATGCGGCTGACTACTGGATTTTACTTAAAATTGACTAGGGCGTGCCTAACTAAATTTGAAAATGTAAATTTAACGGTCCTAACGGTCGCATTGGCTCGAAAATAATAAAATAAACGAATAACCCAAAGGTCAGCCGTGGGGGGCTGAACACTGGATTTTTTGGAAAAAAATGTTGTCCAGTGGCCAGCCCCCTCAATTTATAAGTGAAATATTGATATTTTCATCAAAACATAATCCAATTTAATAGATAAACTAATAATCAAACCAATCATTAACAAAAATAATAACTTATAACATTAAAACATAGTTTTTCTTGCCTGTTAAGAGTACACCACGTGCAGAAAAAAATATGGCGGACATGACACTTTTGCACTCTTCGACAAACAGCACCTGTATGAACGAGTATATTTCTTCCCCCCGTTCCCTCACCGTACCTGTCGTGTGACGTATTAACCAATAAGGAATCAAAGCTCCTATTTGAGTAATCGCGATTTGTTTAAACGAATATACCAGATATTTATGACCAATAAACGACTCAAAAGGCTGACCACTGGTCCCTGGCTGGCCACTGGTGCTGTTACCCTACCTAATGTTATACAATACGTGCTAATTGTCGGCCTTAGATGCACTGTGAATATTTGACAGCAAAACGCCCATTTCTTTGTTCTTTCCATGCATATTTTTTTCCGGAAAAATAAGAATGCCGATTCTCTTTTGACAATTTGATATGTTTTTCCTCTCGGTTAAGCTGGTATCTTCTGGTGACAACCAAATTCAACTTACTTAATTAGTTTAATTACAAAAACAAATATTAAACAAAAATTAAGCTTTGTTTTGGTACAATCAGCAGCAGAAGTTGCTAATCCAGCCAGGTGTTCATGTTCAAAATGACTTTATTGTGAGAGAATAAGAGTGTGTCAAGATAATTTTCAACACCTCGCCCGCTTAGCAACTTCTCCTGCTGACTTTACTAGTACTGATCAAAATGGCTCTTAAGTTGTGGTAGTAGTTATAGTCTGTACCTGATAGGTATCTTTAGGTATTTAAAAAAGAGTAAACAAAATCTACCCTTAAATGGTTTCTTAAGCCAGTAGTTGAGGGTAGATGAAAACATTACATGATGAAATAATGTACATAGGCACAGAATAAATAATAGTACTAAGTACAAAAGACTCACTCTCTAACAAAACGCGTCTGTCACGATCAGCACAGATAGGTGGCGACAGCGCCACGCGCGGCTTATGGCAAACCCTTATGGCAAATTGGGGCCGAATGTACTTTTAGCTACCTGTAGCAAAGCGACGAAATCGCGGAGTGAGACACGCCTGACATAGGTTTAAGTCAGGTCGAGGTGGTTTTGTATTTGGTTGGTTAATCAATAAATGTTACAACTACCCGAAAATGTACAAATTATCAAAGTGAGATAAAAACTGTTCAAACAGAATTGGCCTCAAGTATTGAGTCATATATGTTCGAGATCTTTCGGTCGTTATCAGACGCATTTGACGTGAGACTGTGGCAAAACTAAGTCATTAAGTCAATAACAAGATGCTTAAGACTCTGTTGGACGCGTTTTGGAGCGAGGCTCTGTGGCTGCCGCCTAACGTCACGTGGTCGGATGTGGCGCCCGGGCCCAGGCCCGGTACAGCGGTGGTCTATACCGACCATCGACATCTTTGGCTTACTGTTCCAATGGCGTTGATTTTAATAATGCTGCGCTTCGTATTGGACAAGTAAGTACTAAAGGACGCTTAGCACATGGAATTACGTACATTGACCTATGTTCTTATCTGTATCGCACGCGTAATATTGCTGTATCCCTCGTAATACCCGGCGAGTGAAACTGTGCGAGCGGGATAGCAAATTGACTGTGCTCGCGCGTCAGACAAATATAGGAACACGCGGGTCAATGTACGCAATTTATCGTGCTGACGAGCATCCTGAGTTTAGGCAATTTGTACTTTTAAAATCGTATGGGTAATTTTTTTTAACATAAAATTAGTTGGATGCGTGTTCTGTGTTTACATTTTACCATTGACATGTAATATAATTAGGTATCTAAGGACGGGTATATGGGCATTAAGATAATGGTGCTAGTTCAGCGGTGTCACTCACGAATTCGAGCCAATCGTGCAGTAGACGCAGCTAGTTACGACCAATCGCGCGCGTGATGTGAACTCATCAACCAATCGCGTTGTGGCGTAATAAGACTGCACGATTGGCTCGAATTCGTGTGCGGCACACCGCTGTACTGGCCCCATTCTTGTTGTCCGCAAAGTCAGTCTAAAGGCCCCAGTACACAATGGGCCATCGCCGGCCACTCCAAGGGACGCATTTATGCGTTAGAGAGAGCAAATGATATTGCTATCTCATTCTACCACAAGGCTGCGTCCCTTGGAGTGGCCGGCGATGGCCCATTGTGTACTGGGGCCTTTAGAGATATATGTCAATGTATTTTACATGTGTACTAACACTGGAGCTTGTTACAGATATATATTTGCTCCGTTCGGCAAGGCACTAGGCATTAAACATGATAGAAATATAGAGGTTCCTCCAAACCACAAGCTGGAAGCTGCATATAAGGCCAATCCCGCGTCAAAACAGGTAATTTTCTAAAATTTTCTTTCAACTTTTATGAGTAAACAATGCAAGTTTCCACTTTGAAGGTCCCGTTCAGATTAGGGATTATTAATCAATGTTCTTAACTATTGACGACCGCGACAGTTTCATTTAACCTCGTACTCGTAAGTCCCCGCGTACTTGTACGAGTACAAATTTAATTCGAGTTATGAACTCTTAGAAATAAAAGAAAGTTATAAATTCAAAAGAGCAAAAATTGGCTTGGGTCTTACGATAATTTATTTACTTTTTAACTTATTGGCGTATATTTGAAATATACAATATTTCATACGTCATAGTAATACATATACCTACCGTACCTACCTACCTAATATAATGTAAGAAGGTTTTCAAAACGTGCAGAAAAAAATAGACCAAGAACATTTCAAGATGAAAAGAACTTTGAAATCATTGAATAACACAGGAGCGACAGGAGCGACGCGACAGTTTCTCGCCTGAGTTACGGGAAAACCGGGTATAGCCCATAGGCGTACCCACGGCGGGGCAAGGTGGGGCAGTTGCCCCACCCTGGTCTCTGACCATAAGCTAGGAATTTCTGTTTCAACCGTACCCTGTTACAACGTACCCAGCCTCCCCTACTTCTGCCCCACCCCTTAAATGCTGCGTACGCCCATGGTATAGTCTAGCTATCTCGTCTGCGAGATGTCGGGCCGCTCCTGTGCCAGGCCCACTGGCCAGGGCTATAACCGCGAAAATCGAAGTTCGCAAATTGCGGGCATTTTTCTCTGTCACTCTAATTACGCCTTCATTGGAGTGAAGGCGACAGATCCCCGCTTTGCGAATTTCGGTTTTCGCGGTAGTGAGGGGCTACCGCGAAAACCGAAAGACTAGACATCTCTGCAAACGCTTCCAGCTATGTGCACTGGCCAAGCAGCTAGACCTGTCGGAGCGGCAGGTGCAGCGCTGGTGGCGCCGGCGGCGGCTGCAGGACAAACCGTCCACGCTCGTCAAGTTCCGCGAGAGCTGCTGGCGGGCTACCTTCTACTTTTACAACCTGATGGTCGGCTGGATGGTTTTATGGGACAAGGAGTGGTTGTGGGACGTGGATTACTGTTATATCGGCTATCCCCATCAGGTGAGATTAGCTTAGTAGCCTCGAACATACATCAGAAGTAGGACTATTAGCTGTTCTTCTGCTGGCTCGTTCTGTGAGACCTGGAGTGGTTGTGGGAGGTTGGTCACTGCTACATCGGCTACCCACATCAGGTGAGCTTAGCTTAGTAGCCTCGAACATACTTCAGAAGTAGGACTATTAGCTGTTCTTCTGCTGGCTCGTTCTGTGGGACCAGGAGTGGTTGTGGGACGTTGGTCACTGCTACATCGGCTACCCACATCAGGTGAGCTTAGCTTAGTAGCCTCGAACATATACTTCAGAAGTAGGACTATTAGCTGTTCTTCTGCTGGCTCGTTCTGTGGGACCAGGAGTGGTTGTGGGACGTTGGTCACTGCTAACATCGGCTACCCACATCAGGTGAGCTTAGCTTAATAGTAGCCTCGAACATACTTCAGAAGTAGGACTATTAGCTATTCTTCTGCTGGCTCGTTCTGTGGGACCAGGAGTGGTTGTGGGACGTTGATCACTGCTAACATCGGCTACCCACATCAGGTGAGCTTAGCTTAATAGTAGCCTCGAACATACTTCAGGAGTAGGACTATTAGCTGTTCTTCTGCTGGCTCGTTCTGTGAAACCAGGAGTGAATGTGGGACGTTGATCACTGCCACATCGGCTACCCACATCAGGTGAGCTTAGCTTAGTAGCCTCGAACATATACTTCAGAAGTAGGACAATTAGCTGTTCTTCTGCTAGCTCGTTCTGTGAGACCTGGAGTGGTTATGGGACGTTGGTCACTGCTACATCGGCTACCCACATCAGGTGAGCTTAGCTTAGTAGCCTCGAACATACTTCAGAAGTAGGACTATTAGCTGTTCTTCTGCTGGCTCGTTCTGTGAGACCTGGATTGGTTATGGGACGTTGATCACTGCTATATCGGCTACCCACATCAGGCGAGCGTAGCTTAGTAGCCTCGAACATACTTCAGAAGTAGGACTATTAGCTGTTCTTCTGCTAGCTCGTTCTGTGAGACCTGGAGTGGTTGTGGGACGTTGATCACTGCTATATCGGCTACCCACATCAGGTGAGCGTAGCTTAGTAGCCTCGAACATACTTCAGAAGTAGGACAATGAGCTGTTCTTCTGCTGGCTCGTTCTGTGAGACCTGGAGTGGTTATGGGACGTTAGTCACTGCTACATCGGCTACCCACATCAGGTGAGCGTAGCTTAGTAGCCTCGAACATACTTCAGAAGTAGGACTATTAGCTGTTCTTCTGCTAGCTCGTTCTGTGAGACCTGGAGTGGTTGTGGGACGTTGATCACTGCTATATCGGCTACCCACATCAGGTGAGCGTAGCTTAGTAGCCTCGAACATACTTCAGAAGTAGGACAATTAGCTGTTCTTCTGCTGGCTCGTTCTGTGAGACCTGGAGTGGTTATGGGACGTTGGTCACTGCTACATCGGCTACCCACATCAGGTGAGCTTAGCTTAGTAGCCTCGAACATGCTTCAGAAGTAGGACTAAAGAAAAATAATTCCTAAGGTCAATGTGGTGAATGCCGACAAATATTAGATGACTACGAAATAACGCGCATTTTGGTAAAGAAACTGATGTATGACGTTACCACTCTTTCTTTAGGTACTTATATTACTCTATGTCGGCATATAAAATTTATTGAGAATACCGTCATGTCACTGATGTCAAAAGGAAAAGCATCACTCTTTCTGCTCAACCTGATGACGTAGGTAGATATGTGTACTTCTGTAGAACCGAAAAAAGCGACGAAAGAGTTTCTAGATTGTCTTCCTTATTAGGGGTTGTGCACAAATCACGCGAGGTTCGATGGGACCCCCCCGGTCACGAAAAAATCACGATAGATCACGTTGGGGGAGGGGGGGTATAAGAAAACCTCACGTGTTTTTTTCTACAGTGAACGAAACTAAGAAAAAAAACCTACCACATGAGTAGATACTTTTTCTCGGTTTCGTTAAACATAAATCTTCACTCTGCACTTCAAAATAGCGAGCATATTTAACGAAAATAAAAAAAATAAACAAGATTTTCTATATACAATACTATTTATCTTAAAATTAGGTCACAACCCCTTAACGGTCTCGCCACCCAATTGTAGTGTTAGTGATACCCATTGCACTCCTCGCTCCGTTCCGTCACATATTTTATTTACTTTAGGTTCTTTATTATTTTATTATTTTATTTTAATCCGGAGGTCGCGGGTTCAAACCCCGGCTCGTACCAATGAGTTTTTCGGAACTTATGTACGAAATATCATTTGATATTTACCAGTCGCTTTTCGGTGAAGGAAAACATCGTGAGGAAACCTGCATACATCTGCGAAGAAATTCAAAGGTGTATGTGAAGTCCCCAATCCGCATTGGGCTAGCGTGGGGACTATAGCCCAAGCCCTCTCGCGCTCGAGAGGAGGCCTGTGCCCAGCAGTGGGACGTATATAGGCTGAGATGATGATGATGATGATGATGATTATTTTATTAGGGTCCGACTGAAAATCAGCGTTGCAGTTAATTTTACTGCAACATCATGCTGAATCGAGCCCCTTTTTAACATCACGCTGTTTTGTTTATATGTTAACATAAATTTAATTTTGTTTTAGAAGTTTTTAAGATTTTATGTTCAAATGTACCATTCATGTGATGTTTGTGATGTTAAATAAAGTTTTTCTATGTCTATGTCTATAATTTCCGTTCCAGGGCGTCACCAACGACATCGAGTGGTTGTACATAGTCGCACTGGGATTCTACTTGTCGCAGACCCTGTCGCTATACGTCGACGTCCGTCGCAAGGACTTCTGGCAGCTGGTTGTGCACCACGCCGCGACGCTCTCGTTGTTAAGTTTCAGCTGGGTGTGCAACTTGCACAGGATCGGCTCGCTGCTCATGCTTACACTTGACTGCTCGGAAGCGTTGCTAGAGGTAGAATAGAATAGAATAGAATAGAATACAATACAATACAATAGAATAGAATAGAATAGAATAGAATAGAATAAAATAGAATAGAATAGAATAGAATAGAATAGAATAGAATAGAATAGAATAGAATAGAATAGAATAGAATAGAATAGAATAGAATAGAATAATAAAGGTGGTACATATTATTGGGTTAGTTTAAGTGACGCCCTGTAAGGACACAGCAACATATTTATACCTAGAATAGAGTTAACTTAAAACTACTGGCTTAACAATTTTCGTTATATATATATTATGAGATCATTTTAATCATATTTTTCATTAAAGTAATCTTTTACACTATAAAAGCACTTATTAATAAGGAAGATTTTTAACTTGTTATCGAATAATTTGTGATTTTCTAAGTTTTTCAGAGAATTCGGAAGGTGATTATAAATTTTGATACACATACAATGAGGGCTAGATGTGACAAGGTTTAATGAGGAAAAAGGCAATTCTAGTTTGTGTAAATTGCGGTTGTTTCTTCTAGATCAAGTAGTTTCTGTAGATTTAGGTCCTTAAAGCTGTATCCAGACGAGACAATTTTTCGCCAATCTGATGAAATTCTCCGATCGAACAGGGCGTGCGGACGCAAATTCCAATTTGATTCCCCGATCACATCAGCAGGTGCGGACACAAAAATGCCAATTTTCATAGTAGAATGCAAATTGGTGATTTAATTTGTGAACGTGTGGACGTTATATGAGATTGACCAATTATTTTCCTGAACAAATCGACTGATTTCATCAGTCCCGTCTGGATATCCCTAAACCCTTCACGGACCAGGTTAGGGGTTGTGCACAATCACGCGGTGTTTTCAGCTACTTTTTAACCCCTTCCCTTGGTGATATTTGGTGAGATTTTTGGCTACCCCCCTCCCCCACACAACCTCACGTGTATTTTTTTTTATTTTTTCATTCGACCTTTTTAATCTTAAGATAAATAGTAGGTATTGTATAAAGAAAATCTTGTTTATTTTTCTATTTTCGTTAAATAGACTCGCTATTTTGAAGTGCAGAGTGAAGATTTATGTTTAACGAAACCGAAAAAAGTATCTACTCATGTGGTATGTTTTTTTTTCTTAGTTTCGTTCACTGTAGAAAAATACACGTGAGGTCTCCTTATACCCCCGTCTCCCAACGTGATCTATCGTTATTTTTCGTGACCACTCACCCCCTATCGAACCTCGCGTGTTTTGTGCACAACATGTGTTTGTGCCCTTATAAGAAATTCTCAATTCAAGCCTTAATGCCACTATAAGTCCAAAAATTGTGCATAAAAAATAAGTTATATACTTATGGCCATTTTTCCGTATTATATATCTTATTGTGCCCTATAAAGGTAGGATCACTCACGCTAGAGTTAGACCAAGAAAAGTCTGCAGCGGATTTGATATTATTAGCCCACGCAGTGCAAGTGTTACTTATGCGTCATAATTTCATAGAAGTTTGACGTTTAAAATAACACTTGCACTGCGTGGGCTATCAAATCCGCTGCAGAATTTTCTTGGTCCGACTCTAGAACGGTCCGGGCCCAGGCCGAGACGTCCGACACGTTTATTATAGACAGCCACTTCCGAGCCTCGGTGATCACGTAATGCTTTCTATGGGGATCCTATCTCATCGCATAATAATTGATTGTCATAATGTAATGTTACGCATAAATCTCTTTTCGCATATTTTTTCTCCAGCTGAAACAGAAAGTATTTTCGAAAATATTTTGCATAGGTTGTGTAGAATAGGGTAGGTTAGGTTAGGTTTGTGTTATAATTTTTCAGAAATGTTAATATTTCCAGCACAATAACAATTATGCGAAATGAGTTTTATGCGTAACATTACATTAGGGCAATCAATTATTATGCGACCCAATATGGACCCCTTTCTATGTATAGAAAATGAAGTGTAGAAAGCTCAGGTCTGGACCCAGACCTTTCTGCGTCAGACATCCTTCAGCGAGGGTCCGGATTAGCGAGGCTTAATTAGCTAACTAAGTAATTAGCTACTTTAATAACAGAACTTCCGTGAGACACAGACATATTAAATATATTAAGAACGGGTCACTCACGTATTTTAAGTCGAAAAACGGTCGACATTTTTCACTCCGTACCGACCCCAGCTCCGTGTCGAGCGTTTTTCGACTTAAAATACGTGAGTGACCCGTTCTTAAGATATTTAATTAGCGACTTGTTTGTTAAAGCCCACAAAAGCGACGAAATACGCGGGCTACCACAGAGCGAGCGAATACATGTTCACCGCCTTCACCGCGCTGTGGATTGTGACCAGGATAGGGATGTATTCCTATTTCATAATTGGGAGGTAACTATACTCTGTTAAGCCATTTCCGTCAGTAGAAAAAAGCGGCACGATGTAGGCGCGAAGGATTATCGTCCCATAGAATATTTAAATTTCGCGCCTTTTTCTACTGACAAACTTGCTTGACCGTCTATATATTACATATAAATTACGAATGTAAATAGATTAATTATAAACCTAGAGGTCACTTTTAGGGGGTAAATGAGAAAACTAAAATAAAAATAGTTTAGCAAACTACAATATATCGTGTTTTGTATCAAATGAAAAGGCTCATTGTGGCCTGTATTAATCTATGAATTCCATTATACAGATGTAAGTAGTGCAAAATTGTTTTCCATCGTATTTTCTCGGAAACGTTCGTATTTGTCATGCTATTGTCTCAGTACTTTTTGTACCGAGACTGGTTCGTTCGTTCCCGTGAAAATACAATGAAAATAATTACGTTATGTACGTCTGTAGTAGTCGACGTGAGTGACTGTAGTCGACGGACGAAGGAGTGGACGGCGTGCACCCAGTAGATGGTCAGATGTGGTCCAAAATATTACCCAGACTTCGCTCCAGGCAACGATGCACATGGCCGAAGATCGAGAGGCCTGGAGAGCAGTGGTAGGAAGAATAACCCATAGGAGTCACGTCCCTCAGACATGAGGTCACGACCACGAAGAAGAAGATCTGTAGTATTTTTTTTATTTTCAGCGCGACGTACCGTGCCGCAGCCTACTTCTCCCCGTTCCTAATGTTCCAACTTCTGGTCTTTCTGGCCTGGGTGCTGCTCGCTCTGAATCTCTACTGGACTTGGCTGATACTCCAAGTAGCATACAGAGCCATCAAGCATGGCCAGGTGAGGGGCTTTTCAACCTATAGATGGTCAAGCAAATCTTGTTAGTAGAATAAGGCGCGAAATTCAATTTTTTTTATGAGACGATATCCCTTAGCGTGTACATTTTTCAAATTTGCCGCCTTTTTCTACTGATAAGATCTGCTTAACCAACTATATCTAATTATCATGGATCTAGTATTAATAAACTTAGTATTTTTATTTTTAGTATGGATTATGGTGGGCAAGAAATAAATTCGACCAATCATAGTCATGATGATGATGATGATGATGAATAATAATAATTTCAGCTTATACACGTCCCACTGCTGGGCACAGGCCTCCTCTCATGCGCGAGAGGGCTTGGGCTATAGTCCCCACGCTAGCCCAATGCGGATTGGGGCCTTCACATGCACCTTTGAATTTCTTCGCAAATGTATGCACTATACAGGTTTCCTCACGATGTTTTCCTTCACCGAAAAGCGACTTTATATCAAATGATAGTTCCGAAAAACTCACTGGTACGAGCCAGGAATTGAACCCGCGACCTCCGGATCGAAATATACAGGGTGACATTATTTAAGTCCTGAACCGTAATATGTTTTCTAACTCCATAAACAACGAGCAATTTAATGCCCGTTGTTACTAAAATCAGACAAGATTTTTTTTATTTTTTGTTTTTGTTTGTCATTTATTTTACTTTTACAAGTGGCAATGTGGTATTTAAACAGCTTTGTAAGATATTACCTATATGTTTTTTAGATAGATGGTGACATCCGCAGTTCGAGTTCTGAAGCCAGTGACAGTTCGACCACCCACGCACCCAACCGGGACAGGCAAATAGGCATCTAAGTCCATCTTAGCACGTTCCCTGTGTCTGTGTACCTAGGAACCAGAAATTGAGTCCTCACGTGCAACATGTTTTTTGTCAAAAGGTTCATAGCCAGTATGTGCATGCAAATAAAAAAGACCTAGCTCACACGTGTAAATTTTCGCAATGCTGTAAGTTTATACGGGATCGTGCATCATTAGTGGTGCATACACGTATCATCTGTACCCTAAAATACTACACATATGATGCATTCACAGGGAACGTGTTAAGGGGGTATTCTACTTATCCAATTTTTGTCCAATGCGTATTTGGATGAATCAACTTTTAGAACACTGATTTCGTGTCTCTAGACTCCCTAGAAAAAAAAACAATATTTCAAAAACCATGTCGATTTCTTTTACTTTTTCGTTTACACGAGCTTTATTAGATCCAAGTATTTAATTAACACATTAAAATCAACAGCTTGTTCAGATAAAAGTTACATTTTGTTCGGTAACGCAGCAGAAAAAAGACAAAAATGGTGTGTCCCTGATTTTTGTATGGGCGAAAAGTTTTTTCTGCTAGGTAGCACAGAAATAGTACTAGGTACAGAAGACTCACTCTCTAACAAAACGCGTCTGTTACGATCAGCACAGATATGGCCGCTAGGTGGCGACAGCGCCACGCGCGGCTTATGGCTTTCCCCAAAATTGGGGTGGAACGGATGTACTTTTAGCTACCTGTAGCAAAGCGACGAAATCGCGGAGTGAGCCACGCCTGTAGGTAGTCTAGGGACACGAAACCAAGTGTTCTAAAAGTTGATTCACCCATTTGCATCTCACATTTTGCTTAGTGAGAGAGTGAGACGCATTGCACATAGGACCAAGAAATTGGACAGGTGGAATACCATCCTCAGTCACAGGTGTTCAGTGTACAGTCGTCATCAGATATATCGGAGCGGCCAAGCCGCTCGCAAATATCTGAACACGCCTCTATTGTCAAGGCGTTAGAGTGCGTGTTCAGATATTTTTGAGCACCTCGGCGGATCCGATATATCTGGTGGCGGCTGTACGAGAATAACGCTTACTGCTTAAAGATAAGTGTGAAAAGGGAAAATATCGTGATATTATACAGGGTGTTTGGTACATCGTTTGCCAAATTAAAACGGCAGATAGCTTTGAGTCATTTGCTATCTCCTCATGCCTAGAAAAACAAAATTGGCCATGGTTTTTTTTACTACTCCGCAAGTAAAAATTTGAAATTTACGAGAAACTGTTATAGAAGTGAATTTTTTTTTTACACCAAATTAAAAATTTCTAGGCCTGAGAAGATAGCAAATGACTCAACCTATCTGCCGTTTTAATTTGGCAAACGATGTACCAAACACCCTGTATATAAACATTTTATGAGTGCGTTAGAGACAGACTAAAAATGAAAACAAAAAAGTTTTTTGTAATTTCTACTTAATACATACCATACTTCGTACTCATTACAAATGGCTTCAAAAATGTTTTACAGTACATATGGTCCTATTTTTCCGCACTAGTGCGTAAAATAGCACTTTTCGTGCGATGTCAAAAGTTTAAAGGGCCATATGTACTGTAAAACGTTGTGCGATACACGTGCGAATAGATAATTCGCAACTCGTGTCGATTTAAAACACTCCCTTCGGTCGTGTTTTAATTTATCGCCACTCGTTTCGAATTTTCTCTTTTACGCACTTGTATCGTAAATAACTATTATGGAGGTAAATAAACGACAACATAATATTAATTATTTATTATTATAACACAACATTACAATATTGCAGATCCAACAATTTTTTTAATTTCCCATGTCTAAAAGTAGATCCGTTGTCTGTGGTATTAATCTATAAATTCTATGGAAATAAATACACTACAAATACATACACTTTAACACTAGATTATTTTATTTACAATACAAATATGGCCTAATGTACTTTTTATCTCTAGCGGCCCAATACATATGTATGTTAGTCTGTAAGGTATTTGTAATAGGGGCTATTCGTAAATTACGACATTTCAAATTATGGGGGGGGGGGGGTCTGGACAACGGATGATGGAAGCATGACGTAGGAGGAAACGGGGTCATTTGAACCATGCTTTTTGGATGATTTTAGGGGGGGGGGTCAAAAATCGTCAAACATCGATGACGTCATTTATGGACAGCCCCATATGGGCCTTGTTGCCTGATTTAAATTTATAAATAAATAAAATAATAAAAAATATTTTTTATGTTATTATATCCAGAGGAAAATGAGAAGTACGTTTCTATGCCCAATACATATGTATGTTAGTCTGTAAGGTATTTGTAATAGGGGCTATTCGTAAATTACGACATTTCAAATTATGGGGGGGGGGGGTCTGGACAACGGATGATGGAAGCATGACGTAGGAGGAAACGGGGTCATTTGAACCATGCTTTTTGGATGATTTTAGGGGGGGGGGGGGTCAAAAATCGTCAAAAATCGATGACGTCATTTATGGACAGCCCCATATGGGCCTTGTTGCCTGATTTAAATTTATAAATAAATAAAATAATAAAAAATATTTTTTATGTTATTATATCCAGAGGAAAATGAGAAGTACGTTTCTATGTAAGGGTTTTTAGAAAAAAATATACCATTTGCTTTTTTTCGAAAAACTATCAACTTTTGGATTACTTAGACTCAGAATCGCGAGTACTATTGAATAAGACAAAGAAAAAAAGTGTTCCCAGTTTTCATCTAAATCAGTGGTGGGCAAAGTATGGCCCGCGGGCCAGCTCCGGTCCGCGAATGGATTTTATCCGGCCCGCCGTCGGTCTTATGAAACAATTAGTATATGGCATTGGCCCACGATTATCACAAATCAAAATAAATTTTGGCTACAATTCTGGCCCTCCACTTAAATTTCCTAAACTTTCTGGCCCCCCACTTAAATTTCCTAAACTTTCTGCCCCCCGTGAAGAAAGTTTGCCCACCACTGATCTAAATCTTGGGTGTCAGTTTTTTAACGCTCCGCTCCATACAAAATGTATGTGAAAATGCGTTACAAAACTGTCATTATTTTTGGGACACATGTTTTTATTTTTAAATCGTTAGTCCTCGTGAATCGTGATTTTCGAATAAAAGTAAATGGTGCACTTTTAAGTGAAAATGCCCTTGTGTGAGCGAGTGGTCCGTGGCGCTCAGTGCAGTATGGTGCTGCGGCTAGAGGCCTGGAGGCCAGGAGGCCTAGCGGCCGCAGCCGCCGCCCCCGCAGGCCGAGCGCTTGGGCGCGCGGTAGGAGGAGCCCCCCGCGCCGCCGCTGAGCGGGAGGAAGCCTGCGACAACACAATTCAATAATATAACGTCCGAGAGACTCTGACATGTTACATACAATGTGTTGCCGCTTTGTCGCCTAAATATTGTTTAGTTTTTAGGGTTCAGTACCCAAAGGGTAAAACGGGACCCTATTACTAAGACTTCGCTGTCCGTCCGTCCGTCCGTCCGTCTGTCACCAGGCTGTATCTCACGAACCGTGATAGCTAGACAGTTGAAATTTTCACAGATGATGTATTTCTGTTGCCGCTATAACAACAAATACTAAAAACAGAATAAAATAAAGATTTAAATGGGGCTCCCATACAACAAACGTGATTTTTGACCAAAGTTAAGCAACGTCGGGAGTGGTCAGTACTTGGATGGGTGACCGTTTTTTTTTGCTTTTTTTTTTGTTTTTTTTTGCATTATGGTACGGAACCCTTCGTGCGCGAGTCCGACTCGCACTTGCCCGGTTTTTTAAGTTTATTAAAATGCATATATATGTTAGTCTGTAATGCATTTGTAATATGGGCCTTGTTGCCTGATTTAAAATGTTAAAGAAATAAATGTAAACGCGTCACGGCGTCACACAAGTTTTTATTCCAAAATCCATAGAACAGAATAAGCAATAGTACTGCCGTACAGAAAAGACACGTCCTACAAAACCTAAGTTTGACAGCGGTTCAGGGACGAATCGTGCTGTCTCTTTCTAATGTATGGCTCTATCCCTTTCGGCTATTTAGAGTTGTTAAAATTCAAGTCATTATCTATTCTGATCTGTGGTTATTATGCACGCAAAGGGAGGTCAAGTTGTGTCAACCCTAATAATTGCTCGGAACAATGCTGAGCCGAGCGGAGCCGAGTTTGGCCGAAGTCAGGAGTTTCGCACCCATGGTTTAAGTCTGAAAATAGCGGAGCCGAGTTTGGCCGAAGTCAGGAGTTTCGCACCCCTGGTTTAAGGGTTGTTTCACACGTACCACAACCACACGACAACCACAACCACAACACGTGGTCGGGCGCATATTTTGTATGTTTAATGAATAGTACAATTCACACGTAAACAGTGCTTGACCGCATTTTAACGCTGCGACGTGGTGTGGTTGTGGTACGTGTGAAACAACCCTAAGTTTGACAATATTAGTGAGTACACTCACCATCATCGGCGGAGCCGAGCCGCCGGCCGCCGGCGCCGGGCAGGCGGCCGTGTCTTTCTAGAAGCTCGATGGCCTCTCGCCTCTTCCTTTCTTCCTTCTGCAACACAAACATGTTTCATTGAGTGGATTAAACGCGTAAAACTTAACGCAGATGGCGCTGCAATCTTATACCAAACTTTAAGAGCCCATCAACGTACACACTAGCGCCACTGCTAAATAATCGTGATTATTTAAATTTAACGAAAATTTTAAAAAAGGGGTCCACTACGTACTGTATTTTGTATTTATGTACCGTTTGAATACATCAAACTAGTTTTTATATTGCTGAATCCGTTGATCTATGAACTCAAAACGAAAACCGCCTTTTTTAAACTTTGGACGCACAGTGCAGCAGCGCAGCAGTGGCGCTAGTGTGCACGTTGATGGGCTCTTAAATTATTTTCTATCATCCAAAATGTTTGTATTTGTGTTTCTGATATAGAAATTTCCTTGTTTTTCATGCCCACCTCTTTCAGTCGGCCCTGAACAACTCTACCTCCTCTTCCTCTGTATAACTCTAGCGCTCCTGACTCTTCAACCTAAATAGCAAACAAAGAGGTATCCTCAACAATGTCCCACCTCTTTCTGCAGCTCGGCGGCCCGCGCGGAGTCGGCCCTCAGTTTCTCTTCCTGCCGCTCCCGGGCTCTTCTGACTGCCTCCTCGCGTGCCAACATACGATCAGGGTCTGAAAATTCAATTCAATCGATTGAACTTAATGTTTTTCACTGCTACTTAAGTTTTATACTCTGTCAAACCATTTCCGTCAGTAGAAAAAAGCGGCAAATTTAAAAAATGCAGGCTCAAAGAGTTATCGCCCCATAGAAAATTTTAATTTCGCGCCTTTCTCTACTAACAAACTTGTTTGACTGTCTATAACTTATTTCCGGGGATGTAAAATTCAAGAAAGACAACTCTTGCCTTTGTGGTAGGCAGCGTCTTCCCTAGCCCGCTTCCATGCCTCGATCTTGGGCTGCAGCCAGTTCCAAATGATGGCAGCTATGATGAGCCCGCCAAGGCATTGCCATCCGTAGTTGACCAGGAAGTTCGCCTCTGTAATAGAATGTTGGCTATCACTATGTAATCTGGTTGGTCACCTTAAACTTTCAAAAGTAACTATTTTGACCTAGGTATCCATTAAATCCCCAATCATCCCTGTGCCAGAAAATACTTACGAAAAGTGAACCAGTCATAGATCATCTGGAAGAACCAGGAGCTCCTCTGCTCCTTCACAACTTGACTGTCGTCCATAAATTCGTAATCCATGATGCTGTAACAATTTCCATACATATATTAGTCTTTGGGCACATTTAAAGGCCAAGGCCTCTTAGTTGTGGACACAAAATGGACCTCATGTCTGTACAACATTTCATTTTGATTTTATTACAACCCAATACGTAGTTTTAAAATGAGAATGAAACCCGTTTGTATGCAAAGATGAAATTCTGACGAGCTTGCCGCAGGTTCTTAACCTGCTCTTAAGCTATTTGGGGCACCACCTATGCCCCAAATAGCTGTGACAATCAGACAGACAAACACAGGAAGCTGGTAAATAACATGGACACATTATAAATCTGATTAATTCGTAGAGAGACCTTTGCATCTGGCAGCTGGGTGTACATGACAAAACTTGGGTTTTGTTTTTGCCATTTTCGCTATGCTTAATATTATGTTAGGTTTCCAGAGAAAAAATGCAGAGTAACAGGGTTCAACTCTTAGTTCGGCATGTGCAAGGTGACCCACTTATACCAAAACTAAATAAAGCAATTGACTTACAATGTAAATTAATGCAAATAGCACTGTTCACGAAAGTTCCTTCCTATTCAAATCATAATACGAACATCCGTGACTAAAATAATGCGAACTATAAACCAAAGTTGTCTTATCAGAAGCATCCTGTTTTTTAACAATATTTCGAAATAACTGTAAGCAAAATATAATTTCAGCCGTCTCACAGACAAATTAGAATAAGTATAAATGATGTTACTAACCGTTTCGATGGCAATCTATGTGTGGATTGTGGAAAAATGTTATACGTGCTGCTATTTGAATTGGGGAATAGGAAATTAAAACAATATTTATTTCGTATTTACTATTTTCAAAGAAACTTGTAATATACTTGTAAAGTTGTAATTATAGTTGTAATGAACACCCAATGACAGTACTAAATAACAAATGACATCATGACATGCTATGATGACATGCCACGAAGAGAGGTCCAAATTAAGGACAAATATTTTTATATATATAAATGTAATTAATTACACTCATCAACTACTGTTGCCAAAAATTGGTTTTTGATTGAAATGAACGTGTATTTATTACTTAATGTAAATGAAATAAAACTATGACTGATGGCTCTGTATCATTTATCTTATTCTTTGTTAACAATAATTAACAATAAGTTTGTTGTACAATTCGGACTTTTTTGGCGTACAGTATTTAGACCAATCAGGCGAGAGTGCGTCATCGTCATATTTTACTTTAGACGATATGATTGGCCATTATAAAATAGTGACTCTAGCATGAGTATACGTTGGTTTCATTTTTTTCTATGATTTATTTTAAAACACGGCGTGTTAATAACTACCTCAAACGATCCTTACCCCAAACAAATGATAAAAAAAAACAAAAGTAGTGCAAATGTCAAACCGTGGACGCCGCGTATTTGCTAAAAGTTTATTTAGTTATATTTTACTGAATTAGTGGCCTCTAAAGTGTAGTGTGCCGGCCAAGATGCCGAATAAGTACTTTATTTACGCCGGCGGGCGTTGGTGCGAGGTGGACATGCGGCGGGGCCGCGTGGAGGGCTTTCGTCAACGCGCGCGTTTTTGCTACCTACGCGGCGGAAGGTTGGAAGTGGGGCGCAGTGCGACTATCCTGCAGGCGCTACGGGCGCTGGCGGCCGGTGCCGGCGGTGCTGCGCGCGATTCCGCACCTCTACCTCACCGGCGACGTCATAAGTAAATAATACTAATTGCTATGCTATGCTGCTGTGCTAGGCTGATAAGCGTTTGCTTAGTCAAAAAGTAACCCAGATGCTACTGGGCAAATCAACATCCTCCAAATATGTTACATCTTTTGTATGTATCTATTGGCATGCATTTACCTGTTGCATTCAAAGGTCATATAAGACTAACAATAGCTTTTATTAGGGTTCCGTAGCCAAAAAACGGGACCTTTATAAGCATTTTAGTAGCTTGGACATGCTACATAAAGTCTGTATTAAGAAATCTTGACCCCTCAAACTTTTTTATAGTATGGTGAAACCTCCCTCCCGCCCTCTCTCCCATCACTCTTCTGTCAAATTAAATTACTCTGATATTGGTACCAATGGTACCACTAGACATGGTATGCTAAGCTACGGGTCGGCAATCTTGAAGAGAAGAGCCAACCATGGTAAAAATTGTAAAAATCATCAGTTTTAGAACTCACAAAGAGCTACAAAATGACAACTTTAATTCCTCTTTATGTTAAGCTTCAGTGTCTTGAAAAACAATTGGGTTGATCAACTATTTCTTGTTGTTATTCTGTCCCATCAGCCAGGAGACAATAGTAGCATAGTTTCTTAGAATAGCTGCTGTACCATGCCTACAAACATGCTTAGTAGATGTCCCATTATGGAAAGGCCTTATATTTACCAAAAAATTCAAGTTTGGTTCATTTAAATACAAAATAACTAGTATTTTAAGAGGGACAGAGGAGACCGTAACCATGACAACTAGTTAGAAGAAAAAGTTGATTCACCCAATTACATAAAGAGCTGCATATGGCCCTAGCCAACCTGACTTAGCTGTTGGCCAACACCTGCCGCAAGCGACTGTTTACCTTTTTCATTAGGAGTGGGAGAAATGCCACCGACTCCAGCCCAAAAGTGGCTCCTTTCCGAAAGCTCAATCTGCTTCAATTTACCACCCACGTTACAGTGACTGGTTTACTTCTATTTTTGAAATTGATTTTCATTCTGAGAATACTGAAAGAAAATTGTAGAAAAGATTTGGAGGTCATCATTTTAACAATTAATGAATGACCCTTTGTAGGGCACGATCTGTATTGTAAGGGTAAAATGATCACCCAGATCATTTTATTATGTTTTTTCTTACCTACAATTTTTAGGGTTCCGTACCCAAAGGGTAAAACGGGACCCTATTACTAAGACTTCGCTGTCCGTCCGTCCGTCCGTCCGTCTGTCACCAGGCTGTATCTCACGAACCGTGATAGCTAGACAGTTGAAATTTTCACAGATGATGTATTTCTGTTGCCGCTATAACAACAAATACTAAAAACAGAATAAAATAAAGATTTAAATGGGGCTCCCATACAACAAACGTGATTTTTGACCAAAGTTAAGCAACGTCGGGAGGGGTCAGTACTTGGATGGGTGACCGTTTTTTTTTTGTTTTTGTTTTTTTTGCATTATGGTACGGAACCCTTCGTGCGCGAGTCCGACTCGCACTTGCCCGGTTTTTAGGATTATTAAATAGCAAAGCTTGAATTGTGGATTTTTTTGTAATCCGTCAAAGGTTTAACTAACTCTATAATAGTGTGTATATAATGTGTATATGTTTAATGTGCAGGCGTCGAGAGAGTGCGCGCACGCACCGCTGCTGCTCCCAGCATCGCCATCACTCCAGGTACTAACTAATATTATTCCAAGTTATAACCAGGGACAGTTACTGGTAAAACTAAAAACTAAAATGTCACATAGCATTCACAATATTTCTTTGCTATTATCGACTTGACCGTCCGAGGATAGCATAGTATCCGAAACCAATATGCTCTTAACCGTCCGCGGGAACCTTACTGTCCCAATAGTTATATATACAGGGTGGAAAGGCACGACGATCCTTTCCGCAAAAGGGGGATTGTTTAGCTTAAGCTCTATATTTTCTCCATAGAAACTATGTTAATGTGGGCAACCGTTTCTAAATTATGGCCTTTTAAACATCCATGCAAAAAACTACTTTGTTCTAACCCTAACAGGTGACAGGGTCAATGAACTTATTTGTAAACAATCAGTATACGACAGGAAATTATGTTAATTTGTTGGTTAGACCATTCTTCGGTCTGCTTACAACACGGTAAGAATCGTTGCAGGATTTTCGCTTTCTTAGTGGTTCCACTTGTTCAATACTTGAATGAAGTAAGTAGTTATGTTATTCCTTAATATTAATAATACTAACCACAACATTGTTTAAAACGACATTGACAACCACTCAAAAGTACGCAATCGTCTTATAAATATCTCTGGTTTCCTTGACTGATAAAAAGGTTTTAGTTTCTTAACACGGTTCACAAAATTATTTTCGAATAATTGGAAACTATTTAAAATAATAAAAATTACAAGTAGGTTGTGTTTGATGAATTTCTCAGTATTTTATTTTTGCAAATGAACTTGCAAAAATGAAATACTAAGAATAAATCAAGAATAAATACTTCTTAAATACCTAACTAACAAACCTTCATTCGTGGTAGGAAATAGACAAGACGTCTGATGTTTGAAATTAAATTGTCATTGAACTTTACTTATCTAATGTCATATTCTTCAAATAAAAATGCCGTTGTTAGATGCTTGTGGTTATTTAAATTTGAGGGGCTGTGTAAAAGATATGGTGTACCAAACGGAATGTGAAACTGCGGATGAAATGAGATATTAAAGGCTAATTGCTGCTTTTGATAATCTGCGGAGGAAAAATGACGAAGAGCATACACTATCGCATGGGCAATGTGCGCGGGCTCGGGTGCGGGCTGCGGCGTACATTATAAGACACGGAGGTACATTTGAACACCGTATGTGAAGAGAAGATAGTGTTAAATATTGGCAAAAAGTAATTATCTAAGAAAGTAATAAAATTGCTTGTAATATTTTTGCATTCATTTGATTTATTTGTCATTTATGCGTCATTCATACATCAGTGCGATTCTGTCAACGATCGGAAAAAAGCGTAAAGTCTCGAGCTTTCCCGACGGAGATCCTTAATCTAGCCGTCATGTGCACATGCTATAGGGTTATCACCACAGTTAAAAAGTAGAAAATTTGGAATTTTTATTTTTTACTCAATTAACGATTCTTACCATTACCAATCTGCTCTGTATCACTTAAACGACCTAATACTTCCGGGAAGGATCGTCGTGCCTTTCCACCCTGTATATATTTTTTTAATTTATTTATCAAAGGCACATATCGACGCTTATCATGAATAGTGGCATAAAACAAAATGAAATGCCGTTCGATTTTTAAATCTTACCAGTAAAAGATAGAATATTAAATGCAATAGCATTTCATTTTGAGTTGTGCCACTATTCATGATAAGCGTCGATATACATAATTAATTTTAAAGTTACTCGCCAAACTACGTAGAATGCCTGTGTGAATGAATGTAGTTTTTAGGGTTCCGTACCCAAAGGGTAAAACGGGACCCTATTACTAAGACTTCGCTGTCCGTCCGTCCGTCCGTCTGTCTGTCACCAGGCTGTATCTCACGAACCGTGATAGCTAGACAGTTGAAATTTTCACAGATGATGTATTTCTGTTGCCGCTATAACAACAAATACTAAAAACAGAATAAAATAAAGATTTTAATGGGGCTCCCATACAACAAACGTGATTTTTGACCAAAGTTAAGCAACGTCGGGAGTGGTCAGTACTTGGATGGGTGACCGTTTTTTTTTGCTTCTTTTTGTTTTTTTTTTTGCATTATGGTACGGAACCCTTCGTGCGCGAGTCCGACTCGCACTTGCCCGGTTTTTTGTAGAAAGTTGTGATGCGCAGCGCGGGGCGTGCGTCGCTAAAAAAAACCCGGACGGTTGAGGGAAAAGTCTTGCGGGCCGGACGGTCAAGTGGTTACTGGTTACAGAAGATTATTTAGGTAAGGATAATGATTGAAAAGATTAGCTAAATTAAGTGTAAAAATATACATAAACAACTGTGATACCGTAATTGAATACCAGTTAATTTGTGTATGAAAAATATACTGGTATTTGGTGGTCCCTGTTATTACAGCCTCCTAGCTTAGTCGGTAGTGACACTGCTTAGAAAGCTGAAGGTCCCAAGTCCCTATAAGCCAAGCACATCTCGCGGCGAGATAGACTACCGGTCTTTTTCTTACTCTTCTTCCTCCCGTTATCCCGGCATTTCGCCACGGCTCATGAGAGCCTGGGGTCCGCTTGACAACCAATCCCATGATTTGTCGTAGGCACTAGTTTTTACGAAAGCAACTGCCATCTGACCTTCCAACCCAGACGGTAAACTAGGCCTTATTGGGATTAGTCCGGTTTCCTCACGATGTTTTCCTGCACCGAAAAGCGACTGGTAAATATCAAATGATATTTCGTACATAAGTTCCGAAAGACTCATTGGTACGAGCCGGGGTTTGAACCCGCGACCTCCAGATTGTAAGTCGCACGCTCTCGCCGCTAGGCCACCAGCGCTTCCATCTTTTTCTAACTATGTTAACAAGTCTCCATCGCCATACAGCGGGGTAACGCTGCAAGTGTGATGGGGACCTTTGGACCCGGCATGGCTCAGAACGGGTTTTAGTTTGTTAAGTTTTATACATACATAATATGTAAAATTGAATAAATATTTGCAAAAGAGGGACGGGTCGTCTATCTTGCCGCAAGATACTGTCGCTAAACCATGTGCTAGCCCGGCTGTTAATGCTGGTAGGGGCATTTATTTGTGTGCTGTGTGTATCACAAATATTTCGTCGGGTGACAAGCAAGTCACTAAGTACTATCAAAAAATTAAAGTAACAATGCACTTTATTACACTTGTAACACGGTTTATTGTCCAGTAATTTCAATGGTGTTAGTTAGTGACTTGCTTGTCACCCGACGATTTGTTCCTAACATTTTCTATCTATTTAATTAGATTATGTTACAAAATCATCATTATCCCCATTTTTAGGGTTCCGTACCCAAAGGGTAAAACGGGACCCTATTACTAAGACTTCGCTGTCCGTCCGTCCGTCTGTCCGTCTGTCACCAGGCTGTATCTCACGAACCGTGATAGCTAGACAGTTGAAATTTTCACAGATGATGTATTTCTGTTGCTGCTATAACAACAAATACTAAAAACAGAATAAAATAAAGATTTAAATGGGGTTCCCATACAACAAACGTGATTTTTGACCAAAGTTAAGCAACGTCGGGAGTGGTCAGTACTTGGATGGGTGACCGTTTTTTTTTGCATTATGGTACGGAACCTTTCGTGCGCGAGTCCGACTCGCACTTGCCCGGTTTTTTTCTAGATGCGATTTAAACGCCAACGAGTTAGACGACAAGGAAACCCCTTTAACTGTCCAAGCCCTAGAGACTTCCCCGCGCAAAAGGAAAAGATCCCCCAGCGAGGAATCACACAGCAAAGCGAAGCAGATTAAGAGCGATGAAGCAACACAACAAACTAAGTCTCCGCAAAAGAAGGCAGTAGAAGATAAAGAGGAGTTAATTGTGAAAAGTCTGTTAGAAGACAGTAAGGAAAATAAGTCACCGCCAAAGAAAACTGGTGGGTATCTTTTTGTAAACCAATTTTTAATATAAGTACTATTCAGTTCTTGCAAAATATCTTTTTTTTTTCATTCTACCAAAAATATACCTTCCTTAAATGACCCTAAAGTTTAAAATATCATCTATTTCTAACAAAATAAAAAGTTTGTTGAAACTATATAAGTGAATGAAACAGTTCGGGTACGTAAAATGTCAATACAATTTTGCGAGATTTTGTGTTTTGAGGATTGTATGGAGATGCCAGCAGTATGAGTATTTGAAAAATACTACTTACAAACTATAATTGTATGTATGAAAAATTGTAGTTTCTTTATAATTATGTTCTATTATCCAATGATAGTCAAAGTACGAGCCCCAGAAGAAGAGAAACTAGTACAAAGTCTTCTAGCAAGCAGCTCTTCAGAAGACATAAAGGAACAGATACGGTCACCTAAGAAGCCTGGTCCAAGATCACGCAAAGAAACACAAAGAAGTCCGCAGAAGTTGCAGAAAGCGAAGACTGTAGTTAGAGGGAAAGAAGAAGAGAAGTTAGTGCAGTCGCTGCTGCAGACCAGTTCTGATGATGAACAGGTATGGTTTTTTTTTAACTTATAGATAGACTGGTAAGACGTGTGTTTCTAAACCAGTTTCCTTGGTTCGACCTCCGAATATTCGGCACTTCAACCGAAAAAATTGGCCGAATACGAACATTCAGATAGTTACCAAGTATATATATTATTTATTTATTTATTTTGAAACCAAACAGTCCTATAAACATATCAAAGACGCAATACAAAAGATGTACCGCAACAAAAGAAAATAACAAAAATACCGAGGCTCATAATTATAATACATATTCGGACCATCTGTAACACATCTTTAACACAAATGAAGTAAGTAAGTAAGTAAATACTCTTTATTGCACCACAAAGAAAAATAAAATAACAGATGAAATACCAAGTACCAGTATTGATTTTTAAGGTTGCGTACCCAAAGGGTAAAAATGGGACCCTATTACTGTCTGTCAACAGGCTGTATCTCATGAACCGTGATAGCTAGGCAGTTGAAATTTTCACAGATGTATTTCTGTTGCCGCTATAACAACAAACACTAAAAACAGAATATAATAAATATTTAAGTGGGACTCTCATACAACAAACGTGATATTTTTGCCGTTTTTTGCGTAATGGTACGGAACCCTTCGTGCGCGAGTTCGACTCGCACTTGGCCGGTTTTAGGTAAGATAAAGATAAAAAATTGATTATTCAAGTAAGAATATTACAATGCGGTTATGAATGTCAAATAAAGCTATGCCGACTCCAACCCTACACCTCTGCCTCGAGATGTCAAATATAATCATTGAAAAAGTGATCTTGACATTTAAAACAATAGATTTAAATTCACACACACAGATCCGTGTCTAAGCATACGAGGGGTCAAATCCCCCCACATTTGGAGGAGGGTATCCCAATATCCTGGCAACAAACTCGGCGGATATTTTCAAAACATTATTACACCTTATAATGGAACTTATCTACCTCCATTTTTTCCCAGGTTCCAAACAAATCTAAAACTTCACCCATATCTGAGCGGGTTCTCTCGGACAGCAGTACCTCGTCCTCAGAGCAGAAAGAGATGTGCAAGGAGCTGGTGATCGATGACCACGACGTGAGGGTGCTGCGCCGGTTCCTCGCCAGAACTGTGGAGGCAGAGGACCTCAAGAGGTTGGTAGTATTTTCCAAATTCATCGATTTGGAAAATGGGTCGATCAACTATTTCTTGCTGTTATTCTGTCCCATCAGCCAGGAGACAATAGTAGCATAGTTTATTAGAAGAACTGCTGTACCATGTTCTACAAACGTGCTTAGTAGGTGTCCCATAATGGAAAGGCCTTATAACTACCAACAAATTCAAGTTTGGTTCATTTAAATACGAAAAAACTAGTATTATAGGAGTGACCCAGGAGACCGTAAACATGGCAACTAGTGACAAGAAAAAGTTGATTCACCCAAATACTTTGGAGCATAAGGCTTTTTTTTTATTTCATATTCATATCTATCCAATATCTTGGTCCGATGTCATTGCATCTCACTCTCTCATTAAAGCAAAATGTGAGACGCAATACACATTGGGCAAAGAAATTGGACAGGTGGTATATCACCCTTACCGACTTATGTCCAAAAACTGACACTCAAACTTCCCGCGAAAAATATATTAACAGAAATTTTTGTTATCCAGGTTCGACAAAGATGAGGAATACAAAACCAGAGTGTTTTACAAGCTGAACCCGCTGGTGTGTCTAAAACGGTGTGGACCGCTAGAAAAGCTGCTGACACAGCGGCTCACTTTAAAGGAGTTTGCCAGACACCTCGGGCTTAGGAGTGTAGCCGACGTAACCCCGGAGAAAAGGTAAGATTCACTCCACCACACACACAGTAGGGTGGTTCACGTTTGCTTTTTTTTTTATAAATAATATAGGACATTCTTACACAGATTGACTAAGTTCCACAGTAAGCTCAAGAAGGGTTGTGTTGTGTACTTAGACAACGATATATATATAATATACAAATATGTACTTAAATAAACTGGGTCAAGCAAATCTTGTCAGTAGCAAACGGCGGCAAATTTGAAAAATCGTGGGTTAGCAACACTGTTTTAATTTTTAACAAGCAGAAACGTCTGCGAACGATGCTATTAAGCTTAGAATAAATTTAAAAGTGGAAAAATTACTGTCTTGGGTGAGACTTGAACTCACGGCCTCTGGATCGATACTCCAGCGCCCTGCCATCTGAGCCACCAAGACCTCATCCCCAGCCAGCAAATCTTTCCACCATATTATAGGTCAAGGGGACCCTTAGCGACATCTACCGTAAGAGTGTTACAGAGCGCTGGAGTATCGATCCAGAGGCCGTGAGTTCAAGTCTCACCCAAGACAGTAATTTTTCCACTTTTAAATTTATTCTAAGCTTATTAGCAACACTGTGTTCGAATAATTCGAAAATTGCGTGTCATCTGTGTTTTATCTGTGGAATGTGGATCGCGAATGACAGCCATCATTATTGTTTACGTTCGGAATCGATTCTAATTCAAGAGATATTTCTGCTGAGTTACCATTAAATACCAATATATTAAATAAGATTGTGCTTAATCAAAGCTAAGGTGCCTACAATGCCTACAGCGCCAACTGAGGAATCTAATAAAATATTAAAATCCAGTAGGACATCTACCTGCTGAAGCAATGATCTTAATCATACATTCTTGTTTAACGGCATATTCCACTTCTAATTTTATTTTGAGATCTTTAAATTAGTTAATCATTTTTATCAACAACACACCGCTTTTAAATTGTCCGTCCATACCTATTAATAACAATTTCAAACATTTTCAAGAGAGAATCCGCAACTGACAATTTGAATTGACGTACGTAATAGGGCGCGCTCGGCGGAAAAAAAGTTTTGATTCGATGAACATTGTACATTGCTGCTTTTCTTAGCGCAATACTACTCTTTGAGTGTTGCCCTACTTTAGTTTGCTTTACATTGCTACTGACAAGATTTGCTTGACGCACTATACATAGAAAACACCCATGACTCAGGAACAAATATCTGTATCATCATACAAATAAATGCCCTTACTGGGATTCGAACCCAGGACCATTGGCTTCGCAGGCAGAGTCACTACTCACTAGGCCAGACCGGTCGTCGGTTTGTATGGGAAATATTCAAACTCTAGCTAGAAGAAGCGGCACTTTTATCAGCATAATATGGCCCACTTGCACCATCCCACTAACTCGGAGTTAACTGGTGAAACCTGGAGGTACCATGGTTACCAGTACAGTTTGACACTGTTTTGACGGTTTAACCACATAACCCCGGGTTAGTGGAATGGTGCAAGTGGGCCTAAGTGTAACAGAATAAGGGGGTGCCCCGTAGGAAAATAAAATAAAAAATGATTTTTGAACCACCCTAACACAGAGCGGGCATATATCGGCGAAGTGGCGCGCGCGAGGCACGTCCACACTCGTCGTTTTGTGCGTGAGGAAATTGCCTCGCGCGTATGCTTTCACTGTGTGGACCCGGCTATTGACTGTATGGAGTGTAAAACCCGAGTGTTCTACAAAAACTACTAACTCAACGCCCCACTTTAGAGAAGATATAGGCCAAGCGCGCACCACGATTTTAGTTTTTGCGACACGATTTTAGAATCGCGCTGTAATATATCGCAGAAAATTCACTGCGCGCACTGCGATGAAAAAGTCGACGATTTGTTCATTCTCAAGATGGATTTCGTACCAGTCGTTTGTCATGAAACGTTGTCTTTAATATGCGATCGCTGTATGACTTTGAGTATCTATACCACAAAGATCCTTTCCATATTTAAGTAATTTTTTTATTTCCATAATTAAGTAAATGGTCAACATCTAGCGTCTTCAGCAGCAGGTTCCGACATGTTGACGCTTGGAGAGCGGAATGCCGACTGAGGTCCGGGTGCGATTTTATTATCGCAGTGCGCGCGGGGACATACAACTCCGTATGCTGCAATTCACTTTGCGACAATCGCGTCGCGAGCAGTCGCGGAAAAATGTGACAAATCACAATTTTAAAATCGCTGCGATTTTTTTGTCGGATATGCGCGCACTGCCATTTAAACACATACGTTACATTTCTGCGACTAAATTATCGTGCGACAAAAAGTCGTGCTGCGCGCTTAGCCATAAAGATTCTAGAAAGAGGTTGGTCGAGTATGGAACTTAAACCTCACCTTTCTATCTAAGGGGCGGTTGTACCAATCCGTCTGTCACCGTTAAAGCGTTCGCATAATTTTATTGTATGGCTTTCATAAAGTCTATAATTGAAGGCAGAATAGAAGAACACAGAGGCATAGGAAGACCGAGACGTGCATATATTGACCAGGCCAAAGAGAAAATTAATGTAGTGACGTATCAGGAGCTCAAAACAGTGGCAGAGAAAAGAAATGGCGATTACTCCACCGACAAGAGCTAGCTCTTAAGAACGATGATGATGATGATGGGTTTCATAATTCACTGCTGAGTTACGCTCATAGACTAGGAATCCTCTAGACGTAGTTTAGAGCAATTATTTCATGCAACCGATGCTGCCAAAAATGCGGGGGTGCGCGGGACGAGGTGAGCGAAGTCCCGTGCCGTGATTGGTCCGTTCAAACGACGAACGAGTTCACGGACGTCACACAAAGACACTTTCGACTCGAAAATGGAGTAAAATTACCCTATCCGTGGCAGCGGGGGTAGCGCGACTATGCTCAGTCTAGAGGATGTTTTGTCTGTGGTTACGCTAATCAGTTCACTAAGGGCCAGTTGCACCGACCACATCTGACAGACTGATTTAACGTCAGCCGGCGCGCCCCGGCGCTTTACTTTGAAACTTTCCATACATAAAAATTTAGCGAACTCTTTAACAATACGAACAGTTTGGTGCAACCGCCCCTAATTGTGGTTGGTGCAACTGGCCCTTACCTTACGGTGTTTAAGTTAAGCTTAAGGGGCTACCCGAGGTTTTCATCGATTTTTGACAAGTTTTGAATCGTATCTCCTTTTTTTGCACTACAGATAGAATTATAAGACAAACGGTTATCGGTTCTTCAATCTTTTATCTCCGGTTTTGTCCACCGGATTTTGAAAAAAATGAATACTATAGTGCGGGATGGCGAGGGGCGATGATGAAAAGCCGCGAGTCAAAATAATACTTTATTGCGACTACTAACTGTGATACAATATAAGCGCCTACTGATCCTATATGACCCAACGAGGGTGGATGCATATATGATCCGTAAGATTTGTTCTATCTGCTCGACACTTAAATGCTTAATCAATGGTTAAGGCATAAAGCGTGCGTTGAGATAGTCCCTACTTCGAATCTCAAATAATCCTCGGTCCAGGTTGGAGGGTCATGTTTCCATGTCGTACAACCGTTAGCGAGATCTATCTCGATCGCGTCGCCATCTATTGGTAGACGTGGAGTTGCATTGTGCAGCGGCTGCGCTGCACCGCGAGATGTGTAGATTGCGGTACTAGTAGCGCCATCCGTTGGCGGGTAGTGGTAGTAGTGTTACAACTCTCCCCCTATGTCCACGCAGTCGACCCGACAAGTGTGACATTAATTCAATTTAGTGCGCGGTCTACCGCGGGGTCTCGCCACTGCTGCAGTGGCATCTTTCTTTCCAGAAGATTGTTTTCTTGGCCGTCCTCTTTTCCTGATTGGTAATGACGGCTCAGGAACAGTTGTGTCTTCAGATCTGTATCTAGTTAAGGCTGATGCATGATAGACACCAACAGGGGTTTTTGAATCCGTGCTTGCGACTTCAAATGAACTAGCACCGTGTCGTCGTACTATAACATACGGTCCATCACGACGTGGAGCAAGCTTAGAGCTAAATCCTTGGCTAGATTTACTCAATACGTGAGTAGCGACCAACACCAAATCGCCAGGTTTGTAATCAGGACATGCTTGTCGTTGTTGATCCACATACTCCTTTCTCTTCTCTTCCTTCTCTTCTTGTACTTCTCGAGCTCTGGCTAAGGTATCAGCCATCAAGAGTAAACGGGGGGTCAGCTCTTTGACGAAATTATCATTCCTCACTATCTCTCTGAGATCATGTTGCACGTCATCTGGTGTCCTAAGTTCGCGTCCGAATGTCAGATACGCTGGGGTCTGACCGGTTGAGCATGACGTTGCCGTATTCATTGCGAAACGAATGCTGGGCAATTTATCTGCCCACGTCGCATGATTGTCCTCTACCAGAATAGCCAACTGTGTCTTTAGGTCTCTGTTCCTCCGTTCGACCGGGTTGGTTTCAGGATGGTAAACCGGCGTGAAGCCATGTTGAATGTTAAGGCAGTAGGTTAATTGCTGCATAACATTGCTCACGAACTGTGTGCCGTTATCGCTGATGAACCGGCGAGGGGTACCATATCTCAATATGATCTCTTCAAGCAGTATCTTGGCACACTCTTCTGCTGTGGCTCGCTCAAGTGCAAATAATTCAACCCAACGCGAGGCAGTATCCTCGATTATAAAGATCCAGTTGTGATTGCCAGCGGTTCGGGGTAGGGGTCCGAACAAGTCAAATGCCACTACTTCAAAGCGTTGGTTCTGCGCTGTGGTCTGGAGCAATCCAGCAGGCTTCTGATTGGAGCACTTGTAGCGTTGACATTGCAGACAATGGCGGACATAGGTTTCTATGTGCTTCCTCATTCCTTTCCAAAAGTAACGCTTTGCTATGCGTTCGAATGTTTTGTCTGCCCCATAGTGTCCAGCGGTTGCCTCATTATGATAGGCAGCAAGAATATTTTCTTGTTCTTGTTTGGGTATGACCAGCTGACTAGATTCCCTGTCTGAGTCCGGTCCATAGCGATACAACAAGCCATTGTTCATATGATACCCTTTCCTACTCCAGTATCTAGCCTGCTCTTCATCTGTGCTCTCCAAGCACTGTACTATTTTAACAATATCTTCGTCCTTATGTTGTTCTTCTCTTATAACTTCCTTGCTCTTTGCAGGCATGTCAACAACTACGGTACAAACCCCACAGTCTTCTTCTGTTGCAGGTTCGCAGCTAGGACGGGACAGAGAGTCGGCGACTACATTTGTTTTGCCGGAGATGTATTTTATATTGAGGTCATATGGCTGCAGTAGGAGAGCCCATCGGGCTAATCGACCAGTTGGTGATTTTAATGACATGAGCCATCGCAGGGCTTGATGATCGGTCAAAATGGTAATCTTAGCACCTTCAATATAGCCTCGGAATTTGGAGACGGCCCACACAACGCCCAGAGCTTCACGTTCAGTCGTAGAATAATTGCGCTCGGCCTTGGTCAGGAGTCTGCTAGCATATTCGACGGGGTGTTCTGTCTCCCCCTCCCCCTGGACCAGAACCGCACCGAGGGCATAGCTACTGGCATCAGTCTTAATGGTATATGGTTTCGTGTGATCAGCTTGGGCCAGTACTGGAGAAGAAGCTAAAGACTCACGAAGTTTGGCAAAAGCGTTTATTTGGTCTTCTTCCCATTTCCAAGTGGCATTCTTCTTGGTCAGGCGCGTAAGCGGTTCTGCGACTCTTGCGAAATTGGGTATGAATCGTCTATACCAAGAGCACATTTGGACAAATGACAGCAGGTGCTTAAGATTTCGCGGAGGCAGCATATCTAGTATAGCGCTGACTTTATCTGGGTCAGGCTGCAGGCCATCAGCGGTGATATAGTGTCCCAGATATTTAACCTTTTGGCAGCAAAAGTTGCACTTTTCTTTATTTGCTGTCAAGTTGAACTCCTTGAGTTTGTTGAAAACATCCTGTAGATCCTTCATGTGGTTTTCAAAAGTGGACGACATAACGATCAAGTCATCTAGATATACCATGAGCTTGATATGGCTAAGCGATATGCGGAATCGATCCATCATTCGTTGGAACGTGGCCGGAGCGTTGCGTAACCCAAAAGGCATTCTCCGGAAGCGGTACATTCCGAACGGGCACACAAAACTTGTTTTGTCCCGGTGGTCCTCCTTAACACTTATCTGCCAATATCCGGCGCGGAGATCTATGGTACTCATATAAGGCGTCGGCTTAGCATTATGAAGCAAGTCGTCAATTCTTGGCATAGGATATGCGTCAGGCGTCGTGATCGCGTTGAGCTGACGATAATCCACGCATACCCTTGTGCTTCCGTCTTTCTTGGGAACCAGTACTACGGGAGCGGCCCATGGGGATGAGCACGGTTCGATCACCTTCTCTGCTAGCATCTTAGATACTTCCTTTTTGAGGATCTCAATCTTCATTGGTGATAGACGGTACGGTGGCACAGAAATGGGCTTGTGCGCACCTGTCTCGATCACATGTTCGAAGCCTTTTACAGGTTCTCCATTAGGTGTGAAAACGTCTTGATTCCTATCCAAGAAATCATCCAGCACCGTGACATCGATCGATGAGATCGATGTTGATGGGAATAGCATGTCGGCGATACCATCTAGGTCACATTCTTCATCATAGTTCTGAAGGTTAACTCTCGCATCCTCATATAGGGCATCCAGTATAGGGGAGTGATTGTCAGGGTATACAAGATGAGGCTTCTTCTTGGGAGGTGACGGGGCATCTATCTTGATGAGTGGACCGTATGTGCGAGCCGCCGTGTTGCTTTCTTCTGGTAGTGACGGTGACAGAGAGAGGTCCGGGGTTATGGCAGCGACCGCAGTTTTATTGCCATAATTAATAAAACTCTCTGGATAGAGCTCGAACACCTGGGTAGGGTCATCCAAGAAGTGCCAAGTGCTTTGTGCCATGCTAATTTCAATGCGAGCATCCTGAAGAAAGCCCACTCCTAGTAACGTTTTGTTTCGCCGAGACTCAGGAAAAACCAGGAAGGTCGTGACCACAGTACGGCCATTAATTTTGACTGGCGCTTGGGTGACCAGTATCATCTGACGCTTGGGATCACCGTCAGCTAACGTCACCCCGATCCCATATTCTCTGAACGGGAATCCCTTTTTCTTCAGCTCGCAGTACAGAGAATAAGAGGCGACGCTTGATTTGGCGCAGGTGTCCAGAAATACTGCACCAACTACTCCACTGATCTCGACGAAAACAACTGGGCGATCCCTCGCATCGATTACAGCGTCTACAGAACAGAACCCGATCTCCGGTAGAGGCCGCTGATTCTTGTTCGCGTGACATGTTGGGCAGTTGGTTCTCACCACACCAGGGGCCCCGCAGCCATAACAGTTAAACTTCGGCGCAGACGGTGACGGAACTTGTGTAACCGCCACGGAGGTAGAGACTTCCGTGCTTTTCCCGCTCTTCAAGTCCTTCAACTCATTAGCTCGTTGGAGCTTTCTGCAGTTTTCAGCTAAGTGTCCGAAATTACGGCAGTACCTACATTTATTCTTTTTCATGTCGGGTTTCATGACGTTTGCGGTGTTATGAGTTGACTCTGACGTCTTTGCCACATTCTGGGTAACAACGGCGTCTTTTTCCTGAAGCACGAGCTCGGCCGCTTTAGCTGCTTTTGCCAGTTCCTTAAAGTCCTTTATGTCTGCGCGTGGAACCTTATCTCGGATGTCTAGACGCAGCAAGCCGTAGATCAGATCTAGTTGCTGGATCTCACTGTGACCTGGGCTAGGGAGCTGAGAGAACAGCATCCGCTTACGCCTGACAAAATCATCAGTTGTAATTCCCTTGGCTTGCTTTTCCTGTGTTATGTCCAGGTATATTTGGTAGGGTTCGCGGGCAGGCGCAAAGTATTCCCGAAGTCGAGCTTCAAAATCGGACCACGTAGTTACATCATTCTTCACGCCTAACCACCAAACTCCTGCTTCCCCTTTTAGTATAATAGGGAGTTCGCTTAATGCAGTTACATCGCCGATATCCGCCGATCGTTTAAAAATGTTGATGGCCGACAGGAATGCTTCCACTACCTCGGCATTCTTTTCACCGCTAAACGAATATTTGCAGGTGATGAAGGAACCCCTGCTAGGTTGCGCTGCCACAGGTATTCTTTCTAGCAGCTGCGTAAATTGTTCCGGCGACAGCATCTTGCCGTGTGTCCTTTTAACGCTGGTAACACGTCCGTAGCGCGTAACAACAAAAGTTGGACTCTTCAACTTCGCAGGTTCGCCTCCTCCGCTCATTAAAATAGGTCGTCACGCGTAGCGTAGCGTAGCTTGTAGTGCGACGGTGATGCCACGAATGTCGTAGCACGCTGATGACGTCACGGACTCCGTAGCACGATGACGTAGCGAGTCTCGTAGCACCACGATGACGTCACGCAGACTGGCCTCACAGAGGGCGCCACTATAGTGCGGGATGGCGAGGGGCGATGATGAAAAGCCGCGAGTCAAAATAATACTTTATTGCGACTACTAACTGTGATACAATATAAGCGCCTACTGATCCTATATGACCCAACGAGGGTGGATGCATATATGATCCGTAAGATTTGTTCTATCTGCTCGACACTTAAATGCTTAATCAATGGTTAAGGCATAAAGCGTGCGTTGAGATAGTCCCTACTTCGAATCTCAAATAATCCTCGGTCCAGGTTGGAGGGTCATGTTTCCATGTCGTACAACCGTTAGCGAGATCTATCTCGATCGCGTCGCCATCTATTGGTAGACGTGGAGTTGCATTGTGCAGCGGCTGCGCTGCACCGCGAGATGTGTAGATTGCGGTACTAGTAGCGCCATCCGTTGGCGGGTAGTGGTAGTAGTGTTACAATACTTATTTTTTTATGAATTTTTTTAAATATTGTCTAAAAAAACACTTTTTTCGTATCTAGTTTGCAGTGAAGGATCTTACATGGACGAAATCTACATATTTGGGTTCGTCTTCGAAGTCTCGAAAGTCGTGTCCAAGGTTTTAATTTTAAACTAATTAACACAAAAGTTATGGCTAGAAAACCAGTTTTTTAGCCTAAAATTGTTCAACTTTGATGCCAAATATCTCGAAAACAATGAACTTTAAAGTAAATATGGGATACTATATTGCTTAAAGCCGTTGCTGTTAATATGATAAGCTGCAAAAAACATTAGAAAACTAAAGGATTCAGATCGAAGGTCATTGGCGTGGGGGAGCCCCTTATGCGCGATGTACCATCACGCTCGACGATTGTTGCGCCATCCAGGGTCCTAACTATAGTTCGTTTTTTTTAGCATTAGAAATAAGGTAAACAATCTTGATGTGTCTTTTAATTAAAAAACACATTTTAAAAATAAGTTTCGGCAAATATGTAACAATTATGAATGTAATACGATCATTTATATTCTTCTGCTTTCAAAATTAATAGTTACTGATTTTTATAAAGCGTTTTTCAATTAAAAGACATGTCAAGATCGCTTACCTTCTTGCAAGTTCTTTCCAATGCTAAAAAACCGGGCAAGTGCGAGTCGGACTCGCGCACGAAGGGTTCCGTACCATAATGCAAAAAAAGAAACAAAATAAAAGCAAAAAAAAACGGTCACCCATCCAAGTACTGACCACTCCCGACGTTGCTTAACTTTGGTCAAAAATCACGTTTGTTGTATGGAAGCCCCATTTAAATCTTTATTTTATTCTATTTTTAGTATTTGTTGTTATAGCGGCAACAGAAATACATCATCTGTGAAAATTTCAACTGTCTAGCTATCACGGTTCGTGAGATACAGCCTGGTGACAGACGGACGGACGGACGGACAGCGAAGTCGTAGTAATAGGGTCCCGTTTTACCCTTTGGGTACGGAACCCTAAAAAAACGAACTATAAATTGGTTTAATACTTACGCTATAGAATTTCCAATGTAGGAAGAACCCTAAATGTCATAACAAACCTGTGTGGTGACTGTACGTCATAGCCTAGGAATCCTCTAGACCGACTTTAGAGCAATTATTTCTTGCAACCGATGATGCCAAAAATGCGAGGGTGCGCGGGACGAGGTGAACGAAGTCCCGTGCCGTGATTGGTCCGTTCAAATACACGGACGCCACACAAAGACACTTTCGACTCGAACATGGAGTAAAATTACCGTGTGCGTGGCAGAGGGGGTAGCGCGACTATGCTCAGTCTGGTTGATGTCTTGTCTGTGCTGTACGTATACATTATTATAGCTCGTTTAACAAAAGATCTCCGCAAAAGCTTGAGGATATTTATATTCTAATCCTAACAAAAATTACTTGACAGACCAAATGTTTAGTTTAAATGAATATAATGTTGACTTGTTCTATTTTTTTTTGTGTATAAGGTATCGTATGCGGCACAGCACGCGACAGGCGCGCAACACAGCCAGTATAACCAGCGACAGTGAGAAAGAGAAGGCGAATCCTGGCCCGAGTGAGAAAGAGAAGGCGAATGCCGTCCCGCCGAAGAGGAGGCAGCTCTGGAACAGAAACAGAGAGATGTTCAGCAACTCCCAGTGAGTCGATAAAAAAAATAAGGTTTAGGCAAAAATTTCATTTTTCGTACAAGCTTTTATCGCCGACTGTACTTTTATTACGATAGACAACTAATACTCATCGAGACAATTCTAAAAACCCCTAACACAATTAGGTTGCGTTGTTTCATCACAGAGTTCTTATGGCCACCTCCTGTCTCCATTACCAGATCAGCTCATGGTACCATAATATTGCATTGTCATCCAATTTATACATGCATGCAAAATTTCAGGTGAGTCGATAAAAAAAATAAGGTTTAGGCAAAAATTTCATTTTTCGTACAAGCTTTTATCGCCGACTGTACTTTTATTACGATAGACAACTAATACTCATCGAGACAATTCTAAAAACCCCTAACACAATTAGGTTGCGTTGTTTCATCACAGAGTTCTTATGGCCACCTCCTGTCTCCATTACCAGATCAGCTCATGGTACCATAATATTGCATTGTCATCCAATTTATACATGCATGCAAAATTTCAGCTCAATCAGAAACTGGGAAATGGATCAAATTCAACTTGCAAGACTTGATTACAGACCGACAGACAATGGGACAGGTGAAACTAAATAAAAGCTTGTAATAAATTGATAATAAATATAATAGGACATTATTACACAAATTGACTAAGTGCCACTTGCACCATGCCACTAACCCGGGCAAGTGGTTATACTGTTAACCCAGTGTCAAATTGTACTGGTAACCATGGAAACTCCAGGTTTAACCGAACCCCGGGTTAATGAATAGTGTAAGTGGCCCTAAGTCCCACAGTAAGCTCAATAAGGCTTGTGTTGTAGGTACAGTCAACGGTAAAAATATGGGTGTAGACAACTTACTCCAAAATATGTCCCATAGTTCTTAATTCACTGACATAAGAGTTATGGGACATATTTTTGAAATGATTTGTACACCCATATTTTTACCGTTGACTGTACTAAGACAATGATATATATTATATATATCAGACATACATAATAAACACGTAAATGCATAGAAAACAGGAAATCACCCTTGACTCGGGAACAAATTACTGTGTTCATCACACAAATAAATGCCTTTACCGGGTTTGGAACCCAGGACCATCGGCTTCACAGGCAGGGTCACTACCCACTAGGCCAGACCGGTCGTCCAATTAAATTACATATCTTACTACCTTATTAATTTTTCAAGTTCCCACCAAATTAAATTAATTATATAAATTATACTTGATTAGATTTGTAAATGTTTGCCAAAGTGATTTTAATTTTGTTAATTTTAGGGATCTTTGTGTCTCTCCAGATCGCCCCTGTCCAGCGAGTTGAAAGTCAAGCCACAGATACACAGACCGGCTCGAAACAGTTCCCGAGACACCACTGACAGCGACACAGAGGCCAAGCAACACATCCGGAGACACCTCGAGAGACGGGCCAGTGCCAAGCTCAACCCGGAGAGAAAAAAAACTAAAGATGATGACTCTATAGTTGTAGAGAGTGATAGTGATGAAAGTAGTAAATCTGGTAATCAAAGGAAAACTAGACGTAAGTCTAAAGGAACAGCGGACGATGATGAATCTATGCTAGTCAGTGATGATAATAGTAGTAATGCTGATGGTAATCAAAGGAAAACTAGACGCAATTCTAAAGGAACAAAGGATGATAAAAAACATGTGCTAGTCAGTGATGATAATAGTAGTAATGCTGATGGCAATGAAAGGAAAACTAGACGCAAGTCTAAAGGAACAAAGGAAGATAAAAAATGTGTGCTAGTCGGTGATGATAATAGTAGTAATGCTGAGGGTAATATAAGAAAAACTAGACGCATGTCTAAAGGAGCAAAGGAAAATAACGAATCTGTGCTGGTTAGTGATGAAAGTGATAGTGTTGTCGTTCAAAAACAACGAAAATCAAGAAGCAGAACTAGAGCAAAGAGCAAAACTGCTGATGATGAATCAGTGGTTATTAGTGATGAATCTGAACAGAGTGATAACAAAAAAAGTGATAGTACTAATGAAAGTGCTGGACTATCTACTAGGAGAACGAGATCTCAAGGTCCGGAAAAGAGAGTGCTAAGAGAACACAACAAGTCTGTAATTGTTAGTGATTCAGATAGTAACGCGCAACGGAAACGTAGGACTTCTAGAACAAAGTCTAAGGAGACTAATAAAAGGCATGGTAAATCTATTCTAGTTAGTGATAGTAATACAGATGAAAATCAGGTGAAAAATGTCCGAACTAGATCTAAAGACCCTAACAAAGACTTACAGGATATTAAAGCAAATGATAGAAAGGAAAAAAAAGAAAGTGATAGAAGAACTGAAAAAGACGTTGTAGGTTCAACTGAAACTAAAAAAACAACGAGGTCATCCATGAAGATTACAGAAGATAACTCTAAGGAGAATGACAAGGCAAAGAGTTCTAAAAAAGATGAAATATCTAGAATAATTGAAAACACAGCTAATAAAAGAAAAGAAAAACCAGGACCTTCAAGAAGAGAACTTAAAGAAAGTCCTAAGAAGCCAGAAAGAGATAACGATCGAGATAAGTCAGAAATAAGCGATAGTAGCGACGCATTTGAGACATCTAAGTTTTCACCAAAGAAAAATAGAGAGAACATAAAAGTAGGTAAGCTTTTGACTAAAAGAATATCGGCTATGAATAAGCCAAGAAATCATAAAGGGAAATTCATTAAACAAAATCCACAGAATAGTGAAAATACAAATAAAATTAATGAAAAAGAGAAAGCTGAAAAAGCGAATGATGATAGAGTTGAAAAAGGGGGTCAAAAAGATAAAAATAAAGACAAAAACAGACTAGACAATGAAACAGATAAGGAAAAAAATAAAGTGTTAAAAGACAAAATAGATAGAGACAGGGATGAAAAGGAGAGAAGTAAAGGTAGTGACGATAAAAAGACTGAAAATAAGGGCAAGGAGAATAATAGAAAAGCAGCGGCCGTTAGCAGCGTGTTTGTCAAACCTGTTAAGTTTAAGAAGTAAGTAGAGTGTACAGCTTGGCATAAAAGAGTAGAAATTAAAAAGTGGCAGCACTGTGTAGTGTCGTCCCTTTCAAACCAACAAATATAAGAAAACGGGACGACACTACAGTGTTGTCACTTTTTAATTTCTACTCTTTTTTTGCCAAGCTAGAGTAATCTAAACATTTTTTTCTTGACTATGTTGTTGTTGTTAACTTTTTCACCACACCAGCTCGGAAAGGCTTACTTTGCATTTCAAAAACTGATAGCAAAGTTGCATTTTAGTCACATGTGAGGCAAAGTAATCAAATGCAAATTTTGAGTTGTTTTCTTATGTTTGCTGGCAGAATTGACTTTTAATTGATCATTTTGGATGATAAATATTTAATAACATTAATTTGGATTTTATTTGGTTTGGTGTTGTTTGATATTTTACATTTAATATTTGCTTCGGGTTGGTGTGATGAAAAAGTTTGTTTCACTCGGGGGCAAATTTTGTTTAACCCTCGTGCTTTGAAATCCTCGCTACGCTCAACATCCCATTTTCTGTACTGTAGTTTGCTGTAAAATGCTACTGGTATAATTTGCTTGACAGACTATATCTACTTTTTCGTTTACAAGGGCATTATTAGATCCAAGGGCAATATTAGATAGATTAAATTTAATTAACACATTAAATTTGGCAACTTGATCAGAATAGATAAAGCTACATTTTGTATGGTAACGCAGCAGTAAAAAAGTTTGTGCCTGCCCATACAAACATGGTGTCCCCAATACATAGATCTAATATGTACTAAATTGAAATTTACATGTTTTTATTTTTAATGTATTATACTCATCTCACAAAGTTAATATTATAAAATTTATAAAACATGCGATTGGTTTAACTGGCTAACCCCGGGTTAGTGGAATGGTGCAAGTGGCACTAAGTCATTTGCATATGAGTTTACATAATATAACACCATCCACCATCATAGAGTACCTTTTTTTTTATTTTATTTTTTAGCTTAAACCTACTGGTGTGGGGTATTGTTGGATAGGCCTTTCAAAACGGATACGGATCTCCAACATTTTTTTTTTAAAGAGAATATTTTCGAAAATGATCGCTCCGAAAGACAAAAAAGTATATAAAAAATATTGGTCCAGCCGTTCTCGAGTTATTTAAAAAAGTCTTCACTTCTTAGTAAAAACACGTTCTAAGCGCCTTGAAGGTACTCCCTACTTCTTTTCTACTGACAAAGTTGTTTGACAGACTATAAATGACATGATTTACATATCAAAATGTGCTTTTCGAATTGACCTCCTAGTCGTAAGCCCGATCTTTAGTTATAACATCCCCCGGTAGATGGCTCTGCACGTAGATTAGATGGCACTAACGGTATGTCGACGTAGATTGCATAAAGGCTGTAAGAAGATATGAAATTTAATTTTTGTTTTATATTATAATTGTAAATTACTGTATATAATTTTTTTTTAGTGTTCTTACAAATACCAGTAAGAATACTAAGTGTAAACTGAAATTCGTGTGATGTAATTAATGGATGACCCATGACCCCTTACCATTTTGTCAGAATAGGCTAAACCACAGAATAAATAATAGTACTAGGTACAGAAGACTAACTCCCTAACAAAACGCGCCTGTTACGATCAGCACAGATATGGCCGCTAGGTGGCGACAGCGCTTATGGCAAACCCCAAAATTGGGGGCGTACGGATGTACTTTTAGCTACTTGTAGCAAAGCGACGAAATCGCGGAGTGAGCCACGCCTGGCTAAACGCTACATCTAGAATTTGATAATTTTTTAGCGTGGCCTCTAAGTATATCGTTATTGTCTTCAGGTCTAGCGTGGCGAATGGACGTGAATACACGTCAGCAGAAGACCACGTGATCGTCGCGTGGATATCCGTCGGGAACAGGATGCGGATGGTCAACGGCAATGCCATATGGCGGGAGCTGCAGAGCGAATATACACGTCTCACGTCGCAGAGTAAGTAGTGACCACTATAGGCCCCGTGCATGAACTATAGGGGGCAGCATAGGAGCCCACAAGATGGTAGAACCTACTATGCACAAGGAAACGTACCGACGAGAACGGTAGATGGTAGCACTTGCTTTGGCAATGTACATGTGCACATATGTTTCCGATTCAGGCCACAAGATGGCAGTCCCTCCAACGCGCACGGTCACTATATTATGTGTTACGTTCTACGTCCGAGATGTATATTGAGAGAGTAACGCCGCAGTTGACCGATAGATGCCGCTAGCGTACCACTACTGTAGTACACTGTAGTACCTAGTTTAACTGAAGCAGTGGTGGTTGGAACCTCCGAGTGTTCACGACACGAGTGACATTTTGGAGCTTACCTTAGTACCTCCTACCTAAGTACAGTCAAGGAATTTAAATTCCGACCCATTTCGTACTTTGTCACAGTGACAATCAATATGAAAGCCGCTAGAGACCTCATACGGTTGTCACTGTGACAAAGTACGAAATGGGTCGTACAAAGAGTTGGAGAGTGACTTGCAAACATTAGAAATATTATAGTATTTTTGACCGTGGTTTTGTAATGTGGACACCTTATAAAACAAAGTCCCCCGCCGCGTCTCTCTGTTTGTATGTTTGTTCGCGATAAACTCAAAAACTGATGTATGGATTTTCATGCGGTTTTCACCTATCTATAGAGTGATTCTTGAGGAAGGTTTAGGTGTATAATTTGTTAACACATTCACTGCCCCCGACGCACATGTGCGTTCGCCGTCATACAAGTTTGTTCCTAGGCCACGCCCCCTGGCAGTGAATGCGTTAAATTTGTTGTTTGTGCGAAGCCGGGGCGGGTCGCTAGTAACTTTAATAAATTTTCAAATAGGTATGTAGGATAAATGGTCAATTACTGACTACCGGCTAATAATTGGCCACCCTAAACTAAAAGTGACAAAACAGTGGCCAGTTATTGACGAATGACCCTACATATACTAGCCCCGATGCAAATGATTTCGTCTAGTTCCGCGCGACAATTTTGTTTATTTTAATAAATTTTACACATGAACATATAATGACCCAGTAATGGGAACCATAATAGCAATGTTTAATGTAGTTTATTTTGATCGTATAATAAAATTGCATGAGACTCTTATTGCTGAAAAAAAGGACTTTTAAAAAACGTTGTCCAAATCATATTGTCCTCTCCTACAGCACTGCTGCATGCATGGGGTCGAAACAAAATTTTCAGTACATTGGCAGAGCCCTATTGCTTTCCCTGGTAATAGCCCTTTTCACAGATGTTGTAATCCTACCCGTCAAAAAAAAATCATTATTTTTTTTCTTTCAGTAAAAAACGGTATTTCTTGTATTTGGATTTAGTTATGGCAGAGTATTACCATATAAAATTAAATTACATTAGTATAAGCATTAAATATTAGCAATTTTTAAACGAAAACATTATTTTTGAACAAACGCGAGAACCTCAAAAAATGGGGTCACCTGACGAAAACATATGCATCGGGGCTCGTAGACAGAATGTTTATACTACAAACAATAACAAATATCCAAATTCGATGTGTGACAAAACTTGATGTATTGATGTGATTTCCCAGCCCGGTCGTGGCATTCGCTCCGGAACCGCTACCTGCGCTACATCCTGCCTTCGCTAGGCCAGCTGGCGCTGCCGCCATCCCAAGTGTCGCGGCTACGCGCCGCCGCCGCCGTCGGTAAGTTGACTATACAAGACATCCTCCAGACTGAACATAGTCGCGCTACCCCCTCTGCCACAAATATACGGTAGTAAGTGTATTCTTTGATATAGGGCGCCTTAAATGTCGCACTTCATAGCACCAGGCGTAGCTCACACCGCGATTTCGTCGCGTCGCTACAAGTACATGCGGCCCACACCAATTTTGGTGTCTAGCAGTAGTAGTTGCCGCGCACAGCTACGGAACGGACGCCAGCTCGCGCTTGCGCCGCCTAGCGGTCATAGACGCGTTTTGTTAGAGAGTGAACCTTCTGTATCTATAGTTCGTTTTTTTTAGCATTAGAAAGAACTCCACAGAAGCAAGCGTGCAGTTTTTATCAGGCTCTTTAATTGTTAATAATTATTGAATTATCTAATGTAGCATGGTCAATACATATCATTTACTTCAAATTATTACCGCTAAAAGTGCCGGATTTGGAACCACAAGCTTACTTCTGCGAAGTTCTTTCTAATGCTAAAAAAAACGAACTATAAGGACTGTATCGTTTATTATAAATACAAATAAAACCTGGTCTAACTGTTGACGTGTGTATTATTTTGTATTACTATGTTCTTAAGGTATACTCTGGGGGTATTTTTAAGCCATATCTGATATAAGAAGGTTTTACATTTATTTTATTTTAGGGACTTTATGATGATTTTAATACCGTCTAGCAATTGTAATTTGGACAAGCCTATCGAGCTTAATTTGAGACTATTTCACCGATTCCTTGGTACGATTTAAAGAAACAAAAGGTTAATATGCTGCCAAAATATGCCATCTAAGTGTCCTTTTCATGATTGCTCAATTGAACATCCACAGAATAAATGTGGTGATTTTTTATCTTTACATGAAAACGACTTTTTATGCAACATTTTGGATGCCCGTCAATTTCTGACGCCAGCGAAATGAGGGAAACAGCTAAAAGAATCTACCGAAATCCAAAGCCTAACGGACATTCATGGCGTTGAACCATGGCTAGAACAGGTCGATAGAAACGCTCCATGATGGTTATATTGTATACCAAAGTCGGGGTTGTCGTAAGTAACATGCCATATTCTCTAAAAGGCCACCAAGCACAGATCCAAAACTTTTTTTCCAACTAAAAGAAATGATTAGACTATGCCCAGATGTTTCGCTTTACGAATCATATGTAATTGCTGTTTACATAGTACGATTTTTTTTGTGTAATATCTCGTCTTGTTCGCAAACCGTAAATTTTCTTGTAGTATTTGTCCAAAATCGTTGTAGTTACTCGGGAGGATTGGGTAAATATTGTCCAAACCATATGCTTTACGTGATCTCCCAGGACGAAATGTTACTTATTATTAAAGCACTAATTAAACTATATGTGTAATTTTTTAATAAAAATATAATACCAGAAAAAACGGCTAAGTAAAGTTGTATTTATAATAAACGATACAGTCCTTAGTACTATTATTTATTCAGTGATAGCACTCGCTCGGTAACTGCCTATCACTATATCCTGCCGTCGCTGGGCCAGCACCCTACCTCGCAAGCGTCACGTCTACGCGCCGCCCCCTTGGACACAGGCGCGGGCGGCGCCAGGGGGGAGCGGGGCGCAGCTAGGGTTGCCAGATCGAAAGGCGCTATTATCGTGAAACAATATCTATTTTTCGGGATTTTGGGACTTAAGTCGGGAAAAAAAATTCATACAAATTAAAGTAATTGTATTAAAAACAACGATATTTTACTTTATTGGCATTACGTCAGCTCGCTTGCTCGACGACAGTTCGGAACTTGAAATTATTGTTTTATAACGTGAAGCTGTTTTTCGGGACAGTTTACACTTTGTCGGGAATCGGGAACACATGCTAAAAATCGGGAGAATCCCGCCAAATCCCGACCATCTGGCAACCCTAGGCGCAGCTGTACCCCTAGAGATTAAATATTACATACAATGTATACCCCTCCTCCCTTCGGCCGTATCATTTTGCCTCCGATCAATATTCTTTTAGCCCCGATTAATTTCTTCCGAGCCCTGATTAATTTCTTTTAGCCCCGTTCTGCAGCCAAATGTAACCAGCTCCTATTTGAGACATGTAAATCCCCATCTGGTACCCGGTTACCAAATAAAAGTATTTTCACCGATTCACCTTCGAAGTCACGAGTTTTCTTAGTTAAAATAACTAGGTAGATTTTTGAATTTAGCACCCGAATCCACACCAATCTTTCTTTAAGTAAAATTTTCGACAAATAGCGGCTGAAAATTAGTTAGTTAGAAATATATTAAAACCCAGGTTTCATAAAATAAAGAGTAGTTAGTTGGGTTAGTTATAATAATTATATTCATTTTTATAACTTTTTCACGCCAGGCCAAAGGAAATCGTACGAACATTTGAAGCCTGAAGAGAAAGTGAATAACTCGGTGGCTCCGTCGTGCTCGCATCTTACTTGTACGAAATAGGGTAATTCGCCAGTAACTGGCCACTTTTAGTAACTGGCTGCCCTAAACTAAAATGAATTCTATTCACCTATAAATAGAATTCATTTTAGTATAAGGCGGCCAGTTATTGAAACCTGAAAATGAATTCTGTTTATAGGTGAATAAAAAAAATTAAAGACAACATATGGTCCATATATTTGTTAGTTATTGCTTATAATTTATGTTAGCAACAACAGTAATTTAATAAAATAATGTATAAACAAGAGTGACTTTCAAGTCAAATCAAATCATAACATTTATTTTCAGGCTACTAAGGCCCATAGATACATACCTTACAAACTAACATATATATACAATAATAAAAATTTTAAATACTAAAAAAATCATTTTCGTGACTTTGTCCCCTGAGCCCTTGCCCGTAACAGAGGACAGTTTATTTGCTATCATGTTTAGAATGCCGTTGGTACTCCCGCGCACTCTGTCGAGCAGCAGTCTCAACTAGGGTTGCCAACTTTTTATTGGTGGAATATAGTATTTTCCAGAATAAGGCATCAAAAATATAGTACATTTAAAAAATATATAGTACTTTTATATAAATTACTACTGTAATATACGTTTAATCGGAAATATAATATTTTAGCGTACTATATATTTTATAAAATAGTACGTTTGGCAACCCTAGTCTCAACAGCATCCTAAACGCATTATTGTATTGAATTCATTTTTAGTTTAAGGCGGCCAGTTACTGGCGAATTAACCTAGATATCTAATGAGTCTTAGAAGTAGAGTAGAGTTGGAGAAGTAGCGCGTGAAAAGATTTCAAAGATCACTCATACATGCGAAAATGATCTGTGTTGCAACACAGACACACACACATTTAAATCAAAATTAAAACATTCTCATTTTGACGCACACATATATATGCCTTTTTACGTTTTTTTGCACATTGTGCAAGGTTTTTGACAGAGGCGTAAGTTACTGTAAGTAGTCCAATTATCTATGGTCTCAGCTATAGTGGAGTAAACTAGAGATGCAACGGATAGTTGTTTGGCCTGACCATCGGCCGAATATCCGGTATCTGGCCGCCAAATATTAGGCGGCCGGCACTATACCTACATTTCGGTTTTTCAGGTGCGCATTGTGCAGGTTTGACCTGTTTCCTAGTGAACGTTCGCGCGGACACATTTCTAGGTTCGAAATGAGTTCGCGTGTAAGTCCGTGTAATGTTTAAATTGTTTTAAAATAATCAACAAGTACGATTATGACCGTGACTGTTTCTTAAATACAATTTGTTTACTCCGAAATCAAGCAATGTTTCTATCCGGTATCCGGCCGAATATCCGGTGCATCTCTAGCATAAACACACTTATCACTGTAAAGTTAGCTTAGACAGACTACAGATGTAGTGCATAGTTATTTTCCATCGAATTTTCACGGAAACGTACGAACGTGTCTTGCTATTTTAGCGGTATCGTCTTGAGTCGTCCCATTCGTTTTTCGTCAAGTTCTTAAATTAGGCCTATTCTGCTTTCATCACTCATTCTACATTGAAAGCCACCGACGATTGTGACGAACGTAGAATGAGTGACGAAAGCAGAATAGGAGTAATTTAAGAACTTGACGAAAAACGAATGGGACGACCCAAGACGATACCATTTTAGCGGCACAAAAACTACTGAGAATACTGAGATTGACTGAAGTAGCATGACAGATATGATGGAAAACATTTATGCACTACATCTGTAAATGTTTTTAACATTTAGAAGTGCATAGAGAGTAGAGATGCACCGGATATTCGGTTACTATCCGGTATCCGGCCGGATACCGGATAGTGACCTAACATCCGGCCGGATACCGGACAGTAACATTGTAGGCCAAGCAATAAGAAGTTATAGAGGGAAATGCTAGGAACACAATTTTTGACTACGTAACTTTGTTTGGACTAGTTAGGAGGTGAACATATCCAAAGTCCCCGGCCCTAGCCCCGGTGCTGGGGGGTAGAGGGTGGAAAGAAGGTCTCATTTTTCGGTTTTTCACTTATATCTTGGAAACTTTGCGTCTTAGCGACATGACTACTAAGACAAACCAAAAGCTGATAAAATTTGTTACAAGTTTTATTCAGTCAAGTTTTTCGATATCTTGAATAGTTTTTGAGATATCCGCTCTTGAAAGTTTATTTAGGGCTTTCAATTTTATCTTGATATCTACATTAGTGACGCTGCTAGACCGTGTTTGGTATCATTTTCGTATAAATCGGGGGTGCAGAATTCAGTTTTGGTATCACATTGACACCATTCCTAAGAAAAAACATATAAACTTTAAACAAATACCTTTTTTTTTAATTCCTCTTCACGCTTAAATCGCTCAACCGATTTAATTGAAATTTGGTATACAGATATTTCGAGTCCCAAGACAGGACATAAGATACTTTTTATCTCAATAATCATCCTTTAAAGTTGTGATTTGGAGTATGGGGGGAATTCAACTTCGTCGACGAAACTGAATTCCTGAGGTTAATACTGCTCAAGGTAAGGTTTGAAGTCATGTTTGGTATCATTTTCATCTAAATCACAGATGTACTTATTCCGTCCTAAATTTCATCTAAACCGGTTCAGCGGTTATTGACTCCCCATACAAACTTCCACCCCACTTTTCACACCCTCAAAAGATGCTTTTGGTTATTAAAACTATCCTATGTTCTGTGTCGAGACTGAAACTATTTCTATACCAAATTTCAACGAAATTGGTTCAGCAGTTTAAGCGTGAAGAGGGATTTAAAAAAAATATTTTTTATAATAGTTGGTTTTACTTCGGAATAGTGTCAATGTGATACCATAAATGAATTCAGCACCCCCGATTTATACGAAAATGATACCAAACATGTCCTAACAGCTTCACTGACGTAGATATCAAGATAAAATTAAAATCCCTAAATAAAATTTCAAAAGCGGGTATCTCAAAACTATTCATGATATAGATATTGAAAGGGAACGAAGGGCCTTGTCGGTGCGGGCAAATATTATTATTTATTATTATTATTTTATTCAAACAAAATTTTATACAGTCTGACAGTATAAACCAAATCACTGTAACAATTTAGAGTTTACTTATACGCTACGGTACACAACACTTTACAAACAGTTTTATAAAATACCACTACCATCCATCGCCTCGCAGTACCTCAGGCAGATACTACATACACTTGCCCATCGACTTGCAAACAAATCACATTCAGGAGCCCATGACAGAAGCGCGTTTAGAAATTTTAGAGCGCGAATGAGAGGAGATTTTAGGTGTGCTGCAGTACGCGTTGCTGGAACTGCAAGAAGGTTATGGTGTCTAGGCCTAAGTTCCTGCTTGGATAGGAAAGGCACAGAGAGCCTCACTATCTGTGCCACTAGGTCAGGGCAGTCGGAATCTCCGCGCAAGGTTCTACAAGCCACTACCAGAAGATTATGGTTCCGCCTCACTTGCAGAGAGTTGAATCCCAGGGATCCTAACAAAAATTTTGTAGGGTATAAAAATGGATAGCGCTTGTAAACATTTTTGTACAAGAATCTTAGAAATGCCTTCTGTACCTTTTCTAGAAGCAAGGCATACGTACTTTCAGCGGGACTCCACACTATGCTAGCGGGTTCAAGCTTACTCCGAACAAGGGCAGTATAAAGTAATTTAATTGCCTTTGGGTTGTTAAAGTCGCGAGCATTCCTAATGATGAATCCCAGCCTTTTAAAACAGTCGGCAGCCAGAGCCTCAATATGATCACGAAAAGTAAGTTTGGTATCAAAGATAACGCCGAGGTCTTTTATAGTACTTACGCGAGTTATTACTTCGGATCCAAGCAAGTATTGGGCGTGAAGTGGTTTCAATGAGCGAGTATAGGATAAAACACAGCATTTGGAAACATTAAAAAACAGTTTATTTACTGTGCTCCAATCGACTACAGCCTCTATGTCCGCCTGCATTGCCTCGCAATCTGCCACTCCTTCTATACCGCAGATAAGCTTCAAGTCATCGGCATAAAGAAGGCATCTTGCGTGTTTCAGCACAAGTTCAAGATCATTAATCATGATTCCAAATAAAAGCGGGCCAAGAATAGATCCTTGACTAACGCCTGATCTTGTTGGATAGATGGAGGATATGAAACATCCGTGCTTTACAAATTGTTGCCTACTATGCATATAGCTAGCAAACAGTTTGAGAAGCCGAGGAGAAAAACCAATGTGAGCCAGTTTACTGAGCAAGACATCGTTATCGACTTGGTCGAACGCCTTTTTAAAATCAAAGTAAAGAACATCAACCTGTTTTCCTTTATCTAGGTACTCAGAAATAATGCTTGTAGCAGTTAAAAGATTGGTTTCGACTGACCGCTTTGATCTAAATCCATGCTGTGAGTCGCATAAGAAAGGTCTAATCTGGGGAGAAATCAACTTCTGCAGAATAGATTCAAACAGTTTTGCACAAGAAGACAGAATGGCTATGGGTCTGTAGTTTTCCACGCGGGAGGTATCTTTGGTTTTGGGAATAGGAGTAACACGTGTAAGTTTCCACTTGCTTGGATACACTCCGGTAGATAGAGACAAATTTACTATGTGATGAATAGGAAGGGCAAGAAAATCGATGCATCCCTTAATCACAAATGCAGGAATATTGTCTGGCCCCACAGAACTTCGTGGCTTCAAGCGCCTAATGGCAGCTTTCACGTCCTGAGGGGTAATCAAATCAATGTCCACAAAGTTTGCAGACTTTGACTCATTGTTGTTATTGGCTGCGTTGTGATCAAGTAAAGGAGCATTAGGTAGGAATACGCTCGCGAAGTAATTTGCAAAAGCTTCAGCTGCCTCCTTGCCAATATATTCTTCTCCGTTATAGTTAACAGAGGCCTCGAAGCCACCCTTTGATTTTAAGGACCCCACATGTTTCCAAAAAGCAAAAGGGTCATGACAAATTTTGGCTTGAAGGCCATTCATATAGGTATCGTACGCATGGATCAGTCGCTGTTTTATATCCGCTCGCAGCTTTGAGAACTCGTTATAAGTAGATACACAACCCGTACGTTTCCACTCACGATGTAGTTTAGCCTTGTGAATGATGTCACTTATTATTTCACTACTAAACCAGACCGGATATCGCCTAGTACGTTTTTTGGAGCGCGTTCTCCTGGGAGCTATAACGTTAAAAATGCTATACACAATGCTATAAAATATATCTACGGCTTTGTCAACATTATGAGAATTATACACCTCTTGCCAGGATACTTCAGATATTAGGTGATACAGTAGGCCGTAGTCGCCTTTAACAAAATTCCAGTCCAGCTCGCTATCAACATTGCTTGGATCTATGTATCCAGCTATAGGATTCTCTTGATTTGAGACGAGGTGGAAAGCTATATCTAGTGGAGGGTGGTATGCATCACATCACTAGATATAGCTTTCCACCTCGTCTCAAATCAAGAGAATCCTATAGCTGGATACAAATATGATAACACGAAGGTTTGCGGGTTGCTCCGGGGGGGTAAAGATCACTCTCTTTAGAGCGTTCTGTACTTCCCTGTATACCTGCAGCCTTTGGGTTCAGTATTCGCAACGGGCTTATAGGGCCCTTCGAGTCCAATATAATAACGCGTTCCGGGTGATGATGGGACTGCCTCGCTTCTGTAGCGCATCAGGGATGTTTGCTGAGGCGGGCGTCGATTGTTTTCAGGCGACCTTGCGTGTGCGCGCCGCATCCCTGGTGCGCCGGGTGCGGGACAGTCCCAACACCATCTTGAGAATGATAGCGGAAAAGCCAGACTGTCCCATAATGCTCCACTGTGAGGGACTACATTCCCCTACAAGTGTGATACAGTGGTAGCAAAAATTAAAGAGTTTGGCTAGCACTGTATATCTTGTGTCAATTTTAATGTGTATATGTTGTGTTTATGTGTAATTCTTGTAAGTTTATTGTTTATTGTTGTGTATTGCTATGTGTGTACGTAAATCACATGAAATAAATAATTTTGAATTTGAATTTAAATATCGAAAAACTTGACTGGATAAAACTTGTAACTAATTTTATCAGCTTTCGGTTTGTCTTAGTAGTCATGTCGCTAAGACGCAAAGTTTCCAAGATATCAATGAAAAACCGAAAAATTCGACCTTCTTACCCCCCTCTACCCCCCAGCAGCGGGGCTACAGCCGGGGACTTTTGATATGTTCACCTCCTAACTAGTCCAAACAAAGTTACGGAGTCAAAAATTGTGTTACTAGCATTTCCCTCTACAACGTGTTTTGAGCATTCATTTCTTGACCTATTGCTTGATTTGGGAGTAAACAAATTAGATTTAAGAAACAGTCACGATCATAATCGTACTTGTCTATTATTTTAAAACAATTTAAACATTCCACTGACTTGCCACGCGCACTCATTTCGAATCTAGAAATGTGTCCGCGCGAACGTTCACTAGGAAACAGGTGAAACCTGCAGAATGCGCACCTAAAAAACCGAAATGTAGGTATAGTTACGCTAGCCGAATATTCGGCGGCCGGATTTTGGATATTCGGCCGATGGTCAGGCCGAATATCCGGTATCCGGCCAAACAACAACCGTTGCATCTCTAATAGAGAGCTTAAAGATTAACTGATGGTTTTAACTCGCCAGGTAAGATAAAGAGTCAGCCCCGGCGGAACTCCATATTCAAAACCCAGCGCGTGGTCAGCGCGTCCACCGTCGGACGGATACGGTTCCGGGCCGCGTCCGACTCCGACGCGGATTCCGATAAAAAAGGTTAGTCTACCATTATTAGTATTTATTATTGTGGTGTTGTGGGCCTTTGAGTGTCGCATCGACCGGAATTGACCTATTGTGACGGCCCACATTGGTTCAAGAGCGGAATAAAGTCCAAATTTTACAGGTCAGCTTTAGTCATTCGTATGTCTTAAATCTAAAAGTAGAATACTTGTGTAGGTCTATCGTGAAAGGATTTTAATTTTGGTGTATTATTTATTAGTAAATTAATAGACCAAAGTACACGATGCTGTACACATGCCAATGTTCCCTTAAAAAACTTGTTTATTGCAGGTCATATATTTCTGAAATCGGCGCTAAAGTATACAAAATATTTATTTTAGTTACAGGAGCATATATTAAGCTATTTATATGTTATATAATATTAGTGACTTTGTGGCTTAATTTGAGTATGGCTTGGGCGAAAACGACATAGTCATTATTTTGCCAATTTTCATTATTCAAAAGAGTATTACTTTCTTCCGCCAGCGTCCGCTCCATCGAAAAATAGCACAAATGATAGCTTAAGTATCTGAGATAATTACTAAATTGATTCCAACTGCCGGGGCCTGCAAACATTTGAATAATGACCATATAACTAATGAGCGTACTTAATGTAAGGAAACATCTTAATGAGGTTAACACCTTAATGGGGGTGATTAATAAATAAATATCTTGATTTTGGGTATAAAATGCATACATTATTTTCTTCTTCTTCAGTTACAATTATCGATTCGAGAAAATAACACTGTTTTTTTGCGTTATTGTACCTACTTAGTAGTTATGGGAAGTTTCAGCATTTCAAATGCAGAGTTAGTTGAAATTGCTATTTCAAGTGACCGAGATGTGCATAAGTGTATTGAAAGCTCATGGAATGTATTCTACACATAGCCTACAACAAGTCATTTTGTAAATGGAGTACAAATGCAGTCACACGGCCACAAAAAGAAGCAGAAAAGAATAGAATTCAAAAAGAGTTGTACGAAAGATTGGGTTTGAAAGTTGACTTCGTCAAGCAAGGTATGGGGTCATCTAATGATGGTAATACCTCCAGGAGATTTTTCAGTAACCCAAGTTTAGTTGCAGAGATTACAGGGGTAGAAAGAAGTGATTCACCGGTTTTCAGTAATATTACAGGCAATTAACTCTGGTGCCACAATAGATGCTGAAAAGTTTGGAGATTACTGCAATAAAACAGCTGAAATATTCGTTGGCTTCTACGAATGGTACTATATGCCAAATACGGTACACAAAATACTGACCCATGGAAGTAAAATAATATCCGCTGCTGCTCTACCGATTGGAATGTTAAGAAGAAGAACCCCAGCCGAAGAAGCCCAGGAAGCGCGGAATAAGGATTATCGTCGGTACAGATTGTACCATTCGAGGAAATGCTTAAGGGAATCTGCGAACGAAGATATCATAAACTTGCTTTTGACATCTTCTGACCTTTTTATTTACAGCTTAAGAGCAAATAATAATTATAAGAAAACAGGACGAGAGCACGACGAAATACAACAATTTATTGTAGAAAATTATTAATTTAAAGCCTTTTTTATTTATTTATACTGTAATTATTTTTATTATATACTCAATTTATTGCAATTTAATTCTGTAAGCCATTTTTGAATTATTATAATTTTGTATTTTTAGTATATTTTTGATGATTTTAATATAAATTTCTAATAAACAAAACAAAAATTTATTTATATTATTTATTTTACCTATTTCTATCGATAAAACCACATTACACACGTTTTATAATCCCACCTATTCTTAAAAACAATTAATTCCGCGCGCCCATACAACCCGAACCACTGTGCGGCCCTTTAATAGTTATTTGTTTTATAAGAGGGCAAAGTTGTTGTTTAACCGCTCGTGCTAATATTGATACCCGAGCAAGCGAAAGATTCCAAAATAGAACCACGAGCGTAGCGAGTGGTTCGAAAAATGGAATCTTGAGCGTTGCGAGGGTTTCACAGCACGAGGGTTAAACAAAATTTGTCCCCGAGTGAAACACAAAATTTTTCACCACACCAACCCGAAGCAAATATTAAATATAAAATATTAAACAAAATCAAACCAAGTCAAATCCAAATGAATGTTATTAAATATTTATCATCCAAAATCATCATTTAAAAGTCAATTCAATCAGGAAACATACGATAACAACTCAAAATTTGCATTTGATTACTTTGCCTCAAATGTGAATAAAATGCAACTTTGCTATCAGTTTTTGAAGCGCAAAGTAAGCCTTTCCGAGCTGGTGTGGTGAAAAGTTCATTACTAATGCCCGTTGCATCCAGAAAGTTCCACATTCTTTGGGCCGTAATGTTCTGTACCTCATAGGGTTGCACTACGTGTCGCCTAGGTACTTCTTTTTGACATTAGTGGTCCACAAGAGCAGAGTCAACCATGTTGATGATGATGATGATGATGATATCCTGTTATCCCTCACCACAGGGACATAGGGGTCTCAGAACGTAGGAAGGAAGGATGATAGTCAATCATGTTAGTAGTGCATAATTATTTTCCATCGTTTTTTCACGGAAACGTACGAACGTGTCTTGCTATTCCAGTCAGTCTCGGTACAAAAAGTACTGACGTTGACTGAAGTAGCATGACGAATACGAACGTTTCCGAGAAAATACGGTGGAAAACAATTATGTAATACATCTGTAAGCCTGCTTTTGGATAGGACTAAAAGGACGCAAATTTACTCTTTAATTTCTTTTCCACCACCCGCCGCCATTTTTTTCTCGTGAGTGACTTCATAGCATAAATAAATGTGAAATTTGTTACGACGGCGAAAAGTTGCACTGCACATTTGCCCTTATTGCACTGATATTATGACGTCACAAGAATGGCGGATGCTTTTTTGGCGCGAACATTTTCTTTTCATCAGAGATGTGAAAAATACTTTATAAAAAGTATTTAAATACAAAATACAAATACTTCCTTGATAATACTATTTCAAATGCAAAATACAAAATAGTTTTTGAATTTGTATTTAAATACAAAATACGAAATAGGTATTTTCAAAATACTTTTTAAAAATACAAATACTTTGCGATAAAAGGTACTCTGAGTAGTGAATACCTAGTCTGAATTAAAAAGTATTACTCGGAATTTCCGAGTTGAAAAGACTCTCTTTATTCTTTGAAATCAATCCTCTATCTAAAGTGCAAATTTCTAGTTGTTTGCTCATATTACCCGGTAGGATGTAGGTATGGATGATGGTTTTTAACGGCCAACTTTTAAAGCATTAATTTGTAATGTTTTACAGCTAGTATAATGCCTCTCGTTAGTGTGATGAAAACGTCTCGTTTGTGTTTCACCAGGGCAGAAAAGTTTGTTCTCCTCTCGTGCCTTGAAACCCTCGCAACACTGAAGATTCTACTTTTTTAACCACTCGCTACGCTTGTGGTCATGTGCGACGTTACTTTAAACAGATTCAACAGTTCCATGTTAAAAGAATGAGAGAGTTGCCAGGATTGTAACATCAGAAGAGACTGTAACTCCTACCTTAATTACCTACCTACTATAAAGTATTTTGTATTTTGAAAATAGAAAATAGGTCCCAAAAACTATTTCAAATAAAATACAAAATAGTTTTCTTCAAAAGGTATTTAAATACAAAATACAAAATAGGTATTTTGCATTTTGTATTTGCATTTTAAATACAAGTATTTCAAATAAGTCACATCTCTGCTTTTCATATAGCAATATTATTATCAGGAAATAAAAATACTCGCTCGTATAGCTATCGAAGCTCGTAATCGCTAAACATAGTTGCCAATTTCCATCGTATAATAATTCGATAATTCTTTTCCATCGTTTTTTCTCGGAAACGTTCGTCTTTGTCATGCTTTTTCAGTCAACCTCGGTACTTTTTGTTCCGACACTGACTGAAATAGCAGGACACGTTCGTATGTTTCCGTGAAAAAACGATGTAAAATAATCATGCACTACATCCGTGTACACATCTCGGGTAGTAAATAAGAGTGGCTCAGATCACATGTTAGTCGACAAGTTACATCAGATCTGTGACTTATTTCTTTACTACCTAGGTAATCTGTAATATAATATTTCCCACAGCGCCCTCGCCGCCGCCCCCGCCGCGCCGCCGCCCCGCTCCCTCCCCCGCCCCCTCTGAGCCCTCCCCCGCCCCCGCCTCGCCGCCCCGCGCGCCGCGTCTGCGCCCGCGCTCCTCCAACGTAAGCGCAACGCCCACGCCTAAGAAGAGACGGATTCATCACTTATAAGAAGAATTAATCAGATTTATGTTGTACAGTCACCTGCAATAATATGTTACACAACGAAGGCCGCAAAAATATCTGACACGATCTTATTTGTAGAGCCATAAGTGCGTGTCACATATTTTTGCGGCCTTCGAAGAGTAACATATTATTGCAGGTGACTGTACAATAATACAATTTCATGTTCATGTTGTACGTATTGATATATTTAAATTATCTAGGCGCCATTCGTCTATTACGTAAGACGATTCAAGGGAGGAGGGGGATCGACTATGTGTTTTTTTACAATTGGGTGGGTCTTGGTAGTCCTTATGTAAGATCAGGCGTGACTCACTCCGCGATTCCGTCGCTTTGCTACAGGTAGCTAAAAGTGCATCCGTTCGGCCCCAATTTTGGGGTTTGCCATAAGCCGCGCGTGGCGCTGTCGCCACCTAGCGGCCATATCTGTGCTGATCGTAACAGACGCGTTTTGTTAGAGAGTGAGTCTTCTCTTCTGTACCTAGTACTATTATTTATTCTGTGGTAAGATCACAAAAATGCTCAAATATACAGAATGATTTTTCACATTTCTGACCATACTTTGAAGGTTTCGTTCATAATAATGTTATCGCTTTAATATTTTGAGTTACGTTAAGTTACATAATAAAATATATCTTTACAGTACATATGGTGCTGCTTTAACGCCCTAGTGCGATAATTAGCACTATACAGTCTATACATGCGTATGTCGAAAATTAAAACGGCCATATGTAGTATATGTACTATAAAACGTTGTACAATACACGTGCGAAAAGGTAATTAACAACTCGTGTCGATTTAAAACACTCCTTTCGGTCGTCTCTCAATTTATCGCCGCTCGATGAGTTTTTTCTACTTTTCGCACTTGTGTCGTAACAACGCTCTTACGTAAGTGCCAACTAAAACGAAAGTTTAGTTGTTACTTGTATTATTGTAATTGTATACACGGTGTAACATGAGTAAACCGAATAATTTTAACAGCGTATTCCTGATCATATTTAGAGACAAAAATGTCATATAAACTTTTTTGATTTTCGCCTAGTTTCAGAGATATTATTAATTTAAAAAAAACAAGTTTTTATTGTTACATAGTGTAAAAGGCCTTCTTGATGGTGATGTTGCTGCTATGGGACGTAGTCTAAATATCCTTATTGATAGCTATGTCAAAAAGTGACAAGTAACACTGTAAAAAGTAGGTTCTACGAAAAAATATTTTTTAAATCAATTTTAAGTGACAAGTTTGCCAATAACATTTATTTTTTATGTACAAATACACACAAAAAATTGAAAAATCAAAACAAAAAATAATTTTTTTTTGGCGAAATTGACCTAAACTCATTACATTTTTTACTTCTTTTGACCTCAGAAATGCGTGGTTAAAATTATTCGGTTTACTCATGTTACACCGTGTATACATACATACTGTAAGCGCCATTTGCACTATCCCACTAACCCGGGGTTAAGCGGTTAAGTTACTGGTGCAAGTCGCGCTAATATATAGAATACTGTCAAAAATTCAATGCTCATGTCACGCTACTGGTGCGTTGGAGGTGTTTTAGGTACCTACTTTCGAAAATAATTTTGAAATGACTCGTAGTGATAAGTTTTTGTTAAAAGTGATTTTAGGTATGACGTGAAATTGTCGAATTACTAGTACATAATGTTTTGGGGTTACACTATTTTTTTAAATACCCTAAAGCACCCTTTTTCAGACTGATACAATTTTACATAGTTGTAATTTTATAACTTGACTTCACATCAAGAAACATTGCAATTAAGACCTATTTCCAATGACTTAAGGTCTAATTTTTCATTTGAGGTTTTACTTTTTTTTTGTATATGTAATAATGACTAGTATTTTATTTTAAACTGTTTTCATAAAGTGATCTATCGGTATTTTGTCTCGTATCTCAGTTTATTGTAAGTATTGTAACGGTTCATAGATAACGTTATATATATAGATACCTAAAGTTCTATGAATCCTATAACCAGATGTTATTAAGAGAGAATGTCTGAATTTTCTTATTGGTAAATAATTAAAAAAGTACACCTAAATTAGAGAACGTTCAGAAACTTTTATTTAAATTGTAAATATTTATGTAAATAAAACATACATTCAATGTTAAATCATAGAGATTTTATAATGTTTATGATTTGCTATCATGCTTCATTAAATAAATGTCTATACTCTGTATATTTAAGTATTTAAATAAAAGTAAACAAAATCTACCCCCAAATGGCTCCTTAAGCCAGTTGAGGGTAGATGAAAATATTACATGATCAAATAATGTAGGTTAAAGTCAAGTCGTTCAGTAACAGATCCAGGCAGGTATTTGGTTGGTTAACCAATAAATGTTATAACTACCTAAAATGTAAAAATTGTTTGTTTACTTTTATTTAAATACCTAAAGATACAGACTATAGACACAGATTTTCAAAGAAATCCAGTCAGTTCAAATGTGAAGTGTGGCAGCACCACAAACTTCAGAATACTTACTGCTTATTTTGACTTTAGTTAGGTAGATTCGTGTTTCGAAATTGTATACCTATTACCTAGGCTTGTAAAGTAAGAAGCGTCTCAGATCACATGTAATTGTTCACAGGATATATGACGTCTTTCGAAATAGTATACCTATTACCTGGCCAAGTAAGAAGCGTCTCAGATGACATGTAATTGTTCACAGCATATATGACGTCTTTCGAAATAGTATACCTATTACCTGGCCAAGTAAGAAGCGTCTCAGATGACATGTAATTGTTCACAGCATATATGACGTGATCTGAGGCTTTCTTATTTATCTACTGTATATCAGTGGCGTGCCTAGGGTTTTGAAAGAAAGAAAGAAAATACATTTATTTACGTCAAACCAACAACTTAAATTACAAATTTAATATAGAGACATAGACGTTAAATAGGACCCCCACTCAGCGTAATGCTACGACGGTAAGCCGCAGCGCTGATTTGGTGGGGACCTAACTTATCACTAACTTAAAACTAATAAGAAGAAAATCAGAATTGATAACACAAGTTTTGGAGTAGGGCAAGCCGAAAGATATCTTTTCGTAATAACTGTCCAATCTTCACTCTTCGGACTCTAATGCATCTGCTTGTATATACAATTTTCCTGTTCGACAAAGCGGGAAAGCGGCAACTTCGTTTAGCGCAGTGGGCCGAAAGTTGACGCTTTCCGGCCGGAGAGCAGATTTTTTTTTCTCGATAGTTGTGAAAGAGATGGAACATTGAAATTAATTATGCAGGAGGCATGCATCCTATTAGACTGTTATAAAGTGTAATAAATTTATGTTGTTAAACTTTTTGTAAGGTGTAGAGTAAAGCAAGTGCCCTTGGATGTCTGTATCGATTAGCATTGATTTGCGCGCCATCTCTGTACTTATTCAAGAGTTAAGATCCATAGCGCATTGTTGAACAGTTGCGCGGTTTTCAACAGATGGCGCTTATACAGATAAAATAATATAATTATTAAAGAAAAAAAATTGGTTGTTCCACATTGACTGCTGATCTAACAACTAACTAGAGTTAGACCAAGATAAGTCTGCAACGATTTTGATAGCACACCGAGCACACGCAGTGCAATGTTATTTTAGACGTCAAACTTTTATGAAATAAATTATGACGTATAAATAACACTTGCTCTGCGTATGCTATCAAAATCGTTGCAGACTTCCCTTGGTCTAACTCTTACACGGTAGAAAAAATCTATGGGCCCTGGAAAACAACTACCTTAAAAATATTTTACGTGAACATCTTTGCATTCAGTTTTTTTATTTTAAATTTTCCATAGGTACTAATTGTAAATTGAGCTATCTCAACGTTTCAAGGTCGATTCCCTTCAGGGCCCATAATGTTTTCCGCCCTGTAGGTGTAAGCGAAAAATATTTATTAATTAAATTTTTGCATTACCTAGCAGAACCATTAAAATAAAAACCAACATCTCGGTTTGCTTTGTGTAATTTTGAACACTATTATGTTATATTTGGAATAATACAAATAAAACAGTTTTCATCGTTTATTTATTTCGACGACGACAGCGGGGCGGTGGTATGTTTTCACCCATGATCTGAACTGATTTTAATCCGCAATTGAGAGGGTCATGAGATGATATTTCTTGCAACTTGTCAAAGAACTGGTCCACATTTACTATCCTCCTGCCATATTTTGTTTCATGGCCACTGAAATTATAGAAAATTATTAATAAAAAAGCAACAAATTAATTAAAACTACTTTTTACATATAGGCTAAAGAGACTATGTCACTTTTCTAAAATTTGTTTTGTTGATAAAAACTAGCCAAGTCAAATCCTTTATAATTTCAGGATTTTCTATACAGCACAGAACTTGGCACCCATATAGATCTCAATTCTTTTGTCAGCAAGTTAAAAACCACACAGTCATATTTTTAATATTGAACTTGGCTTTCATTTCACAGTTATGTTTTTGTTGGGATGCAATTGTTCACTTATTTTGAAGCATTGAAATATATCTAAAGACCCTTATGGGCACTACACTAAAAATGGTGCTAGTTCAGCGGTGTCACTCACAAATTCAGGACCAAACATGTAGTCTAACCAATCGCGTTGTGGCGTTAGACTGCAAGATTGGCTCACTCGTGACATTGACACCGCTGTACTGGCCCAATTATTATCGCCCGTCTTTAGATATATGTCAATGTTTTGAACCCAAGTAATAAATCTTTACTTACCTTTCAGGGCCAGTAGGTATATTTTCATGTGTTATATTAAAATCATTGCCTTCAGTGTCATCACTCGAATTATCTACATGAGCAGAAGAAAATCTGTAACAATGATAAATATAAACAAGCTGTAATCAAACAAGTACCTAACCATCATGCTCCATTATGTATCCGACTCCATGTATGACTCTGAGCCAAAAAATGTTTGTAATTTGACTTATTTACAATTTCCTGCTTAAAACAAGTAAACTCAGTTAAATTACAGATATATAGGGACCAAAGTTATTTACATAGCCACCAGACACAGGACCTATTTCACAAAATTATTTACTTGTAATTACTTAAAACGAGCTGCTTAGGGCCAGTACAGATGGACTGCAACCCAACTGCAACTTGTATGGAAACTGCATGCTGACATTGCATTTGGCGTGCAGTTCCCATACAAATTGCAGTCAGCCTGTACTCTGTATCTGCCTTACTCTAATTTTGAACTGCTGACCAAATAAAACTTACGGTTCAGGTGTAGTTGAACTATACTATAAAGATTCCATGCAATTCAATTCTTATTTTGTTAGGCAATACATAAGGAAATTATTCTTTTGTACCTAGTTATTGCTCAGTAAACGTCAAAATTCTATGAAAATTTGACGTATAAATAACACTTGCTATCAAAATCGCAGCAGACTTTTTTTGATCTACCTAATTCTATGAAACATGCCCTGCTAGACTAAACCCCTCGTATGCGGCCTGTAAAACTGATCATTGAAAGTAACTTTGATAATAAAAACAATATTCTCACGCACGGATCCATGTCAAGAGGGGTAAAAGTATGTTATTGTCGGTAGGTACTTACTGTGCAGCGGCTTCGTAACGACATTTCAGAGCATGTTTGCTTATATGTATACGTTTTCGCTTCAAACAACCTCACTGATGCACTAGATAGGTATTCGTCCTTTCTTGTGTCCTTTTCTAAGGGATTTTCAAATAAAAAGTACGTACGCACACGTACGTTAGTACGAAACAACTTGCACCACACAAAACACTAAGTTCAATAACAAATAACAACGAATTATAACAAGTAACAGGAATAAAACAATACTGAATCGTCGTGGGTCGTGGAACGCAAGACAACAAATAATGGCAAGCAAGATCAGTGATGCCAACTCCGATTTTGAAAAAATGCTAGACTAATGTCTAGATTATGCCAAAATAATGCCAAAGATTTTTGAAACACCTATGCTAAAAAAATCTAAAATATCACTTGAAATTACACACTTAAAACACATACTTTTTTCAAATTTACCGCCTTTTTCTACTGACAGGATCTGTTTGACCAACTTGATATAGTCCGTTGACCATCCGTACACAAAAGTCAAAATTCATATGAAAATATGAACCACATAAGGCGATGGCGCATATTGTTGCTGCCAAGTTGGTGCAAACTTGGCTTAGACTAAATTATGCTAAAAAATATGCCAGATGCTAAATGGAAAATTTAATGCCAGATCTGGCATCATTTATGCCAAGTTGGCAACACTGAGCAAGATTGACTGACAAGTTTTCTCATAGTAGGAGATCCATAGACATAATATATATATAGACGTAGTCTCAGCGAGCTGTCCACAGTGTTTCGTCTAGAACAAGCTAGGTGGACAAAATTATTTTTTTGTGTTTTTGGGTAGTATTATGGTTAGTATTGCTTAATTAAATATAATTTACTAAAAATTTTAAAATACCATGAAAAAAAGTAAAAAAATTAAAATAAAATATATATTTAAATTAATTATATATTTTTTTGCAAATAAATTATTAACACAATAATAAACAAAATTTTACAGTTCATTAGATACATTATTTTCATAGTATTTACTTTAAAATATACAAAAAAATAAAAATGTAATATAGAAAATTAATTAAAACTTAACTTATTATTAATAATTAATTTGTTAATTATTAATAACTTATAATCTGTTCTAACTCATGTATTATATCAGAATAATAATTGTTTTCCTTGTTTTGCGTAAGTTTTTTAAAGTTCTTCTGAAGGAAATAACACGCTTGTACCTTTTGCATTGGGCAAATAATCATATGATGAATATTTATGATAATCAGCCTTCATTGACCACATTTTAGTCTGCTTGTAAGTTTGTATTTGTCGATTTTGACTCAATATAATATGCTAATGCCTCATTAACACTTAGCTGCCTAGAATTCATTGAAGTACCTACTGCTGTCGTAAGAACAAGACTACGTTGGCTTATGTGGACTTTCTCTAATATTTTTTAACATTTTTGCCGTGTTTTATTTGCTGCCGATCACGAATCAATCGGGATTTCGGCAGCAGTTAAAAAATAGGTACGTAATTGTACCAGATCTTTAACTCAGCGTTTTTTCCGTTTTAAAAGGGGAACTTTTGAAGTTTAATTTGGGTCTTCCTGCAGGATTAACATTTTCAGACGACGTTGATGCACTTGGTCTAGTTATGTACACTCGTAATTCTATATTTTGGCCATCCATACCACTTTTAAACTTTTTCACAAATTGCTTCTTTAAATCTTGACGCACTATTCCACTTGGTATTCAGTTTTGATGAATAACTGGTTAAAATATTTTTTAACCGTCTCTCAGACTCTTCTTTGAAATCTCGTAACTCATATTTTACCAATATAAACTGATAAAGGTGGAAATTTTAGTCGTTTTTCCCCTTATTTGTCCATTCTTCAAAAACCCCTTCCTTAAAATAGAGAGAACGTGTTCTGCAAAAAAAATGAAAAAAAAATGTTATGCAAATTTATGCAAAATGAAATATACACCATCATAAAATAGAATTATGCAAGTAAATAATATCAAAAATCTAGACCGGTGTCAAGCGGTGTCAAGTATTTGCTAGTCTATCAAAGTTCTAAAATGAAGAAAATCTCACCACGTTTTTAAGTGCATATTTATTGCTCTATACGAGCATTATTACAACTGATATGAACATGTTTTTATGAAAAATATAAAGTGCTTACCTTCAGTTATAAGATCTATCACCAAACCTTTTCATAAAATAACGTTTTACTTGTAAGAGATGTCGTTGAACGCATCACAAAATTGCAACTGATTAAATTGTGCAATTGCACTTACCTCATTAGCTGACTTCTGCACCCTATGGCTCATAAAATTAGAAAGTTAGACATAATCTATTAATGGGTTTGGGGGTTTCAACATGTTGTTTATCATATCTAATGACTCATTAGAGATAATTTGATAACGACTTTTGTCCACCTAGCTTGTTCTAGACGAAACACTGTGCTGTCACTGTTGCCACTTTTGTTTAGTGTACGATTAACAATGAGGCCCACGTTGCTGTAGCCATGTCGATAAAGTCATATCGATAAACTATCGACATTTCTTGCAATTTTAATTTTACTTCAAAGGCTTAACGATACCTAAAATATCCAAAAACGCTTTTATTCTTTATTGTGGTTATCAGATCACAATTTTATAGTCACGCCCCAGCAGGGAACCAAGGGAAAGTTCAGATATTTAATTAAAATACATAAATACCTCCTAAAATAGGTGTTCCGCAATAATTGAATTATATTATTATATTATAATATATTCATTCTCCATTACCATTTCAATAATGTTTATGTTTAACGAAGATATTGAAGCTTCAATTAATCGCTATTTCGTTCCGCTGTGTAGCGTTTATCGATATATAAAATGATTAAAATCGACTTTTCACATCCCTAAAAGAGCACACATATACGCTTTTACGCACACATACACAGGGTGGGCGCATCAAGAAAGGCAACACTTGATTTGAAGTCCGCCTTGTCAACAGTATGGTTGTCCTTTTTTGACAAACGGCATTTTAAAAGAGCGAGGTGAGAGAAATGATACTAGTTGCTGCGTCGTGAAAGAGAACAGAAAAGGTTGGGCCCTTGAGGAGATCCCACATATAGTAGAAGAGCCGGCCGCAAATTTTCTAACCGACTTGATACCACGATGAAATACACAATGGGAAGCCATAAAAGTGATGCTAAGTCCGAATTCGATAGTCTGCCACGGCGGAACTTGCCGAAAGTACGAAAAAGAAGGCCACTTCCGGTGCGAAAATAGGGGGCTGATTTAACCCATCTGATACCGAAATATTAATTATGGCAGCAGTTAGAAATTTACATGTAGACACATAAAAGCGAAGTCTGCCAGTATTTTTTTAGCCGGAAGTGCTTGGCAGACGCTCTCAAAGGTGGCCAACGGGACCCCTAATTTAACCCATCTGATACCACCATGAAACCAATTCCAGTCGGTAGGTATGAACCCTCATGTCAGGAATATATAAGTCTGCCAAGGCTATTCCTGCCGAAACACCTTGGCAGACGAGATTATGTAAGCAAGGTCGGCATCGGTTACCCTACACTAACCCATCTGATACCACCATGAAACCAATTCCAGTCAGTAGGTACGAACCCCCATTTTAGGAATATATAAGTCTGCCAAGGTTTTTCCTGCCGAAACACCTTGGCAGACGAGATTATAAGCAAGATGACCATCGGTTACCGTACACTAACCCATCTGATACCGCCATGAAACCAATTCCAGTCGGTAGGTATGAACCCTCATTTCAGGAATATATAAGTCTGCCAAGGCTTTTCCTGCCGTAACACCGTGGCAGACGAGATTATGTAAGCAAGGTCGGCATCGGTTACCCTACACTAACCCATCTGATACCACCATGAAACCAATTCCAGTCGGTAGGTATGAACCCCCATTTTAGAAATATATAAGTCTGCCAAGGTTTTTCCTGCCGAAACACCTTGGCAGACGAGATTATAAGCAAGATGACCATCGGTTACCGTACACTAACCCATCTGATACCACCATGAAACCAATTCTAGTCGGTAGGTATGAACCCTCATTTCAGGAATTTATAAGTCTGCCAAGGCCTTTCCTGCCGAAACACCTTGACAGACGAGATTATGTAAGCAGCATCCGCATCCGAGGGATCCGTATTTTGGAATTATACAGATTACGGACATTATTAATAGCTGTAGGATTATTTATTACTTTATGATTATACATATTTGTATATTATTATGTTATTAATAAAATATATTTATAATTTATTAAACCTAAACTTAATACATTGGGAATTCATTACCTGCTTACGGCAGTAGTAGGGATTAGTGGGTGAGTTCTGGCTCACTGAGCCAGGCCAACAGTCCCTCCCCCTTTTTTCCCTTGTTGAGGCCCTGCAACCTTGCCTTGAACCCAAACTAATGTCATTGTAACTCGAATCTAACCTAATCTATTTTTATTGCTTTTAAAATATTTCAATTATCTACTTTTGCAAAGTGAAATGTTGTAATCTCTATTTCGCAAAATGGAATTTTAATGTGACTTTAATGTATGTGCAGTCTACTTAGTAATTGGGTTTAAAGATATAAAAACACACATTTTATTTCCTATCCTAAGTATCCTATCCTAAGTTTATTCAAATAATATTTTGAACATATATAGTAACATCATTACTTATTCTGTGTACAGTGGAGAAAACGAATGAAATCATGCAATTTGATTTTGCTATTTTTAAATAAAGAGTAACCAAACAGTATTTTCCACAGTTGTTGGTAATGATACCATCTCTTACAATTTCTCTTCATGAACATTTTATGATACCTAACCTTCCAGTTTTCGCCCGAATTAATCAAAAAATTCACCAACACCATTTACACCAGCCAAATAGAAAACGGGTCCGTGTCCGAATTCGCGATCTCGAGTCCGGGTCCGCGTCCGGGTCCAGGTTCAGGTAGAAGTCGAATTCAAAATCTTGCTTGTTTTGCCAGTGGGGTAACTTGTTTAACAATCAATTAGAAAAAGACAAGTCGTCGAGGAGTTCCGTTCTGATCACCATCAGCAATACCACTTCATCAAATGCCACTGTTCTTAATGTAAATCCTTGTTTGCCTGATGAAAATACAAAAGTCACTATACAATGCCATTCAGATTTGTAGAGTTCCCTCGATTCCTTATGGATCCCATCATTAGAACTTGAGCTTGACGAAAATGTGACTTAAAAACCTAACGTGCTTAACAAACATAACGAAGAGGACAAATCCCCAAACAAGAGCTATGCGTCGTTGAAGAGTTCCATTTTGATCATCATCAGCAGTTACACTTCATCAAATGTCACAATTTTGAATGTAAAAGCTTGGTTTGTTTATAAAAACACCAGTATCACTATATGTTAGGGTGGTTCAAACAACATTTTTTTTTCCTAAGGGACCCTTATTTAGTTACACTTATTATGCTGATAAAATACACCAAGTTTCGTAATTTATCTCAACTACAAGGGGGTGCTTCACCACGTTGAAATTTTGTATGTTGTTTGAAACCCAAAAAAAAGAGTATTATTCAGAATTTTATTTAAATATCTGGTTTCACACTATTTGCACATGTGATGTATAAGTTTTGAAGTAGAAAAACATTTTCTTTCAAAATAATATCTTTTAAATCACACTTTCAAATAATGTGAAAACTACTACTTACATAAAAATCTAAAAAATAGTAACTTAATTTTTTTTGATTACATACAATTTGAAAATTTCTAAGTGTTTGAGCACCCCCTTGTAGTTAAGATAAGATTACAAACTTGGTGTATTTTGTCAACATAATAAGTGTAACAAAATAAGGGGGTGCCGCTTCTTCTAGCTAGAGTTTGAATTTTTCCCATACAAACGTGAACCACCCTACTACTATATGTATACCTACAAGATTTGAAGAGTGCCCTCGATTCCTCCTTAATCTCACCCTCAGAACTGGGCTTTGACAAAGACGGAACCAATCTGTATGTATATACTTACAAGTTACAACTCAACTAAAAAAAGAATTTTCAAAATCGATCCCGAAATGACGGAGATATCAAACATTAAAAAAAAACCGAATTAATACCTCCTTTTTAGGGTTTCGTAGTCAAATGGCAAAAAACGGAACTCTTATAGATTCGTCATGTCTGTCTGTCTGTCTGTGTGTCTGTCCGTCCGTATGTCACAGCCACTTTTTTCCGAAACTATAAGAACTGTTTAAACTTGGTAAGTAAATGTATTCTGTGAAGAACAAAGATTTTTCAAATAACCAACGACTCTACATCGGAGGGTAGAAAATGGTCTAAGCGGCTACCATCAAAACGGAGAGTAGTGTGATACTGAACCTTCTACATATAAATAAATTTTAAAATTAGTAGTAAACTTGGATTTTGGTTACTCCATAGATGTTCTAATTAAGATTTTTCAGTTTTTCCACCTGTTTCCAAAGGAAAAGTGCTTTTATCGTGTTTTAGACGCAAAATTCAGTTTTCTCATTGGATTTCAGTATCAGATCAGTATATTTTGTCATTTTAGAACATAGTTCATTTTCACGCAATGTATGGGGTTCTCACTCTACCTTTTCAACTTGTGCAACCTCTAAACGTTATCCGATTCTTTTGAAAATTTAAATATATAGTTTTTAGTGTAGAGAGACTCCATCGGTGAGCAAAGTCAGGAAAAATATCACAACTTTATTTTCTCCATACAAAAGTGAACCCTAACGGACAATGTTCATCATCATCATCTCAGCCATAAGACGTCTGCTGCTGAACATAGGCCTCCCCCTTGGACCTCCATTCGTACCGGTTGGCAGCGACCCGCATCCAGCGTCTTCCGGCGGCCTTAACAAGGTCGTCCGTCCATCTTGTGGGTGGACGCCCTACGCTGCGCTTGCTAGTCCGTGGTCTCCACTCGAGCACTTTTCGACCCCATCGGCCATCTTCTCTGCGCGCAATGTGGCCTGCCCATTGCCACTTCAGCTTGCTAATCCGGTGGGCTATGTCGGTAACTTTAGTTTGTCTACGGATCTCCTCATTTCTGATTCGATCACGCAGAGAAACTCCGAGCATAGCCCTCTCCATAGCTCGTTGAGCGACTTTGAATTTTGAGATGAGGCCGATGGTGAAAAACTACGTTTCGGAGCCGTAAGGCATCACTGATAACACACATTGATTAAAGACTTTCGTCTTGAGGCACTGAGGTATGTCGGACAAAAAGACATTACGTAGTTTCCCGAACGCTGCCCAACCGAGTTGGATTCGGCGGTTAACCTCCTTCTCGAAGTTGGACCTACCTAATTGGACTACTTGTCCTAGGTAGATGTACGAGTCAACAACTTCGAGTACCGAGTTCCCAACAGAGACTGGGATGGGCACAACAGTGGCATTTGACATAAGTTTCGTCTTGTCCATGTTCATTTTCAAGCCCACCCGTTGTGAAACTCGGTTGAGGTCATCAACCATCATGCTGAGTTCCTCCATCGACTTTGCCATGACTACGATATCGTCGGCAAACCAAAGGTGAGTGATGTATTCGCCGTTGATGTTGATGCCAAGTCCTTGCCATTCCAGGTGCTTGAAGGCGTCTTCCATTGCGGCAATATACAGTTTCGGAGAGATAACGTCTCCCTGCCTTACACCTCTTTGCAATAGAATCGCCTTCGCACTCTGCTCCTGACTCGGACCGACATGGTGGCGTAACTATACAAACACTTCAACACTTCGATGTACCGATAGTCAATATTGCATCGCTGAAAAGACTCAAGCAGTCTAGAGGCTAGTTTAGATCTCGTTCAAACCAATTTTCGGTGGAAGTTTGCATGAATTATCATTACAATTATTATTAATTATGTACATTAGTACATCATATATATTTTTTAGTTTTGTCATTCTCTTATTTAAGAAATTAAAGGGGGGGGGGGGGTGCACACAATTTACCACTTTGGAAGTGTCTCTCGCGCAAACTATTCAGTTTAGAAAACAATTATATTAGAAACCTCAATATCATTTTTGAAGACCTATCCATAGATACCCCACACGTATGGGTTTAATGAAAAAGAAATTTTAAGTTTCAGTTCTAAGTATGGGGGACCCCCAAAATTTATTGTATTTATTTTCTATTTTTGTGTTAAAATCTTAATGCGGTTCACAGAATACATTTACTTACCAAGTTTAAACAGTTCTTATAGTTTCGGAAAAAAGTGGCTGTGACATACGGACGGACAGACACACAGACAGACAGACAGACATGACGAATCTATAAGAGTTCCGTTTTTTGCCATTTGACTACGAAACCCTAAAAAGGAGGTATTAATTCGGTTTTTTTTTAATGTTTGATATCTCCGTCATTTCGGGATCGATTTTGAAAATTCTTTTTTTAGTTGAGTTGTAACTTGTAAGTACAGTGAAACCTGGATAAGTGAGATCTCAAGGGGCGAGCAAATTTGTCTCACTTAAAGAGGTTTTCCACTTACCCAGGCTCCCAGTTAGCCAGGTACAAATAAATTTCTGTCTCATTTACAGAGGGGTTCCATTAATAGAGGTGAGAATAGAGTATATTTCAATCATAGAGGTGGTTAATAGGGTATTTAGTAATTATCTTTAAAAATAAATAAGGTAAAATAATACTTGTCCCTAAATATTTTTTTAGTCTGTTTAAATATTTCTTTGAATTAATTTTGAATGATTCTCCAAAGGATAGATATTTCAAAATTAAATTAAATTTGATACGGACTTCAATGCGTATTAGAAATTTAATAAATGAAAATTTATTTTTTCGTGTTACTAATCAAAATTTCAGCTTTCGTTTCGATAGTTTTAACTACTTACATAAATTAACTAAATCAAACTTGAAGTTGTTTAGACACAATTAGGCAAATGCGGAATTTGTGGATTGACTAAGAGTTAGTAAGAATACGGAAATTGTTCAATGAAGTCCAAGTTAGAGAGGTCATAGATTGACGTTATCTCAGATACAGAAGTCAATTCCGTATAAAATTCCAAAAAACAATTAGGAAAATGTAATCTTATAAATATAGTCTCAGTTAAAGAGGTAAAATACACTCTCTGTCTCAGTTATAGAGGTAAATGTGACTATAAAATCACAATAACGAATCCCAGTTATAGAGGTTCGTGTTTTCTCAGTAACAGAGGTAATTCAGTGCTAAAGTGTCGGGACCGCACCATGAGTCCCAGCTATAGAGGTTTCTCACTTATCCAGGTCCCACTTAACCAGGTTGTGACGTTTAGCGTCACATGTAGATAGGGATAGATAGGTTAGAAATGCAAGTTTAATTTAGAAAAGGTATTTAATATTAATTAAAATTACAGGAAGTTAGCTAGGGTCGTGAGTCCGTAAAACTGAGCTGACACAGAGATAGAAATATAGAAACAAGTCCTTAAAAGGAGGCACTTTCCTGGAACTCTACATCGTAGGCGGGCCGTTGTAGATGGCTCCGCGGTACAGCGCAGGAGTCCCAGTTGGTCCAGAGTAGACTAGGATGGCTTCCCGCTGTGGTTCAGGATCCTCAGCTCGGAACGGAAACCTTCCGGGATACAGAGCTTGCGCATAGCGCAACCCGGGGTAGTGCAGGATAGAGGGTTTTCAGGTAGGGTGCAGGCAATTTCAATCCCAGACTTGATCCCTAGTGATATTGGTCATATTAGAATATGCACACAACAGTGACTGCTACATCCGGCCCACAAGGAAAGAAATACCAGGAAAGTTAACCTTTCAGCATTATTTTAGTGTTCACGGATGAAGCAGTCAGAAAATAACAAATTAGTTAACAGCATGTTAGCAGTATAAAAGAATACAACGTAAAAATATTCCTAGTAGTAACTTAAATGAAATATTCACAACACTTACCCGATCCGGGGAAATGTACACAGCATAATACCAATAAGGCACGATCTAGATAGATTAAGTTAGGTAAGTTATATTATTTTAGAGATATTTAGTATCTTATTTGCAAGAAATTGTCGTAAATGTTCATCAATTTTCTTCAAGTGACAGATTCCAGAAAACTATTTAAAAATGTTTTTAATTTTTTTTTTACAACCGGCCAGCACAAAACGCTTAGCGCTAACGAGGTTTTATAGCAAACCGTTACATACCCCCCTTTTTAGGTTAGGATTTTTGCTAAGAAAATCCGCTGCTAAGTCTCTATTTTACTTAATAGAAATACAAGTTATCAATCAGGCTTCACTCACAAAATACCTCTTCATACATACAACACGCAGACAAAAAGGCAATAAACACTAGAGAAAAGTGTTATTGCGTCCATACAGACTGAGTATTTTACTTAAGCTAGTATAAAATACTCTCATATAACTATTAATAGATGTTAACTTCGTCTAACTCTAAACCTCAGTATCCAAGTTATTCACGCATACTATTCTTTATCATAAAACTTTGTAGAAGTCTTATATCCTAATACAATAGGCAAACAGCTCATTAACCGGTAGGGATTAATGGCAAATTAATTTTTCGAACTTTGTAGAAGTTCGTTAACCGGTAGGGGTTAATAAAAAATTAATTTGTACCTAATAATTAGAAAATTTAAAGAACATGATAGCGGTGTAGTTAGTAAAGTACGAGTTCCATGAGGGTAGTTTTAGAGAATTAGATTATAGACGTAGAGATAGATAGCAATAACGGAAGGAATTAATTTTAACACTTATTATAGTTCGTTATTATAAAATCTTTGACATCATTTAGATCAGTCGCAGACTTTAAGTGAGATTCTAAAATATCCTCAAGTGGTATATTTAATTTAACAGTCTGGCTCTGAAGATCTTGTACTAAGCCAACTGAACCACCCCTTAGAATAACCTCGTATTCTAATTCGGCTTTTTGCAGAGATAGAAACTTAATAGGATAAGCCATGATCAAACGAATTAGGTGAGTGTTGTGATTACTCAGGTTTTACACAGGTTTACACAGGTAGAAAAAACAGTTTTAGTTTCGTAGTACGTGGCTTACAAATTTGGTAGGATAGTAGAAGCTACTTTATAGTAAGAAAAAACAAAAATGAATTGATAAAGATAACCACGTACCAAGGAACTACTCAAAACAAAACAAACTTAAACTAGGCAGATATGAATGTACAGAAACTAGAATGACTAATGATAGTAATGAACCTACATATACATGAACATCAGTGAAAACTAAAAATAAAATGCTAAGGACCTGTTTCGGTAGTGCTCAGCTCAGTTAAACCTAGTGTGGGCGCCAATGTGACGTTTAGCGTCACATGTAGATAGGGATAGATAGGTTAGAAATGCAAGTTTAATTTAGAAAAGGTATTTAATATTAATTAAAATTACAGGAAGTTAGCTAGGGTCGTGAGTCCGTAAAACTGAGCTGACACAGAGATAGAAATATAGAAACAAGTCCTTAAAAGGAGGCACTTTCCTGGAACTCTACATCGTAGGCGGGCCGTTGTAGATGGCTCCGCGGTACAGCGCAGGAGTCCCAGTTGGTCCAGAGTAGACTAGGATGGCTTCCCGCTGTGGTTCAGGATCCTCAGCTCGGAACGGAAACCTTCCGGGATACAGAGCTTGCGCATAGCGCAACCCGGGGTAGTGCAGGATAGAGGGTTTTCAGGTAGGGTGCAGGCAATTTCAATCCCAGACTTGATCCCTAGTGATATTGGTCATATTAGAATATGCACACAACAGTGACTGCTACATCCGGCCCACAAGGAAAGAAATACCAGGAAAGTTAACCTTTCAGCATTATTTTAGTGTTCACGGATGAAGCAGTCAGAAAATAACAAATTAGTTAACAGCATGTTAGCAGTATAAAAGAATACAACGTAAAAATATTCCTAGTAGTAACTTAAATGAAATATTCACAACACTTACCCGATCCGGGGAAATGTACACAGCATAATACCAATAAGGCACGATCTAGATAGATTAAGTTAGGTAAGTTATATTATTTTAGAGATATTTAGTATCTTATTTGCAAGAAATTGTCGTAAATGTTCATCAATTTTCTTCAAGTGACAGATTCCAGAAAACTATTTAAAAATGTTTTTAATTTTTTTTTTACAACCGGCCAGCACAAAACGCTTAGCGCTAACGAGGTTTTATAGCAAACCGTTACAAGGTTTCACTGTATATACATACAGATTGGTTCCGTCTTTGTCAAAACCCAGTTCTGAGGGTGAGATTAAGGAGGAATCGAGGGCACTCTTCAAATCTTGTAGGTATACATATAGTAGTAGGGTGGTTCACGTTTGTATGGGAAAAATTCAAACTCTAGCTAGAAGAAGCGGCACCCCCTTATTTTGTTACACTTATTATGTTGACAAAATACACCAAGTTTGTAATCTTATCTTAACTACAAGGGGGTGCTCAAACACTTAGAAATTTTCAAATTGTATGTAATCAAAAAAAATTAAGTTACTATTTTTTAGATTTTTATGTAAGTAGTAGTTTTCACATTATTTGAAAGTGTGATTTAAAAGATATTATTTTGAAAGAAAATGTTTTTCTACTTCAAAACTTATACATCACATGTGCAAATAGTGTGAAACCAGATATTTAAATAAAATTCTGAATAATACTCTTTTTTTTGGGTTTCAAACAACATACAAAATTTCAACGTGGTGAAGCACCCCCTTGTAGTTGAGATAAATTACGAAACTTGGTGTATTTTATCAGCATAATAAGTGTAACTAAATAAGGGCCCCTTAGGAAAAAAAAATGTTTTTTGAACCACCCTAACATATAGTGATACTGGTGTTTTTATAAACAAACCAAGCTTTTACATTCAAAATTGTGACATTTGATGAAGTGTAACTGCTGATGATGATCAAAATGGAACTCTTCAACGACGCATAGCTCTTGTTTGGGGATTTGTCCTCTTCGTTATGTTTGTTAAGCACGTTAGGTTTTTAAGTCACATTTTCGTCAAGCTCAAGTTCTAATGATGGGATCCATAAGGAATCGAGGGAACTCTACAAATCTGAATGGCATTGTATAGTGACTTTTGTATTTTCATCAGGCAAACAAGGATTTACATTAAGAACAGTGGCATTTGATGAAGTGGTATTGCTGATGGTGATCAGAACGGAACTCCTCGACGACTTGTCTTTTTCTAATTGATTGTTAAACAAGTTACCCCACTGGCAAAACAAGCAAGATTTTGAATTCGACTTCTACCTGAACCTGGACCCGGACGCGGACCCGGACTCGAGATCGCGAATTCGGACACGGACCCGTTTTCTATTTGGCTGGTGTAAATGGTGTTGGTGAATTTTTTGATTAATTCGGGCGAAAACTGGAAGGTTAGGTATCATAAAATGTTCATGAAGAGAAATTGTAAGAGATGGTATCATTACCAACAACTGTGGAAAATACTGTTTGGTTACTCTTTATTTAAAAATAGCAAAATCAAATTGCATGATTTCATTCGTTTTCTCCACTGTACACAGAATAAGTAATGATGTTACTATATATGTTCAAAATATTATTTGAATAAACTTAGGATAGGATACTTAGGATAGGAAATAAAATGTGTGTTTTTATATCTTTAAACCCAATTACTAAGTAGACTGCACATACATTAAAGTCACATTAAAATTCCATTTTGCGAAATAGAGATTACAACATTTCACTTTGCAAAAGTAGATAATTGAAATATTTTAAAAGCAATAAAAATAGATTAGGTTAGATTCGAGTTACAATGACATTAGTTTGGGTTCAAGGCAAGGTTGCAGGGCCTCAACAAGGGAAAAAAGGGGGAGGGACTGTTGGCCTGGCTCAGTGAGCCAGAACTCACCCACTAATCCCTACTACTGCCGTAAGCAGGTAATGAATTCCCAATGTATTAAGTTTAGGTTTAATAAATTATAAATATATTTTATTAATAACATAATAATATACAAATATGTATAATCATAAAGTAATAAATAATCCTACAGCTATTAATAATGTCCGTAATCTGTATAATTCCAAAATACGGATCCCTCGGATGCGGATGCTGCTTACATAATCTCGTCTGTCAAGGTGTTTCGGCAGGAAAGGCCTTGGCAGACTTATAAATTCCTGAAATGAGGGTTCATACCTACCGACTAGAATTGGTTTCATGGTGGTATCAGATGGGTTAGTGTACGGTAACCGATGGTCATCTTGCTTATAATCTCGTCTGCCAAGGTGTTTCGGCAGGAAAAACCTTGGCAGACTTATATATTTCTAAAATGGGGGTTCATACCTACCGACTGGAATTGGTTTCATGGTGGTATCAGATGGGTTAGTGTAGGGTAACCGATGCCGACCTTGCTTACATAATCTCGTCTGCCACGGTGTTACGGCAGGAAAAGCCTTGGCAGACTTATATATTCCTGAAATGAGGGTTCATACCTACCGACTGGAATTGGTTTCATGGCGGTATCAGATGGGTTAGTGTACGGTAACCGATGGTCATCTTGCTTATAATCTCGTCTGCCAAGGTGTTTCGGCAGGAAAAACCTTGGCAGACTTATATATTCCTAAAATGGGGGTTCGTACCTACTGACTGGAATTGGTTTCATGGTGGTATCAGATGGGTTAGTGTAGGGTAACCGATGCCGACCTTGCTTACATAATCTCGTCTGCCAAGGTGTTTCGGCAGGAATAGCCTTGGCAGACTTATATATTCCTGACATGAGGGTTCATACCTACCGACTGGAATTGGTTTCATGGTGGTATCAGATGGGTTAAATTAGGGGTCCCGTTGGCCACCTTTGAGAGCGTCTGCCAAGCACTTCCGGCTAAAAAAATACTGGCAGACTTCGCTTTTATGTGTCTACATGTAAATTTCTAACTGCTGCCATAATTAATATTTCGGTATCAGATGGGTTAAATCAGCCCCCTATTTTCGCACCGGAAGTGGCCTTCTTTTTCGTACTTTCGGCAAGTTCCGCCGTGGCAGACTATCGAATTCGGACTTAGCATCACTTTTATGGCTTCCCATTGTGTATTTCATCGTGGTATCAAGTCGGTTAGAAAATTTGCGGCCGGCTCTTCTACTAATATGGTCAACCTAATGATGCAGACAACGAACCAGTCTGGCAACAACGCAAAGCGCTCGTGGCGATTTGGAACAATGCACGAACATGCAACGTCGCTTTCTTTCTTTGTACAAATGCTTTATCTAGAATCTAACAATTTTAAAAACCAAAGTATGTTCAAATCCACGTAATTACTAAATTAATTTAGATCATTTTTATTTTTTTTTAGAATAATTGACGCATTATATTAGATTTTTCTTTAAAAAAGTATACCCAATTCTATGTCATAGTATAGATTCGTGTAATAATTTTATCCTTACGCTACAAAAGCGCCTGCGCAATATGACAGAGCAATCGTAGTCCGACGAGTAAGTACGACGATTTCGTAGGCACTAGGTGGTTTTGGGTCTACAGCCCATATTACAACTATTTTGAAGAAAACTGCTATTTGAAAAAAAAGAGAAAGGTCTTACAAGTAAGTCAAAAAAATTTGCAGTCGTAAAATTCTGTCCGGATGGAATAAAATGCATATAAGTATTTATTAAAACTAGTTTTCAAATGTACTTTCTAGACTTCATTATAACACACAGACACATAACGATTACATAATCCAACACTTGAGTGTATATTCGACCGGAATAATCACTTTCCAGACCACCAAATGCCATAATACGACCAAATGATTTCGACAAAGACACCTCTTTTTTACTGTTTTGCCCACCCCTTCACCTTAATAAACAGGAAAATCTATTATTTGTTTTTATTTCTAATTTTTTGAACCTCCGCAAATACCTGGAATAAATGGCAAGTATTGTACCTAGATTCATATGGGTACAGATGTTGTGCATACCTAATTATTTTCATCGTATTTTCACGGAAACGTGTCTTGTTATTTCAGTCAGTGTTGGTACAGTCAAGGAATTTAAATTCCGACCCATTTCGTACTTTGTCACAGTGACAATCAATATGAAAACCGCTAGAGACCTCATACGGTTGTCACTGTGGCAAAGTACGAAATGGGTCGGAATTTAAATTCCTTGACTGTACAAAAAGTACTGAGGTTGACTGAAGTAGCATGACAATACGAACGTTTCATAAATACGATGGAAAACGATTATGCACTACATCTGTATCTTATGTACTCGCACAGAATAATTAATAGTACAATCGTACTGAAAGGAAACTTCCTACAAAAACGAAGTTTGACAGCGGTTCAGAGGGCCTACCGCGAACCACGTTCGACGTGTTGCCTCTCTGTCGCACTTGTGAATTCGTACGTAAGTGTGACAGGGAGACAACAAGTCGAACGTGGTTCGCGGTAAGCCCTCAGGGTCGAATCATGCTAGCCCTTTCGGCTATTTAGGGTTGTCAAAATTCAAGTGATTATCTTATCTGTGGTCGTGCACGCACAAGGAAGTCAAGTGGTGCCAACCCTAATAATTGCTCGGCGCAATGCTGAGCCGAACGAAGGCAGGAGTGTGTCCCCACTGACAAAAGCTAGTAATATATAAAAGTACGGAAATAAAATTTCACTAAATATATTATATATTAATTACATATATTATGTAAGTATGAGGTTTTGCATGTTTTCTATTCCTCCCGAGTGTCCTCGTTGGTGTCCGATAGGTCGTATCTCAAGTCTGGGTAGTCTACCTTTTGAGCCAACAACACTGAAAATTAGTAAATATTATTATTATATCTACTATAGACCGACCGCTTAAATGAGTCCTCGCCTGCGCGGTACGCGGGGGACGGGGTAGGACGACTACGGGTGGCGGGGAAGGTGCGGGCGCCGTACGCCTGCCGCCCGCACCTTCCCCGCCACCCGTAGTCGTCATACCCCGTCGCCCCGTACCGCGCAGGCGAGAACTAATTTAAGCGGTCGATCTATACTTCACGATCCCGTTCACTTCACTTTATACTCTTTGTTCACCAAGCATTTTTGTAGGGCGGCCGGTCAATGGGTGTGAACATTAAGGCGATAACAGACTGGCGTACCCTTAGAGGATATAACCAACGGAGACGCCATGTCTAAAATTTTCGGTACAAAATAATCTGCCGTTTTTTGCGGGGGAGGGGCACATCAAATGTATAGGTACGTCATGTCAGATAAACGTCAGTCCATACATATGGTTGACATGTGGTTGACCATTGGCCGCCTATTTTCCACAGAGGGGAACGCCTGTTAATGGCGGCTCCATTGTTAATTACTCCGAGGGCGTACCGGACCGCGACCTCGATCAGCATTATGACCTTTCGTATTTGTCATGCTACTTAAATAAACGTCAGTACTTTTTGTACCGAGACTGACTGAAATAGCAAGACACGTTCATACGTTTCCTTGAAAATACGATGGAAAACAATTATGCACTACATCTGTATAGCTATACCTATATTATGTATAGTTCTAAGTGAGAGCGTTTTAGGAGGTAGGTGCACATCTTTTGAACTATGTAACTTACCATTAACTATTATGTACTTACTTCTGTTGTTTCTCCAATAAAGAAAAAAAAATACATTAGGTAACCCTTAAATGCATGTTTTTTCTTTTTGCCCGAAATTAATATTATGTGTTACGTAATTATTTGCAGATTATGGGAAAAATGGTGAAAAAATATAACATCGATTTTCACTGCGAAATCAGTGTTAGAAATTGCATAGGCTAAATCATATTTTTGTAAATATGTATATAATTTTCAGTAAGAGATATATGATAAATCCTACTATCATCAGAAAGGTACACTAATTGTGATACACTGTTGATAGAGTTTTTAAATATAAAATAATTACAAACCCTAAAAAAAAACACCCAAAATCACATACTAAAAATCATCAAATTCTGGATTTTTTCAAATTTTCTGACATTTCGTCTTAAAACGAATGTAATTTTATAAATTAATGTATTGCGTAAATATATATGAAAAAAATTGAAAACGGATTAGTTGGATTGAAATAATATATAAATAACATATATACGTTTTTCTTATCATGTATAAAATTAGATGATTTTTTGTGAAGGCTGCAGCCTACACTATGCATTTAAGAGTTAATTATACTACTCTTCGATTTGTAGTTCCTTGCGGCCTAGAAAAATGTTAAACAATTTTGGCAACTTTTACACTTTGCATACTTACTTTGAGCGAAAATCATGAACACTATCAATTTTATTATTAAACCACTGTACATGGCGACTTTTATGCTCTGCTTATCGTTACTACTACAGAACATATAAAACGTGTTGATATCAATAAAAACATTACAAAACCTAGTCATAAAAATTTGATTTGTTCAAATAAATTTCCTACTAATATTATACATGCGAAAGCTCTGTCTGCTACCTCTTCAGTTAACCGCTGAACTGATTTAGATGAAATTTGATATAAATAAATAATAATAATAATAAGGCGGTGATCTTGGACACGGCGCGGATAGTACGTCGGTTCCTCTCTCTGCAGCCCTGACCACCGGTAGCTTGGGCCTTGCCCCGCTGCTGGCGGCACCCTAGGTTAGGTTTTTTTATAATGTGTTTATATGTATTTTTTATTGTTTTGTAAGTGTTTTTATATTTTACTTTTATATTCATTTTATAAAAATACCTAACCTAAGACGAAAAATAAATAAAGTGAAATAATTATAAATATTATAGGACATTCTTACACAGATTGACTAAGTTCTACAGTAAGCTCAAGAAGGCTTGTGTTGTGGGTACTCAGACAACGATACATATAATATACAAATACTTAAATACATAGAAAACACCCATGACTCAGGAACAAATATCTGTATCATCATACAAATAAATGCCCTTACTGGGATTTGAACCCAGGACCATCGGCTTCGCAGGGAGGGTCACTACCCACTAGGCCAAACCGGTCGTGGAAATGATAAGGAGATACAGATGTAGTGCATAATTATTTTCCATCGTAATTTCACGGCAACGTACGAACGTGTCTTGCTATTTCAGTCAGTCTCGGCAAATAGGTAGGTACTAGTGCGTAATAATTTCTTTACTATTAGCTGTTAACCTTCCTAAATGTTTAAAAGATTGCTTGAATGACTCAGAATGTACTGTAAAATTCCTTAAACTAGTTAAGTATTATGATTTGATTTGATTTGATATTGTATACTGTGGTCGCTAATGACCTTAGCCGTTTAAGCGACCTTAAATAAATAAATAAATAAAAAATTCTTTACTATATCCATGGTTAACACATTCAATACCACTAAGTGCTACGGGTTACGCTCGTAGCGCGTAGCCACGGTTTCGTCGTATGTAGCGCGTAGTCGCTACGAACAGTGTACCCGACAGTCGGGTTCTTGGTGTTGAATGTGTTAATAGGTGTAAATAATAAGTAAGACAGTACAAAATAATCAATTTATTCGATTTGGTTTCAACATCAACACAACCACATCTTTGTCCAACTATTTACACACGTACACAACATAATATTGCCCGCAAGATATTAGAAATCCAAAAGAAACCTAATTTTAGCCTTTGAACGTCATGTGTTAACCATAGAGTAATACATATAAACCACTTTCGCAACCGGGCAAAAAACGGCGCACTACCCCAGAAACCGGTCGTCTATATCTGCGTACAAAACAACCCGCTGGGCAGGGTTGGGCAGTATTTCAATTACATGTATTTGAAATACGTATTTGAAATACATTGTAGTATTTTGTATTTGTATTTCAAATACTACCTGGAAAAGTATTTTGTATTTGGTATTTCAAATACTGCACTCACATGTATTTTGTATTTTGTATTTCAAATACTTCAAGCTTCAAAATACATTTCTACAAAATACATTTTATTAAATTCTATGATCCTAAAATGGAACGTTTTTTTTTTAAATATAATGTACAACTTGTACGAGGGCAAATATGTACCATGCGCGAGTTATTCTGCGCGGAACTTTTCGTCAACAGCCAGGGGATAGAGTCATTACAGTAGTTTCCGTCCATGCTCTAGTTTTCGACCACTTGACAGATAGGCAAATAATATATTTCATTTTTAATTTACTATTTGCAGCAATGTAGGTTTATATTCAAATTTCGTCAAGTGGATGAAAACTAGAGCTGGACGAAAACAAGCGCAATGACCCTATACGTTTTTAGGAAAGGATATTCGTTAAACAAACTAAACGATTAGACAAAAATAATTAAAAGTATTTTGTATTTTGTATTTGAAATACATTATTTTAAACACTGTAATTTGTATTTTGTATTTCAAATACCAGTCACCAAAGTAGTTTGTATTTGGTATTTCAAATACTTTTAAAAATGTATTTTGTAATTTGTATTTGAAATACGTGGAAGCCAGTATTTTGCCCAACCCTGCCGCTGGGCGGGTTGTCCGGCATCTGAGCAAACATTACGAGTGCCTACCAGGCGGGTTCTCGGTAGTCAAAGTGAAAGAAAGAGACGTTACGACGTCGACTACGAAATTGTAACTTGTATGGTTTTGTGATTGCATTAATGTTTACGCTCGCTAGCTTAGATTAAGCATAGATTACGTATCATAGCTAAATTATGCATGTTGTTTTCTTTTCTCAAGTAAAAGTGAATTAATGTTATTCTTTTTGAGACATAAAGATCTTTAACCTTTTGGACGCCAATGACCGATATATCCGCACCGCAGGTTCAGCGCCAAAGACTGATTAATCGGTCACAGACCACAGAGCAACATATACCTACCTGCATATGTATGCATAAAATTCAATTTCAGTTTTGACACTTCGGTGACATGGCGTCCGCGTGACAGCTTTTGTGTTTGACATGGCGTCGAAAAGGTTAAACCGAAATAACGCGTGTTTCGTTAAGAAAACTGATGTATGGAGTTACCACTCTATCTTCACATATATGTATTACTCTATGGTCTTAACAGATTTATAGTTCGCTTTTTTAGCATTAGAAAGAACTTGCAAGAAGGTAAGCGATCTTGACATATTTTTAATTGAAAACCGCTTTTTAAAATTCAAAAACTATTATTTATGAAAGCAGGAGAATATAAATGATTGTATTAGATTCATAATTGTTACATAATTGCCGTAACTTATTTTTAAAATGTGTTTTTCAATTAAAAGACATCAAGATTGTTTACCTAATTTCTAATGCTAAAATAAACGAACTATAAGTAAAAGTAATAATTTTAAATTTTAATAATCAAATTCCTTGACTCGCTTGGTACCTTGATAGCTTAGTTGGAAAATCGACCATCTTAAGGAATGACATGTAAAATAATGTTTAAATTTACTTTGATTGCAATGACAATTTCGCAATTTTTTTTTATATAGACATAGTGTTCAAAAGGCTACACACAAGTTTATGGAAAAATTAAATTCAACTGATATTATTATTCCATCGAAAACATCAAGAAATATTCCATACATTATAGTACATTTCACAAACTATCAATTTAGAAAAAAAAACTGATCGTTTCCATTTTTCATTTATTTCAAAGCAGTAAGGGCTGTGCACACTGGATGCGTGTTGTAATATACAGATCCTTATAAAAGACGGCACACCGCCTGAGTGACGCGTGCGGCTCCAACATTTTAGCGCACGTGCACGTCTACGCACACAGCCGGTGTGCTATGGTCTTTATATCAGACGTCTTTTTAACCTTTTGAACGCCACAAACGGCAATTGACGTCAACGCGAAATCGTGACAACGACGCCAAAGACGGCATTTGACGTCGATCGTTTTTTGATGAAAATCTACTGAAAAACACCCCACTTTTAGGTTGGCATTATTTATTAACAAAACTAAATTTTACCCCCGTGGCGTCAGTGGCACGGCAAATGGATGCGCCGTTTGGCGTTCAAAAGGTAAATACAAAATCATTAGTTTACCACCAATACAAAATATTTATTCTAAATATTATACTAACATGCATTCCGCTCAGTACCTATATACATCATCAAAACAATTGAGCTTATTAAACGAAAAAAATAAGAATTTACAGTTTCACAATTTGCTACTTAGCTTACATTACAGATATATCGGAGCGGCCAAGGTGCCCACAAATATATGAACACGCCTCTATTGTAAAGCCGTTGAGAGTGCATGTTTAGATATTTTTGAGCAACTTGGCCGCTCAGTCAGCATCAAATAGATAGGGACGGCCAAAGTGGCCAAAAATATCGGAACACATCCTTATTTCTATGGTAACAAAGGTGTCTTACGATCTTTTTGGCTATTTCAGACGACCCCACGGACAAAACATCCTCCAGATTTAGCATAGCCGCGCTACCCCCTCTGCCACGCATACGGTAATTTTACTCCATGTTCGAGTCGAAAGTGCCTTTGTGTGAGGTCCGTGTCTTTGAACGGACCAATCACGGCACGGGACTTCGCTCACCTCGTCCCGCGCACCCCCGGCTTTTTGGGCATCATCGGTTGCATGAAATAATTGCTCTAAACTCGGTCTAGAGGATTCCTAGTCTATGGCCGACCCTATTTCATATCGACTGTAATATTACATATTGCGCGAAATATACACAATTTGAACCTTATTCCATTCATAATAAGTTCCTAATCGCATAAACCAGATGCGGTTGATATTGGTTACTTATTAATTGACTCATTACATATTATAAATAAATAAGTACTAATTCAGGTATTACTTAGGCTAAGAAAATTCACTAAATTTAATTACATATTTAAATTATCGATACAAAAAAATTGCCTTCCAATTTCTATTGCATAAAAAAACTAAACTTATAAATAAATATTGACTAAAGAAAAAAATATATTGTGTGATACTGATATTGCCATGACACTTTACCACCACGTCAATGTAAATTGATTCTTCACCCAAAGACATTAATGCAGAAATTATAATGAATTCTAACACTTTATTCATTGCCACTATGCCACTAAGTGCTACGGGTTACGCTCGTAGCGCGTACCCACGTCTTCGCCGTATGGAGCGCGTAGTCGCTACGAATAGTTTACCCGACAGTTGGGTTCTTGGCGCTGAATGTGTTAAACTCTTGCGTTTTGTATAGTTCGTTTTTTTTAGCATTAGAAAGAACTCCCAAGAAGGAAAGCGATCTTGACATGTCTTTTAATTGAAAAACGCTTTATAAAAATATAAAACTATTAATTATGAAAGCAGAAGAATATAAATGATCGTATTATATTCATAATTGTTACATATTTGCCGTAACTTATTTTTAAAATGTGTTTTTCAATTAAAAGACACATCAAGATTGTTTACCTAATTTCTAATGCTAAAAAAAACATAATTAATGTCATTAACGGGTTTAACGCGATTAAATTTCGTCAGTCTTCCGTGACCACAGCTATTATAGTGGTGGCTGGAACTTCGGAAAAAGGGTAAAATCATGAAATTTAACCGCGTTAGAACTGTTAATGACATTAATTATATAATGATTTCATTGTTAAAAAGATTATACCTATCAGTGATGGCCTGATGGCATTGGTGTCACTTATCATTAAGTAAGTAGGTTATACATGAATTATTTCGATGTCTGATACACATTAAGCTCACTACATATTGTGCGTAGGTAAGTACAACGATATTTTCAAAAATATTTCTTTATAAAAAAAAAGCAAAATTCATCTTCATTATGGTCTCAAAATAAAAACGTATGTGACAGAAAAGCAGAGATAAAATAAATCACTAACCGCCTTATTCATAAAGCCTGATTTAGTTAAATTATATTTTATCGCCTTCTTACATATACATAAGTCAAAATGACAGATAAAGACAAACGATTCATAGCTAATTCAGGCCAGTAACGCCATAAATATTTCCATTGTAGTAATATGAGAATATGACTATTGTCACGAGTCGATTTTTTCTTTATTAAATATCTAAGTCAGTAAGATATTTCTTTTCACCACACCAGCTCGGAAAGGCTTACTTTGCACTTCAAAAACTGATAGCAAAGTTGCATTTTATTCACATGTGAGACAAAGTAATCAAATGCAAATTTTGAGTTGGTTTCTTATGTTTGCTGGTAGAAATGACTTTTAAATGATGATTTTGAATGATAAACATTTAATAACATTCATTTGGATTTGATTTGGTTTGATTTTGTTTGATATTTTACATTTAATATTTGCTTCCGGTTGGTGTGGTGAAAATTTTTGTGTTTCACTCGGGGGCAAATTTTGTTTAACCCTCGTGCTTTGAAACCCTCGCAACGCTCAAGATTCCATTTTCGAACCACTCGCTACGCTCGTGGCTCAATATTGGAATCTTTCGCTTGCTCGGGTATCAATATTAGCACGAGCGGTTAAACAACAACTTTGCCCCCTTGTAAAACAAATAACTATTATCGGCCTCTCTACCGCTCGTATATGCAAGAGCAATAAAGAGGCAGATAAGGAACATTTTTCATGTTAGGCATAATTTTTTAGTGGACTGAACTTATAGAAATAAATACATAGGGTAATTCGCCAGTAACTGGCCACCCTAAACCAAAATAGAATTCTATTCACCTATAAACAGAATTCAAATTAATATAAGGTGGCTAGTTATTGGAGGGTGGCTAGTTATTGGAGGGTGGCCAGTTATGGAAACTACTAAAATGAATTCTGTTTATAGGTGAATAGAATTCATTTTTAGTTTAGGGTGGCCATTTATTGGCCGGTGGCCAGTTACTGGCGAATTACCCTGAAGATATAGAAACATATAAATACATGTATCTAATTTTGTTCTTACTAGACTTGCACAAAAAATGTATGTGAAATAATCCAGTTATTTATTTAGATAAAATCGTACGTGGTTAGACAGACGGACAGACAAGTCACATACAAAATAAACTAGCTTATGTATACTTATTTTATCACACTGATTGGACGCGAGTTCTTAAAATTATGCTGTTTCCATTACTCCTATAGTTCAAAGTAAATCCTCGTAAAGCCTAATGTGCATTACAATGTACAGTGCTTCTATGGAATTATAACCTTATATAAACCAAATAAAGTCGCATTTCATTTGTTGCGTTATTCAGTATAACATAATATTGTGGGCGTTGCGAGGTACCCAAGATAAAATGTAGTGTTGTCGCTTGAGATCATTAAATTAATGATAAAAGTAGTTTAGGGTAAAAGATCCAATCCACAAAAATCTGTTAGTCAAATTTGAACTTTCTGTCAAACGGAAAAGTCGTTGATTTAAATGACAAATTTTAGAGGATGGATCTTTTAGGCTAAACTACGTAAATTTATAAAAAAATATATGTGTAACAAGTACAGTCGCCATCCAGTTATATCGGAGCGGCCGGGGTGCTCAAAAATATCGGAACACACACTCTAACGCGTTGATAATAGAGGCGTGTTTAGATATTTGTGAGCGCCTTGGTCGCTCCGATATATCTGATGGCGACTACACATAATGTCAGTATTAGGGAATGCAAATCGGTTATTTTTTGTATGGAAATAACCGCGGTTTCGGTTAAAAACCGATTATTTCCATACAAAAAATAACCGATTTGCATTCCCTAGTCAGTATATAGATGAGGCAGCCCACAACAGCTGAGCGCGGTTTAAACCATACATATTCATATAGATAGATATACAGATGATGTAGTGCATGATTGCTTTCCACCGTATTTTATCGGAAACGTTCGTATTTGTAATGCTACTTCAGTCAACGTCAGTACTTTTTGTACCCGAGAGTACCGAGACTGACTGAAATACCAAGACACGTTCGTACGTTTCCGTGAAAATAAAATACGGTGGAAAATAATTATGCACTAGGGCAATTCGCTAGTAACTGGCCGTCTCTAAATTAAAAATGAATTATATTCACCTATAAACATTATTAATTTTAGTATATAAGGTTTCAATAACTGGCCACTTTATACTAAAATGAATTCTATTTATAGGTGAATAGAATCCATTTTTGTTTTGGGGTGGCAAGTTACTAAAAGTGGCCAGTTACCGGCGAATTACCTTACATCCGTACGTGTTTCTTTTCCCTCAAGTTTTCCGGAAACTTCGGAGAACTTTCCCAACATTTAAGAAACATTCCATAACTTGTATCTTCCCAACTAACTCCTCAAATGTTCATATTACATACTGCGTAAGTTCGTGTGGCGTTTACTCTCGCAATAGGCCTCTGGCCTTGGCGGTGAGCTTGCGGACGCGGCCTCTCGACGATATGGACACCGGGGCCTCCGACCGGGAGCTTGATGCTGTAAGTAAAGAATACATATTATTGGACATTTAATAATAAATATTATGGGACATTTTTACACGAATTGACTAAGCCCCACGGTAAGCTCATGAAGGCTTGTTTGTGGGTTCTTAGACAACGATATACGAGTATATAATATATATATATATATATATATATATATCTGTGTATCTCAATCTGTGTATGAATGTGCTATAACATTTATTTATTTTAAAATCAGGCAAATTGTATCCTATTCTAACAAACTAAATTCGACAGCAAAATATGAATCGGCCGCCGTAGTGGGAAAGAAAAGTTTTAATTTAATATTTTTATAAGGAGGAGCTAGGAGCCCTTCCCTCCTCGGCTGTGGCAGTGTAAAAAGTAACAGTGGACCGACGCCTTTGATGTTTGCGTAAATGCCGACACCGCACAAGAACACAATAGGGTTGTCACAGACTTCTACACAACTGCCCAAAAATTACAAACATTTCAAATAAGACACGCTAGCCCTGTTAGTAGTACCGAGCTATTAACAATGGCGGTGTATGCAGCTCGGGTGCGCGCGACTCGAACTTCGTCCCTCGCACCCCGCACGATTGCCCTGTCTAGACGGCTTCGTCGAATGACCGTATCTATCATTCTAATACCTTTAAACGAGCAATTATTTATTTATTTATGTATGTCGGCGGCCGATCGTAAGATATACAGGCATATCGTGAAAATCTTTAACTCGTTCCCTGAGAAGCGTTTACTATTTCTGGGCAGTTTGCCCTTCGGGCATTTGAAGCAACCTAACGAACCTATCCTACCTATATATTGGTTACGTTACATGTGACTATTGTCGAACCAGTGAAACCTGTGTCGAAACGTCGGTAAATAAAGGTAATTGAATAAATTTCGCGTTAGATCCGTCTATAAAATATAAATGTTTTAAATATTATAATGCTCCCAGTTATTTAGGGGGGTAGATAGGGGGGGGGGGGGGGGTTCGGTTTTATAGGTGGTGTGGTATGGTGGGTACGTACCGTGGCCATTGTGGTGATCGTGGGGCTGCGAGTGGACGTAGTCGTGGTCGGCGATGGCGGGCGCGCCGCCGGCCGAGCGCCGCAGCAGGAGCGCCCCGGCCTCCATAGCGGCCTCGGTGGCTGCACTCTGCAATTATAGTTATTGGTTATACCGTGTTGCAACCATACCAGGCGTGGCTCACTCCGCGATTTCGTCGCTTTGCTACAGGTAGCTAAAAGTACATCCGTTCGGCCCCAATTTTGGGGTTTGCCGTAAGCCGCGCGTGGCGCTGTCGCCACCTGTGCTGATCGTGACAGACGCGTTTTGTTAGATAGTGAGTCTGCTGTACCTAGTACTATTATTTATTCTGTGACCATACTAATATTATAAATGCGAAAGTGTGTCTGTCTGTCTCTTCACGCTTAAACCGCTGAACGGATTTAGTTTAAATTTGGTATAGAGATAGCTTGAGTCCCGGGGAAGGACATAGGGTAGTTTTTATGCCGGAAATCATCCCTAAAGGGTGGAATTGAGAGAGTTAATAAATTGCCTGATAATTGATGAAAGCAATTAAGCTTATCAAATTGAATGATTGCTATTACACTTAAGCTACTACAGGCGCTATACTTAAGCTACTGACGTAGACGAAGTCGCGGCTAAAGTTAGTATTAGATACCCAGAGTCGCCATCAGATATATCGGAGCCGCCGAGCTGCTCAAAAATATCTGAACACGCACTCTAACGCCTTGACAATAGAGGCGTGTTCAGATATTTGTGGGCACATTGGCCGCTCTGATATATCTGATGGCGATTGTACTACTAAAATAAATGCAAACTCGAAGGTTTTTATTGAGCATTTCTAAGACTAGAAGAACCAAAACTATAACACCCTTATTTATAAAACTTTACGGGCCTGATTTAGTTAAATTATGTTTCGTCCCTTTCTTACAAATACATAAGTCAAAATGACAGATAAAGACAAACGATTATTAGCTAATCGAGGTTTGTAGCGCGTTTATGAATAAGGGGGTAAGTCTTTACCCTACGACTTTAGGGTGGTACCAATTTCCTTTTCCAATGTCATTGCGTCTCACTCTCTCATTAAGCAAAAATAAATGTGAGACGCAATACACATTGGACAAATATATTGGTCAGATGGAATACCACCCTTCTTCTTCTTCTTTATTTTCTTCTTTATTAGGGGCTATATAAGGCTTCAAAGGCTATATATCACTGCGACCATTCCTGGCCCCAATTTCACATCGGTGACAGGTGCGACGAATTGTAAAATCACTGTTGCTGACGTCACAGGCATCCATGGGCTACGATTACCACTTACCATCGGGCGGGCCGTATTCCTGTTTGCCACCATCATTGTATTATCTAAAAAAACTTTATTATATCGGATAAAAACAGATATTTCTCCTGCGAAGTTTCTGACAATTGTCGAAGATTTAGAAGAATTGTAGGTAATTCTTGACAGGTAATGAGTTATGTCGGAATTTCGTGACAATTGTAGTGTTTCTTGTGACAATTGTCATAAACTTAGCAAGAGAAATATCAGTTTTTTTCCGATATCATAAAGTTTTTTTTAATAATACAATGATGGTGGCAAACAGGAATACGGCCCGCCCGATGGTAAGCGGTAACCGTAGCCCATGGATGCCTGTGACGTCAGCAACAGTGATTTTACAATTCGTCGCACCTGTCACGTTGGTGAAACAGGGGCCTGATCTATTGTGATCGCCACCAACTACAACTCTCGATTCAAACCTGCAACTTCAAACAGCTGCAGGATCATTTTGGTCTCGAGAGACTTTACCTCCTCCGGGCGCAATATGTGTCCGCCCAAGATTAGGTCACGAGTACGCATTAGGCAGGGGCACTCTGTGAGGATGTGCAAAGGCGTCTCATCTGCCTCCATGCAGAGTCTGCACCGCCCTATGTCACACCAATACCACCCTTACTCAGACGACCGGTCTGGCCTAGTCCATAGTGACTTTGCCTTCATAGGCAGCCAATGGTCGTGGGTTCGACTCCCGTGATGCCTCCTCCGCTGATGGTGCGCCGCGGCGCGCGAGTGGTGCGGCGCACGTTTGCTGATGGCGGCCGCCGAGTCCTCCTCGCTGTCCTCGTTGTATCTCGCCGGTCTGCGGATACGTAGCTTCACACCACCTCTCTACGAAGGTAAGCCTGCCTTCATAGGTAGCCAACGGTCGTGGGTTCGGATCCCGGTGAAGACATTACCTGCGCCGCGTGATGCCTCCTCCGCTGATGGTGCGGCGCGGCGCGCGAGTGGTGCGGCGCGCGTTTACTGATGGCGGCCGCCGAGTCCTCCTCGCTGTCCTCGTTGTATACCGCCGGTCTGCGGATACGTAGCTTCACGCCACCCCTCTAAAAAAAGTAACAAATTATTGTATACATAAGTGATATAATCAAGCTTTTCAATTTCGTACCCAATAAGGCCACTCAGCAAGCTTCGTGGCCTTAACACGGTACTCGACTGAAAAGCTCTCCAGTATATCATGATTGTATAAACTACTATGTAATTTGTCAGAAAAAATATAGGGTAATTCGCCAGTAACGGGGCACTGTTAGTAACTGGCCACCCTAAACTAAAAATGAATTCTATTCACCTATAAACAGAGTTCATTTTAGCATAAGGTTTCAATAACTGGCCAGCTTTCAATAACTGCCATCTTATACTAAAATGAATTCTATTTATAGGTGAATAGAATTCATTGTTGGTTTGAGGGTTTGATTGTAAGAAGACCCACCCGACTGTGCGAAGGCCTCGATCTACTCGTGCCCGAGTGTTCTCCTTGTGACGCGTCGTTTTCTTGCCTTTCCCTGTAACAAAAACATTTACTTCATTTTTAGGGTTCCGTATTACCCAATGGGTAAAAACGGGACCCTATTACTAAGACTTCACTGTCCGTCTGTCTGTCTGTCAGCAAGCTGTATATCATGAACCGTGATAGCTAGACAGTTGAAGTTTTCACAAAAGGTGCATTGCGTCTCACTCATTAAGCAAAATGTGAGACGCAAATACACATTGGACCAGTGGGGAGACACTCCTTCTTACGGGCAAACTCGGCTCAGCATTGCTCCGAGCAATTATTGGTTGACACAACTTGACGTCCCTTTGCGTGCACCACCACAGATAAGATTGGATTTTGACAACCCTAAATAGCCAAAAGGGATAGTGCCATTTATTAGAAAGGGACAGCATGATTCGTCCCTGAATCACTGTCAAACTTCGGTTTCGTAGGAAGTGTCCTATCCGTACGGTAGTACTGTTTATTCCGTGATTGGATTAAGATATTGGACAGATGGGATACCATCCACAGTTCCCACAGTTCTCTGACCAGTTTTGAACCTTGTTGCAATGAGATAAAGCCTAACGACTGGTCAGGTCTAGCGATGGGCGAGTCGAGTTATCTGATTCGAATAATCCGAATCAACCTACAGATGAGTTGATTCGAATCAAGACTATTGGCAATCCGAATCAACTCGGCCACTAAACTGACTGGTAACTTGGTATCCAATCCGCTAACTCGGCGAATGAATCGCCAATTCGCCAACTCCGAGCCGAGTCAACGCTATCACAGTGCTACTAAGGCCATTCAAAAATAAACCTTAATTCGGTAGCTCGAAGGTTCTTTTTACAACAACTGCCGCTTGATTCGTCGTCTCAATCCGCGTTGACTGGTACTATGACCATTCAAAAATAAACCTAAATTCTGTAGCCCGAAGGTTCTTTTTACAACAACTGCCGCTTGATTCGCCGTCTCAATCCGAGTTGACTGGTACTATGACCATTCAAAAATAAACCTTAATTCGGTAGACCGAAGGTTCTTTTTACAACAACTGCCGCTTGATTCGCCATCCCGAGTCGAGTTTACTGCTAGTATGGCCGTTGAAAAATAAACCTTAATTCGGTGCCCTGAAGGTTCTGTGTACAACAACTGCCGCTTGACTCGCCGTCTCAACTAAGTTTGCGGCTCCGCGGCCCGTGACCTAGTCGCGAATCACGCAAACTGTCGAGTCGAGTCAACTCGAATTTCAACTCGGATCAGTGGCCGAATCGATTCGAATTGAAAAAAAGTGGACTCGTCACATCGCTAGTCAGGTCAGTGTACTGCCGATAGTACCTACTTATACCTTACAGAGTAGATTAAGAAAGACTGTTGAGTGCTACCGTTCGCCAACAAACTGTCATGCAGTTTGGCGAAAAAATGTGTGTAATGGATTGCTGTGTATTTTTTATTGAGTAAATAAATTAAAAAAACAACGGGTTGCACTCCGGGTGTGCCGACAGAAGTGAAAACTCAATGACTAGTCCAAAATATCTGCAGCACTACGTATAATTGACCAATCCTCCTTTCTATTGAAAAACTTTAGTTCCGAAATTGCTGGCCAGTGAGCTTAAATTTGTAGCGTTATTTGTTTAAAATTCGAATAGAAATTGTAAAGTTACCTTGCAGACCTCGCATCTAAATATATTTATTTGGTCATGATATTTTGAGTTTTATTTACCAGTACTAGAGTTCACTTTTATTAGCGATTTCATCAAGATGTAGCTTTATTGAATTATATTTGAGTGATATAAGATATAAAGTTAGAATGTAACTGTGAGATCCTCGTATTTCAGCCCGTACAAGATTAGAACATTGAGCTTTATTGCTTAACACATTCATTACCACTAAGTGCTACGGGTTACGCTCGTAGCGCGTAGCCACGGTTTCGCCGTATGTAGCGCGTAGTCGCTACGAACAGTGTACCCGACAGTCGGGTTCTTGGTGTTGAATGTGTTAATATAAAAGTCCAGTTTTAAATAATTGACCTGATTATGATACGTTATGACTAAAGTTCTTTGGTGAATAACATTGTCCGTGACACATGACGTCAGCGTTACGTTGCGCGTTACGCTGAATCGAGTTTATAATTTTTTCCCCACCTCAAAAAGTGCTCAGCGCCGCTAAAGAAGTTTTCACTTCAAAAATCCAAAAGACCGCCCTACCTGTATCGCTGAAGGGGTTCGTCGTCGCTAGAGCAGCGCGGGTGGTACGAGTGGTCGGACTCGTAGCGACGCTGCCCGTCTCTCTCCGGCGTGTGCTCTGAGTTTGACGAGCTCGACTGCGAAGATCCGTCTGTGAACCTCTCTCGTGTCCTGTAATAAAAGACCGCCATACCTGTACCGCTGCAGGGGTTCGTCGTCGCTAGAGCAGCGCGGGTGGTACGAGTGGTCGGACTCGTAGCGACGCTGCCCGTCTCTCTCCGGCGTGTGCTCTGAGTTTGACGAGCTCGACTGCGAAGATCCGTCTGTGAACCTCTCTCGTGTCCTGTAATAAAAGACCGCCATACCTGTACCGCTGCAGGGGTTCGTCGTCGCTAGAGCAGCGCGGGTGGTACGAGTGGTCGGACTCGTAGCGACGCTGCCCGTCTCTCTCCGGCGTGTGCTCTGAGTTTGACGAGCTCGACTGCGAAGATCCGTCTGTGAACCTCTCTCGTATCCTGTAATAAAAGACCGCCATACCTGTACCGCTGCAGGGGTTCGTCGTCGCTAGAGCAGCGCGGGTGATACGAGTGGTCGGACTCGTAGCGACGCTGCCCGTCTCTCTCCGGCGTGTGCTCTGAGTTTGACGAGCTCGACTGCGAAGATCCGTCTGTGAACCTCTCTCGTGTCCTGTAATAAAAGACCGCCATACCTGTACCGCTGCAGGGGTTCGTCGTCGCTAGAGCAGCGCGGGTGGTACGAGTGGTCGGACTCGTAGCGACGCTGCCCGTCTCTCTCCGGCGTGTGCTCTGAGTTTGACGAGCTCGACTGCGAAGATCCGTCTGTGAACCTCTCTCGTGTCCTGTAATAAAAGACCGCCATACCTCTACCGCTGCAGGGGTTCGTCGTCGCTAGAGCAGCGCGGGTGGTACGAGTGGTCGGACTCGTAGCGACGCTGCCCGTCTCTCTCCGGCGTGTGCTCTGAGTTTGACGAGCTCGACTGCGAAGATCCGTCTGTGAACCTCTCTCGTGTCCTGTAATAAAAGACCGCCATACCTGTACCGCTGCAGGGGTTCGTCGTCGCTAGAGCAGCGCGGGTGATACGAGTGGTCGGACTCGTAGCGACGCTGCCCGTCTCTCTCCGGTGTGTGCTCTGAGTTTGACGAGCTAGACTGCGAAGCTCCGTCTGTGAACCTCTCTCGTGTCCTGTAATAAAAGACCGCCATACCTGTACCGCTGCAGGGGTTCGTCGTCGCTAGAGCAGCGCGGGTGGTACGAGTGGTCGGACTCGTAGCGACGCTGCCCGTCTCTCTCCGGTGTGTGCTCTGAGTTTGACGAGCTAGACTGCGAAGCTCCGTCTGTGAACCTCTCTCGTGTCCTGTAATAAAAGACCGCCATACCTGTACCGCTGCAGGGGTTCGTCGTCGCTAGAGCAGCGCGGGTGGTACGAGTGGTCGGACTCGTAGCGACGCTGCCCGTCTCTCTCCGGTGTGTGCTCTGAGTTTGATGAGCTGGACTGCGAAGATCCGTCTGTGAACCTCTCTCGTGTCCTGTAATAGTAGTAAGTGAAGTAAATGTTATTCTCGCCCTCTTGTGACTCTCTATAAGTAGTTAAATCTGTAAGATCGATAAAATATTGCTTAAACTGCTTTTGTTCGTAACAAATCGACCTGTTTTATTTGTCATTTTAGTTTAGTTTGCGCAGCTGCCGCATGCGCTAGATGTAATAATGTACGGCCATGATGAGTTTGACCTGATAATGTAACAGCTGTATTGTACGTAGTAAAACTATACATAGTAATTTATTGTAATGTATTCTTGACTAATTGCTATCTGTGTCTTTTGTATTCTTATTACTCTATCTCTGTCTTTTGTACATATGTATTAATTTTGTTGTTATTGTTTATGTATATATTTATTCTCGTGTTATTCATGTTACCTGTCGTGATTGTTTTATCGGATGGTCTTATCGGAAGATCAGCGCTGGAAGTCGCCAGCAACATGCTGAGGTGAGACCATTTCGTGGCACTTCCTCTTTTTTATGTTTCTCTGTTCAGTATAAGTTTTTATTTTGTGTTTGTGCTTACGAATAAAATTATTTCTATTCTATTCTAAGTATACTAGTCAAATCAGTTTCCTTTTTCGAACTGTCAAAACGATTTGCTACTATGGAATTTATATGAAACACTAGAACGTGACGTCACGATCAAATTACCTACTCTTTATAGTATTATACGGGTTTTAAAATAGAAATTGTGTCTAAAAGTAACTGCTGTCTACGTTTCTCTATTAATCTTCTAGTGCTTTATTTCATGCATGGTGTAAAACAATTTATTTTAAATACATTCAAATACTCTATTATGAATAAGTGAACATATAACTATTTTTTTATTTGTACCACTGCCTCGAAAGCATATCTATATTTTCACGCAGTTAAGTCAATGGTCATCTATTTCTTGGTAATAATATTTTACTCGGGCGAAGTTAGGCACCGACGCTGAAGTTAGGGTTCCCTACGCTAGATAGTTTTGCAAACTTTACTTCGCAATGAATTGAAACATCGATACCGGGGTTTGTTTATGCATAACGGTAGAGTCTGTGTGGAAAGAGAAGAGTCGTGAAATGTATGGAGCCCAATACATTCCATGACTCTTCTCTTTGCGCACAGACTATAGTAGATATCGTTTGGCATGCCATTTCAGTCAGTAGAAAAATGCGGCAAATTTCAAAAAAGTAGGCGCGACGGCTTGTTTTTCCATAGAATACAATTTTCTACTGACAAAGTGAGTTTGCCAGAGTATAGTATACGTACCGCTTGGGCAGCTTCTCCCGGTGTCGGTGTCGGTGTCGGTGGCGGCGGCGCGGCGGGGACGGCGCGCTGTCGGAGCCCCGCGCTCGCTTGCGCCGCGTGGACGGACGGAACTGGGGACATCATACAATACGAATCAATATTTTCGTAATGCTTACGGTATAAAATGAACGGTCAAGCTATTTCTATGAAGCCACAGAGCAACGATGCCGCAATACCGGTCGTGACATGCCATTTCTGAACACGTAGGTAAGAGATCTTATATGTGATTAGATAAGCGGTGTATATAACTGTAATTGTACATAATTAAGCATTATAACACTCGAAATCCATCCATTATGCAGCAGTCACATAATAACTATTTGGCTAAAGCAGTGGGGTGATACTCCTCCTTTCGGGCATTCTCGGCTCCGTTCCACTCAGCATTGCTCCGAGCAATTATTAGGTTTAACACAACTTCACGTCCCGTTGCGTGCACGACCACAGATAGGATAGTGATTTGAATTTTGACAACCCTAAATAGCCGAAAGGAATAATGCCATATTCGTCCCTGAATCGCTGTACAACTTCCGCTTTTGTAGGAAGTGTCCTTTCTGTTAGGTAGTACTATTATTTATTGTACCTAAAGAAATATTTTAAATTTTCGCGCTGTGCGATGCGCAGACGCGAGGCGACTAGTTTTCAATATTAAAAATGGCGGCCGCCGCATGCGCGCTTCTCGGGGAGCGACCATTTCGAGGCATCTTGCCGCACGAAGGGATATATCGGTGGTAGTACAAGGGCTGCTACTTATGTATCCGGAAACACAAAAAACAACAAATATCTATAGTTATAAATGGTTTTATTGCCTTTGTATTTGTCCAATGTCCACCAAGATGAATGATGCACTTTTGCATAAGTGTTGAAACGACTTTTCATAGCACTTTTTCCATTCTGATCTTGGTATGCAGGACGTACATTTTGTACGCAAGAACGGCTCTTTCGCGAGTTTTTTTTTTTTTAACCAAATGTTCATGTAATATCTTACAAATGCTCGTCATACTATTGCCATGAAATGCCTCTATCTTGCGATATATACTATGACCATCTTGCATTATGAGTTCGTTCACAGCATCTATATTTTGTGGGATAACAGCCGATTTTGAGCGTTTTTTTTAAATTCGTCCTACCATAAATACCGTAATGTACTACGACCACAATTTATTCACTAAAACATTGACCTTCGATGGAACTTACTCCCCAAATGTCGAAAAAGTCGATCCATGCAATATTTTTGTGTTTATCCACTCCGAATATCGTAAAAAAAACATCTGCACGAAAATTTTCACAAGTAAATCTGGAGCCGCCATTAACAGGCGTTCCCCTCTGTCGAAAATAGGCGGCCAATGGTCAACCACATGTCAACCATATGTATGGACTGACGTTTATCTGACATGACGTACCTATACATTTGATGTGCCCCTCCCCCGCAATAAACGGCAGACTATTTTGTACCGAAAATTTTAGACATGGCGTCTCCATTGGTTATATCCTCTAAGAGTAAATCCGTTGAAGATGAAACAAAGAATTTTTAAGTTAATGTAAAACCAATTGATAGACATGTGAAACAAACTGTATTTTGCTTCCAAAGAGTTTCATTTTTATATGTTATATGACTTATATATATTTTTTTTTAATATAGTTCCAGTAAGTGGCCCATTCCGGATACATAAGTAGCAGCCCTCGTATAACTGTGTACAGCTACAGTTATACGAGGGCTGCTACTAATTAAGCATTATAACACTCGAAACCCATCCATTATGCAGCAATCACAACTATTTGGTTAAAGTATTGATAATCATAACTCACCTCTGGACTCGGTTCATGTGCGGGTGAATCGTCGTCGTACGTTAACGATGCGTCGTCGGCCGGTATCGACAACTGTTCCACTTCTATCTGCTCCGTGGACGATGATGATAATCCGTTGGGGGATGGTATGTAGGTGTCTGGAAATAATTCATACATGTAGCAAGATAATAACATAATATGTAAATAAATAAATACTAGGGGACAACTTACACAGACCAATAGACTATGTAGCACCAAACTAAGCAAAGTTAGGAAAGACCTATGTAGCCCCCAACCAAAGCAAAGTTTGTATGTACTGTGGCTGCTAGGCGACGATATACATACATACTTATATACGTAGAAAACACCAATGATTTAGGAACAAATATTTGTGTTCATCACACAAATAAATGCCTTTACCGGGATTCAAACCTAGGACCAACGGCTTCACAGGCAAGGTCACTACCCATACCAGGCGTGGCTCACTCCGCGATTTCGTCGCTTTGCTACAGGTAGCTAAAAGTACATGCGTTCGACCCCAATTTTGGGGTTTGCCATAAGCCGCGCGTGGCGCTGTCGCCACCTAGCGGCCATATCTGTGCTGATCGTGACAGACGCATTTTGTTAGAGAGTGAGTCTTCTGTACCTAGTACTATTATTTATTCTGTGCCCATACGCACTAGGCCAGACCGGTCGGCTATCCTAAATTATATAATAAGTAAAACAGAGATAACTAAATTAATCCTATGAACGCCACGCTCATTATGTGCGTCGCGTCAGGGAAAGCATTAAATATTACAATCAATAAGGTACGTATTAGGCTCTATTAAGGGTAATGAGAAATAGGGCCGGATCTTTAAGGGTAATGAGAAATAGGGCCGGATCTTTAAGGGTAATGAGAAATAGGGCCGGATCTTTCCGGCTGACTCAAATTACTATGTTTAAAAAAAACCGGGCAAGTGCGAGTCGGACTCGCGCACGAAGGGTTCCGTGCCATAATGCAAAAAAAAAACAAAAAAAAGCAAAAAAAAACGGTCACCCATCCAAGTACTGACCACTCCCGACGTTGCTTAACTTTGGTCAAAAATCACGTTTGTTGTATGGGAGCCCCATTCCAATCTTTATTAGGGTTCCGTACCTCAAAAGGAAAAAACGGAACCCTTATAGGATCACTCGTGCGTCTGTCTGTCCGTCTGTCCGTCTGTCACAGCCAATTTGCTCCGAAACTACCGGACCAATCAAGTTGAAATTTGGTACACATATGGAAGTCTGTGACCCAAAGACGGATATGTAACGTCAACAAATGAATTTTAAACATAGGGGTTACTTTTGGGGGGTAAACGATAAAATTAAAAAACAAAGTTTTGAAAACAGTATCGTGTTATATATCAAACGAAAGAGCTCATTGTGAGAATCTCAAATATATTTTTTTTATAAATTTACAACAATAAGTTTAGAAGTTATTCAAGAAAATAGACAAAAAATGACCATTCCCCCCCCTCTATCTCCGAAACTACAGGGTCTAAAATTCTGATAAAAATACACAAAATAGTCCTTTACCTAAAGATGACAGGAAAACCTATTAGAAATCTAGAGTCAAGCGTGAGTCGGATTTAAGAACAAAAATGCAGTTACGTTTTTTTAGGGACACAGCCGCAATGGTTTAAGTGAAACGTGATGTAGACAGCTATTGCGTAGGCCCTAGGCCGATATCCGCATAAAAGGCTTGCTACACGGTCGCCGACAAGCCTTCTAACCGTCTGACCTTGGTCTGTCCTTGGTCAGTTTTGGTCAAATTTTGTTGGTAACAACTGTCTACACGGTCCGGGACCGGCCAAGGCCACGCGGTCTGGGGGCTTGTCGGCGACCGTGTAGCAAGCCTTTAAGGCCGAAGGCCCGAAGCGATCCGAAGAGGTGTGCCTTTAGCTTCATGGGTGTCGGACTGAAGACAAAAAATGCGACTAGGCTGTATCTGGCACACAGCCCCAATGGTACTTGTAGTACTGATTGATTAGGTTACTATTGTTACGTGTTTTAAAAAGCACTATACTGGGTGGCCAAAAGAAAAGTGTATTCCCGTTGCCAACGTGCAATCCCGAAATCGCGAAGAAAAATTTGGCTGTTTCATACATTTTGGCTGGACCGTTTTGTATGGGAGCATACATTTTTTTCGCGATTTCGGGGTTGGTCCCATACTAAAAGTTGCTTAGTTTAATCTAAAACCTCCTTGGCTAAGGGAATGCACTTATTTTTTGGCCAACCTGTAGGCATTATCTCTCTTCGCCCTTCGTTTTTAAGTAGGAAGCGCGACCCGTCGGACGCTCCGAGTATTCAGCTCTATGCGGAGCTCGGTCTTCAGTCTTCGCATTTGGACACTTGTTATTGTTCGGCATTTAATCTTCAGAGTTGTAGAGATATAAGCCACCACGCCAGAAAACTTCATGTAACATCTGGTTTTTGATTGACCCATTCGGGTTTTTCAAGACTTCACTCACATCACGTTTCACCTTCACGTACAAAAAAAAATGTTGAAAATTGTGTATTATGTACGGAACCCTTGAAACGCGAGTCCGCCTCGCACTTGACCAGTTTTTTTATTCTGTTTTTAGTATTTGTTCTTATAGCGGCAACAGAAATACATCATCTGTGAAAATTTCAACTGTCTAGCTATTACGGTTCGTGAGATACAGCCTGGTGACAGACGGACGGACGGACAGCGAAGTCTTAGTAATAGGGTCCCGTTTTACACTTTGGGTACGGAACCCTAAAAAAGTACGTACCTCTCTCATACGCGGGCCCGGGCACCGGTGAGCGGGTCGGCACGTGACCGTTCGCTATCTTCGTCTTCTTGCCCACTCCTTTACCTACAAAAATACATTAACCTTGTCACATATACGAGTATAACAATATCATAATAGTATTATATTGGTTGTTGTATTTATGCATCACAATCGGGGGTATACCGCGAAACTCGAAAATCGATATTCCTTATCTATCCTCTCTATCATTCTTGCTTGTTCGAGCGATAAAGAGGCAGATTACTAAATTTCGATTTTCTTGTTTCCCGATAGGACCTAAGTAAATGAAGCTTCAATGTCATATTTTATTATCTGTGAAAATTTGTCAACAGTTTAAGGCACAGTATGTATAAGTTACTGTATGGTTTACGAATTTTACGATAGGTGCTAGTGCTGCACTCTGTCGGCAGAACCAGGCGTTTTTTCGTCGCGTCGCTACAAGTACATGCGGCCCACACCGATTTTGGTGTCTAGCAGTAGTAGTTGCCGCGCACCGCTACGAAACGGACGCCTGCTCGCGCTTGCGCCACCTAGCGGTTATATCTGTCGTAATAGACGCGTCGAGAGTGAACCTTCTGTACCTATTACTATTATTTATTCTCTGGCAGAACGTAGTAGTAATACCCCCTATTGTTGCTGTATTAAAACTGTCACCGGGCGGTATCTCACCTTTCCTGTGCGCCCGGAGAGGCACGTCGCTGTCAGAGGAGGCCGGGTGCTGCAGGCGCGCCTGCGCCAGCGCGGCGAGGGGCTCCGACGAGGAGCTGTCCGAGTTCAGCTCGAGGTCGGGCCGGGAGGGAGACGGCGGCTGGGAGACGATGTCACCTGTCCTACTGTCACCAGGCGGTATCTCACCTTTCCTGTGCGCCCGGAGAGGCACGTCGCTGTCAGAGGAGGCCGGGTGCTGCAGGCGCGCCTGCGCCAGCGCGGCGAGGGGCTCCGACGAGGAGCTGTCCGAGTTCAGCTCGAAGTCGGGCCGGGCGGGAGACGGCGGCTGGGAGACGATGTCGCCATTCATGCTTTCTGTAAACATTCAATCAAAATATCCTTCTAAGGCCCAAGGTATAGGGTTGCCATAAGAAAGAATTAAATGTCCTGATAAAAATCCTGACATCACCCTCAAAATCCGGAATTTTTATTTATTTTTTTTTTTTTTTTATTTATTTAAATATGAAACAAACGGTCATACAAAAAATATTGTTACATTTTCTTCTCTTAATCTAGACCTATAGTTTCCATTTTTATTAAACATTTATTTATATACAAGCACGAAAAAGTACCTATCTTGGCTTAAGTTCAGCTGATTAGTAAGAGGTTACACTGAGTTTGCGAAGTTAAAAGTTAAGTATACATAAAACTCAATGAGATACTTGTTCTACGTTTTCAACAACTATTGAATAAGTATCGACATACATGACATGACATATATTAATACTTACTTAAAATTTTGACAACTTTCGTTAATTAACATATTACTAGTTCTGAATTTTTTTTTAATTGAGTTTATGGTACAGTAAAATATGTCTAAATTTTTTACAATATTATTATCATTATAAAGTGCACATGCTCGCTTAATAAACATATTTTTAGAATAGTTAGTTCTACTACGTGGGATGGAGAATAAATGTTTGAATCTGTGACGACATCGGCGTTCTTTATTACCTGGGACTCTTATACATATGTCTTTTAACAGGCTAGGGGCATCAATATGACTATTTATTATTTTATATAATAGAACAGAATCAACGCAGTCTCTTCGACACTCAAGCGACTGCATTTTATGACGGTTTAAGGATTCCACATAATCTTTGTATTCAATACCGCATTTAAAATCAAGTGCTTTTAGGAACTTTTTTTGCAATCTCTCTATCCTGTCAATATGAATGCTGTAATGGGGTTTCCAAACCGCACATGCAAACTCAAGCCGACTTCGTACATAACTGTTATAAAGAATTTTAAGTGTTAAAGTATTCCTGAAAGGTTTACCAATTCGCAGAATCATACCCAATTGTTTAAAAGACTTAGCTAAGATGGAATCGATATGAGGTATAAATGATAATTTGTTGTCCATGACTACTCCAAGGTCACGAATCTCATTTACTCTTACCAGGTCCTGGTTACATAATTTGTAATTAAAGTAAGACAAAGTTTTTTTTCTAGAAAAACTAATAGTATTACATTTGTCTATGTTTAGAAAGAGATTATTTTCTCTACAAAAGCTCTCAAAATTACACAAATCATTTTGTAACAGTTCGCAATCAGAAGAGTTACGAATAACTTTATAAATTTTTGCATCATCTGCATAAAGAAGAACGCAAGAGTGGGAGATACATTTTACGATATCGTTTATATATAATGAAAACAACAGAGGCCCCAGATGGGAGCCTTGGGGAACGCCTGAGCTGATATATTTACTTTGAGAGATAAACCCTGATAGTACCACTGACTGTGTGCGATTTTCTACATACGACTTAATCCAGCGAAACAAATCACCGTGTATACCGAGTTCCCAAAGCTTGCATAATAACGTATAGTGACATATTTTGTCAAATGCTTTGGAAAAATCGGTATACACGGCGTCCACAGAGAATCCGTCATCCATAGCTAGTAATATATCATTGGTGAAAGTTAACAAATTTGTATCAACTGAACGGCCTCTGTAGAACCCATGTTGATTGGGTATTATATGGTGTCGCACAACAGCAGCTAATTGGTCAGTTACAATTTTTTCTAACAGCTTGCTAAACTGACATAATTTAGATATAGGTCGATACTTTTCAATATTACGGCTTACTGGACCCTTTGGCACAGGAGTTATCCAGGCTTTTTTCCAAATAGCTGGAACACAACCTTCCTCGATAGATTTTTTGAAAACTTTTGTAATTGGAGCTGTTAGGGAATCTGAACAATTTTTAATAAAAAGTGGGTGTACTCCATCAGGTCCTGCGCCCTTATTAATATTAATAGATTTGAGATATCGTCTAACAATATCTTCACTAATTTCTATCGAATTCATATCTATCAAGGGATTAGTTGGTGCAGCTAAATTATTCGTATCAGTAGAACTCCTGTCATAAACTTCAAACACAGAATGGAAGTGGCTGTTGAATAAATTACAAATATCTTCGCCGTTAGAGGTGACAATGTCTTTATAAGCCATAGTTTGCGGTAGACCGTTAGTTGAAAAAATTGATTTTATATATGTCCAAAAGTGTTTAGGATTATTCTTTATATTGTTTTCTGAGAAAGAAATGAACTCACGGTAACATTTTTGTTCCATTTTTTCGGCACGTTTTCGTAGAATTTTAAAACTGTCGTAATCAAGTGGGTTCCTGTATAACTTCCAACGCTTGTGAAACTTACGTTTTTCTTTAAGGATTTTATTCAAAGATTTATTATACCAAGCTGGTGTCTTTGATAAAGACCGTAGTTTTCGCCGGGGAACATACTTGTCAATTAAGTGATTTATTAAATTATAAAATTTTTCTACTGAAGCTTCGCAACTAATATTACAAAAATAAGTACCCCAATCTATATCTCTTAACTCTTTATTAATGTCTTCGTAATTAGCCGAGTGAAAATTGTAAATATCTTTACCAAGAGGCGTTAATTGTGGCACATAGCTAAGTTCAAAATTAATTGTTAATGCCTTATGGTACAATACATCCTCAGATACCAATGGTTCATCACATATAGATACTTTACAATCCCTATTGCATAATACTAAATCTAGTAAATTATTGTACGAATTAATAATACAATTATATTGTTTTAAGTCAGAAAAGCATAAAAAGTCTGCTAAGTTTTGCGTTGCAAAATCGTTACCCGATGAAAGCTCCATTACACTTGACGATGTCGGTATCCATTTTGCCTGAGATACATTAAAGTCACCCATTATAAGAAATACTTCATCACTATGGTCAACTGTTAATTGGCACACTATATCAAAAAATGATATTAATGATTCCCTATAATGGGGTCCATGCGGTATGTAAACGCAAGCAACATTCAAATGACAGGTATTGGTACGTATTTCCGGTCCTACATTAGTATTATTGCTCGTCGAGGCTGTCAGAGGGACTGACACCCACACACACTCACAACCAGCCGAGGAGGGCACGGGCCAGTCGCGGCGCACAGGACTGAAGTCGGTCCGCACGGCCAAGGCCACTCCCCCGCCACGCACAGCACGACTATCAACTGCAGACCGGTCACAACGAAATACACTGTATCTGTTATCAAAATACTCACGGTCATAAAAATCACCTGTTAACCATGTTTCGGATATGCCTATAAAATCATAATCGGATTGAGCAACATGTGATAAAAATATATGAGACTTAGTGCGTAAGCCCCTCGCATTTTGGTAATAACCATCAAAAGATTGCATTGACACTGTATAATAGTAAAAACAAACTGCAATTTAAATAGTTTAATGCCGACGCGTCAAAATTACAAATAGATAACCAAATTATTCGAGCATAATACTCACGCGTACTATCAACAAGCACGTATTCTCCATCCTTTTCTTTGTCATATAAACAGTATTTATTTTTAATAGATACAATATTTCTTAAGTTAATTATACGAACAGTTGGCTCAATATACAACGATACCAGTAAGCACAGTGCGATAAAACTCCTATTTATACACGGAACTATTTTTTCATTAAGAACACATAAAATAGACATATGGGTAAATTGGGTATATAATAAAGTGCAGTGAAGGTTTGAGACGTTATGAGTGTTATGTGTGTACTGTATACGCATATTTAACATTATTTTCACAATACAGCAAGATAACAGATGCGTTTCTTTACGAGTAAATACCGATAATAAAAGACACAAAGGTCATTTTAGTTTGTCTAAATCGGCGTGACTGTTTATGTAAATTACCCTAGTATTATCTTTCTTTCGCATTAATATTCTACAGTCACGTATCCACAAATACGAATAATGTAGTTCATTTTTAATTTCCCTGGCTCGTTTTAGGAGAAGTTTATTGTCCGGGGTTAGGTGATCGCCGATGTACACGCTGGAGGCTGGCCCCGGGAGCTCGATGTCCGCAGTGGTAATTCCACGTCTAGCCCGAACAGCTGATAGAAGCTCGTCCTTACGTTTTCGTTGGGTAAATCGAACGATAATTGCAGGTGGCCGTAAAGTTTTCTGTGTACTATTCTCAGCGCTTAGGTAACGGCGAACTCGGTGAATCGAGTCAACATCGCTATCTTGCAGTGTAAATCCGACCTTAACGCATATGTTACGTAAGATTAATAACAAATTTTCCCCTTTGTTGAACGGGATACCCGAGATTTCCAAATTATTCATCATGGAAAATTGTTTTGAAGTATTATTTTCTTTTATAAGCTTCGTTATGGTTTCGTTAGCCTCGGTTAAACTCTTCTTATAATCACACTCATCCATGTTCTTACGAAGCTGCTCGTTCTCTGTGCGCAGCTCGACCGTCTCCGAACGTAGCTCAGCAGTCTCCGAGCGCAGGCCCGACAGCTCAGCCCAAATCTCGTCATTATTACTAGAGATGCCATTAATATCGTCCCGCATGCTCCTGATAGTGCCCTCGAGCTGTGAGAACTTGGATGACCAGTTTTCAATTTTGTCGGCCAGCCCGTCAATTCTACCGTTGACCGTATTTCTGAGTTCAGTCATGTCACGAGTTAGTTGTGCAAAATTGGCGTTCATATTGTTCATTAACGCCTCCGTATCGATACTTAATATCGAAGGCATGTTCTCGACGTTGCTATCTAGACGTTCGTTAATTACTAGAGGGGTGCCCGGGCTATTAGACGTCGATGAGCCTTTTTTAACACTTTTACAGTCGGGACACTTCCACTTTTTTAAGTTCATTGGGAGGATTCTTTTAAAGTCTTGCTCTGACAGTCCACCACACCAATAATGCATACTCCCCTCGCAAACTGAAGTGCATTTTATGAAATCGCTGGAACTGAACGCCTTTTTGCATTTTGAGCAATTCATTTTGTTCTGAGATCCACCGTCAGAGGTTAAGTTAAAACGAACCGAGTCACAGATCGCGCAGGGATAACGACTTTAAAACTACACTGATACAGCTCACAGTCCAATGCACACTCTGGCGCTGGTAACGTTATCTTTTTTCACACCACTCAGAACATAATGTCGCGAGCTCCGCGCAAAATTGCAGTACTTATGACGTTTCAATCCAGTACTGGTAAAAACCGTTAGACGCAATGAAACTAAGCACCACAGTTAAGTCTAAATGCCAAAAATACACTAAATAAACACATTGTTAACGAGAATCATTGTCACTATTCAATTGTCACTGAGTTTATGGTTCTCTTGCACTAAATTTTACTGTGTAAAACTTTGATTATCCTCGTAAAAAGATTTAACAACCAAGAGCAAAACAAAACACAAGTGTAGGTACCGCGCGCGCATGCGTAATATGCTTTTAACAGATTTTCATTAATAACAGAGATTTGGCGTAGCTTGAACGACGCCCCGGCGGCGCGCTGCTCTCTGCGGTGTATTGTATCGTAGATCTACCTTTCCCTCCGCCCGACCCCGCAGCCCCCTCCCCGCGCGCTCCCGACCCGCGCCCGTCATTCCAAAGAATCCGGACACTTGCCAAGTCCGGCCGCAATCCGGACAAAGGGCCAAAAATCCTGACATGTCCGGACAAATCCGGACGTATGGCAACCCTATACCTATAGTACTAATTCAGTTCGATGAAATTTAAGTCATATTAAATAGGAACAGAGTCGCATTTCTTTTGCTTTGTTCAATTTTCAAACAAAACCAAAATCAACTCTATTCCGTGCACTAAAAGTTCAAATGTCAGTGGCAAATTCTGGATTTTTCATTTGTATGGCTGGGCCTTAGGAAGATATGAAGACCGGTCTGGCCTGATACGAATTGGGTAGTGACCCTGCCTGTGAAGCCGATGGTCTTGGGTTCGAATCCTGGTAAGGGCATTTATTTGTGTGTTGAGCACATGTATTTGTTCCTGAGTCTTGGATGTTTTCTATGTATTCAAGTATTTGTATTTTATTTATCGTTGTTGAGTACACACAACACAAACTTTCTTGAGCTTACTGTGGGACTTAGTCAATTTGTGTAAGAATGTCCTTATAATAATAATATTTAGGAAGGTAGCACACGGTACGTTTGTTGTAGCATAGAGAAATACCCGGTGAGGCCTATAATACGAGCAAAAAATTTAACTGTAGGCTGTACTCCTCATACTGACCAACATTTGTGCAGCAACTTTAAAAATAACTAATGTATTGCGAATTTTGTTATGTTTAAGGCTTGACAAGCAACGTCAATCACAATGATTTGGCGTGGCGATGGCGTCCATTGAAGATAATATTTATTTTGTATGAAAAATAGGATAGAATTTTTAAAAGTTGTTGAACAAAAGCGTCACCGTTTGAGGAGTGAATTCCATGTTTTAATTATTTGCTCGTGTTAAAGGCCACACCCGGTATAAGTAAAGAGTGGTACCTAACTCCATACATCAGTTATCTTACCATAACGCGAGTTATTTCGTAGTCGACATCTAACGTCAAGTAGTGGAATTATCAGTACCGCTGCTTAACACCAGATGTCATAAGTGTCGCCACTGACGAAAAATGTACTGCTCATACAATTTCCAACTTACATGTGACCAATCTTTCTCAAAGCTCGCAAAAAGGACTACTACTAGACTACCTAAATTAGCGAGGTGAAAATCACTTACAGATCCAAAAAAAGTTCTAACGTAAAATATGGAGGTGACGGAGAACTATATAATACGCGCGACAAATATAATGGAACTATAATTTACATATTCTCAGATGCTTTTTTCGGCTCAAACTTAAGCTATTAAATAAAATGTTTGTGTTTCTTTTATGCAGACTTGCAGAGCGGCTGGCTACCGAATGATTCGAAATGTGTCTCTCTCCCATAAAGTTTCAAGTCATAATGTATTTGTCCGCATTTTGTCAGTCATAAATTGGTTTTTCTCAGAAACGCTTAACTTTTCAGGATTGCATAATACAAACCTAACAATTAGGTTATCTGTAGGATAACCTTACAAAAAGATATGTTGGAGCATTCCACGGGCTGTCCCGTACAAACGCATTTTATTTGCTGTGTTGCGACTTTTTTCTCGGCATTTAAAGCAGGCAATTATTTTTCTGTGCATATTTTTGACCATTTGTCATAGAAAAGGAAACTCTTATACCTTTAAATCTTCAGAAACTTTGTACGGGACAACGGTAGACAATTTCATGGAATGCTCCTGTTTCAGAATTATGACTAATGATAATCTGGCAATCATTACATTATGGCTTTCAATAATTATATATTTAATTACACAAACGGGTCTACCGCGACATAATTTCATTGTTTTTACCTTAAGTTCCGAATTTGTTTGTGTACAAAAAAACCGGGCAAGTGCGAGTCGGACTCGCGCACGAAGGGTTCCGTACCATAATGCAAAAAAAAACAAAAAAAACGGTCACCCATCCAAGTACTGACCACTCCCCACGTTGCTTAACTTTGGTCAAAAATCACGTTTGTTGTATGGGAGCCCCATTTAAATCTTTATTTTATTCTGTTTTAAGTATTTGTTGTTATATCGGCAACAAAAATACATCATCTGTGAAAATTTCAACTGTCTAGCTATCACGGTTCGTGAGATACAGCCTGGTGACAGACGGACGGACGGACGGACGGACGGACAGCGAAGTCTTAGTAATAGGGTCCCGTTTTACCCTTTGGGTACGGAACCCTAAAAACAAAGGGATCCGTTCGTAATACCTGCGTGTGATTGGATGCGTTTGCGGCGAGCGCGGCGCGTCACGCGCGTAGCGGAGCCGGAAGCGGAGGCGGCGGCGGCGGCGGGCACGTGGGCTTCCCAGAGTGCCGCGAACAGCGCGGATAAGCGGACCGTCATCGAGTAGATCTAGAATATGAATAATATTTATTTGAAAAGAACCTTGTTTACTAATATCAATAGGTATCCTGTGGCCCCACACTAGGCTAAGCTTGTGACGTGGCAGCCGACTTCGCAAATCGTAGGCAAAAGGTTAAGAAGAAACTAAAAGCAATCTAATAGGTGATGTACTAGGTATAAAGAACTTGGAAGAAGGTAAGTGATTTTGACATGTCTTTTAATTGCAAAACGCTTTTTTTAAATCAGTAACTATTATTTATGAAAGCAGAAGAATATAAACTATCGTATTAGATTCATAATTGTTACATATTTGCCGTGACTTATTTTTAAAACGTGTTTTTCCATTAAAAGACACATCAAGATTGTTTACCTTATTTCTAATGCTAAAAAGACGAATTATAGTAACTGGAGACGCCTTGGCTGTCATTTTCGGTACAAAACAGTCTGCCGATTTTTGCGGGGGAGGGGCTAGGGCATGCAGTACCGGTCCCGGTACCAAGAATTTCATTTCCCGGTTCTGGGCATGGCCGGAACCGTCATATAAATAATTGCATAAAAATTAATAAATGACTTATTTTATTATAAACAAACACTTAATTGGCGTTCCAACCTATTTTACGAAATTAACCGGCACACATTGCCTCCGCCTGGGCCGAGCCACTCAGCCGTAGCGTAGTCGATGCGCTCAGCGCTATATATGACGGCACGGCCTGCCGGCACGAATGCCCACTTTACTAGGTTAGTTTGTCGGGTTATTTGGGTCCCCCGTTTCATAGCACCATTATTAAATGATATATAATGTCCCGAGCTAAAGTACTAAAACATTACTACTATTGAAATGGGAATAAATTGTCATATGATGAGAACCGGGAAGTACCGGTACCGGGTCTTCAGTACCGGTTCTTTTGACACCATAAAATTCCCGGGAATTCCCGGGAATATGAGAACCGGGAATTTCCGGGAGCATGCCCTAGGAGAGGCACGTCAAATGTATGGCTATTTGGACATGATTTGTACGTAACGTACAAATAGCCATGTCAGATAAACGTCAGTCCATACGAAAGTTTGCACAATGGTATTTGACTATTAGTCAAATCAGTTTCTTTTTACGAACTGTCAAAACGGTTTTGCTACTACGGAATTTATGTGAAACACTAGCATGTGACGTCACAATCAAAATGACCTACTGTTTATAGTTTTATACGGGTTTAAAAATTAAAATTGTGTCTAAAAGTAACTGCTGTCTACGTTTCTCTATTAATCTTCTGGTGCTTTACTTCATGCATGGTGTAAAATATTTTTTTTTAAATACAGTCAAATCCCCTATTGTGCAAGTTTTTCGGCAGAGGGGTAAGCTCTTAAAGGCGACTCTGATTATTAAATGCTCTAAGTAACCGAGACATAAACCGAATTAATGTTGTCGTACCTGACTCGTGTCCTGGACGAGCAAGCGGTGCAACACACAAACACTCATCAACGTGCAATATACAGTGTGGAAAGATAAGTCGGGCCCTGGAGGGAAACTACCTTAAATCCTTAAGCTGGCTCATTTTACTTAAAGGAGACATTCCTTTATTTTTAAAAAGAAACAAAACTGCATTAAAAGGTTTTTCTTTTTTTTCTTCAATTTGGCTTGTCTAAAAAAATCTTGAGTACTAAATATTAGATTTTATGGATATTTAATACGATAGACGAGTGTAAGACCTAATGTTTCTTGGAGAAATGTTATCATTAACATTAACTGTATCGACTAGTAGAATAAAATTGCGAGTGTTTATTTTTTTGAAATTTTAGTCGGTTCGAGTCCCGGGCGAGGCAAGCGAGTTTTACAAAATCTTTGAATGCAGTTTTGTTTCTTTTTAAAAATAAAGGAATGTCTCCTTAAAATGAGCCAGCTTAAGGATTTAAGGTAGTTTCCCTCCAGGGCCCGACTTATCTTTCCACACTGTATAAGTATTTACACACATTTGATCACTTTATACAAACATGCATTGTATACACAGTGAGTAGCTTAACTCCAAACTCGGGTAAATCTATGTCAGATTATGCGATTTTGATATTAAGAAAAGGTAATAAGGTAGATATTTCCTAAGAATCGAATGGATTTACCCGAGTTTGAAGTTAAGCGACACTTATGTAAATGTGCTAAGTATGCACTCAAGAGCAATACGAACGGGTGATTTTATATATGTCGGCGGCAGATCGTAAGATGTTCCTGTGTATTGTTTTGAGGATAGTCACATTAAACCAATATATAGGTAAGATAGGTTCGTTGGGTTGCTTCAGATGGCCGGAGGGCAAACTGCTCAGAAATAGGAGCCCCGCGGGGCTCCGTCGACTCAGGGAACGAGTCAAACATTTTCACGTTTCACGATATGCCTAGGAATTTCACGATATGCCTGATCTTACGATCGGCCGCCGACATATGGATCTAAATAACAAAATGTCCGTTTGTGTTAACACTGTTATCAGTACAAATTTCTCCTGATCAGTCAGGAAATGTAAGGTTATTATTGTGGTGGTGGCTCGTCTTTTTTGGTAAGGACGGCTAAGGAATGGAATGCGCTCCCGTCATCTATGTATTCCCTGAGAAATATGACCTCGGTCTCTTTAGTTAAAGCTAGAGTGAATAGGCTATTACTGAACCGGTGAGCTCCATCTTAGGCTCTGTCTTCACTTTCCATCGGGTGTGATTAGAGCCAATCGCCGATCAGTTTATAATTAAAAAAAAAAGACCGGCATATATATTTTTTGTTTGCGAAGACCATCATAGCAAAGAGAATGCGAAATAGAGGCGGATTGTCGAAGTAAATTATGTAGCCACACTCCACAGTAAATTTACCGCCATCTTTCGACAGAAGATTAATACTATTAGAACGCCATTTGACTTTGATCCTTATTCTTTCACTGATATGTGACAATTTGTTTAATGTCAAAAATCTACGCCATCTACTCGAAAGGAGGCCAAAGGTATGGTGCAATCTATTCGAGCGATTTTTCTTTTTGACTTAAGATTTTCTTTGGATCGCTGAGCCAAAATCTAATACCTTTAAACTAGCAATTCTAATATATACAGTGTGGAAAGATAAGTCGGGCCCTGGAGGGAAACTACCTTAAATCCTTAAGCTGGCTGATTTTACTTAAAGGAGATATTCCGGATAGGATCACTCGTGCGTCTGTCTGTCTGTCCGTCTGTCACAGCCTATTTTCTCGGAAACTACTGGGCCAATTAGGTTGAATTGTGTGAAGTGACCCAAAGATGGACATATTTTTTTTATAATTTTAAAATACATAGGTTCGAAGTTATTTAAGAAAGTAGCCAAAAACCTTTACCTCCGAAACTACTGGGTCTAAAATCTTGAAAAAAATACTCAAAACAGTTCTTTACCTATAGATGTCAGGAAAACCTATTAGAAATGTGCAATCAAGCGTGAGTCGGACTTATGTACGGAACCCTAGAAACGTGAGTCCTACTCGCACTTGCCCGGTTTTTTATAATTTAGATGTAAAAGATCATGGCCCCGACGGAAGACCAGCGCTAGCCTAGCCAGGCTAGCACCTGCTGAGTCGGGACCATTTCGTAACCGTGTTATTGTGTTATTTGTTGTTTAATTTTTTTATTTTTTGTCACGAATAAACTCTATTCTATTCTATTCTATTCTACCTACATTATTTGATCATGTAATTTTTTCATCTACCTTCAACTGGCTTAAGGAGCCATTTGACGGTAGGTTTACTTTTATTTAAATACCTAAAAATACAGTCTGTAGGTCCACAGATTCCTTAACACTATAGTTCGTTTTTAGGGTTCCGTACCCAAAGGGTAAAACGGGACCCTATTACTAAGACTTCGCTGTCCGTCCGTCCGTCCGTCCGTCCGTCTGTCACCAGGCTGTATCTCACGAACCGTGATAGCTAGACAGTTGAAATTTTCACAGATGATGTATTTCTGTTGCCGCTATAACAACAAATACTAAAAACAGAATAAAATAAAGATTTAAATGGGGCTCCCATACAACAAACGTGATTTTTGACCAAAGTTAAGCAACGTCGGGAGGGGTCAGTACTTGGATGGGTGACCGTTTTCTTTTTTGTTTTTTTTTTTGCATTATGGTACGGAACCCTTCGTGCGCGAGTCCGACTCGCACTTGCCCGGTTTTTTAGCATTAGAAATAAGGTAAAAAATCTTGAAGTGTATTTTAATTGAGAAACACATTTAAAAAATAAGTCACGGCAAATATGTAACAATTATGAATCTAATACGATCATTTATATTCTTCTGCTTTCATAAGTAACAGATACTGATTTTTAAAAAGCGTTTTTCAATTAAAAGACATGTCAAGATCGCTTACCTTCTTTCAAGTTCTTTCTAATGCTAAAAAAACCGAACTGTAGATCGATAAACCTTCTAGGGCTCGATAAAGTATGTAAGAGGTCACATGGATGGCGCTGTTAACTACACAAGTTAACAAACACTATACTACAGGGTGTAATTTTTTACGTGATACAAAATATGTTTATCTAACTCCATAAACAACTAGCAATTGAACGCTCCTACTCTCGTTGAAATCAGACAATTTTTTTTTTAATTTTTTTCGTGATATTTTTTGTACTTTTAAAGGATATTATGATATTAAAACAGCTTTATAAGATATTTAAAATGTAAAGTGAACTAAATTATTACCAAATTTACTCCCCTTTATTTATGAAATACCTAATACCTTTATTTTCGTAATTTTTTAATTACTTCATTGTAAAATTATCATTTTTGTTGAAAATGAGCGTAACCGATTATAACCGATATTCGGTTATTTTTCGGGCATAACCGTAACCGAAACCGGTTATGAAGATTGGCCGGTTATTGCATTGCCTAGTAGGTACTGACCCTGCTCCGCTTGTTGGTGTTGTACAGCCTGCTGTTGTGGAACACGAGCGCGAGGTCGCGGTGCACTTGTGCCGGGCGGGAGTAGCGGCCGGCAGCCAACTTTTGTGATATGGTGCCCAGGTCCATGGGGTTCTTCACTATGGTTAGGTAATCTGGAATAATATAACGGTTTAAGATGGAAGTTCTGCACTGAGTTTACATGAGCAGGTTAGATAATACATTAGTACGGGACATCAATTGACTACGAAACGCAAGCGCTGCGTTGGCACGCTTCTACTGAGTCTGGCCTGACGTTCGTGCACGACCAGTCGGTGGTAGGGTAGCAGGTATAAAACCAGTATCACCCGACCGGAGGGCGGTCATTATTGTCATTTATCGCTTGGCGGTCGGACGTATCAGGCCAGGAACAGTATCACGTTTCGAAGTAAGGCCTGATTCGAAACAAATTTGACAAATTCAGAGTGATTTTTCTTGGATATTTTCTAGCTTACTTTATATATACACTACGACATTATAATTATCAGAATCACAAAATTATTATACCAAAAAATTTTTTTTTTATCAATTCTAAGATGATCAAAAAAATCAAATAAACGCCGCCGTCTTTTTAATTAGGCGCCAAATTGCTGTCAAAAACTTGATAAGTATGGAAGAAACTTGCACATAACTAATTTCCAACATAACCTGTTACCTAATATTATACCAATACTGAAAGGTAATTTCATTGCAATATCCATGAAACAATGAGGATCTAGACATATCTTCAAATATCTGGCGTATCAGGAATTTCGTCGATGTGGTGTCAGTTACCGGGCATTGGTTACTTTTCGACAGAGAAATCGACACCAACATCACTAAAAGAAACGGTTCGCAGCTTTAGTTTAATAATGCGGATTTCCAGTATTACTTTGATAATATTTGGAGATGATCCACGATGTTTATGAGGCAATCAGCATGCTTAAGCCAGTACCCTCGAAATCGGACCAAAAAACTTGATTCAACAAAGTCCCACAGTATTGACCTATTGAACGGTATGGAGTGGAGTGTCCAAGGAATTAGTTCGTTAAAACAACAAAAACTATATGCAATATAATATTTCAAAATAAACATTGTTCTTGATAGGACTCAAACTAAGAAACTGTCAAAAAACACTGTCGGATGTATGATGGAGGGCATACAACAAAACTAACGACAGGAGCGGGAAGAAATGGAAAATGATGAATTTACTTATAAATAACAATTTTTAAACAAATTTTCAATAAATTATGGAAAAACAAATCTTGATTCAGCTAGCTTCAGTACCATTAATAGGGTTTTCAATTTGGCAGATTGAATTCGAATCAGGCCTTATTAGTGTTATTGATTATAAATGATTAAGTAATAAATTTAGTCTTTCGTCTTGCTCGCCTACTATGCTCACAATGTCTGGCAACGAGTCCAATATGCCTTATCGTCCGTCAAATAAATAAATACATGACTCACCTGGCACTTGCTCCAGCGACACGGGCTCGCGGAAGGGCCCGGCGTCGGAGGAGCCCGTCAGCTCCTGCAGCACGCGGCTTCTGATGTCTACAGCTCACAGGGCAGCTAGTACATGGCTCACCTGGCACTTGCTCCAGCGACACGGGCTCGCGGAAGGGCCCGGCGTCGGAGGAGCCCGTCAGCTCCTGCAGCACGCGGCTCCTGATGTCTACAGCTCACAGGGCAGCTAGTACATGGCTCACCTGGCACTTGCTCCAGCGACACGGGCTCGCGGAAGGGCCCGGCGTCGGAGGAGCCCGTCAGCTCCTGCAGCACGCGGCTCCTGATGTCTACAGCTCACAGGGCAGCTAGTACATGGCTCACCTGGCACTTGCTCCAGCGACACGGGCTCGCGGAAGGGCCCGGCGTCGGAGGAGCCCGTCAGCTCCTGCAGCACGCGGCTCCTGATGTCTACAGCTCACAGGGCAGCTAGTACATGGCTCACCTGGCACTTGCTCCAGCGACACGGGCTCGCGGAAGGGCCCGGCGTCGGAGGAGCCCGTCAGCTCCTGCAGCACGCGGCTCCTGATGTCTACAGCTCACAGGGCAGCTAGTACATGGCTCACCTGGCACTTGCTCCAGCGACACGGGCTCGCGGAAGGGCCCGGCGTCGGAGGAGCCCGTCAGCTCCTGCAGCACGCGGCTCCTGATGTCTACAGCTCACAGGGCAGCTAGTACATGGCTCACCTGGCACTTGCTCCAGCGACACGGGCTCGCGGAAGGGCCCGGCGTCGGTGGAGCCCGTCAGCTCCTGCAGCACGCGGCTCCTGATGTCTACAGCTCACAGGGCAGCTAGTACATGGCTCACCTGGCACTTGCTCCAGCGACACGGGCTCGCGGAAGGGCCCGGCGTCGGAGGAGCCCGTCAGCTCCTGCAGCACGCGGCTCCTGATGTCTACAGCTCACAGGGCAGCTAGTACATGGCTCACCTGGCACTTGCTCCAGCGACACGGGCTCGCGGAAGGGCCCGGCGTCGGTGGAGCCCGTCAGCTCCTGCAGCACGCGGCTCCTGATGTCTACAGCTCACAGGGCAGCTAGTACATGGCTCACCTGGCACTTGCTCCAGCGACACGGGCTCGCGGAAGGGCCCGGCGTCGGAGGAGCCCGTCAGCTCCTGCAGCACGCGGCTCCTGATGTCTACAGCTCACAGGGCAGCTAGTACATGGCTCACCTGGCACTTGCTCCAGCGACACGGGCTCGCGGAAGGGCCCGGCGTCGGTGGAGCCCGTCAGCTCCTGCAGCACGCGGCTCCTGATGTCTACAGCTCACAGGGCAGCTAGTACATGGCTCACCTGGCACTTGCTCCAGCGACACGGGCGTCGGAAGGGCCCGGCGTCGGAGGAGCCCGTCAGCTCCTGCAGCACGCGGCTCCTGATGTCTACAGCTCACAGGGCAGCTAGTACATGGCTCACCTGGCACTTGCTCCAGCGACACGGGCTCGCGGAAGGGCCCGGCGTCGGTGGAGCCCGTCAGCTCCTGCAGCACGCGGCTCCTGATGTCTACAGCTCACAGGGCAGCTAGTACATGGCTCACCTGGCACTTGCTCCAGCGACACGGGCTCGCGGAAGGGCCCGGCGTCGGAGGAGCCCGTCAGCTCCTGCAGCACGCGGCTCCTGATGTCTACAGCTCACAGGGCAGCTAGTACATGGCTCACCTGGCACTTGCTCCAGCGACACGGGCTCGCGGAAGGGCCCGGCGTCGGAGGAGCCCGTCAGCTCCTGCAGCACGCGGCTCCTGATGTCTACAGCTCACAGGGCAGCTAGTACATGGCTCACCTGGCACTTGCTCCAGCGACACGGGCTCGCGGAAGGGCCCGGCGTCGGTGGAGCCCGTCAGCTCCTGCAGCACGCGGCTCCTGATGTCTACAGCTCACAGGGCAGCTAGTACATGGCTCACCTGGCACTTGCTCCAGCGACACGGGCTCGCGGAAGGGCCCGGCGTCGGAGGAGCCCGTCAGCTCCTGCAGCACGCGGCTCCTGATGTCTACAGCTCACAGGGCAGCTAGTACATGGCTCACCTGGCACTTGCTCCAGCGACACGGGCTCGCGGAAGGGCCCGGCGTCGGAGGAGCCCGTCAGCTCCTGCAGCACGCGGCTCCTGATGTCTACAGCTCACAGGGCAGCTAGTACATGACTCACCTGGCACTTGCTCCAGCGACACGGGCTCGCGGAAGGGCCCGGCGTCGGTGGAGCCCGTCAGCTCCTGCAGCACGCGGCTCCTGATGTCTACAGCTCACAGGGCAGCTAGTACATGACTCACCTGGCACTTGCTCCAGCGACACGGGCTCGCGGAAGGGCCCGGCGTCGGAGGAGCCCGTCAGCTCCTGCAGCACGCGGCTCCTGAGGTCTACAGCTTACAGGGCAGCTAGTACATGGCTCACCTGGCACTTGCTCCAGCGACACGGGCTCGCGGAAGGGCCCGGCGTCGGAGGAGCCCGTCAGCTCCTGCAGCACGCGGCTCCTGATGTCTACAGCTCACAGGGCAGCTAGTACATGACTCACCTGGCACTTGCTCCAGCGACACGGGCTCGCGGAAGGGCCCGGCGTCGGAGGAGCCCGTCAGCTCCTGCAGCACGCGGCTCCTGAGGTCTACAGCTTACAGGGCAGCTAGTACATGGCTCACCTGGCACTTGCTCCAGCGACACGGGCTCGCGGAAGGGCCCGGCGTCGGAGGAGGCCGTCAGCTCCTGCAGCACGCGCGCGCACGCCGCGCGCCACGACGTGGAGCCGGCACGACCACGCGCGCGACGAGACTGTTCACGTAGAAAAATACGTTAACATGTTTAGGTATCAAAATAATGGTTTTAAAGAAAAAAAGCCATCAACTGAACTTTCAATATTTCGCTAAACTTGAAAGTTGAAACTTAGAAAGTCACGCAGGGATTGGAACCAGAGTGTTGCAAAAACTTCGAATTACTTCATACTCCATAAATGTAGGATTCAGTTGTGTTTAAAGTAACGACATGTATTATTCGAGCGCTCAATTAGAAATGAAATAATTAACAAAGAACGAAAAAATACAGATTTCGTTCCCATACAAAAAATACCGGCATCCGATCCCTGGTCATAAGACTCTGAGCGCCACTTGCACCATTCCACTGACCCGGGTTAACCGGTTAAACATAGAGTTAGTATGGTTACCAGTACAATTTCACACTGGGTTAACGGTTTGACCGCTTAACCCCAGGTTAGTGGGATAGTGCAAGTGGCCCTGAGATTAATCAATTATTCGAACAGAATATTTTGAAGATCATTCCGTGTTACCTTTGTGGGCTGACTGGGCGCAGGTTCGTCATCCTCGGAGCGATAGGCGGCGGCCAGCTCGTGGTACTTCGCCACCACATCTACTTCGCGCCAGTGGCTATTGACATTAAATTATTAAAATACATAATTGGAATGGTCAATATTAAGCGGGTTTTCCACCGCGAACGAGTAATGAGCGAGAGATGGCTAAGCGGAGCGGACTTCGTTGTTAAAAAATAGGTTTGCGTTTCCACCAACAAAGAGTTTAGTTGTTTGATTCCCACCGCAAAAGAGAAATGAAAAAGAGGAATGAGCGGAGCGGGCTGAACGGAAAATGAGAAATAGAAAATGAATAGTCGATTTCCACAGAGAGCGAGAACTTCAGTTGAAGTTTTGAACTGGTCGACCACACAGTCGTGTTTGAACATGATGTCGAGCGATACGGAATCAAGTGATAGCGATTACGAGTTTTTATACAAGAAGAAAAAATACATATTGTTGTATATAAAACAGAGAAACAAGCGCCAAACGAAGATTTTGGTTATTCCAGCACATTCGAGAAAGAACACTGAAGGGGGAATATAGGCTATTCAACGATTTGCCAAAAAACACGACTCATCAGTCATTCAGCTATCACAGCAATTATGAAAGCGCGCTCGGTGCCGGCGGCGGCGGGGTAGGGAGGGGCGGAGACAGCAACGAGTCCTTTTCAAACTAGTCGGCCGGACCTTGACGCAGCGGGCTCATTTTAACTAGTTGGCTCTCTCCGCTCACCTCTTTCCCTGTGGAAACGCGCCTATGTAATTTACCATTGCGAGTTGACCGGACTCCGTAATGACACCGCTCCGCTCTCACGAGCTGAGCGAGCTCATTTCAACTCTTTTTGCTCATTTTGTCATTTCCGCTCGACTATTTGTTGGTGGAAACACAAGTACGTAGTTTAGTCTTGCGAGTTAAACTAAGTCCTTAATGAGTCCGCTCCGCTCGCGGTGGAAAACCCGCTTTAGTCTTGCCTCATACATATTAGGTAGGGTTATATAAATTATATCAAGTAACAGTTTATGGTAAGTCAAAAATTATAAATTGAGCTTATACCGGGTGTGGCCTGTAATATGAGCAAAAAATTTAACTGTAGGCTGTACTCCTCATACTGACCAAAATTTGTTCAGCGACTTTTAAAAATAACTTAAGGTTTGATTTTTAATACACTTTAAAGTTTATTCTAAGACGCAATGTATTGCGAATTTTCTTATGTTTAAGGCGTGACAAGCAACGTCGATCACAATGATATGGCGTGGCGATGGCGTCCATTGAAGATAATATTTATCTTGTATGAAAAATAGGGATTCTAAATACTTAATAATTTTAAAAAGTTGTTGAACAAAAGTGTCGCCGTTTGAGGAGTACTATCTATGTTTTAATTATTTGCTCGTGTTACAGGCCACACTCGGTATAAATTATATCAAGTAACAGTTTATGGTGAGTCAAAAAGAGTTGAGCTTATATTAAAGCTTAATTTACGCGACAATAGTGTTGCATAAAAACCGGGCAAGTGCGAGTCGGACTCGCGCACGAAGGGTTCCGTACCATAATGCAAAAAAAAAAAACAAAAAAAAAGCAAAAAAAAAAACGGTCACCCATCCCAGTCCTGACCCCGCCCGACGTTGCTTAACTTCGGTCAAAAATCACGTTTTTTGTATGGGAGCCCCACTTAAATTTTTATATTATTCTATTTTTAGTATTTGTTGTTATAGCGGCAACAGAAATACATCATCTGTGAAAATTTCAACTGTCTAGCTATCACAGTTCGTGAGATACAGCCTGGTGACAGACGGACGGACGGACAGCAGAGTCTTAGTAATAGGGTCCCGTTTTACCCTTTGGGTACGAAACCCTAAAAAATGTCTCACGCGCAAATAAGTTGAAACAGGCGTCCGTTTAAAATTAATCCTCAGCCAGCAATTACTTATTCCCATCTAGACAATGATGTACTATTTCATAACATTTGTTCGTAAAACATGTCTCAGCACGCAGGCGCATATGAGTTACAACCGAAATAGTTACCGGACATTTTATGTTCAAATAGTACCCTATAGGTTACATTCCTACTAGTCAAATCAGCTTCTTTTTAGAACTGTCAAAACAATTTGCTAATATGGAATTTATATGAAAACGATTGTAGTGACGTCACAGTCAACTCACCTGCTCTTTATATTTCAATCCGATTTATTAAATAGAAATAGTGCTTAAAAATAACTGCTGTCTATGTTTTTCTAATTATTATCTGGTGCTTTATTCCGTGCACGGTGTGAAATAATTTATTTTAAGTAGAGGAAACATCCCTATTTTATTACCTTTGACAATTTTTTATGAATGGTGTTTGAGAACGGGACAAGTAGGTACACAATTTTGGAATAAACATTTGTCAGTTTGTCAAGACAGCACTAACCTTTCTCCGGGAGTTGGGATCCGCACAGAGGACCCGGCCAGGAGCGCCAGGAAACACAAATCTTCCAGGAATGCAAAATTCACCAGGTTCGCGGTGCACACAGGCGTGTGCATGTCTTATTTCGTCTGTCATAGGTGTCAACTAATTAGAGGGCCGCGCGGGCGGGGTGAGGGGAGGGGAGACAAATCTGCATAGATACTTGTACAAGTTATATGTAGATAGTATTTTGAACAAAATGGTATCAGTCGATCAAGTTTGTTTTGAGGACCGAATGTCTGTATGGGACCCATTGTCTTAAAGAAATACAAAAGTCACAAATGATGGTCAAAGTCTGGCACTCGCACTTTACTGACGAAACGGTTCATAGAAAATGGCAATACATCGTGACGTCACCATGTAACGTTAGAAGCCGTTTCAATGTATGGAAAACAAGGAAATTGCCATTTTGTCAGTGAAATATTGCGTTCATGTATATGGTTGCTATACAATATTTTTTTGAATAAAATGTTAGGAATCGAATGGTATCATATTTTTTTCCTATTTGGAAGTTTTTTTTTAACTTTAAGCAGGCGTGACTCACTCCGCGATTTCGTCGCTTTGCTACAGGTAGCTAAAAGTACATCCGTTCGACCCCAATTTTGGGGTTTGCCATAAGCCGCGCGTGGCGCTGTCGCCACCTAGCGGCCATATCTGTGCTGATCGTGACAGACGCGTTTTGTTAGAGAGAGTCTTCTGTACCTAGTACAATTATTTATTCTGTGCTTTAAGGCCTTGTATTTTTTTATTATTCCCATATATTATTTAAATTTCCAATGTATTGTGATAAATTGCTCATTTTCTATCTATTTAACTAGATTTAGTTATAAAATTCAACATGTATCAAATACCCTATTACAGCGGTTCTGAAACTTATTTGGTGACGGAACCCTTTTGGAAAGCGAAATATTTGACGGAGCCCCAAATTAAATATTTTCGTTCGTTACTTTCGACCAGATCCTATCTAGACACGCGGCAGCGTGTCAAGCCAAGTTCAAGCAAAGGAACTGGCTAGCCAGCGCCAAGTGTAATATTACACGAACCACTTGGTGCCACTTTTGACCCTTCTATAACTCAAAACATCTTTAACGTAAACACATAAAACTACGTGTGTTTAATTATATCCATAAGGACATCTAGAAGCCCAAATTTCATGAAGCTAGCTCAAACGGTTATAAAGATATGAAGGTCAAAAAGTCGTAAATTTTAAGACTGACTGACATACCTATAGTACCTAAACCTAACCTACTTCCAGATGACCTAGAAGGATGAAATTTGGAATCCAGCTCAGTTATTGTGTGAAAGCGTAGGAAAAAATCTAAAAATTCAAAAAAGTTATAAAATAGGGGGGGTCCCCATACAAAAAAAACCATTTTTTATTGTGACTGACATATAAGTACCTAAACCTAACCTACTTCCAGATGACCTAGAAGGATGAAATTTGGAATCCAGCTCGGTTATTGTGTGTAAGCGTAGGAAAAAATCTAAAAACAAAAAAAAGTTAATAAATAGGGGGGGTCCCCATACAAATTTCTTTTTTATTGTGACTGACATATAGTACCTAAACCTAACCTACTTCCAGATGACCTAGAAGGATGAAATTTGGAATCCAGCTCGGTAATTGTGTGTAAGCGTAGGAAAAAATCTAAAAATAAAAAAATAAAAAAGTTAAAAAATAGGGGGGGTCCCCATACAAAAAACCTGTAATACGCGCTAAACAACCGGCCAACGGTGTGTCGTTGGCGGCGCGCGGCACCACATAATTAATACAAAGAACAGAAGTAAAAAACATGCAGCGGAAACACAAGAAAAAACATTAAATCTCAATACCTGCCTAGTTTTCTTTACAAAAAGTATTGATATCCCATCAAAAACATAAATGTAAAAAAGGAGAGCCAAGTTCAATACAAAAATTATGCTTGGCTGTGGGGTTCGCCGCAAAAAGAATGGAGATTTAAATGAGTGCCAAGTTCTATGCAAAATCCAAATATGTATTTATAGGAACAAAATAACATTATAAACAAGTATTAAACTCTATTTCTTTGCTTTATTGGATACCTATAACAATTGCTGTTATTTAAAAAAAATGTGAGATCTTAAAGTAGGTTAGATTTGGCTTGGCCAGTTTTTATCAGAATTACAAAATATATATGTTGAATAACTATATAAAATGATTGATGTAATGAAAACTGGCCAAGTCAAATCTAACCTGCTTTAAGATCTCGCATTTTTTTTAAATAACAGCAATTGTTATAGGTATCCAATAAAGCAAAGAAATAGAGTTTAATACTTGTTTATAATGTTATTTTGTTCCTATAAATACATATTTGGATTTTGCATAGAACTTGGCACTCATTTAAATCTCCATTCTTTTTGCGGCGAACCCCACAGCCAAGCATAATTTTTGTATTGAACTTGGCTCTCCTTTTTTACATTTATGTTTTTGATGGGATATACCTATACAAGACCTGTTTTTTTTTCCTTATTATTACAAGTATTTTCGCGGAGCCCCAACAGAGCCTTTGCGGAACCCTCTTTGAGAATGGCTGCCCTAATTAGTACAGTTTACCTGATAATATAGAGCAGTAAGTTTTAGCACAGTTTACCTGATAATATAGAGCAGTAAGTTTTAGCACAGTTTACCTGATAATATAGAGCAGTAAGTTTTAGCACAGTTTACCTGATAATATAGAGCAGTAAGTTTTAGCACAGTTTACCTGATAATATAGAGCAGTAAGTCTGTGATAAGCCGCGCCTGGCGGACGATGGGCGAGTGTGGCTCGTTGAAGCGCTCCGCGTTGCTCGCTAGGTAGCGCACGTCGAACTGCGCGGCCGCCGCTCTCCGGTAGAACTGTCAACAAAGTGCCTAAGTGAATGATATGTTTATTTTTAGGGTTCCGTACCCAAAGGGTAAAACGGGACCCTATTACTAAGACTTCGCTGTCCGTCCGTCCGTCCGTCTGTCACCAGGCTGTATCTCACGAACCGTGATAGTTAGACAGTTGAAATTTTCACAGATGATGTATTTCTGTTGCCGCTATAACAAAAAATACTAAAAACAGAATAAAATAAAGAGTTAAATGGGGCTCCCATACAACAAACGTGATTTTTGACCAAAGTTAAGCAACGTCGGGAGTGGTCAGTACTTGGATGGGTGACCGTTTTTTTTTTTGCATTATGGTACGGAACCCTTCGTGCGCGAGTCCGACTCGCACTTGCCCGGTTTTTTATTTGACGACCTCCTAGCCTAGTCGGTAGTGACCCTGCCTACGAAGCAGGAGGTCCCGGGTTCGAATCCTGGTAAGGGCATTTATTTGTGTGTTTATCACAAATATTTGGTCCTCAGTTATGAATATTTTCTATGTATATAAGTATTTACACATAATTATATATTAGATATATCGTCGTCTAGTACCCACAACACAACCATTATTGAGATATAGATTGATCTGTGTAAAAGTTTCCTATAATATTTATTTATTTATTAGAATTAGAGAGACGATGGGGTAGGTGGCCCCGTCGTCGAATTAAATCTAATTAAAAATCAGAGTACTTATACATTCTACAACTCTGCCGCGCTAAGCATAAGAGCAGTAACTCATTTTGAAATGTCTTTCAATTGTATATTGTACTTGTACGATATGTATTATGGGAAATATGTTCCATAGTTACTATGGAAGGTTAGACTCAGTTGAATGGGCAGTGACAATGATATTATATAACTATAGATAGGTGATACTCATACATAAACAGAAAAAATACTTCCATATATATTTCGATACCTATGAAGAAATCAGTTATTTTTGATTAATTCATCTTTCTCATACTCGTTGTTAATATGTTAGCTTGTCACTTTCTCTTTCGGTATACGGGAGATCGTTAGCACGTGCACAATTTTCGCTTGCCTAAAGGCAACTTGTACAATTTATCACAAGGAGAATGCTTCAATTTTGGAGCGTGTATAATCTATCTTTATAAGATGATAGGGCAGCAAAGCGAAACTCACCAGGTGGTCGAACCTAGACCGAATGGTGCTGAGATCGATGGGGTAGGGCACGACCAGCGCGTACGTGGGGTACAACTGCAGATCCACCGGCGCTACGAAGGGCTCCGCCGCGGATAGGGACATCACCTGTAAAAAGATACATTGTAACGCCCATGACAACAACGTACGCTTACGTTCAAGTGCTAATCTTACGCTTGCTATTCCCCCGAATAAGACACGATCGTATGCGAATTCGTTCACGGTACGCGCTGTGAAGTTGTGGTACGAGTTGCCCCTGTCGCTCAAGCAGTCCCAGTCTGTAGCGTCATTCAAGGCTAATTTGAAGAAATTTATGCTTTCCAACCAAGCGTGATTTGGTTAAGTACTGATTTCTATTTTTTTTTTGACACTTGTATATATATATATATATATATATTGTATGTAATATATGTTTAGTATTTATGTATGTAGTATGTATTTTATTTATTAATATTATTTATGTATTTTATTTGCTTTTGGACATTTTGGTTAGTTACTTTTAAAACATTACTGTGCATTCCGTAAGTTTGTCTATCTAATTTGCATTCTCCCCTCATCTACTCGAAGGTTAGCTGGAAGAGATCCCTTACAGGGATAAGTTCGCCTTTGTACCTTTATTTCTGTAAATATTATGTAAACCTGTGTTGTGTACAATAAAGTGATTACTACTACTACTACAACAGAATGCACACAACCAGGCGTGGCTCACTCCGCGATTTCGTCGCTTTGCTACAGGTAGCTAAAAGTACATCCGTTCCACACCAATTTTGGGAAAAGCCACAAGCCGCGCGTGGCGCTGTCGCCACCTAGCGGCCATATCTGTCCTGATCGTAACAGACGCGTTTTGTTAGAGTGAATCTTCTGTACCTAGTACTATTATTTATTCTGTGACAAAACGCAAGAGTTTAGTGTTATATAGTTACCAGGTTGAGATGGTGGGCTATAGCGCGGCACGCGGCGGCGCGGTCGCCTCGCGGGGGCCACTCGCTCGCCTCGGCTTTATATAAGACCGCTTCTAGCTCGTGAGGCAACACTGGGACGGCGCCGCCGGGCGCTGATGGTAATCTGCAAGGGATAGTTGGTTATTTAACCCTTTAACCATTTGAGATTCCTTTCTAGTCATTCGATTTCGAACCGTAATTCTTAATGTGGAGCATCTCTCTAGTGGTTTTTGTTTTAAGTATGATGGCAAATATGTTGCCGCTACGGACTAAAGGGTTATTTGAAATAGAGATCTGTTATGCTCTGGTTTCCTAGGATAGCGGTGCCGTCATATAGCGGCCGTCTCCATACAAAATACAAATATTACGACATCCATATTTAGCCGTATTATTTAGTTTGGAGACGGCCGCTATATAACGGCACCGCTATCCTAGTCGAGAAAAAAATGAGCATAGAGTGCTCACTCCATACATCAGTTTAGTTACCAAAACGACTATTATCGTAGTCGACATCTAGCGTCAAGTAGCGGAATTATCAGTACTGCTACTCGACAATACATGTCGCGACGAACGAAAAGTCTAATGCTCAACAATATTCCTTCTGTTTGTAATATTTAAGCAATACACTTTTAGTCGCGACACACGTGACATCTAGTGTCGGGTAGCAGTACTGATACTTCCGCCGCTTGACGCTATTTCTCTATGAAATTGTGTAACAATGTACCTCTCAGGGTCCATGGGTTCCAGGTCCCACGGCGACAGTCTCTCCACCTCGCCGTTGTCCCAGCGCACTTTGAGCGAGAGGAAGTTGGCGGCGGCGGTCCGCGCCCAGCGCGCCGCCGCGTCCGGCTCGTCCGGCACCGGACCGGCGTCGCCGGACGCGCCGGACGTGTTCTCCAGCACCACGCCCGTCCACCACGAGTCGTCGATCATGCAGCGGAACCTGGGGACAAGAAAATACGTAATACATACATCATCATTGGGCACAGCATCTTTGCAGATGATAGTAGTTGCAGCGGCTGAAGAAAGTATTTTGAGGAGGTAGTCTACAGCCTACATCGACTGCGATGACTGTATAGACCAATGGCCGATCGGCACTTCTTGCCGCATCGATCACAGACGTGTCTTGACTCCTGGGGTGGTCCAGCAGCTCTGCGATTTCGTTTCTGCCTGAGTTGGTCCATGCCTTCCCGCGCCTTCGGTCTCATCTCCGCGCGTTCCTCCCAAATACATACATACATACATATAATCACGTCTATTTCCCGGAGGGGTAAGCAGAGACCATGGATTTCCACTTGCTACGATCCTGACATACCTCTTTCGCTTACTTCTGGCGTTTCCTGGTGGCCTGAATTTCCTTACAAAAATTTTGTTCCTTCGTTTATACTCATCAGATGTCATCGAACTTGACTAGTTAGTGCTACGCCGAAACATCGCCCTGCGTCCAGCCGCGCGCGCACCCCGCGCTGTACTGCTGTCTCAGCACTAGGAAGTCGATGACGTCAGGCTGAAAGTGACCTTGGGCATTGTAGACGCCGCGCCGGCTGATCTGCTACGAATTTACGCCGTAGGATACATTAGTGCTACGCCGTAACATAAATACGCTACGCACCGATCGCCCTGCGTCCAGCCGCGCGCGCAGCTCGCGCTGTACTGCTGGCGCAGCACTAGCAAGTCGATGACGTCAGGCTGAAAGTGACCTTGGGCATTGTAGACGATGTCGCGCCGGCCGATGTGCTACGAGTTTACGCCGTAGGATACATTAGTGCTACGCCGTAACATAAATACGCTACGCACCGATCGCCCTGCGTCCAGCCGCGCGCGCAGCCCGCGCTGTACTGCTGTCGTAGCACAAGGAAGTCGATGACGTCAGGCTGAAAGTTAACTTGGGCATTGTAGACGATGCCGCGCCGGCCGATGTGCTACGAGTTACGCCATTAGTGCTACGTCGTAACATAAGTACGCTACGCACCGATCGCCCTGCGTCCAGCCGCGCGCGCACCCCGCGCTGTACTGCTGTCGCAGCACCAGGAAGTCGATGACGTCAGGCATGTCGTGGTATACGACGACGATGCTGCCGCCGCCGGGCGCCGTGGAGCCGCCGGCCGGGCGCGGCAGGGAACACGCCAGCCGGACGCACGCCACACGCGGCGGCTTGATGGCGTACTTGATGCCTACTACTTTGGCCGCTTCGCAGTCCTGGAAGAGAAATGTGATCTGATGATGTGTGTTTTAGGGCTCCGTAGCCAAAGGGGACCCTATTACTGTTGTCGCCGAGAGATGACAGCACTTGGTGACGTCGATTGACGTCACATCCGAGCGACCAGGTGGGGCCGACGGGGTTCTCACGCCACCAAGTTGCAGTGGAAGGGAGAAGACCGGCGAACCACACTTTTGTACTTGACTTCGAGCGAGAATGTTGTCTTGATTATTATTGTACTTTGTTGGATCAAATTAATTATATTGATTACGAGTTACGCCATTAGTGCTACGTCGTAACATAAGTACGCTACGCACCGATCATAAAAATATAACCCTAACCCACCTATTTCTGGAAGCAGTTTTGTTTTTAATCATTATTCACCACATAAAATTTGTCAATATGTTACCTACTTGCCTTAGCAAATCATTTGCTACACAATTATTTACCACATAAAATTTGACGTAATAAAATTTTGCAATATAAAAATGTAGCGAAATAAAAAAATCACGAAGTAAAATTATGCCAAGAATTGGTTTGCGAGATAAAATTTCGACGAAAAGTTGGTTGCTAAATGAAATTTGACGAAACATAATTCGGCAAAAAGGTAGTACACTGATAGAAACAAACCACTATATTAAAACTTACGTAGACATGAGCATTCTCCCACGGTCTGTCCCGCGGCAAAACAGGATACAAATCTTTTTCCGACACAGCTTCTAAGTATTTTTGGTGACCCTGGAATATTGATATTAGATTAAAAACAGAAATATAGCAAGTATATCTTAAGACGAAACAGGAGCCGAGTTTTAAATATTTTAGGTAAATATACCCGTCTCGCTAACGGAAGCGGCACCTAAAAGTAGTGCGATAAGGACAAGGCGAAAAATCCTGCGTAAAAATCTCAAAAATTTAGATTTCGTACTCCTCTGTTTCCTCCTCCAAAACTTAACCAATCGTAACCAAATTTGGAAATCTAAATGATTATGAAATTATCTGTGTCGGACCGTTTTGCTTTTTTGGCTAATTGATATCAGTTTTGGTTACCACGCCTCTCATTGCGGCATAGTCAATTAGGCCATTTTGGCCATTTTTGAAGGGCTCTAGCGCCTTAAAAAACAAAAATATCAAAAAAAGCAAAACGGTCCGACACAGATATTGACAATATTAATCTGTGTTGAAAAAATCATTGCTCTATCTTCAAAAACCACGGAGGAAAACGAGGAGTACGTTTGTATGGAGAAATGACCACTCCTGTTGGCTCTTAAAAACGAGTAGTTCAAAGTTACATTCGTTGCACGGTGGCACATATCGCGACTGGCTTCGGCTAAAGCGACGACCACAGGTTGGAGCGATACACAGCGATCGGACCCTTCGTCCCCACCTACGGTTTTCGGCTTACCCGAAGCCAGTCGCGCAATGTCGTGGCCAGGTCCTTATGGTGTCGAAATATTAAAACAGCTTTACCTGTACTATTTAGTTTAGAAACCAATGGCTCAGTGATTGTGGGTAAAATTAGTATGTTTTTAGAAAATAATAATATCTTATCCAACGTACAACACGGCTTTAGAAAAAGGCGAAGTACCGCAACGGCTTTGGCGCAATTTGCAGATGACATAAACGATAAATTAAATAAAAAAATGCTGGTAGGTATATTGTTTATAGACTTCAAAAAAGCCTTTGACACTTTGGACCACGAATTACTGTTAAGAGCCATGTCGGAATGTGGGATCCGTGGTCCAACGAGTCAATGGTTCCGTAGTTATTTAACAAACCGAACACTACGTACAAAGGTCAACGGTTGTATTGGGGAGGAGGCACCCGTTAGGTACGGAGTGCCGACTGGGTCAGTGTACGGTCCGGTCGGGTACATCATGCACGTGAACAGCATCAGCAACGTCGTGGAGCACTGCTCCACCTACATGTACGCGGACGACACGTGCCTGGTGTACGCCGACCGGGACGTCGCGCGACTGCAATCCAGGATACAGTCAGACTATAATAACATATTAAAATGGTCCCAAGACAACGGCATTCTGTTAAATTCATCCAAAACTAAGTGTATGTTAGTCAAGTCCCCTTATATGAAAACGCAAGTTGAATTTATGCATATTGTCGGTCATTCATACGACTGCCTACATAATGACATGGCCTTGTGTAATTGTAATAACCTTGAGTCTGTGAACACCTTTAAGTACCTTGGTCTTCATATAGATAGCCAATTTAACTGGCAACCTCATGTAGACGCAGTTTGTAATAAATTGAGGTCCATATTATGTAAGTTCAATAACATAAAACACTTCACTGATAAGAAGACCTTGTATACTTTGTATCATGCATTAGCCGATTCAGTTCTTAGCTATGGGCTCATGGTCTACGGAGGTACATTTAAAACACAGATAAGTAGAATACTCAATATCCAACTTAGAATAATTAAGACCTTAGTACATAACAAAATCAGAAAGAAATGTAATAAACAATATGATACACTTTTTAAAAAATGTAATATACTTCCGGTGCAGGAAAAGTTTAAATTTCTCCTAGCGGTCAACCAATATAGCTGTTCAAAGTTCAAAACAACCAAAGTGTACCCTCGTTCTCTAAGAACCTTATCGCTAACACGAAAAAAATATGTTGAACCGCGGGCCAATAACTATTACGGTAAACGGACGAGGGAGTACCTAATACCGAGAATCTATAATGTAATCCCATCTGAAGACGACTGTAGTAGCATATTGTCCTTTAGAAATAAACTAAAAGTGTTTTTATTAGACAATTACACAAAAACAGATTAACGTGGTGTTAACTTGTTTTTTGTTTTAAGTTACTTCATTTAATTATCGACGTAATGTTCTGGATAACAAGATTCGGATTAAATAAGTCTGTATGAACCTATAATGCTTACTTTACCTATAATGCTATAAAGTGCAACATAGGTACCTGATACCAGTTCCTATTGGTTAAATTTCTTTAGAATAAACATATAATTATATAATATAGCATAGTACTAGATATAAGATTGTATTTAAGAATGTTACCTGTTAACAAATATTCCATCGGCGTCACAGTTATCTGACCAGTTTTGAACTTTGTTGCAAGGAGATAAAGCCTAACGACTGCTCGGGTAAGTGTACTGCCGATAGTACCTACTTATACCTTACACAGTAGATTAAGGAAGATTGTTGAGTGCTACCGTTCGCCAACAAACTGTCATGCAGTTTGGCGAAAAAATATGTGTAATGGATTACTGTGTATTTTTTATTGAGTAAAAAAAAAAAAAAAGTAAATAAAGCGCGAAATTCTAAAGTTAGGGGTTTCCCATCGCACCCTCATTTTTCAAAGTTGCCTTTTCCTTTGACATCGTGAGGAATTCGGACTAATCCCAATAAGGCCTAGTTTCCCCTCTGGGTTGGAATGTCAGATGGCAGTCGCTTTCGTAAAAACTAGTGCCTACGTCAATTCTTGGGATTAGTTGTCAAGTGGACCCCAAGCTCCCATGAGCCGTGGCAAAATGCCGGGATAACGCGAGGAAGAAGAGTTGCCTTTCCATTTGACAAATTGGGCTTGCCAGACTATATTAACATTGAGCACACTCACCACCCTGAAGTAGACGACGGCGTCGCCCATCTGCGGGTGGTAGGGCGCCTTGCGCGGCGACACGGCCGTGAGCCACTCGCCGGGCCGGTACAGCTCGGGCAGGTCGGCCGGCGCCGGCGCCGCGCCCGACCCGGACCCGGACCCGGACGCGGCGCCGTTGGCGGCTGCCGGACGCTTCGGAGCTGCCACGCTGGGACTGTAGCTGGATATGATGGAAGATGATTAGGTTTTGATAATATCGCATTGAACGCATCGAATTGCTGGTGATTATGTAAAGCAGCGGTCGGCAACCTTTTAGCAGTCAAAGGCCACATAGTAGTTAACGAAGTTGACGCGGGCCGCACTTTGGTAATATTTGTGACTTTATCAGACATTGTCGTTTGTCAATATTACATACAAAATAGCCAGGGAGGCTCGGGGGCCGACTGTTGCCGACCGCTGATGTAAAGTGAAGAGAGAAGTCATGTAGCTCGTCGAAATGTATGTCTGTCGGCAAAACATAGCGTTCTCGCATACTCTTCGTACCAACACTCTATTTACAAATAAATCATTTGACTGTGACTATGCCTTTGAAATAATTAAAATATACAGAATTCGATAAACCCACAAGGTGCACAAAAATGTTTTAAGAGTTATTAATGTTCTCTTGATGTTTTGTACCAGGCCTTAATCGATAAAAAGTAGTAGGCGATGTCTCACTTAGTACGAACTAGCGATCCGCCCCGGCTTCGCACGGGTTACACAAAACCTTAACAAATTTGAAATTACACACCTATACTGCAAAACGTAATTCAAGACCAAAAAAAGTAAGAAATGTTGCCACTTTTTTACTAGCGCGTCTTGTATCTATGTACAAATAAATAAATAAAAGTACTTTATTAAATAGTAGGAGTAAAATTACGAAGGAATAAATTATCTTAGAGTGGTTATTTATCAAACGGAATTTACTATTTTACAAACAAATTATTGCAATGGCAACATTGTCGTACTTTTTTTGGTCTTGAATTACGTTTTGCAGTATAAACCTTCCTCAACAATCACTTTTATTGATAGTTGAAAACCGCATGAATCCGTTCAGTAGTTTTTGAGTTTATCGCGAACATACATATTAACAGACAGACGCGGTGGGGGACTTTGTAGTGAGGTGTAGCGCCGTCTAATGATTAAATTTTAAGTATTCCGAATTAAGGCGGTGTCTGTCAAACTAAATAGGGTATTTTCCTACTAGTCAAATCAGTTACTTTTTTAGAACTGTCAAAACGATTTGCTAATATGGAATTCATATGAAACATTACACGGTCAACTCACCTACTCTTTATATTTCTATCCGATTTATTAAATAGAACTTGTGTTTAAAAATAACTCCTATCTGTGTTATTCTAATAATTATCTGGTGCTTTATTTCATGCATGGTGTAAAATAATTTATTTTAAATACAGTATATAATACCCTACTGTAAAGGTTGGTCGTTAGTCGTTAGGCCTAAATTTAGGTAGCACGTGGTCAAACAGTACATACCGTCTAGCAGCCACGGGGCGTCGCCGAGCGCGGGTGGGCGGCGCCAGAGCAGCGCCCGCCTCCCAGTCTGAATATGCCGACGATGACGAACTGGAGACAATACATAAACATCATAACTCGTACATACATATGGAAAAAAAGCCGGACAAGTGCGAGTCGGACTCGCCCACCGAGGGTTCCTTACTTTTTAGTATTTGCGCACGAAGGATTCCGTACCATAATGCAAAAAAAAAAAGCAAATAAAAAACGGTCACCCATCCAAGTACTGACCACTCCCGACGTTGCTTAATTTTGGTCAAAAATCACGTTTGTTGTATGGGAGCCCCATTTAAATCTTTATTTTATTCTGTTTTTAGTATTTGTTGTTATAGCGGCAACAGAAATACATCATCTGTGAAAATTTCAACTGTCTAGCTATCACGGTTCGTGAGATACAGCCTGGTGATAGACGGACGGACGGACGGACGGTCAGCGGAGTCTTAGTATTAGGGTCCCGTTTTACCCTTTGGGTACGGAACCCTAAAAACTAGTATTGGTAAGAACTTTTCGTTATTATGAGACTGCTCTTAACCCTTATCTTGGCAAGGCTCAAAATATCTTAAATATAAACATTTTTTTAGTTTTTTGTCACCTATGGAGCATACTAGACTATTAAAAAATAAGAAAAAAAATCCAGGATTTTCCTGTTTCGGAAAATCATATGTATCATATTTGATACAATGCCAATAACTCGACAAAATAGTAACATACTTTTTAGAAGAAAAATGAAGATTTTAATTTAAAAAAACATGTAATGCAACAGAAATTTGCATTTACTGCTAATTAAACGCAATCTAAAGCATCAGATGACTATTAAACCTGTAAAAATAAATTATATCTACGAATACCTGATCACATAGGCGGAAAATTAGATCCCGTAAAGTTTCAAAAAAGTTGTCAGCAAAAAGTTGGGTAAAATATGAAAAGTAAACAAATAATTAAAAGTAAAAAAAAATACATTTGTTTTACTTTGGGGCCATGTTTTACCAAACACATTTTTTTCCGTGCTACGGGCTACGGCGTAGCAATAATGCTACAGCGTACAAATATATAGTTAACTAACATAAAAAAATCAAAGTTTAATAACTAAATAATACGACACCTAATATACAATAATTAAAGCATGTTTTGTAACCCCACAAAAATAACAAAGTAAAAAAATCATGTAAAAATATTTTGACAATAACTTGGCAATGTATTAAATGTAATACAATCCTTTCGATATGTACATTTCTGAGTTTTCGGCAGTGTATCAAATATAATACATAACAGTTTCATGTAAGGTTCTGTGTATTAAATGTTTTTAAATTCGAAGGCATTGTAAATATGTATGCACTAAGAGACAGTAAAGATATCAAAATGTAGATTATGGAAAAATATATAGTAACATAAGAAATAAATGCAAAACTTCCAGTACGAACCGAAATCTATTTTTTCCGCGGCGCCATGTTGATTATTACTAATTAATTTACAATTACACTCGTGTCAATTATTTTTTTCTATAAGTAAAGAGGGTAGCTCAACATATTGATGGCAGAATTATTGTGTTAGGTAATAAAGTGAACCTGCTAGATTTTTTTAAGTTTCATGTATCACGGGTGTTACGATGCCAAGATAAGGGTTAAAAAACTGAGTCTTAAGTCCCGAGCCGAGTCCTTGGTTGAGTCTCTCCGTTTAAGAGCAACTCAAAAGGACTCGAGCCTCCGAATAAAGACTCGATTTAATAGGTGTTTTTTTTAAATAACAGTACATATATAAATTAGGCGTTATAGTAGGATTCAATGCATTTCGAAACTGTTTGTGAAAAAGAATCGAGACGTCTGAAAAGGACTCACCTCTCTACAAGAGACTCGGGGTCTCTATGAAGTTGAAAAAAACTCGAATTTAAACTTAATTATAAGAACCTGAAAAACTAAGTCGAGTCTTGAAGCAGAGGACTCAAAGGACTCTAGTCCTACCCAACACCAGGCGTGGCTCACTCCGCGATTTCGTCGCTTTGCTACAGGTAGCTAAATGCACATCTGTCCCACACCAATTTTGGTGGCTAGCCATAAGCCGCGCGTGGCGCTGTCGCCACCTAGCGGCCATATCTGTCCTGATCGTAACAGACGCGTTTTGTTAGAGAGTGAGTCTTCTGTACCTAGTATGTACTATTATTTATTCTATGCCAACACTAAAAAAACTTAGCTACAGTTGGAGTAAGGAATGATATTTGATATGTATTTCTTTTAAAAGTTCGATTAATTCTGTCTAATTGTAATAGCTTTTTCTTAAAGATTTAACAGGATTTAGTGTCAATATTTAATGTAGATTTTGTGCAAAAATTACATCTTGTTTGAGAAAATTTAGCTGAACTGTCACAAATAAACATAGTTCAAACCTGTTAACATTGTTTCTAAGATAAAACTGAAGTTTATTGTTAAAAATTTATGAGTACTTACTTGCCACTTTTGCTTCCTGAATGTGAACTGAAAACATAAACAATTTTATAATGAATAAATTAATGAATGAATTTTATATTATAGGTTTTTTGATACTCGTACATAGGTTAAAACAAAGAAATAAGAACTTAAACCACTTAGAGTTAGACCAAGAAAAGTCTGAAACGATTTTGATAGCATACACAGTGCAAATCAATCAATCAGTGCAATTTCAATCAATCAGTGCAATCAGTGCCTGTCTGTATTCTACAGGTTGCACTTCGGGGAGTGTGCCCAAGAGCTACACGAGCTCATTCCACCGTCCCCATTCTACCATCGGACTTTTAGACGCACGGCCGGTTTCCATCCTTACTTGGTAGATATTCCACCAATTCGCACGAAGCGCTTTGCTTCTACTTTCCTTATGCGCACTGCCAAGGAATGGAATTCCTTGCCGGCGTCTATATTTCCGTGTTCTTATAACCCGGCAACCTTCAAATCAAGAGTGATCAGGCACCTTCTGGGCGAGCTCGCTCCATCGTAGGCCACGTCTACGCCTCGGCTAGTCTGTGGCCATGAGTAAGCCCATTCATAATTTAAAAAAAAAAAAATATATGGTCATAATTTCATAGAAGTTTGACGTATAAATTAATACCTGCATTGCGTGTGCTGTCAAAATCGTTGCAGACTTATCTTGCGATAACTCTATGAAAATAGGTTTTCATTTGGACCAACTATAGTTCGTTTTCTTTAGCATTAGAAAGAACTTGAAAGAAGCGATCTTGACTTGTCTTTTAATTGAAAAACGCTTTTTAAATTTAATAACTATTATTTATGAAAGCAGAAGAATATAAATGATCGTATTACATTCATAATTGTTACATATTTGGCGTAACTTATTTTTAAAATGTTTTTTTTTTTCCATTAAAAGACACATCAAGATTGTTTACCTTATTTTTAATGCTAAAAAAAACAAACTATAGTATCATACCTAGAGTCAGTGAGATCCAAGGAGGAGCGGCTCGAGCGAGAGTGAGATCGCGAGTGAGATGAGCGCGAGTGCGAGCGGGACAGCCGCACGGACTCGTCGGAGGTGTCATTATCGGAACTGACCACTTCTAGCGCTGACGGCTCTTCTACCACACGCCGGACCTAAGATAAAATAAATAAATAGTTATTTGTTTCACTCGGGGGCAAAGATGTTGTTTAACCGCTCGTGCTAATATTGATACCCGAGCAAGCGAAAGATTCCAAAAAATGGAATCTTGAGCGTTGCGAGGGTTTCAAAGCACGAGGGTTAAACAAAATTTGCCCCCGAGTGAAACACAAAATTTTTCACCACACCAACCCGAAGCAAATATTAAATGTAAAATATCAAACAAAATCAAACAATATCAAATCCAAATGAATGTTATTAAATATTTATCATCCAAAATCATCATTTAAAAGTCAAATCTACCAGCAAACATAAGAAAACAACTCAAAATTTGCATTTGATTACTTTGCCTCACATGTGGATAAAATGCAACTTTGCTATTCGTATTCGAAGTGCAAAGTAAGCCTTTCCGAGCTGGTGTGGTGAAAAATAAATAAATATTAAAGGACAATTTTTACACAGATCGATTTAGTCCCACGGTAAGCTCAATAAGGCTTGTGTTGTGGGTACTAGACAGGTAATAGTAGATTGTTAACCAAGGGTGGAAAGTGATCCATTTCACTTGAGATATTTTGGCGCTCGAACGAAGAGAGAGCGCCAATAGTTCGAGGGTGAGATGGTTACTTTTACCCGAGTTAAACACTCTACTTTTCATTTCGACTATGAGGAAAGTCAAACACAAGAAATGTGGCTTGATTATTGGTAATATTATCATTACATTACATTCATTCATTCAGTTTCACTTTTTTTAAGGTGCGTATACATTAAGGCCGTTTCAGATACATCCTAATTTAAGATCGGATTGTCTATGGTAATATGAGAGCTTTTAACTGAATGATATAAATTCTTAGTCTTTAAGAACAACCACTGTACTATATTTTTCTCAATAAATTATGTGTATTTGTATTTGTATTTGATATGCTGTTGCTCGAAGTAAAAATTAAAAAGAAAATTACTTTCCACCCTAGGGTGGGAAATGAAATTTTCCACCCGGTTATCAGCCTATGAAAGGTGAACTTTCCGAACAGGAGAGATGAAAAAAGTATAGAAGCTGTTCATAATACCAAAGAGAATTGAGTGATAGAGTAGCAAAGTCGTTTAGACAGTTCGAAAAAAGAAACTGTTTTGACTAGTAGTGAAATACCGTATACTTACAGGCTGCGCCTGCGGCTTAGGGCGCGGGCGGGGTCGCGCGCGGCGGCGCTGCGGCTCGGGCGCCGTGCTGATCATGATGGGGCGCCGCCGCATCTCGCGCCGGTACCACGCCAGCTCGAATGCGTTCATCTCCGATCTGAAGTTGTTATGTTTTGTTCAAAATAAACATCCCTCCCGCCAACCGGGGTGAATAGGAATGGCCGCGGTGAATGGAGACGACACATGAAATGTAATTTACCTGACAATAAAAAAAAAACACCCACACAAATTAATAGTTTCAAACATAAATATCTGCTAGCTATCTGCTGGTTAGCTAGAAGAGATCCCTTATAGGGATAAGTTCGCCTTTGTACTTCCATTACTGTAATTTATTTTTGTAAACCTGTGTTGTGTACAATAAAGTGATTACTGCTACTACTACTACTAAATATCGTATGGTATTATTATGCGTGGTGTGCTCACCCCTGCTGGTGCTGCCGCGCGGTGACGGCGGCGGGCGGGGGCGCCACGAGCGGGCGCGAGGAGGGCGGCACGGGCACGTCCCGCTGCCAGGAGCCCGCCGTGTGCCGGACGCCCTCGTTCCGCCACACGCCGCCACCCCCGAAGCCGAGGCCGTTGACGAGGCCGGGAGTCCGCTCGGCCGCTAAAGCCTGATGAGAATGAACATGACTTCATGACACAAATAGTGGAAACTTCAATCCTAACGCTTTATCCGAACGGTTCGTCAGGGAGTTCGTCGAGGGGTTCGCAGCTTTGGTTACCCAGTAAATTATAGATTATTTACACATCTACATCTAGTTTCATTTTGACTAACAGTTCAAACTAATAATTTAGGGCATTTATTTGTCTGATATTTGTTCCTGAGTCATGGATGTTGTCTATGTATTTAAGTATTTGTATTTGTAAAGGGAGGGAGAATGGGGTTGGGGGCTGATTGTGACCGACCTCAATCATGACGTCGATGCGGCTCCTGGCGTCGGCGAGGGGGATGAGCTGGTCGAGCGCCAGGTTCTCGCGGCCCGGCACGAGGCGCTGGTACTCCGGCGGGTGCGGCGCGCCCTCCACGTCCACCAGGAAGGGCGGCGGCATCAGGTGCGGGGGGATCTCGGTCTGTCAACAAAAATTACGAATATTGATATCGTAAAATTATTGTCCGTAAGTCCAAAAACAAAAATATTTTAATGGTAGACAGAGTAAAGTTACCTTCTCATCAAGGGCTGTTCCAGTAGCGTCTCTCCACAGAGGCCTATAGCACAGAATAAATAATAGTACTAGGTACAGTAGACTCACTCTCTAACAAAACGCGTCTGTTACGATCAGGACAGATATGGCCGCTAGGTGGCGACAGCGCCACGCGCGGCTTATGGCTAACCACCAAAATTGGTGTGGAACGAATGTACTTTTAGCTACCTGTAGCAAAGCGACGAAATCGCGGAGTGAGCCATGCCTGCCTATAGTCGATATGGAAGAACAGCTCCGGAGGAAGCTTGGACATCAGCTTCAGACTTGAAGCCACCGACAGCAGCAGTAGGTGTCTACGAGCCTCTAAACCTAGCTGTGACTCAATCTAGTCAAGTTACCTGCTCATCAAGGGCTGTGCCAGTAGCGTCTCTCAACAGAGGCCGATAGTCCGTGTGGAAGAACAGCTCCGGAGGAAGCTTGGACATCAGCTTCAGCCCTGAAGCCACCGACAGCAGTAGTAGGTGTCTACGAGCCTCTAAACCTAGCTGTGACTCAATCTAGTCAAGTAACCTGCTCATCAAGAGCTGTTCCAGTAGCGTCTCTCAACAGAGGCCGATAGTCCGTGTGGAAGAACAGCTCCGGAGGAAGCTTGGACATCAGTTTCAGCCCTGAAGCCACCGACAGCAGCAGTAGGTGTCTACAAGCCTCTAAACCTTGCTGTGACTCAATCTAGTCAAGTTACCTGCTCATCAAGGGCTGTTCCAGTAGCGTCTCTCAACAGAGGCCGATAGTCCGTGTGGAAGAACAGCTCCGGAGGCAGCTTGGACATCAGCTTCAGCCCTGAAGCCACCGACAGCAGTAGTAGGTGTCTACGAGCCTCTAAACCTAGCTGTGACTCAATCTAGTCAAATTACCTGCTCATCAAGGGCTGTTCCAGTAGCGTCTCTCAACAGAGGCCGATAGTCCGTGTGGAAGAACAGCTCCGGAGGCAGCTTGGACATCAGCTTCGGTCCCGAGGCCACTGACAGCAGCAGGAGGTGTCCGTGGGCGTCTGCGGCGGCAAGGGCGCAGCCGCCGCCCCATTTCGCGTCGAAGATCGCGCCTTCCCCTTGCCCTTCGATTTTGTTCAGGAAAGAGGCTAAGATCTGTGAATGAGATATTTCTTAGCCTCAGAATAATACTGTTGTATCGAGTACCCTCAACTGTTTATTTTTTTGTGTCATAAGATTTCATCATCCTCGGGTTGTCCCGGCATTTTGCCACGGCTCATGGGAGCCTGGGGTCCGTTTGGCAACCAATCCCGAGAATTGGCGTAGGCACTAGTTTTTGTAACCCAGAGGGTAAAGTAGACCTTATTGGGATTAGTCCGGTTTCCTCACGATGTTTCCCTTCACCGAAAAGCGACTGGTAAATATCATATGATATTTCGTATGACATTAGTTGCGAAAAACTCATTAGTACAGTCAGCAGCAGAAGTTGCTAAGCGGGCCAGGTGTTCAAAATTATCTTGACGCGACTTCATTGTTAAGAGAATAAGAGCGTGTCAAGATAATTTTGAACACCTCGCCCGCTTAGCAACTTCTGCTGCTGACTGTACAAGCCGGGGTTTGAACCGGCGATCTCCGGATTGCAAGTCGCACGCCCTTACCGCTAGACCACCAGCACTCACGTCATAAGATCTATAGACCAACCGCTTAAATGAGTCCTCGCCTGCGCGGTACGGGGGCGACGGGGTGAGACGACTAAGGGTCGGTTGCACCAAACTGTTCGTATCGTTAAAGAGTTCGCTAAATTTTTATGTATGGAAAGTATCATAGTAAAGTGCTGGGCGTCTCGATAGACTGATCAATGTCAGCCGGCACATTGATCAGTCTATCAAATGTGGTTGGTGCAACTGGCCCTAAGGGTGGCGGGGAAGGTGCGGGCGGCAGGCGTACGGCCTGACTCATTCGGCGGGACTGATTTAAGCGGTCGGTCTATAGTTAGGAACATGCGAACTTACCTCGCCAGTGCTAGCGTCCCATACGAACAGCTGGCCGTCATGGCCCGCGGAGAGCAGAACACCGGGTAATAACGGATGGGCCTCCAGCACATAGGCCTCGTCTTTGTGGCCTCTTAGGACTCGCACCATGCCGCACGTACGGGAACACCACACCTGTTAACCAAGCAGTATATTAACATAGTGATGTAATGAATAATACTTTTTAGGGTTCCGTACCCAAAGGATAAAAACGGGACCCAATTACTAAGACTCCGCTGCCCGTCTGTCTGTCTCTCACCAGGCTGTAACCAGTGGGGAGACACTCCTGACTTCGGGCAAACTCGGCTGCTTTCGACTCAGCATTGCTCCGAGCAATTGAAGGGATGTTTACAAAGACAACCTAACTGCTTAGAGCGGTTGACACTTTTTTAAGAACATTGTTAACCGTTTCAGGTGTCAACCAGTGTCAGTCAGTTATGTTGTTTTTGTAAACATCCCTTCAATTATTAGGGTTGACTCAACTTGACGTCCACTGAATGATGACGTCGATTGAATGATGATAACCCAAAATAAATAAAAAATAAACAATTTCAGTTAAGTTTTGTATCATTTCTGAACCCCCTTAACACAACTTACTCGAATGGAGCAGTCGGAGACAGCTGTGATGATGTAAGCATCGCTTAAGTCCCAGCATACCATTGTCACCTGTAAACAAACAATTTACCGGTTAATAACCGGGGTTTACCGGTTAAATATTACGATTTATGATATATCGATAGTTCCATTTAAACTACGTGCAGAGCCATCTACCGGAGGATGTTATAACTAAAGATCGGGCTTACGACTAGGAGGTCAATTCGAAAAGCACATTATGATATGTAAATCATGTCATTTATAGTCTGTCAAACAAACTGTCAGTAGAAAGTAAGTAGGGAGGCCTTCGCAGCGCCTTGAACGTCTTTTTACTAAGAAGACTTTTTACAATTTCAGCTAGTTTTTTGCTGTTGATTTTAAAAACATCATAATATAACAAACCTTTAATTTCTTGCCGTCATCCTTGCCTGCATCATCCTGTTGAGGAAAGTTTACTATTAAGGTTCCGTCACACAGAGGCGTCTTCCGGGCGGGTCGTGAGCGCGGCGTGAGCGTTTTATATGTAAAAGCGGCGCGCCCCGCTCACGTGCCGCCCACATATCTTTTTAGAAAAGATATAAACTCAGGATTAATCACCGCATCGGGCAAAAACAGATCGATTCTCAATACATAGTCCTCAGACAGTAACCTGCAGCTTCAACTTCAGGGAATCGAGCTGAATGAACGCGACACGTGATCGACAGCCCGCCTGCTTCCGGCCGGGCGTCCCTACACTACATCTACATGTATGTCAACTCCACAGACAAGACATCCTCCAGATTGAGCATAGTAGCGCTACCCCCTCTGCCACAAATTTACGGTAGTTTTACACCATTTTCGAGTACCCCTGTATTTTTGGCAGCATCGGTTTCATTAAATAATTGCTCTAAGCTCCGTCTAGAGCAGGGGTCTCTAAACGTAATTACGTTACTGTACCATATTGCGCCTCAGAAACTTTCGCGCGGGCCACCGTCGGTTTTTGCGCCGGTGTGGTTGCTGCTGTTAGGAACAGATCCACTCTCAATGAATGCTGAACCCCTAGAGCCTGGCTCCCGCGGGCCGGACAGTGACCACTCGCTTTGGGTGTCGACGGGCCGGATTGGAACGCGTCGCGGGGCCGGATTTGGAGACCCCTTGTCTAGAGGATTCCTAGTCTATGTTGAACTCACTAGACTGGCGCAGTGTAACACAGTGTGGCGCCAGGCGGAGGCGTGCAGCGCCCACACGCAGGCGGCGCCGTCCTTGGAGCCGGACACGAAGCGCAGCCCGCGGTGCGCCCAGGCTAGGCTGTCCACCGCCTCCGAGTGTACGGCCGTCTCCAGGACTCTACGGTAGTCTATGGTCGACTCACTAGACTGGCGCAGTGTAACACAGTGTGGCGCCAGGCGGAGGCGTGCAGCGCCCACACGCAGGCGGCGCCGTCCTTGGAGCCCGACACGAAGCGCAGCCCGCGGTGCGCCCAGGCCAGGCTGTCCACCGCCTCCGAGTGGACGGCCGTCTCCAGGACTCTGCGGGGCCCGCCACCTTCGCCGTCTACCATGTACACCCTGAGGAATAATTGAGATTTATTTATTTAAACTTTATTGCACAGTAAAAAATTGTACAAAAGGCGAACTTAATGCCAGAAGGCATTCTCTACCAGTTAACCCTCGGGCCAAACAGAGAACAAGTAGTAATAGGTGCAAGAAAAATTAAAAGTAGGAAAATTTAATATTAAGCATAAATTTTATGTTGAACAACATATTATTTCAAATATACATATTGCTACAATATACCAGTACTTTGAGATTACCAGTACTTTAAAAATAAAGTCACAATTAACAATTTATTGCACAAAACATACATACAGTTAGTCATACTCTCATACTTACAAAGTACCATCACGGAAGTACGTCCAGAAGACCATGGAGTATAAACTAATGGTCCTTTGAGCCAGATTCTCACCTGACATGATGATCCTGCGACCCTGCAGCTAAGAACGCTCCTCCAGCAGTCCAGGCAGCACATATCATGTGGCAGGCGCCTGGTCGCATCCGCTCCATGTACTGAACAGGCTGGGACAGGAACTGGCCATCACGGGAGTACGTCCAGAAGACCATGGAGTATAAACTAATGGTCCTTCGAGCCAGAATCTCACCTGACATGATGATCCTGCGACCCTGCAGCTAAGAACGCTCCTCCAGCAGACCAGGCAGCACATATCATGTGGCAGGCTCCTGGTCGCATCCTCTCCATATACTGAACAGGCTGGGACAGGAACTGGCCGTCGCGGGAGCAGGTCCAGAAGGCCACAGAGCCGTCGGTGGAGGTCGACGCGAGCCAGCGGACGTCGCCGCGCGCCCACGGAGACCAGTGAACCTGCAAGTAACTTAACCTTGAAACCAATCATACATTTTGTAAAAATTATACTATGAAATATACCCATATATTTTCAAGAGTTTTGAAAGGTCATTCACGCAGTAGTTTTAGTGAATTTGCTGAGGTTTTCTTCAAGTGAAACAATAGGTATTACTGTATTGTTCTGCAGCACTAATTTGTTTAGTAAACCATAAAGTAACTTATACATACTGTGCCTTAAATTGATTTTTTTACAAGTTTTCACATACAATAAAATATGACATTGATGCATCAAGGCGGTTTGTTACCAAGGGCCTACCGGGTAACGCAAAGATCGAAATTTAGTTATCTGCCTCTTTATCGCTCGAATATGCAAGAGTGATGAAAGGTTAGATAACGAAATCTCGATTTTCTTGTTTCGTGGTAGACCCCCAGATTGTGATTGATAGTGGTAGTGGCGCCCCCTACACAGAGTTTTGCGTAATATTCCCTATTTAAAGAAATGAGGGCTTTAGTGCAAAACAGACGAATGGGGCATGAGCCTATCAAATGCTTTGCTTCCTGGACCCATTTTTAACTTATTGCCTGTAGGTTTTGCTGGCATTACCAGTTATTTGGTATAGGTTTGATTGATACTAATACCAGATAACTGGAAACACCAATGTTTTCTCAATTCGAAAATTTTATCTGTTGGTACTTACAGACGTAATGGTTCCAGCGTGCGCGTGCAGGACAGCCAGCGGAGCGCCAGTAGCGAGGCACCACACCCTGACCAGTCTGTCGACGCTCCCGCACGCCAGCAGGGCTCCGTCGCGGGACAGGCACACGTCGGTGATCTCGGCGCCCGCGCCGCGGAGCGTCGCGATGAGCCGCCCGTCGTACGCGCTCCATACTTTTACTAGAAGGTCGTCGGCGCCCTGGAAAGTAAACGGAGTCAGGGGTGCGGCCAAACTTGGCTCCGCTCGGCTCAGCTTTGCTCCGAGCAATTATTGGGGTTGTCACCACTTGGCGTCCCTTTGCGTGCACGACCACAGATAAGATAATCACTTAAATTTTGACAACCCTAAATAGCCTAGAGATAGTGCCATATATTAGAAAGGGATAGCATGGTTCGACCCTGAACCGCTGTCAAACTTCGGTTTTGTAAGAAGTTTCCTTTCTATACGGCAGTACTATTATTTATTCTGTGACGGAGTCTTTACCTTTTGAACGCCACAGACGGCAATTGACGTCAACGCAAAATCGTGACGACGCCAAAGACGGCATTTGACGTCGACCGTTTTTATTATGAAAATCTAAACCACTGGTGTTAATAGACCGGCCAAGTGCGAGTCGGACTCACGCACGTAGGATTCCGTACCATTGCGCAAAAAACGCAAAAAAAAAAACACGTGTATTGTATGCGAACTTTAGTATTTGTTGTTATAGCGGCAATATAAATACATCTGCGAAAATTTCAACTGTCTAGCTATCACGGTTCATGATACAGCCTGGTGACAGACAGACAGACGGACAGAGGAGTCTTAGTAATAGGGTCCCGTTTTTACCCTTCCATTGAAAGCCCTCTCTACCAGAAATATTTCATAACTCACCGTTACAACATATCGACCAGAGCAATCAAATGCCAGACAATAGACAGCAGAAAGATGCCCCAGAGTCCTCCGTCGTAACTGTAGGCCTCCAAGCAGCCTTTGTGGCAGGAGCTGAGCCGCCGGCGCCCGGGGCGCTGTCGTTCGGCCTTCGATGATGCCTCCAAGCTCACGGGAGAGCAAACGGCGGGCTGAAAATAAAACAATCACATGTTGATCTTGTTGAATGTAGTAATGTAAATTTTTATAGTTGCCCAATTTCACAATAGATGTCGCTGTTGGCAGGCGTGGCTCACTCCGCGATGTCGTCGCTTTGCTACAGGTAGCTAAAAGTACATCCGTTTGACCCCAATTTTGGGGAAAACCATAAGCCGCGCGTGGCGCTGTCGCCACCTAGCGGCCATATCTGTGCTGATCGTAACAGACGCGTTTTGTTAGAGAGTGAGTCTTCTGTACCTAGTACTATTATTTATTCTGTGATGTGGGCATGAAGCCCGCAAAGCTGAAATGGGACTGGGCAGGACACATTTACCGAATGCAGCCAGAACGCTGGGCCAAAGTACCCACGGACTGGATCCCACAGGATGGATTTCGGGGGGGAAGACCCAAACGAGATGGCGGGACAACCTCGATACATTCTATGTGGAGTGGCGGCAGTGTGCATTAGACAGAGACAAGTGGCGGGAACCAACTGGGAGACGTCCGGTCGGAAGGCCTAGGTACAGATGGATCGACGAGGTCCAGAAAGACCTGTGTGGCATGCAAGCGGCTGAATGGCGTCAGATCGCACAGGAAAGGAACGAATGGCGCAATCCAGTGTCGGAGGCCAAGATCCACTTCGGGTCGCTGAGCCAGCGAAGTAAGTAAGTGGCGGAAAAGAGGGGAGGCCTTTGCACAGTGGTGGGACACACTAATAGGCTAATAAAAAACCGGGCAAGTGCGAGTCGGACTCGCGCACGAAGGGTTCCGTACCATAATGCAAAAAAAAACAAAAACAAAAACAAGTAAAAAAAAACCGGTCACCCATCCAAGTACTGACCACTCCCGACGTTGCTTAACTTTGGTCAAAAATCACGTTTGTTGTATGGGAGCCCCATTTAAATCTTTATTTTATTCTGTTTTTAGTATTTGTTGTTATAGCGGCAACAGAAATACATCATCTGTCAAAATTTCAACTGTCTAGCTATCACGGTTCGTGACATACAGCCTGGTGACAGACAGACGGACGGACAGCGAAGTCTTAGTAATAGGGTCCCGTTTTAACCTTTGGGTACGGAACCCTAAAAATAATAAAAATACTCACCAAGCGTATGATCTTTCTTGAACGCTGAATATTTCGGTCTGGTCCGAACCAATGCGTCCCCGAGCAACGAAAGTCGCACGCGCAGCGATGAAGCGGGAGCGAGAGGGAGCGAGCTCGTCGAAGGCGAGGGAGCGAGACGCAATGCGCTCGCGCATACTGCTGCCAGACGGTGCCATGGCACGTCGCTGTACTGCGCTGCCTGTAGGGTTATAAAAAAAAACTCAAAATTTGGTTATAAATTTTATGTTAATTTGACTATGAGAAGTTACTGTACAGATTAAGTATAGGGTTCCTACATAGACTAGGAATCCTCTAGACGGAGCTTAGAGCAATTATTTCATGAAATCGATGCTGCCAAATTACAGGGGGACGAGGTGAGCGAGTCCCGTGCCGTGATTGGTCCGTTCAAAGCAGAGATATATATAACTCCGTATAAGATAAATAAAGTCTAAGAAAAAAACGTGCCTCGGATGTCAAGCAAAAGTCACTGTCGAATAGATGGCGCCATACACCTTTGGCCTATTGTCGTTTAGATGGCGTTGGCGACACCGTTTGATATTTAACAATTTTAACACGTATCAGTGAAAGAACATGGGTCATTGTGGAACAATAAAAATTAATAATCATATATCCGTAAACATATTTTAATTCATTTATACATTTTCAATTTTATTTTAAGTTTTAATCGTGTGTCGATAGATGGCAGTAAATGTACCGTGACTACAAAATTTACTTTGACAGGACCCCTCTATACTATCTATTATTTTTGGTTCAAAGACACGGGCGTCACACAAAGACACTTGACTCGAAATTGGAGTAAAACTACCGTATATTTGTGGCAGAGGGGGTAGTGCTGCTATGCTCAGTCTGGAGGATGTCTTGTCTGTGGGTTCCTATTACCAGACAGTAAGCTACAATGCCCACAACAGGGTCTAATAATTCCAAGGAAATTGAAATTGTTATTAAATATAACAGGGTCGCTTTTGTTTTGTTCAATGTTAAAATTAAATTAAATCAATTATATTTTCTTACACCATTGATTCACTGGCTCCTAGAGGATATTATAAAAAAAAATATTTATATTGGTTACTTTTTTTAAGCCTGGAAACCATATAGTATATGTTCTTTTGTTGATACCTTACACAAAGTTGTCGTTACCTGTAGAGCATAATATATAATACAGTAGAATCCGGTTAGTACGACTTCGCTTATAACAACCAACCGCTTATAGCGACGTAAGTATAGGCACTTGTTTGGTTTTAGTACAAACTACTATGAAAGAACAACCGTTTATTACGACTCCGCTTATAACAACCGACCGCTTTTAACGACGAAAATTGACACAAAATCCGTCCGTCAAGTCCGGTTACAGCGACGAGCGACGTGGTTTTTACAAATAAATTGTTGGTAAGAAGCTTACTCCGTCCCGCTCACCCAACTCCCCTTTTGCCTATACGGAGCAAGATGAAATAGTCAAGTGACTTTTCGTAAACTTGCTCTTCTTACTTTCGTAAACTAAATAAAACCCAATTCCCATTATTAATTTGAGCTTAAACTTCACATAAGTACATAATTATGTAAGTTGGGTATCAATGCAATATTTGGTAGGTACCTTCGAGCTGATCTGATGATGGACACAGGAGGTGGCCATAGAAACTGTGTGATAAAACAACGTCATCTTGATTAGATCTCCAAGCATTACGTCTTTTTATTTTACGGGATTCGAGTAATTTGCGGATGACGAGAGTGAGTACGCGTATATTGAAAAGTGGCTTCTTCTAAACACACAAGTCTCTCTCAATTTGACAAGGTGTCGTAATACTAATGTAAAAAATATTTTAAAAGAAATGTTTTTTTTTTCTTTAATTGTCGCATAAATAAATAAATAAATAAAATAAATAAATATTATAGGACATTCTTACACAGATTGACTAAGTCCCACAGTAAGCTCAAGAAGGCTTGTATTGTGGGTACTCAGACAACGATATATGTATATAATATACAAATACTTAAATACATAGAAAACATCCATGACTCAGGAACAAATATCTGTATCATCATACAAATAAATGCCCTTACTGGGATTCGAACCCAGGACCATCGGCATAAGTATTAATAAATACAAAATGATGTAATTATTTTGATTGAAATAATATATTAAAATTGGCAGTTTGTTTTGTACGACGTCCGGTTAGTACGACGTAATATCAGCGGTCCCTTGGGTGTCGTTATAACCGGACTCTACTGTATATGAATATTTTATTTTATATTCAGTAATATTAACTACGAACATTATTAAAATACAAGTGTAAAATAACAACAATCAGTTCAAAAACTAAAAACAAGTATTTCCATGTTTCAAACTTTGCCGCCATTGACGTAGGCAACAGCGTTCGTGCGTCATCGCCGCGCGTCAGCCAATCGCGAGCCCGAGCGGGGGCGGTCGGCGGCTAGAGCGAGACAGCGCTTTCTAGTCAACGCTGCCGCCGTAGGATAAACAGAGACGACAATACATGCTATTACGCCAGCATCCGTCCTTGTGATGCATGATATTACGAGATTTTTGCAAATTCTATGAAATCATGTTTTTTATCACTAAAACCCCCCAAAAACATTTTTCACTATTTCCCAGCACATTTTTACGATCATTTTGATGCAACACACGATTTAAGAAATTTCGTCGATATCGAGCATTTTACTTATTTCAGGACGCACATCTTGTTAGAAAATGTAAATAAACGTGAAAACTCCTGAAAAAATGAATTAAAACTCACCAATTCATTGTAAGACTGTGAGTGCTCTTCGCCCTGCCAGTCAAGGCGGCGGGGTAGGACCTGCGGAAGGCAAAGTATGTAAAAACTTTTCAGCAAACTTTCAGCGTCTTTGACAGCCCCAACCACGTGCGTTTGCTTTCAAAACAATAATAAGCTCTAAACCCGGCACTAGGAAAAGCTCAGACTCACCTCTACACTCTCGAGCTCTTTTAACAATGTCTGCAAACGAAAACGTCTAAATTAGTAACTTATCGGACACAAAATTATATTCTACGTCAATTTTCAGTCGAATTACCTTTGCAGTTTCCGTCAGCGGACCGCCCGAAAGAAATTTCGCTATCAGAAAGTAGAGTTCTGAAACCGGGAAAGGTAACATTACAGTTCTCGTATGTCAGTTGATCGTAACTTGCATCTCGGTTTTTGAAGCACTGCACTTACCGGGAACGACCCTAGAGTCCTCGTTGGGCTCCTCCATTATCCTAGTATTTTATCCTGGGTATAAAACACCACACACACATCACAAACACTGGAAAAATCGAACAAACATTTCACCATCCGCTTTACATTGTTGACGAACGATAGTGCAAACCTTTTGTAAGTAAAATGGCGTACGCTCGGTTGATAAAGCAGGCAAACACCTTGTATTTCCCAAGCTGCCAGTGCATTGTTCTAGTTCCGTGCTCAGGACATAGATGGCACTTCAAATATATTTTTTTTTTATATTGTACATATTCAAATTCTAAATCTTATTATTCGTAAACAATTTTGTGCACTGATCAAAGAATACAATACTCACACTGATTTATTCTAAAATGATAAAATTTCCTGTTAAATAAATCCTGTCATGCCGCATGTTATCATGACCTATTTTTATTATTTTGACATAGCAACACTGGTGTTCAAAAGTCAATCAAGGATGCAGTGATGGCAGGCGGTGGTATCAAATATTTGCTAAAAAACGATGGGTTCTATTAGAAAACTGTTATTTCGAAGTATCAAAAACCGCTTACGAGCTGGTGTACAACTAGCAAAAGGTCGCAGTGCTCAAGTGACGAAACCTAAACGCGTGCAAACAGTGGTCTCATGAAAGACAAAGTGGTGCCCAGAAAAACCACTAGAACTGCTGGATTTCAAGCTCTGCGAGGGATCAGACGACTAGGTAAAGCTGTAAATGGGATACTTGTCTTATTTTAAGCTTATTTATACATATAAATCGCGGGAAAATGCTGGAATTATGATTGTTTTGATCTGTATAACCACTACTGATCAATAAATTGTTTATTGATCAACACCTATTATTAGATGACCCTTATTATTCACAGCCTGATAAATTGAATGCCCTTAAGGACAGCCAATTTATATTTAGCAGTTGAATTGTTGCTAAAGTTGGAAAAAGTTCTTTGCAGTCAAAACAAAGATAGAGATTTATCTATAATTTCACTATCATTATGTATTAAATAAATAAAATGTAAAATTAAGGATCTAGTTATCAGCGATTTGTTTTTTACTAACAATTAAAAAGGATTATATGTATTGAACATCAGATCACTCACTGTTCACACTATATTGGGACATCCCGATAAATTTGAGGCTCCTAGTCACCCTCTATACTAGGTTTAAAAATACCTATAACTGCCGTCCTCGAAACGTCGGAGGTAAATCTTAAAACTTAAATACGCGATTAAGTCCCGTTGTGTAGTTTCATAATACCTATAACTGTTTATAATACTTAATACTTCTAAATCTGAAGTAACCACGACTTAGAGGCCTTAGCCAAGCAGTGAAATATAGTTTTGCAAACCAAATTGATAATATGGCTGGCTAAACCAAATATAAAAATAGAAAATGTATTAAGGTTCATTTTATATTGTAACCTTTTTTGACTAAGGCCAATTGTGGCATTAAGACTTAATAAATTTCTAACCACATTTTGACTTTGTACAGCGCCATGTCAGGAACCGCTGGTTCAAGCAGCAGTGCAGCCCTCGGAGGGCTCGGGGGCTCCTTGGAAGACAAGGACTGCGAGCTATTATGTCCGGTCTGCTTTGAGCTCATTGACGAGGCGTATGTGACGAGATGCGGTCACTCATTCTGCTACGCCTGTATTGCCAAGAGTGTTGAACAACATAGGTAAGCTTTGTTTTCTTATCAATTTTTTTTCTGCCGTCCCCAGTCCAAGTCCGTGCCCAGGGCCCCATCTTCAGGGCGCCCCGAAGGACACACAGTAACATTATATTTGATTACCTATAAAACCTATAAATAGAAGATCATAGTAGAAAAATGTTAGATTTTTTTCTTTCCTATTTGCTTTCTTTACTTTCCAAAAGGGCTCAAATTTCTCAGTGCCCAGCCCAGCATAGTTTAAAACGGCCCTGCACTCTTGTTTAATGTCTAAAGTGTTTTTTCGTTTCGATTAATCGAATCTATATCGACTCGAACATTTCTATGAAATCGAGTTATACGGAAGCGCCGGCAACAGTGTTGTTACCTTCAGGTAGTTCCCAGAGCTGAGAATTGAAAACAAAACAAAATTACAAAGTAAAGACAAGCTCAAATAAGGCCAGGACGTAGTGGATTGCTGACTTCAGAGGTATCAAATATCCTGCGAAGCTTCTACTGGCTATTTTAGTTCCACATTCAATATAGTGCTCTTTCTTGTAGTACTATTTAACATCTCGGAAAGAAAATAAGTACGTACAATTAAAATGTTATCGATGGAAGATTTGTTAAAAGAACTTGGAATTGAAGGCGCTGAATTTGATAATTACCCTTTAAATTGGAGGTTACGTCTCTGGGGGTTTTGTTTTCGGCATACGAGAGAACAATTTGAAGCAATGGCAAAAAAACACGCTGTAAGTACCGAGGATGAACCTATAACAATCTTCCAAAATATGAAACTGTATGAAAAGTGCCACTTTGAAGAAGATTTGACGTTTTTAAACTACGTGTTCTTCAAGTATGGTAACATAAGCAGGGCAATGAGAGAAGCCGGAGAGACTGCGTCGGCAGTCATTAAAAAGAAGTGCGAGCTTTATAAAATTGAAATCGAAACAACACCAGGTCCTAAAATGACTTTTGAACTTACCCTGTCTCGAGTGGTACGGGCCTTTCCAGTACATGCTGCTACTGTAATATTAAAGGAAAATATCCAAGGTATTTTGACCTATTCCTCATTCTTTAAACAAGAACTGCCGTTGATAATGCAGCACCAAATCGTCCCTGGCTTGATTCCATCTTCACAAAAAAAAGCTGAAATAAAACGCATCAGAAACATTCTGGAGGCAATTGCAAATATTTTAAACATGGAAATACACGTAAATCTTTCAAAACCAGAAAAAAAGAGGGAATTGATGAGCAAAACAGTTAGCGAGGTGCTTTTTTCTTCGAGGGGATATGTTTATAGAGCAATTGAGAGCACAGTGGATGCGGATGATGTGAAGTTAGATATGCTTACTAAAGCAGGGATCCTCGAGGTTCAAGATGGTGAGTTCAAAATCACGGCCACAACGGCTGCACTTGTGAACAAGTATGAAGATATAAACTCTGTCTCCTCTTTGAAATATTCAGTAGCAGTAGCAAGACCACTGTTATCTTTAGGACAAGTTTAAGAGCATAAGATGTGTTAAAAGAAGATGTGTTTTTAGAATATATTTCAGTGTAGTATATGTGTGTTTTTCAACTAATCAATAGAAGCATAATCAAACTAATCTAAAAACTTACCTACAAATTCAAACTTACCATGTCTGCCGTTACCACAAATGTCTCTGGAGTTATCAAAAAATCACATTTACAATTGAATATTAAGGACGGGTAGTCTATCTCGCGGCGAGATACTGTCGCGGCAATCATGTGCTAGCCCGGCAGGGGTCTAAATTTACCAGCTTAAACAGTGTGAGGTTTTACATCTATAACGAATTTTGATTATAATTTCGGACGCGATATTGCGTCCGCGGGACTTACGGGGATATTAAGATTAAATTATATATATTGAATATTTGTTAAATTGCAGGTTTCATATCTCAAATCACTTGTTTTAATGTTTAATATAAAATGATATAAATAGTTATTTGTTTAACAAGGGGGCAAAGTTGTTGTTTAACCGCTTATGCTAATATTGATTACTCCAGCAAGCGAAATATTCCAAATTTTAAAAGTGGTACTGAAAGTGGAATCTTGAGCATTGCAAGGGTTACACTTTGCCACTAAATGAAACACCACACCAATGCGAGAAAAATATAATCTGTAAAACATCAAAACAAAATTAATTAAACCAAATTAAATTATTAATTATTAACCAATTAAGTTATTCAATGTTTATCATTCAAAATCATCATTTAAAAGTAAATCCTACCAACCAACATTAGGAAACAACTCAAACTTTGGTTCTAATAACTTTGCGACTCTTGTGGATAAAATGCAATTTTCTCATCACTTTGTGAACAATCAAGAGAGCTTTTACGAGCTGGTGTGGTGTAAAAAATTATGATTACCTTATCATCACTCTAGAATACTTTAAAGCTTTCGGTTTTAAATAAATAGAGGTGTCTACTCTTATCTATGTAGTATGTAGGTTCTCATTGTATCATAATATGTAAGTACTTGTTTGTTTTACATTTTATAACCATTATAATTTTGCTTATTAATAAAGAATTGTGTAATGATGTTAGTTTTTATTTGATTTGACAAGAGTTGCGAATTACCTATTCGCACGAGTATCGTAAAACGTTTTACAGTACATAATATGGCCCTTTAAACTATTGACATACGCACGAAAAGTGCTATTTTACGCACTAGTGCGGGAAAATCGGACCATATGTACTGTAAAATCATTTTTGTTTATAAACCAGGTTTAAAAGCAGTGTTTTGTAATGAGTACCTACCATACATTTTCTGGGAAACTTTGTTTACGAACACTGTTCATAAACAAAATTGTTTATAGATGCTGATAGACTTGAGCATTCCACTCCAGCTGAACATCGAATATTCCCAGAATTAAAAAGCCGGGTCCAGACGGGTGTAACGTAAGCGTAAGATTACGCGTAATGGTGTAATAGAGCGTCAACGTGTGAACGGCACTGCGAGCGCCTTTGTGTTCGCGCTAAAAACCTACAGCCGATGGATCGGGCACGAGCGTTACATAATAATATTGTCTCGTACGATAATATTGTCTCGTCGTACGTTAGTGCCGTCCAAACGGAGAATTCCTGTTACATTACACGATGGATTACAATACACGTTACACTTGTCTGGACTCAGCTAAGTTGATTCGGCGAATTGTTCAACGAACGCTAGAGCGCGAACACAAAGGAGCTTGCAGTGCCGTCCACACGTTGACGCTATATTACACATAATCTTACGTGACACCCGTCTGGATCCGACTTTTAAATACGTGGCTAGACAAGTCGAATTTTTTGTGGGCGTAGAGTCAGTAATAAATCTGTTAAAAAAAAAAGAAATGTTTGTCATAAACTTATTATATGCAGACGGTGTCCAAAATGCGGCGCAGCAGTCGCCAGCCGCGACCACATGTTCCCAAACTTTATGCTCAACGAGCTGGTCGCGCGGCGGAGGCTGCGCGCCGCTCGGCCTCCCTCGCAGGCCTCCGAGGGGGGCGACGCCGCGAGGCTGCGGGCGCTGCTCGCAGCGGAGAGCGCGCGGCTGGCAATGCCTGACGTCGAGCTTATGTTAGAGGTGAGACTGCGGCCTCTACAGGTCTCGACGTGAGGCTCCCGGCGCAACTGTACCCAAACTTCATGCTCAACGAGTTGGTCGCGCGGCGGAGGCTGCGCGCCGCTCGGCCCACCTCGCAGGCCTCCGAGGGGGGCGACGCCGCGAGGCTGCGGGCGCTGCTGGCGGCCGAGAGTGCGAGGCTGGCTATGCCTGACGTCGAGCTTATGTTAGAGGTGAGTCGGCAGCCATTACAGGTCTCGCCGTGAGGCTCCCGGCGCAACTGTACCCAAACTTCAATGTCAACGAGTTGGTCGCACGGCGGAGGCTGCGCGCCTCTCGGCCTCCCTCACAGGGAGCTTATATTAGAGGTATTATGAAGACAGTCTAGGGTAATCACTCAATTTATTATCAGTTCCTAATGGATAGAAGTGCTGACAATGATGCTTTGGCTATAATTTTAAATTCCTCTTTGTGGTACGGCATGTATAGTTTGTTTACATTCTTTTAAGGTTTAAGGTCCTAATGGTATACTTACTCCGTTGGCTCAGTGACCCCAAATGGGACTTGGCCTCCGATACAAGACAGCGCCACTTTTCTCGGTCCTTTGCGACCTCTCGCCAATTGTTGACTAGAAGTTCTCGCAGATCCGCCTCCACCATGTCGCACCAGCGATATCTGGGGCGTCCTAATGGTATGGTACGTCGTTAAATCTGGTTTTTTGTCTTGTCCAGGTGCTAACGCGGAGAAAGCGTTTACTCGAAGCTGAATCAGCGGCCGCGCACCACCGTCTCCTGTACGAGTTCCTGGCACAGCTGCACCGGCACCGGCAGCAGCAGCTCCAACAGCTCGCTCGTGAAGCGGCCCTGGTCCAGGCCGACATGGAGCACGTGGCCGGCACGCTGCGGGTGAGTACAGTGACCAGTACTCCACCGTCTCCTGCACGAGCTGCTGGCACAGCTGCACCGGCACCGGCAGCAGCAGCTCCAGCAGCTCGCTCGTGAAGCGGCCCTGGTCCAGGCCGACATATAGCACGTGGCCGGCACGCTGCGGGTGAGTACAGTGACCAGTACTCCACCGTCTCCTGCACGAGCTGCTGGCACAGCTGCACCGGCACCGGCAGCAGCAGCTCCAGCAGCTCGCTCGTGAAGCGGCCCTGGTCCAGGCCGACATGGAGCACGTGGCCGGCACGCTGCGGGTGAGTACAGTGACCAGTACTCCACCGTCTCCTGCACGAGCTGCTGGCACAGCTGCACCGGCATCGCCAGCAGCAGCTCCAGCAGCTCGCTCGTGAAGCGGCCCTGGTCCAGGCCGACATGGAGCACGTGGCCGGCACGCTGCGGGTGAGTACAGTGACCAGTACTCCACCGTCTCCTGCACGAGCTGCTGGCACAGCTGCACCGGCACCGGCAGCAGCAGCTCGCTCGTGAAGCGGCCCTGGTCCAGGCCGACATGGAGCACGTGGCCGGCACGCTGCGGGTGAGTACAGTGACCAGTACTCCACCGTCTCCTGCACGAGCTGCTGGCACAGCTGCACCGGCACCGGCAGCAGCAGCTCCAGCAGCTCGCTCGTGAAGCGGCCCTGGTCCAGGCCGACATGGAGCACGTGGCCGGCACGCTGCGGGTGAGTACAGTGACCAGTACTCCACCGTCTCCTGCACGAGCTGCTGGCACAGCTGCACCGGCACCGGCAGCAGCAGCTCCAGCAGCTCGCTCGTGAAGCGGCCCTGGTCCAGGCCGACATGGAGCACGTGGCCGGCACGCTGCGGGTGAGTACAGTGACCAGTACTCCACCGTCTCCTGCACGAGCTGCTGGCACAGCTGCACCGGCATCGCCAGCAGCAGCTCCAGCAGCTCGCTCGTGAAGCGGCCCTGGTCCAGGCCGACATGGAGCACGTGGCCGGCACGCTGCGGGTGAGTACAGTGACCAGTACTCCACCGTCTCCTGCACGAGCTGCTGGCACAGCTGCACCGGCACCGGCAGCAGCAGCTCGCTCGTGAAGCGGCCCTGGTCCAGGCCGACATGGAGCACGTGGCCGGCACGCTGCGGGTGAGTACAGTGACCAGTACTCCACCGTCTCCTGCACGAGCTGCTGGCACAGCTGCACCGGCACCGGCAGCAGCAGCTCCAGCAGCTCGCTCGTGAAGCGGCCCTGGTCCAGGCCGACATGGAGCACGTGGCCGGCACGCTGCGGGTGAGTACAGTGACCAGTACTCCACCGTCTCCTGCACGAGCTGCTGGCACAGCTGCACCGGCACCGGCAGCAGCAGCTCCAGCAGCTCGCTCGTGAAGCGGCCCTGGTCCAGGCCGACATGGAGCACGTGGCCGGCACGCTGCGGGTGAGTACAGTGACCAGTACTCCACCGTCTCCTGCACGAGCTGCTGGCACAGCTGCACCGGCACCGGCAGCAGCAGCTCCAGCAGCTCGCTCGTGAAGCGGCCCTGGTCCAGGCCGACATGGAGCACGTGGCCGGCACGCTGCGGGTGAGTACAGTGACCAGTACTCCACCGTCTCCTGCACGAGCTGCTGGCACAGCTGCACCGGCACCGGCAGCAGCAGCTCCAGCAGCTCGCTCGTGAAGCGGCCCTGGTCCAGGCCGACATGGAGCACGTGGCCGGCACGCTGCTGGTGAGTATAAGAAGAAACAGAATTTATGAAAATACAGTATGTAAACTTACTAAAAGTACTAAAACCATTTACTCAAGCCCGTTAATTCACGGGTCACACTGAGCAACTTTTACTATGGCACCAAACCCGAAATCGCGAAACAAAATTGACTCTCCCATAGAAAATTTCAATGCTAGACTAGCAAAATGTATAGCCCCCTCCAGACTATGCGCGTGAATCGCGGGCGAAGCCGCGAACGCGAGTGTGGAGTCGATTTCGCTGTCCGCGAAAATCGACGCCACACTCGCGTTCGCGGCTTCGCGCCGCGATTCGCGCACGAGTGTGGAGGAGGCTTATGATAAAACCAAATTTTTGGCTACTCGATGCTGAACGTCGACTACGAATATAATAGTCGTTTTTGTACTAAAACTGATGTTTGGAGTGAGCACTCTATGTGTTTTTTTCTCTATGCCCGTGGCAAAAATGCCGGGATAACCATAATAAGATGATGATATAAATGTATGTTTACAGGACTTAAAAGCGGGGGCCGCGGGCCTGGCCTCATTTCCGACTGAAGACGGCGAGTCTGGACCGGCGTCAGATGCTGTCAAAGCTCTAAGAAAGGTGAGCTTATATTGTCAAGCTAAGTATGTATAGAAAAGTGAAGAAAAGTGAACACTCAAAGAGCAGTATAATACTGCTCTCCTCCCTCCCCCTCTCTCTCCCCTCTCCCCTCTCCCTCCTTCCTCTGCCCTCCTAAGCCGAATCGCGGCATTTTAAAAACAAATGACGTTGAAAATTGAATTTTCAGATAAAGAATGTAAGGTATATGTTTGCATTAAATTTTTATTTGAGATACCGCTACTTGGCTTAGCAGGGCAATTGCGCTAAGAAAAGCAGCAATGTACATCGAACCAAAACATGTAAATATCATATTACCTCAAACTTTACGAACAAGCAGGTGCGAACAACGAGCGTAATTGTACATTGTAGGCAACTTGACTTTGCTTCAGTTCATGCACATCTTTTTCAAATTTGCTGTCTTTTGCTACCGATAAGATTTGCTCAACCAAGTATACCGGGTGTGGCCTGTAACACGAGCAAATAATTAAAACATAGACTGTACTCCTCAAACGGTGACACTTTTGTTCAACAACTTTTAAAAATTATGAATTATTTAGACGCCTTATTTTTCATACTAAATAAATATTATCTTCAAAGTTCGCCATCGCCACGCCATATCATTGTGATTGACGTTGCTTGTCACGCCTTAAACATAACAAAATTCGCAATACATTGCGTCTTAAAATAAACTTTAAAGTGTATTAAAAATCAAACCACACGTTATTTTTAAAGGTCGCTGAACAAATGTTAGTCAGTATGAGGAGTACAGCCTACAGTTAAATTTTTTGCTCATATTACAGGTCACACCCGGTATATTGTTTTCTATGTACCTAATGACAACACAATACAATACAAATCATATGGAAATATATGTAAATGAATGTCAACTGCTAAGTTGACAGCTGAAGTAGATGACGCTGTACGGCGCCATAAGATATACTTTTTCCGGTAACCGAAATTTTCTTTTTACTTATTTTATTTTAACAATCAATCCTCAATTTCAGAAGAATGTATATGTCGGCGGCCGATCGTAAGATCAGGGATATCGTGAAATTCCTAGGCATATCGTGAAACGTAAAAATCTTTGGCTTGTTGCCTGGGTCGACGGAGCCCCGCTACGCGGGGCTCCTATTTCTGGGTAGTTTGCCCTTCGGGCATCTGAAGCAACCTAACGAACCTATCCTAGCTATACATATATTGGTTTAATGTGATTATCGTCAAAACATTACACAGGAACATTAGAAAGAAAGAAAGAAAGAAAGAAAATACATTTATTTACGTCAAACCAACAACTTAAATTACAAATTAATATAGAGACATAGACGTTAAATAGGACCCCCACTCAGCGTAATGCTACGACGGTAAGCCGCAGCGCTGATTTTCGGTGGGGACCTAACTTATCACTAACTTAAAACTAATAAGAAGAAAATCAGATAACAAATGTGTTGAGGCCTACCGCCAAACAAAACAAAAAAAAAACATGAGGATATAATAAGAAAAAGTTAAGGGTAAAGAAGAAGTTAAATGTTTAAATGAAAAAGAAAGAAATAAGGGTAAGGGTAGGATAGGGATGGTATTACTGTTGCCGCTAAATATTTTGGGTGTTATATAATAGTATACGGTATTTATGTTTGAAACTATTGATGGTTTTCAATGTGCGAATAGGTGGAGGTATGTTATTCCAACATTTGGTAGCGGCGTAACGAAAACTACCGCGAAATGCGGTTGAGTGGTGCATTGGGCAGACAAGTAGTAGGACCTTGGAGGACCTGACCTCCGCAGCCCTGGAGCTTTGGAGCCAAGTCAACTTGTCGTAAAGGTACGAGGGCGTTTCACTATTAACAATACCGAACATAAGGGTGGCTAGGTGTAATTTCTGACGCATTGACATCCGTAAAATTTTATTTAGATTTAAAAATGGCGTAACATGTGCTCGCGGGGGAATATGGAAGCAGAAACGCGCACAGGCGTTTTGCACGCGCTGAATGAGTTTCTGAGTTCGTGCCAATAGTCGCGGCCCGTAAACGGTGTCACAATAGTTCAGCCTGGAGAGGACAAGTGCATCACATAGCCTAATTCTTAGACCAATGTCAACGAAATCGCGAATTTTGTACAATAATTTGAGTCTGTAGAAGCAGTTACGTACAGCACTGTTGATGTGGGTTTCGTAGCGCAGTTCTCCGTCCATGATAAGACCTAAATTCCTAACTTCTTGTACTCGTTCTAAATCTTCATTATTTATTTGGACTTTAAAATTGGAATTTGAAATTTTTTCGATTTGTTTTTTTGATCCAAGAATTAGGTATTTTGATTTTGTTGGGTTTAGGGAGAGTGAATTCTTGCTTGACCATCTAGTGACATGTTCTAGATCATCATTGAGCTTGTTTACCTGTGCAGTAATGTCGTGCATGCTGCATGGTATATACAGCTGCAGGTCGTCGGCATACATATGATAATGACAGTGTTTTATAGCATTAGTAATATCACTACAGTACAGAATAAACAATATAGGACCAAGAATAGAGCCCTGAGGAACCCCTCTTGACACTGGCAGTATTTCTGATGCCATGCTTACTCCATCCGGTCGCTGCAGTTCTACTAGCTGCTTTCGACCACTTAGGTAGCTGGCAAACCATTTTACGGTATCATTTTCAAATCCGTAGTATGCTAACTTGGACAATAAAAGGCATACATTTATTGTATCGAAAGCCCTTGAAAAATCGAGTAGAGCAAGTACGGTTCCTTTTCCTTTATCTTGGGCGGCTAGGATATTATCTGTCACGTCAAGTAATGCTGTAGCAGTACTTCGATGTCTTCGAAAACCCGATTGCTGTGCTGGTAGAATATCATTTGTCTCCAAAAACTCTGTTATCTGATTACACACTATCTTTTCAAGGACTTTAGACAGGCATGGCAGTATACTGATTGGTCGAAGATCCTTGACTTGCTGGGGGTCATTCACTTTAGGGATAGGACGAATTAAAGCTGATTTCCACCCATCGGGAAAAGAGTGTGTGACAATAGAAGTATTAATAATAGCAGTTATGGCTTTCAGTGTATGCGGTAGGGTGATCAGTATCATATCTAATGTTATACCATCAATACCTCTAGCATTGGACCTAAGTGATCTGATAGTTTTAAGTACAAGTGTTTCTGACACGGTTCTTAGCGAAAACAATGATGAACCAAAGCGATTGAATTCAAAAAATGTTAGGGTGGAAATTTCTATATTATTATCAGTAGGTAGGTTTAGGAAATGTTGATTAATTATGTTCGGGTTATTAAAATGATTAGGCAATTGTTTATCTTTACAGCTATCGATAAGAACATCTTTTTTTAAATTATGCCACAATGATTTTGAATCATGTGCATTAAGATTATTTTTTTGTTTAAAGTATGCACGTTTTTCATTTAATAGTGCTACAGTAACAATGTGCTTGAGGTCCTTGTAATACGTCTTGTGCACTTCAGATCTACTGAGTTTGTACCTGTTGTGAGCATTATCTCGTAAACACATCATTTTTTTTAATGTATGTGTTATCCATGGACAATTTTGTGGTTTGATACAAATAGTTTTCAATGGGGCATGTATATCAAAGAGAGAGATGATGTAGGTGTTGAAAACCTCTAACATTGCATTTATGTTAGTTGTTCGAGAGACATTTTCCCACGGAACTCTTTTTAAATCTTGTTCAAATTCAGTTAAATTTATATTTTTTAGAGGTCGAGTTGAAATGTACCTAGGCGATGGTTTTTCTAATTTAATGTTAAGTTGACAAGTAATAAATGCATGTGCACTAAGGTCTGGTATATAATTGACTCGAGTGAAGCACACAGGCGCGTCGGTACAAAATAGGTCTAAGAGAGTGCTAGAATGTTCGGTAAAGTGCGTGGGCTCATTAACATACTGTTTTAAGTTAAAACAATGCAGAAAGCTTAAGAGCTTTGTAGTGGATATATCGTTAGTGTTTAAAATATTTATATTGAAATCTCCCACTATGATAACAAAGTCATGTTTGGCAAAGAAACTTACAGATTCCGTTAAGGCCTCAAAAAAGGTGTCTACGTGAAGCCATGGGGGACGATATGCGGTGCCAATAGCTACCCTCGCACCCTTAAGACAAAGACTCAGCCACATTTGCTCGACCGATGGTGTAGCGGGATGTTGCCGACAAACGCGAGCGTTAATACCGCGCTTTATATAAAATCCAACCCCTCCACCTCTCGAACGTACTCCCGACGAGCGCGGAACGTGTTTTAGAGTGTATCCAGCTAGAGAAGGGGCACATGCGTCGTGCCCATCCTTCAGCCATGTCTCATTGATACCCATTATGTCGACTGATTGTGCTTGCATTGCTACTATGAATTCTTCGTGTTTTGTACTAAGTGAGCAAGGATTTAAGAAACCAACTAATAGCTTAGTGTTTTTAACTGGCATTTCGATAGTTAATCAGAACGGAAACGTTATAATAATATGGGTAAGGAGTAATTAAATAGTATGTATTAGTAGCACTACGAATGTGTTTAAACTGATACGAGGGGTTAATGCATGGCTGGTAGACGACAAACTCGATAAGTAAAATTGGCCCGAAAGAAATAAAATTAAGGAGAAATAAACTAGGAGATTCGATGTAGTTGAATATACACTGCGGGTTATTGTCATAAAATGGGAAAAGGATACATGTTATTAATAAATATACTTTGTAGTAACTGTTATTCAACTTGTTCGTCAAACCATGGCACCAGTAAAAACCTCTAAAACGCCGGCCTCTGAGCGGATACGATCGGCCGCCGACATATATACCAGAACCGATGAATTTTAATATACTTGCAAATATTTAAAATAACAATCCTAGCTAATAATGATTATCATTATAAAAAAAATGTTTTTTTTAAAGGAGCTAACGGAGCTGGCTGGTTCGGTGTCCGACAGCGCGGCGGCGCCACCGTCCCCGGACGACGAGGAGGGCTTCGCCGGCGCCGCGGGCGAGAACCCCCTGCACAATAGGTAAGGTTGTCTGGAAGAGATCGCTTTTTAGCGATAAGACCGCCTGTTGTTTCAGGGCTCGGAACCGGTATTGAAATACCTGTTAATATCGTTCCAAAACCGTTATATTACTTCGTTCATTAAAAAACCGGTTAATTGATGGAACGCGAACCAAAACATTACGTTCGCTCTCCTAACCGGTCAGAAGAGGGAACGGAACTTTATGGTTCGCAGGGAACGATACAATACCGGTTACTCTTTTCTTTCGGAGACTTTCGGTTAAACTCGTTATCATACGTGAAAGAGATAGCATTACTTACTCGTTCTATCTCGCTTCGATATTTTCAACTTAACCGGTTAATTTCGTTCCTCGAGAACTAAATGAGAACGTATATGGCATAAACCGTTATCTCAAAAGAACAGTTATTTAACCGGTAACCGCAAACGGAAACGTAATCCTTTTCGGTCCCGGGCGAATGAACGAAACCGGTTTGACAAATGAGAACGGTTTCCGAGCCCTGTGTTGTTTACCTCTGCTTGTATTTCTGTCTTCTTTTGTATTGTCTTCTTTTAATGAGGTGTGCAATAAGGATTGTGTATTGTATTGTATTGTAGAGTCACACCGTTAAAAGTCTGCAGCGATTTTGATAGCCCACGCAGTGCAAGTGTCATTTTAAACGTCAAACTTCTATGAAATTATGACGTATAAATAAGTTAAATAACATTTACGCTGCGTGGGCTATCAAATCCGCTGCAGAATTTTATTGGTGCGACTATATCTACTTAAAAAAGTTAAACAGTAAAAAAAACTTCGCTAGGTTTACCATGGTATATATGCGCTGCGTAATGTTAGTGCTTTTAGGGTTGCATGCCTCAAAAGGAAGAAAAGGAACCCTTATATGATCACTCGTGCGTTTGTCTGTCTGTCTTCATCGTCTGCTATATTCGTCGCCGGGTACTGTGTAGGTATACTTTGTGTTATTTATTTATTTAAATTTTCAAGCTCAACTTTTGACATCCAGAATTTTGTCTAAGAATTTACACATACATCTTTCATTTTATTAGAGCGTACTGATGTAAGAGTAACCTCTCGACGCAGTGATTTTTTGAAGTGAAAACTTCTTTAGCGGCGCTGGGCACTTTTAGAGGTGGGGAAAAATGATAAACTCGAGACAGCGATCACGTGACCGTAACGTTTAGCTTCTAGCCGCCCAGAGGCCTATAAAAAGGTCTCCTGTTCCATTCTAATTTGAACTTTGTGTTGACGAAATATAATTTCATTTTGCTTGGCAAGGTTTGATGTATGGGCGGCTAGAGGTTAGATGGCCACTCATTTAGATGGCATTTCAATCAATAAAGAAAAACTCAATGACATTACATGAAAAAGGTTCTAATCTTGTACGGGTTGAAATATGTACGAGGATCTCACAGTTACATTCTAACTTTATATCACTCAAATATAATTCAATAAAGCTACATCTTGATGGAATCGCTAATAAAAGTGAACTCTAGTACTGGCGAATAAAACTCAAAATATCATGACCAAATATATTTAGATGCGAGGTCTGCAAGGTAACTTTACAATTTCTATTCGAATTTTAAACAATTAACGCTACAAATTTGAATTTCTAATTTTAAACAAGCTCACTGGCCAGCAATTTCGGAACTAAAGTTTTTCAATAGAAAGGAGGATGGGTCAATTATACATACATAGTGCTGCAGACATTCTGGACCAGTCCTTGAGTTTTCACTTCTGTCGGCACTCCCGGAGTGCAACCCGTTGTTTCTTTTTTCAATTTTTATTTAAACTAACCAATCGCTACTGACACCAGTTCTTTATTCTAGCACGTTCAACAGATGGCGCCGCCTGGTGGCGCACTTCGAGGACTTCGTGCAGTGTTACTTCGCGCACCGGGCGGACGAGCTTTACTTTCCCGCGCCCGCCGGCACGCCCGCTCCGCTAGTCACGTCCGCGCCGTCCGTCACCACCGTGGCGTCGGTCACTACCGTGGCTGGGCACGACGACCAGGTCCCGGACAACGATCCTACCAGTAAGGACACTACTTGCTATGTCCCCGCGCCCGCTAGCACGTCCGCTCCGCTCGTCACGTCCGCGCCGTCGGTCACCACCGTGGCGTCGGTCACTACCGTGGCTGGGCACGACGACCAGGTCCCGGACAACGATCCTACCAGTAAGGACACTTCTTGCTATGTCTCCGCGCCCGCTGGCACGCCCGCTCCGCTCGTCACGTCCGCGCCATCGGTCACCACCGTGGCGTCGGTAACTACCGTGGCGTCGGTCACTACCGTGGCTGGACACGACGACCAGGTCCCGGACAACGATCCTACCAGTAAGGGCACTACTTGCTACTTCCCCGCGCCCGCCGGCACGCCCGCTTAGCTAGTCACGTCCGCGCCGTCCGTCACCACCATGGCCTCGGTCACTACCGTGGCTGGGCACGACGACCAGTTCCCGGACAACGATCCAACCAGTAAGGACACTACTTGCTATTACCCCGCGCCCGCTGGCACGCTCGCTCCGTTTGTCACGTTCGCGCCCTCGGTCATCACCGTGGCCTCGGTCACTACTGTGGCTGGGCACGATGACCAGGTCCCGAACAACGATCCTACCAGTAAGGGCACTACTTGCTACTTCCACTCACCCGCTAGCACGCCCGCTCCTCTAGTCACGTCCGCGCCGTCGGTCACCACCGTGGCCTCGGTCACTACCGTCGCGGGGCACGATGACCAGATCCCGGACAACGACCCCACAAGTAAGAACCCCCGCTTAAATTAACCTACGGAGCGGCAGCTGACGTCAACAATGGAAATGTTGTGTGATGTAATAAATGGACGATCCGTTACTTGCTACATTACCCCTTAGGGCCCCTTGCACCACGGGGTTAACCGGTTAAACATGGAGTTACCATGGTTACCAGTACAATTTGATACTGGGTTAACGATTTAACCGGTCAACACCGGGTTAGTGGGATGGTGCACTAGCGCTTAGGTACTTTTCGACTTTTTACTATTCCCAGCGAAATATTGATTACATCTTTATTTTCAGCCACAGTGAAGCCCTCCTTCGTGAATGGCGACCAGCGACTGCCTGAAGGCTCTCCCACTGAAGCCCCCCGCGCGCCGCCCGCGCCCTCCCCCTCGGCCACGCTCAGCAAGGGCGAGGGCGGGGGAGGGGGCTTGGACGCCTTCAGAGAGGACCTCGTCGCCTTCACTAGATATAGGTTAGTCAAGTTAACGACACTTGCACCTCACTGAACCCGGGGTTAACCGGTTAAACCGTTAACCCAGTGTCAAATTGCACTGGTAACCATGGTAACTACAGGTTTAACCGGTCAACGTCGGGTTAGTGGGATGGTGCTAGTGGCGCTTAGGGTTCTAGAAAGTTACGAATGTAGAAACTTCCCTCCCCCCTCCCTCCTCCCTGAGTAGTTCGCCTTTGTACTAATGATGTGTGCTCTTTCATGTTTTATGTTTCTTTTTGTACAATAAAGTATTTTAATACTACTACTACCTTTCTACTAGAAAGTAAAAGGCCGTATACATTTGTTTTTATTTATTAACTACACACATTTGTTTTTAGGGTTCCGTACCCAAAGGGTAAAACGGGACCCTATTACTAAGACTTCGCTGTCCGTCCGTCCGTCCGTCTGTCCGTCTGTCTGTCACCAGACTGTATTTCACGAACCGTGATAGCTAGACAATTGAAATTTTCACAGATGATGTATTTCTATTGCCGTTATAACAACAAATATTAAAAACAGAATAAAATAAAGATTTAAATGGGGCTCCCATACAACAAACGTGATTTTTGAACAAAGTTAAGCAACGTCGGGAGTGGTCAGTACTTGGATGGGTGTCCGTTTTCTTTTTGCATTTTTTTCCGTTTTTTTTGCTTTATGGTACGGAACCCTTCGTGCGCGAGTCCGACTCGCACTTGCCCGGTTTTATTTGTTTTTATTAACTATTTTCTTTATTTTGCTTAGAACCTACACAGTGTTGAGACACCTAAATTTAGCATAAATGAATGAGACTGACCGGTCCAAGGTACTACTACAGTCTGTATCTTTAGGTATTTAAATAACAGTAAAAAAATCTACAGGGTAGATGAAAACATTACATGATCAAATAATGCACGTTAAAGTCAGGTCGTTCAGTGACAGATCCAGGCGGTTTTGTATTTGGTTAACCAACAAATGTTATAACTACCCGAAAATGTACAAATTGTTTGTTTACTTTTATTTAAACACCTAAACATATAGAGTATAGTATAGGTACCAATGTTGCCACTATGACTTGTAATTTGGAGCTATATAAAATGTGCCACAAACTATTTTTTAGGGTTTTTTCTTGATTATTAAGAGCCAACAGGAGTGGTCATTTCTCCATACAAACGTAGTCCTCGTTTTCCTCCGTGGTTTTTGAAGCTAGAGCAATGATTTTTTCAACACAGATTAATATTGTCAATATCTGTGTCGGACCGTTTTGCTTTTTTTGATATTTTTGTTTTTTAAGGCGCTAGAGCCCTTCAAAAATGGCCAAAATGGCCTAATTGACTATGCCGCAATGAGAGGCGTGGTATTCAAAACTGATATCAATTAGCCAAAAAAGCAAAACGGTCCGACACAGATAATTTCATAATCATTTAGATTTCCAAATTTGGTTACGATTGGTTAAGTTTTGGAGGAGGAAAAAGAGGACTACGAAACCTCGATTTTTGTCATTTTTACGCAGGATTTTTCGCCTCAGCTGCAGTTGTCCCTATCGCACTAATTTTAGGGGCGGAGTCAAGTTTCTAAATACGTACACAGCCAGAAAAGTGATGGGCAATAGTCGACATTTAATGTCGATAATCTAGTGATGTAAGAAGTTATCGATAAACCGTCTTGTGTGAAAATATCTAGATCCTCCTAAGACACAAGGGGTTTTGCGTTGAGAGGGAACACATTTTTGTAGTTACATAGGTACTATCTATTTTGAACTTTTTGATTCTAATATTTCAAATAGAAAATCATTTATTTACAAACAATATATATACAGTGGTACAACTAAACGAAATTAATAACTAGCTTAAATCTAAAATAGGCCCCTGAGGCATTGTACCAAGGATGCTGGCGGCATTTCCCCGCTGTATCGCAATACTGATACGTTGTGCGAGGTAGCCGCCAGCTCTTCGGTCACCAGTTACGTCAACCAGACGCTTCGCGATTTCTGCGAACAACTTACGCGCGCTGGGACCCCATGGACCTAGAGTTTCAACTCCAAATGGTACAAAATGGTACTCTCTACCGAGGCTTTTATATTTCAAATTAGAAATCAAAATCAAAAATATTTTATTGCATGGTTATGGGTTTACAAAATTTTTAGGTACAGTCACGCTCCGTAATTGTCAAGCAATTTAAGGTCCTAGCTAGGGAATGCAATCTCGCACCAAGATTGGCGATTCGAGATCTCGCACGAAAAATCCGAATCGAGATTGGGTGTTTCGAGATCTCGACAGTCAGATTTTCGGGATCGAGATTAATATCTCGACGAGATCGAATTTGACAAAGTAACTAAAAATGTGTTATTTTAATCAATAATCTCTAAGAATTCCATAGATATAGACATCGTAAAATCGGGCGTATCGAGATATTCCTAGGAATATAATGAAACGCCGACATTTCATGATCTGCCTAGCGAACACCAGCCATTTTGCGCAAACCTCAAGGTGTGATATTCTGATATTCCTATAGTCTATAGGCAAATTAAACAAAATTCGTCTCCTTCACGATTTTCGTCGACATCTCTTCTAAATACCTAAAACTGGTATGGAATGGACGTGTTCCTCGTGGTCTCCAGAATATGAATAAACCGGTTTTTATTTTATGGAGGGGGGGGGGGGACGTGTCGAAAAAAAGGAAGGAAAAAAGTGGGCGGCCGACCAGCATTGATATTTGTTCACGTCTTTAGTCCTATGGGACCGATCGGTTCGTGTGAGATGTCGTTTGAAAGAGTATTAAACGTGCAATTATTGTTTTATAATAACCGTAGTCATGACTGTAGTCATTTACAAAATATTTAAAATATATGATTTTTTACCGTGCATGGATGGCATAAGTACTGACAAAACATGCGTCTAACTCAATACATTATAACTTTACCGCAATTAATGTTATTATAAAATAAACGAAAAATTTCATTAGCTTTCCAAAAACATAAGTTTTATTGATGTATGATATTATACATATAACAAAGTAATGATGAATTTTGTTCCGTCACGTAAATGGCGGGCGACCGACCTCAACTGATCATTATTTCTCGGGTTCTATTTTACTGATCAATTGGTGATGCATACCATTAGAAAGAATATTAAACATACTATAATTAGTTTCTAATAACCGTAGTCATAACTGTAGTCATTTACAAAATCATTGAAAATATGTATATGATTTCTCGATCAATTATTTTACAATGCGCCCGCTATGAAGCTAGGAATATCAAAGAATGCATTGCTCTGATGGATCTGCCGTCTCTTTCATAAGGAAGATCGTGATATGCCTGGGTTAATATTAGATCAGGAAATGGTGGCGTTTCATGATACGCCAAGGATTACGATTTTACGATATGCCGCCGACATACTACTTATTTAAGGTACCTCATGTTATATTTTGAAAATAACAACAACCAATTAAATATTTAACATAAAATCAATTTTAATTTTTACTTTACTTCTATGAAATGCTATCGATGTTAAACCACTATTTTAAACTACCTTTACTTAGAAACTGCGTAACAATAATAGAGCTAAAGCCGGACACATAATAGCACTGCCTGAACAACATGAATTTAAGGTCATATATTACTTAAAACAAAGTATTTCACTTTCAGTCTTGTTCGAGATCTCGAAAATATTAATCGAGATCTCGACCGAGATTGCATATATCGAGATTTCCTGTCAACTAGGTTAAATTTCGAAAATACGTGCGAGATCTAGCGAGATCTCGAAATTGCGAGATCTAGATTGCATTCCCTAGTCCTAGCTGAATTGGTTGTTTCATACACTTACTCTTACTCTATAGAATGTCCAATCCTGCCTTACAAAGACGTTAATATTTATATTCGTCATGTCTATACTTCGTTTCTGAGCATTATTGAAAAAAAAATACTTGATACTAGTATTAACCACTAAGTACATAAATAGGGTAATTCGCCAGTAACAAGCCACTATTAACCACTAGTAACTGGCCACGCCAAACCAAAAATGAATTCTATTCACCTATAAATAGAATTCATTTTAGTATAAGGTGGCCAGTTATTGAAACCTTATACCTACTAAAATGAATTCTGTATAGAGGTGAATAGAATTCATTTTTAGTTTAGGGCGGCCAGTTACTGGCGAATTATCCTATTCGATATCGAGTTCCCTAAACGTAAGCCGGGTAAGTAAAAAAGTTCAATCGCAATAGGGTAATTCGTCAGTGGCCAACCCAAACCAAAAATAAATTATATTCACCTATAAATAGAATTAATTTTAGTATAAAGTGGCCAGTTATTGAAACCTTATACTAAAATGAATTCTGTTTATAGGTGAATAGGATTCATTTTTAGTTTAGGGCGGCCAGTTATTAAAAGTGGCCAGTTACTGGCGAATTACCCTACTTAGTAGTAGCAGTAACAAAAAGTGGCAATGCAAATTGCAATCAGTGAGGTGCGCTCCAGCGCGAGTACGGGCGCACCGCACGCGTCTGTGTGCGTGCATTACACATACAAATACAGTCTCTCACGCCGCGGTTACGCCCCGTCAGAGCGACGGGTATATTCAGCTTGAAATCTCAAAATTGACTTTTAGCTCAGCTCCCGTTTCGTCTTAAACTTCCGTTTGATTTCAGGGCGCTGAGGCCGCTTGCAACACTATCGTATTCCAGCGACGCCATCAATTACTCGACCATAGTATCAACGATAGGTTAGTATCTGTCCGTCTGTCTGTCTGTCACCAGGCTGTAACTCATGAACCGTGATGGACAGTTGAAATTTTCACATATTATGTATTTTTGTTGCCGCTATAACAACAAATACTTAAAAGTACGGAACGCCCACTGAGGGGGCGAGTCCGAATCGCACTTGTCCGGTTTTTTATGGCAGCATCTTTGTTGAGTAATTTTTATTTAAATAAATCCGTTTCCAGAGTTCGACAAAGACGAAGAATTCTTCGCCATCGCCGGCGTGACGAAGCGGATCAAGGTGTTCGAATACGAGGCAGTGGTCCGTGACGCCGTGGACGTGCACTACCCCTGCGCTGAGATGCAGTGCGCTCATAAAATTAGCTGCGTGTCGTGGAACGCGTATCACAAGGTACAATACCTAGAAATATTAAAAGGTTTTTTTTTATGAATATGAAAATATATTCTTGACGTGATAACGTCTTATAAATCGACGAACACCGGTAGCATGCACGAAAAAGTGTCACGTTGTGGACGTATCTCCATGGTAATGTTGTGGACAAATTTCCATGGTAACGTTACGTAATGTAATCGTAATGTTTTCTTATGACGTCATCACGCAAAATTATCGTCCGTAAACCGACTTTACAGACAACCATTTTTTTTTCTAAGCATCTATCGTAGTGTCATTCTTTTGTGAAAATAATTTTCATATCACCATATTTTTCGAAATAACCGTAAATTAATGATATATTGTTTGTCGTACAGAATGTGCTGGCGTCCGCAGACTACGAAGGCACAGTAGCGGTGTGGGACGCGGGCACCGGCCAGCGCACGCGAGCGCTACTAGAGCACGACAAGCGCTGCTGGTCCGTGCACTTCAACCGTGCTGACGTGCGGCTGCTAGCTAGTGGCTCTGACGATGCGCGCGTCAAGCTGTGGGCGCTCAACGCTGAGAGGTAAGGTAGTATGGGACACGAGCGCTACTCAATACCGTTGCTGTTCCGTGCCGACATTCGACTACTGGCTACCCAGCAAATATTTCTGGTTAATATTCCGATAAAGGCACCTATTTCAAGTCGCTAATATTGACCAAAAATGTTTGCTGGGTAGTGGGTCCGACAACGCGCGCGTCAAGCTGTGGGCGCTCAACGCCGAGAGGTAAGGTAGTATGGGACACGAGCGCTACTCACTAGCGTTACTGTTCCGTGCCGACGTTCGACTACTGGCTAGTGGCTCTGACTATGCGCGCGTCAACCTGTGGGCGCTCAACGCCGAGAGGTAAGGTAGTATGGGACACGAGCGCTACTCACTAGCGTTACTGTTCCGTGCCGACGTTCGACTACTGGCTAGTGGCTCTGACTATGCGCGCGTCAACCTGTGGGCGCTCAACGCCGAGAGGTAAGGTAGTATGGGACACGAGCGCTACTCAATACCGTTGTTGTTCCGTGCCGACATTCGACTGCTGGCTACCCAGCAAACATTTCTGGTTAATATTCCGATAAAGGCACCTATTTATGGTCGCGAATATTGACCAAAAATGTTTGCTGGGTAGTGGGTCCGACAACGCGCGCGTCAAGCTGTGGGCGCTTAACGCCGAGAGGTAAGGTAGTATGGGACACGAGCGCTACTCACTAGCGTTACTGTTCCGGGCCGACGTGCGACTATTAGCCAGTGGGTCGTTCGATTATTTAACAGAATCTCTTAATGTGTTGTTTTTTTTTAATATTTTTTCTTGTCATAAAGTTGTTAGCTAGTTTTTATAGCCTTTATTCCTGTCTGTATTTTGTCATTTTGGCATCACAGGTCAATTTGACAAAACATAACACTGCAACACTGCTTGGCATATATAAAAAAACCTTAATACTGCAAACACTGCTTATAAAAAAATAACTAAACGGCTTTCCCCAGATCGGTGGCAACACTAGAGGCGCGCTTCAACGTGTGCTGCGTGCGATTCAACCCCCGTTCCTCATGCCACCTGGCGTTCGGCTCGGCCGACCACTGCGTGCACTACTACGACCTCAGGGCCCCCAGGGCGCCCCTAGCCGTGTTCAGGGACCACAGGTACTTAACATTTTTTTTTTACAAAACATGTTATCGTTTAATATCTAAATTATACACAACATTTGGCATTCATCATCAGCATCCTCCCACCGTTTGTCCCGTACGGTGACGGGGTCCGCTTTCCTACTTTTCTCCTTCCACTTCGCTCTATCCTGGACATCGGTTTCCGCTAACCCACAGGCGTTTAGATCTTTGGCGATGACGTTACGCTACCGCTGCTTTGACACCACACACAACACAACATTTCACATTATAATCATTTATTATGTCCTGTCTACCTTGAATTTTATTTCATAAATAGTGGCCAAGCATATTTTAGTTAATATAACCTCTTGTTAGTCGATTTCTAGGTTTTTTGGACTACAGATTTTAAAAACTCAACAATATACCTGTTGGATGTAAACTGACGACTTAGTAATATTTTTCTGGCAACTTTTTTTCTCTCATTTCTTCTATTAACTGTACTAATTACGACATTAGCTTGAGGAGTTTCGTACATTGACCCTATTAATTCCTCGTGCTAAGCGTCCTTTCTTTAACTTTACTTATATTGTCAACAGGAAAGCGGTGTCGTACGTGAAGTTCTTGGACGCACGAACGCTAGTGTCCGCCTCGACAGACTCACAACTTAAACTGTGGAAGGTATGAAGATTTACACTTTATATCTCTTTGACATAATTACTCATTTGTACTTATACCGTACATTTGACTGTTAAGCCTAAACACAGGAAATAAGTTTTTGGCAAAAATTTCATTTTTGGTACAAGCTTTTATCGCTGACTGTACTTTTCTTTCCACAGGCAACTAATGCTCATCGAGACAATTCTAAAAACCCCAAACAAAATTAGGTTTCGTTGTCTTATCACAGAGTTCCTATGGCCACCTCCGGTCTCCATCATCAGATCAGCTCGACGACACCATAATATTGAATTGTCACCCGACTTACATATGTATGCAAAATTTCAGCTCAATCGGAAACCGGGAAGTGGATCAAATTTAACTTGCAAGATTTGATTACAGACAATGGTCAAGTGAAACTAAATAAAAGCTTGTAAAAAAGTTAAAATTAGGTTGCTGATTTACTTATAGCTCAAAGGGTTAAAATGTGTAATGTTTTTGTTTATCAGGTGGAATCGCCCCGCTGCGTGCGCTCGTTTACCGGCCACGCAAACGAGAAGAACTTCGTCGGCCTCGCGACGGAGGCCAGCGGGCGCTACGTGGCCTGCGGCTCCGAGAACAACGCGCTCTACGTGTACTACGCGGGCCTGTCCAAGCCCCTGCTCGCGCACCGCTTCGACGCTGTGCGGGGGTTCCTGGAGAGAGGTGGGTTCACAAACTTGTAGGGCTCCCACCGAGGCCAGCGGGCGCTACGTGGCCTGCGGCTCCGAGAACAACGCGCTCTACGTGTACTACGCGGGCCTGTCCAAGCCCCTGCTCGCGCACCGCTTCGACGCTGTGCGGGGGTTCCTGGAGAGAGGTGGGTTCACAAACTTGTAGGGCTCCCACCGAGGCCAGCGGGCGCTACGTGGCCTGCGGCTCCGAGAACAACGCGCTCTACGTGTACTACGCGGGCCTGTCCAAGCCCCTGCTCGCGCACCGCTTCGACGCTGTGCGGGGGTTCCTGGAGAGAGGTGGGTTCACAAACTTGTAGGGCTCCCACCGAGGCCAGCGGGCGCTACGTGGCCTGCGGCTCCGAGAACAACGCGCTCTACGTGTACTACGCGGGCCTGTCCAAGCCCCTGCTCGCGCACCGCTTCGACGCCGTGCGGGGGTTCCTGGAGAGAGGTGGGTCCACACACTTGTAGGGCTCCCACCGAGGCCGGCGGGCGCTACGAGGCCTGCGGCTACGAGAACAACGCGCCATTCTTTGACAATTGCCAACCCCATGCCCCATTACAAATGTATGTTTTCTTGATAATGAATCAACGTATATTTTCAGGTACTGGAGGCGAAAGGCGCGAAGACGAGCCCTCAGAGTTCGTATCGGCGGTGTGCTGGCGACGCGCGCCGCCCTCCGAGAGACAAGTACTCCTCGCGGCTAACAGTCAAGGCACAATCAAAGTACTAGAACTTGTGTAGTCTGCCTAGGTTTCCTCGAAGAACGAATTTAAGTTCTACAAAAACTGTACAGGTTTTGAAAGGGACTTGGAGTTGCAAGCGTTATAACCTCTAGCCGCCCAGTGGCCTATAAAAAGGTCTCCTATTCCATTCTAATTTGAACTTTGTGTTGACAACATAAAATTTAATTTCGCTTGGCAAGGTTTGACGTATGGGCGGCTAGAGGATATAATATCACCCATTACGAAAGGGTCTCTTTAATGTAAAAATTCTAAATGTTTCCAGAATCGAATAACACAGATCGTGACTACGTTGAAAAAAAATCTTATCTTGTTCTGTCTATCAAAAGAAAAATGTCTGCGAACGCATGTAGTGTTACTGCGTTTTACTTTGGCCATAGCCCATAAATTTGGTCGTGTAGGTGTTCATACAATAGGGAGTATTTCTGCAATGTTCTGCCGCCAGAGTGCAGCACTAATTTGTTTAGTAAACCATAGAGTAACTTTTAATTATACATCATCATCATCATTTCAGCCTATTTACGTCCCACTGCTGGGCACAGGCATCCTCTCGTGCGCGAGAGGGCTTGGGCTATAGTCCTCACGCTAGCCCAATGCGGATTGGGGACTTCTTACTTTTTTTAACTTTTTACTTTTTACTTTTTTTAACTTCTTACTTTTTACTTTTTTTAACTTATACATACCACGCCTTAAAATAGTTATTTACGATACAAGTGCGAAAAAGAGGAAATTCGAAACGAGTGGCGATAAATTAAAACACGACCGAAGGGAGTGTTTTAAATCGACACGAGTTGCGAATTACCTATTCGCACGTGTATCGTACAACGTTTTACAGTACATATGGCCCTTTAAACTTTTGACATCGCACGAAAAGTGCTATTTTACGCACTAGTGCGGAAAAATAGGACCATATGTACTGTAAAGTTCTTTGACAAGTTTTCACTATGACTTTGATCAAGGCGGTTTGTTTACTTTATCTGCCTCTCTATCGATCGAATAAGCAAGAGTGATAGAGAGGCAGAAACCGAACTTTCGATTATCGTGTTTCGCGGTAGGCCATGTGATTGACCTAGTGACGCATGATGTGTCATTGATGATGTCAATGAGGTTTACTGTATGTGCTAGTGGTGCCACCTACGCAGAGCTTTGCCTAATATTCCCTATTTAGCGAGCTGTAGTGAGTTTGCCACGAAAAGTACCCTAGTGTTGTGTCGCTAGAACCCCGTGCCTATCCGTCTATGTATGTAATATAAGGTGCTAGAAGCGGGAGAGCGGACGTATTGAGACCATAGGGACCGTGCGCGTTATAGGGTCTGCCATCTTGTGGCCTGAATCAGAAACATATGTGCACGTGTACATTTCCAAAGCGAGTGCTACCATCTACCGTTCTAGTCGGTACGTTTCCTAGTTGTCAAGCGGATCCCAGGCTCCTATGAGCCGTGGCAAAATGCCGGGATAACGCGAGGAAGAAGAAGATCTAGTGTGCAATCAAAAGTATTGTTTTTTTTTATTTTATTTTTTATTATGAATGGGCTTACTCATGGCCACAGCCTAGCCGAGGCGTAGACGTGGCCTACGATGGAGCGAGCTCGCCCAGATGGTGCCTGTTCACTCTTGATTTGAAGGTTGCCGGGTTATAAGAACACGGGTTAGAAGAGTTATTGTTTTATATGAACCAGTACAGTACAGTACATACTTCTTATTACTGAGTTATGTTGACTTTAAAATGATAGGATGCGCTAAAACATGTATTCTTGTGGCGTTACTGGCCTGAATTAGCCATGAATCGTATGTCTTTATCTGTCATTTTGACTTATGTATTTGTAAAAAAGGGATGAACCAAAATTTAACTAAATCAGACCCGTAAAGTTTTATGAATAAGGCCCACTTGCACCATCCCACTAACCCGGGGTTAACCGGTTAAACCTGGAATTGCCATGGTTACCAGTACAATTGGACACTAGGTTAACTGTTTAACCGCTTAACCCCAAGTTAGTGGGATGTTGCAAGTGGGCCTAAGGGGGTCAGATTATAACTTTAACCGCCCGCTCTCCCGCTAGGCGCAACTGTGCCAAACGTAGTAAATGTAATGTGTATGTGTATAGAAAAGAAACTATGTATTATATGGGTACTTTCTAACTGTCTTGTAAGCAATATTAGACCTTACCCCTTATACTAGACTTGAATGTACGATTGAGGTCACAAACATATTAACAGGCCAACGTTCCAAAAATATATTTACTTACACGAACTTATTGTCAGTATCTTAGGGCTAGGGTTTGCACGACGGATCCGAATTGACAACATTTCAAAAATTTCAATATCCCTAAATCGAAAACCATTTCGAGAGGGGCTCCTGTAGATTACAAAAAAATATATTTTATATATTTTTTACGATTTTTTGTATTCAAAATCTCTAAAAATAGTTAAAACGGAAATTGACGTCACCCAGCTGCTTCAGTTCTGCCACTACAAGCAAAGAAATGACTTCCGATTGGGTTGACATTGTCATTGTCACTTCACTACCAGTGACACTTGACAATGGTTTACTAACAGTTCACATTGTTCGGATATTTTTCTTGTGTGATTTTATTATTTACGACACTGAATTATCACGACTTTCCAAACGACCCTGCATTTTAATGGACTCTACGGTACTTTCTTTAACCATGACCTATTTATACTCCCACAATAGGTAACGTGTCTTATCACCGAGCTATACCGGCACTTCATAGTACATAGTTACATACATTCTGTGGCCTATTTTATAAAGCTACAAGTTACAATTTACAAGCGGAAGTCTCGTTCTAACACATAGGGTTAGAAAGAGACTTCTGCTTGTAAATTGTAACTTGTAGCTTTATAAAATGGGCCACTGATATTAGGTACATACATTCAGATGATCTTCGCAAATAAATAATGCCCTTGTAGGTACATGATCCCAGCCGGCTGCTGCACACCACTGAGCTTTATTGTCCGTCGGAACAGTAAAAAACTTCTTTTTCGCCGACAAACCAGTGTTGTTTTGGCATGTTTTGAAAAAACAATGTTTAATACGAGGCATTTCTAGAAACAAATATTATTGAAAACGGGATGAAAACCAATCGTTTGACTTGAGTTTTGAAGTTTGTGACACTTGTTAATTTGTGATTTTATTTTTAACGTTTGAAGTTATGTGACTCGCACTGTTGTCTATGCTCAAACGTAAATTAATTCAACGTTTTTTCCAGTGTATGAAACAGATCCGTGACGTCACGATTCTCACAAATGACGTTTGTTACATACGCCCTTTTGTTTCAAGTAACAATATAAATAGATTTTATGACCAAAATATAGGACTTACGCAAAATAAAAAAAATACGGGTACCTTAAATTAGTGCGTTTTTTCGATGTAGACAATAAAAAGTAGCACTTAAAAATATGAAATGTTGTCAATTGTATGGGAAGATCCGCGGATCCGGATAATTTCATACATTTCGGATCCGGATTGCAGACCCTACTTAGGGCCTGTGAATATGTGATGTTCCATGGCAAAAGGTACCTTATGGCGGCTGGCGCTTACGTCGCATAGCGCCGCAATAATATTGGAGCGGCGTTAATAATAGCGTATGCGCCAACCGCCATAAGGTACCTTTACCCGTGGGACGTCACATATAGTTTTGAAACGTATCTTGGTCCAATGTGTATTTGCGTCTCACTTTTTGCTTAATGAGAGAGTGAGACGCAAAGCACATGGAACGAAGAAATTGGATAGGTAGAATATCACCCGTTCATAATAAGTCCGCCAGCGAAAACGATATATTACAATATCAAGTGTGAAACTACTATCCGATCACTTCACACACATATAAAGGCCCCTGTACACAATGGGCCAGCGCGGGCCATTGTGGGGGACGCATTTATGCGTTAGAGGTAGGGTTGCCAGATCGAAAGGCGCTATTATCGGGAAACAATATCAATTTTTCGGGATTTTGGGACTTAAGTCGGGAAAAAAAATACATTTAAATTAAAGTAATTGCATTAAAAACAACGATATTTTACATTATTGGCACTACGTCAGCTCGCTTGCTCGACGTCAGTTCGGGACTTGAAATTGTTGTTTTATAACGTGAAGCTGTTTTTCGGGACAGTTTACACTTTGTCGGGAATCGGGAACACATGCTAAAAATCGGGAGAATCCCGCCAAATCCCGACCATCTGGCAACCCTAGTTAGAGGGAGCGATATTGCTATCTCATTCTACCGAATGGCTGCGTCCCTTGGACTGGCCGGCGCTGGCCCATTATGTACAGGGGCCTTTACAGGGGATTTAGCTGAGTACCTAGATATAGAAGTGGCTGAGTAAGATAAAAATGTATTACAGTACATCTGGTGCTCCATTACGACACTGTGCTATAGTAAGCACATTACGTAACTACGTCGAAAATTAAAAGGGCCATATGTACTGTAATAGTACATTACGATGCAAGTGCGAAAAGTAGGAAAGCATTTTCGCACGTGTATTGTACAACGTTTTACAGTACAGCCGGCCTAGCCAAGGTTACAATCGCTATGGCTTCGACAACGAAAAGCATTATGTCTCTCTATCACTCTTCCATATTAGTGCGACAGTGACAATTGCGTTTCGATCGCTACGGAGCGGAAGCGATCGGCATCTTGGCTACGCGGTCTGATGGCCCTCTAAATTTTTGACAGAGGCCCGTATGGTCCTTAATCTCGCCCTAGGGTGGTAAAGAGTACCATATGTACTGTAAAATGTTGTACAATATACGTGCGAATAGGTAATTCGTAACTCGTAACTCGTGTCGATTTCCTATTTTTCGCACTTGTATCGTAAATAACTATTGTAAAATCTTCTGCTTTGTTTTCTTAGTACTAGAAAAAACTCTGTAGAAGTAAGCAGGAGAATATTTATCGGTATAAAAATATTATCTCAAATAGCATGATTATTACTTACTCAGCGTTTTACCTTAAACTCTTAATAATCCAGTAACTTTGTCGAATTTTGTAACCTGGCTATTTTGCGTCAAATCCGGTAGTTCTGATTTTTTGCAGGCTTGTTTATGATGTTGGCCCAATGAATAATCCAAGTTTGTGACCTCGAGCGCCGAACGCAACTTATAAAAATTTTTTTTTCCAATATAGGCACTCATAATTTTTTTTTATGGAATATAAATATTTTGTAGAACGTGGCGGTGATGAATTCCATATAAATTACCTACCTAACCCTTATATTATAGCTAAGAACTGATGTAAAATTATAACATTTTGAAAGGCTTGGATATTAGATGGACAGAGACAATTCTAGTGTCTTATTGTAGCACATTTAGTCTACTTTAAAAACGTCCTAGGAAGTTACTATCAAAAACTAGTACTTCAGGGTTATAATCGCCCAAATATAAAAAAATTGCGGTTTATTCGATTTTTGACAAAGTTGCGTTCGGCGCTCGAGGTCACAAACTTGGATTATTCATTGGGCCAACATCATAAACAAGCCTGCAAAAAATCAGAACTAAGGGATTTGACGCAAACGCAAAATGTATAATTTTACTGTATTATAAGGCCCAGCCATACAAATGAATAACCCAAAATTTGCCACTGAAGTTTGAACCTATAGTACAGGGAATAGAGTTCGTTTTTATTTGTTTGAAAATTTGCAAAACAAGAAATGCAACTCTGTTCCAATTGAATATGGTTTAAATTTCATCGAACTGATGAAATATTATAGGTCCGTGGGCCTTAGAAGGTTGAAACTTTCCTACTTAAAAAGCTTAAATTTACCTACTTCTGCGGAGTTATTTCTAATCCTAAATTATAGAATGTAATTAACCGTTATAAATGTCGTTTTGTAAAATATTACACAATTTTATCGGAATTATTATTATGAATTTAATGAATCTATTGTAAATGTTATATTTTCCTCAAACAATGTAGCTTTATTTACGTACATAAGTGCAGGGATGAGTTAAAAATAAGGACGTTTGACGTAAGGAGATCGCAATATCGTTTGCTCCCTCTGACTCATAACTGCGTCCTTTTTCATCTACAGGGTGGTCTAAAAATACGTTGACATTTTTTAATGCCGCGTATTGTTGATAAATTTAACAGATGATCAACAATATTAATTAAGTTTGCGTTTGTGTATCTGTCGGCAGCCGATCGTAAGATCAGGCATATCGTGAAATTCCTAGGCATATCGTGAAACGTGAAAATCTTTGACCCGTTCTCTGAGTCGACGGAGCTCCGCTACGCGGGTCTCCTATTTCTGGGCAGTTTGCCCTTCGGGCATATGAAGCAACCTAACGAACCTGTCATACCTATATATTGGTTTAATGTACCTATCGTCTAAACATTACACAGGAATATTACGATCTGCCTGATCTTACGATCGGCCGCCGACATATCCAAGCTAAAGGATATTTTAAGAACAATACGTTTTGCTCTAGTGAAATCATTGTAGTTTTTAATTACATTTTGTAAAAGACGGGTAAGTAAGAAAAATATTCGTAAACAAATCTTAGTCAATGTATTTTTGGGGGATACCGTATTTCATTTGAGGGAGCTGTTTTGTCTTAGCGATCAAGTACATTTTTCTGTCAGATTAATGTTCATAAATATCTATAAATCTGTATCTTTAGGTATTTAAATAAAAGTAAACAATTTGTACATTTTCGGGTAGTTACATATATTGGTTAACCGACTTTAACCATTATTTGATCATGTAATGTTTTCATCTACCCTCAACTGGCTTAAGGAGCCATTTGAGGGTAGATTTTGTTTCATCATCATCATTATCATCTCAGTCATAAGACGTCCACTGCTGAACATAGGCCTCCCCCTTGGACCTCCACTCGTACCGGTTGGAAGCGATCCGCATCCAGCTTTGCTTACTTTTCCTTTTACTTACTTTTACTTTTTAGCAGATTTTGTTTACTTTTATTTAAATACCTAAAGATACAGACTAAGTAAAAAGTGTGTGTGGTGTGTTGTACAGAAACATCACATTTCGTTCACCAAATCTGAGGAATCACAGACGACGCACTCTCAGCAGAGGGCCTACCGCGAACCACGTTCGACGTGTTGCCTTTCTGTCGCACTTGTAAATTCGTACGTAAGTGTGACAGGGAGGCAACACGTCGAACGTGGTTCGACGGAGATTGCTCCGACTTCGTGCTCGAACTTTGTGTTAAAAGCCCATCAACGTGCACACTAGCGCCACTGCTATAATCGTGATTATTAAAATTTAACGCCATGTATTTAAAAAAAGGGGGCCGCTACGTATTGTATTGTGTATTTAAGTGCCTTTTGAATTCATCAAACTAGTTTTTATATTGCTGGATTCGTCCTATGCGTCCAAAGTTAAAACCGCCGTTTTTAGGGTTCCGTACCCAAAGGGACTTCGCTGTCCGTCCGTCCGTCTGTCACCAGGCTGTATCTCACGAACCGTGATAGCTAGACAGTTGAAATTTTCACAGATGATGTATTTCTGTTGCCGCTATAACAACAAATACTAAAAACAGAATAAAATAAAGATTTGAATGGGGCTCACTGGGGAGTGATCAGTACTTGGATGGGTGACCGTTTTTCTTTGCTTTTTTTTTTGTTTTTTTTTTGCATTATGGTACGGAACCCTTCGTGCGCGAGTCCGACTCGTTTGTTTTGAGTTCATAGATCGACGAATCCAGCAACACAAAAACTAGTCTAATGTATACAAAAGGTATTTAAATACAGAATACAGTACGTAGCGGCCCCCTTTTTTAAGTACCTGTCTTTAAATTTAAATAATCACGTTTATTTAGCAGTGGCGCTAGTGTGCACGTTGATGGGCTCTTAATAAACTAAAGTGAATATTGGGCTTGGGAAATGTACGAAAAACGAATTGTTAGATTAGACTTCTAAATGGTATAAGTGTAATATAGATAGGTAAATCTCGCTCCATGTGGTGCCAATATAATGGTCCCTCCCAAGTTGAAGTTTTATTTAAATACCCTAAAATTGAGGTAAGGGGTCATCCATTAATTACGTCACACCAATTTCTAGGTTTTTTTACCCCTCCCCCCCCCCTTATCACACTTGGTCACATTTGGCAAACCCCTCCCTCCCTAGTGTGACGTCATATTTTTTCTACGAAATCGCCAAATCGAATTAAGTAAGTACCTAAGTATTATTAATATTTTATCAAAATATTTTTGACGATATAAATATTAGTAATTTTATAACCCAAAACTGCTTAGGAAAGAAAATTAAACGATTAAAAACTATTTTCGTTTTAAAAACTTGTTATTTAAATGTACAGCGAACTAAATATTTTAAATAAATTTTTGGTTACTGATAAAGTTAAAGTGACGTCACAAAGTTTGTGTCTCCCCCCTCCCCCATGTCACAATATGTCACATTTTCTTGACCCCCTCCCTCCCCCTAAACGTGTGACGTAATTAATGGATGACCCCTAACGGGTATACCTACATCCTGGATAGTACCCCTACCCCCCAAGTAAAACAATTATACTGTAAAACGTAATTCAAAACTAAAAAAAGTAAGACAATGTTGCCACTTTTTACTTGCGCGTCTTGTATTTATGTAAAAATAAGTTAATAAAAGTACTTTTTTTAATTGTAGGAGTAAAATTACTAATAAATAAGTTATCTTAGCGTGATTATTTATCAAAAGGAATTTACTATTATACAAACAAATTATTGCAGTGGCAACATTGTCTTACTTTTTTTGGTCTTGAATTACGTTTTGCAGTTTAATTAAAAGGTTCTTAGTCTGTTATAGTATATTTCTGTAACATAATAAAAAAATCCAGTCCAGTGCCATAGAATTATTTTTCTTAAAACTGTAACAATGTTAGAAAGAAAATAAATGAGTTAAAAAAACTGATACTTATTCATCAAAGAATTTGGGGTACAGGTGTGCAATACAAGGGTTCCTAACTCCAGAATAGATCTCGAGGCCAAATTTTAGATTAGGGGGTCTTATTCATCACGCTGTGGGTAACTTCACTAAGCGCCGCTTGCACCATCCCACTAATCCGGGGTTAACCTTTTATTCCTGGAGTTACCATGGTCAGGCCTATGGAACTCTCCGCGCGAGCTCGGATTTATACCTACGAATCGGCTCCCGTTCACGGTAGATAAGCGAGCCAGTTGGTTGCCACTGCCACACGCGCTCACGCACGGACGTCACCGCGCGCCGCACTGTCAATTTTTACGATAGTTACAAGCTACGTAGTAGGTACCTACCTACTATTAAATTTCTTTAATTACACATGTAATGTTTATTATGTATAGTTTTAGATATCTATCTATTTGAAATATTAGGTAGCAAATTATTAATTTATTTCGGTAAATGTTTATTTTAACGACAGTAAGTTAATTTTACACCGGAAAGTGCCTACTCATTTTTGCTCTGGTTAACTTATAATTGATTACCTGTATTCATGGGGGCTTCCCTTTATCTTGCATAATATCGATTGTCCGAAATACACTTCGCATAGCAGGTTTCGCAGAAACATTTTTAACCGAATGATACTTTTGCATAATTGTATAATTAGCATAACTGTCATGTCGCATAACATTCATTTGGCAGAATTTTGAATAGCAGAATACTACTATCGTCGATTTTACATACGCAGAATTGTATGTAGCATAAATTACATTCCACCGAATTTCTTATGGCATATTGCTCATATTGTAGACTTGAATTTCGCAGAATGTTATGCAGCAGAATAAAAGTTCTGCCGAAATTGTTACCGCATACTTAATACTCATGTCGCTGACTGAACCTACACAAAAGGAATTGCTGCCAGAACTACAGGTTAAGTTAGGTTAGAACTGCGACCCCTACATAAAAGGAATTGCTGCCAGAACTATAGGTTAGGTTAGGTTACAATTGCGACCCCTACACAAAAGAAATTGTTGCCAGAACTGTAGGTTAGGTTTGGTTAGAACTGCGGCCCCTACTCAAAAGAGGGTGCGTAACGGTCCATATAACAACTTTTGATATATTTTAGTCGATATAACGATTGAGGGACATAATGCACTTTTGCTATAACAATACATGGTATATTCTTCAAGAGTCTAACTATCGTCAAGTATAATGAACTTGTAATATAACAACTTCTAATCTAACATTAACAGCGTATATAATTAAGTTCGATATAACGCTCAGTTGGCATAATGTAGTACTGGTATAATTTGTAATATTTACTACTATTATAACAACCTACGTATTCGAACTTAAGGCAGGTCTCAGTTAAGTAGGTACGACGACGAGCGAAGCGAGGAGGAGTGTTAGGTAGAACTGCGACCGACTTTTTTTATTATAACCTCAACTTATTATTATACATTTGAATACATTATACCATAAATACTTATAACAAATATTCATTATATCCAGTAAACGTTATATCGAATAGCTTTTATATCGATTAAACATTATATCCCATGAAAATAGTTATTTTGTTGTTATATCAAAAGTTCATTATACCGCTTAAGTGATTATACACCATGAAATTATATCAAAAGTTGTTATATATTTTGAAAATATATCAAAAATTGTTATACGGATCATTACACACCCCTCAAAACTAACTATCCATCAAAATATTATTCTCATCAACAGTATGCCAATGAATTATTCTGCCTAAGGAAATTGTGCGAAAAGACAGTATGCCAAGTACATATTATTATTACGCTGCACAAACTTCTTCAATGATAAATATTAACTATGTAGTACGCGCTTATCATTCAACCTATTCCACATGAAAGTTACAGAGAGGTAAAACCAAAATTAAAAATATGTATGATTTATGAACGCAACTCCAACGCTGAACGGTTCCCGCGCCGTCATCTGTCACGCTCACGTCATTGTGTTTATTCATGTCAACCTAAACCATTAGAGCTTGATAAAATATAACATTTTTATCAGAAAATAATAGTAAATACATAATTAATATGTGAAAAAATTAAATATTAGTGTACGACAGTCCGACCAATTACAAAATTGGAAGAAAATACAAGAAGATTGAAGAAGGAAATGCTACTTTCGCGATCAAGGTCAAAGGCGGCGTCGTTTCGTGGATAGCATGGATAGCCATCCATGCCCGGATATCAAAATAAGAATCTAGCAGGCCATGGACGTACCTACTTTTTATTTTAGGTCTGCATTATCATCTCCATCTCAGCCAGCGGCGTAGAGAAAAAAGCGATTTTTCGCGTGGCGTATAAAAGCAATCTATGGCCTCCTCGCTCGCCAGCGACCGAATGTTTAATACATATCTAAAATTCCGAAAGGGAAAGAAAAAGGTAAGAAATATAGTGGAGAAATATCAAGTGCTTATTTGTTCATGATTTTCGACTATTCTAGCTAGGTGCATCTGCTAACTGCACATGGTGGTTGTGCCATGCACTAAGCATTCTGGGCCACTATACTAGGTGCGTCTGTCTGCTAACTGCACATGGTGACTGAGCTGTGCACTGCATTCTGGAGCACTATGCTAGGTGCATCTGTCTGCTAACTGCACAAGGTGGTTGTGCCAATTGTGCCATGCACTGTGCATTCTGGGCCACTATACTAGGTGTGCCTGTATGCTAACTGCACATGGTGACTGAGCTGTGCACTGCATTTTGGAGCACTAATTTAGGTGCATCTGTTTGCAAAATGGCTATGCTAAGTTTTTGGAGTACTAACCTAGGTATCTCTGATGATATTTGCACTCGGCAAATCATTCACATACTAATATTAGGTGCGTTCACTGCCAGTATCCTTGGGACATTGTGGTGTTGTCATATTCCTTACTAACAGCACTGAGATATTGCTCATGTCCTACCTGCCAATGGCAGTGGACTTAAGGCCACAAGTCTTGCTAGAACTGGGTTTTGTGGCGTGTTAGACTAGACACAGCTCTTAACCCCATGAGTTAATCAATGTGGTATGCCAAATAGGCCATCTCTTCATATATACTCATCCTCAAGTAGGTGAATTAAAACATTTATTCTTATTTCAGCAAGCAAAGAATTAAGCGAGTAAATCTTGACATTGTGGGACGGAGGCAGCAGAAATTTGGATATGGAAAAATCCTAATAGGACAACCTCGTTGTTTGTTTTCAGATATATAATTAAAAACATTACAAAACCAGTATGACCCAAACAAGATTATGCAAAAATAATCTGCGCTGTAAAATTTTATTGGTGCTCTGAAGATGAACCCAGTAACTTAAACTGCCGCTGGTGAGATTCTTGTCAGTAAGGAACAAGGCTAAGTATTGAAATGAAACAAAATAAAGTTTCCTGGTTGCTAACTGTGATGATTTAGCTCTCAATCAATTTTGTGCTGTAACCGGCTATGACAACCTGGTGTCGCTTTTAAGTGACTGACTTTATTTTGAGTGATGATCATCACTGAGAATCTTTGCTAAGGCAGCAGTCCTTTAAATACTAAAGCAAAATAAATGGCATTAGAGATTCTTTAAAAACATGCTGTCAACAAGTGATATAAGAATATCTAGCAGAAAAACTAATGGCTTACGGCCCGATACTTCAACTTCAAGGCCTTAATTATCAATCATATTTTTCAATGTATGTTTTTGCTGCTACTTGTATTTGTTTCATATAATTAAGTATTAATTTAACATTACAACAGACAAAAACCCTGGTCAAAAAGCAGCACTTTCTTCTCTGCAGTCATAATGTGGTCGCACTCAAGTGACATTACAACAGCCTGTGTCCATTTAGAACAAATTCTCATAAGCTGTGGTTTATTTAAATACACTTATTTAATTGCAGTGACATCATATTTACAAGGATTTCGTCATACAAAATTCAATTTTTTGTCTGTGCCAATACCTACAGGTATCCCGAAATATGATCACTTCTGTGAAATTGATAGTCAAATACTAGAAAACTAGGTGACTGTGATATATAATGTGTGTATATGCCTATGATGTTCTTATATAATAATGTAGGTAAACTTTATACAGTTTAATATTGACTTAAATATTTAAGTCAATTTAAATATTTATTTATTACCTATATATTTAAGACAAGTAAATTTATTGCAACTAACCAATTTAAGTCAACAGGGAATTGGAACTGTTATGAAACTAATGAAGTAATGACATAAGTCCATTTATTAGACTAGGTGTCTATATGTGTCAGACCTTCCATGAAGTGTCTAAGATCTAGAGGTCACACAATGAGCAATTGTTTAGATTATATATCAATTGTTGAAGCTCATTTTTAAATGTTTATACGATGTAGGTGCATACCTATACAAGATACACTTAATTAGTCTTGATACCATTACCTATATGGAGCTATAAATGAAACTAGCTCCTTAGTACTTACCTTAGAGAGCTGGGTAATACTAGAATTATTTCTTTAGCCGATAGGAAAAAATACAAACTTAAATAAAACAGAACAAGTCCTTTATATATTAGTCTCATTGTCATTATTTTTAATGAACTTTGCTCATATAAATGGGTTGTTTGTACCGATACCTACAAGTTTGGCTAATGAATATGGTTATGTGTGTATTTAAAGAGCTGAAAAGATAAAAGTACTTACTTACCTATACTGAATTTCGTATATTTTAAAGAAATACAATTCCAATATATCACCTAGTGTGACATAATTTGGTGGCTAATTAAAATAAAGGGTTATAAATATATATTTTTTGCAGAATGTTAATCACTTTCAGTAATACTTACACCCGTGTGGAAATTATGAAATGAGCCTAATAGAATGCATTACATTAATTTTGTTCAGCCTATGGTGGTCTTGTTTATGTTTGAAGACCCTCATTTCCGGTTTACCAGACTGAGATACATCTGAGAGAAGACAACACAGCTATCGCAATTACATTTCATACATAGTTTATTTACAAACTGGTGAAATGAAATACAGTATTTTTATGTCTAGGAACATTAGGCAGTGGTGTGAAAAGAAACATTACAATATTTTACTTAAATGATATATGTGCTGTGTCATAAGCTGATTGAATGAAAATAGTGTAAGATTTCAGATTTAACCCAAATTAAATTTGAAATTTCTTACAACATTTTAGAAATCTATATAGTACCTACCGAGTTATTGGTTATTATACAAATATCCTGGTGAAGTAACCCAGATGTTTTTTCTACATAAGTAGATGCTTTTGCAAAAAATATTTTATCTATGTTTTCCTTCCAATTGAAACGAAATCTAAGGTCTTAAAGTTTTAGGAAAAGTAGAAAGCATCAAGGCACGGTCATTGGAATTGCCCAGTTTACAAAATATTTATACGCATATGTACATATAATTGTATAGATTTGCGCCCCAGCTCTCATTTATAAAAACATTTTATTAACTGGTTTCAAGTTTCAACAGCGTATTATCCTGGTTACCCCAGTGTTATCCAGGAAGTGCCATCAGCCATCACTGAAGGAGAAGAGGAAGGGGAGAAAGGAGTACAGTGCGGTGTAATCCCTTGCGCCCAACACCGTCAAGCACACACACTTGAAATACTAGTGTATGTTATGTAAAAATAATTACATTCATTATTTTATGGCATCTGTTCCAGAAGTGCTTGCCGTTTTAATAGCATTACTTATGTAATGAGGGAGCTAGGTATAGATGTGTAAATAATTGTAAATCTGCTCGTGTGCTTTTATTGGGGAATAAGCTCTCCTCAAAACACAGACAGAATTGAACACTTTATGAAGAACGTTTTTTCGATTAAACCAAACTCAACCTTAAAGTGTGACCTAGGTACCCTTAATCGGTCTTAAATTATTTATTAACAATGTCACCAACTAATGAAAATCATTCATTACAGGATTAAGAAAAAGCAAAACATTATTATATCACTTTTATTAGCTGTTGTGATTGTGCACAACGTGCAAACCCTGTCCTTGATAAAATATCAAACTTTACTGTTATTCTGATTGATAAATTTCAGCAACCCTTGCTATCCATAGTATTATTTTTTTTCAGGGAAAGCACTAATTTTAAATTGGATGAGGTGTAAAACATTGATTGCCTGTACCTATATAAATAACAAACAATAATATTCGTGATGGTAGTTATTAACTTGTTAGTGATTATTTATTGCCCTCAAAATCATGAAAAAATCACTTCCCTAATGATTTGTAGAGGGACTAAGTCAACTCTTAAAGACTTGTATTGATAAGTATAATTTTATTTTCACCATCTATTTAGCCTGTTTTGTGCTGGTGTCAACTGTAAATCGTTTAGGAGTTAATATTGGTGGAAGAAAAACATCAAGGTGGAGTGATTCTTATAATGATTTTCTCAATTTCATAGTCATGGTTCTATCCAATAATTTTAGTAAATCCTTACTATGATAAATGAGAAAATAAGTGTTACTAAAAGTTGTAACCTGCAACACACTGTCAAGAGTTGCTTGTAGTTGTTGTATTCGTTAATAATTGCATCTCATGCTATCCTTTGATTTCTTTGATATTCCTATAATAATTAAGTTTATATGTGGTATTTGGTGGTATAAATGAAATACACCTATTAATAAGGATTAAATTATTTTTGTTTCAACTATCTAACTATACTGACGATAGACAGTTGATGAAATGATATCACTAGATCTCTAAATAATGTTATAAACTAAATATACATATATTTTGAAAATAGTTAATGATAAGTAACTAAAAAGGTACCTAATTTAAAATGAAATCATAATCATTGTTAATCAATGATTTCATTGTTGCAATACAAAGCCAAAACAAACTTTGAATAAGTACTTATCTCTAAACATCTACATAGTTAATATTTATCATTGAAGAAGTTTGTGCAGCGTAATAATAATTGGAAATTAAACGAACTTACCTGTAAGTGAAGTTCTATTTCAATTATATTAGCTGCACAAACTTCGAAATGATAACCCATCCCACCCAGTACCCACGTTGTCCTGAGACAACCAGGGATTCGTGTACCTATAATCCCTGTCAAAGTTATGATAATATTGGCTTTGCTGAATTGGAGGCCAAGTTGTTCCATCTATTGGCATATTCACTGCCAGCGTGAGCTACAAGTATAGCGGATACCATATGTTTTTCCGCTTTGTAGCGATAAGTACCTAAGAATAGAGAACTCTAGCGGGCTACTGGCAGTGAAAGTGTTATGTCTTGGCTTGTTACTCTAAACTAAATGACGTGAGCGTGACAGATGACGGCGCGGGAACCGTTCAGCGTTGGAGTTGCGTTCATAAATCATACATATTTTTAATTTTGGTTTTACCTCTCTGTAACTTTCATGTGGAATAGGTTGAATGATAAGCGCGTACTACATAGTTAATATTTATCATTTCGAAGTTTGTGCAGCTAATATAATTGAAATAGAACTTCACTTACAGGTAAGTTCGTTTAATTTCCAATTATGCGACGCAATTTTCGGCAAAACAATTATTCGATTATAGTATTATTCTTCAAATTCAGATTATGCCATTGCATTATTCTGCTTTACAAAATTGTGCGAAACAACAGTATGCCATGAAACTTATGCAAAAAGTAATACTGCGAAATGATGATTCTGCCAAGGGTTGCTATGCGAAAGTAAAATATGACAATAAATTTTATGCAACATATTAGTAATCCATTCATGGGGTTTCTATTATTTTTCTTCATTGTGTAACATTAATCTCTATTTGGTTTTAAATTACTTACACGAAGTTTTAAAACTAATTCTTGCTGGGATTATTGCGCGGTTTATAAAACGGCGTAAACGCTGCGGTTACTACAGGGACATATGACCTTTTAAAATCACTATTTCGCAAACACTAACGCATAATCATATTCTTTATTTATTAAAGTATTTATATCAAAACATACATACAGTTAGTCATACTTACAAACTAAACACACACAAGTTACTAACTAAACATTGCTGCCGCTCCTAGACGCTTCCGGTGCATAATTGGAATATTAGGTATAATTTAAGATTTAGCTTTCCTTTTATTTCACTCCGCTGTTTAAGTAGGTATTTATTTATCATTTCTAAGCGTCAGCAACCCTAGCGTTGTGCCGGTGCGCGCGGTGCGGGGAGCGGCGCGTTGAAGGTCACTCCATTGTATTTTTATGTAGGTATCAAAACGGTACGTACTTGCGTTTTGTTTGAGAGATAAGTATCTGTTCGTAAGAACTATTATATAATCTGTGCCATGGTTACCAGTACAATTTGACACTTGGTTAACGGTATAACCGATTAACCCCGGGTTAGTGGGATGGTGCAAATGGCGTTGCTCGCACTTGCAGTGAATGAACTATTAAGCCGAATGGTTATCAATTTGCCTCTGTAAAACCCCGATGCTTCGGTACTTAGTTTACGGAGAATATCATAATGACATTGCTAACGTTGTCGCATGATACGTGCAATGTTATCGGTTCGTCGAATAAACATCACACAGATATGCCAATGTTCACGGACCGACTTATCGAACAAAACTTATGGACGGAAGAATGTACTTAGCGGACATATATATCTGTCCTAATCGTAACACACGCGTTTTGTTAGAGAGTGAATCTTCTGTATCTAGTACTATTATTTATTCTGTGCCAAAACGCGAGTTTTTTCGTACCTAGCGGACATAATCAGGGGGCCTAGCCAAAACGCATTTCGAAAAAAGATATCGCTAACGAATCGATAAAAAATGTATGGGAATGACAGGTACCGTAGATGAGTTTGTCGAAAAATATTAACGAATACAAAAATGTTAGCCAAGTTGCAATGTTGTAACGAAACGCAAAACTTTCGTTACAGCCAGCCTAGCCAAGGTTACAATCGCTATCGCTTCGACAACGAAAACCATTATGTCTCTCTATCACTCTTCCATATTAGTGCGACAGTGACAGTTGCGTTTCGATCGCTACGGAGCGTAAGCGATCGGCATCTTGGCTACGCGGCCTGGAATTCGATATCTGTCATACATTGCCTAGCCGAGTGACACTTTTGACATGCGAAATCGAATCGTTATCGCCTCCTAGGTGTCGATACGTAGCGAGAGCTATCCCCTTGCAGATAACTTATCGAAGCACAAGAAAATGCCGTATAATAGTGTTTGTAAATTAGAATTTGTAGTAAAAAGCATACTTTAACATTATTGTGGGCGGCGAACAACGCGGAAGTCTCGCTTAGACGCAGGCGCCGTCTGAAAAATCGCCTATTGGAACTGCTTAGGAAAGGACTGCCCTTAGCTGGTGGCTGGTGGCTTTATGCTACGGGGTCAGATCAAAGGATAGTGGGCCGTACGCAGCATTTCACCCAAAGGATCCAATGTGACCGAGGCGCTGAATATCTACCTATCTATATTGACAGTGTCATGGAAAAATGGATTATGCACCCACAAATGCAACACGAAACAACGTCCCTGCAAAGGTAAGAGTGAGCCAATAACTTATCCCCACATACCTAATAAGTATATAAAATATGTAATTGATGCTAAAATAACTTCTTATGTGTTCCTGTTACGTCTTCAAATATAAACCGATGAATGGTGTAGATTAAATTTGGTACCCATATGCACACAGGCAAGCACTTGTTTCTCAATAGGAAAGTGAATTGATTGTGTAAAGGCAAAGGTATATAGGTAAAGGCTTTACAAATATAGATAAAGACTCGGGAACAAATGTTCTTCACACAAATAAATGCCCTTCCCGGGAAGCAAAACCATAACCTTCATAGGCAAGGTCACTAACGACTAGCAATATTGTAGTGTCATCCCATTTTCTTAAATTGATTTGAAAGAGACGAGACTACAGTGTTGCTACTTTTTGATTTCTACAATTTCTTGTCGAACTGTACAGTAAGCTCAAGAAGACTTGTGTTGTGGGTACTTAGGGTACTTAGATAACTATATATAGATGGTCAAACCAATTTGTCACTCAGTAAGAACCAGGAAAACTATACTCATACTTTTGGGTGCTAGTACTAGTATATGACAAAGCTAGTATGATTCTCTCTGTCTTTGTTTGAAATGAGACAGTCCTTTGACAAACTATACTTAAATACATAGACAACACCCATGACTCAGGTACAAAATATCTGTGCTCATTACACAAACAAATTTCCTTACCGGGGATTCAAACTCAGGATTAATATCAGATTAACCGGCAGGGTCACTAGTCACTACCCACTAGGCCAGACCGGCTGTTGTTATGCATATAAATTATCAACCATATTAATGAAACTTTTCATATTATGAAACATATTGTATATGACTTCTTTTGGCAGGCGCAGGTACAGTCAGCTGCAGAGAAATGGTACCACTCCTGCATACAAACTTCTATGTAGCGGTGGTACCTTTTCTCTGCAGCTGACTGTACCTACACACTATATAAAAATATATGTACTTACACAAAACATTTAGTTTTTTTTTGTCATATGACTGGTAGAGAATAGATAAATATTATAACCAAATGTTACAGAGTTTTTTGAAAAACTAAGCATTCATTTTGTTTCAGGTGACTTGGATATTCATTGCAGCCTTGACATATTTATGGTGCTCCAAAGCCAGGGTCAAGGGAAGAAACTATGACACATGTACAACCACAAAAATATATTGAGTGTTGTTTTACTATTTTAAAACACTACATAATATATGTGCAAACAAGAAAAGAATGCTTGGCTACTGATTTTATGCTGCCGGCAAAAAATACCTGCTGTATCTTTCATTAATAGATTTCCAATAAAATAAATTAACTTTTAACCCAATCATTGTTTCATTCATTTATTTATGGTGGTTACCACCTTAACCTTTGGTATGCTTAGGAGCAGATCTGCTCCCATGTACTTACCTATATTCAACTTTAAAAAATGCATTAATTTTGACGACCGGTCTGACCTAGTGGGTAGTGACCCTGCCTGCTAAGCCGATGGTCCTAGGTTCGAATCCCAGTAAGGGCATTTATTTGTGTGGTGAACACTAATATTTGTTCCTGAGTCATGGGTGTTTTCTATGTATATAAGTATGTATTTATCTATATAAGTATGTGTCGTTGCCTAGCACCCATAGTACAAGCTTTGCTTAGTTTGGGGCTAGGTTGATCTGTGTAAGATGTCCCCAATATTTATTTATTTATTTTATTTTATTTAATTATGATTGATATATAAATTACAAATTGTTGACAAGAGCATACAAAAGGTTAAATATGAATAGCCAGTAGCTTAGCGGGTGAGATTCCCTTCCCAAATTTCCATTCAAAGCAAAGATGGTAGGTAATTAAAAAATAATATTAAGTAATAATATGATTTATTGGTTTTGGTTTCACAGGCAGCTTTTATCTTATCTAATGCATAACATCTATGTATTCAATGTTCGCTTGACTTTTGTTAATTTCGAAAATGTTTGAAGTCTATGAAGTAAATGAGTTCACTGAGGTTACACTGATTCGGGCAAACCTGTTCACAATTTCACTTCACGGTTTGAATCATTACTAACACTTAAAGTATTGTCTCTTCTGGTCAAGTAAGCCAGCAGTGCACGTCCTTAGCACTGGTAACTGCCATGAAGGCGTCATTGCAGCGGCAGCTTTGACTGTTCGTGCCAACTTGGCGAGGACTTCTCAGCGTGGAAGAAGAGCCCGCGGAGCCCGCTCTTGCCCGCTCTGGCTGCGCCGCCGCCTTGATTGGGGCTGCGGTGACGACGGCTGTCTGAAATTGTTAAACTCAGGTCAAAATTATATGCAATTAACAACGCACTCTTCAACTATTACACTATATAGAGTTATTTTATCACGAAATTGTAATTAACTAAGTTAAACAAATGCCAAAATATTTCATTTGCTTACCGATAAAACAATTATTTTCTCCAAAATTAGATTCGCTGTTCACTTGACACTCTTGACAGCTGACGTTTCTTGACAGTTTTGAACGAGAACCACAGACTAAAATTAATTTTTATCGACTTGGCCCGTCGAATATGCGATAACTAAAAAGATTGCCTCTTGGCTAGGTTATTATAAACATTATCGACCAGTCGCTCGCGAACGTAGAGATCGAATCGATACGGAGCGAATGTAATTTGGCTACGGGCCCAGTACTGCTAATAGTTGACAATAGATGTCGCGGCGAACGAAAACTAATATTACAACCGGATTAACCGGAACTCAATTTTCAACTCCTTCTGCTTATAATATTAGTTGTAAATTGTTTTAGTAGTACATTTTTCGTCAGTAGCGAAACTTATGACACGGTATCAAGTAGCGGTACGGCCCGTAGCCAAATTACATTCGCTCCGTATCGATTCGATCTCTACGTTCGCGAGCGACTGGTCGATAATGTTTATAATAACCTAGCCAAGAGGCAATCTTTTTAGTTATCGCATATTCGACGGGCCAAGTCGATAAAAATTAATTTTAGTCTGTGGTTCTCGTTCAAAACTGTCAAGAAACGTCAGCTGTCAAGAGTGTCAAGTGAACAGCGAATCTAATTTTGGAGAAAATAATTGTTTTATCGGTAAGCAAATGAAATATTTTGGCATTTGTTTAACTTAGTTAATTACAATTTCGTGATAAAATAACTCTATATAGTGTAATAGTTGAAGAGTGCGTTGTTAATTGCATATAATTTTGACCTGAGTTTAACAATTTCAGACAGCCGTCGTCACCGCAGCCCCAATCAAGGCGGCGGCGCAGCCAGAGCGGGCAAGAGCGGGCTCCGCGGGCTCTTCTTCCACGCTGAGAAGTCCTCGCCAAGTTGGCACGAACAGTCAAAGCTGCCGCTGCAATGACGCCTTCATGGCAGTTACCAGTGCTAAGGACGTGCACTGCTGGCTTACTTGACCAGAAGAGACAATACTTTAAGTGTTAGTAATGATTCAAACCGTGAAGTGAAATTGTGAACAGGTTTGCCCGAATCAGTGTAACCTCAGTGAACTCATTTACTTCATAGACTTCAAACATTTTCGAAATTAACAAAAGTCAAGCGAACATTGAATACATAGATGTTATGCATTAGATAAGATAAAAGCTGCCTGTGAAACCAAAACCAATAAATCATATTATTACTTAATATTATTTTTTAATTACCTACCATCTTTGCTTTGAATGGAAATTTGGGAAGGGAATCTCACCCGCTAAGCTACTGGCTATTCATATTTAACCTTTTGTATGCTCCTGTCAACAATTTGTAATTTATATATCAATCATAATAAAATAAAATAAAATAAATAAATAAATATTGGGGACATCTTACACAGATCAACCTAGCCCCAAACTAAGCAAAGCTTGTACTATGGGTGCTAGGCAACGACACATACTTATATAGATAAATACATACTTATATACATAGAAAACACCCATGACTCAGGAACAAATATTAGTGTTCACCACACAAATAAATGCCCTTACTGGGATTCGAACCTAGGACCATCGGCTTAGCAGGCAGGGTCACTACCCACTAGGTCAGACCGGTCGTCAAAATTAATGCATTTTTTAAAGTTGAATATAGGTAAGTACATGGGAGCAGATCTGCTCCTAAGCATACCAAAGGTTAAGGTGGTAACCACCATAAATAAATGAATGAAACAATGATTGGGTTAAAAGTTAATTTATTTTATTGGAAATCTATTAATGAAAGATACAGCAGGTATTTTTTGCCGGCAGCATAAAATCAGTAGCCAAGCATTCTTTTCTTGTTTGCACATATATTATGTAGTGTTTTAAAATAGTAAAACAACACTCAATATATTTTTGTGGTTGTACATGTGTCATAGTTTCTTCCCTTGACCCTGGCTTTGGAGCACCATAAATATGTCAAGGCTGCAATGAATATCCAAGTCACCTGAAACAAAATGAATGCTTAGTTTTTCAAAAAACTCTGTAACATTTGGTTATAATATTTATCTATTCTCTACCAGTCATATGACAAAAAAAAACTAAATGTTTTGTGTAAGTACATATATTTTTATATAGTGTGTAGGTACAGTCAGCTGCAGAGAAAAGGTACCACCGCTACATAGAAGTTTGTATGCAGGAGTGGTACCATTTCTCTGCAGCTGACTGTACCTGCGCCTGCCAAAAGAAGTCATATACAATATGTTTCATAATATGAAAAGTTTCATTAATATGGTTGATAATTTATATGCATAACAACAGCCGGTCTGGCCTAGTGGGTAGTGACTAGTGACCCTGCCGGTTAATCTGATATTAATCCTGAGTTTGAATCCCCGGTAAGGAAATTTGTTTGTGTAATGAGCACAGATATTTTGTACCTGAGTCATGGGTGTTGTCTATGTATTTAAGTATAGTTTGTCAAAGGACTGTCTCATTTCAAACAAAGACAGAGAGAATCATACTAGCTTTGTCATATACTAGTACTAGCACCTGTAAGATTCATTAAAATTACTAATTATTAGAAACAGATTTAATGAAATAAAGAGTTGAATAATCATTGGTAATCTATAATTTAATAAATTTAAAAGTAACGTGATTGATAGTTGACCTTTGTAAATAGAAGGTAGTTGGAAGAAAGAATAAAAGACGACTGGCATGGCGGTTAACGGGCATTCGGTTACGGGCAGAGGTGAAGGGAGGACGATTGTGAAGTGAGAGGATTGGAGATTGAACTGTAACGGAATATTGTGATCAAGAAATATATTGCTGTTATGAAAGAAGGAATTTTTATTATACACCCAAAAGTATGAGTATAGTTTTCCTGGTTCTTACTGAGTGACAAATTGGTTTGACCATCTATATATAGTTATCTAAGTACCCTAAGTACCCACAACACAAGTCTTCTTGAGCTTACTGTACAGTTCGACAAGAAATTGTAGAAATCAAAAAGTAGCAACACTGTAGTCTCGTCTCTTTCAAATCAATTTAAGAAAATGGGATGACACTACAATATTGCTAGTCGTTAGTGACCTTGCCTATGAAGGTTATGGTTTTGCTTCCCGGGAAGGGCATTTATTTGTGTGAAGAACATTTGTTCCCGAGTCTTTATCTATATTTGTAAAGCCTTTACCTATATACCTTTGCCTTTACACAATCAATTCACTTTCCTATTGAGAAACAAGTGCTTGCCTGTGTGCATATGGGTACCAAATTTAATCTACACCATTCATCGGTTTATATTTGAAGACGTAACAGGAACACATAAGAAGTTATTTTAGCATCAATTACATATTTTATATACTTATTAGGTATGTGGGGATAAGTTATTGGCTCACTCTTACCTTTGCAGGGACGTTGTTTCGTGTTGCATTTGTGGGTGCATAATCCATTTTTCCATGACACTGTCAATATAGATAGGTAGATATTCAGCGCCTCGGTCACATTGGATCCTTTGGGTGAAATGCTGCGTACGGCCCACTATCCTTTGATCTGACCCCGTAGCATAAAGCCACCAGCCACCAGCTAAGGGCAGTCCTTTCCTAAGCAGTTCCAATAGGCGATTTTTCAGACGGCGCCTGCGTCTAAGCGAGACTTCCGCGTTGTTCGCCGCCCACAATAATGTTAAAGTATGCTTTTTACTACAAATTCTAATTTACAAACACTATTATACGGCATTTTCTTGTGCTTCGATAAGTTATCTGCAAGGGGATAGCTCTCGCTACGTATCGACACCTAGGAGGCGATAACGATTCGATTTCGCATGTCAAAAGTGTCACTCGGCTAGGCAATGTATGACAGATATCGAATTCCAGTAACGAAAGTTTTGCGTTTCGTTACAACATTGCAACTTGGCTAACATTTTTGTATTCGTTAATATTTTTCGACAAACTCATCTACGGTACCTGTCATTCCCATACATTTTTTATCGATTCGTTAGCGATATCTTTTTTCGAAATGCGTTTTGGCTAGGCCCCCTGATAGTTCCATTACTTGACGTTAGATGTCGACTTACAGTTAATAACATATACTAATCTATGATATCGGCTACGAAATAACTCGCGTTTTGGCAGGGATGCCAACTTAGTGGTTTTACCACTAAATTTAGGGGAAATAAACCAGCTAGGGTTTTTTTTAGGGGCAAAATATTTTTAGTGGTTTTTTTAGAGTAGAAAAGTGCGGCAAATTTGAAAAAATGTAGGCGTGAAGGGGTATCGTCTCATAGAAAATTAGAATTTCGCGCCTTTTTCTACTGACAAGATTTTCTTGACCATCTATGTATAACGTTCATATGTATGATCATTAAAATGTCGAACCGGTTGAAAATCATAATAATGTTCTAAATTTGGAAAATCTATAATACCTAATTTCTTTTATTTTTTATTTAGTGGGTTTTCCAAAATAATAGTACAGTTTTAGGGGTTTTTAAGTTGAGCTCAGGGGTAAAAAAAAATTGGAGTTGGCAACCCTGCGTTTTGGAAGAAAACTGATGTACGGAGTTACCACTCTTTCTTTACTCGTACTTATAAATATTACTCTATGGTGGCACTGAGGTATGTTATCGGTCCGGAATAACAAGAAATAGTAACAAGGCACGCTTTATACAGGGTGAAATTTAATTCACTGGCCATATTCATTCCCGGCACTAGGTTACACTTAAGGAACCTATTTAGCGAAAAAAAAGAGTACACTTTTTTTTAATTTTCATTTTTCAATTTTTAAATAGTTTCCATGAGTCGTGGTCACCCTATTACCACAAATGTAAACAAACCTAATAGTAGGTTTTAACAACAACATCAGCAAAACCCTTATCTGACCTTCAATAAACCTTATAATCGTTGCAATAGAGTCCACCCTGTTAGTGTTGGCGATGGTAGGCAGGTTTATCAATTTCGAGGGTAGTCTAAACTAAACCATTCCGCGCTAGCGGTAAACATAACGGTAAGCATAAATGATTAGTCACTCGTCACTCGCCAACCTTAAAATAACCATCGCGCGCGTACTAAGGTTAAAAAAAATGTTTTCGAACCGGGAATATTACGAAGTGGTACGGTGTGTTATTATTAAGTGGTGAGTGTTTACGTGGTGCACAAAGATTATACGAAATGGAATCCGTTCCACGCCTTCGCAGACAAGGATTGAATCCAAGAGTACCATCTCGTGGGACTTTCGTTAATTGCGTCGATTGTTAATCAAATGTACGTAAGTTGATTCAATTTTTTAAATACGCCTGAATGCAAAGATTCCTGACCTAGTTTTTACTCATTGTTTTTAAGCCACGGACGTTTTGTTAATAATCATTCATTAGTCAGAAATAACATTTTAGATTAAAAATAACATTTTAGATTAAAAGCCCGTTAATATGAAAGGAAAAATTAGCAACTTATGTAGGTAATCTCGCTGCAATAGGGTTCATAATTGGTGACGCGATTGCAAACAGCGGGAGGGGCGGGTGTCAATGACCTTAACTGATAAGATAAAAGCGGGTGTAGTGGGTAGTTGTCGGTTCACCATAACGTACGAGGTTTTTAGGACAACTTGATGATGAGTTATTTCGAAAAAAATGTACTGAGCGGTATTAAAAGAAAAAACACGTGTTTAATATTTTTTCGAGCTCTTTCGGTTGTTTCAATTTGGCCAGTGAATTAAATTTCACCCTGTATGTTATAGGCTGTGAATGTACTATGTACTACCGACAGCGCTACGATAGCGTAATGAAAACTATATTCGTATAGTCTGGAGTATACGTATATTTGTCAGTATCAGCAAAGACATAACTAACTTCGTATAAGACGAATAAAGTCTAAGGAATAAACGTGCCTCGAAATTCAAGTAAAAGTCATTCTCGAATACCTAGATGCCGCACGCACCTTTAGCGTATCCTCGGCTAGATGGCGTGACGACACTGTTTCATATTTAACAATTTTAACACATAGATATCAGTGAATGAACATGGATCAAAATGATATAAAAATAATAAAATCATTTATCCATATATATAATTTTTTTGATAACTTTATACGTTTTCATTTTGAGTTTTAGTCGTGTGTCGATAGATGGCAGTAAATTTACAGTGACTACAAAATTTACAATGACAGGACCCCTCTATACTATCTATTCTTTTTGGTATCAGTAAATACGAACAAAAAAAACATATTTTTGTGCTAGTACATGATGGTACTGAAAATGTTTGGACATATCATCCGCAACGAAAAGTGGATGGAGCGGTTGGTAGTGCAGGGTAGAGTGGAAGGTCAACGTCCTCGCGGCCGATCTCCAAGCTCAATAGTGGGACCGGATTTTTGCACTATAAGTTTTGATAATTCTAAAGTTGAAAAAGTGATACTTATCTGATATGGGACATATTTTTAAGCATATTTGCAATATATGATGAAAAGTTAGAACGAGCGTTAGATATAAATTAGGTATTTATATATTTTTAGTAATGATTTTTTAATATTGAATTAAAGTGCAATGTTTAAGTTCCATTGTTTATAATATGTATGACGCTTTATAATGTAAAATTATTAGAAATTTTTTTAACGTGCTTCTTTGTCAAACTACAAATTAGCTTATTATTTTGTCGATATTGAATTAAAGTTTAATAAATCCACAACAACATATCTCATTTTTTAAGTTAATAGGCAAGCTAAAAAGCTAGAAGAATAAGATATATGCTCTAGAATTAATATGCATTTTTTGTCTTATAAGATCTAATATTGAATTAGAGTCTGTAAAAATAAGTCTATTACTATAAAATAATATACGCAGCCATATTATGGAAAGTAAGAAATTTCTGCGTGTAGCTTGCATTGTAATAGTAAAATCTAGTTAAAAAGGCGCGAAATTCATACATACGCCGCGCTGGCCGCGTAGCCAAGACGCCAATCGCTAACGCTCCGTAGCGATCGATACGCAACTGTCACTGTCGCACTAATATGGAAGAGAGATAGAGAGACATAAAGTTTTTCGCTTTCGAAGCGATAGCGATTGCAACCTTGGCTAGGCCGGCTGGTCCGTCAGTCGCCGGCGCGGCGCTCGAGAGCCTATCATAGCCTACCTATACTTCGCCCCTCGCCCCACCTCCCGCTCAGTAACACTGTCTGTCTTTTCTTATCATTCATTTGTTTGTTTACCGTGCACATATATAAATTAGATGCGGGCATTACGTGAAATTAAAATATCTTATTACGTAAAAATACCTACAGCTGGTCAATCAGATCTTGGCAGTAGAAAGAGGCGGCAAATTTGAAAAATGTAGGCGCGAAGGGATATCGGCCCATAGAAAATTTGTGTTTCGCGCCTTTTTTTAGTGACCAGATTTGCTTGACCAGCTATATTTCATTATCTTGACTAATATTGTAATAAAAATGTACAAGATATTCACAACTATTTTTTACTATACATAGTTTGTCAAAGGAATATCTCATTTCAAACATAGACAGAGAGAATCATCATACTATCTTTGACTTACACTAGTACTAGCACCCAAAAGAAAAGGATGAATATAGTTTTTTGTTTTTATTTACTGACAAATGGTTTGACCAACTTACTATACCTATTTCTGGTTCCTATTGTCATGTCCTGTCCTATTCAAGGTCAATATCATAATATGTATATTATAATAAACCAACTGCTCAATATTACACGGTATACATCCTGAATATACAATAAGGTAAGCACTTACCTTATTGTATATTCCGTGTGGGCCGTATATGCCTATATACGGCCCGCCTTAAATTAAAATGGTTTTTTTAATAAACAGGATATGAAGTATGAAAAACTCATTCAAATAGGTTTCTCATTTATTTAAGTTTCTTCATTATACCAAAATAGTTATAAAAATATTACGATACTCTTGGAAAATATACCTTAAAAGTCCTATTATGGGCCTTATTGAACACTAGCAGTGTATTACTTAATCCCGCAAAAAATAATCATTTTGACAGTAGGTAATAACAGATTTTATTGTTTTTAACTTAAGAGTTATACATATACAAATAACAATATTTGATACTTCATAACAGGAGGATTTATTTATAATAAGTGAAAATAATTATTTTGGGCCTTAATAACTAAAGATATAAAAATTGTCTAGTTTACGCGAAAATAGTAGGTAACTAAACTTAAATCTTTATTAGTTACACTAGTATCATCTTTTAACATCTGGGGGCACGGCAGTGCCCCTGCCAAGACGAGCAAAGCGCAAGGGCATTATCTACCTTTTCTCGAAGCGCTTCGTCGTTTTTTGGAACCCTCATAACTTGGGGTTGGATTATACAGTGGAACCTGGATAATTGCAATCTCTAGGGACCGGCCAATTTTTGTCAATTAACCAGGTTTTTCATTTAAGCAGGTCGTGTCAATTAACGAGGTTCAAAAAATCGTTGTGTCAATTATAGAGGTTTTCATTAATAGAGGTTGCGTTCTGACAAATTTCTTTTATGGAGGTGCAAATAACCATTTTAAGTAGATTTACACGCTTACATTTTATATATAGCTTCCGTCTATACTTGCACTTTTACACTACATTAATTACCACTTTATTTTCTTATCATTTGGGTTTAAAAAATTCCCTTGAATTGTAGAAGAAAGTTTTATTAGAATGTAAAAAGCATACTTTGTTTTTTATTGATCAAAACTATTTCACTTACAACAGGCTGTGATAGATACCCAATAAATAAATTAAATTCTGGATGGAGATATAAAATAAAATGATCATTGCTATTAAAATATTGTTTCTGCTGTAGTTATAACTACATTATTTCAATTACAGAGGTAATAAGCAAGACTCGTTTCAATAATAGAGCTAAAAACAAGAGCAAAAAAACGGATTTTTTTAGCACAGTGTCAATTATAGAGGTCTTAAGTTGCGATGTGGTCAATTATAGAGGCAAAATTACGAAAAGCACTAAAATCTAACTTGCAATTATAGAGGTTCCAAAATTTCAATTATAGAGGCCTTTTGGTCTCAAGGGACCGGGACCGGACTTTTGGTTGCAATTATTGAGGTTTTCCATTTATCCAGGTGCCAATTAACCAGGTTTCACTGTACCAGATAAACAAAGTTCTCGGACTTATTAAGCATATCAATTGCATAGCTCTTATACTTTAGATTTTATTCATATCTAAAAACTTCGATTTCGTCACTGACTCACTCACTTGATGATCATCAATACCGGGTACTTCCAGAATCCTCTAAGAAGCTAAAATTTGGTATGTAAGATAGTTTTAGTACACAAACAACAAATAAATTCAAAAACTTGAAATTTTTTATACCTAAGGGGATGAAGAGGGGGTTTAATTTTGTACGGGGAATCAATAATCGCTGAACCGATTTAGTTGAAATTTGGTATGTAGATAGGTATTGTTATGGGGAAGGATATAGAATAGATTTCAACCTCAAAGTTTACCCTTACGGGGTGAAGGCAGATTTCAACTCCAAAGTTTACCCTTACGGGGTGAAGGGTTTATATGGGGAATCAGTAAGAAGTACATTGTGTAACAGATACCCCCAGATACTTATTTCAGGATTTTTAATAGTAAATCACCCCCAACCCTTTAAATTAGGGCATGGAAGATTGTCATAAGCAACTTACAAAAAGAAGTGAAATCCCACCAAAAACATTTTGATGTAAAATGTTGTCCAAACGAAACCATCGCACTGTCAAAAAGTTATCAGATCTCTTGCCAAGCTTCTAACTCTACAAGCCCTCTAACTTTACTAGCTCTACACCAAAAGTATGTGGCTTGGTCGTTTCCTTTCTACAAGAACTACTGTAAGTATAATACAAAAACCGCCCAAATGCGAGTCGGACTCGCGTTCCAAGGGTTCCGTACATTACACAATTTTAACAATATATATTTTTTTAGAGAAAAGTGAGTAAAATGTCTTTAAAAAACCCGTAGGGATCGGAAAACTAGGTACTTAAGTCCGACTCACGCTTGACTGCACATTTCTAATAGGTTTTTCTGGCATCTATAGGAAAAGAGCTAATATGTGTAGCGGAGATAAGGGGGGGGGGGGATGGTCGGGTGTGTAATGATCGATATAAAAATAATTAATATATTTTCTGTAGATATAACAACATTTAATATAATTTCAGAAAATATAATAACTCATTTTGTATAATATACATTTGGTATATTATTAAAATGTTTCATATCATTTTGTATAATTATCTTTTGATATAACACTCATTTATTATAACGATCATGTGATATAATGCTCATTTATTATACAAGTATTATTATATAAGCATTATTCGGTATAATAATATAGTAAAGGTATGTTTATGACGACATATGTAAATGTTTAACGCAGATTAGGTAGTGGTTTGTTTTGTGTAATGGACGCAAATCTAACCTAACCTAACCTACTTTTCTGGTAGCGGTTCGTTTAGTGTAGGGGTCGCAGTTCTTAACCTAACCTAACCTAGTAAGTATTCTGGTAGCGGTTGGTTTTGTGTAGGGGTCGCAGTTCTTAACCTTATTACCTACCTAGTTATAAATAGCAGTTCGTTATATGTAGAAATAGTCGTTTTTTCTAGTGTGTAATAACGAATGTGGAATTATATATCTAATATGTACATTATATCAGCAATTATACTTTAGATGAAATAACTTTATATCATAAATTCAGTATAGAAAATATGCATTATACTTGAAGAATGTTATGCTAAATGTTATTAGATCAATTAATCTTTATATAAAATGATAATTTATATCATATGAAAATATATTAAGTGTTGTTATATCATTTATTAATTATACTAAATAAGCGTTATTGCAACTGATATTATAATAAAAATGTTTATAGCCATCGATACGCACCCGGGATGGTCATTTTTTGCGTATTTTCTTAAATAACTTCTAAACTATTTATTTTAAAATTATGAAAAAATATATCTGAGGTTCTTACAATGAGCCCCTTAATTTGATATATAACAAGATATAGTGTTTTTTTCTTCTATTTATCATTCATCTCAAAAGTGACCCCTTTATTTGAATTTCTATTATTTACTTTACATGTATGTTCTTGGGTTATAGACTTACATGTGTATACCAAATTTCAACTTATTGGTGCAGTAGTTACGGAGCAAATAGGCTGTGACAGACGGACAGCCAGACACACGAGTGATCCTATAAGGGTTCAGTATTTTTCCGTTTGAGGTACGGAACCCTAAAAATAATGAATTTAATAAATTTTTCACCTTATGCCCATGTGGCGGTAGCGAAACAGCCAAGCCACATATTTTGACTAAGGTGTAGAGTTAGTGAAGTTAGGGCTTGTAGAGTTTGAAGCTTAGCTCGACAAGAGATCTGACAACTTTTTGACAGTGCGAGTCTTATGGTTTCGTCTTAGCAACAATTTATATGAAAATGTGTTTGGTGGGATAATTTTTTACCGTATAAACATTTATTCGTAACAAATAAGTATTATCTTTTAACATAATTTTGACAGTACATCTGGTGCTACATTACGACACCGGTGCTATAATAAGCACATTAAAACACTCCCTTTGGCCATGTGTTAAAATTTGTTACTGGTTGCAAAATATCTATTTTTCGCACTTCTATCGTAAATACCTACCTATGTATTAACAAAAAGAGTCACTTGTAAATACTTACTGCCTTTAAAAAGTATAAGTGCCTCAATGTTATTAGACTTTTTGATTCTATAAACGTCTTTAGGTCAATAAAGCAAGTGATAAATTATTAGAGTTAGACCAAGAAAAGTCTGCAGCAATTTTGACAGCCCACGCAGTGCAAGTGTTATTTATAAGTCATAATTTTATAGAAGTTTCTTCAAATCGACCGTATTAATAAGTGATTAAAAATATTCAAAATTATCTTAAAATATTTTAATCTAATATTTCATCTCATACGTTCAATAAGGCCCGGGACTGGACCTTTTTACCTGCACTGACAGTGGGCCTTCTTAGCAACAAGTACAAATTCAGAAAAATTGGGAATAATAGGGAGCAACTGTTATTTTTGAATGCTGGGCCTTGTTACCCACCGGGCCTCATATGCCTGCACTTCACCTACCTTATTTGTTTTACAAGGGGAAAAGTTGTTGATTAACCGCTCGTGCTAATATTGATACCCAAACAAGCGAAACATTTTTTTTTATTAAATAGGAGGCAAACGAGCAGACGGATCACCTGGTGATTAGCGATTACCGCCGCCCATGGACATCCGCAACACCAGAAGGGTTGCAAGCGCGTTGCCGACCTTTAAGATGGGGGTCTTTTAAGGTTTGAAGGTCGTATCGGACAGTTCATTCCACAGTTTGGCTGTGCGAGGCAGGAAGTACATTCACAAATTCAAACATTCTAAAATTGAAGCACGAGCGTAGCGAGTGGTTCGTAAAATTGAACCTTGAGCGTAGTGAAGGTTTCGAGGGACGAAGGTTAAATAAAATTTTCATCACACCAGCTCGTAAAGGCCCTCTTGATTGTTCGAAACGGATAAGAAAAGTGGCATTTAATTTGATGCAAATTTTGAGTTGTTTCCGTAGGTAAATTGGATCAGTTGGTTGGTAATATTGACTTTAAAATGATAAATATTGAATAACGTTAGTTTGAAATTGATTTTATGATAAAGTAAATATTATCGGAGATGATCGCTCTTAAAAAATATATGTCGCTAGTCATTTATAACCTAAAAGCGCCAAATTACGCAAAATTATATTGAAATGACACCTGTGTATTGAATTTGAAGAATACTTTAACAAGGGTAGTTATCTGTATGACAATGCACCTAAAATAATTTTCAAATGTATCTATTATTTCTATACTTAACACGATAACGAATTCTACGTAAACGAAACCGCGGGCAATCCCTAGTACATATAGAAATAAATAAGGGAAGGTAAGTTTCCATTAGTGTACTGTGTAAAATAACTATTTACCATTGATAATAATTTTATAAACGCTTTGCGTATTTTAAGGTCACCGCGCTAACCGCTAGCCCGCGACCGTCGATCGCTGCCTCCTGCCCCAGCGCACAGCGCGGCGCGCGAAAACGCCGCGCGTTTGAAATGTAACTTAATATAAGCTCGGAATGCATACTTACGTATCAGTATTTAGTGTCGCCGTGATTTTATATTTCTAATCTTTTGTGTGAGAAGTAAGATCTTTATTATGACCGTGTAATATTAACTCTACAGACTTTAATTCAATATTGGCTATACTGCTTAACCAGAAATCAATATCTAGACAAGCACATTGTCTACATTTCTAACTTTTTACATGTATACTAAGTTGATAGGTAATATCGTAATTTTGCAATATCAGCTACTCTAATTCTGTATTTATATAATAATTCGTGTTTTTACGTTCACCAGAAAGCAGCTGTTCCAGATTTCTAAAAACCGAATATTGTGAATAAATTAAAGTGTTATTGAATATGTTAAAGTTTTTTGTAACTTTAATTTTATATTTACATAGTTATTTAGCAAAAATTGAAATATTTAAATATGGCCGAACGCTCCACCTAAAATTTTCTAACTTTTTACATGAATGTTATTTAACATGCTTACAATAACATATCAAAAAAGAAAAAACTTTAATGTTATCAAAACCCATTTTTGTTCCACCGCTGGTCTACAAGGTGGACGGATCTCATAAAGTTCACGACGAAATGTCCCCTGACTGAGTGTGCTCGGAGTACCACAAACAGAGGGAGATGAAGGAGTACGTATTACAACAGCCACAATAAACATAGGAAAGGACAACCCATAACCACGACCACTCTGACAAGGGTGTACGACTAAGGACTCGGAGTAATTAACAATGGAGCCGCCATTAACAGGCGTTCCCCTATGTCGAAAATAGGCGGCCAATGGTCAACCACATGTCAACCATATGTATGGACTGACGTTTATCTGACATGACGTACCTATACATTTGATGTGCCCCTCCCCCGCAAAAAACGGCAGACTATTTTGTTTAGACATGGCGTCTCCGTTGGTTATATCCTCTAAGACTAACGAGGGCATGATTCTCTGTCTGCTTGAAATGAGACAAACTGTGGCCAAACTACATAGAGTTAGTGGTTAAACATAACTTAATAAAACTTTTCACGAAGATAACCGTCAAGAAACGGACAAGGAATGCGTCAAAGGCTGACGCCGTCAAATAAATGATATGTAGGGTAGGGTAGCCGAAAGCGGGTATAAGGTAAGTGTCCCTGTGAATGACACTATTAGGAGTAAATTAAGACATTTACCCGGAAAACTACTTAACTATGACCCATACAGACTATTGGTGTATGCAGATTTATAAACCAGTTCTTCCTTAATATCAGCGGAACAATACATTGTATAATAGTAATAACAATTATAAATTATTTCAGTTTTCCTCGACATCTGAAATTGTACCAGTGGATAACTGGCGAAATTTCGAATGTCCCATTGTATGACTATGAAAAAAAAATTTCGTTGACCCAGTGTTTGACATGGAGGTGCATCAAGTTTACATGATAGCTGTAACCAATGTATGACACTAGTTACGACCCAATGAATCACACCTCAATACGTAACTGTCATTCACTCCACCACCATAGTAAAACAGTGTATGACACTCATGTCAGATACTACTCACATGATCGAAAAATAATTGGTTTTTGCAGAGTATATTAAAAGTATGTCTTTCTTCCTTACAACATGGTCAATATTAAATTTCATAAAATATTAGTAATTTGTGCGAGTGAATGACATAGATGTCATACACTACTAAAGGCTAAATTTTTTTACCAGTGTACCTATGACATGTCTTCTAAATACTAACGCCCAAGTAGCATTGAAGTGTCGGCAACATCAATATACCAGCCAATTTAGAACTTAGAGTGATTTAAGGGACGTATAAGAGTGTCAGAAAAGATTTAAGCTATATAAAAGGTACTTTACAGACATTATACAGCTCAAGCTGTATAAAATCATTATAAAGGATTCTGCGGAAGCATGGGGTGCTTTATCAGAATATAAAAAATCTACTATAAAACTAAAAGTGTTGTGAGAGACTACAAGCTAATTCTATCGTAAAAGCTGTATACAGGCTGTATTGTAGTAACACTTGGCACTTTTAGCTGTACAAAAGTATCTGTCAACTCCGTTTTAAAACATTAAGTGTTGTGAAACACTACAAGCTAATTTTATCGTAAAAGCTGTATACAGGCTGTATTGTGGTATCACTTGGCACTTGTAGCTGTACAAATGTATCTGTCAACCCCGTTTTAAAGCTATTTCTTATGGCGTAATCTTACTCTCCTATAAGAATAGTAGTTGTATAACTTCTGTCTGTAAGGGTATTATAAAACCAAATGAATAAATGGCAGCTATAGTACAGCTTTTTTCTGTATTACTGATAGAGTCGCTTATAACAATCTTTTGGCATAATTTTACTCGTATAAGTATAGTAGTGTAATAATGATTTCTGAAAATAAGTGTATTATAAAACTAAAGGAATATATGATAGTTACAATACAGGTTTTTTATTTGTTATACGGATCTCTAAAGAGAATTATAACTTATGTACGGAGAACCGAAATACAGCCAAACGAATACAAATATTCTATTATAAAGCTGTATTAATTACAAAAGCTGTAAAATACACTCCATTTATTACACAGCACAGCTACTAAGATTATAATGCTCTCCAACTATCCTGTAGGCTGTTTAAAAATTGTCGCCATTTTACAATAAAAAAAAAACGTATTTGTAAATATAATTAAAGAAATACTTGCAAATATTTAGCAGACTAACGCCGTGTTATGATTACCAGCTAAAATAAATTGTTTAGCCTTAGAATTAATATTTATAAATATTTTTGATACTCTAACCTTAAAAACAAACAGTAACTTTACCGATTTTTGATATTTTCCTTATGGTTTCTCTTTGTTATTTTGCAGGCGAGTAAATATTTTGCCAGAAAAGATACACAGGTTCACAATAAATAATAATCCGCACTTACCAATAATGTAATATTCCATTCAAGTCCTGTATAATATTTACTTTTACCATCCACTATAACACTTTATTGTCGCCATTACTAGCTATATTACGAATTAACAAGATTAAGACATTTTAGTTTCGTAAATGATTATTATTCTCTTGTAATTCTTTCTTATAACTCATTTAAAACTTATATTCTTATATCGTACTTATAAGAGATTATCTGTAGTGTTAAGGTTTCCTGTTACACCGAAATATAGCTGTAATGCAGCTATTATGCAGCTTATGTATTGCTTATACAGCTACTCTACAGCTCTAATAACGCCAAAGGCTGTATAATTTGGGCCCTTTTTTTACTTATAAGGGCTGTATAAGCGCTTATACAGCCTTTGTACAGCCTAACTGTACAGCTTATAGTATACAAATAAACTTTAATACAGCTTGCAATGCTACTTGCGTAAGGAAAATAATCTACTTTTAATATACAATATCAATCGTTTGGTTTATTATGTAACAATATGAATAAGCACTTACTAATTACTTGTAAAGTCCTGTTTTTTATTCACACTTTTAAGATGCAATGTCTTAACAGATGTACTAAGAAACCCGACGCACAACTAAATTGATACATTGCACCTCCTAGCAAAAACTACCTCACAAAGTGAAAAATATTTAACGTATTAATTAATGACAGCTTCGGAACAAAATTCATAGATAACACATGCAATCGATTAAGTCCTGTTTTATGTTTATATTAAAAACCGTTTTCTTGTTTTTCAAAATAAACTGCGTAAAAGTCATACATTAGGTCGGTGTCATCCATACGGACGTTTACCTTAGGCGCTGTTTTAATGCGAAATTAAGTGCTAATGTATGCAGGCATAGGTATGTACCTAATGATACTAATGATTATGGGAAAACTCTTGAACTTATCCTATCGGGCACCAGATTTGATAATGTAACTACTTAGAGGCAAAATATAAAAAGTGAGTTTGTTAAAACTAGGTAAGCAATGCGAATATCACATCGAATAATTCGATAACTAGTATATATATACATCGTTACTTCTGTTTTACTTTTGTACCTACTCATTTCTATGCTGTTTTCTTTGCTAGTGTAATAATTATTGTTTTTTCTTTCTGTTATGATGTGTTTAAATTTATATTGTGTGTCATTGCAGCTGTCAAATAAATGATTTGTCTATCTATCTTTTGTTTTATTCGTTTCCTCAAAGTTTAACTGGAAGAGATCCCATATATAGGGATAAGTTCGCCTTTGTTGTATTTAATTTACTCTGTAGGTACCTAACTGTGTTTCTCGTGTTTTTATTTCCATGTGGAATAAAGTATATACATATGTACATCATACATAGGTTCTTAATAAAGTATATACATAGGTACATATCTAATCTATCACCCATGAGATATATGTACCAGTTAATAACTATGTATTTTATAAATGCACCACTCATATGCTTGATATTTTTCAGTGACCTCTATTATTATAATAAAATAAGGGTGACAGCTGGTAGCTACAGTTACCAAAAGCATGTGAGTGGCTAATGCATTTTTCCGTTCACTCGTTTCGTGAGTAGGTAAGGTAAGTCGTAACCTTTGGCATATTTGTGTGGATCGTTTGTTAAGTTTGTTTATTCGACGAACCGATAACAATTAAAACCAGCGCCAGCGGCACTCAACCTGGTCACAAAACAGATAGGTACAGAAATCAATCTACATACAAAGCGCGCTTGAGCAACGCACACATAGACACTGCTCACGGACACGATATCTCGGACCAGTTGGGACCAGTGCGAGCTCGAGTGCCATCCGCTTGAGACACGCGTCTGTGAACTTTTTGTGCATTTAATGGAGAAACAAAAAGAAAAGTTATTATAACTGGTACAGTGGACGGTAGTTTAAATTCAACATTAAACGGTGAATTGTCGTTTTTTAAGCTACCAGTGGTTTCAGAGAGAATGCGAATGCGAATTTATTACATTGTACATGAGAATGCGAATTTATTACACTTTAAAGTATATTAATCGTGCATTTCGCCAATCTCGAAATCATCGCAAGATATTTTCTGTGACAAATTTGTAATATAACAATGACATTAAAATTTAAATACCTATTTGAGTTATTAATGTTATTATTAATTTATATTTACATTCTTCCCGTTGCATCCTCAACAATAAATCAAACAACTAGATACGTGATACAGTACGATAGATACGAGTGCCACTACCACGATAGTTTTTTGTGTATAAGCCATAGTTCGCAACCCTAGAGCGACCGCCGAGCGTAGGTATGAAAAGTAAAGTACATACATGTGATTGACTTCTGTACCTATCTGTTTTGTGACCTTGTGGCACGGCGAGCTTTTTAAGAGCCCATCAACATGCACACTAGCGCCACTGCTAAATAATCGTGATTATTTAAATTTAACGACAGGTATTTAAAAAACCGGGCAAGTGCGAGTCGGACTCGCGCACGAAGGGTTCCGTACCATAAAGCAAAAAAAAAAACGGAAAAAAATGCAAAAAGAAAACGGTCACCCATCCAAGTACTGACCACGCCCGACGTTGCAGACAGACAGACGGACAGACGGACGGACGGACGGACGGACGGACAGCGAAGTCTTAGTAATAGGGTCCCGTTTTACCCTTTGGGGACGGAACCCTAAAAAGGGGGCCGCTACGGACTGTATTGTGTATTTAAGTACCTTTTGAATACATCAAACCGTTTAACTTTGGACGCATAGATTGACGAATCCAGCAGTGGTGCTAGTGTGCACGTTGATGGGCTCTAAGAGGCCCGCAAGGTGATCCTGATACAGGGTTATAACCGCGAAAATCGAAGTTCGCAAATTGCGGGCATTTTTCTCTGTCACACTTATTACGCCTTCATTGGAGTAAAAGAGAAAGATCCCCGCAATTTGCGAATTTCGGTTTTCGCGGTAGCCCCCCAGCCTCCTAAGGCCAGCCGTACTAATAAAAAATATAATATTCACCACTGAACGTACCTAAAGGCTCCTCTTCACGTTGAGCCAACGCCAACGCCAACGCCAACGAGGGACGCAGCCATGCGATAGAATGAGATAGCAATATCACTTGCTCCATCTAACGCATAAATGCGTCCCTCGTTGGCGTTGGCGTTGGCCCAACGTGAAGAGGAGCCATAACAAACAAATGAAACTCTGCTCCAATAGGGGGTATTACTGCAATGTTCTGCCGCCAGAGTGCAGCACTAGTATACAGCTTGGCAAAAAAGAGTAGAAATTAAAAACCGGGCAAGTGCGAGTCGCTCTCGCGCACGAAGGATTCCGTACCACAATGCAAAAAAAAACCCAAAAAAAAACGGTCACCCATCCAAGTACTGACACTCCCGACGTTGCTTAACTTTGGTCAAAAATCACGTTTGTTGTATGGGAGCCCCATTTAAATCTTTATTTTATTCTGTTTTTAGTATTTGTTGTTATAGCGGCAACAGAAATACATCATCTGTGAAAATTTCAACTGTCTAGCTATCACGGTTCGTGAGATACAGCCTGGTGACAGACGGACGGACGGACGGACGGACAGCGAAGTCTTAGTAATAGGGTCCCGTTTTACCCTTTGGGTACGGAACCCTAAAAAGTGGCAATACTGTATTAGTGTCGTCCCGTTTTCTTATATTAATTGGTTTGAAAGGGACGCCACTACAGTGTTGCCACTTTTTAATTTCTACTCTTTTTTGCCAAGCTGTACCCAAAGAGTAAAGTAAGCTGTACTTACCTATCGTAAACCATAGAGTAACTAATACATATATGTTGTTCCTTAAGGCCGTAACACACTATCGCACCGCATCAAGGTCATTGTGTGACGCACCCATAAGTAAGAGCGAGAAAGCGGTATCTCTTTCTCGCTCTTACTTATCGGTGCGTCGCACAATGACCTTGGTGCGGTGCGATAGTGTGTTACGGCCTCGGAGTAATAACAATGGACCCGCCATTAACAGGCGTTCCCCTCTGTCGAAAATAGGCGGCCAATGGTCAACCACATGTCAACCATATGTATGGACTGACGTTTATCTGACATGACGTACCTATACATTTGATGTGCCCCTCCCCCGCAAAAAACGGCAGACTATTTTGTACCGAAAATTTTAGACATGGCGTCTCCGTTGGGTTACGGCCTTTAAGGCCGTAACACACTATCGCACTGCACCAAGGTCATTGTGCGCCGCACCGATAAGTAAGAGCGAGAAAGAGATATCGCTTTCTCGCTCTTACTTATGGGTGCGTCGCACAATGACCTTGGTGCGGTGCGATAGTCTGTTACCACTATTAAACCTGTTTTTTGACAAGTTTTCACAGGTAATAAAATATGACATTGATGCATCAAGACGGTTTGATTATGAAGACCTACCGGGAAACGCAAAAATCGAAATTTAGTTATCTGCCTGTGGGTTCCTTTGAGAACGGTTAGTACTTATAACGGAAACCCACGAATAAGTTTATAATTATTTATTGATCACAAATCACAACACGATACAGAGTACGATACGATAATAACAATATCACACGCGTCGGTTAGGCAGTCATACGGAACTCGCGAGAGCGGCAAACGTAAGGACGAGTGACGTGACCGTGCGCTAGAAGTGTCTGGCTCGTACTGGTTGGCGCGGCCGCTCGACTCGAGGGGCGCGCGCGGGCCTGTCGGCAGTTCTCGGAAACTCGGTGTTTGCGAAGGCCGTTAGTTATAGAGATGGGAAAACCGTGTGGAACATGAGCTCGCCTCATGCCTCTTTATCGCTCGAATATGCAAGAATTGCAAGAGCTGTGTGCAAGAGCAAGAGTGATAGAGGTTAGATAACGAAATTTTGATTTTCTTGTTTCACGGTAGACCCTCAGATTGTGATGGATTGCGGTAGTGGCGACCCCTACGCAGAGCTTCGCATGATATTCCCTATTGAATATGACCAAAAAGAATAGATAGTACAGAGGGGTCCTGTCATTGTCAATTTTGTAGTCACGGTACATTTACTGCCATCTATCGACACACGATTAAAACTTAAAATAAAATTTAAAATGTATAAATTAATCAAAATATGTTTACGGATAAATTATTTTTATTTTTTATTGTTCCATACTGACCCATGTTCTTTCTCTGATATGTGTTAAAATTGTTGAATATCAAACGGTGTCGTCAAAGCCATCTAGCCGACAATAGGCCAAAGGTATAAATTATAATAGCGCCATCTATTCGAGAATGACTTTTTCTCCACATCCGAGGCACGTTTTTTTCTTAGACTTTATTTATCTTATACGAAGTTATATATATCTCTGATATGACTAAAATTTCATCGAACTGATTAAATAGTACTTATTCATTCAGATAGGACCGTGAGCTATAGGGGGATAAATACATTATAACTTTGCCACCCGAACGTCACCAAATTCATCTTGCGGCCCGGGGCTACAATGCAAAACCGTCTTTGTGGCCCTCATAAAAAAAACCGGACAAGTGCGAGTCGGACTCGCCCACCGAGGGTTCCGTACTTTTTAGTAGGTATTTGTTGTTATAGCGGCAACAGAAATACATCATCTGTGAAAATTTCAACTGTCTAGCTATCACGGTTCGTGAGATACAGCCTGGTGATAGACGGACGGACGAACAGCGGAGTCTTAGTAATAGGGTCCCGTTTTACCCTTTGGGTACGGAACCCTAAAAAGGTTGAGTACCGCTGATTTAAACGGATCATGCGATAAAGGCAACAATCAACAATGTAATTATGATATGCTCCGGAAACCAAACCCCGTAGCAAAGGGGGGTTTTACAGAAGCAAATTGATAACCATTTGACTTTCAAGTTACCCATATTGTTAGCATAACCAGGACGAGCTAAAAAATATTGCACTAGATACCTACTAGACCAATTTCCAAACTGCCGTGTATTCCTAAAATACACATCATGACATCACAGCCAAATAAATTGTACCTACTCAAAAAATGTTAGAGTTACAATTTTTAAAACAATAAAATAACCTTTTCTATCACCGCGTGATCAGTGATGTCTAAGCGGCTCATTATACTTACAAATTTTCAATTTACCCTTCAAAATCTACTTTTCAAATCTTCCTGTTTGAAATATTTCAATGCAGTTAAAAAAATGTAATGTTCTTAAACTGAAGCCTCTTCAACAATATTTAAGTAATCTTAATCCGAAGTTCCTTGGAGAATATCTACCTAATTATATACTACTTATATATTCCTAATCTTATTCAGAAAATGAATTAGATTTCTACTAGACTTCAACAAGTTACGATATGGATAATTTAAAGGTACTTATATATAGTTAGATACTATGTGTAAAAAATGAAGGCTGACACAGTTTAAAATAATATTAGTAATAAATCCTGAATGGTTAGCTTTTTGCTAATTTAAAACCCAATTGCAGCTACCAGTACCTACCTAGTAAAATATGTTGCCGCTACGCCACAGTAGCTGCCAAGTAGCTGCCACAACTGCATTAGTGCTCCGACTCGTAAATACTACAAAGAGGGCTGGGATTTTCGTTACAAAATGGCCAAGCCTATTTTTGGTTCAACATGGGAAGAATCGATGGCTGAAATAACAAGGATTATAGATGAACATGGGGACGAGTGGATAGCAGCTCTTAGTTACGAGTCACCTTACAGATTTGAGCCACGTATAACTAGAAAGCTATTTAATAAGAAGGCGGCCGCACAACCCGCAGCTCCCGAGGATGAACCAATAACTGTCTTCGAAGGCCTGGATCTCTACGAAAAGTGTCACCGGGAACATGATCTGACTTTCTTTATCCACGTATTCCTCAAATACGGTAGTATACAGAAGGTTTTATCGAAAGCTGGAGCTAACTCAGCGTTTATTAGCAGGAAGTGCGCTCGCTACGGCATCAGCACTAAAATGCGATACCCTTCCCGAAGTCATTATGAGGACATCACTCTAACCAGAATAGCGAGGGCATTTCCCGTCCAAACGGCTGAAGTGATCTTAAAGGAGAACTGCCCGGGGATTTTGACATTTTCATCGTTCTTTCAACAGGACCTGCCGCTAATAATGCAGCATACCATCTTCGCTGGCCTGATTCCAAAGGGACAATCGTTTCAAGAAATAATAGATATCGCAGCGGTTTTAAACATGGAAATTTCTGTGAAACTTGCAAAGCCAGAAGAAAAAAAGGATCTGATGATTAAAACTGTTGAAGACGCAATTAAGCACTCGAAGTTGCATATTAATAAAGTTAGTAATTTGGACGAGGATGATGACAAGTTGGAGATATTGATGAAGGCAGGCGTTTTAGAACACGCGAATGGTGGCTTCAAACTGTCTGCTCTCACCGTGGCTCTAAAGAATAAGTTACCGAGCATTCAAGAGGTCTACTCGATGAAATATTCTGAGGCAGTGGAGAAGCTGAAATATAACGAACTGATCTTTGTAAGAGAGTCCAATTAAATACAGCCATGTTTAAACTTGTCTTTAATAAAAATTGCGCTATTTTTTATCACACCGAAACAGTTGTTCTAGTTTTTGGATTATTAAATAATGAAAAAATACATTTGTTTGATTATAAGGATGACTGACTTTGACACTTTAGACCGGGCCCGGAGCTTCTGGCGCATAATTTTGTATGGAAAGCATCACGTAATTAAACTTTTGTAAGACATATTTTAAACTTATATCTAAAATTTACACAACTACTTTTAGGCTTAGCCACGGCTTATTGTTAGCTTAGTCCACCTTATTTGATCAGACGATTTAATGAGATCGGCGAAATATTGTCCCGTCTGGACTCGCCGCTTTGGTGTGTGATGCGCTGTATACGCGCTGGCAACATACGGTAGTACTGAGGGCTTACCGCGAACCACGTTCGACGTGTTGCATCTCTGCCGCACTAGTAAATTCGTACGTTAGTGTGACAGGGAGGCGACATGCCGGACGTGGTTCGCGGTAGATCTTCTGTTATATGTTCTATGCTGGCAACATTTATGCAATACTATCGGTAGTTTCCTAGAAAGACGAGTGGATTTTTTACGGCCTACGCAGAAATAATAATATAAGCAGTTATACCAGTTGTATATATATAAGCCACCAGTATCAGTACCAGTTGTATTGTTGTTGTTGGTAAGCCTTCGCAGAAAATGCATTATCTCTATTGTGATTTGCACTGACACAGACGAACACCAGTTATTAAGGTAACAACCCGGACGCCATTACATTGCTCTGATTGTGCTTCGGTTTCGTTATAGAGGTTATATCTAGTACTTTAGTACCAAAATATTTTAATTGCCTCTAAAATAGTTATTTCGTCGATATAATCATGAAGAGGATCCGTATTAAAACGGGTAAGGTAATTAACGTACCAAACATACCACAATTAAAGAATCCGGGATGTGATTACGAGAATATTAGAGCAAAGTTTCACGCGAAAGCATCCGCACAGCCTGCAGCGAAGGAAGACAAGCCAATAACAGTCTTCGGAACTGTGCAGCTGTATGAAAAGTGCAATCCGGAACAAGATTTGATCTTCTTCATCCATGTATTCCATAAATATGGTAATATAAGAAAGGCTTTGATGGAAGTTGATGCCACTGCCTCTCCAATTATCAGAAATAAATGCGATTTGTATAGCATCACTGATACAATCGGTACCGCAGAAGATATGACGCTATCCAGGATTATCCGAGCATTCCCCTTACATACTGCTAAAGTGATTTTGAAAGAACAGTTCCAGGGGATTTTGCCATATTCGTCTTTTTTCCAACAAGATCTCCCGTTGTTAATGCAGCACACCATTTTCTCCGGCTTACTGCCCCGTTTTGATTTCCCTAAGTTGAGAGAAGTAGCAGAAGTTTTAAACATGGAAATATCTGTCAAACTCGCACGTCCCGCAGAAAAACAGGACTTCATGAAGAAGAGTGTTGGTGATTTTATTAAATATTCGAGGAAACACGTAGAAGCCTATATGTATAGCAGATTAGAAGATGAAACGTCGAAGATGAAAATCTTGATTGAGGCGGGGATTGTAGAAGTCAAAGCAAATGAGTTGGAACTCACGGCTGCAACTGTTGCCCTTGTGAATAAACTTGAATATATAGAAGCTGTCTACTCCTTAACATATTCAGGAGCTCTGGACAAGCTGAAAGGTAAATAAACTCTTGCAGGGGTTGCCGCATGCTGGGGTGAATCCACTTTTTAGTGTTACTTATTTTTTGCCATGGTTATTGTCTTCTGAGCCATTAAAACCTAATTTTATCTTTATTAAATGTAAGTAAATGTGTGACGCTGATGGTTTTTAAAAATTCGATAATGTCAATATTTCTTTATTTCCAAGTATTGCTTTATTTTATAAGAGTTTAAAAAACGTTCCTAATTATTGTAGTTATTGAGTACCTATTTCAGTAACATGTTTCTTGATTATGTATAATTAACAAAATCCGACATTCTTGACTCTTATAGCTAGGGACCAAGCGCGTTGGAGGAGCAGCTTGGGTTCTTGTGACTCTACATAGGTATAAAGATTCATTATTGTCTAATGCTAAGTTCTTATATAGGTATAGCTATAGATAAAGAAACCTTTGTCAACCCTTTCTATATTTTCAATCACTAAACTTAAAGAAAATAGTACTCTATTGTTGGATAGTTATTTAACCTTTGTCAATAATTGTGTGTTCTTTTGCTACTGAAGTGTTTGGATATATACATTCCATAAAAACAGAAATTTGTTTTACTACATTACATATTAAGATTGTATGATTTGCAAACTCATTAATCTAATTATTCATTCACTAAACTTATTTTTTTATTACTTTGACCAATGCTGCCTCTGCTGCCCATCCCATTTATATTTTAACCTTTTAACCGCCAGCAATTTTTGATCGAGCGTGCTCGTGTCGCCACCGACAGTAATTGTACCACGCAGAGTAAGGTCGGCATAGTTACGGGAGTTATATATAAATGTGCTGTAAAAACCAAATCAGATCTTTGTCTTATTTATCAGACTGTGGCGAAATGAGCTGGATATGTAATGTCTTATATATCAGACTCTGGCGGTTAAAGGGTTAATTGTCATAGTGAAGTACCATCGCCCACATTGTTAACTGTACATCGGTGGACCTTATGCCTTATGTAATAAAGTCCACCGATGTACAGTTAGGAGTGTTGCTGTTTGTATGATAAATAAGATAAAGCATAACTAGTAAGGTTAATTTGAAATATCAATAAGTGTGGTTAGCCTGTTTACCTACACATAGACTATAGTGTTTAGGTATTGCATGTTCATATGTGACGTTCCACGGAAAAGGTACCTTATGGCGGCTGTCGCATAGCGCCGCAATAATATTGGAGCGGCGTTAATAATAGCGTAAGCGCCAACCGCCATAAGGTACCTTTACCCGTGGAACGTCACATATGTATATTTGCTACTTGCATTTAGTGGCAAAGTGTATGAACTCGCACTAAAAGCTAATTAATGTGTAAACAGTATGACGCATGAAGGCCAGTTATACTTACGCCACAACCACACCAAGAAAATTTGTATAATGTAGAGGAATGTTTTCAAAGTAAATTACGTAGTCAGTACATTTACTGCCATCTTTCGACACAAATGATTAACACTTTTAGAACGCCATTTGACTTTGATTTTTTCGAGCGATGCATGGCGCCATACCTTTTGCCTACTCTCGAGTAGATGGCGATACTTTTTGACATTGAACAAATTTAACACATATCAGTGTAAAAATAAGGATCAAAGTCAAATGGCAGTCGAAAGATGGCAGTAAATGTACTGACTACATAATTTACTTTGACAATATTCCTCTGGTCTAAATTCTCTTTGGGTACACTTACCCATATTGAACTTAAATAATTTCATCTGTATTTCCATTTTATATACTGTACACTACATCAGGGGTTTTAGCTATTTAAGTTTTCACCTATGGTTTACTCTTAATTTCATACTAATAAATATTTTTTAAGGAATTCTCGTCTTTTACATATCAGTGTGTGGCACAGAGTCTATGTTGTTAAAAGCATAGTCATAGTAATCCGTAAGTTTTATATAGTTTGTCAAAGGACTGTCTCATTTCAAACATAGACAGAGATAATCATACTATCTTTGTCTTACACTAGTACTAGCAGCCAAAAGAAAAGGATGAGTAAATTTTTTTTCTTATTATTGACAAATGGGTTTGACCAACTATAGTTGCCCTATATCACAATAGATGGCGCTTTCCTAAGTTTCCTATCGGCTACATCGCGCTAAGATTTTTCCACAGCTCAATAAGAATTTCAAAACATAAGAGTTAGACCTAGAAAAGATTGAAGCGATTTTCATAGCCCACGCAGTGCGAGAGTTATTTTAAACGTCAAACTTGTATGAAATTATGACGTGTAATTAACACTTTCACTGCGTGGGCTATCAAAATCGCTGCAGACTTTTCTTGGTCTAACTCTATCAGGGGAGGCCTCAATTTTCTTACAGTTATATAGGTGGTGTGCTGACGTGCCCAAAACGCGCTCGAGTATTTAGCAAGAAGATAGGGTACGTGAGCCACCTAAGGGCACACCAGAGAGTGGATCAGCTACACTCTAATAAGTAATAACACGAGTTAACCTTTTCGACGCAGTGTCAAACACAAAAGTTGTCACGCTGACGCCACGTCACCGAAATGTCAAAACTGAAATTGAACTTTATGCATATGCACGTAGGTCTATGTTGCTCTGTGGTCTGTGACCGATTAATTGGTCTTTGGCGTTGAATCTACGGTGCGCATATATCGGTCATTGGCGTCCAAAAAACAATTGCCTACTCCAGAGCACACAGTTGCTGTGACCGAAATCGGTCATGAGAGCATCATCATCATCATCAGGGGAAATGATCGATAAAACAGCTTATTAGGATGTATAACTAGATTTATTGTTTATATTTTTAAATAGTAAAGAGCGGGTAGTCGAGCAAGGAGGCGTGCCCGCTGACTCGGCAGTAATACTCCGCCAGCGCGATGTAGGAGAGCGTGAGCGCGCCCACCGCGGCCGCCAGCGCGGGCGCGCGGCCCCACAGCACGCCGCCCGCCACCAGCAGCCCGAGGTACGTCATGTATCTAGGGAAAAGTTGTGCAATGTTGGGTGATTAGGAAAAAAACCGGGCAAGTGCGAGTCGGACTCGCGCACGAAGGGTTCCGTACCATAATGCAAAAAAAACGGTCACCCATCCAAGTACTGACCCCGCCCGACGTTGCTTAACATCGGTCAAAAATCACGTTTGTTTTATGGGAGCCTTACTTAAATCTTTATTTTATTCTGTTTTTAGTATTTGTTGTGATAGCGGCAACAGAAATACATCATCTGTGAAAATTTCAACTGTCTAGCTATCACGGTTCGTGAGATACAGCCTGGTGACAGGGACGGACGGACGGACGGACAGCAGAGTCTTAATAATAGGGTCCCGTTGTACCCTTTGGGTACGGAACCCTAAAAAAACAATTTCTTCAGTTGGCGCAGCCTAGCGGCCTCTAACGTCACGGGTGGACAGGACAAACGTAATGACAAAATAATTAAATTTATTGAACTTATTGACAAAATAGATGATGGCGCTGGGTATTGAAGAAACTCGAATTTTTACAGACACTGTTAGTCACCTTGTTTTATTTTCTCCAATCAGCAGCAAAGTTGCTAAGCGAGCGAGGCGTTCAAAATGATCTTGACGCGAGTTTATGGTTAAGAGAATAAGAGCGTGTCAGTGTAATTTTGAACACCTCGCCCGCTTAGCAACTTCTGCCACTGTCCATGGTTCAAATGGAAGAATTTGATTTAGTTATTAATGTTATTATGCAAAGATTGTTAGATTAAGATGGTAAGAGACCAGTGGCGGCGCGTCTAACATATCCATAGGCTAGCCGGGACTAATTTGGCTTACATATTTCCTTTACAACTCTGCTCAAACGTCCAAAAACAGACAAGTCGTTGGAAATCGGCTTTTATGGACGCGCCGCCACTGGAAGATACATATTTTGATACAAAATGGCAAATAAAGAATATGGTAAATCTTCTTCTTCCTCGCGTTGTCCCGGCATTTTGCCACGGCTCATGGGAGCCTGGGGTCCGCTCGACAACTAATCCCATGATTTGACGTAGGCACTAGTTTTTACGAAAGCGACTGCCATCTGACCTTCCAACCCAGAGGGTAAACTAGGCCTTATTGGGATTAGTCCGGTTTCCTCACGATGTTTTTCCTTCACCGAAAAGCGACTGGCAAATATCAAATGATATTTCGTACATAAGTTCCGAAAAACTCATTGGTACGAGCCGGGGTTTGAACCCGCGACCTCCGGATCGAAAGTCGCACGCTCTTACCGCTAGGTCACCAGCGCTTCATAAAGAATATGGTAAATAAAAAACCTAATGAGATATATTAATACACATAATTTTAATGAGATTTATTAACTAGTGCTAGGTAGTATAAATGACTGCTTCCAAATAAATGTAGAGTCGGACCAAGAATAGTCTGCAGCGGATTTGATAGCCCACACAGTGTAAGTGTTACTTATACGTCATAATTTCGTAGAAGTTTGACGTTTAAAATAACACGTGTACTGCGTGGGCTATCAAATCCGCTGCAGACTATTCTTGGTCTGACTCTATATGCCTACATATACTAATACTGAAAGGGATTTTTTAGTGTGCAGTATCCATCAATACCTATACTACGATGCAAATAATTTAATATCCCACCACCAGTAATAAATAACTGATTTACCAACACAGTTCATCCGTTATCAAGAAGTTTCACATCTTCATTTATTCTGAAAATAAAAACGAAATATGCAAACAATTCAAAATAAATCACAAACTAATTTCGTCAGTCACGTAAATTATCATATCAGCCAGAGAACGTCCACTGCTAGACATAGACCTCCCCCAAAGAGTGCCACAATGACCGGTCTTGCGCCGCCCGCATCCAGCGGACTCCCGCGACCTTCCAGCGACCAGGTCATCAGTCCACCTTGTGGAGGGTCTACCCACGCTGCGCCTTCCGGTACGTGGTCGCCACTCGAGAACCTTTCCGCCCCAACGGCCATCGGTTCTACGGGCAATGTACCCCGCCCAATGCCACTAAGTTTAGCGGTTCGGAGGTCTACATCGGTTACTTCTGTGCTGTTTGGCCTTCGGCCTATGTAAAATGTGGTGATATGAAAAGTGGGTACTTTGCGTTCTAGACCGTTTGCGATGTAGACTAATTGCGATATAGACAAAATATTACACTAGTCATTTTGCGTTCTAGACCACCCGCGAATAACCCCAATTTCACCCATAGTTAAACTAACCAGGTGGGTCAATTTCACCCATAGTTAAACTAACCATGTGGGTCAATTTCACCCATAGTTAAACTAACCAGGTGGGTCAATTTCGCCCATAGTTAAACTAACCAGGTGGGTCAATTTCGCACATAGTTAACCTAACCAGGTGGGTCAATGTCACCCAAAGTTAAACTAACCAGGTGGGTCAATTTCACCCAGTTAAACTAACCAGGTGGGTCAATTTCGGCCGTACCCTCACCTGGTGGTGGTCATCTGGTCCAGCTCCTCGTCCTCGCGGTCGCGGACGCACATGTCGCCCTTCTTCGAGTACCCTTTTGCGCACTTCCGACACATGTCCGGACTGTCGCCGTAGCAGCCCTGAGAACGAACGGGAAAATATTATGGGCATTATGGCACTGGTTTATACTGACATGCTGTAAATAGAGATGCAACGGATAGTTGTTTGGCCGGATACCGGATATTCGGCTTGCCCATCGGCCGAATATTTTTTTTTTATGAATGGGCTTACTCATGGCCACATGACCACATGGCCACATGCCACATGGCCACATGGCCACATGGGCTTATTCGGTATCCGGCCGCCGAATATTCGGCCGGCGGAACTATACCTACATTTCTGTTTTTCAGGTGCGCATTGTGCAGATTTTGACCTGTTTCGTAGTGAACGTTCGCGAATCCATCAAATCCATAGACTAGGAATCCTCTAGACCGAGTTTAGAGCAATTATTCCATGCAACCGATGATGCCAAAAATGCGGGGGTGCGCGGGACGAGATGAGCGAAGTCCCGTGCCGTGATTGGTCCGTTCAAAGACGCGGACGTCACACAAATACACTTTCGACTCGAACATGGAGTGAAATTACCGTATGCGTGGCAGAGGGGGTAGCGCGACTATGCTCAGCCTGGAGGATGTTTTGTCTGTGGTCAAATCGTTCTCAAGTAAAAGGTACATTGTCGCTTGCCATAAGGACCCTCTGACAGGTTATTCGTATAGAGACAAGCAAATTTCATCCTTATAGTACCTAAGCGGCAAAGTGGTACCTTTTGCTTAAATTGTTGTTTCTTTTTATACTTCGTTTTTTTTAGCATTAGAAATTAGGTAAACAATCCCCAGCAAACATTTTAAGAGCCCTTATTCCTTAGAGCGTTCGCCGATTTTGCGAAATAACACTCGATAGATGGCGCTGGCGCTTGATACGCGAGCGCCGGCAAAGCTATGCGCGTTTCAACGCAGACGAGAATAATATTGATACTTTTCAATTTAATTTGCAAGTAAATTTATTTTAACGTTATATTGGCACTCTTTTATAAGCATGATAGTAGTGAATAGAGTGTATGTGTTGAGAAAATATATAACCAACGACGAATAAATAATAATGATTGTTTACCTATGTCATGGAATTATTGCGACAAGTTCATCCATGAAGTCAAGGAACTATTCAAGTCAGTTCACCAAGGAAGTTGAATAATTAAATGTTTGAAAGATAAGATTATACTAAATTATAGTATATATACATACGGTGTTGCTTATTTCGTCGAAATTGAAATTTTCTATGTCTCACCCCCTTAAATTGTTCTCTTTCACTAAAAAACAAATGTGTATTTTTTTCAGAATTTTCAATTATGTTTTAGGGGTCGCTACCGAATTTTGAAAATTTGCACCCTCCATACAAGATTATTTTTTTAGTCTTTTTTCTTGTTTTTTTTTTATATGAATCAACGGGTCAGGATCAGGGTGTATTAATGTGCAGTTTAACATAAAATAATACCACTATTTTTTTAAAGCTTATTATGCGTGTTTTAGGCGTTCTAAATATTCATTCAGCAGTGCGCACTCCTAAAATAGGAATAAAAATTAAAATATATTGACTATACCTAGTATTGAATTACATGTAAATAGCTTCCATATACTTTGACTCACTGTCTCACTAATTAAAAACTAAAAATTAAAAAAAAATCATAATGTATGAAGGATTCAAATTTTCTAAATTCGGTAGCGACCCCTAAAACGAAATAAAAAATTCTAATTGTTTTTTAGTGAAAGAGAACAATTTAAGGGGGTAAGACATAGAAAATTTCAATTTCGACGAAATAAGCAACACCCTAATATATACCTGTATGCATATACAGGGTACCCAAATATAAGGGCATTCCCGTTGCCAGGGAGCTTTAGTGATTATACTGAGCAACTTTTAGTATGGGACCTACACCGAAATCGCAAAAAAAAAAATTACTGTTTCATAGATTTTGGCTAGTCCATTTTCTATGGGAGGGTACATTTTTTAGCAACCATTTTCTTGCTAGCAACGGAAAAGCACTTATTTTTTGGCCACCCTGTATAAAAACAATAAATTTGAGAGTACTAACAATGTAACAACTCTCTGAAGTTCGATTCTATGTCTAAAACAGAAGTAATAGCGGATGGTGCTGGGCCTAACATACGGCGTTGCATGAACAAGAGATTTCCTTTGGCAGGATTGGTCCTTAGGATCCAAGGATGGATTCAAGAAGTGGAGCCACCCAGATTTTTGATGTAAATTTTTAGGGGGCGGAGGGGGGGGGGGGGGGCGGGGCTCACAACTTGATCTTGATATCTGTATCATTTAAGCCACTAGGCCAAGTTTGGTATCGTTTTCGTATAAATCGGGGGTGCCGAATTCATTGTCATCATCATCATCATCATCATCATCAGGTGTCATCATAATGACATCATTCCGAAGTAAAAACACATAAAATATGAAGAAAAAAAATACTTTTTTAAATTCCTCTTCACACTTAAACTGCTGAACCAATTTAGTTAAACCCACATTATAGACGGGTCTAACGCGGGTATGTGAGTTAATATTGTGTTCAAAACGCGAAAGTTTAAAATATTCAATTTAATTCATATTTGGTAGGTACAGAGATAGGTTAAGTCCCAGGGAATAACATAGCAAACTTTTAATCTCAAAAATTATCCCTTAAGGATGTGAAAAGGGAGGAAGCAAATGAAGCTTTATTTGTAAGTATATAACATAAAATAATATTAATAATCTATCAACCGCATCTAGATCGATAGTGCTCGTCAAGGCAAATCTATTGAGCCCAAATACGATGGAGTTATGATGAGTAGATTCGGAGTTCTGGTGACCAACTCCTGACTCCATCATGAGAACCTGGGCTTCATCTAGATCGATGGTGCTTGTCGGGGCAAATAAATCTATTGATCCCAAACACGATGGAGTTATGATGAGTAGATTAGGACTTCTGGCGACCAACTCCTAACTCCATCTCATTAATGGAGTCAGGAGTTGGTCACCAGAAGGGGCTCGTGACTCTGGACATCATCTAGATAGATGGTGCTCGTCAGGGCAAATCTAATGAGCCCAAACACCATGGAGTTATAATGAGTAGATGAGGATTTCTGGTGACCAACTCCTGACTCCATCATGAGAACCTGGACTTCATCTAGATCAATGGTGCTCGTCGGGGCAAATCTATTGAGACCAAACACGTGAACTTATGATGAGTAGATTAGGACTTCTGGTGACCATCTCATCATGGAGTCAGGAGTTGGTCACCAGAAGGGTCTCATGACCCTGGACCTCATCTAGATAGATGATGCTCGTCAGGGCAAATCTAATGAACCCAAACACGATGGAGTGATAATAAGTAGATTAGGAGTTCTGGTGACCAACTCCTGAGTCCATCATGAGAACCTGGACCTCATCTAGATCCGTGGTGTTCGTCAAGGCAAATCCATGGAGCCCAAACACGATGGAGTTAAGATGAGTAGATTAGGAGTTCGGTGGCCAATTCCTGACTCCATCAAGAGAACCTGGACATCATCCAGGTCGTCCGGGTATAATTAAAATGCAAACCCTAACCAGAATTCAAGTAACACTGAAAATCTATCACATAAGCGAGAGTCGGTTGTTAAAATTTAATATGGTGTGAAAAATGTACTCTCCCTTGGATCAAGATTTTCTAATCATTGTATACAACATTTCTCGGAACTCGCTCAATGTTTACGAAGCAATGAGCGCCTGACGATCGAGCGCAGGTCCGTTCCCTAAGCGCGCTCGGCGGAGAATGAGCGCGCGGCGGCGGAGAATGAGCGCGCGGCGTCGCTGCAGCGTGATTTATAGGTCTTTTAAAAAAATTTATATTTACGGCAAGGTAGGTCCTATAGTTATGATTTTTTTTTAATGAGTAAACATAAAGTTACAGTTTGTTAAAATATTTTTTTTGTGGCAAAATATAAGTCCAATTAGCGATAAAAAAATGTAATGTAACCCTGTTTTCACCAAAAAAATGAAGAAAACTCGGAAGGTATTTTATCATGTTTTTTAAATGAAAGTTCGATTTTCAAGCATGTAAGCCCCTCGTACAACATATGATGAGTTGAATTGTAATCATTCATATACCAAATGATTCTTGTTTACTGCAAAATTGAGAGCCGAAACGACCCTTCTCACTGCAAATTTTGAAAAAGACCTCTAAGAAAACTCATTTATTTTAGGTTCAAAAAGAGAAAATGAAAATTAGAACGTTTGCAGCCCCTAGTTTAAGAAATGATTATTTAAGTACGTTATCAGTTTTTGAATAAATACTAATAGTTACGTCGTAATCTTGAATGAAAAAGGAAGCATTTTGCAAAATACGCTCGCCTGTAGGAGTAAGGACTCTTAAGTATTTTTTCCTAGGCTCAAAGAAGATTTTACCAATTTAAGTGAAAATGACGTCCTAAGTCACCAATTATTTTACGTATTGTACACTTTTACTTCCAAGTCAAAATATAGGGATAATAAAACGTAAATTTCACTTCATAAATACACCATGAAGTCAGGGACTTAGGGGTTGAAAATAAGGCAAAATATTAGGTAAAATTAACCTTAAACCCTGACCAATAGGTCAAATCTACTAATAAGGTATTTTAGGTGTATTTGCGACGTAATTATTACTTATACGGGGACCATGAAGTCAGGGACTTAATGGTTGAAAATAAGTCGAATTACTAGGTTAAATTAACTTCGTACCCTGACCAATAGGTCAAATATACTAATAAGGCCTTTTAGGTGTATATGCGACGTAATTATTTCTTATACGGAGACCATGAAGTCAGGGACTTAATGGTTGAAAATCTGTCGAAATATTAGGTAATATTAACTTCGAACCCTGACCAATAGGTCAAATGTACTAATAAGGCATTTTAGGTGTATATGCGACGTAATTATTTCTTATACGGGGACCATGAAGTCAGGGACTTTATGGTTGAAAATAAGTCGAAATATTAGGTAAAATTAACTGCAAAGTCTGACCAATAGGTCAAATGTACTAATAAGACATTTTAGGTGTATTTGGGACGTAATTATTTCTTATACGGAGACCTTTAGGTCGTCGATTTTATGTCGATTTAGCTACTAATTTTAGGTAAATGTTACTTAAAATAGATACCAAATTGCGACCATATAGTTAAAATCACTTGTAAAGTACTATCAATACCATAAGGTTGTGCCGCCATTTTCTTTCATTATAACGAGATGCTAAATATGAAATTGCATAATTTAAGTTGTTATATCTTGAATGGTGCCATCGCACGGTACTTCATTGTGCAAATATTCAAAATAAAACAATATTTTTGATCAAGTCAATACACTCACACACACAAATATTCAATTTCAACACTCAATTACAAGCAAATATATGCATTTTGATTTTATAAAATGTTGAAAACTTAAATATTTCAAAAGCCCATCGATAGTTTTGTATGTAAACCTAACATACTGCACGAAAAAATTTTCTGTGCACTAGATTTCATCGTTCTTCATCAGCGTAATCGGCCTAAATTATTCTACATGACTTAGTGGCCGCCATTATCATTGCACAACTTAAAGTTGTTTTCTTGTTAGACATTTTGTTTCTGAGTGAAAAGAATATATAAGCGTAATGTTTGTGTCTCTTTTTCTCTTCATCGCGTCTCATCTAAATATTGCCTCGCAGAGTAATTATATGGATAAAAATATGTCGCCATCACGTCTAAAGGTGGTAAAGAATACCAAATTAGTACATTTTCACTACGCGGCACGTCGTGGCGACGTCGAATCCACGTCGGAAACATGACCTAGTGTTGACCTAATGGTTGTAATCACTAATTTACCGTCAATAAATACGTCGCCGGCACGTGCGTTTTTTCCCCATTTATGTCGACTCGACGTGCCCACGACGTCGATTCGACGTGCCTCATTTTGGTCTCCTAAATTGTGCGACCTAAAATAGTTGCCTTTTTCGGAATATCGACCAAAAATGTTTGCTGGGTCTTGATGTATCTTTTAATTGAAAAACACATTTTAAAAATAAATTACGGCAAATATGTAACAATTACGAATCTAATACGATCATTTATATTCTTCTGCTTTCATAAGTAATAGTTATTGATTTTTATAAAGCGTTTTTCAATTAAAAGACATGCCAAGATCGCTTACCTTCTTTGAAGTTCTTTCTAATGCTAAAAAAAACGAACTATAGGGTTCCGTACCCAAAGGGTCCCGGGAGCCTATTGCTAAGATTCCGCTGTCCGCCCGTCTGTCTGTCACCAGGCTGTATCTCATGAACTGTGATAGACAGTTGAAATTTTCACAGATGTATTTCTGATGCCGCTATAACAACAAATATGTACTAAAAAGTACGGAAACCAATTGTCCGGTTTTTTAATTTAAGCGAAATCTCATTGAACCAAACTAGAAACAAGTAACTATGCTGGCGACCTCTATGCAAACTTTTGACTGACTCCCATGATCCTCATTGACCCCAACCCACAGACAAGACATCCTCCAGACTGAACTCCCCTCTGCCACAAATATACGGTAGTTTTACTCCATTTTCGAGTCAAAGTGTCTTTGTGTGACGCCCGTGTCTTTGAACGGACCAATCACGGCACGGGACTCGCTCACCTCGTCCCCCGCACCCCTGTATTTTAGGCAGCATCGGTTTCATGAAATCATTGCTCTATGCTCGATTGCTAGAGCAGCGGTCGGCAACCTTTTAGCAGCCAAGGGCCACATAGCAGTTAACGAAGTGGACGCGGGCCGCACTTTGTTAATATTTATGACTTATCAGACATTGCCAATTTTCAATATTACATCCAAAATAGCCAGGGAAGCTCGCGGGCCGCAAGTGAGAGGTTCGCGGGCCGCTGGTTACCGACCGCTGGTCTAGAGGATTCCTAGTCTATGCCCCAACCTTCCTTCTTACCTTGCAGGCGCGGTCGCACGCCATACATTTGTATGAGCCCATCGAGTTGAGACAGAACTCGTTCTTGGCGCAGATGTTGATGTCGTTGCACTCGTTGATGTCGTGGCAGCCGACGTCCGGCTCGAAGGTGAAGCCGGGCCTGCAAATAATAGTTATTTTCACACGATAGCAAAGTTGCATTTTATTCACATGTGAGACAAAGTAATCAAATGCAAATATTTAATAACATTCATTTGGATTAGATTTGGTTTGATTTTGTTAAAAAATTTGTGTTTCACTTGGGGGCAAATTTTGTTTAACCCTCAAGATTCCATTTTTAGAACCATTCGCTACGCTCGTGGTTTAATTTTGGAATCTTTCGCTTGCTCGGGTATATTAGCACGAGCGGTTAAACAACAATGCCCCCTTGTAAAACAAATAACTACCTATTGTTTTACAAGGGGGCAAAGTTGTTGTTTAACCGCTCGTGCTTTATACTGATACCCGAGCAAGTGAAAAAAGGAATCTTGAGCGTTGCGAGGGTTTCAAAGCACGAGGGTTAAACAAAATTTGCCCCCGAGTGACTCACAAAATTTTTCACCACACCAACCCGAAGTAAATATTAACCGTAAAATATCCCGAAAATATTAACTGTAAGGCCGGGATAACGGTAGGTAGAAGAAGAATTTAGTATGGAGACGGCCGCTATATGACGGCACCGCTATCCTAGGGAAACCGATGTTTACCGGCAAGCTACGCAGTCCAGTGGCGCCCCGCCGCGGCAGCCGCCCGAGCACGAGTAGTGACAACGCTTACATTCCGGCCCCGAGTCTCCCGTAGCCTTGTAATAGCCTGTAAACATAGAGGTACAATAATATAGAGAGGAAACGGGGGAATGACCAAACGAGATACACTTATAGAACTTTCAATAGGAGTAGCAGAGAAAGCGGTATTACTGCTTGTCCTTGTCACAGTCTCACTTTTTGTTTGTTCCTCACTAGTATGGTGTATGGTGGGCAACAAATAACCTGACCGAATTACGTAGATTGTTTTTGGTATATTGTCAGGAATGTTAAAACGTGTTTTTAATATTGTCGCTTTGCGTATGTTTTGTCCCTCACGGAGGCACGCGTATACCACTTCTATAGGATGCTACTTCTATGCCTGTAAAACACAATTATGATACTATTAGAAGTGTTAGAACAAATTAAATTATTCTCAGTAAATATTTAAATTTGGTTTTTTCAAGACTACTAGGGTAATTCGTCAGTAAGTGGCCACCCTAAACTAAAAATGAATCCTATTCACCTATAAACAGAATTCATTTATAGTATAAGGTGGCTAGTTATTGCACGACCACAGATTAGATAATTAATTGAATTTTGACAACCCTAATTAGCCGAAAGGGATAGTGCCTTACTTTAGAAAGGGACAATATGATTCGTCCCTGAATCGCTGCCAAACTTCGGTTTTGTAGGAAGTGTAATATTTTGTATGGTAGTACTATAAACTTATTCTGTGCCAATACTCGCCAGTGACACAGCGGTAAGAGCGTGCGACTTTCAATCTGGAGGTCCCGGGTTCAAACCCCGGCTTGTACCAAAGAGTTTTTCGGAACTTTATGTACATATCATAATATCATTTGATATTTACCAGTTGCTTTTCGGTGAAGGAAAACATCGTGAGGAAACCGGACTAATCCCAATAAGGCCTAGTTTTCCCTCTGGGTTGGAAGGTCAGATGGCAGTCGCTTTCGTAAAAACTAGTGTCTACGTCAATTCTTGGGATTAGTTGTCAAGCGGACCCCGCGGATGCCGGGATAACACGAGGAAGAAGACTCACCAGCATAGACTAGGAATCCTTTAGACTGAGTTTAGAGCAATTATTTCATGAAACCGATGCTGCCAAAAATGCGGGGGTGCGCGGGACGAGGTGCGCAAAGTCCCGTGCCGTGATTGGTCCGTTCAAAGACACGGACGTCACACAAAGACACTTTCGACTCGAAAATGGTGTAAAACTACCGTATTTGTGGCAGAGAGGGTAGAGCTACTATATGCTCAGTCACAGAATATATAATAGTACTAGGTACAGAAGACTCACTCCCTAACAACAGATATGGCCGCTAGGTGGCGACAGCGCCACGCGCGGCTTATAGCAAACCCCAAAATTGGGGCCGATCGGATGTACTTTTAGCTACCTGTAGCAAAGCGACGAAATCGCGGAGTGAGCCACGCCTGGCTCAGTCTGGAGGATGTCTTATATATTGTCTGTACTCACCAGTGACACAGTCCTGGCACAGCTGGCCCTGGTGGCCCGCGTCGCAGTGGCAGGTCCCGTTGCCGAGCCTGGTGCCGTCCCCCCCGCCACCCGCGCCTCCTACACTCACCAGTGACACAGTCCTGGCACAGCTGGCCCTGGTGCCCCGCGTCGCAGTGGCAGGTCCCGTTGCCGAGCCTCGTGCCGTCCCCCCCGCCACCCGCGCCTCCTACACTCACCAGTGACACAGTCCTGGCACAGCTGGCCCTGGTGCCCCGCGTCGCAGTGGCAGGTCCCGTTGCCGAGCCTCGTGCCGTCCCCCCCGCCACCCGCGCCTCCTACACTCACCAGTGACACAGTCCTGGCACAGCTGGCCCTGGTGCCCCGCGTCGCAGTGGCGGTCCCGTTGCCGAGCCTCGTGCCGTCCCCCCCGCCACCCGCGCCTCCTACACTCACCAGTGACACAGTCCTGGCACAGCTGGCCCTGGTGGCCCGCGTCGCAGTGGCAGGTCCCGTTGCCGAGCCTGGTGCCGTCCCCCCCGCCACCCGCGCCTCCTACACTCACCAGTGACACAGTCCTGGCACAGCTGGCCCTGGTGCCCCGCGTCGCAGTGGCAGGTCCCGTTGCCGAGCCTCGTGCCGTCCCCCCCGCCACCCGCGCCTCCTACACTCACCAGTGACACAGTCCTGGCACAGCTGGCCCTGGTGCCCCGCGTCGCAGTGGCAGGTCCCGTTGCCGAGCCTCGTGCCGTCCCCCCCGCCACCCGCGCCTCCTACACTCACCAGTGACACAGTCCTGGCACAGCTGGCCCTGGTGCCCCGCGTCGCAGTGGCAGGTCCCGTTGCCGAGCCTCGTGCCGTCCCCCCCGCCACCCGCGCCTCCTACACTCACCAGTGACACAGTCCTGGCACAGCTGGCCCTGGTGCCCCGCGTCGCAGTGGCAGGTCCCGTTGCCGAGCCTCGTGCCGTCCCCCCCGCCACCCGCGCCTCCTACACTCACCAGTGACACAGTCCTGGCACAGCTGGCCCTGGTGCCCCGCGTCGCAGTGGCAGGTCCCGTTGCCGAGCCTCGTGCCGTCCCCCCCGCCACCCGCGCCTCCTACACTCACCAGTGACACAGTCCTGGCACAGCTGGCCCTGGTGCCCCGCGTCGCAGTGGCAGGTCCCGTTGCCGAGCCTCGTGCCGTCCCCCCCGCCACCCGCGCCTCCTACACTCACCAGTGACACAGTCCTGGCACAGCTGGCCCTGGTGCCCCGCGTCGCAGTGGCAGGTCCCGTTGCCGAGCCTCGTGCCGTCCCCCCCGCCACCCGCGCCTCCTACACTCACCAGTGACACAGTCCTGGCACAGCTGGCCCTGGTGCCCCGCGTCGCAGTGGCAGGTCCCGTTGCCGAGCCTCGTGCCGTCCCCCCCGCCACCCGCGCCTCCTACACTCACCAGTGACACAGTCCTGGCACAGCTGGCCCTGGTGCCCCGCGTCGCAGTGGCAGGTCCCGTTGCCGAGCCTCGTGCCGTCCCCGCGGCAGCGCCCGCGCGCCCCGCACACCGCGCCGCCCGCGTCGCGGGGACACGGCTGGCAGGAGCGCCCGTACGCGTGCTTCGGGCAGCATACCTGGTTGGAAATATAGTTCGTTTTTTTTAGCATTAGAAAGAACTTGCAAGAAGATAAGCGATCTTGACATTTCTTTTAACTGAAAAACGCTTTTTGAAAATCAGTAACTATTACTTATGAAAGCAGAAGAATATAAATGATCGTATTAGATTCATAATTGTTACATATTTGCCGTGACTTATTTTTTAAACGTGTTTTTCAATAAAAAGACACATCAAGATTGTTTACCTTATTTCTAATGCTAAAAAAAACGAAGTATAGGTATGCGCAAAACGCTTCACTGAGGTGAAATAGTTATTTCCACCACACCAGCTCGGAAAGGCTTACTTTGCACTTCAAAAACTGATAGCAAAGTTGCATTTTATTCACATGTGAGGCAAACGAATGACTATTATTTTACAAGGCGGCAAAGTTGTTGTTTAACCGTTCGTGCTAAAATTAATATCCGAGCAAGAGAAAGATTCCAAAATTGAACCGGTGGTTGAACTATTGGTTCAAACAATGGAATCTTGAGCGTTGTGAGGGTTTCAAAGGACGAGGGTTAAACAAAATTTGCCCCTGAGTGAAACACAAAATTTTTCATCACACCAACCCGAAGCAAATATTAAATGTAAAATATCAATCCACATCAAAATGTTATTAAATATTTATCATCCAAAATCATCATTTAAAAGTCAATTATACCAGCAAACATAAAAAAACAACTCAAAATTTGCATTTGATTACTTTGGATTGCAATGTAATATTGAGAATTATCCGATACTGGATGACCTAATCATCATCCATTTACTTCTTGAAACCTACCTCAAGTTTATCAATACATATATACTGGAAGAACTCTGGAGACTCCTGCTGCAGCCACCACTGTTCAACGTGGGACCGGGCCACACCAGCAGTCTCCAGGCACTTGCTCTTGTAGCGCGGCTCCTCGCATACCACCAGCAGGATGTTTGTCAGGCGTTCTTGACTCCGGGTCTCAAAGATTGGGGCTGTGCGGTGTAGACCTGAAATGGAGCATGCTGTGTTAATGTGTACAAACTTTTAAGATCAATATGGGGAAGAATGTAATAATCCTTTATTTCAGACAGTAAATAGCATTTTTTTCTACATTTCTTGCGTTTTTTTTTTCTGTCTGTGTGCCATTTATTGGCAAAAGGCCTCCTCCAACCTTCTCCATTCCTCTCTATCCTTGGCAACTCTCGTCCATGTGGTTCCTGCTGTGGCTTTGATGTCGTCCACCCATCTTCTAAATGGTCTACCTCTTTTCCTTTTCTTATGGCCTGTGAACCAGTTCATTATCGATTTCGACCATTTTTCTTTGCTTCTAATTGTATTACCCCCAAGTAATGGGGAAGAATGGCATATATAATTTATCCCACACATACTTTTATAAGGCAACAACTTTGCCATTTCGATGGCTCAATATTACAAGGTTCTATGTTTCACTTTCACTCTACAAATAATGCTTAATGAGCTAAACGAGGAAAGCTGTAAAGTCGGTTTGGAAATGAACCACACAAAAACCAAAATTATGACTAACAGACCCCCTACAAAAATACACATACAAGGCAAAGAACTCGAATTTGTAGATCACTATATATACTTAGGCAAGAGAATATCCTTTGACACAGACAGCAACAGCCAGGAGATAGACCGCAGAATCCATATCAGCTGGAGGAAGTATTGGAGTTTTAAAGAGCTTCTAAAAGGAAACTACAGTCTCAAACATAAGAAAACAGTAATGGACACATGTATCCTACCATGCCTCACGTACGGTTCTCAAACTTGGGTGCACACAAACAAGAACAAATTAAAGATAAGAACATGCCAGAGAGCAATGGAAAGGAGCATTCTCAGCATAAAACTAAAGGATAAGATCAACAGCAAATACATCCGATCCAAAATAAACATCATAGATGCACTCGAGTTTTCGCTGAAACAGAAATGGAGATGGGCCGGCCACATAGGAAGATTGACAGATGACAGATGGACCAACAAAGTCACAAAGTGGCCAGGACCCCATGGCAAAAGGAAGGCGGGAAAACCCATAACAAGATGGTCCAGGGACATCATAGCCACAGCCGGAGAAAATTGGCTGATCACGGCAAAAGACAGAAAAAGGTGGAAAGATTTGGAGGAGGCCTATACCCGAAAGGGGTCCTTAATATAGTAAAATAAACAAAAATTCATAATCAAATACTATTTAAGGAAAAATAAAGGCTTAAATAAAATAAAATAAATAAAAATAATGTTTCACTTTTATCGAACTGAAATTCGAACATTGTCATAGCGACATTAAGTCGAATTTCAACTGTCTTGAAAATGTAACATAGAACCCTGTCATATTGGGCCAGCGATTGGTATATATTATGTATGTTGCTCAGACATAATTGGAATACACCTTCGCATGTGGAGTATGTGTACTAACGCAAGAATTAAAATGTTTCTTTATTTTATTTTTTGTCTGTTACCTTCTTTGATTATTATTTCTCACTTGATGGTCTCATCGGAAGATCAGCGCTGGAAGTCGCCAGCAACATGCTGAGATGGGACCATTTCATGACACTTTATTTTTCACTGTTTTTTCTATGTATGTCTATTGTCTGTGTGTTTACGAATAAAAACCTATTCTATTCTATTCTAAAAGCGACAAGAGGTTATAGATCATATTCAACCGTTGACATATATCTAGAACAAGCCTTATGGGCACTAAGAATGGTAGTAGTTCAGTGGTGTCACTCATGAATTCTAACCAATCGTGAAGTCTAATGCAACTAGTTGCTACCAATCACGCGTGATGCAAACTCATCAACCAATCGCGTTGTAGCGGTGGCACACCGCTGTACTGGCTCCATTCTTATTGCTTATTGCCAGTGGCGGATTTGCCCTAAGGCACAGTAGGCCTGGGCCTAGGGTGGCAAGATATTTAGGGGCGGCAAATTGTAACAAAAAATTTGCTGATGGTAACAATAAATAACTCAAAATGTAGTCAATATTATGGGTGCCTTGAAAGGGGCGGCTACAGGGCCTGGGGCCTAGGGCGGCAAAGACTGCAAATCCGCCACTGCGTAAGGCCCATGTTTATAGTTCGTTTTTTTTAGCATTAGAAAGAACTTGCAAGAAGGTAAGCGATCTTGACATGTCATTTAATTGAAAAACGCTTTTTTAAAATCAAAAACTATTACTTATGAAAGCAAAAGATTATAAATGATCGTATTAGATTCATAATTGTTACATATTTGCTGTAACTTATTTTTAAAATGTGTTTTTCAATTAAAAGACAGATCAAGATTGTTTACCTTATTTCTAATGCTAAAAAAACGAACTATAGATATATGTCAATGTATTCAGCACATGGAACTTAAATAGAACTTGTATTATATAAACTATTAAGAACTTGTTAATCTCCCTCTATCCTGCTTCTGAGAAAGCTGACTATTACATTAAAAAAAAAAGCTACTCGTAAATCGTCGGGTGACAAGCAAAAGTCACTAACTAACACCAATGAAATTATTGGACAAACCATGTTACAAGTGTAATAAAGTGCATTATTACTTTAATTTTTTGATAGTACTTAGTGACTTTTGCTTGTCACCCGACGAAATACTGTACAAGGTTTTTATGCTTAAATTATTCAAATTTTGACTTTCAATCAATCATTCATTTCAGACATAAAAGGCCATATAATTTGTTAGTAATACAATAGAAATTAATTTTTATATGCTAATGTTAGTAAGTACACTTTAACACAGATCCCTCATGGAGCATTCCATGAAATTGTCTACCGTTTGTCCCATACAAACGCGAATTTTCTGAAGATTTGTAGGTATAAGAGTTTCCTTTTCTATGTCAAATGGTCTAAAATATGCACAGAAAAATAATCGCCTGCTTTAAATGCCGAAAAAAAAGTCGCAACACAAAAAATAAAATGCGTTTGTACGGGACAGCCCGTGGAATGCTCCTCATAGAGCCCTCCACCTACTGGATGGTGTGCTCAAATTACAGCACCTATGCAATTAAAACTGCTCGAGGCCATGCGCTTGGCGTGGAACAACCCTATGGAGGAACCTGGTCTTCAACAGAAGGAACAGATGTCACGATCCTCAATGAGGGACCGACTGAAGAAAGAAGAATACATAGAAGTAAATAAATGAGAGCATATTACCCTTTTCGAAGGACTCCGTGAAGACTTTACAAGCACTACACGGGCCTGGTTCGTCGTTTCTAGTCCGGTGCTCGTCGGTCGCTCTCACAACTTTGCTCACAATAAACAGCGAAAACACGACACAAAACATCTTAAAGCACAGCGCCATATCACCGCATGGACTCCTCAGACCTTTAATAAAGAAAAAACATAACGAATACGCTATAAATGTTGACTTTTCTATGTTTAATCACTGAAAGGAATGCGTACAAAAATGCTAGTATTATGACGTTAAATGAATGAGAACTCACTATCTCATATAATTGACGCGTTCAGCGCCTACTTATAGTAAAAGGCTTAAATAGTCATGGAATTGAGCACTACTTTCTTGTACTTATAGATAATATTCATGATCATAATAGCATAAAATCAATAATGTGAATTCAAAGTATTCAAACTACATTTTGACATCTCGTTTCATGACAGTTATGATAGAGTTTAAGACATCAAAAAACACGCCGTTTTTGCTTTAAAAATTCTAATACTTTATTGCACATGAAATCTCTTCACACCAACACATATTAAGATCTTGGAGGATATAACCAACGGAGACGCCATGTCTAAAATTTTCGGTACAAAATAGTCTGCCGTTTTTTGCGGGGGAGGGGCACATCAAATGTATGGGTACGTCATGTCAGATAAACGTCAGTCCATACATATGGTTGACATGAGGTTGACCATTGGCCGCCTATTTTCGACAGAGGGGAACGCCTGTTAATGGCGGCTCCATTGTTAATTACTCCGAGATTAAGATCGTCAAAAGAGATAAATACACAAAAAAAAAATAACATCAAAATACAAAAATAAGACATTTCAGTGAAAGTATAGATGGTCAAGCAAATCTTGTCTCTTGTCAGTAGAAAAAGGCGCGAAATTCAAATTTTCTATGAGGCGATATCCCTTCTCGCCTACATTTTTCAAACTTCCCGCCTTTTTCTACTGACAAGATCTGCTTGACCAACTATGTATACTGATTTTTAAAAAGCGTTTTTCAATTAAAAGACATGTCAAGATCGCTTACCTTCTTGCAAGTTCTTTCTAATGCTAAAAGTTTCTAGTGCAAGATAAAGTCTGTCTATGATCAAAGAATATAATACTCACTAGGAGAAGAACGGTAACTCCATACAAAAAAATGTCCCCAACCGTTTATACGTTTATACTACTGGCGCCCTCGATGTGTACCAATGGAACTAAAGTTGACAACCGGTTTAGCCTGGCGAGTATTGGTATTATAGGTATATATAGTAATTATGTTGATAAACATATTTGTTATCTTCATATCACGAAATATATGAAAGATGCAAATATTACCCCTTGTTTGTGGTATTATCTATTGATTTAAATAAAAGGCATATTTATGTTTATAACATTGTATTATGTTTTACATATAGAAATATACACTGAAAATTAAACCCTGACAACTTAATAAAAATAGACATTAATAAAGCGCATTCACAAAGTTTTCAGTATTATATAAATAACATTAGGCATGCCTACCTATTACACTTTACACACAGATACACTACACTTTACACACGGCATTTTACACAGATTTCTAACTTGTATTCATTCATACATTTCTTCACGGTTAATTAATACGCTTTCCAGATGCGTTATGACTCGGTTCCTTCTGAACCCACTAAAGCTGTATAAATTTCACTCTGGCTGCTTCAACAGCTGTTGCTCCGCATTTAGCACATTTTCTATGTGCATTGCTGTAATCTATGTAGGTACAGAATTACAGTCTTAAGTGGTTGTACCGCTACGTTGTATTTATTATATAAAGATTTAATAAATAAAATTTTCGTTATGAACTTTAACCACAGCAGTTGGACAGAGTCATTGACAAATATATTTTTTTATTATGGTGGGTAGACGTACCTACCCTCCATATATTTTATGAATATTGATAAAGACAGTTGGAAGCAAATATTCATTATAAAACTTAATCGCGTGTAAATAAGTTTTAAGCGTTTTAAGTCCCGTTTTATGATTAATTATGTATAAAATTCGTGATAATTTAAATCAGAGTTGGGAGCAATGTTGCTGTAGAAAAATGTTTTTATTTTTATTACTCGCAACTTTTTCTCGGAGGCCAACGCACACATAGAAGCTTCAGGCGCACACATGCGCAATTATTTGGGGACATAACTTTCTTAGGAAGTGAACAGGCCTTGGTCTATGATTGAAATAAGACAGTCCTAGTCCTAGGTTATCGCCGACTGTACTTTTTTTCCACAGGCAACTAATACTCATCGAGACAATTCTAAGAACCCCAAACACAATTATAGGTTTCGTTGTTTTATCACAGAGTTCCTATGGCCACCTCCGGTCTCCATCATCAGATCAACTCGATGACACCATAATATTGTATTGTCACCCAACTTACATATGTATGCAAAATTTCAGCTCAATCGGAAACCGGGAAGTGGATCAAATTTAACTTACAAGATTTGATTACAGACAGACAGATAACGGTCAGGTGTAACTAAATAAAGCTTGTAAAAAAACGTTAATTTTAGTAGAATTGCCGGTCTTTCCCATAATTTTAATATAAAATATGAAGGAGTTTATTTGGGTCTTAAGTAATATTTGTAATTGTAACTCATTTTCATGTGTTTTAAGACAATACGCGCTTTATTTTATAAAATAGCTGCCGCAAAAATGTTCCATCCGACGGATCGATTCGTGAGTGCTGACCACCTCCAGAACATCACTAGTCGAGGTAAGTGTAGACTGTCTGGTCGTATCCGTGTCCGCGGACCTTGTCGTCAATCCACGGCCGGAGGTGACCGACGTCGACGTACGCCGCCGGCGTCTGGTCGCCGCAACCGATGCCCCACGCCACGATCCCGTGCTGGATGTAGCGGTCCTGCTCGTACTGGAATAATATAATTAAATATCATCATCAAAGGCCTTTCAGTCTTTTGCAGACTATACAAACAGTGTCAGGCAGGGCGACAACGTTTTTCATGGCTGTATAGGCCAATACGGGAGCGGCAACCACGACCGCAAAACTGGCACGTGTAGTGTGCACGTGGCGAACAGATGTCAGGCTTATGACGCTTGGCTCGCCTACTGGCTCCTCTTCACGTTGGGCCAACGCCAACGCCAACGAGGGACGCATTTATGCGTTAGAGGGAGCAAGCGATATTGCTATCTCATTCTACCGCATGGCTGCGTCCCTCGTTGGCGTTGGCGTTGGCCCAACGTGAAGAGGAGCCTTTAGTCAGAAGCTCGCTCCGCACTCAGGGATCATCCATTAATTACGTCACACGAATTTCTAGGTTTTTTGACCCCTCCCCCTCCTTTTCACACGGTCACATTTGGCAAACCCCTCCCCCCTATAGTTCGTTTTTTTTAGCATTAGAAAGAACTTGGAAGAAGGTAAGCGATCTTGACATGTCCTTTAATGGAAAAACGCGTTTTAAAAATCAATAACTAATACTTATGAAAGCAGAAGAATATAAATGATCGTATTAGATTCATAATTGTTACATATATTTGCAGTAACTTATTTTAAACATGTGTTTTTCAATTAAAAGACACATCAAGATTGTTTACCTTATTTCTAATGCAGAAAAAAACGAACTATAGTGTGACGTCACATTTTTTCTACGAAATCGCCAAATCGAATTAAGTAAGTACCTAAGTATTATTAATATTTTATCAAAATATTTTTGACGATATAAATATTTGTAGTTTTATAAAAACTGCTTAGGAAAGAAAATTAAACGAATTAAAACGATTATCGTTTTAAAAACTTGTTATTTAAATGTACAACGAATAAAATAATTTAAATTAATTTTCGGTTACTGATGAAGTTAAAGTGACGTCACAAAGTTTGTGTCTCCCCCCTCCCCCATGTCACAATATGTCACATTTTCTTGACCCCCTCCCTCCCCCTAAATGTGTGATGTAATTAATGGACGACCCCTCGTGCGCGAATCGCGGCGTGAAGCCGAAATTTGTGTAAGTATAATAATGTCCTATATTTAATTAAGCGGCATAAGGACTGCGCCAAACGAGACATGCACTCCTTTAACATCCGATCAGAGATTAGGTCCACCGATGACTTAAGGGCCACTTGCACCAATCACTAACCCAGGGTTAAACCTGGATGGTTACCAGTACAATTTGACACTGGGTTAACGGCGGTTTAGCAAGCGGCGCTAAGAGTGTTAGTAGGTTACTTGAGCAATACATACGAGGGGATCTGTCGACTGCACGTGTCGGCGCCGGTCTCGCCACCATCACACATGAACGAACTGTGCAGCTCGGAGGTCTCGTCGAGGCGGGTCTCCACCGATGATCAGCTCAGTGTTAGTACCTGAGCAGGACAGACTAGAGGCGCGCCGGAGTCGACTCTGCAAGTGTCGGCGCCGGCCTCGCCACCAGCACACATGAAAGAACTGTGCAGCTCGGAGGTGTCGTCGAGGCGGTCTCCACCGATGATCAGCTGAGTGTTAGTACCTGAGCAGGACAGACTAGAGGCGCGCCGGAGTCGACCCTGCAAGTGTCGGCGCCGGCCTCGCCACCAGCACACATGAACGAACTGTGCAGCTCGGAGGTGTCGTCGAGGCGGGTCTCCACCGATGATCAGCTAAGTGTTAGTACCTGAGCAGGACAGACTAGAGGCGCGCCGGAGTCGACTCTGCAAGTGTCGGCGCCGGCCTCGCCACCAGCACACATGAAAGAACTGTGCAGCTCGGAGGTGTCGTCGAGGCGGTCTCCACCGATGATCAGCTGAGTGTTAGTACCTGAGCAGGACAGACTAGAGGCGCGCCGGAGTCGACCCTGCAAGTGTCGGCGCCGGCCTCGCCACCAGCACACATGAAGGAGCTGTGCAGCTCGGAGGTGTCGTCGAGGCGGGTCTCCACCGATGATCAGCTGAGTGTTAGTACCTGAGCAGGACAGACTAGAGGCGCGCCGGAGTCGACTCTGCAAGTGTCGGCGCCGGCCTCGCCACCAGCACACATGAAAGAACTGTGCAGCTCGGAGGTGTCGTCGAGGCGGTCTCCACCGATGATCAGCTGAGTGTTAGTACCTGAGCAGGACAGACTAGAGGCGCGCCGGAGTCGACCCTGCAAGTGTCGGCGCCGGCCTCGCCACCAGCACACATGAAGGAACTGTGCAGCTCGGAGGTGTCGTCGAGGCGGGTCTCCACCGATGATCAGCTAAGTGTTAGTACCTGAGCAGGACAGACTAGAGGCGCGCCGGAGTCGACCCTGCAAGTGTCGGCGCCGGCCTCGCCACCAGCACACATGAAGGAGCTGTGCAGCTCGGAGGTGTCGTCGAGGCGGTCTCCACCGATGATCAGCTAAGTGTTAGTACCTGAGCAGGACAGACTAGAGGCGCGCCGGAGTCGACCCTGCAAGTGTCGGCGCCGGCCTCGCCACCAGCACACATGAAGGAACTGTGCAGCTCGGAGGTGTCGTCGAGGCGGGTCTCCACCGATGATCAGCTAAGTGTTAGTACCTGAGCAGGACAGACTAGAGGCGCGCCGGAGTCGACCCTGCAAGTGTCGGCGCCGGCCTCGCCACCAGCACACATGAAGGAGCTGTGCAGCTCGGAGGTGTCGTCGAGGCGGTCTCCACCGATGATCAGCTAAGTGTTAGTACCTGAGCAGGACAGACTAGAGGCGCGCCGGAGTCGACCCTGCAAGTGTCGGCGCCGGCCTCGCCACCAGCACACATGAAAGAACTGTGCAGCTCGGAGGTGTCGTCGAGGCGGTCTCCACCGATGATCAGCTGAGTGTTAGTACCTGAGCAGGACAGACTAGAGGCGCGCCGGAGTCGACCCTGCAAGTGTCGGCGCCGGCCTCGCCACCAGCACACATGAACGAACTGTGCAGCTCGGAGGTGTCGTCGAGGCGGGTCTCCACCGATGATCAGCTAAGTGTTAGTACCTGAGCAGGACAGACTAGAGGCGCGCCGGAGTCGACCCTGCAAGTGTCGGCGCCGGCCTCGCCACCAGCACACATAAAGGAGCTGTGCAGCTCGGAGGTGTCGTCGAGGCGGTCTCCACCGATGATCAGCTAAGTGTTAGTACCTGAGCAAGACAGACTAGAGGCGCGCCGGAGTCGACCCTGCAAGTGTCGGCGCCGGCCTCGCCACCAGCACACATGAAGGAGCTGTGCAGCTCGGACGTGTCGTCGAGGCGGTCTCCACCGATGATCAGCTAAGTGTTAGTACCTGAGCAGGACAGACTAGAGGCGCGCCGGAGTCGACCCTGCAAGTGTCGGCGCCGGCCTCGCCACCAGCACACATGAAGGAACTGTGCAGCTCGGAGGTGTCGTCGAGGCGGGTCTCCACCGATGATCAGCTAAGTGTTAGTACCTGAGCAGGACAGACTAGAGGCGCACCGGAGTCGACCCTGCAAGTGTAGGCGCCGGCCTCGCCACCAGCGCACATGAAAGAACTGTGCAGCTCGAAGATGTCGCCGAGGCGAGTTTTGCGTAACTCCTGTTGGCAGCGAGCTCGGTCTACCACTGGAACCTCCGTCTACCAAAGGTAGAAGAAGAATTATTTTTTTGCCAAACATTATACTATTGTCAGGCGCGGATCCAGCCCTCAAAAAAGGTTGTGGTCACAGCCACTCCCAAATCGGCCAAGTGCGAGTCGAGGGTACCTGATGATTCCCCGACCAGTAAATTCGCAGAGGGATCGCAAGCGATTTATTTCAGTCTATACACACTTAGCGCCACTTGCACCATCCCACTAACCCGGGGTTAACCCGTCAAACCGTTAACCCAGTGTCAAATTGTACTGGTAACCATGGTAACTCCAGGTTTAACCGATTAACCCCGGGTTAGTGTGATGATGCAAGTGATGGCGCTTATATAGATAACTACGCTAAAAAACTCCTTCGGCTGTAAATTAAAAGCTGGCAATAAGCTGGAAGTAATTGCCCCTGTTAGTAAATAATCTATATTCTGGGTACCTAATGATTCTCCGAGAAACTTTTAGCAGATCATCGATTCGCCGACAACGATTCGCCGAACATCGTTTCGCAGTCATTTGTTTGTCAGTGTATCTTTTGGTCGACTAACGTTACGTAGACTCTTGGTTCACATACCGTTCAGTTCGCTTCTGTGGAAATTAGCAGTAACTATTATTGGACGATTTCCATTTAGCAGAGTAATCGTTTCGTTTAAGCAATGTTTAGTCGAATAACGTTTCACATTTTATATATAAGTCGTTATTTTCGAAACAAAAACTTTTTGCACAAATTTAAAAAACCCATATCCAAAATTTTTAGTTGGGTCGTAGTTCTAACCTAACCTAACCAACTTTTCTAGGAAAAGTTCGTTATTTTGGGGGTCGTAGTTCTAGCCTAACCCAATTTTCTGGCAACAGTTCGTTTTCTTGGGGGTCGCAGTTCTAACCTAACCTAACCCACTTTTCCAGCAACGGTTCGTTTTCTTGAGGGTGCAGCTCTAAACTAACCTAAACTGCTTTTTTAGCAATTTCAATGAATACTACGAGTATGTGAAAGTTAATTTAGTAAAATAATAAATTAGAGAGAAGTTTTTCTAGTCAATATTAATGCCAAATGAACATTCGACCTATTGTGTTTCGACCAATAGTTTCTCGGGTAATTATGACAGTTACTAAATGATTATTCTACGAATAGTAAATATGCGTATCAATGTTCTGCTTATTGACTACCGTCGCAAACGACTACTATGCGTAATGAGATTCGGCCAATCGTTACTCTGTCAAAGAACCCGTCGGCGAATCGTTGTCGGCGAAACAAAAATCGGCGTAATTTTTCTCGGAAAATCAATAGGGCACCCTATATTCTTGCAAATAATTAGGGCTCTGTATTCAGCTGGGGTACCTACCCTAATGATTCTCCGACCAATTTTTAGCAGATTGCCTATTCGCATTGTAACGTTGTAACGTTTCGCCAAAAATGGTTTCGTAGAGTCAATTATTCGTAGATGTAACTTTTGGTAGACTCTTGATTCCCATATCATTCAGTTCACTTCTGTGTAAATTAGCAGACCAATCATTAGAAGAATTTCATTTGGTAGAGTAATCTTTTCATCAAGCAACCTTCAGGCAAGTAACGTTTTATAAGTTTTTTAAAGTTTATGTCAAGTGGCACTCGATCACACTACATATAAGTATAAGTACTGTGGACGGTTTTATCTGTGGACACTGCCGGTACTTAAAGAACTACTAAAGCCCCCTCCAGACTATGCGCGTGAATCGCGGGCGAAGCCGCGAACGCGAAGTGTGGTGTCGATTTCGCTGTCTGAGATAATCGACTCCACACTCGCGTTCGCGGCTTCGCCCGCGATTCACGCGCATAGTCTGGAGGGGGCTTCACGATCGTGAACTTAAAAAAATGCATTTTCTTATATTACTTACAGTTATTAACCATATTTATAAATGTACGGAGATATTTTTGGCTCTGAAAAAAAAATGTTAATAACTTGTAATTGTATATAATGAAAGTGTTATTTTATTAATAACAAAATTTTTATCCTCGTAATACAAATGTTTTTTTTTGTAAATTCGGTAAATGATACAAGTGTGTAAATAATCACAAAATAAGCTTCAAGGTTTCATTGTTGTTTTCTACAGTTTTCGCATTTCACCAGATGTTTATGTGATAACTAAATAACATGGTTAATAAAAAGGAGGTAGAGTAGTGTACCTACCTATGGATGGACATCCTGACTAACGAAATATTAAGCTTTATTCGTCTAAAGCTTTGCGTACTAAACGATGATTCCGAGGTCTTTGTAGACCTTGGAGACATTATCAAGTCCAAAATATTTGCTGAAAAGTTGTACCAAGAATATTGTCGATAGGTACGAACCCTGCCTAATATCATAGAAAAATATCAATTTTAACATTTATTTTATATCTCTGGTTCCTATTTAGCTAACGTGATAAAACTAGTCTGCAATAATAGACTATTTAATAATTGTTCAAAAGAAATAAATACGTTTTAGACATTGTCAATAGTTTATGATTTATGGAATTATTTTAAAAAATTGTACAAAAAATTCTGAATGTTTAAATTTAAGACTCCATAAGTTAACACTTTAAATAATTGCTGTTTATTCTGTATCACTAATAATTCGAGTTGTCAGCTGATATAAATACCTACAGCAAGGAGTTCTATTTCACTGAGTACCTAATAGGTACTCTGTGTTTCGGCCAATGATTAACTTACTCGGGCAATTTTGACGTTCATCAAACGATAATTCTACGAAAAGTAAATCTGCGTATCGATCAACTGACTACTCTGCGTACTTATACCTAATAAAATTCTGCCAAAGCGTCTGCGATATAAAAATCGGCGTAATTCTACTCGGGGAATCCATAGGGCACCCTATTAAGGTTGTGGGCATGCCCACCTTGCCCACAACGGTGGATCCGCGCCTGACTATTGTACATAGCCTTTACCAGGCCCAAACAGGAGGGGCAAACCAAGGCAGCAGCGATATATCAGCAAAGATTTAAACGCCTGTGGTTTAGCGGAAACCGATGTCTCTTAAGATAGAGGGAAATGCAAGGACGAAAAGCAGGAAAGCGGACAAACGCTAGGAGGATGAAAGGATGATGATGAGCACGTTAGCATTACATTATCATTGAGACTTCCAATAATGCTTGATATCCTTACATATACTATAATATTCATTGTAATGATATATTATAACATTATTAATAATATGAAAACTCACCCGTTTCATTACGGGCCGGTACGTCCCCTTTCCAAAATCCTTGTCCCACCCACTGGCCAGGCAACGCGTGCCGGCGACGGCGCGCGCGCCGGCGCCGGCGTTAGGCAGGCACGCCACGCCTACATTCGGCGGCGCTAGATCCACAGGCGATGATAGAAAGAGGAGCCCAATGTCATAGAACAGATTGCCTGTAACAGAGATCAGCATGAAACACATCAAGACCATATTATATCTCTTTTACGCGATGTCATTACCAAAATACCACGAGAATCAGTAGAAAAATGCGACCGACGCACGCGAAACTGGCTCCGCGTCTGGTGTGCAATCAAGGCAACCACGTACCTTTGTTAAAGTCCTTGTGCACGATCACCTCCTTGACATCGCGGTCCTGGTGTGGATACAGCTTGTTTGTGTTCTGAGTGTCCCATTCGCCAGCACGCACGCGAAACTGGCTGCTGGAGGCGTGGTGTGCTGCGGTCAGCACCACGCTAGGGTGGATGAGAGACCCGCTGCCAACGTACACGGTGGGCTTTTCACTCTTCGACTTGTTGTTCAGTGGTTCTATCCTGAGAGAATATCGGTATAAAGAATGCCACACGTTAGACCGGGCCGGAGCTCCGGCGCTTACTTTTCTGTGACATGACAGGCGACCACGTGATGCTTTCCATAGAAAACGATGAGCCGGCCGGAAGCTCCGGCCTGGACACGGCCCGGTCTAACGTGAGTCATCCTTTATCCGTATGATTACCTTTAGTGCCTATCCCCTAGTCTCTCATAACTCTTGCTCATAACAATAAAGAGTTACCTACGAGCAATGGAAATTGTTTTTTGGTCCTAACTTTTATGTTGAAACTGGCTATCAGACACAGTTTTGTTATATATAACTGCTGTATTTTCAAATGTATATTTATTTAACAGACTTCATTAAAATTGTCCTAGAGGAATATCTGCTTTATAAGGTTATGGGCCCAGCACGAATTAAAGGGAAGGCACCGTATGAACTGGGGTGGTATTCGACAAGCGACGTATGACGTATCGTGTTGATCTCCCGTTGATGTGGGAAAAATCATAAGTTCTCGAATACGTACAATGTCAAAATTTGACACTAACAATCCACAGTTAGGGTGACAAGCAAACCAAACCGAACCACCCTTAGTTTAGAGTTGAGTTTTGGATGGTTTTGGTTGTACCAAATGATATTATCCACCGTTGATGGAATCAACACTCAGTATGCAATAAAATCAACTGTTGATTTGACATGGATGCGAAATCTGACAGTTGTACGTGTCGAATTTGGCCCCTGGTCTTACAAGACACCTAGTATTGACCATCTACGTATTTTCGGCACAAAATCTTTTATACATAACAAGCAACTAATCGAAAAAAATCAATCAAAAGGGCAAAGCTATTGTTAAAATACACCAAATTATGTAAACATATTGTTCATAATGTCTATATCCAGAGAGGAAAATGAGGATGTTTGTATGGAGAAGCTCTCGTCCCCTTTCCTCTTAAATAAAATAAATAAATAAATATTGGGGACATCTTACACAGATCAACCTATCGCCAAACTAAGCAAAGCTTGTACTATGGGTGCTAGGCACAGTCTAGGTGACCATATACATACTTATATAGATAAATGCATACTTATATACATAGAAAACACCCATGACTCAGGAACAAATATTAGAGTTTATCACACAAAATAAATGCCCCTATCGAACCCAGGACCATCGGCTTCGCAGGCAGGGTCACTACCCACTAGGCCAGACCGGTCGTCTTAACTATACATACTTGAAGATGGCAACCGTCCAGGGGAACTCGCCAAACTTGGCTTCATCGGGGGCGGTTATATGGGAGCCAAGTCCGTCGGGGTTGTGCCAGCCGCAGCCTTTGCGACTCTGTAACACATGTAACGTGTAATGTAACACATGCAATGCATCTATTTTTTTAAGGGATCATCCATTGGGTCAAACAGATCACAGTGTTACGTTCTTTCCTGTAGACATACACAAGAGTTAAGGGCTATAAAGGTTAATTTTCTTATTTAACCCTTACCCACGTAAAAAGGTCCTCCTTTTATTTACAGAACTATGATTATATCATTACTTAGGTACATGCCCACAAGCTGTTAACTATTGCCCACAGGAGAGAAAAGTGTACAGTTCGCGCGAACACGCTAGTTTTCTCTCCTGTGGGCAATAGTTAACAGCTTGTGGGCGTGTAAGTAATGATTTTATCATAGTTCTGTAAATAAAAGGAGGACCGTTTTACGTGGATAAGGGTTAAATAAGAAAATTAATCTTTATAGCCCTTAACTCTTGTGTATGTCTACAGGAAAGAACGTAACACAGTGATCTGTTTGACCTTACGTCACACGAATTTCTAGGTTTTTTTGACCCCTCCCCCCCTCCTTGTCACACTTGGTCACATTTTGCAAACCCCTTCCCACCTGGTGTGACGTCACATTTTAGGCAATTTTGTTTTCAACGAAGTCGGCAATACTAACTCGGCATTATTTTTTTAATAAAAAAATATTTTTGGTAAAAGAAATAGGTGTCCAGGCGGACAATAAGAACTCCAGCAATACTTTTATATATTTATTACTAAAAATTACGAAATTATAAAAATTATAAAAATTGACTCTGAGCGACGTGCGCGTGCTTCAGAGGTGACTCGCCGACTGGTTGGAGCGGCCGATCGGCCGCGCTCTTCTAGCCGTGTGCTGCGTCCCGCACCCCGCAACCCTTCGTGGCCATCAGGTGCTCGTACAATAGGTATTTGTAATTTTATAACACATAACCAATTAGGAACGAAAATTGCCTAATTCCAAAACCTCATTAGCTAATATTTAAATGTACAGCGAATACAAAAATATGTATAAATTAATTTTCAGTTACTGATGAATAATGATGAAGTTAAAATGACGTCACAATGTTTGTGACTCCCCCCTCCCCCATGTTACATTTTCTTGACCCCCTCCCACCCCCTAAACGTGTGACTAATGGATGACCCCTTATTAAAATAAAATGTTCTCCACCTGTCCATTGCTGGTCTGATTCTTCAACTGTTTGGTGTTGGACTCCAAGCCGCCGTCTTCCGCGAATGACGATCCGAGAAGGGTCAGCACGAGGGTTGTTAGGAATTTGTACATCTGGAAAAGTATACCTACAAATAAAGGAATTCAGAGTTATACTAGGTACTAGATACTTAGTGGCTCGGTGAGCTGTAGACATCTACAGTCCGTCTTTGGAAAGCTTAAAAATCAATAAAAGCCGAGTAATGTATCGACAAAAAAATCTATATAATTATCGAACTTGCCCACAAAAATTCTAATTTGTCTGTAAAAAATCTTTACTTATACATATTCGTTGTATTTTTTTTCGCCAAGATCTACAAAAAAATAAGGTGTCGTGTGCAGAAAACGTATAAAAAAAGTATGTACTTATTTTGCTCCTTTATGACCTCAGGAACGCGTGGTTAAAATCTATCGGGTTACTTGAGCTCACGGTGTATAATAAGTCCAGAGGTCAACTCTAGACTCATACACCGTGCAGCATAAAAATAAAAACAACAGAAAAGACATATATTATTCTAAATAACAGGTTAATGATTCACAACCTGTTTTTAATGTTATTGAATTATACTCGTAGTACTCAAGGGATTCTTGCCAGCCTACTGGTTTCATTAAAACCGTGCGACGTGCTAGGAGACAACTTTAATAATTATCGATCGTAGGCCAAATTCGTCATGACCCTTTGCATCAAATTCTTTTGCTACTCTTGTGGATAAAATGCAACTTTTGTATCAGGTTTTGAAGTATAAAGAGAGCATTTACGGGCTGGTGTGGTAAAAATTAGTGTTTCCGAAGTTACACTAATAAAATATATTTTATTAGCACTAATATTTACAAACCTTTGCGTTCTCAACCGCACCGCACACAACAAACTGGTTTACGGAAGATCAAATATAGGTATAATTTGTTTGTTTTCCTCATTGAGTGGGGACTCCAGCATTAAGGAGGTACCGTTTTTACTCACCAGTTGGCGTCACTTATTCTTTTAAAACAGGTTTTGCCTGCGGCTCTGCCCGCGTTTGATGTTGTTTTCCTTCCCTTCCTTTAGATATAGTTAGTTTTTTTAGCATTAGAAAGAACTTGCAAGAAGGTAAGCGATCTTTACAGAAAAGTCTGCAGCCGCTTTGATAGCCCACGCAGTGTAAGTGTTATTTATACGTTATAATTTCATAGAAGTTTGACGTTTAAAGTGACACTTGCACTGCGTGAGCCCAAGAGAATATAACCACTGAGCTATCAAAATCGCTACAGACTTTTCACGGTCTGACTATAGGAGTAGATTTAAAAAAATCTTTGGATGCTACCTACTAGAATTATGAAGTTGACTGTACATGTCCATCCTAAGCCCGCTCCACACTCGTGCGCGAATCGCGGCGCGAAGCCGCGAACGCGAGTGTGGAGTCGATTTCGCTTCTAATTCACTTTTGTCTTAAAACGATTTAGTTTCTAATAGGTACGTTCGTCAATTTCAGATTTAGATAATCTCATGCCCTATTTTGCTTGGGTACGGTCTCAGATGTCATCTCAATACAGAATACAATTTCGCGAGATTAAGCATTAAGGTTACGTGTAAAAGATCCAAAAGACTCGAGCCCTGTTAGCTCTTTTTTAGGGCTCGCCTCATTTCACGACACCTAAAAGGCTAAAAGCCTACTTTCCTAATGAAATAAAAAAGGCTTTGAGCATTTTAGGCGTCAAGAGATGAGGCGAGCCCTAAAAAAAAGGCTCACACTGCTAGAGTCTTTTGGATCACTAGTGTAAATTGTATGGAGATCACATCTGTCACCGTACCTACACAAGATGTTTGAAAAGTTTTTATTATTTACATACAATACATACCTATTACACATACACGGTGTAACATGAGGAAACCGAATAATTTTAACCACGCATTTCTGAGCTCAAAAGAAGTAAAAAATGTAATATGAGTTTAGGTCTATTTCGCCAAAAAAAATTTTTTTTTGTTTTGTTTTTTCAATTATTTGAATGTATTTGTACCTACATAAAAAATAAATGTTATTGGTAAACTTGTTACTTAAAATTGATTTTTAAATTTTTTTTTCGTTGAAACTACTTTTTGCAAAGTGTTACTTGTTACTTTTTGACATGTATCAAAGAGGATATTTAGACTACGTCCAATAGCAGCAACATCACCATCAAAAAGGTCTTTTACACTATGTTACAATAAAAACTTGTGTTTTTTTTTAATTAATAATATCTCTGAAACTAGATAGGCGAATATCAAAAAAGTTTATAGGACATTTTTGCCTCTAAATATGATCAGGAATACGCTGTTAAAATTATTCGGTTTACTCATGTTACACCGTGTATAATACAATACATGTAGGTACATATAGGTACCCAGTAACAGCAAACACCAAAATGAAGATCCAGGAAGCTAAAAGAGTAAAATATAAAAAAAAAACTGTAAAATTGAAAAATATTTATTAGGTACCGGCTTAAATTATAACAGAATAAAACTGCCATTGTATTTATTGCACGATCGAGTATTTTTTACCACTTTTACTGTTCAAGTAATACAAGTATTTATGTTTCTGAGACCTATCGAAGTCATGAATTTCATTGGGTCTAGTTTTAGGGCCAACCGCGAACATCGAAGCTTCAAAGCACGAAATTTTGTCTGCCATTCCATTGGTCTTGCATTTGCCACTGTAGTCGATAGGCGGCGGTGAGTGCATAGGCCCCTAGCATGAACTATATAGGAGGCGGCATAGGAGCCATCAGATTATTGGCGCGAGGCGTACATGTGTCGTTTATGCTTCCGATGTAGCCCACAGGATGGCAGAATCTACTATGCACAAGGAAACGTACCGATGAGAACGGTAGATGGTAGTACTTGCTTTGGCAATGGACATGTGCACATATGTTTCCGATTGAGGCCACAAGATGGCAGGCCCTCCAACGCGCACGGTCCTATAGTATCTAGTCGAGGTAAGTGTAAACTTTCTCGTCGTATCCGTGCCCGCGGACCTTGTCGTCGACCCAGGACCGCAGGTGTCCGACGTCGACGTACACGGCGGGCGTCTGGTCGCCGCAGCCGATGCCCCACGCCACGATGCCATGCTGGATGTACCGGTCCTTCTCGTACTGCAACAAGGATGGAAACTTTCATTTGACCAGGCGTGGCTCACTCCGCGATTTCGTCGCTTTGCTACAGGTAGCTAAAAGTACATCCGTTCGACCCCAATTTTGGGGTTTGCCATAAGCCGCGCGTGGCTGTCGCAACCTAGCGGCCATATCTGTGCTGATCGTGACAGACGCGTTTTGTTAGAGAGTGAGTCTTCTGTACTTAGTACTATTATTTATTCTGTGACTTGACATCATATTTGTATACCGGAGCCCCGGAGGTGTTTAAGATAGCTGGCCTACGCTATTATAATAGGGAAGGATCGGCTATCATAGAGAGCGCACGTTTAGATTGCTCGGAAAGACCAATTACTCTAGAAATCCTGGGGATAGATTTGGAATTCAATGTACGTATTCAATTTAGAAGTCAGATTTGGAAAACTAATTCGGAAAACAGTGGAATTCAGACTAATTCGAGCAATAACATTGAGTACGAACGAAAATTAAGAAAGAGTATCCTGCCATACTAGCTTTTTTAAAGACCATCGTTGGCAATGGGTGTAATAAAAATTAATCACAGTAGGTACAACGCGCAGACTAATAGAAAACCAATATTAGGGTTGTATTCCACCTATCCAATGTGTATTGTGTCTCACATTCTGCTTTAATGAGAGAGTGAGACTCACTGACATTGGACAGGTGGAATACTACCCTTACACATTTTTTTCCTTCAGCCAAGAATCTTATTACTGTTTTCTACGAAATTACCAGCCTGGGAATCCTTATTGTAAAGCCTCCTCCACACTCGTGCGTGAATCGCGGCGCGAAGCCGCGAACGCGAGTGTGGCGTCGATTTTCGCAGACAGCGAAATCAACTCCACACTCGCATTCGCGGCTTCGCCCGCGATTCACGCGCATAGTCTGGAGGGGGCTTGACGGCTCATCATAGTCATGAGCCGATGAGCCGTGAAGTTGAAACTTAAGGCAAAAAAAAATGTGGTAACATTTCACCTCAGAGGGACAGACGAGGGGCGACCCGCCGTCTCCCTTGCACGTGTCGGCGCCGGCTTCGCCGCCCGCGCACATGAAGGAGCTGTGCAGCTCGAAGTATTTGCCGAGGCGGGTCTTGCGCAGCTCCTGCTGGCAGCGCGCGCGATCTACTACAGGGACTTCCACCTGGGGACAATAGGCAAACTCTGAAATACAAATAACAGTTTAAAAAAAGTTACATATTGCGTCAGAAAGTCATAATCATTTCTATATTATTGTCATAGCTGTTGGATTTCCAAATGAATAAGAAATAATAATAATAATAATCAGCCCGCAGGGCAGCTTGTGGCGAGATGTTGGAGGGTAACGACCCCACGGACCCGAGTGCTCCCGAGAGTCGGTCAGGGTCTCCGTCCCCGCGGCGTGTTTTCGTCGGTCGGAGTGGACCCCAAGGGGTCTGGCTTGCCTTCATTGGCCGTCCAGAGAGGAGTCGCTAGAGCTATAACAGGCTGTTATAACAGCCACTGGGTAGAAAGCGGCGCACACCTCTCGACACCCCTGAGCCGCTTACACCAGTGTTGCTCCTGGTCGTCTTTACGACGACAGTTTCAAGGGCCCCCTAGTTAGTGGCAAGTCACCGCCTGCCTCGATAACGTGTAGAAACATTGTTATGGCAGGTGTCCGGACCAGTCTCAGCAATAGCACAATCTTTCGACCAGCCAAACTTCAACACCATAACCGGCACTCTTCTCCACTGCATTTACAATAGCTGCTATGCCATCTGGGACAGATTTACGGGTATCTATTTGTACCCTTGAATGGGTTCTAGCTGGTGTATTACATAACATCAAACTTGTCTTAAAGGGCCTCTGTGCTGTTGGCTTCGGCCTCACGTATGCCTCCCAAAGGTCCGGGACCCCATGGCCCCGAGATATGGAAAGACATACAAATAATAATAATCATAGTGCTTCGTCGACGGGGAACGTAAGGAAATCAAAGAGATACCCATCTACAACCATATATATACAAATGAAAGTGTATAACATACCACATAAGTATGAACTGGTACCGGCCCTCCTTCCCGAAGTGGTCCTTGCCCCACCAACTGGCCATTCTGGCCAGACAGCGCGCGCGCCAGGGCTAGACAGGCAGGCGACGCCCACGTTCAGCGCTTTGTCGACGGGGAACGCAAGGAAAACAAGGAGATACCCATCTATCCACAAGTGAAAGTGTATAACGTACCCGTTTAAGTATGACCTGGTACCGGCCCTCCTTCCCGAAGTGATCCTTGCCCGACCAACTGGCCATTCTAGCCAGACGGCGCTCACGCCGGGGCTAGGCAGGCAGGTGACGCCCACGTTCAGCGCTTCGTCGACGGGGAACGCAAGGAAAACAAGGAGATACCCATCTATCCACAAGTGAAAGTGTATAACGTACCCGTTTAAGTATGACCTGGTACCGGCCCTCCTTCCCGAAGTGGTCCTTGCCCCACCAACTGGCCATTCTGGCCAGACAGCGCGCATGCCAGGGCTAGGCAGGCGGGTGACGCCCAATGTTCAGCGCCTCGACAACGGGGAACGCAAGGAAAACAAGGAGATACCCCTCTATACACAAGTGAAAGTGTATAACGTACCCGTTTAAGTCTGACCTGGTACCGGCCCTCCTTCCCGAAGTGGTCCTTGCCTCAACAACTGGCCATTCTGGCCAGAAAGCGCGCATGCCAAGGCTAGGCAGGCGGGTGACGCCCAATGTTCAGCGCCTCGACAACGGGGAACGCAAGGAAATCAAGGAGATACCCATCTATACACAAGTGAAAGTGTATAACGTACCCGTTTAAGTCTGACCTGGTACCGGCCCTCCTTCCCGAAGTGGTCCTTGCCCCAACAACTGGCCATTCTGGCCAGAAAGCGCGCATGCCAGGGCTAGGCAGGCAGGCGACGCCCACGTTCAGCGCTTCATCGACGGGCAACGCAAGGAAAACAAGGAGATACCCATCTATACACAAGTGAAAGTGTATAACGTACCCGTTTAAGTATGACCTGGTACCGGCCCTCCTTCCCGAAGTGGTCCTTGCCCCACCCGCTGGCCAGACAGCGCTTGCCGCCGACGGCGCGCACGCCCGGGCTCGGCAGGCAGGCCACGCCTATGTTCGGCGCCGCGTCGACGGGGGACGCCAGGAAGAGGAGGCCGATGTCGTAGAACAGGTTGCCTGGGGAAAATAACACCAATGAATAGCAAGACTAAAGTAGGTATGACTCACGTTAGACCGGGCCGGAGCTTTCGGCGCACCGTTTTCTATGGAAAGCATCACGTGATCGCCTGTCATGTCATAGAAAAGTAAGCGGCGGAAGCTGCGGCCCGGACACGGCCCGGTCTACCTTGAATCATCCTTAAAGGTGACTCAAGCTAAAACAGTCCGGGTCGGGGCCGAGGCTTCCGAGTTTCGACACTTTATTTTCTATGACGTAATCACGTGTTGCTTACTATAGAAAACTGAAGTGTCGGACGCTTCAGCCCGGACCTGGACCGTTCTAACGTGGGAGTCATTTTCAAAGCTGGATAAGACTGAAGATGAAATGCCTTTATTTAGAAATTTTACACTAATCCGATGGCCGTATATTCTAAACAAGTTTAGCGTGAGCTTCTTGGATTAGTTTTTTTTTTAACCGAAACCGCGGTTATTTCCATACAAAAAATAATTTGGCCAAGCCCGAGATAGCTCGAGGCATTTAGTGTTCCGTACGGCTACCATCAGTTTGGCATTGACATAAACGATATCGTGAACGTAATTTACTTCCTATAGGTATATCTCTTTCGCACTAATATGTCAGTACGAGCGAGATGCATAGAAAGTAAATTAAGTTCACGCCCACGATAGCGTTTATGTCAATGCCAATCTGATGGTAGCCGTACCGCTCGCATCGTTACATTTTACAGAGCTTGTTTGCCTGTTTTTAGGATACCGTATTCAACTACACACACAGAACAATAGTACAAAGTGTCTAAGTGCGAAGGCCGAAGGCCGAGCTTTAGCAAAATGTCATCGCTTTAGCACAGAGCAATAGTACAAGTGTCTAAATGTGAAGGCCAAAGGCCGACCTCCGTGTAGCCCGAAGGCCCGAAGCGTCCAGGATGTCAGTGCTTTAACACAGAACAATAGTACAAGTGTCTAAATGCGAAAGCCGAAGGCCGAGCTCCGCGTAGGGCCGAAGGCCCGAAGCGTCCAGGATGTTACTTACTTAAACACAGAACAATAATATATAAGTATCTAAATGCGAAGGCCGAAGGCCGAGCTCCGCGTAGGGCCGAAGGCCCGAAGCTTCCAGGCTGTCAGTTCTGTGTTTAACCACTGACATCTTGCAGGCTTCGGGCCTTCGACCCTACGCGGAGCTCGGCCTCCGGCCGTCGCATTTAGACACTTGTATTAATTACCTGTGTTTAGAACTGACCTCCTGGATGCTTCGGGCTTTCGGCCCAATGCGACTTCAGCCTTTGGATCTTGCGACTTAGACACTTGTACTTAAAAATACTTGGAAAAGTTACGCGAGGCGCGCGTCTGTCGGACGCTTCGGATCTTCGAATCGCTCCTTCGGCCTTTGCATTTAGTTAGATTCTTGTACTATTGCTTTGTGTTTGAATACCGAAGTCGAGCATCTCGCGAATGCTTGATGTATTATAATAATTTAGAGTAAGGCCAAGCGCGCACCACGATTTTTTGTCCTGCGATAATTTTGTCGCTGAAATGCAACGTATGTGTTATACAACCGCAGAACAGAACAAGCGGCGCAAATATGCTGTCCTCGGTGAGGGATACATATTTGCGCCATTTGGCGTAGAGACTCTGGGACCGTGGGGGCCTAGCGCAAAAGCCTTATTTAAGGAAATGTCCCAGCGTCTCATCGACACCACAGGTGACCAGAGGGCTGGCAGCTACCTCGGCCAGAGAATAAGCCTGGCCATCCAAAAAGGAAACGCTGCCAGCCTCCTGGGCACCATAACAAACGAAGGCGACCTGGTAGACTGGTCATATTTTTCATCAAAAGGATTTCGACTGGCAAAGCATATTACTTTTTAGCAACCGGGTTTTTTAACCTAATAAGACCCCGCTGAATCCGAATTTGCCGGTTGCTCGATCGAAATCTTGACCGGAAGTGAGATATTTGACATTAAAGGTCCCTTTTTTTAGTTTTTCGTAAATAACTCTTAAACGGTGGCGCATAGCAAAAAATGTTCTATTACATAAGTAATTTGCATAAAATTGCCTACAAGAAAGATTCAGTACAATTTTTCGCTAGGATCAATATTCAAAGAGATATTAACGCGGGAAATTTAATTATAATCACTTCTAAGGTCCCTTTTTTTAGTTTTTCGTAAATAACTCATAAACGGTGACCAATATCAAAAAATGTTGTTAAACGATAATAATCTACACAAAATTTTGAACAAAACAGATCCAGTACACTTTTCGCAGGGATCAATATTTAAGAAGATAATAAAGAGGGAACGTTCCAGTATAATGAATTCTAAGTTTCCTTGTTTTTATTTATTCCTTAATAATTTGAAAAGTGTGACTCATAGCAAAAAAAATCTTATACTTAAATAATAAACATAAAATTTCCTACAAGAAACATGTAGAACACTTTTCGCTAGTATCAATATTTAAAAAGACAAAGCAGCGGGTAAGTTAATTATAAATAATTTTAGAGTCCCTTTTTAGTTATTTGTAAATAACTCGTAAACGGTGTCCCATAACAAAATAGGTTTTTAAAAATAAATTATCTACATAAAATTTCCTCCAAAAAACATCTTGAACACTTTTCTCTAGGATCAATATTTAAAGCGATATTAATGGAAGAAAGTTAATTACAATCAGTTCACAGGTCACTTTTTATTAGTTTTTCGTAAATAACTCGTAAACGGTGGCCCTTTGCAAAATAATATTCTACATAAATATTAAACATAAAATTGTCCACAAAAAAGGTTCTGTACACTTTTTCGCTACGATCAATATTTAAAGAGGTATTAAAGGGGGTAAGTTCAATAATCAATAATAATTAATTTCCAAGTCCCTATTTTCAGGTTTTCGTAAATGACTCGTAAACGGATAAATGGAGGGGGGGGGGGGAATGGTCATTGTTTGACTATGGGGGGGGAGACTTTATCTCCGAAACTACTAGGTTTATCTATAGATGACAGGAAAACCTATTAGAAATATGCAGTCAAGCACGAGTCGCACATTACTTAGTTTTTGAACCGAGCCCTACGGGTTTTTCTCGCGCTTGGCCGGTTTTTTCCTTTTGAGGTACGGAACCCTAAAAACTAAAAAGAAGTGACATGTGAATTGATCGTAATGAACTTTCTTTCTTTAATATCGTTTCAAATATTTATCCCAGAGAAAAGTGTTCATTATGTTTTGGAAGAAAATTTTATGCCGATTTTTTATTTACAAGAACATTAAGGAATTCTTTTGCTATGAGCCTTATTTTACGAGTCATTTACGAAAACCTAAAAATATGGACCTGGAAATTGATTATAATTAACTTACACCCTTTAATACCTCTTTAAATATTGAACGTAGCAAAAAAGTGTATAGAACATTTTTTGTGGACAATTTTATGTTTAATATTTATGTAGAATATTATTTTGCAAAGGGCCACCGTTTACGAGTTATTTACGAAAAACTAATAAAAAGTGACCTGTGAACTGATTGTAATTAACTTTCTTCCATTAATATCGCTTTAAATATTGATCCTAGAGAAAAGTGTTCAAGATGTTTTTTGGAGGAAATTTTATGTAGATAATTTATTTTTAAAAACCTATTTTGTTATGGGACACCGTTTACGAGTTATTTACAAATAACTAAAAAGGGACTCTAAAATTATTTATAATTAACTTACCCGCTGCTTTGTCTTTTTAAATATTGATACTAGCGAAAAGTGTTCTACATGTTTCTTGTAGAAAATTTTATGTTTATTATTTAGGTATAAGATTTTTTTTGCTATGAGTCACACTTTTCAAATTATTAACGAATAAATAAAAACAAGGAAACTTAGAATTCATTATACTGGAACGTTCCCTCTTTATTATCTTCTTAAATATTGATCCCTGCGAAAAGTGTACTGGATCTGTTTTGTTCAAAATTTTGTGTAGATTATTATCGTTTAACAACATTTTTTGATACTGGCCACCGTTTATGAGTTATTTACGAAAAACTAAAAAAAGGGACCTTAGAAGTGATTATAATTAAATTTCCCGCGTTAATATCTCTTTGAATATTGATCCTAGCGAAAAATTGTACTGAATCTTTCTTGTAGGCAATTTTATGCAGATTACTTATGTAATAGAACATTTTTTGCTATGCGCCACCGTTTAAGAGTTATTTACGAAAAACTAAAAAAAGGGACCTTTAATGTCACATATCTCACTTCCGGTCAAGATTTCGATCGAGCAACCGGCAAATTAGGATTTAGCGGGGTCTAATTAGGTTAAAAAACCCGGTTGCCAAAAAGTAATATGATTTGCCAGTCGAATCAAGAAGGAGAGCGATTTTGAATTTTTATGTCTAGTCTATGGGGAGCATTTTTTATTTATAAGTTCTGTTAAATTTTAGTTTTAATTTTAATGTTGTTTTTATTATCATTTTATTTGTTATTGGTAAAATTATAGAGACCCATTTAATGTACCTACCGATCTGATCTGTCTGACTTTTAGCCTTCCAAAAAGGTACCTAAACGCAATATTTGGACTCCAAAACGTACGTCCTTAAATTCTGAAGAGAGCGTGTTTTTCAGGGCAACTTGTGCCATAAATTGGAAAGACTAAAAGGGATATAAACTATAACGTATGTGTTTATATGTTGTTATGTACCATATATATGAATAACGTATTTGGTGCGCGCATATGCGAAAAAAAAATCGCAGCGATTTTAAAATTGTGATTTGTCACATTTTTCCGCGTTTGTTCGCGACGCGATTGTCGCAAAGTGAATTGCAGCATGCGGAGTTGTATGGTCCGCGCGCACTATGATAATAAAAACCATTAAAACGATGACGACTGACCTCCCCACGCGGTGGGGAGCGATCCGCCACAGCCGTCGCAGCCGAAAGGCGGGCACGGCCACGCATACCTCTTTTGAGGTATCGCATGATATCCATCCATGATAATAAAATCGCACCCCGGCCGGACCTCAGTCGGCATTTCGCTCTCCAAACCCCAACATCTCGGCACCTGCATCTCCAATGGAGTCTCAAAATGAGACGCTAGATGTTGACCATTTAATTATGGAAATAGACGGGGATCACCTTTGTGTTATAAATGCTCAAAGTCATACAGCATTCGCATATTAAAGACACGTTTCATGACAAGCGACAGGTACGAAATCCATGTTGAGAATGAACAAATCGTCGACTTTTTTATCGCAGTGCGCGGAGTGAATTTTCTGCGATATATTACAGCGCGATTCTAAAATCGTGTCGCAAAAATTAAAATCGTGGTGCGTGCTTGGCCTATAATACCTTAAATGTATACTCCTTCAATTTGAATTTAGATCTCATTATTTTTAGTGTTCCGTACAAAACTTTGTTTACGGAACACTTATGGGATCACTTCGGTCTTGCAAATCAGTTAAATACGTTTTTCTCAGAGACCGTTTGACATAGATACCTAAAATTTGGAACAGTAATAGCAATTACCACCACTCATATTGTAAATAAGTCAAAACTGCTTATTTCGTATTGAAGGGGGAAATTTAGGGGGTTGACAGGGGTAGGCTGAAACTTTTTTCATTTGTAAGAATCGTGTGGGGTACCATTAGAAAGCTTGCAAAAAATTTAGTCGATGGACTGATTTTGACTTCATTTTAGACTGCAATAGTTTGGTCAAAAAATGCATTTAAAGTTGCAAGTTTTCATACAAAATTTTTCACCTCTGTCCTGGCGATTTTCGCGAAAACTATAGCTAACAGGCAGCTGACCAGTCAATACCCAACTTAAAGAAGCATGGAGACGGCGGGAAAATTATCAGCTTAACTCTATCTTTATTAGTTTTTCAACTGCAGCTTGACCTTTGGTTGCTTAGGGCTAGCTAACTGATGCTTACACTGGTCAATTCATATTAGGCAGTAATTTTTACGAGAAACATCCTTAGTTAAAACTTTGGCATTGAAATTTATGACTTATGTCTTTGACACAAAGTTTAATTCTGCTTGCTCATTTTTGTGGGATATTTAATTTTATCTCAATAGCCTACTATAAGTATGAGAGAGATCTACAAAATACTACCTTATTATATTGCAAATAAGTTTCAATTTCGAACGGGCTTTCCAACCAATGGACTACGCATCTCAAAAATCTGAAAAATTCAAATTAAGAATTCCGTTCTTGACTGTCGTTGTGTTTTTTTTTTCACAATAGGACACATAGAGTTAGTAAGGCGTATAGAGATAATAAAGTCATTTAATATTTATGAACAGCTTTGGCCTCATGTATAGATTTTATTGAGAGTATCTGATTCGTCGAAACAATATACACAATATCCTTTTCATTACGTACCATTTCATTTCTGTAGTAATTCTATAATTATAATATCTATTAATTATATTCAGTACTTATGTATATTTTTGAACGGATCGGTGAGCAACAAGATTCAGGGCTATAACCGCGAAAATAGAAGTTCGCAAATTGCGAGCATTTTTCTCTGTCACTCTAATTACGCCTTCATTGGAGTAAAAGAGAAAGATCCCCGCAAATTGCGAATTTCGGTTTTCGCGGTAGCCCCTCAGTCCTGTTACGAGAAAATTATTTTGGAAGACATTAATAGTATATGACAGTTAAATATCACAGTTTTTAGAAACAAAGGTAAAATTGACGAAATATTTAAAGTAAGCCGATCTTTTTTTTAGCAGTTCTAAATAATATTAAAGTCTATATATATGGCATAGAACTAGAAACAAAATCAAATTAAAAAAAATAATGAGATCTAAATTCAAATTGAAGGAGTATACATTTAAGGTATTATAGGCCAAGCACGCACCACGATTTTAATTTTTGCGACACGATTTTAGAATCGCGCTGTAATATATCGCAGAAAATTCACTCCGCGCACTGCGATAAAAAAGTCGACGATTTGTTCATTCTCAACATGGATTTCGTACCTGTCGCTTGTCATGAAACGTGTCTTTAATATGCGAATGCTGTATGACTTTGAGCATTTATAACACAAAGGTGATCCCCGTCTATTTCCATAATTAAATGGTCAACATCTAGCGTCTCATTTTGAGACTCCATTGGAGATGCAGGTGCCGAGATGTTGGGGTTTGGAGAGCGAAATGCCGACTGAGGTCCGGCCGGGGTGCGATTTTATTATCATGGATGGATATCATGCGATACCTCAAAAGAGGTATGCGTGGCCGTGCCCGCCTTTCGGCTGCGACGGCTGTGGCGGATCGCTCCCCACCGCGTGGGGAGGTCAGTCGTCATCGTTTTAATGGTTTTTATTATCATAGTGCGCGCGGACCATACAACTCCGCATGCTGCAATTCACTTTGCGACAATCGCGTCGCGAACAAACGCGGAAAAATGTGACAAATCACAATTTTAAAATCGCTGCGATTTTTTTTTCGCATATGCGCGCACCAAATACGTTATTCATATATATGGTACATAACAACATATAAACACATACGTTGCATTTCAGCGACAAAATTATCGCAGGACAAAAAATCGTGGTGCGCGCTTGGCCTTACTCTAAATTATTATAATACATCAAGCATTCGCGAGATGCTCGACTTCGGTATTCAAACACAAAGCAATAGTACAAGAATCTAACTAAATGCAAAGGCCGAAGGAGCGATTCGAAGATCCGAAGCGTCCGACAGACGCGCGCCTCGCGTAACTTTTCCAAGTATTTTTAAGTACAAGTGTCTAAGTCGCAAGATCCAAAGGCTGAAGTCGCATTGGGCCGAAAGCCCGAAGCATCCAGGAGGTCAGTTCTAAACACAGGTAATTAATACAAGTGTCTAAATGCGACGGCCGGAGGCCGAGCTCCGCGTAGGGTCGAAGGCCCGAAGCCTGCAAGATGTCAGTGGTTAAACACAGAACTGACAGCCTGGAAGCTTCGGGCCTTCGGCCCTACGCGGAGCTCGGCCTTCGGCCTTCGCATTTAGATACTTATATATTATTGTTCTGTGTTTAAGTAAGTAACATCCTGGACGCTTCGGGCCTTCGGCCCTACGCGGAGCTCGGCCTTCGGCTTTCGCATTTAGACACTTGTACTATTGTTCTGTGTTAAAGCACTGACATCCTGGACGCTTCGGGCCTTCGGGCTACACGGAGGTCGGCCTTTGGCCTTCACATTTAGACACTTGTACTATTGCTCTGTGCTAAAGCGATGACATTTTGCTAAAGCTCGGCCTTCGGCCTTCGCACTTAGACACTTTGTACTATTGTTCTGTGTGTGTAGTTGAATACGGTATCCTAAAAACAGGCAAACAAGCTCTGTAAAATGTAACGATGCGAGCGGTACGGCTACCATCAGATTGGCATTGACATAAACGCTATCGTGGGCGTGAACTTAATTTACTTTCTATGCATCTCGCTCGTACTGACATATTAGTGCGAAAGAGATATACCTATAGGAAGTAAATTACGTTCACGATATCGTTTATGTCAATGCCAAACTGATGGTAGCCGTACGGAACACTAAATGCCTCGAGCTATCTCGGGCTTGGCCAAATTATTTTTAATTTGATTTTGTTTCTAGTTCTATGCCATATATATAGACTTTAATATTATTTAGAACTGCTAAAAAAAAGATCGGCTTACTTTAAATATTTCGTCAATTTTACCTTTGTTTCTAAAAACTGTGATATTTAACTGTCATATACTATTAATGTCTTCCAAAATAATTTTCTCGTAACAGGACTGAGGGGCTACCGCGAAAACCGAAATTCGCAATTTGCGGGGATCTTTCTCTTTTACTCCAATGAAGGCGTAATTAGAGTGACAGAGAAAAATGCTCGCAATTTGCGAACTTCTATTTTCGCGGTTATAGCCCTGAATCTTGTTGCTCACCGATCCGTTCAAAAATATACATAAGTACTGAATATAATTAATAGATATTATAATTATAGAATTACTACAGAAATGAAATGGTACGTAATGAAAAGGATATTGTGTATATTGTTTCGACGAATCAGATACTCTCAATAAAATCTATACATGAGGCCAAAGCTGTTCATAAATATTAAATGACTTTATTATCTCTATACGCCTTACTAACTCTATGTGTCCTATTGTGAAAAAAAAAACACAACGACAGTCAAGAACGGAATTCTTAATTTGAATTTTTCAGATTTTTGAGATGCGTAGTCCATTGGTTGGAAAGCCCGTTCGAAATTGAAACTTATTTGCAATATAATAAGGTCGTATTTTGTAGATCTCTCTCATACTTATAGTAGGCTATTGAGATAAAATTAAATATCCCACAAAAATGAGCAAGCAGAATTAAACTTTGTGTCAAAGACATAAGTCATAAATTTCAATGCCAAAGTTTTAACTAAGGATGTTTCTCGTAAAAATTACTGCTTAATATGAATTGACCAGTGTAAGCATCAGTTAGCTAGCCCTAAGCAACCAAAGGTCAAGCTGCAGTTGAAAAACTAATAAAGATAGAGTTAAGCTGATAATTTTCCCGCCGTCTCCATGCTTCTTTAAGTTGGGTATTGACTGGTCAGCTGCCTGTTAGCTATAGTTTTCGCGAAAATCGCCAGGACAGAGGTGAAAAATTTTGTATGAAAACTTGCAACTTTAAATGCATTTTTTGACCAAACTATTGCAGTCTAAAATGAAGTCAAAATCAGTCCATCGACTAAATTTTTTGCAAGCTTTCTAATGGTACCCCACACGATTCTTACAAATGAAAAAAGTTTCAGCCTACCCCTGTCAACCCCCTAAATTTCCCCCTTCAATACGAAATAAGCAGTTTTGACTTATTTACAATATGAGTGGTGGTAATTGCTATTACTGTTCCAAATTTTAGGTATCTATGTCAAACGGTCTCTGAGAAAAACGTATTTAACTGATTTGCAAGACCGAAGTGATCCCATAAGTGTTCCGTAAACAAAGTTTTGTACGGAACACTAATAACCGATTTGCATTCCCTAATACCTACATAGCTACCAAGATAATGCTGGCTCTATGGCCCAAAAAGAATCTTGGTTTATGAAAGCCAAGATCCTATTCTGAGCCACTTCACACTAGATGGAATTCCCAATTAAGAGTTATGTTTTTGATGGATTATTACTCTAGCGACATAATGTGAATCTTGCGACGCCTACAGCCTACATACGCTTCAACTAGATACTAGATACGTTTGACTCTATCCTTAGGTGCTGAAGTATTATGAGAAGAACCTTTTAACCACCACTTCCTTAACTCGTTCTTTGTCTGTGTGTCCCACTCGCCAGCGCGGATTCGCAGCTGGTTGCCATTGGCCACGTAGTGGGCCGCTGTTAGTACCACGCTTGAATGAATGATAATCACCGCCGACGAATTGAGTTTCCGCCATCTTAGATACCTAATTTGTTAAAGTCCTTATGGACCACCACCTCCTTAACATCTCGGTCCTGGTATAGATACAGTTCGTTCTTAGCCTGTGTGTCCCACTCGCCAGCGCGGATTCGCAGCTGGTTGCCGTTGGCCACGTAGTGGGCCGCTGTTAGTACTACGCTTGAATGAATGATCATTACGACGCATTGAGTCTCCGCCATCTTACATACCTTTGTTAAAGTCCTTATGGACCACCACTTCCTTAACATCTCGGTCTTGGTAAGGATACAGCTCGTTTTTCGTCTGTGTGTCCCACTCGCCAGCGCGGATTCGCAGCTGGTTCCCATTGGACACGTAGTGGGCCGCTGTTAGTACCACGCTGGGGTGTATGAGGGAGCCACCGCCGACGTACACGTTGAGTTTCTGGCCGTTTGGCTCGTTCTCATTTACTGGTTCTATTCTGGAAATAAGTATTTATGATATTTTATAGGCAAATCGTCACACTGAAGGATGCAGTCTAGGTGACAGTCCATTTCCAACGACAGCTGCAATACTGTTCATTTTACTATGGAAACGCGTCGCTGTCATTGTCAATTTCCATAGAAAATGAACAGTATTGCAGTTGCAGTTGGAAATGGAATGTCACTTTTAGCAACCTGAGACCTTGCTAGGTTTCGTGGAGGAGCGGGGGTGGTTAGAGTAGGGCTACCTCGTTTCACGCAAAGCAGGCACGGTGGGTATCGATTAGCGGAAAATGCTCAGCAAAACTAACTACCTACTTAACTAGACAAATCGTAAAATTACAATATAATAAGTTTGTTATCGATATGGGTACGAGTACGACATGCAGCCTTCTCGGTTCTATATCACTGACTGTTCATTTATTTGAATGTATTTATTATATAGGGCATTATCTGTGAAAAGTGACCTAATTGTCGATGGCGCTTATGCCGCACAGCGTCGCGCGGCATTGTATTTGCCGGAGCAACGTTAATAATGGCGTAAGCGCCATCGACAATAAGGTCATAATTTCATACATAACGTCACATATACGTACTTGAGGATGGCTACCATCCAGGGGAACTCGCCGAAGTTGGCCTCTCCGTCGGCGGCGCCGGTGATGCGGAACCCGAGCCCGTCGGGGTTGCGCCAGCCGCAGCCCTCTCGGTTCTATAACAAATGCAAAATTATACAGGCCCCGTGCATGAACTATAGGACGCAGTATAGGAGCCGTCAGATTTTTGGCGCGAGACGTAAATGTGTCGTGTATGCTTCCGATGTAGCCCGCAAGATGGCAGAATCTACTATGCACAAGGAAACGTAATACCGATATTACTGATGAGAACGGTAGATGGTAGCACTTGCTTTGACAATGAACTTGTGCACATATGTTTCTGATTCAGGCCACAAGATCTTTCGGAGAAGATAGGTCTTCCTTTTCAAGCACTGGCAGCAAGTTGTGCCGGTCTCGAGAAGGTTCTCAGTTTAAGAATTTTCGCACGAGATGATAATTCCCCATATAAAACGGAGAGCGTCTCAAGAACGGCACAAACCTATTGCAATCCGCGCGAAGCTGCAACCGTGAATCGCCAATTATAGTAGTGTACCCTATGATGGGCGTGGAACCAGTAATGGGACAAAAAACCACAAATCCTGTAAAATAAGTGTCTAAAAGTAGTTTATAAACACTGCCTGTATATTATCATAAATAAGAGTCCTAGAGCTGTTTCAGTTTGAATTTTTATTAAATTTGGTTGTTTTTTAAGAAATTGGCGTCAACCCAAAAGTTGTCGTGTCACTGAAAAAAAATACCACTACGAATTCTTAACAACTTCGCTAAGAGAGGTGAGTAAATTTATTAAATTTTAATTAATTAATACTTGATGAAAACTAGAATGTGTTTTGTTAATTGCATTTACCATGAGATAAGGTATACAACATACTATGTTGTGACTCCACAGATGTAAAAAAAATAGTGGTATTTGGCCCAATCCCATTATAGGAGCTGTAAAACTGCATACCTCCTATAATGGGCAATTTACATAATGATGCTTGCCATGCCATCGTTTCATGTTTAAACAATACAGAAGTAAAATGTAGTTACGAAATATGTCAACCAGGAGGTATGCTCGGACTTCGGATAAATTAATATCGTTTTTTAGTGTGGGTCAAATCTTGGTAGCCGAGTTTGAGCCACTTTCCCGTTTTCCGATTGAGTTGAAATTTTGTGTTCGTAATTAAATATGCAAATCGGATGATAATGCAATATTATGATAACATGGACCAGGCGGCCTAGCACGGTCGCGTTTTTATCCCTTGTCACCATGCCTGTCACGTTCTAACAAGTTTGTAAGTGCGAAAGGGACGCGCATAGTGATAGTCGATAAAAATGGAACCGTGCTGCGTCCGCAGATCTGATGACCTATTTCAATATTTTATACTGATAGAGCAGTGTCCATTACTGGGGGGCCCATTACTGGAGCTTTGGTGTCCATGACTGGAGAAAAATAGCATAGTTTTAATTTGTTAAGTATGTGGAAACTCATTGCAGTATCTTTGATACAACACGCCTGAAACATGAAAGACGGGTAGGACTTTCATCTTTCAATACGCTAAGCGGTAGACCATTCACATGTATTAGGGAAATATCACAAATACTCCAAATTCCCTCTTAAATGTCCCATGACTGGTGCTGTTACTATATATGAATGCATTCATTCATAATGTGTCCTTTAAATTTTGCTGCTTGCTTTGCTTAATAAATAATAGTACAATTTTCAGAGAACTTTCCTTTCGCAATGAGAATAATTACGGGGATTTAAAATGTAAGAGAGTGCCGGGTCCTAAAAGGTGGGTACCGCGTATGGGACAAGTGGCATACTAGAAGGAAGGCCTATGATCAGCAGTGGGCGAAAAAGGTCTGAAATGATGATGGCGTATGATACAAGAGACACAAGTCTTAATTATTAAATAGAACAAAAACATGAACGTTTGATGATCTAATGTAATGGATTACCAACAAGCTAAATTAACTTCCAATATATTTAAAAAAAACAGGGAATCACACAATACCGCTATGCTATGCATCATAATCATATTCGTCATTGACATTGCTGTGGCAACTTAATAGCAATATAATGACTCCCATTTGATGTAACACCTACAAACTTAATTATGCCGCTCGCAAAGCAACTAGTGAAGGCAACCACGTATTGATTGTTCGGGGATCGCTCGATCAATGCCCATGAGAACGGCAATGATAAAGTTTGTGGTTTGAATAATGAGTTAAAAGTCATGGCCGTTATGGCCAGTCGCCTCTGACGCTGCTGTTAATACATTTTGGAAATACCTAGATTGAAATTCATTGGAAGATGTCATTTTATAAGGAAATATGGGGCATTATCTATGAAAAGAGACCTTATTGTCGATGACGCGCTTAAATACGCAGCACAGCGTCGCGCGGCTGATGCTTATATTTTATAGCGTCGTTAATAATGACGTAAGCGCCATCGACAATAAGGTCCCTTTTCATAGATAAAGTCACAAACTGATGTCATTTTTAACCTCAGATAACTTAGATCCATTGACTGATGAGACTAAAGGGCTGATTAAATGGATGGACCCTTGCGGACGGATCCGAGTAAGGATCGTTTTCCGTTTCACGACATAAAAGAACATCCCTCAACGACGTCATTTTCCATAGCGCCGATTAGACGCCGATGCTCTAAAGATGCTAGTGCGGGATGGCCTTTAGGATCAAGATGGTTTAACAATTAAAGTCCGTAACGTGTTTGTAAAACAGTAGGTACTTACCTTAGCAGGAGGTGCGGGGGTGATGGGGTTGTCGGGAGTCTGGCGGTCCGGCGGAAGGCAGCACGTGTCTAAGTACGACTTGCATTCGCCATCCTTCACCCTGAAAATAGGTATTATGTTTAATTAACTGATAAAACGGCCGATGGAGTCGAAAAGTGCTCAAGTGGAGACCACGGACTAGCAAGCGCAGCGTAGGACGTCCACGCACAAGGTGGACAGACGACCTTGTTAAGGTCGCCGGAAGACGCTGGATGCGAGTCGCTTCCAACCGGTACGTAAGGAGACCCAAGGGGGAGGCCTATGTTCAGCGTGGACGTCTTATGGCTGAGATGATGATGATGAACTGATAAAATCCGTTATGCTGATAAAAATAATAGCGTATTACCACGAAACAAGTTTGTAAACGGTCTTCGTAATGGTAAGTCGATGTCTATGAAGCCCAACCAGCAGAGAACCCAACCACGTGAGCTCATGTCGCAGTTGTAGCCCTCGAAGCTCCACAAAGCAGCAGATTGGTTACTAATGTTACTATGACCATCAAGCCATGACCAACCAAAACTAGAAGAAGAGCCAACACAGTTGGCAACAATAGACCGGGCCGTTGTTACGGCCCGCGGCAGGTACAACCAAAAAGGGCCTATCCTTGATATGGCATACTCACACCCCCACAGAACACACATACAGAAAGGGGGAGTGCTAGAAGACCCGAGTAGTATACAACTATACACAGTGGTACAGTGGTAGTACCTAGAAATAGTAATAAAATAGAAATAGAATCTATGACTTTTTCGCGCATTGCTTTGCCGTCTCGCTACTCATAGAGGGGCCGACTGATGGGCTTCACTGATGGGTCCTCTCGCTACATCCCCTAACGGTGTTCTCTATAGCCTTGTGCTGGTAAGAAATGCTGATCACTAGTGATCACTCACCTTATGTCTATGATCCCAACGCCATCATTAATGATGGTATCGTTGGCGCCACACAAGTAGTACGGAACACACTCGCCGTTCTGGTTGTCTGCTGTCATACAGGACTTGTCGCCATCTGAAACGAACATTCTTTATTACCTACTTAAAGTATTCATTAAGGAAGTAGACCGGGACGGAACTTCCGGCGCTTACTTTTCTATGACATGCCAGGAGATCACGTGATTCTTTCCATAGAAAACGTGCGCCGGAAGCTCCGGCCCAGGGGGCCTATGTTGCCTCCCTGTCACACTTATGTACGAATTTACAAGTGCGACAGAGAGGCAACGCATCGAACGTGGTCCGGTCTAACGTGACTCATCCTTTAAGTAGACTCCGTCAGTTGTGTACAACATTGTCACGATGTAAGTATGAGAAGGCACGAAGGCAGCAACATCTCTAGAATTTGACGCAACTCGCCAAGCTGGTATTAACCAAGACTTAAACGTACATTTTTAAAATTGTCCAATATTTATTCAACATGATTTAAGAGCATGGCTCTTGTCGGTGGAGTATGCCCCAATTTCCGCGGTCCTTTGGGTTCTTTCGGTCCCTGTAAGACACGCACCTCAAGCCTTTAACAACGCCTTTTACTAGTGACTCGCATAGAGTAGTAATCCTCTAGCCGGAGTTTAGAGCAATTATTTCATGAAACTCAATGAAACCTATGCTGCCAAAAATACTGGGGTGCGGGGGACGAGGTGAGAGAGTCCCGTTCCGTGATTGGTCCGTTCAAAGACACGGGCGTCACACAAAGACGACTCGAAAATGGAGTAAAACTACCGTAGGTATATGTATTTGTGGCAGAGGGGGTGGCGCTACCTACTACTAGTATGCTCAGTCTGGATATCTGTGGTGACAAGTGACACTCACCGTCAGCGTTATTGTTAACTATGCTGGGCACTAAAGTCGATGCCTGCGGCGCTTGCGTCGCTCCGTTCTGTCCGTTGTTCTGGTTCTGAAGCTGCTTGATAATGGACTCCAGGTCGCCCCCGTCATCCTGGGCGAGGCACGACGCCAGGAGCACCAGGATTGAGAGGAATTTGTACATCTGGAAAGGAATAACACAGAAATTTTGAAAATTTACCACTTTGTTGGCTTAACTTCATAGATACGTTTAACAAAAATTTAAAATAATATATTTTTTTACCCACAAGCCTTTTATAAAATGTCATTAATAATTTAAACTACAATCATCTACTTAAGTGAAACAAAACGTACCGTAAAACGGGGTGAGTAGGTATCGCGGGGAGAGGTGGGTTATGAATGGGGAGAGAAGGTTTGAGAGGGGGGTGAAAAGAAATTTTGAGGCTACTGCTACAAAAATAATGTATTCCTATTTAAAATGGAGCTATAGCAATACGCATTATAAAAAAAATCGATCCAACAATCTTCCAAAATCACCTTTGTATGAAAAAGCCTCTCACCCCAAATACGAGTCACTGTCATGTCACACGGGGTGAGGTACGGGTTTTCCTCTTTATCGTCAAAGTTATGAAATGGAACAACCCAAAATAAAATACAAACGTCCGAACCACTTATTATATAAGTACACCATTCAGTTTTCACATGTAAAAATAAAATTTTATTGAGGTTTGAAAGTCAAATTTCACCCAACTCACCCCATTTTATGGTATTATCTTAAAAAAGTCATCCTTTCTAGCTATGTTACACAAACGAAAACTTTTAAATTTGTCAGTACCTAATATAATGCCGCACAACAAAAAATGGGAACGTATATTTGGACCACCTGTTTCTTAGATGCCTATCACGTCTTTAAGATGCATAATTTCAGCAGTCCTATCAGTCATTAAGAAAAGGCGATTATTACACCGAAGACGCTTCCGCATGCGGCGCCAGTGTGGTAACCGCTTAAAGACGAACAGACAGAGAAACCACTTATCTAAGGGGAGTACGGAACGCTAAAAATAAAAATAAAGTTTATTTGCGGCTAAGCTGCCTCTGGATATAGCCTGACTAAGTTTACAAAGTCAATAGGTATATACTTTTAGCAACAATAGTTATTTTGATATATTGAAGTCGTAAAGACAGTACGATGACCCTGTCCTAGATACTTTATCGAACTCAGGCTTCCTTAATTAAATTGGCTGATTATGCTATCATATGCTAACAATCCTTGCACATACTAGTACCACCTACCTACCTACAATCGCATATAACATCTAAAACGTAGTGATTATATGTTCCCTTTGTACCATCATGGATTATAATGATCGCAGTCTGATGATGCCATACCATGATGAATATGGGTCTCTGTTTGACCCAACTGTTGACTGGTAGAGATTGTCTTTTGTAAATAAGTCTACAATTTGTAAATTTTTCTTCGTACGTGGAATAAAGTTTCAATAAATAAGTGTATCCAAGGCTATAAATCTAGGAGCGGAACAACTGACAAACGAGCAAAAAACCGGCCAAGTGCGAGTCGAACTCGCGCACGAAGGGTTCCGTACCTATACGCAATAAACTGCAAAAAAATTACGTATGTTGTATAGGAGCCCCACTTAAATATTTACTATAATTATTCCGTTTTTAGTATTTGTTGTTATACCGGCAACAGAAATACATAATCTGCGAAAATTTCAGCTGTCTAGCTATCACGGTTCATGAGATACCTGGTGATAGACAGACGGACTGACAGAAAGACGGGCAGTGAAGTCTTAATAAAAGGGTCCCGTTTTGTACCCTTTGGATACGGAACCCTAATTAAAGACCGCTAACAGAAGCTCTTAACAACAGGTTTTAGATTCACAACACAACCTGTTTGAATGCTATTTAACTACTCAATAGTCGTTTTTGTCAGTCTACAGTTTTTAATTAAAACAGTATTCGTTTTTATTAAGGTTCCGACGACTCTCGAAATAATAATCAATACCTATATAGTAGTGTACCCTATGATGGGCGTGGAACCAGTAATGGGACAAAAAACCACAAATCCTGTAAAATAAGTGTCTAAAAGTAGTTTATAAACACTGCCTGTATATTATCATAAATAAGAGTCCTAGAGCTGTTTCAGTTTGAATTTTTATTAAATTTGGTTGTTTTTTAAGAAATTGGCGTCAACCCAAAAGTTGTCGTGTCACTGAAAAAAAATTCCACTACGAATTCTTAACAACTTCGCTAAGAGAGGTGAGTTAATTTATTAAATTTTAATTAATTAATACTTGATGAAAACTAAAATGTGTTTTGTTAATTGCATTTACCATGAGATAAGGTATACAACATACTATGTTGTGAGTCCACAGATGTAAAAAAATAGTGGTATTTGGCCCAATCCCATTATAGGAGCTGTAAAACTGCATACCTCCTATAATGGGAAATTTACATAATGATGCTTGCCATGCCATCATTTCATGTTTAAACAATACAGAAGTAAAATGTAGTTACGAAATATGTCAACCAGGAGGTATGCTCGGACTTCGGATAAATTAATATCGTTTTTTAGTGTGGGTCAAATCTTGGTAGCCGAGTTTGAGCCACTTTCCCGTTTTCCGATTGAGTTGAAATTTTGTATTCGTAATTAAATATGCAAATCGGATGATGATGCAATATTATGATAACATGGACCAGATCTGATGACCTATTTCAATATTTTATACTGATAGAGCAGTGTCCATTACTGGGGGGCCCATTACTGGAGCTTTGGTGTCCATGACTGGAGAAAAATAGCATAGTTTTAATTTGTTAAGTATGTGGAAACTCATTGCAGTATCTTTGATACAACACGCCTGAAACATGAAAGACGGGTAGGACTTTCATATTTCAATACGATAAGCGGTAGACCATTCACATGTATTAGGGAAATATCACAAATACTCCAAATTCCCTCTTAAATGTCCCATGACTGGTGCTGTTACTATACTCGTAAGAATGTTAGAATGAATATTGTTATTCATTTGTTGTATTTCGAACCAAATATGTATTTATCCCAGCTAATTAATAATTAACTAATTATAAACAAATAGTTCATTATAGCAGAAACAAAATCAATTACATAATTTCGTGGTAAACTATTTATTTATTTTACGTTTAAATTTCTTTGTTGTTCTAACTTGTGTATGTTATAGATCACGAATACATGCGATGATTCTGATTCTGATAGGAGAAATATTGTACCGGCGGTCCTTTCAGAAATAAGTAATAAAATAAAAATAACTTGAGTATAAGTTTCCTCAAATTGCTAACATTTTATTGCCTTTGCATAAAATAATTCTGATTAAAAATAATTGATATTTATTTTATTCTTAGGAACGATTCGGGCTGTTCGAACTTTTAAGTCAATTATTCAATTTTAAAGAAATGTTTGAACAAATTAATGCATTTCTATCAACTACACTGAAGAATTAATTGTTAGTTAAGTACCTTTCGGATCCATCTGCCTAAATCTTTACATTTTCTAGTTTAAATTCCCATTTTCTACGCAAAAACTAATTTTATATTAACGGTTAAAATTTACAAACAGTGAAATCACAAAAATTTGAATCGATTTATTGCCAAAAAAGGCAAATACTTATTACCATACTATATAACTTAAAAATGGCTTAATTGCTTTTACAAATCACTAACAACTTAACTGAAGAACATAATCGAACACATTTACGATTTTTAACGGAAATTAAACGTATATGATTAAAATGTACCCTCCATTAACATATTTAATATCCTATCTAACTAATAAACACATCGTAGCTTTATAAACACAAAAAAAAACATGTTTTACAAGCACTATACCAACCTTGTCACTTCACACACCACACTGCTTCTTGGAACGTATATTGTGGCTTATTTTCCTCATTAAGTGGGGATACGACCTCACATTATCAGTTTATTAGAAAATGAACCTTGAATTACAAGTGTAAGGTCGATTTTTCAATGTGTAATAGATGGAATATTATGTCTTTTTGTGAAGAAACTCACCCGGCGACTTATTTTATTTGCAGCAGAGGTTATCGAGCAGTTGTGATTACACAAACTCGTCCCAGGGTCTTGTTTGGGCTAATATTTGTATGCTTGATGATAAGTGCTCGGACAGCTCGGCTATACCGGCCCGCCCGACTACGACACGACATCGCTAGTCAAAGCTGAAATGGGGGTCCCTTTGTTTGACATAAATTTTAAGTCATACTTAATGTATTGTTTGTCATATAAGTCCTAATTCGAAACTTAACTTTTTATCAATTTTTTATGACGTTTTATGACTTAAAACTTTATGGGAAACAGCAGAGACCCGCTGAAAGGACAAACGTGACGTTATCTATGAAAAGGGACCTTATTGTCTATGGCGCTTACGCCATTATTAACGATGCTCCGATATAAATACAATGCCGCGCGACGCTGTGTGGCATAAGCGCCATCGACAATAAGATCCCTTTTCATAGATAATGCCCCAAATCAACGCTTTACCGCCACCCTTCGAGTACCGAAGTCCTCTTAAAATTTTGAATTATATTGGAAAGAAGAAGGAATTCAACTGCAATAATAACTGGTACTAGACGTGTGCGCCGATTAAAAAATGGTCGGCGGCGGCGTTTGCCAAAAAATCGGCGGCGGCGGCGTGTTTTCGGCGTGAAATCGGCGTGACCTTGACTTTCAGGTTTTCTAAGAAAAATCATTAATTTGTTGTTTTTCTTGAAAATTTTATCAATGCAGGTTGCTGGTTAGTATAGTTTGAATATGCTGTGAGTAAAACAGGGTTTGTAAATGAATATAGGATAGGTATATTAACTTGATTTCCCTAGTAACTGGCTTGTATTAAGAGGTTACCAGTCCCAATGACCTTCGTTCCGATCTGTAACTCTCCGTTTTCTCAAGCTTTCCATGGCTTATCCTATTAAAATGACGTACTGTAACACTTGACTTGACATTTGCTAGACATAGTGGACTCCTATGGCTTCTTTTTAATGGTTTTCTTGTCGTACCAGAGACGTATCTTCTTTCTCGTTTTCTCATTGCTGAGGCTCGCGACCACATGTCATTTGTCTCTATTTCGTGCGGTCATTCGCGTATCGTATGGACTGCATGGTGCAGACTGCCGCAAGCCGACCTCTTCATAACGTTCGACACTCTCACACATGCTCCAACTCGAGCACGTTTGCCATTCATTCGGCTTATATTCATGTGTTTCTCCACATCTCATGCGTTGGATAATATGTCCGAAGAATCTAAGGACTGACATGGCATGTTGGGAAGAGATGAGTGGCGATATAGTGCTCTTTGAGAATGGAGGAGTTTGTTCTTCTAGCTGTCCAAGGTATAAGCAGCACTAGCAGCAGTCTTCGTTCGTTCGTTAACAGTTGACGGTGAATACTTAGGATTACTCGGTTACTTTAATTGGTGTGTCAAATAGTTTCTGCAACTCGCTATTCAGTTTCATTTTATTAATAATTGATGTATATTTGACAACTGTAACATAAATAATACAAAAAATATCATATTGTAATCCAAAAACCAGCTTGGACTAGCTAATTAACAACACTCAAGGTCACGCCGATTTCACGCCGATCATTTATCGGCGGCGGCGGCGTGGTCAAAAAGCCCGGCGGCGGCGGCGCGCCGGCGCGGCGCACACGTCTAACTGGTACTTAGGATGATAGACTAAGAGGTTGCCCCAAAAAAGTAGGGGTATCCAGACGGGACTGATGAAATCAGTCGATTTGTTCAGGAAAATAATTGGTCAATCTCATCTAGCGTCCACACGTACACAACTTAAAAAATCACCAATTTGCATTCTACTATGAAAATGGCATTTTTGTGTCCGCACCTGCTGATGTGATCGGGGAATCAAATTGGTATTTGCGTCCGCACGGCCCTGTTCGATCGGAGAATTTCATCAGATTGGCGAAAAATTGTCTCGTCTGGATACAGCTTGATGGTTGACTGATAGAGTATGCTTTTAGGCATTAAGTCCCCCATTTTTACTAAGAATATAACACATATATGCAATAAAGTTTAAATATATATTTTTTTAATCTAACAAACCCATCTAGGTTCATTATTCTAGGTTCCTACAGCGGTGCAAATAACCGCATCAAACGTAGAGATCGAACATGTTTCTTGGGTAGCGGGTAGTCCCCTATTGTGGAACTGGTTGACACATAATGTTGTCAAATGACACGGTAAAATAATTCTAGCCAGTATATTGGCATTGAAATTAAAATCCTCTTTGTAAAATGTTATAGTTGGCGCTTACGTCGCATAGCACCGCAATAATATTGGAGCGGCGTTAATAATAGCGTAAGCGCCAACCGCCATAAGGACCCCTATTCGACAAGCGACGTTTGACGTATCGTGTTGATCTTCCGTTGATGTGGGAAAAATCATAAGTTCTCGAATACGTACAATGTCAAAATTTGACATTAACAATCCACAGTTTGGGTTACAAGCAAACCAAACCGAACCACCCTTAGTTTAGAGTTGAGTTTTGGTTGTACCAAATGATATTATCCACCGTTGATGGAATCAACACTCTGTATGCAATAAAATCAACTGTTGATTTGACGTGGATGCGAAATCTCACAGTTGTACGTGTCGAATTTGGCCCAAGGTACCTTTACCCGTAGGACGTCACAATATCCTTATAGCAGGAACTACCTTAGAAGTTGTAATACTGGCTGCTATATTCTCTATGTTTGCAAATTTAAGAAAATGTAACAATTACCTTAAATTTTAGTACGTGAATAAAGAAAACCGTTATATATATATGTTAATTAATGATAATTGCAAATTAATGTGTTATTTATATTATAACTGTTCTTGGATTCACAGGCGCTATTGAAACACGTATTTTACTAGATACTTAGCTAGGTACAGTCACGCTCCGCCATTGTTGAGCCATTTAGGGTCCTAGGTAAATTGGTTGTTTAAGTAATATCTACATACTTACCCTATGAAATGTCCAATTTAGCTATAACCCTCAATGGCTCAACATTGGCGAAGCGTGATGGTACAAGAATTTTGTGATTGAGGCACATGTCATGTCACCAGAAGATAGCCAATAGGTGTTAAACATCTACCTACCTTACTTACAACTTTACTTACTTAAAAAATACCTACAAAAAGTTTACAAGTAAACGTACCTACCAACTTTTTAATCTATTGCTAAAACATGCAATATTATCATAACAACCGTTTTATTTCATTTTTATTCGCCATAACATATTCGAGTATCAAAATAATCAAATTATATCAACAACGTCTTCGTTAATGACCACAAGTAAACAAGTTCATTTTCCTCAAAGCTGGCAGTCGAGCGCAGTCCGTCGACGCGCCACCCGCCATCTTGGAGGAAATTAAAATCTAGTCAACACATTTACTTTTAACTGATATGAGGTGAGTGAACTTTCATAAAATAACTTTAACTTGTCATAAACGTGTTTATTACAACTTTTAGGGATAGTAACTATGCGGTGTTGAATTGTTTTTTAATTTATATATTATCGCTAATTATTAGAACCTGTTGGTCGAGTTTGTGTCGAGTTCAAGAAAGTCCCATGTACAACTTTGCTGTACATTCATTGCTCTTATTATCATTTCAAGTTCGAGGAATGCTGTAGACTTTTCTACGCGAGAAAACTCATTTGCCTAGCTCTCAATTGCATACTTATATTATAAATATTTATTCAGAAAACTTTATAGGTATTGCTTATAATTACAGTTATAAATTGGTAAATAAACTATCGTTACCAAACATCTACTTATATGTGAAAAAAAGTGGCACAATAATATAGAATTAAAGATAGAATTTTTAATAATTTGACATTTATAATACAGTCAGACTTTTTTTTATCAGCCATTTTATTGCGTAGTGAATTTAAAGATCATACTGAACAACTTTTACTATGGGACCAATGCCGAAATCGCTAAAAAAATTTGACCGTCCCATAGACACCATCGGCAACACACCAGCTGGAATGTACGAAACAACATTTTTTTGCAGACAGTCATTTAATTGACAAATAGAAGTGCTTGAGTCGAAAAAATATTTTCACATCACCTATTCGAAAAATGGCTTTTTGTATGATCCCAATTACTGGATCAAAGTGGCATTTTTTTCCCTCCTAGGAAGGATCAAAGTGGCACTTTTCTTTTCTAGGCAAGATTGTATAATTTTTATAAATAATATTTCTAAGCATAATAATTACCACTTGAATCCCTCACTACGCTCAGGGTTCCCTTTTAGAATGCTTTGCTTCGTTCAAGATTCAATGTACGCCCTCGCCGTTAATATGTAATTTTGCTCCTTTGTGACACTATCTACTACATATTTCCTTTAGCTTTGATGTTTCGTGGAGTTAAGTTAAGGTTAAGTATAAAATAAGTCATTTTTGTGACATTGGGTTTTCCTAATAAAATATCGATGCGCGAGAAGTATTATTAAATCCATTAATCGTCTCACATGACCTTAATTCATTGATAACCTTTACTTGATTATTGTAGGTATCTACCTACCTCACGAGAAGCCTAATTTTATAGAAATAAAGTAAGCGTAAAATTAAATAAATAATGTATGTATGTAGGTATAAACTCTTTATTGTACAAAACACAAATTTATGGCACAGGATAGGCAGTACAAAGGCGAACTTATCCCTATACTTATCGAATAATAACCTATGAGATTGCATTTTACCTGCTAAAGTGGCAAAGTAATTTCATGCAAATTGTGATACGATGTGTTGTTTAGTTTAGAATAATTTACGAGTGTATTATCAATATATATAGTGGGAGTTTTGCGAGTGCCTGCAGTCCTGCACTAAATAAGGCCCATTGTTTATTTTTTTAAATATTTTTAAAGTATGTTTAATATGAACTTACTGGTTTGTCCATAGTAAGTACAGTCAGTGCTCTATCATCAGATGATAGAGTCGAAAAGTGGTAGAACACTTTCTTGGCTGACCGTACCAAATGTAACTGCGGAGACAAAATTTGAACTCATTCACCTTAAAAAAAGTATGAAATATTAGAAGTTAGCAAGCCTAAGAAATCGGGCCTTAATAAGGTACGATAGTCGGGTATTAGTTAATTTTACGATAATTTAAAAAATAGCATATAAAACCGGTCAAACAAGTTTGTCAGTAGAAAAAGGCGCGAAACTAAAATTATCTATGGCCAGGCGTGTCTCACTCCGCGATTTCGTCGCTTTGCTACAGGTAGCTTAAAGTGCATCCGTTTGGCCCCAATTTTGGGGTTTGCCATAAGCCGCGCGTGGCGCTGTCGCCACCTAGCGGCCATATCTGTGCTGATCGTAACAGACGCGTTTTGTTAGAGAGTGAGTCTTCTGTACTTAGTACTATTATTCATTCTGTGCTTGGCATATATGCTTACCCTTCACGACTACATTTTTTAAATTTGCCGCTTTTTTCTACAGACGGAAGTGGCTTAACAGACTTTAAATACCTGCTTCCAACTTACAGGTACTCATTTATCTTGGTGTTGTTGTGCCTGTCTTGGGCGAGGGGTCAGAACATCACCGATGAAGAGAGGAAGCGTTTTGAGGTCCTCTTCGGGACCGATGCCACCGATGATCGTGATGCCGACGTTGACCTTTCGCCTGGTAAAGGTAATGAATTATAAATGAATGAATGATATCGTTTATTCACAGTAAGCTTCAACACAGAAGGATTTACAGTGAACGAATTTAATTTCCGACCCATTTCGTACCTTGTTATAGTGACAATCGAAATGCAATCCTTTTTGCTTACCTTAACGTGTTTTAAAGGGCCGATATAATTCCGGAAATAAGTACTCATAAAAATAAGCACGATCCTCGTTAAAATTTAACAGTGTTGCCAGGCTTTTGGGTCATAACTTATACATAAAACACCGGCCAAGTGCAGCCAAATCATAAAAGTAATGCACATTGTCCCACATGTCACAGACGAGGGCCAAAATTACAAAAAATGTGACTTTAGAGGCCATCTGGCAACACTGCAATTAAATATATCTCTTCAGTGCCTTCCACACCGTCCAGGGGACCAGAAATCAGTCCAGCAGAGAGGGAGCGCCTGGAAGCCTTATATGGCAAGCCGGACACTACCAATGGTGAGAATCATGGCAGCTTCATGTGTACACTTGTACAGTCACCATGAATAAGAATGCACAATGAAACAACGCGAAAATATATACATATATCTCATGGCATGCGACATGCAAGTATTACATATGGTTGTATTTAAGATACCTACCTAAATATTTTTGTCGCATTTTCCTTAATATCGCAATCTAAAGCGACGCACCCCTAAATTCGATAACCAACTCTGACGCTAATGCTTAGGTACCTATCTGTGGGCCTACCGCGAAAACCGAAATTCGCAAATTGCGGGGATCTTTCTATTAGAGTGACGGAGAAAAATGCCCGCAATTGACGAACTAGGATTTTGCCGGTTATAGCCCTGTAACACTGTGTTATTGGTGTAAGATATTTGGGGCATTATCTATGAAGGAACCTTATTGTTGATGGCGCTTACGCCGCACAGCGTAAGCGCCATCGATAATAAGGTCCCTTTTCATAGATAACGTCACTTTTGCTTCGTTGTGCAAGTTGTGTAAGTTTAGGTGACTTTCCAATCAGATCAGACATCAAAGCATGAGATCTAAGTCCTAACTAGTGTTAAGGATGACTCCGCTAGACCGGGCCAGGGCCGGGCAGGAGCTTCCGGCGCTTCGTTTTCTATGGAAAGTACCACGTGATCATCGATCAGCCATCACAGAAAAGGACATATCGGGCGCCTAGGCCTGAGCACGGCCACGGCCCCGTCTAGCGTGTGTCATCCTTTATTGGGTCAAACAGAAAACTGTGTTACGGTCTTTCCTGTAGACATAAAGGTTAATTTTCTTATTTAACCCTTATCCACGTGAAAAGGTCCTCCTTTTATTTAGAGAACTACCTATGATAAAATCATTACTCACATGCCCACAAGCTGTTAACTATTGCCCACATGAGAGAAAAATGTACAGTTCGCGCGAACTCACTAGAAAGTTGGATGGATGTACCGTTCGGCCCCAATTTTGGGGAAAGCCATAAGCCGCGAGTGGCGCTGTCGCCACCTAGCGGCCATATCTATGCTGATCGTAACAGACGCGTTTTGTTAGAAAGTGAGTCTTCTGTATCTAGTACTATTATTTATTCTGTGCCTACCGTCATCTGGTATAGATACTTATTCGTAAAACAAAAAGAAGATTATCAGACTTATCAATGATGATTCCGTTAGGTCTTAATTTCAGACCGAGTGAAATGCGTCTACAGCAATGCTGGCCGAGTAGCCAAGATGCCAATCGCTTACGCTCCGTAGCGATCGAAACGCAACTGTCACTGTCGCACTAACGTGGAAGAGTGATAGAGAGACATAAAGCTTTTCGTTGTCGAAGCGATAGCGATTCTAACCTTGGCTAGGCCGGCTGGTCACTCACAATCGCCGAATAGGGAATAGCGCCTTTTTCGGGCCACGCGCCGTTCGCAAAACGCGCCTGTGTGACGGAGCCGTATTAAAACTAAATAGATGATGTTGCAGGGCCAGCTGCCCTAATTATTCCAATATAATTCGCTTCCAGACAACAGCACGGATTGCGAGACGAAGGATGGCAAGGCGGGCGTCTGCGTACTGCACTACCAATGCAATCCGGAGACCGGCACCGTCAACACCGATGGAAACTCTATCATTGACATAAGGTAAGACAGACGGCCTAGCCAAGGTGGCAATCGCTATCGCTTCGACAACGAAACTCTTCTCTTCCTTATAAGTGCGACAGAGACAGCTGCGTTTCGATCGCTACGGAGCGTTAGCGATTGGCAGGTTGGCTACGCGGCCAGGAGCTGTTTGTTCTTCAGACTTCTTCTTTCCCCTGCCCTTATCCCACGTTATGGCTCCTCTACACGCTGGGCCAACGCCGGCCACTCCAAGAGACGCAGGCATGCGGTAGAATGAGATAGCAATATCACTTGCTCCCTCTAACGCATAAATGCGTCCCTTGGAGTGGCCGGCGTTGGCCCATCGTGCCAACAGCCTTTCGTCTCCTCAGCACTCACTCCTTTCTTTGTTGATCTTCATGCTTGTCCACAAAATACTCAAAGGGTTCTCCCCACTCCCTTATTTAATGCCAGTATTGCCAATTTCAATTCTTAATACCACAACAAAATATAAATTCATGTTTCATGCTAAATTAATGTTAGAAGTTCTCGACATTTTTGGCCTTTTCTGGGTGATCATTTAATATAAATGTTCTCTTTTACTCTAATTCCTTCCTTCATTTGGGTCTTAGATAAGAACCCGGGTTCAGCTTAGCTGCCAAATCTGTCGGTTTATCCAAGTTATTGATTCTGTAATAAATAATGTAAGTAATCAACAGATTTACTAGAAAATGGACTTTGTCTAGAAATGAACATATTTCGAGTTTCTAGTGATACCATGGTTTACCTCATATCTCATATCCTCATAAATGTCACTGTTAATGTTAATAATAGTAAACGATTGATATACATAAGCTAAGTACGCTAAGTAACAATAGTCTTTACAGAAAGTGGACCTTCTATCCGAATATATGAAGTGGGTTGACCATTTTAAACTTTTACTACTAACTGTTCAAGTTTTTCAACCTATTCTTTTCAGACAACGGGAGTGCCCCCACTACCTGGAGGTGTGCTGTCTCCTGAACCAGAAGCAGGACAAGCCCCCTCCCCCAGTGGTGGAGCAGATGGAGTGTGGCTGGAGCAACCCTGGGGCGCAGGCCTTCCGCATCGTCAACGACGGGACCTCGGCCGAGTTCGGAGAGTACCCGTGGATGGTCGCCATACTCAAGTACGTAACTGTCTGTCTATAGTAGGATGAGACAATTGAGACATAAGTAACACAACCCTAGAGAAGCACCCCACTGCCTGGAGGTGTGCTGTCTCCTGAACCAGAAGCAGGACAAGCCCCCTCCCCCAGTGGTGGAGCAGACGGAGTGTGGCTGGAGCAACCCTGGGGCGCAGGCCTTCCGCATCGTCAACGACGGGACCTCGGCCGAGTTCGGGGAGTACCCGTGGATGGTCGCCATACTCAAGTACGTAACTGTCTATCTATAGTAGAATGAGACTTCAGCAACACAGCCCTATACATATAGAAGCAGGAGCGGGGACCTGTGGATGGGCGCCATTCTCAAGTACGTACACTTAGAGAGACATTTAAAGACTGACGCAGACTGGACGAAAACCACGTATAAAACTAATAGTGCGTATGCCAATTCTTGGGATTAGTTGCCAAGCGGACCCATAGGCTCCCATGAGCCGTGGCAAAAAGCCGGAATAGCGCAAAGAAGATGATGATGAATTGCGATTAAGAATACCTACTTATTGGTGATTAATAAAATACTTATACGATTAAAGGATGACCCTAGACCAGGCCATGCCCGGGCCGAGGCGTCCGACATATCATTTCCTACGATGGCTGATCGGTACGTGTGATCACGCGGTGCTTTCCATAGAAATCGAAGCGCCGGAAGCTCCAGCCCGGTCCCGGCCCGCCGGTCTAGCGTGAGACATCCTTAATACAATACACTACAACAATATTATAAGCGACCGAGGTAAAATGCGACTAAAAATATTAGCGGCTAACTAAATTAGCTATCGATAATCCATCAAAATATGCTAATTATGCTATTGTACAACGCGATTCTGTTTTCAGGCGATCTGACAGCAACACGGCGTGGTCCCAGAGCGACTACATGGGGGGCGGCTCCATCATCCACCCGCAGGTGGTGCTCACAGGGGCTCACAAAGTTGACGGGAAGGAGGCCAATGAGGTATGTGTTTCATTTCAATCCATTTCCACCCTACAATAATTTATTCAGCAAAATTTACAACGCAGGTGTCGTCCAAAGTGCACAAAGATCATTCCGTAACAAATTTCTTCCGATCTTACAGGCAGTGCAGTGGTGAATCTGCAGTCTTTGCCGCCCTAGGCCCCAGGCCCTGTAGCCACCCCTTTCTCATAGCACCCTATTGACTACATTTTGAGTTATTTCTTGTTATTATCAGCGAATTTTTTGTTACAATTTGCCGCTCCCAAAAAACTTGCCGCCGGGCCTACTTTGGTCTTAAGGCAAATCCGCCACTGATCACAGGCAGGCATTGTCAAAAATATTAAAAGGAATACTCGGCCACATAGGCCACATATTTTGTCAAACTAAAGGTGACGTTCAGATCACAACTGCAGCTGTGTCTGTCGGGGTGACGTTGTTGTCGCCGCTGTATCGGTCAATCTCCTTGATAAAAGAGAAGAGTTTTGCGGAAAATGTCCCCTGTTTCACCAACGTGACAGGTGCGACGAATTGTAAAATCACTGTTGCTGACGTCACAGGCATCCATGAACTACGGTTACCGCTTACCATCGGGCGGGCTGTATTCCTGTTTGCCACCATCATTGTATTATTAAAAAAACTTTATGATATCGAAAAAAAAAACAGAGATTTCTCTTGCTAAGTTTATGACAATACAATGATGGTGGCAAACAAGAATACAGCCCGCCCGATGGTAAGTGGTAATCGTAGCCCATGGATGCCTGTGAGTCAGCAATAGTGATTTTACAATTCGTCGCACCTGTCACCGATGTGAAATTGGGGCGGCCGCGAAGCCAAGATGTCAATCGCTTACGCTCCGTAGCGATCGAAACCCAACTGTCACTGTCGCGCTAATATGGAAGAGTGATAGAGAGACATATATAATGCTTTTCGTTGTCGAAGCGATAGCGATTGAGTAACCTTGGCTAGGCCGGCAGGCGTGGCTCACTCCGCGATTACGTCGCTTTGCTACAGGTAGCTAAAAGTACATCCGTTCCACACCAATTTTGGTGGCTAGCCATAAGCCGCGCGTGGCGCTGTCACCACCTAGCGGCCATATCTGTCCTGATCGTAACAGACGCGTTTTGTCAGAGAGCGAGTCTTCTGCACCTAGTACTATTATTTATTCTGTGTTATGACTAACGAGTGAACATTCGTGTTTTAGATAAAATGCCGCGCCGGGGAATGGGACACGCAGACGAACAAAGAGATCTACCCGCACCAGGAGCGCAACGTCAAGAAGATCGTGAAACATGCCGAATACTACCGACGTAAGTGCGTGCAACGCTATAGTATAGGTTTTTTTAGGGTTCCGTACCCAAAGGGTAAAACGGGACCCTATTACTAAGACTTCGCTGTCCGTCCGTCCGTCCGTCCGTCTGTCACCAGGCTGTATCTCACGAACCGTGATAGCTAGACAGTTGAAATTTTCACAGCTGATGTATTTCTGTTGCCGCTATAACAACAAATAGTAAAAACAGAATAAAATAAAGATTTAAATGGGGCTCCCATACAACAAACGTGATTTTTGGCCAAAGTTAAGCAACGTCGGGAGTGGTCAGTACTTGGATGGGTGACCGTTTTTTTTTTTGCTTTTTTTGTATTTTTTTTTGCATTATGGTACGGAACCCTTCGTGCGCGAGTCCCACTCGCACTTGCCCGGTTTTTAGCATTAGAAAGAACTTGAAAGAAGGTAAGCGATCTTAACATGTCTTTTAATTGAAAAACGCTTTTTAAAAATCCAAAACTATTACTTATGAAAGCAAAATGAATATAAATGATCGTATTAGATTCATAATTGTTACATATTTGCGCTAACTTATTTTTAAAATGTGTTTTTCAATAAGAGATGCACCGGATATCCGGTTACTATCCGGTATCCGGCAATTATTTTACTATCCGGCCGGATAATAGTAACATTGCTTGATTTCGGAGTAAACAAATTGGATTTAAGAAATAGGCACGGTCATAATCCTACTTGTTTACTATTTGAAAACAATTTAATAATTCCATTGACTTGCACGCGCACTCATTTCGAACCTAGAAATGAGTCCGCGCGAACGTTCACTAGGAAACAGGTCAAACCTGCAGAATGCGCACCTGAAAAACCGAAATATAGGTATAAGTAGAACAGTTCCGTTGGCCGAATATACGGCGGCCGGATACCGGATATTCGGCTGATGGTTAGGCCGAATATCCGGTATCCGGCCAAACAACTATCCGTTGCATCTCTAATTAAAAGACACATCAAGATTGTTTACCTTATTTCTAATGCTAAAAAAAACGAACTATAATGATAATGACCTTCCTCCTTCTTATCTTCGTACCGTGCTTTTATGGCTGAAGAAGTCCGAGGCCCCTTTTGGCAGCTGATCCCAAGAATAAGAATGAAAAGATAAGAAGTGTAATAAATCTTATATTTCTACCTTCCCTTTCTGTCTGAACCGTTATACTAATTTGAACTATTTTTCCTCAGCGTCAGTATACAACAGCGTCGCCCTCCTGATCCTGGAGTCGCCGTACGCGCTGGGCAACGCGCCGCACATCGGCGTGGCCTGCCTCGCCCCGCACGCTCCCCCCGCCGGCGCGCGCTGCCAGAGCATGGGCTGGGGCAAGGAGTTTAACGACAAGGAAAAATATGCTGTGGTGCTCAAGAAGGTAAGGGACAGATAATGGAAGACAAAATGAAGATTCGGTATGAAAATGTTCACAAAATTACGACCTGTCGCCCTAACCACACTTGACGGACTGGTGAACCTTACTATTACACGCCTATTAGACGCCTAAGGCCCACTTGCTCCATCGTACTAACCCGGGGTTAAGCGGTTTAACCGTCAACCCAGTGTCAATTTGTACTGGTAACCATGGTAACTCCAGGTTTAATTTTACCCATATTTCAGGTGGAACTCCCCTGGGTCCCTCGCGACAAATGCCAGAAGGAGCTGAGAAAGACTCGCCTCGGCTCGCACTTCGTGCTGCACCCCTCGCTGACGTGCGCGGGGGGCGAGGCCGGCAAGGACACCTGCGGGGGCGACGGGGGGTCCTCCCTCGTGTGTCCTATAGGGGTAATTTGAGACACTCGCTTAGCTCGGGCTGCGTGCTGCACTCGTGTGTCCTACTTATAGGGCATTTTTATTTTTTTTAATTGGCGCATTTGTTTTTTTTCTCTGGCGATCACTACAGACCTGGGATTGAGCTTCGAGTTGACCTGATAATGGACGCTAGAGGTGGCCATAGAAACTCTGTAATAAAACAACGGACCCTAATTGTGCTTGGCTTGTTAGAATTTTTTTGATGAGTATTAGTTGCCTTATGAAAGAAAAGCAGGTACAGTCAGCGATAAAAGCTTGAATCAAAAATGAAATTCTTGACAACAATTTGTAGTAGAACCATGTTTTCGCACTGTGCATCTCTTGAGCGTGATTGTTTTCTGGCAGGTGCTGAGAATTTCATGTCGATTTTCTAAGGTTCTGCAAGAAGATGAATGAACTATGTACCGTAAAATAATAAAGAGTTGGGTGAAATTTGACTTTCAAACCTCGATAAAATTTTATTTATAAATGTGAAAACTGAATGGTGTATATAATATTTAAGTGGTTCGGACGTTTGTATTTTATTTTGGGTAGTTCCATTTCATAACTTTGACGATAAAGAGGAAAACCCACCTCACCCAGTAGTGCCTCGTATTTGGGGTGAGAGGGTTTTTCATACAAAGGTGATTTTGGAAGATTTTGGATCGATTATTTTTTTATTATGCGTATTACTATAGCCCCATTTTAAATTGGAATACATTATTTTTGTAGCAGTAGCCTTAAAATCCCTTCTCACCCCCCTCTCAAACCTTCTCACCCCATTCATAACCCAACTCTCCCCGCGAAACCTACTCACCCCGTTTTACGGTATCTTCTGTTTCAGAACGTGGATCCTAAGCAGGACTCCCTCCGTTTCGCGATCTACGGCATGGTGGCGTGGGGCATCGGCTGTGGCGACGCCGTGCCTGGAGTCTACGTCAATGTGCCCCAGTTCTACGACTGGATTGGGGAGAAAATGGCCGCCGAGGGCTTATCTACCGACTCTTACACATTCAAGTTATAGACTACATCGGCTGTAGAGACTTGCCCGGCGTAAGGTGGTGGTAGTGGTGCTCGACGCGGTCCCAGTACGTGTCATCTTGAAACTTAAGTCATTGTCAATAGAGGTGACAGCAGGGCATCTATTGGGCATTAGCATGTCGAGCACTAGTACCACCACCTTATACAGTCAGCAAAACTATTAGCGTTTAGGGCCCCCCCACATCTAGCGTCTTTCGAGCGTCGGCGTCTGGTCAGCGCTATGGAAAATGACGTCGCTGCGCAGTTGCGTCGACGTTGCGTCGAGCAGCGGCCATAGAATTGTAGACGCCGACGCTCGAAAGACGCCAGATGTGGGGGGGCCCTTAGCATCGCAATCTTTAGTTTTGATGACTGTATTGACTGTACAGTCACCTGTAATAGTATGTAACTCTTCGAAGGCCGCAAAAATATCTGACACGACCTTATTTGCAGAGCATTAAGAGTGTGACACATATTTTTGCGGCTTTCGAAGATTGTACGTCAATGTCCCCCAGTTTTACGACTGGATTGGGGAAAAATGGCCGCCGAGGGCTTATCTACCGAATCTTACACCTTCAAGCTAATCGACCACATCTGCGGAGACATGCCGGGCGGGTTCAACGTGCAGTATATTATGGACGTTGAAAGCTCTCTACCAGAGGGCCGATTTTTGAATTTCGATCGCTCGATTTCGTCACTCGAAAATCGGTGGAAAACAGCGAAATGCTATTTTTTGAAATACGAGTGACCGAAATTTGGAGTCTATTGGTGTTGTCTCGATTTCAATTCTATTAGTAGAATTTAAATGCCTAGCACCTAAGTGGAGATATTATTTAACGAAATACCTACACGACATCGAGTGGTCGTAATTAAAAAATCGGCCCCCAGCTCGTATACCTTCAAGTTATATATGTCGGCGGCCGATCGCAAGATCAGACATATCGTGAAATTCCTAGGCATATCGTGAGACGTGAAAATCTTTGACCCGTTCTCTGAGTCGACGGGGCTATTTCTGGGCAGTTTGCCCTTCGGGCATATGAAGCAACCTAACGAACCTATCCTACCTATATATTGGTTTAATGTGACTATCGTCAAAACATTACGCAGGAACATTACGATCTGCCTAATCTTACGATCGGCCGCCGACATATACATCGGCTGCGGGGATGTGCTCGGGGTATACGTCAACGTGCAATGCCTGTCGGGGGCTTGTCCACCGGGTCTTAGACCTTCAAGTTTTGTTAGGTAGGCCTGTGCACACTGGATGCGTGCGCGCGTTGTATATACAGATTCTTATGGGAGACGGCACACCGTTTGCGTGACATGTGCGTGCGCGGCTCCAACATTTTAGGGCAAGCGCATGAGCACGTCTACGCACACGCAGCAGGTGTGGTCTGGGCTTTAGCCTTTTCGACGCCGTGTCAAACGCAAAAGCTATCACGCGGACGCCACGTCACAGAAGTGTCAAAACTGAAATGGAACTTTATGCATATGCACGAAGGTCTATGTTGCTCTGTGGTCTGTGACGGCTTAATCCGTCTTTGGCGTTGAACCTACGGTGCGGATATATCCGTCATTGGCGTCAAAAAGGTTAATCCGCTTGCGTATCAGTTGGCTTGGCAATCTGACCAGTCAAAGAGAGTTGAATCAGTTAAATTGCAATTTCCATACTAAATTTCATCTAAATCGGTTCAGCAACTTTTAAGCGTAAAGAGTTAACTGACAGGCAGACAGAGTTATTTATGAGACTCCTTCCAATTTTTAAACTTTTAAACCTTGACTGCTGCTGGATGACTTTCTTACAAAAATGGGGACCAATGTCTCTAAAGGTCGGTCATTGGGTGATTTACCCTATGTGAGGATTGTGTTTACACACAGTTAGGTGTGTATATGTATATAAGATTTAAATAAATCAATTAATGTTAATACTCTATCTCATAGGTTAAAAAATATTGGATTTAACCAGTGTGAATGGTTAAAATTTAATTTAATTGGCGAAGAAAACATTATTCTTACTAAAAAAAGATTACTATGTATTTTATGAAACAGAATATATATAAATAGTCACAAAAATGTTTGTTTAACTCTTTCTGTCAATAGGGAATATTACGCAAAACTCTGCGTAGGGGGCGCCACTACCACTCTCTATCAGTATCAGTACATGAGGTCTACCGCGAAACAAGAAAATCGAAGTTTCGTTTTTTGCCCGGTTTTTAGGGTTCCGTACCCAAAGGGTAAAACGGGACCCTATTACTAAGACTTCGCTGTCCGTCCGTCCGTCTGTCCGTCTGTCTGTCACCAGGCTGTATCTCACGAACCGTGATAGCTAGACAGTTGAAATTTTCACAGATTAGGTATTTCTGTTGCCGCTATAACAACAAATACTAAAAACAGAATAAAATAAAGATTTAAGTGGGGCTCCCATACAGCAAACGTGATTTTTGACCAAAGTTAAGCAACGTCGGGCGGGGTCAGTACTTGGATGGGTGACCGTTTTCTTTCTGCATTTTTTTTTGCTTTATGGTACGGAACCCTTCGTGCGCGAGTCCGACTCGCACTTGCCCGGTTTTTTTTTCGTTTACGTGCCTTAGGGAATATCCATCATTAATTAATTGCTTTGTTTTACGAACAGGGCGGATAGACAGGCCAACTTTATTGCCGTCATGTGACAGCATTAAGCTAATGTTATTTGGATATGATGGTAATAAAACTTGCCTAAGTTATAAGTCAGGCTTTCCCCATAAAGATAAATACTTAATACGGATCATAATAAAGACGACGACCTTTATATTGGGGTCAATAGACCGTCTGAAGCACAGAATAAGTATATAATAGTATTATCATAGAGATCGGCCGCGCACCGCCCCGCCCCGACTCGCATTACCTCGACCCGCGACTGGCCGCGACATGAATCTGGCGGACTTCAGGCGTCCTCTCAGTAAAGCGATTTACACACACATACACAATGACGCGTGTACAGACGTGTCGCGCACACATATAAACGCAAATGATTTTTGATGTATGGCGTGTCCGCCCTGTGGTCTAAAGTACGATTCCCACCGAACGGGCGGAGTCGGAGCGCATTTCACATTTGCACGGCCGCTGACCGGTCGGCTCCTCGCGGATGCGGACGGACTCCATCGCTTCTGCCATACATAGGTAATGTATAGGCACATGGCACATTGAAAATGCGCTCCGGCGCGGCCCAACTCGAGACGAAAATTTGGAAAAAAGGGTTAGGTACTTAAGAAGTAAAAAACACACAAATTGGTCTCACGATTTAATACTTCTCAAAAAAACAAAACAATTATACAGAAAAAGCTGAAATTATTTACAGAAATGAATCGAAACTTGATTGCAGTTACACTTACATCTACAGACCTTTAAAACACATTATTTTAAGTGTCACAACACTTCATTTTATAGGCCTTATAATTTCCTAAAGCTTGCTACTCGCTTCCCAAATGTTAAGACCATAGATAATACAGCGATTTTTTATAGTATACAAACGCACGATTCAACCGCGCGATTTATTCGCTAATAAATGGCTGTGTACGTCATCGTTAAGTCGTATAGAGTAAAGCAGTCTGTCTCTGTCTCAAACATCCCGTGCTCTTCTAAAGGCCCGTCTCCATATTGCGCGGCAAGCTAACAAATATTGGCTCGCGCGGCAGCCGCGCGCAATGGATACCGGGCCGCCGCGCGCGCCAACTCGATCATTGGCGCACTCGAACGCGCCGCGCGACGAACCATTCACTGTCGGTGTTTCGACGCGCGGCAAAGGAATGTTCGGACGCAATTGGGACGGGTGTGTATATATTTTGTCAGTTGGCTCGCGCGGCCGCATACATGGATAATGAAAAGTGTCGTACTTTAATTGAATTATACGGCACTACACAGTTTCTATGGAACAGTAAATGTAGTGATTATCATTTTTCTATTTGGCTATATGTACTTCGTTCCGAATAATTAATTTTTGTGATATAATGTGGTCGATCGTCGGATCGCCTGCCGCGCGCGGCCGCCGCGCATAAGTTCAAGATGGTGCCGAAATTGGCTCGCGCGCCAAAATACAGGTTTTCCGCGGTCGAACATTGCTCGCGCGGCCGCCGCGCAATATCGAGACGCGCCTTAACAATTGGGTCGCGAACAGCATAACAACACGATTAATAATTTCACATTTTTAATTATGGAATGACGTTGGCACTAAACTGGAGGGCACACAATTTTCAGACCATTTGTGTCGTTGTCACGCAAAAGGCTGTAGACGAGCCTTTCGCCTGACAATGACACATTTTTACTCGTTTTTACGCTACATTCCGAAGCTCAGAATTATTGTTATCGTTGTTGGAATCAGACTTGATATACTAAGGCCTTTCGTCTACACAGATTGTAACGATTCTGTTTTTTATAAGCACAAGAACGTTTACGTTTTCACTAACGTACGTTGGTAAAGCCATCAGATACGGAGCGGCCAAGGTGTTCAGAAATATTTGAACACAGCCTCTATTTAAAAGAAGTTAAAGTACATGTTAAGATGTTATTGAGCGGCTTGGCCGCTCATATATATATATGCTGGCGACTGTAATTCGTCCGTCAAAAAGAATTCTTGTGATTTAGTACATCGACACCTAACTTGAAATTAATATTGTTTTGTTTCAATTCATATTATCACACGTTCTACTGACTTTATTCGGTGTTCAGCTTAACATTAAAAACAGTCCTTTAACTTTGTATGTAGTGTTCTATTCGCACCTTCTAATATATCTAAGAAGCCATAACAATCTACTTTACATGTTTAAAAGCAAAAAAATCCCAAATAAATGGAATGAACCTTAATGTGATTCAATAGAGTCGAAAATCAAATAGGGTTTTTTTGCTTTTAAACATGCATTTTATAAACTACTTTAATTATGTAGATCGTAGGCACATGATCGGTTTTAATTCTATAAAGTTACTGGTTTACAAAATTATTTAAAATGGAACATGAATCAGTATACTTTCAACTTAATACACTCGTAATAGTCGGATAGGTAAATAATTGTATACTGTATACATGGGAAGTAAAAACAAGAAAAAACAGTTACTTCCCCGTAGGTTTTTCCGATTTTTATAATGATTAAATAAATATTAATCAAAGATGAAAATATTTCTTGTGTTTATTGTAGTAGGCAACCCTAACTTCTTATACTGGTTGACCTTGAGAGATCTTATGACCTGAGTGACGCATCTGTACATTCCTGTATTTACATAAACGGATTTCTACAAGATATAACAAGCTATACCGAACATAGGCATTTTATATATTTTAAATAATTTAAGCAATACTGAATATATTCATTCAATCGAATTTAAAAGCATTAGAAATATGTTAAACACTAGTATTGTGAATAGAGGCACCAATTTTCATATATATCCGTATATTACTAGGAACACAGGCTAATTTCAGCGAGTTATATGCATATTCGATCGTATTCCTTTTGTCATAAAGGCTAAAATCGCATGAATCCAGCCGTATTTTTTAACGATTCATAATAAATAGTTGGAAACTTTTTGAGCTCTATAGAGGTTCTATACTTAGTTTAGTACGCTTACGCTAGGGGTTTAAGACAATTACATTGATTTTATTCATTAGGCCGGTTGAAAATGTAACACTTATATTATAAAATTAAATATTTAAAAAAATGCTGTTTTAAAAAAAACTGACATACATTCAAACTTTAATAAACAAAAATTAATACTTAAACTATTACCCCCTTATTCATAATCGTCTACTAAAGTTGACAAGCCGATAATAATCGTTTGTCCCTTTCCATCATACCAATACGTCGGAAAGGGACAAACGATTATTATCGGCTTGTCAACTTTAGTAAACGTTTATGAATAAGGGGGTTAAGATATAATATAATAAACACTGTACAAATTACAAAAATGTTTAACAAGACATCCTAAAGGGACAAAAAGCAAAAAAAAACCTATATAAAGGACATTGGGCTTATGTATAATTGTCAAAAAAAGTAAAAAAAAAATTTTTTTTGATGTATAATTGTCTCAAACCCGCTCAGAAATTTACTCAGCCGCATTAATGGTGATGGTCTTACCCTTGGGGTCATCGAAGCGGTCCATGGTGCGGATATCCATCATCATCATAATGCCGAAGAACATGATGAAGAGGAGTATGAAGGTGACGAAGAGGGAGGCCCAGATGGGGGCCGTGAAGAAGCCGACGCAGTTGAGCGAGTCCCCGAACTCGAGGCCGCTCGAGTTGTTGATGAAGAATGGCTGGATCTGGAGAAAGATACAATATGAATTATAAAGAAAAAAATCCTTGGAAGAAATCCCTTAAAGGGATAAGTTCGCCTTTGTACTGCCTATCCTGTGCCATAAATTAGTGTTGTGTACAATAAAGAGTTTATACATACATACATTATCTCTAGCCGCCCAAAAATCAAAACTGGCCAGTACAAATGTAATTTTGAGTTGTCAGAGTCAACAATGCAATGGAACAGGAGATCTTTTTATAGGCCTCTGGGCGGCATAAGGATAAATGAGTAACTTAGGTCCAGTTACACCAACCACATTTGACAGACTGATCAACGTCAGCCGGCGCGCCGCGGCGCTTTACTATGAAACTTTCCATAGATAAAAATTTAGCGACCTCTTTGACGATACGAACAGTTTGGTGCAACCGACCCTTAATTGTTACATTTTATTATACATATAAAGTCCAAGGCCAGTCACGAGTGCGCCGCGACAATTTTTCGCGCGCAAAAGATACAACTTTCTTATTAAACCTTTTCCAGGCATAGTACGATTTATCGACCACATACGCGCCAACAGAATTTCAACTTTATCATTCCGATTTAAGGTTCAAACTAGATTGCACTTTCGGGATATGTGACTTGTATTCAAATGGATCATCAAAGCTGGATGAATTGAAATATATTTGTATTTTTTTGGGAAACCTTGTATACTGGTGCGGCCTGGGCTATTACCGCGAAAATCGAAGTTCGCAAATTGCGGGAATTTTTCTCTGTCACTACGCCTTCATTGGAGTAAAAGAGAAAGATCCCCGCAATTTGCGAATTTCAGTTTTCGCGGTAGCCGCTCTGGAAAAGGGTTAATAAAGTGTTAGAAAAAACGACACTCGTGCCACAGAATACTGAGTATGTGTGGTGACTTTGATTGTCTTATGTACTCCATCATCTATGTGTTGTGGTTGTTTATAAAATTTACAGGTTAGTATTTCAGTTGTTCTAATAGATTGAGTGTTATGAAGATATATGTAGTAGAATTACAATATCCAAGAAAATATGCTTGCATAAATACCTTCAGATCGGTGAAGGTCAGGGTGAAATGCTTGGAGTCATTGACATGCGAGAAGGACACATTCTGCGCGCAGCGGTAGCTGAAGCCCAGCGGCACCGTCAGGTCCTGGGCTGGTGTTAGATCCTTGGACTCGGTGCTGTTGGACCAGGACGCCTTTTCTGTGGGCATAAGTCACAAAACTGTATTTACTACAAAAGATTTCATTGTTGATATTTACATTATTTACTTATACTTTCATATTCTTACACAAATAAATATTATAGGACATCTGACACAAATTGAGTAAGCCCCTAAGTCCTAAGAGTTGTGGGTACTTAGACTAAAAAAACTTAGACAATGATATATGTAATATATAAATATTTGCAAATACTTAAATAGCAAACACCAATGACTCAGGAACAAATATCTGTGCCGAGTGCACAAAAAAATGCCCTCACTGGGATTCGAACCAAGAACCAATGCCTTCATAGACATTGAAAATGCTTTTACGCTATTTCTTATTTTATTTATTAAATAATATAGACCTGTGGTATTAGAAATGTAAGCTAGACAGTTCCATAAACCTGTTTAATTTATATTATAATATTCTCACCGATTGATTTGCTCTGATAAGTGGATGATAAATTGATAACCAATTGTGATAATTGTTAACTAGATTTCAAACCATAAACATAAGGAAAAAGACTAGTAGTAGTAGTTAACATTTCTCAGCACATTTGAAGCTTACTTTCTATTTTTAATTCATAGTTTGGTAATTATTTTATATCCGATCCCTTTGTTTGACATAATTATTAAGTCATTCATAATGTAATGATTGTCAGGTTATCATTAGTCATAATTCTGAAACCATCAACATTTCAGGATTTATTATAGGTTATCCTATAGGTTATGTTTGTTTTATGGCAATTCTGAAAAGTTACGCGTTTCTAAGAAAAACCAAATTATGGGTAATGAATATGAGGACAATTATGACTTAAAACATTACGGGAAATAATAGAGACCCATTTTAGACTAATACACAAAATCATTCCCGCATCAAAAACCCAGTTGTATGGTTATAGCAGATAAATATTCTGCAAATACTATTTGTTTAGACTTTAGCATGCTAATCTCAAATATAGTACTTACGCAAAACCCAATATCCTGGCTCCTGCGTGAAGTACAGAACAATGGTGTTCTCTCCAGACGTAAGGGTGGAGTTCTGCGTAGGCGACGTAGCATTAGCATCAATGACAGAAGACCCGGTGATGCCCGTCAACACAGTCTCATCATTATCATCAATCAGTCTGACGCTTTTGTACGCCAGGAGTAGCCCGTCGAGCGTCAAAGTGGAGCTGTCGCTCTGGGTCTCGTTCTGAGCCTGGCGACGGACGCGGGAGTGGCTGACCGTCCAAGATGGGAAGTGAGCAGTATATATAGCCACAACTGTCTCGTAACGCTCCTGGAGCTTGCTGAACATATCTTCCATGAAGTCATTGTGGCGGCGTAGCAGGTCAAAACGTGACTCCCCCTCTTTAGCGTCCTTAAGGTTGATAAATAAGAATTTGCCACTTTCTGGCTCAATTTCAGCAGACAACCCGTTCTCGGTAAGCTTCACGTGATTCACTTTCTCGGGATCGGCGAGCTTGTTCAGCGCGCCCAGCGCGTTCTCCACCGACGGCAAATAAGCCGAGTTACGGACGTTGGCCCTCAAAAACGGGAACGATGTTTTACCTTCGGCGTTCTTACGTGAAAAATCTTCAACAGACAACGTTTCTTCGATGAATATCACCGTGAAAGGGTCCCTGGAGAGCTCCTCGTTCAGAATACCACTGAATTCTTCGGGTTCCACGGTGTATAAGGGGCTGGCTTTTAGCGAAGTCTTGGCCAGATCGCCCCATAGGTACACTGGCACATTGGTCGCGTAACTTACCGCGCTAAGGGCTAACAACGTGAACACTAAGCTAAACGCCATTTTGAAGGCTTATTACTAAAGCTAGTGGACGTTTGCGGACTAAAAGTAAGTATTTAGCCCAGAATTGTCATAAAACGACAGAAAATGGGCGATGACGATAGACCATCGGTCATGTGAAAAGTGATCATATGATTAGTTTGACGCTTGTCTATGGTCATTAGTAAGGCAGGTGTCAAATTTATATTTTACCAACTTTTCACGTTCAATCACCATACAATCCATACATTCAATGCATATAAAATTAGTATGTATTTATAATATTTTATAAAATTAGACAATTTATTTATTTATGTACTCAATAGTACTAATATACTATTCATTCTTTATTTAGTACGCTAATATTTTACCCTACGGTCAGGGTAATATCAATCAAACCATAATGCATTATTTGTATTTTTAATTCAAAGCGACACGCTTTTATGCCTGGTTTACACGACGATTTGTACAAAATGACAAACTTTTTACGATGTGAGAACATGCTTGATAATAAACAGCTTTCTTTATTACAAATGTTGTATAATCTGTATACAGCTGTCAATGTCAAAGAAAACGTGGGTAGAGGTGGGTATTTTAAATTTTTCACTATTTTCTGAAACGAAAGGATAGTACGTATTTATTTAAAATCCCTACATATAATACGATAGCTGTGCTCATATTATATGTGGAAACTACGTTATTTGGTGTTTTAATGCCAATACAAATGTCGCTGGAAGGCGAGAATTTTGAAATTAAGGTGGAACCTGGCTGGGGGTGTTGGGCGGAGCTCGAGGCTGCCCGGGCCACGTACAAGGACCGTGAAACAGAGAAACTGGACCCACAGACCGGCCATTTGTATGAGATAAAGCTTGAGCCTGATTGGACGATTGAGAACAGCAGGATTAATGAGAGTGTTTCGGCGGCCGGCCTGTATGTAGACCATATTGTTAAGGAGGAGATTGTACTGGGCCCTGAGGTGATAGAGCAGCCTAAAGTAGCCTTACCTTATCCAGGTTGGTTGTTTGTTCTACTTCTTCAACTGGCAGTAGGTAAATAAATAAAAACGGGTTTCAATATTATTGTTGTAACCACGTTGTAACAGTTAAGTACCAACAAAATTTAAGTTTTTTTTATATAATTCTAACAAGGGCTGATTTAGACGGCGGGTGAACTCGCATGCGATTTTAGTTACTTTGCTGATGCTGACACTGACAGTTGGTCACGTCCTATTCAACCGACCGATCAAAAACCGCAATGTAATGAAACTCGCATGCGAGTTCTCGCATCGTCTAAATGAGACTTTCGTGAACTCGAATTCGTGAATCACACCGCTAAACCAGTACCCTTTTGTAGTGCCCGTAAGCCCCCATTCGCACGACAGCTTTTTCAACGCGCGTTAAAAAAGCGTTTGAATGGCACATATGATAACCCACTAACCATGTATGTATTCACACGACAGCGGTGACGCTTTTTATCAAGCGTTGTTGGATTTTCGACTTTAAGCCTTGGTCGTTAAGTCGAATTTAGAGTGTGGACAGATTCAAGCGCTTTTTTAACGCGCGTTGAAAATGCTGTCGTGCGAATGGGGGCTTAGATATACGTCAATGGTTAATCTGTTTTCAGAATACAGTGCATCTTGTTGCCCCACAGTGCCGTTGTGGCCTAAATCAAATAATCAAGACGGATTTTACAAGTGCCATGCATGTCGGAAAACATTTGATCTAGAAGATAGTCTAACAAGACATATTTTTGCAGTTCATGCCAAAAACGAAATTCCCAAAATGAAAAAAATGCATATTTGCAAGTTTTGTTGCCAAATTTTTCTATCTAAAAATGGTTTGACGGAACATTTGATGATTCACTTTAAAAGTGCCAAAAGCCGAAAGGAAAATGTTTTTATTAACAAAAGACGTAATATATTGAGGCGAAACAAAATTATTCCTCTTAACACTTTGACCAGCGACACACCGTCATACAATATCACGCCCCCTGTCAGTGAATACGTTAAGTTTGAATGTAAATATGATAAGACAGCATGCACAGAAGATAAAGATTGCCGTTCACCCAATATGAAGCCATACACGTGTCATGCATGTCACAAAAGTTTCGTCCTAGAAAAGTCCTTTGATAAACATATGTTAGATATTCACGCGGAACCTAAATTTCAAGAAGAACTTACTATTGTACAAGCTCTAACTGGATCACGCGGTAAGGCACCATACAATTGTCAAAAATGTAATAAAACATTTGACTCGGTAGAGAGTCTCACAAGGCATAGGTTTGCTATCCACGCAAAACGTGAGCCCGGTACACACGAAGTTCAACAATTAAGTTTAACCACCAGTAACAACTTGGTGACTAGTGACAATAACCGAATGCGTCCCTGCTATTTTTGCTATCAATGGTTTGAAGATAGAGATGATTTAATGAAACATATGGAATTTCACATAGAATTTGCCAGTGAGATAAATGATTGATTTGCAAAAGATTTTTACAGAGATATCAGACTTGAATAAATATAAGTTGGTAAAAACTATGTACCTACAGCTCAGTTGAGAACATAATTCTATATATATCGGAATAAATATAAAAATGCATCCCTATTTCCCTTGGTCACGGCATCAGGCGTGAATGTCTGGACCAATTTCGCTGATTCTTTTTTGTGTTGTATATGTTTGCTTTTGTCAGAAGTTTCTTTTTTTTAATGGCCTACTTAATTAGCCTCCCCTCATTTTCTCCACTCAATCCTATCGTTTGTACTTTCTCGCCAATCCGGATAAAAAGCTTAAGTGGGACTGGGCGGGACATGACTACCCTGAATGGTGGGCCAAAATGGAGAAGTTTCTTATGAAAGAAAACTTAAGAAAAAATAGATATAGGTAGCCAGGGCTCTGGAGTCATAAGTTACGTTTCGTTTCCCTAAAAGTCACGTTTTTGCTGCTTAAGTCACATTTTTATATTATTGTATTGTATGGGTAGGTGAATCGATTTTGTTATAAGAAATTCAGAAAATAATATATAACTAGGGCCTTTTTTGGACAACTAGCCACATTGTGCGAGGTAATTACTTGATTACGTATAGGTCATACTGAACAACTTTTTCTACGAAACCAACCCCCAAATCCCCATAAAAAAATGGTTGTCTGTACAGTCAGTTTACGGACGATAACGTTATAGGAAAACGTGGCCGTAACGTTACCATGGAGATCTGTCCACAACGTGACACTTTTTCGTGCATGCTACCGGTGTTCATCGATTTATAAGACGTTATCACGTCAAAAAATTGGCCTTCCCATAGAAAACGTCGGCATCCACTCGACCAAAATGTATGAAACGGACAAAACATTTTTGTGATTTCGGAGTTGGTCCCATAGAAAAAGTTGTTCTGTATGGCCTACCTATTCACCTCGCACAATATGGCTAGTTGTTAAAAAAAACGCCCTGTATTAAAAAAAAATCTACTAACTTTGCATGAGTTTTAGGGTTCCTGAAAAGGAAAAAAACAGAACCCTTAAAGGATCACTCGTGCGTCTGTCTGTCTGTCTGGCCGTCGGTCACAGCCTATTTTCACGGAAACTACTGGACCAATTATGTTCATGCTACACATATGTAAATTAGTGACCCAAAGACGGACATGTAACGTAAACAAATGAATTCTAAGCATGGGGGCTACTTTTGGGGGGTAAATGAGAAAATTACAAATTAAGTTCCAAGGGTTCCGTACATTACCCAATTTTCAACCATGTACTTTTAAAAGTGAAACGCAAGTGAATTGCCTTTAAAAAAACCCGTAGGGGTCGGATCAAAAACGAAGTAATTAGTCCGACTCACGCTTGACTGCATATTTCTAATAGGTTTTCCTGTCATCTATAGGTAAAAAACTATTTCGTATATTTTTTCAAAATTTTAGACCCAGTAATTTCGGAGATAAAGGTATGGTATTTTTTTTATATTTTCTTAAATAATTTCTAAACTATTTATATTAAAATTACTAAAGTGATATAGTTGAGATTCTCAAAATAAGTTTATTCATTTGATATGTACCACGATATAGTTTAAAAAACATTATTTTTTAATTTTCTCCTTTACCCCCCAAAAGTGGCCCCCATGTTTAAAATTCATTTGTTTACGTAAAATGTCCGTCTTTGGGTCACAAATTTATATATGTGTACCAAATTTCAACTTAATTGGTCTTGCGTAAATAATTTACCCCCGGATAAAAATAACTACTGGAGTCAGTTATGTAACGCTGCCATACATGACCCAAAAAAATTTTATTAAGCTATGAGCTTCATCACATCTGATATTTGAGTAATTCTAAGCATTTCTAGCGTGAAGTGGGGGGGAGGGTGGGGTACAAAGACGGCCGCCATCCGTCATCTTTAAAAAAAATCTACTCTGATCCTGGTGGGTACTAGGGCAAGTTTGGTATCATTTTCGTATAAACCAAAGACGTAGAATTCATTGCTGATATTTGTTTTTTCAATTTCATAGTAATTTTACAAGAAAAACGTAAAAAGGTGAAAAATTTGGTTGGAGATTTTTGCTACGCGGAGCCGAAACTACAAAAGATAGAAAGTTGAAATTTGCACACTAGATTACATTTATAAAGTGTACAAGAGATAAGAAGCGATTTTGAGAAATTCAACCCCTAAGGGGGTTAAAAAGGGGATGAAAGTTTGTATGGGGTTCAAGTTTTATTTTAAGCTAGGAATTTGAAACTTCGTAAAACGATATATTATTAAAATACAAGAAAACTGATTTCAGCGTTTTTGAAAATTCATCCCCTAAGGTGGTGAAAAAGGAGTTGAAAGTTTGTATGGATATCAAAAAAATTTTCGAACGCGGGACTTGAATCTTTGTATTTGGGGATATTATTAAAAGACAGGAAAAGTAATTTCAGCGTTTTGTAAAATTCATCCCCTAACAGGGTTAAAAAGGGGTTGAAAGTTTGAATCCATTACAAATCCGAGTAGACACACATTTCTTATTGGCTCCCAGGCTTGAAATGCTTAGAATTACTCAAGGAACATATGTGATGAAGCTCATAGCTTAATAAAAAATTTTTGGGTCAACTTTATAACTGCTTCCGCTAAACACAGTAATGGTTTTTGAGCGCTCATAAATCTCAAAATAACTGATGCAGTGCAATGAGTAGTACAGACTTAAAGTAAAAGAAATTAATCATTTCACAAAAAAAAATAACTACTACTATCAAACTAATTAACACCGTCATGTCAAGGTAACAAGTCTCATTTTGCCACGACTATTATAATAAACATGATGGTGGATGTCAGTGCAAGTGTCAACTTGGGTGCATTAATTGCGTTCCTAAATAATACGAATTGCAGAACTAAACTTGTCCAAAATTCGACTAGCTTAAAAAGTCACAAAAATTGCCTCAAGATCGTAAGTCACGCACATGTCACACGAGAAGGCGAAAATTCACGAAAAATGTGACTTTTGTGACCATCTGGCAACACTCTAGCCAACAGAGATGTGACTTATTTGAAATACTTGTATTTAAAATGCAAATACAAAATGCAAAATACCTATTTTGTATTTTGTATTTAAATACCTTTTGAAGAAAACTATTTTGTATTTTATTTGAAATAGTTTTTGGGACCTATTTTCTATTTTCAAAATACAAAATACTTTATAGTAGGTAGGTAATGTAGGTAGGAGTTACAATCTCTTCTGATGTTACAATCCTGGCAACTCTCTCATTCTTTTAACATGGAACTGTTGAATCTGTTTAGTAACATCACACATGACCACAAGCGTAGCGAGTGGTTAAAAAAGAGGAATCTTGAGTGTTGCGAGGGTTTCAAGGCACGAGAGGAGAACAAACTTTTCTGCCCTGGGGAAACACAAACTCATCCATACCTACATCCTACCGGTTAATATGAGCAAACAACTAGAAAAATGCACTTTAGATAGAGGATTGATTTCAAAAAATAAAGAGAGTCTTTTCAACTCGGAAATTCCGAGTAATACTGTTTAATTCAGACTAGGTATTCACTACTCAGAGTACCTTTTATCGCAAAGTATTATATTATATTTTTTAAAAGTATTTTGAAAATACCTATTTCGTATTTTGTATTTAAATACAAATTCAAAAACTATTTTGTATTTTGCATTTGAAATAGTATTATGAAGGAAGTATTTGTATTTTGTATTTAAATACTTTTTATAAAGTATTTTTCACATGTCTGGTAGCCAAGTAGATATAGGTCATCTAGTGACTAATAACATTGACACCATTCAACGGTTACATATCAGAATACCGAAAATCGATTTACCTACTGTTGAATCACCTATGCTTGATTCACCTATTTTTAAATTACCTATCGATCATTTTACCTAAACATTGACTGACCTAAGTTTATAATACCTAAGCTCAAATAACCTAATGGACGAAACACCTAATGCACGATATACCTAATGCACGTTTTACCTACTGCACGTTTCGCCTAAAGCTATTATACCTTATGCACGAATCACCTATAGCTGATATACCTAATGGACGATACACCTAAAGCTGATATACCTAATGAACGATGTACCTAAACTTGATTTACCTAATGGACGAAATACCTAAAACTGTTAAACCTATCGCACGAAATACCTAAAGTTGATATACTTCCTGAACGAATTACCTAATGTCGATATGCCTAATGCACGGAATACCTAAAGTCTATATACCTAGTACAAAATTCATATCATATTGCCGAATGATCAAGTGGCAACTCCACCCAATATATCGTATGATTTCCCAACCTTACAGTAGAAACTGTTTGTTTGGATAGCAACTTAAAAATACACTTTTTGAAACGCTACTTTTTAAGTAGTAGAATGATTTTGTAAGTCTAATCCAACATTAGTTATCTTACCTTATCTTATCAAAAACTTAATTTTTGTAAGTTAACATCATGACGATGAAATAAAAGTCGGTTTTGGCACTGTTTGGTCGCAGTTAACCTAACACGCTCCTCCTCGCTTTGCTCGTCGTCGCACCTATCTCGACTCTGGCAAATAACTATACCTTATATTATAATAAAAAATAATAAGCCAATTGAATGATTTGGCTAAACAATAATTAGGTATATTTTTGATTTTAGGTACATATTTCGTTCATTAAGTGCATCGACTTCAGGTATTTCGTGCACTAGGTGTATTAGCTTTAGGTATTTCGAGTATTAGGTGTTTCAACTTTAGGTAAATCGAGCATAGGTATTCTGAGCTTAGGTAGACCAATTGTAGGTGAAACGTGCAATAGGTAATTCGTTCATTAGGTGTTATGAGCTTAGGTTAATTGATCATTAGGTATTTAAAAAAATAGGTGAAACGAGCATAGGTGATTCAACAGTAGGTAAATCGATTTTCGGTATTCTGATATGTAACCCCATTCAACCAACAATGGCAACAAGTCAATGTTTGTTGTCAATGGTTTACAGTCGAATGTGCCGCCTAGGAGCCTCCCGCGTGCTCAATAGATGGAATAGAGTGAAAATTAAACGGGCTTGGGATAAAGAGCCCAAGAATTACATTGTCTAGGGTAGTGGGAAGTGTGAACAAAACAGTTCATATTTATAGTTATTTTTTTTTAGCATTAGAAAGAACCTGCAAGATGGTAAGCGATCTAGACATGTCTTTTAATTGAAAAACGCTTTTTAAAAATCAAAAACTATTATTTATTAAAGAAGACGAAAAATGTGTTTTTTAATTAAAAGACACATCAAGATTGTTTACCTTATTTCTAATGCTAAAAAAAACGAATTATAATTGTTTTTGGCACTTAGAAAACTAATAATAAAAACCGATTTTGTATACCCTAAGTTTTGTTTTAATAATCTACCCACCCACCCCATCCCATTACGTTAAAATGAAACCCTAATGATATAATTACCACCAAACGCCAAGAACGCTTTTCAGTGAAAGAATTTAAAACTTCGTGACAAAAACGGACTAATCCTAAATATGGCCGAATTTCTCCTCTTGGTTGTAAGATCAAATTGCAGTCGCTTTCATAAAAACTAGTGCCTATGCTACGCTAGTTCATAGGATTAGGGCTATAACCGCGAAAATCGAAGATCGCAAATTGCGGGTATGTTTCTCTACCACTCTAATTACGCCTTCATTGGAGTAAAAGAGAAAGATCCCCGCAATTTGCGAATTTCGGTTTTCGCGGTAGCCCCTCAGTCCTGTTACGAGAAAATAATTTTGGAAAACATTAATAGTATATGACAGTTAAATAGGTATCACAGTTTTTAGAAACAAAGGTAAAATTTACGAAATATTTAAAGTAAGCCGATCTTGTTTTTTAGCAGTTCTAAATAATATTAAAGTCTATATATATGGCATAGAACTAGAAACAAAATCAAATAAAAAATAATAATGATAATGAGTTCTAAATTCAAATTGAAGGAGTATAAGCTTCCATGAGCCGTGGCAATAAAACTCAATGCACACATATGACGTGCCGGCGTGTGCGCACGTTTCATTTTTCATTAACTAAAAGTAAACAAACAATTTGTACATTTTCATATTCATATTCATGTCACTGAACAACCTGACTTTAAATGGGTTACATATCAGAATACCGAAAACTGATTTACCTAATGTTGAATCACCTATGCTTGATTCACCTATTTTTAAATTACCTATCGATCATTTTACCTAAACATTGACTGACCTAAGTTTATAATACCTAAGCTCAAATAACCTAATGGACGAAACACCTAATGCACGATATACCTAATGCACGTTTTACCTACTGCACGTTTCACCTAAAGCTATTATACGTAATGCACGAATCACCTATAGGTGATATACCTAATGGACGATACACCTAAAGCTGATATACCTAATGAACGATGTACCTAAACTTGATTTACCTATTGGACGAAATACCTAAAACTGTTAAACCTATCGTACGAAATACCTAAAGTTGATATACTTCCTGAACGAATCACCTAATGTCGATATGCCTAATGCACGGAATACCTGGTACAAAATTCATATAATTTTGCCGAATGATCAAGTAGCAACTCCACTTATCAAAAACTTAATTTTTGCAAGTTAACATCATGACAACGAAATAAAAGTCGGTTTTGGCACTGTTTGGTTGCAGTTAACCTAACACGCTCCTCCTCGCTTTGCTCGTCGTCGCACCTATCTCGACTCTGGCAAATGACTAGACCTTATATTATAATAAAAAATAGTAAGCCAATTGAATGATTTGGCTAAAAAAATTATACCAAATGATGTATGTCCTAATAATATCTACTAAACAATAATTAAATTGATTTTAGGTACATGTTTCGGTCATTAAGTGCATCGACTTCAGGTATTTCGTGCATTAGGTGTATCGAATTTAAGTATTTCGTTCTTTAGGTATTTTAACTTTAGGTAATTCGATCATTAGGTATACCGAATTTAGGTAATTCGTGCAGTAGGTATGTCAACTTTAGGCAATTCGATCATTAGGTATACCGAGTTTAGGTATTTCATGCATTAGGTATATCAACATTAGGTGTTTCGTGTATTAGGTATATTAGCTTTAGGTATTTTGAGTATTAGGTGTTTCAACTATAGGTAAATCGAGCATAGGTATTCTGAGCTTAGGTAAACGAATTGTAGGTGAAACGTGCAATAGGTAATTCGTTCATTAGGTGTTATGAGCTTAGGTTAATTGATCATTAGGTATTTTAAAAAATAGGTGAAACGAGCATAGGTGATTCAACATTAGGTAAATCGATTTTCGGTATTCTGATATGTAACCCTTTAAATGTTATGTTTGTAGACGTACCGTGTAATGTTTTCATCTACCCTTAACTGAAGGAGCCATTTGAGAGTAGTTTGGTTTACTTTTTTTTTTTAATACCGAAAGATACAGAGATTCGAAGCAAAGAGAATTCGAAATAACTAGAGGGATATTGTCAAGGTGAAATTATATGTAGTCAGTACATATACTGCCATCTTTCGGCTTGACTTTCATCCTTATTTTTTCACTGATAAAGATCGCTAGAAAAGATGGCCTTTGGCCTATTCTCGACTAGATAGTAGATAGCGATACTTTTTGACATTTTACAAATTTTTACACATATCAGTGAAAAAATAAGAACAAAGTCAAATGGCGTTCTAAAAGTATTAATTATTCGTGTCGAAAGATGGCAGTAAATGTACTCAGCACTTACATAATTCACATTGACAATATTCGTCTAGGCAGTCTAGGCTAAATTCTCTTTGTTCGAAGCAAGTTCGAAGTTACCACAACGGTGCGCTCATTCTTTCTTCCGTGGAAGTTACCATGCACCAATATCTAATCACATGATGTTAATTATGATTTCATTGCGATTTTAAACGCCCAACGCGCCTTCAGAAACTTTATCTAACCCATTGTTTTCAGGTGAGTTGGCAACGGTTCTTAAACTGTTTTGGTTACAGAACCCTTTTGAAAAGCGAAATATTTGACGGAGTCCCAAATAAAAAATAATCTTTCGTCGCCATTACTTTCGATAAAATCAGTGCTACGCGCGTTTATCTAAAGGTTCCGTCACAAAGGCGCGTTTTCCGGGCGGGGCGTGAGCAAAGAATATAATACTCACTAGGAGAAGAACGGTAACTCCATACAAAAAAATGTCCCCAACCGTTTATACGTTTATACTACTGGCGCCCTCGATGTGTACCAATGGAACTAAAGTTGACAACCGGTTTAGCCTGGCGGGTATTGGTATTATAGGTATATAGTAATTATGTTGATAAACATATTTGTTATCTTCATATCACGAAATATATGAAATATTACCCCTTGTTTGTGGTATTATCTATTGATTTAAATAAAAGGCATATTTATGTTCATAACATTGTATTATGTTTTACATATAGAAATATATACTGAAAATTAAACCCTGACAACTTAATAAAAATAGACATTAATAAAGCGCATTCACAAAGTTTTCAGTATTATACAAATAACATTAGGCATGCCTACCTATTACACTTTACACACAGATACACTACACTTTACACACGGCATTTTACACAGATTTCTAACTTGTATTCATTCATACATTTCTTCACGGTTAATTAATACGCTTTCCAGATGCGTTATGACTCGGTTCCTTCTGAACCCACTAAAGCTGTATAAATTTCACTCTGGCTGCTTCAACAGCCGTTGCTCCGCATTTAGCACATTTTCTATGTGCATTGCTGTAATCTATGTAGGTACAGCCTTACAGTCTTAAGTGGTTGTACCGCTACGTTGTATTTATTATTTAAAGATTTAATAAATAAAATTTTCGTTATGAACTTTAACCACAGCAGTTGGACAGAGTCATTGACAAATATATTTTTTTATTATGGTGGGTAGACGTACCTACCCTCCATATATTTTATGAATATTGATAAAGACAGTTGGAAGCAAATATTCATTATAAAACTTAATCGCGTGTAATTAAGTTTTAAGCGTTTTAAGTCCCGTTTTATGATTAATTATGTACAAAATTCGTGATAATTTAAATCTGAGTTGGGAGTAGATATGAGCGCCGATAGGCATTTAGCCGGCGGCGGCGCGCCGGTCAAAATCGGTCGGCGGCGGCGGCGAATCGGCGGCGTGGCCTTGAAATACTTTTGATTAATGAAATAATAATTGAAACCAAAATTTTGCTGAAAAAACATGTTTTTGCTGTAAGAAAGTTATAAAATAAGTGCATTTTTCAATTATAAGCAAAATTTATTGAATAAAGGTACGACTGGTACGAAAAAAGTTTTATATAGCATAAACGGTATCGCGCGGCATCAGTGGTGGTTTAATCTTGGCGAAGCTCTGGCCGGAAGATCTTTGCGAAATCCTTATCTTTTGTGCTAAGTAAAACGTAGCGGATTGACTGTATCAGTATCAGAGAAACGTCTGATCGACATTCCAAAGAGCCGAAGTGAGAATCACTGAGTCATTAGCCAATATCGACCCAACAAAACAATTTATGGCAAAAAGGCCCAAGGCCGAGCTCCAACTAACAACGAAGACCTGATTCCGACGCCTTCCCATGCGAGGCTGAAAGTTAACCCTTAAATGCACGATTTTATCTTTTTGCCCGAAATTAATATATCGTCGGGTGACAAGCAAAAGCCACTAAGTACTATCAAAAAATAAAAGTAACAATGCACTTTATTACACTTGTAACACGGTTCATTGTCCAATAATTTCAATGTTAGTTAGTGACTTTTGCTTGTCACCGGACGATATGTATCACATAATTGTTTGCCGATTCTAGGAAAAATAGTAAAAAAAATATGTATAACTTCGATTTTCACTGCGAAATCAGTGTTAGAAGTTGAATTGGCTTAATCATATTTATGTAAATATGTAATTTTTAAGTAATAGATATATGATTTTTTTTACTACCATTAGAAAGATAAACTATTTGTGATATACCTATGATAAAGTTTTTAAATATAAAATAATTACAAACCCCGAAAACACCGTTCAAAATCACATACTAAAAATTAACAACTTCTGAATTTTTCCAAGCTTTTCGACTTTTCGTCTTAAAACGAATGTAATTTTTATAAATTAAAATTATTGTGTAATTTTAACCCTTAATTCATCACCCTTCTACTTGACGTTTGGTATAAAGGTACGTTCAAGAACATAAGCCTTTTTTTTTTAATCTGTGAGCTGTCTAATGCTTTGTAGACATTTGGCAACACTATGCATTTAAGGGTTAAGCTCCAACCAGGGCCGAGGACTTACGAGGTTCCGATAGCGTCTTCTACGCGAGCGATGCGAGGCCAAAGATTGGGCTGCAGGAGAACAAAGCTTGAAATTTTAACAATGGCCAAGCTTAAAAGAATCATTTCCGATGCCCTTCCTTGCGAAGCCAACGGCCGGACCTTTGGGCGTGAAAACGCTTAATATCTGAAATTAACCCCTTTTTACAGCTTTTAAAGACATTCAAACCATGCTTGCAATAATTAAATTCGCGGTGAATGACTGATGAGCTAGCCAGGTGGCAAAATTAGTCATTTCGTTGCCCTAACACTAGCAGCGCAGTTACCAAACTGAAAATTTTAAATTTACCATTAATATTTTGGAATAATATGGACCTAAAATACCTTTTGAATGTCTATAAGCTGACAGACTGGCGCCGTTAAAGATCTAAACTAGATAAAATAAATATTATCCGATTCTAAAAGTAGTAGTATCTAACAAGGTCACGCCGAGGCCACGCCGATAGCGCAGCGTCGGCGGCGGCGGCGCGCCGGCGCGGCGCTCATATCTAGTTGGGAGGAATGTTGCTGTAGAAAAATGTTTTTATTTTTATTACTCGCAACTTTTTCTCGGAGGCCAACGCACACATAGAAGCTTCAGGCGCACACATGCGCAATTATTTGGGGACATAACTTTCTTAGGAAGTGAACAGGCCTTGGTCTGTAGCTTGCGCATGCTGTTCGTGTGTGTAGCCGGCGAATCAAAACTCGATTTCGATAAAATACCCCACTTTTTATGACGTTGTTAAAAACCGATTAAATTCGTTTAGCATCCCCACAGCGTCACTAGCCCAGCCTAAAAAAGCTATAATGTCAAATAAACGTCATGCCATTGACATTTAATTTTAATACGATCTGGTGTTGTTTGCTATGAACGCCGCGTTATGTTTTCATTGTTTTGAATGTAAATTTGTTTGTAATGGAGACGCTGACCCCGTGTAGCTGCTGCCTGCTGCGGGTCGCGGACAAGAACCTGCAGACGCCGTACACCCGGCTCGGCGCGTCCGAGATCTACTCCCACATGCTACGAGATTGCTTCGGCATTCGCGTAAGTGTTGTTGATTTGGTTGTATAATATAGAATAACATTGTGGTATTTCTTAAACCCTCGAGTCCCAGCTGACAATCTCGTAAGTCCCAGGGGTTTTCTTTTTGTACATATTGTATGTAATCGCGTGTGCGACATCACATCCGCAGGGCTCCAGGGGTTAAAATAGCGAATTTAATTGAATCACTTGTGTAACATCTGATAGTGCACTGATATGCTACTTCAGACATGGAACAAGAATGCCATACACCTAAATAAGAGTAAATGTGAGGAAGGTCTGTTTTATAGATAGAAACTACATATAATTATTTGGTTACAGATAACACTGAGTGATGATGACGCATGCGGAATCTGCTTGGTGTGTGTGGGCCGGCTGCGAGATGCGAGTGACTTCAAGCTGCAAGTGCAGCGTACTCAGGCGGAGCTGCAGGTGCGGCTGCAAGAAAGGCCACATGTTGTAGGTTAGATAGTAGTATTGAGACCTCAATTATATTTATACCATTTGATGAAGCACCGTGGGATGCGCCCCACCTCCAGACCCAATCCGAGCTTGGTCACATGAACACACTCATTACCAATATATTGTAATTTTTCCAAAAAAGTTATTAAAATGTACATCATAAATCATAAATTTTTAGTTTTTTTGGCAATAAAGGCTTTTATGAAAATGTACATAGTTGTATCATAAATAAAAATAAATAAAATAAAAATAAAATAGCCTTTTATTTCGACCTTAAATTTCAATAAGGAATCATGGCGTACCGTGGCCTGTGGTGTTCACACAGTCGCCATTGTTTGTTTAGTTTCTTGAATTTTTGACCGCTTTTTAATAGCCCAAAATGTCATTATTGTGGAGCAATGAAGAGACTTATCAGTATTGGTATTATAGGTATATAGAAATTCCGTTGATAAACATATTTGATATCTTCATATGTATCACGAAATATATGAAAGATGCAAATAAACCCTTGTTTGTGGTATTATCGATTGATTTAAATAAAAGGCATGTTTATGTTTATAACATTATATTATTTATTAAAAAATGTTTTACATATAGAAATATACACTGAAAACTGGCAACTGGTAACTTGATAAAAAATAGACATTAATAAAGCGCATCGACAAAGTTTTCAGTATTATACAAATAACATTAGGCATGCCTACCTATTCCACTTTACACACAGATACACTATACTTTACACACGGCATTTTACACAGATTTCCAACTTGTATTCATACATTTCTTCACGGTTAATTAATACGCTTTCCAGATGCGTTATGACTCGGTTCCTTCTGAACCCACTAAAGCTGTGAACTTCACTATGGCTGCTTCAACAGCCGTTGCTCCGCATTTAGCACATTTTCTATGTGCATTGCTGTAATCCATGTAAGACTTACAGTCTTAAGTGGTAGTACCTCTACGTTGTATTTATTATTTAAATAATTTAATAAATAAAATTTTCGTTATAAATAAATAAATATGATAGGACATTTCTACACAAATTGACTAAGCCCCACGGTAAGCTCAAGAAGGCTTGTGTTGTGGGTACTCAGGCAACGATATATATAGGATGTAAATACTTAAATAGTTACATAGAAAACAACCATGACTCAGGAACAAATATCTGTATCATAAATTATGATTCATAATACAAATAAATGCCCTTACCAGGATTCGAACCCGGGACCATCGGCTTCATAGGCAGGGTCACTACCCACTAGGCCAGGTTGGTCGTCAGACTTTGACCACAGCAGTAGGACAGAGTCATTGACAAATATATTTTTTTATTATGGTGGGTAGACGTACCTACCCTCCATATATTTTATGGACATCGATAAAGACAGTTGGAAGCAAATATTCAATATTAAAACTTAATCGCGTATAATTAGGTTTTAAGCGTTTTAAGTTCCGTTTTATGATTAATAATTTATAAAATTCGTGATAATTTAAATCAGAGTTGGGAGCAATGTTGCTGTAGAAAAATGTTTTTATTTTTATTGCTCGCAACTTTTTCTCGGAGGCCAACGCACACATAGAAGCTTCAGGCGCACACATGCACAATTATTTGGGGACATAACATTCTTAGGAAGTGAATAGGCCTTGCGCGCCGCCCTCAAAACGCGCCTATGTCGGAGCCAAACGTCCATCAGAAAAAAGCATTAATAATTTAGTGAGTCTGTTTCCAAAAAAAAATATCTATTAAACGGCAAAATGAGGAGACGTGCTAATAGAAACCAGAGCGGCTACCGTGAAAACTGAAATTCGAAAATTGCGGGGATCTTTCTCTTTTACTCCGACGAAGGCGTAATTAGAGTGACAGAGAAAAATCCCCGCAATTTGCGAATTTCGGTTTTCGCGGTAGCCCCACTGTACTTGTTATTTCTATTACATACCTAACAAAAGGTGTACAGTTTCAACGACTAAGGGCCAGTTGCACCAACCACACTTAACAGACTGATCAACATCACTCAACAGACTATTATAAAAAATCCTAACGCTTTAAAGGTGACAGACGGTTTCGTGCAACCGACCCTCAATCTATAAATTTTACATTTTTTGTGCTCTAAAATCGTTACCGGGCTCACTGTGGACCACCCATAGAAGAGCTGGATTTTGTTTTTTTTAACGAAGCTCCTACAAAGGCTTTGCGGAGACCTAGGGCTCCGCGGAGCACACTTTGAGAATGGCTGGTTTATGGCCTTTTCAAAATATGATTTAATTTGACTCGGTTAATTGCTTAATTGCAATATCATCGAACAAATTGAGTTAAGCGATTGGCTAAGGCCGGTGTTATATAAAACGTTGGCAGTAGCAACAGAGAGCCAACCAAGGTTTTGATCTGTTGGAATTTCAGTCTCGCTACCATGCCGCTCGTTCGCTCGCTTGCGCTCATCGCGCTGCTCACCGTAGTCGCTGCCTTCACCGACGATCAAAAATGCGTCTCAAAGGACATTGGTTAGTACATTATTTACGTATAATGATACCTCGCAATTGAAGTTTACGAAGTATGTAGTACTTGTACCTATCTGTATGTTACCTCTTCACCCTTGTTGAACCAATATAGATCAGTTTGAGGCCCGGGAAAGGGCATAGAGTTAGATTAGACCAAGCTACAGATGTAGTGCATAATTGTTGTCCATCGAATTTTCTCGGAAACGTTCGTATTTGTCATGTTACTTCTGTCAACCTCAGTTCTTTTTGTATCGAGACTTACTGAAATAGCAAGACGCGTTCAAACGTTTCCGTGAAAATACGATGGTAAATAATTATTAGAGATCCCGTCTCAACAAGCTGTCACTGTTGCCACTTTTGTTTAGCGTACAATTATAGTATTTTATGCAACCGTTGTTTAAGAGAGGTCAAAAAGCGGCCAAGTGCGAGTCGGACTCGCTCATGAAGGGTTCCGTAACAGCAAGTAACATAATAAAATTGCGGTTTACGGTTTATGACGTATTAAAAAAAAACTACTTACCAAATCTTGTTCAAACCAATTTTCGGTGGAAGTTTGCATGGTAATCTACATTATATATTTTTTTTAGCTTTATCATTCTCTTATTTTAGAAGTTACAGGGGGGGGGGGACACACATTTTACCACTTTGGAAGTGTCTCTCGTGCAAACTATTCAGTTTAGAAGAAAATGATATTAGAAACCTCAATATCATTTTTGAAGACCTATCCATAGATACCCCACACGTATAGGTTTGATGAAAAAAAATTTTTTGAGTTTCAGTTCTATGTATGGGGAACCCTAAAAATTTATTGTTTTTTTCTAGTTTTGTATGAAAATATTAATGCGGTTCACAGAATACATCTACTTACCAAGTTTCAACAGTGTAATGCTTATAGTTTCGGAAAAAAGTGGCTGTGACATACGGACGGACAGACAGACAGACAGACAGACAGACATGACGAATCTATAAGGGTTCCGTTTTTTGCCATTTGGCTACGGAACCCTAAAAGGCGAGTGGCGTGAGTAACAATTTGAGGCGAAGCCGAAAATTGTTAATAAAGACGCCACGAGTATTTTTTGACTCAGTTAAACAACGTTGCATACAATACTTTTTTTACGACCAAGCACTTACTTTGAAATAAAATTGAAAATTTAACAAATCTTTTTAATTTAAGAAGTAGCCAGTAGCAAAAATGGAGGATATGGGCGGGAAAAGAATGAATGACTGAATGAAATAAAAAAGAACATGTCTATGGTTCACTTATTTGTCAGAGATGACATTTAAAATAAGGTTGGCAACACTGTATTTCACTCAATATTTTTTAAGTGGTCATTACACGAAGTATCGTAAAATCGCCAAAAAGATACTGCGTGTATGCACAAATTCTTTTTTTGGGGAATAGACTATAGACTTGTCTTGACAACTATAAGGTAGGGTTTTAAAGGTGTGTGCACGACCCTTTAAATGACAAATAAAAGTACGGGAGTAGAAAAACAATTTAACACCACCTTGCTGTAGCCATGTCGATAAACTATCGACATTTCTTGCAATTTTAATTTTACTTCAAAGGTTTAATGATACCTAAAATGAACAAAAACGCTTTTTTTTTGTGGTTATCAGATCACAATTTTATCATCACGCTCCAGCAGGGAACCAAGGGAAAGTTCAGATATTTAAAATACATAAATACGTACTAAAATATATGTTTCGCAATAATTGAATAATTTTATTATATTCTAATATATTTATTATTCATTAGCATTTCAAATATGTGTATTAGGGTGGAGCGCGCTAGTATGGAAAAAAATTTTTTTTTGTAGATTAAATTCTAATAGTGCGGAAAAGTTGTCTTATGGTGAGAGTATATTGTGTGATTTTTTATATTTTTTTATGACGTCATCTTGTGCCTCCGCATCACCTTCAAAATATTTAAAGAAGTGGAAAAAACGTGACACGGTGTAACCATCAAAAATTATATAAAGCTTTATTTCCTGCCTAAATATTTAATTATACAGTTATCCTAAGCACCTTAGTAAACAAATATTTAATAAAAATATAAGTATCAATTATAAATAAAAATAATATTGCTTGATGAAATGGGCCTTGAAAATCCATTACGGGCAGTATCAACATCGCTAAAGTGAAAATAATTGAAATCAAAAATAAAACATGATGTGTTGTATTGATTATTGAATATCATAAAAATATGTTTTCCCTCTTCGATATTATCCATTTTTTAGTTAAATAAACTATAATAAATGGTTTCAAATACCTAAGAAGAAACTACTAACACTACCTGAGTATAAGCAACATTTACTCTCATATGTATGTTAAATAATTGTTTTCCTTTGTTTTTAAAAGGTTCTTACTTTAGATAAATATGTAGATTGGAATACATTTAGGTGTTCAAAGAGTTTTTTCTTTTATTTTTACTTCATAAAAAGTTCTGCAATATATTTGAACCCACTTCATGACGACAAGATGTTAAACGTGATTAATTCCCATAAAAGTATATACAACGACAAACTAAGTGTCTTCTGAAAACATAAATAATCAACTTTGATAAATAAGTCAGAAATATAATATAAAAAAATATATAATTGTGTATTTATAATATTGTAATCAATATTTAAAGCCAAAGCGATATGTATCCCTCCTCCACTTAATCATCAGATAGAAAACTGGAATTCGCAGGAAATTTCGTCAAATTGGTATTTATATTTTGCAATAGCATGGATTCACTTTCATCGCTGATATAATGAAGACATAAAACATACATTTTGACCTCTACTGGGTCAATTTGACTATATTTCAAATAAACGTCATTGCAGTGGATACGGCCTATATTTGACTACTGGTATAATCAATAATTAATATAGAAGTGAATGCCTGATTGAACTTTTTATTCACCTAAAATAATAACTTTAAATAAAAAAGAATAAATAATAAGCAAAAAAGCTAAATTTGTCATTTTAAATCCAAATAATCCTTAAACAAAGTTGGTGCTATATACAGAACTAACATTTTTCGTACAAAAGTTCATTGACCTTGCGGAGGCACTTACTCCCTTTTGATAGTAAAGTCGTCATAATAACTTCTTATCTTAAACCCTAAAGGCAACTTTTTGTCACTATTAGAAAACCAAAATCCAAAAAAAAGAATTTCGCTCCACCCTAATGTGTATGTTTAACGAAGATATTGAAGCTTCAATTAATAGCTATTTCGTTCCGCTGTGTAGCGTTTATCGATACATAACACGATTAAAATCGACTTTTCACATCCCTAAAAGAGCACACGTACACGTATTTACGCACACATACAGAGATGTGACTTATTTGAAATACTTGTATTTGAAATGCAAATACAAAATGCAAAATACCTATTTTGTATTTTGTATTTAAATAGGTACCTTTTGAAGAAAACTATTTTGTATTTTATTTGAAATAGTTTTTGGGACCTATTTTCTATTTTCAAAATACAGAATTCTTTATAGTAGGTAGGTAATGTACAGAGGCGTAGCGTGGGGGGGGCTAGGGGGGCCATAGCCCCGGGCGGCACATAAGCGGGGGCGGCAAACACGGCATTTAAAAAATAAAAAAATTAAGAAATCACGATTTTCAAAAACCGATGGCGCGAACGTCGCGAGGCGGCGGTGCGGATATCGATATTGCTGTCAATGCCGGCCGGAGCGCGGCATCCCGAGCGCCCGCCGAGCTTACACACGAACGGACGAAAGAGCGATGGTGAAAGAGCTAAAAGGGTCTGTTTTACTATACTATACAATATTACTCCTTATTTTTATAACTTTAAACCTTATTTTGGAATGTGTGGGTTTTTTTATTTCTCGAACTTATGTCAACTGTTTACTAATGACAGGGATGACAACAAACAAAGTTCGTCATTTGTTTCGAGTTTGAGAACAGTGCAAGTGTAGTGCAAAGTGCAATATTTACGGAAACAAATAATAGATTCGATTTGCGAATTGTTATTGAATTATTGTCGAAAGGTAAGTACGTAGTACTTATTTTTATTGTATTTAAATGTTGAGTAATTTAAATGTAATTACATATATTCCAAGTTTGAAAGTTTTAGGCGTATGTGCGTAAACTAGGTACAATATCTACCTTAGAATTAGGTGCCGAGCTACCGAGTAATTAGTAGGTACATAATATGTATCCGTTTTATTTTGGAAATACAGTGTGATCTCGATAATGCGAAGTCGTAATTCTCAGTCATTGACGTTTTTTCTCATACTTAAAATACTTAAATAGAAAAACGCGGTAAACATAGGATTATTTCGACTCCGTAACTCGAACAAAATGTTAATTCCCTGCGAGGTATTGACAGTAGTTACTTATTTATACACGAATTTCAAAGAGCAGACTCCGTAAATCGTAATTAGCAAAATTTATAATGACGTCTTACTTGGAATCTCCCGAACTCATAGCAATAAAATCCAAAAAAATGTTCGGGTCTTCTATCTATTGTTTGTGCCTTGCACAAGTTGCACGTGCAAGGAATAGACACATTTATTAAACTTTCTAAGTAACACTGCTGTGTTCGTTATTTTTATTCACTATCGGTCAGTATTTAATTTACTGTTAGCTTGATAACAAATAAAGAAGCCAGAGCAGCAGTTAACACTATGAACTTATGTTGAAAGGTGTAATGAGGAGTTTTCAGAAAATAGTATCCCCAATGAAAGGTGAACATGCAAAAACGCGGTAATATCAAAAAAATCTACAGCAGGCATCACAAGGATTGCATAATTTTTATAATATACATACATATTATAGATATTTTGAAATTTTGCAGGTTTCGTTAACAACTTTCATTAACAAGACTCTAGTTAAGAAAAGTTAATCGCTGTCAGTTTTATGACGACAATTAACCATATGAAATCTTCATGGGATTAACTTTTTGCATTTTTTTACATTATAATATTGCTAACAGCTTAAACCAAGTTTCCATTGAAATATAATGCTTAATTTTATTATCGTCACAAAACTGACAGTGATTAACTTTTCTTAACAACTCACGCTAATTGGGTACACTATTTTCTGAAACTCCCAATGACGTCGAAGATCATGTTTCGGTTCTTTGCTTGAACTTGAAAAAATTATAAAATGATTGTTATTTCTAATAATAGATAGGCCGAGCAATAAGAAGGTATAGAGGGAAATGCAAGGAACACAATTTGAAGTGTTCGGCGTTCAGGGGTTATAATGATAACACAAGAGTCGAGTAAATACTGAATATATTGGTAGAAAGCGCTCGCCTTATATACTAAGGTTTTAACAGGTTTAATCGAGTGGAAGTTATGGCAATGGTCATTAAACATTGTATAATAAATTACAGTAAGTCAAGGTTTATGGCATCGTTAACTTAATGTTCTATAAAGTAGTAAAATACATATATGGGAGATAGGCATCAAGTATCAGCTGTATCAGCTGATAGCAGCTGTGTATGATCTGACTACACTACAGCTTTCCCGTTTTTTTTTTTTAAGACGATAAAATATATAACAAGTATTATTTTTTGGCTTAAGTGAACTTATATCTATGGTATACATATTGGTTCTTAAAATTATGAATATAATAAAAATCTTAATGCTATTTGGATATACAATTTGCTTACATGCTTATTTCTAAGATTACATGTTCCTTATATGGTTATGAAATACATTGTTACATTAACATGTGTTTACTGTTATTGAAACTGTTATTATGATATTTAATTTGTTAGGCATTATTGATTAATTATCTGTGTCATGGAGATAGTGGTTCCTTATATGGATGGTGGTATGCGATGGGATGTTAGGTTTTCTGTTACATTATTTATCTTATAGCTATAAGTGCGGTTTTGACATTTAGTATGTCTCTTACTTATAATTATTCCTATGTAACATTAGATATACTACTGTAAACAATGCGTTGCTTGCTTTCTTATGTTGTAATAAGGAAGATGGGGATCCTTTTTTGGATTCTGTCGGCTTGGTAAGTTTAAAGGTGATCGGTTTTAAATTGCATTTGTAAAATAAGAAATGTGGATTGTTAGATTATCAGATTAGTTCCGTCGCTTGCTTCGCGGATTTGTGTCGGTCGATCATGGAACTTGTAATTACGTTTGAATTTGACTTGTGTGTTTGTGTGTGTATGTGTCTGGTGTGCTGAAAAGGTGAGTTCTACTAGAAATAGTGCTTTGTTCTGTTTTGGTGTACAATGTTTTCTTTTCCTGATACTAATATTTTTAAATTTTGACCTTAGTCTCTGTTATGTATAATTACGGTTCAGTGTAAACTGATATTTTTAGATGCCGAAAAGTGTAATGATTTGAAAAATTGATTTATAATTTTGATAATATGTCATTGACAATGTAAGGGTTGCATTATGTGTGTGTAGTGTGCTGCATGGCTGGTTTTTTTTTTTTTACAATATGTTCTTACTTAATGCTAATATTTGTACCCTGATTTTGAATAACAGTATATGGCTCTTTTATACATTGGGTAATAATAACTATGTGGTTAAAAGGATTTTTCTACATTGGTGACGCAAAACTCGTATTGTAGTATAATACAATACTCTAAACTTTTAAATTAAGTGGTATTCTTTGGAGTGAAATAAGTTTTGTATTATTTTATTTATTTTATATAAGTATGTGTTTTTTTTATTATTATTACATTGACCTATTGTGGGTATGGTAAATAGGTTGTTAGGTATCTTTGCGAATTTTCTTCGACATTCAAACTGGTCATTAATTCATTAATTTATAATTATATTATGGACACAATACAACGTGTATTGTATTTACATGTAAGGTATTTTTTTTTGTGATTTAATTGTTTTTTTTTCATTAATTTAACTTATTTTTAATTAAGTATTTTTTTTATTTAATTGATTTGTTTATTATTATCACTGTAATTGTAGGTATTTATTTAATGTTGGTATTACTTTTTTTTTTTTTTATTTAATTAATGTTCTTTGACTTCTTTGTTTTAATTTTATTTTATTCATAAACATGTTTAGTACGTAATTTATTGTATTATTTATTTATTTTCTTCTCTGTTTTGATTGATAGTTGTTTTTTTTATTTATTTATATGTATAGTATAATGCTATATCAGATTTTTATATGTACTTATTTTTTTTTTTTTTTACAGGCTGTTTTTTTTTAACACATGTTTATATTTATAAACATACTATGTGTCCAAGGACCTCCATGCAAGGTAACCCGACCCTATCATGATGTCTCAAGGATTCAGTGCTTGTAAAAGAAAAATATTATTCTGATGTGTTATAATGTGTATTATTTTCCCTGGGGTTTTTCATTTATTTCAATTTAATTTTTCATCAGAATTATTGCTCGTGATTTGTGGAAAATTATTTATTATTGTAATAATTAATCGCCAATGAGCCATTTTGTAATGTCTGCATTGTGTAATAATTGATCGCCAATGAGCCATTTTGTAATGTCTGCATTGTGACCTAATAATTGTAAGCTGACTTTGTGATACTTGTCACCTGTCTTTTAAAAAGTACACAGCGCTCAAAGCTCAAAGCTTTTAATAGTTAGCGCTCTCGGTCGGCCGACCTTTTTTTTTACATAAAACATATTTATTAAGGATACAAAAATCAACATGCAATTGTTTGCATGGACATTATTTATTATAGCGCGCTAATACATATTACGCGTTAATATGTATTGCCAGACAGTTGTTTTCACACATCGGAACAGCAAAAAAAACTTTTCCGTGTGCCCAAGGAGTCTCCACGATTGATGCTCGATCGAATCATGGTCAGGTTTCAAGGGTTATTGCCTGGTTGTATCCTGGTGTACCTTGCTTACATTATTTAATTCCACGAGCTACCCCATTTTGAAAGGAAATCGTCATTTTGAAAACTCAAAGCATATAAGAGTCACAATAAATTTTAGTTGATCAGGCTAATGGTTGCAACACTTATGTGATTTAGCTCTCTCAATGTGATATTTATATTTTTCCTTCCCTTTTATTTTATTTATTTGTCTTTCCTTATATTCATTTTATACCAACTCGTATATTAATTGACGCCTTAATTTTCATATTATATGTTGTAAACTATTTTTTAGTTGGAACTCTAATAATGCGTCAAGTGTATGAACTGTTTATGGTTATTTATTTTTCTTCTTTCTCTGTAGGTAGGTACTCGAAATTTGAGATGACATAGCATGTGTTGCTTGTTCATCCGTATTGGGTGACGTGTGACGAGCACGCGTGACGCGGCCTTCACGAGTCTGGTGCATCCCATTAATCATATCATATGTTTAAGTTGATTAGTAGCTAGTGTTGATATGTTTGTGTTACTTTGTATGTTTTGTTTTTATTGGTAATTTGTTGGATGTGAATATTGATTTTCTTAATTAAATTTTTGTATTTTCCCTTATATTTGGTTATTATGAGAGTGGGGACTGGCTGATGGCATTTTCTTATTTTTATGCAATTTCTAATTAGTTGAGTAATAGATCCGTGGACTGAATATTATTGATATATAAATGTAAGTTAACGTATGTTAATGTAAGATTGTTATTTATTTACTTTAGATTTAAAAACAAAATATTTATTCTGATTGACTACATGTCATAGAAATAAGTTATACCGTTATTTAAAAAAAATTGAAATCAAATTTGCAAATTGATCAGATAATAATAAAAAAAAATATAGAGTTTATAATTCGCATTAAAGGTATTAAAGTCGTATATGTAAGTTGAAATTATTTGATCTAAAATAATAATAATATTCTGTGTAAGTAATGTTTTCATGTATAAAATAATAATGTGTTTTGTAATTGTAATAAAGTGTTGACATGTAAAATACTTTTAATTTACCAATAAAAGTTTGATTGATTGATTGTAATAGCGAAATGATTTGATTGGGGTTTTTTTTTGCTTTTCTTTTGGAAAACATGAAATTAATTTGTAACTGGTTAAGAGGGCCTTTGCAAAAATATATTAAATATGTTACGTATTGAAAACCAAATGGTGTGAAAGCTAAGTTTTTGAACGTTAAATTGGATAATAATTTGTAAAGATAATAAGTGATGCCGTTTTATGTGTGGAATAATAGATTCTAGTGTTTGTCAGTTAGTCCAAGTTAATGTTGGGTTAGTGTGATAGTGGTTTTGTCTTTACGTTGGGAAATGGGTTTGTTATGTTTTAATCGATGCTAAATAATATTATTGTTGAGGTGTTTTTTTTTTATTGTGGTGTTTTAGATACCTATATGAAGATATATATGTTAAGTTAATTGTAAAGATGGAAATAATGGAATGCACCCCCGTCTCAGTTATTAAAAATTGCTGATTGTATAAAGCTGTTTGAGTTAACCATGCGACGCCTTATATGTGTTTTGTTTGTTTTAATTTTGTTTATGTGTTTTAAAATTTAACGAATGATGCCTCGGTTAAATTTATTGATGGTTATTAGAAAATGTTTTTGTGTTATTAATTGTTTTATCTTTGCAAGTTTTTGGTATTTAATTTTATCTATATGTATGTTTTATTACTTGTTTTATTTTAATAAGTTGTTGATATTTAATTTTATCTAGATGTATGTTTTATTACTTGTTTTATTTTAATAATTATTATTTATCGTCAACTGGTGAATATATATTTTTTTTTAACATATATTCATGTCTTGTTTTTCGTCATCAAGTAGTAATCGCAAACTAATTATAATTTTATTAATAGATAAATAGATAGTAGAAATTGAAATATCGCTCGCAGATGGATCTGCATGTTTAAAGAATAGATTATACATAATTATGATTATAGATCTATCTTTACATAGATAGATAGATTATGAATTTGATTAATATTATCCTTAATGATAATTTTAACTGATAATTTTAATAAGACGAGAAAAAAAAATCCTTAAGTAGTTGGTGTGCTTGCTTACTTGTTAGGTTTGCGTTTGGCTGCGGTATACGTGACGGCTTCGGTATTGTCTCCTGGAAGTGTGGGCTCTGCCATGTCCATGAGGTGGCTGGTGATCCGGCCGAGTTGGTAGTTGGGGTCGACGGTGAATACCTGGTGTTTTTGTGGCCCACTGGACTGTTCTTGTTGTGGCTTTCTGTCCCGTGGTATCCACCGTTATTATTATTGTTATCATTGCCCCTGTGCCGCTGTGAGCTTGGCTAGTGCTTGCGCTGTTGGACGCTTTGTTCGGAGCAATGATGACTTTTCCTTTTTGGCTGCTCATGACCTTCTGGACGTAATCTTCTCCCTTGACGAGCTGAACGTACGCGCACCGGTCGAACCAACGCGCGTGCTGCTCCCATGGGACGTCGTCCTCCTCCCAGTCCTTGAGTCCTCCGTCGCAGTAGAAGCACTTGGTCTTGTCGCTCTGGCCGGTGTAGTAGAAGCCGGCCTCGGCGAGCTCCTCGGGTTTCTGCTTCATGCTCTTGGGCCAGTCTTTGAAGGTGCGGAGCCGGGCGGCCTTGTTGTTGTAGCGCGGGTGCGGGTGGGGTTTGGGGAGCACACTGGCGCCGGTGGCGGGCGGCGCGCACATGCCGCACTCGTCCTGGCCTGTAGTCATCTGGTGTTTGCTGTTGGGCACAGGCGGTGTTGGTAGAGGCGGCGGGTCTGGTTGGCTGGTTGGCTGGCTGGCTGGCTGGCTTACTGGCTGGCTGGGCGGCTGGGCGGCGTCTAAGCCGGGGCTGCCTCGAGCAGCCCGACTGGCAGGGTCGCCATGAAGTGTTCGGGCTAATCCTCGAGCAGCCCGCCTGGCAGGGTCGCCATGAAGTGTTCGGCGTTCAGGGGTTATAATGATAACACAAGAGTCGAGTAAATACTGAATATATTGGTAGAAAGCGCTCGCCTTATATACTAAGGTTTTAACAGGTTTAATCGAGTGGAAGTTATGGCAATGGTCATTAAACATTGTATAATAAATTACAGTAAGTCAAGGTTTATGGCATCGTTAACTTAATGTTCTATAAAGTAGTAAAATACATATATGGGAGATAGGCATCAAGTATCAGCTGTATCAGCTGATAGCAGCTGTGTATGATCTGACTACACTACAAATTTTTGACTCCGTAACTTTGTTTGGACTAGTTAGGAGGTGAACATATCAAGAGTCCCCGGCCGTAGCCCCGATGCTGAGGGGGTAGAGGGGGGAAAGAAGGACGAATTTTTCGGTTTTTCATTAATATCTTGGAAACTTTGCGTCTTATCGACATGAATACTAAGACAAACCGAAAGCTAATAAAATTAGTTACAAGTTTTATCCAGTCAAGTTTTTCGATATCTTGAATAGTTTTTGAGATACCCGCTCTTGAAAGTTTATTTAGGGATTTTAATTTTATCTCGATATCCTATCCTATAATTTTATCTTGATATAAATGATATAATTTTATCTTGATAAACAGCACCGGGGCTACAGCCGGGGACTTTTGATATATTCACTCCTAACTAGTCCAAATAAAGTTACGGAGTCAAAAATTGTGTTCCTAACATTTCCCTCTACAGCGTTTTTTGAGCATTCATTTCCTGACCTATAATATGTTATGTCATTTATGTACATGGTTTTATTTCTGAAATATAATTGTTTAGGCAAGTTGATTTATTTATCAAAACTAAATTAAATAAACACAAACCATCATAATATAACGTAATATACTAAATACTTAAAATACCTGCTTAAATAATTATATAAATGATTGCCAGCCAAGAAAAAAAAGTTTTATTTTAACATTTTTTATCATAAACGGGGCGGCTAATTTCTGATCGGCCCCGGGCGGCAAACACATACGCTACGCCGCTGGTAATGTAGACCAGGTAGGAGTTACAATCTCTTCTGATGTTACAATCCTGGCAACTCTCTCATTCTTTTAACATGGAACTGTTGAATCTGTTTAGTAACGTCGCACATGACCACAAGCGTAGCGAGTGGTTAAAAAAGTGGAATCTTGAGTGTTGGGAGGGTTTCAAGGCACGAGAGGAGAACAAACTTTTCTGCCCTGGTAAAACACAAACAAGACTTTTCATCACACTAACGAGAGGCATTATACTAGCTGTGAAACATTACAAATTAATGCTTTAAATGTTGGCCTATAAAAACCATCATCCATACCTACATCCTACCGGTTAAAATGAGCAAACAACTAGAAATTTGCACTTTAGATAGAGGCTTGATTTCAAAGAATAAAGAGTATTTTCAACTCGGAAATTCCGAGTAATACTTTTTAATTCAGACTAGGTATTCACTACTCAGAGTACCTTTTATCGAAAAGTATTTGTATTTTAAAAAAGTATTTTGAAAATCCCTATTTCGTATTTTAATACAAATTCAAAAACTATTTTGTATTTTGCATTTGAAATAGTATTATCTTATCAAGGAAGTATTTGTATTTTGTATTTAAATACTTTTTATAAAGTATTTTTCGCATCTCTGCTCACATACACAGCCTGGATGCATCAAAAAAGGCAACATTTGATTTGAAGTTCACCTTGTCAACAGTATGGTTGTCCTTTTTTGACAAATGGCATTTTTAAAAGAGCGAGGAGAGAGAAATGATACTAATTGCTGCGCCGTCAAAGAGAACAGAAAACGTAGGGGCCTTGATAATTATGCACTACATCTGTAGGTTGGTACCTAGCAATTTTGATAGACAAAGTTCTATGAGATTATGACGTTTAAAATAACACATGCACAGTCTGGGCCTAGTTCCTAAAAGTTCCATAATATAGGGAAGAGGGGAGGGTATCGTCTTGGGTCGTCCCATTCGTTTTTCGTCAAGTTCTTAAATTAGTCCTATTTTGCTTTCGTCACCCATTCTACATTCGTCGGTGGCTTTCAATGTAGAATGCGTGACGTAAGCAGAATAGGACTAATTTAAGAACTTGACGAAAAACGAATGGGACGACCCAAGATGATACCGAGGGGAGAATTTCTTTAAAAAAATGTGTTTTCGGTTATTTTTTTGTTATTAAAGGTATAATAAAATTAAAGGCATAATAATCAATGTTTATTTGCAGGTTCTGTAGGCGACCACATATTTGATGGTGCCCGGATAATTCCATACGGGAAGTCAAGACAAAACTTCATTAAAGTAAGATTTTTACTGTTGTTAAAATTATAAGCCAAATATTTTTTTTATTTTAAGCCATTGGTCGAAAAAGTAAGGGTATTAGAACAAATTATGTAAATTATTTTGTGAAAATATTTTAATTTGTTTTTATTTCAAGTAGGAACACTACTATATGATTTATAAACTAAAATAAATGTCCTATACTATCCAGTGCCCCAGGCTGGAACCTGGCCTGGCCAGCCTGTGGAGGAGGCCTTGGTCACTTTTTCTTAGTAAGTACAGTGAAACCTGGTTAATTGGCACCTGGATAAATGGAAAACCTCAATAATTGCAACCAAAAGTCCGGTCCCGGTCCCTAGAGACCATAAGGCCTCTATAATTGAAATTTTGGAACCTCTATAATTGCAATCTAGATTTTTGGGGTTTTCGTAATTTTGCCTCTGTAATTGACCACATCGCAACTTAAGGCCTCTATAATTGACACTGTGCTAAAAAATCCGTTATTTTTGATCTTGTTTTTACCTCTATTATTGAAACGAGTCTTACTTCTTACCTCTGTAATTGAAATAATGTAGTTGTAGACAGCATAAACAATATTTTAATAGCAATGATCATTTTATTTATATCTCCATCCAGAATTCAATTTATTTATTGGGTATCTATAAACAGCCTGTTGTAGGTGAAATAGTTTTGATCAATAAAAAACAAAGTATGTTTTTTACATTCTAATAAATCTTTCTTCTACAATTCAAGGGATTTTTTTAAACCCAAATGATAAGAAAAGAAAGTGGTAATTAATGTAGTGTAAAAGTGCAAGTATAGACAGAAGCAATATATAGACCAGAAACACAAAACGTAAGCGTGTAAAATCTACTTTAAATGTTTATTTGCACCTCCATAAAAGAAATCTGTCAGAACGCAACCTCTATTAATGAAAACCTCTATAATTGACACAACGATTTTTTGGACCTCGTTAATTGGCACGACCTGCTTAAATGAAAAACCTGGTTAATTGACAAAAACTGGCCGGTCCCTTGAGATTGCAATTATCCAGGTTCCACTGTATATGACATTTATTTCAGTTTATAAGTTTGGGTAGGTACTTATATCCGAAAATATTCACTTTATCCAAAAATGTTTTTTGGACCCGACCCATAAAAATAATATTATTTCCAACCAAAATTAATACAATCTTACCGGTAATAAGAATCAGTAATAAATATCGCCGTTGTCTATTAATATTTTTAACAGACTTCCAAATCTCAAAGAAGGAGGTTATCAATTCGGTTGTTTTTTTATTTTTATTTTTTATTTTTTTTTATGTTTGTTACTCCATATCTCCGTCATTCCTGGACCGATTTTAAAATTTCTTTTTTTGATTGTATGTATAATCTGTATACATTATTGATCCCGTTTTTGTCAAAACCCAGTTCTGATGATGGGATCCATGAGGAATCGAGGGAACTCCTCAAATCTTAAAGGCATACATATAGTGATTTTTGGGTTTTTATCAACAAATGAAGCATATACATCCAAAAAAGTGACATTTGATGAAGAGGAACTGCTGATGATGATCAGAAGGCAACTCTTCAACGACGCATAGTTCACGTTTGGCGATTTGTCGTCTTCGTTATGTTTGTTAAGCAAGTTAAGATTTTAATCCACATTTTTGTCAAGCTCGAGTTCTGATGATGGGATCCATGAGGAATCGAAGGAACTCTTCAAATCTTAAAGGCATACTTATAGATTTATTTATATTTTTATTATAAAATCAAGCATTTAAATTAAAAACTGTCGCATTTGATGAAGTGGGACTGCTGATGATGACCAGAACAAAACTCTTCAATGACGCATAGTACACGTTTGGTGATTTTTCCTCTTCGTTATGTTTGTTAAGCAAGTTAAGTTTTTAAGCCACCTTTTTGTCAAGCTCGAGTTCTGATGATGGGATCCATAAGGAATCGAGGGAACTCCTCAAATATTAAAGGCATACGTATAGATTTCTTTATATTTTCATTATAAAATCAAGCATTTAAATTAAAAACTGTCGCATTTGATGAAGTGGAACTGCTGATGATGACCAGAACAAAACTCTTCAATGACGCATAGTACACGGTTGTTGATTTTGAATTTCGATTTTGACTTGGACTGCAACCCGGACTCGGACCTAGAACCGGACTCATACCCGGATCCGGTTCGGACCTGGACCCGGAGCTGGACTCGGACCCGAATCGGACCCGGATTTGGGCCCGGACTCGGAACCGAACTTGGACCCGTACTCGGACACGGACTTGGACCCAGAACCGGACTCACACCCTGATCCGGTTACCCGGACCCGGATCCGGTCCGGACCCGGACCCGGACCCGGACCTGGAGTCAGACCCGGATTCAGATCTGGACTCGGACCCGGATTCGGACCCGGACTTGGACCCTGGCTCGGACCCGGATTCGGACCCGGACTCGGACACGGACTCGGACCCGGACTCGGACCTGGACTCGGACCCGGACTCAGACCCGGACCTTGACCCAGAAAACCACTATGATTACCTACCATAAAATGTAGGTATAAAGTAAGATGATGCCAATCTTACTAGCGCCACCCGCTCAAACCCCCATACACCGCACCGCATGCGCCGTTAAGTGGGTTAGGTTAGGTTTGAATTGCGATCCTCACAGAACCGAACAAGGGCTAGGTTAGGTTAGGTTAGAACTGCGAGCCTTACAGAAACGATATGCTACTTGAAAAGTGAGTTTGATTAGGTTCGAACTGCGATCCTCACAGAACCGAACTGCTATCAGAGGAGTGGATTGGGTTCTTACAGAAGCGAAATGCTAGTAGAAAAGTGGGTGGTTTTACATGGGTTACCTCCATTTCTACATAGTGCACCATCGACAATAATCTTTCACCGGCCCCCATCGAAGTCGGTTTTTTTTTCTTAAAAATTATTGTTATTTATAATTCTATAGTGTTAGTCATAGATTTATAAGGCATAGATCCCTAGTCCGTACACCCCCAGTGAAGCCATTTCAAGTGCGACGTCTCGTCACACTCGTATCGTCGTATTCGAACGGCCGTCGCAGTACTCAAAGTCAAATCGGTGTGTGTACACCTCCCGTTTAAAAATAAAAAACTACAGGAAAGATGGTTGTTTGTACAGTAAATGGGTGTCACAACACATCATAATATAATAAAAACAAACCGCCCGATATTACATTTCACGCGTAAGTACCGAGTTTAAAGTGATATTTTTACATAATCATAAATACAAAAATCCAAATTTTCGTCAGCTGCCATTTCTTCTAAATGTTGCCAGTGTAGTGAATATTTTTTCCTCCAAATGGGACATGACGTCTACATTCTAAAATAAATACGCTCAATTGAATTTCATTGTATAATTGTAGAAAATTATAATTAAGTTAATTATTTAGGTACTTAGTTTTTTTCTTATTTTTATTATGTGTAATGTTCGTTTCAGTTTTCTGACTGATCTGCTGTCTGCGAGATGGAAGGAAAAAAATTAGACTAAATCGGAATGACGCAATATGGAAACATTGGAAACCGACTAAACACAGTCGAATATGCTCTGTCATATTTAAATGTATTCTTATTATTTTATGCACTTTTATTTTGTTGAATAAAAATAAAATAGTAAAAACTTATCAGCTATTTATTTAAACCTTATTTCACAAAGTACAGAAATGCAATAAATCCCAAAATAAACAAAAAGCTTTTGCTACAAAATCGAATCTACACACTTCCTAATTATTAATAACCAAGTGTGGATGTTGTTAAAAATCCCCTACTTTGAGAGAAGAAAATGAATACTGGCAACATATTTTGTATATATGTGTGTGTTTGCTGAGCGTAAAACACGAGCGTCGCACGCACACATCCATCGTGTTTCGGCTTCACTTTTGGCAGGTTCACCGTATGGGGACTATCTGTCTATGCGTTATTAGTTTAAGGTGTTAGTGATACTAAATAATGTTAATTGTAGTTATTCGTTTGGACTTAAGACAAATTTTTCGAAATCCGCTTTCCCTAAAACCATCCATACTTAAAACGACATCCATTACTACTGACAAAGTGCATGGCCGCCATCTTGATTCAAAAATCGTCATAATATTCGAAATCCGCACTCCTAGAGTCATACATACACACTAATAATATCCTAATGTACTATTCCTTAGCCTTCAACCTAGTTATTCTTATTTTGTATGTATTCCAGACACCTTGCAAGCCAAACAAGTGGGTCGGTGAACATGTAGATGTGTGCAACGTAAAGAACACCACTTCAGAGTATCCATCTATCGAAGGACCTCCCGAAGGAAAGTTAACACCCTTGTATATCACTTGTAAAGATCATGACGGATGTGAATTCAGATATCTTTATCAATGTATGAGTAAGTAAACTGACCTTTGTAGTCATATGCCTTATGGGAATATAGATCAGAGCCGGAAACCGCTACCAACTTTTAGTATGTTGTTGGGCATGGCATTGGGTCTCCAAAACTGCCAGGAGACAGCGGCGCTGGCCATCTACTTCAGCGGAATGACGTCATGAAAATGACTCCCGTTTCGTTGCGAATATTGCATATTGTACCCAAACTATGCATGGCACATAATTGTGTGGGGTATTGAATGAAAGCCAGTTAAATATGCTATATTTCATTTATACAGTGTGTACCAAAATATTCAGCCATTTAAGAGCCATTTGCATGTAAAAAAATATTCAATTATTTGGGTTTTACAACCAAACCAAAAGTCGGACGATAAAGCAATGTACCACAACATTGAAGACGACGTCTGACGCCATACGTTGATATCAATTAAGTCAAAATTGGGCCAAATATGTGGAAATTATGCATCAAAATGTAGATATTTGCCCATATAAATGCATTAAAATTAAAAAAATCCAAATTGGTCATTTTCAGGATAATCCGCGTAAGCTTCTAGTATGTTATTAACAATATGACCTGGGTCCTAAAACTGCCGGGAGACCATCTTTATTGTCCCCCAGTCACGAATAATGACGTCATACAAATAATCACTGCCGAATTTCGTAAAATGTAAATTATAGCTATACTATGAGTCACACATACATGTGTGTTACATGTAATGAAAGGTTATTAAATTTAGTATGATTCACCTAAACATTGTTTGTAAAAAAAATGTACGGTTTAAGAGCTAGAAACAAAGAAATACCACTTTTTATGGAAAAAGTAGATGTATATCAATTTTATAGCTAAACTAAAATCGTCAATAAAATGTTGCGTATAACATTTAAAAAACCAGTTATTTAAATATACATCACAGATTAAATTTTACATTTCCGATAAAAACTGTGGAAGATATGGAAAAAAAACTAGAGCGCGCCAACAATTCTACCTTAATGCGCTCATATTATGCAAAGAATAGTTCCAATTATCGAGTATTAAATGAATTAACATGACATAAAATAAATGAAAACGACATTTTCGAATGGAACCATAATTAAAAAAATTATAATTTACTTGATAAGTAAGCAAAATACTGTTTCTTTAAGTACCTAATCTCCTCCTTTCAAAGTCGCTTAAAATGTGGCTTTTGTGACCTGGGCTACAAAGACAAATAAATTGACACCTCATTCATCAAAATCAGTTCAGTAGTTTCATGCAAACGGCAACCTACCATAACCTTTCATTACATGTAACTCACGTGTATGTGAGACTCGTGGTATAGCTATAATTTACATTTTGCGAAATTCGGCAGTGATTATTTATATGACGTCATTATTTGTAACTGAGGAACAACAAAGATGGTCTCCCGGCAGTTTTAGAATCCAGGTCATATTGCTAATAACATACTAGAAGCTTATGCGGATTATCCTGAAAATGACCAATTTGGATTTTTTTAACTTTTATACATTTGTATGGGCAAATATTTACATTTTGATGCATAATTTCCACATATTTGGTCCAATTTTGATTTTATTGATATCAGTGTATGGCTTAAGACGTCATCTTTAATGTTGTAGTACATTGCTTTATCGTCCGACTTTTGGTTTGGTTGTAAAACCCAAATAATCGAATATTTTTTTACGTAATTTTTATTTATTTGTAAATTTATCTTAAACTGTTGCATATTTTGGTACACTTTGTAGAAATAAAATATAGTTTATTTAATTGGCTTTCATTTAATACCCCACACGTGTATGTGCTATGCATAGTTTGGGTGCAGTATGCAATATTCGCAACGAAGCGGGAGTCATTTTGATGACGTCATTCCGCTGAAGTAGATGGCCGGCGACGCCGTCTCCCGGCAGTTTTGGAGACCCAATGCTATGCCCAACAACATACTAAAAGTTGGTAGCGGTTTCCGGCTCTGAACTATCTCTGCGACCGTTTCCCATAAGGCATGGCACTATTAGGCCTTGTTTCAAAATTGAACACTTTAAGTAGGCGGTTAGTTTTTTGCGGTTTCAGTCTTGCACGTGCGACGTATAGTTAAAATTTTTCGAACTGATCTTGTTCACTTACCTGTACTAACAATGGCATTGTTCTATTACAATCCTATTATCTGCTTTTGTTCTCGTAGGCGCCAACCAATTTACTTACAAAATAAGTTCGAAGTACATTGCATGTATATTGAATTTTAAACCTTATTTCTTGTTGAATGGGGTTAAAATGGTCTAAAAAGATAATATCATATTCAATCTTTTGGAAAGTCACATGCACCTTAGCCACGACAGGGACGTATTCTGGTGTTAAATAAAATATGTAGAAAGATAAAAATGTATAATTATTAATAATAATTTATTATACACATTAGTTAACAAAAATAATCACATTTAATCAAAATCAACAAGTTCTTATACAAATATATATCAATATTCAATCTGCGAAATGTTTTACATGCTACTAGAGGCAAAAAAAGTTACATAAGTGTATATATAAAAAAATAATCGCATGTGTCCAAAATCAACAGATTCTTATACAAAAATATGCCTATAATCTTAACACACACAATTTGATAACAGGCCAGGTAATTATTTTTTATTGGTGTCTCGCTCGCTCTTTTATTAGGTATACTTTTAGGTATAGGTCAGAAAAAAATACCACTAAATAACATTCCGACATAAACAGATAAACCACGTGCATATCAATTGCAACAATGCGAGTACGACCCTGGCGGCACATCTGTTATCTCTAAATGCAAAACGTATGAAGTGTTATTCTTACCTTCAAAGCAATTTTATCCTTATGATAAGACTATAGAGCCGATAATATAATGAAATTGTATGGTATCTCATAGCTGTTTTTCTACTGAGTGCATTCTTTTTGAGTGTCGATGGTGGTTAAATGCAAAAAAGTTAGGTTAGCCATTATTTAGTTAGTGTATTTTGTAGTCTATTGTTTAAAGAAATAGAGTCGTTAATCTATACTAACATTTCAAGGCGGTTATAATCTGCTTTTACTACGAGGTGATTATCCTAATTTGTGGTTTACCATCCACCAGATAATAGGATTGTAATAGAACAATGCCATTGTTAGTACAGGTAAGTGAACAAGATCAGTTCAAAAAATTTTAACTATACGTGCGCTGAAGCGTGTCGTAGGTTACACGTTTTGCGGAAGCCGCAAGAAATTAATAGCACTGCGTGCTTAAATAGGTTCACAGCCTTAAATAGGTACCTACTTAACACGAGGTTCCAAATTCAAAAATAAACCTTGGGGAAAACTTAATAATTTTTATTAAAACAGGATAATTTTGAAAATGGTTAATATCTATGAAACAAGAATCACTCCATACTATACGAGTAGCAACATTTTCGACACACGCTTACCAAAGCATCTTGCTTGTATAATAGACGTAGTAGGTATCTACCTAAAAAGTGCTTTCTAGTTTAATAGATATTGCCCAATGCATCATACTGCTCTTATAGGAGTATATTTGATTTAAATTTGGTTGTTCCTATTGTCTTAACATATAAATATAACTTATATGAATAAAGATTATATAGTATTTCTTGTGTTTTATTAAATTATGTTGACACAGAACTGTCCAGGGTTACTTATTTATGACATAACATTATTAACAATATTTAGGTTGGGGTTGGTCAATTTGGTGCCTGCTTATTTAGCCCAAATTCCATACAATCCGGCCCACGAAAAGAAATGATCGTGGCCCTCATAACGAAAAGTTTAGGGACGCCTGCTCTAACAGAATAGGTACGAGTAAATCTCGGTTTTCCTAGGATACTTAGCTGAGCCGTCGTATAGCGGCCGTCTCCATGCAAAATAATTCGGGTAAATATGGTTGTCGTAGTATTTTGTATGGAGATGGCCGCTAATATTACGGCACCGCTATCCTAGGAAACCAGAGCTTAAAGGCCTACGCAAACTGGCGGAGCGCAGCGCAGTCAGCGCAGATCACTTTAAAATTATCAATATATTTTCTTCCCTATTTCAATTACCTACCTTGAGGCTTCAGGTATTAAATTTAAATGCTTTGAGACCGACCTCGGAGCATTAGCGCCGAGGCCTCCTGAGTGCGCCGGAGTAGCACCGGGACAACGGGGGAGAACTCGTGCACACGCGGCATCCCCCGGCCTGCGCCGAAGTGCTCCCTGGTGCGCCACTCGCCATATCGGGGGGTATTTTACCTCGCCGGTGTGCGCTGCGCGGCGTAATTCCTCCTCGGCGATCTGCGCTGCGCTCCGCCGGACTGCGATGCCTTAAGCGAGGCAGTTGGGTACAATTGTACACCACCTTATCTTGACGCCCATATTTATAAGATTAGCTGTGCTGTGCCAAACTATAAAATGCGCCCAATATGCCTATAATACCGTAAAATGGGGTGAGTAGGGTCAAAACTGAAATTCAAACCTCGATAACATTTTATTTTTACATATGAAAACTGAATGGTGTATATAATAAGTGTGTAGAGTGACGGCACCAATCATGGACATGTTAAGCGCACTAAATTAGAATTTCGTTTAAAAATGGGATGTTTTTTGACGATACAAAAATGGTGATTTTTTTTTCGGCACTTAAATACATGAGGAACATTTAAACAAAACCAAAAATTCTGTATGTTTAATACATAATTAATAAAAAATATATAAATTGAAATTTACGAAATCACCATTGATGGACATCAAAAATTCAGTAATGGACACCCAGTCATGGACATGGACCCAATTATGAACATCCATTAATGGACACTTTTGTATTGAACACATAAATGAAACAAATAATGTCACAAATCAACTTTTATTAACGCTATTTGAACTTTCATTTAGATTTCTAAGTTATACTATAAGAGTTCTAGGACTAATCCGGTTGCCGGCTGCATGAAACAAACCTGATCAAAAAATAGAATATACCTACCCTGTAGAGGTACCTGACATTTAGTACCTTCCAACGCACTTGGTCGGCCTAGGCTTAACCTGGCAGATTTTGTACAAATGGCAAAAACGTTGGACAAAAAAACATCAAAAAAATACCTCATCGAAAAATGGAATTAAACTTGTATGGTAGGATACCTGACCTTGGGGACAGTAAAAAAAAAAGTGGTCGGCCTCACCTTAGCCTGGCAGTTTTTGCAGTCCGACCAGATTTATTGGACCACATGACACCTACAATTTACCTCATAGCAAAATAGAATTGTTGACGTAAAGTCCATTCCAATAGAACTTGCAACCTATGTAAACAAACCGCCATATTGAAATTGTCTCTGAATGATGAATTTGCTAGTGATGGGCAAGAGTCTTACTTAGTCCTTTACTTAAGGCCCTAACACACTATCGCACTGCATCACGAACTTGGTGCGTCGCATCCATAAGTGAGAGCGAGAAACAGATATCTCTTAAATTCAATAACAAAGAAGTAAGATACGCGTACATGCCAAGAAAAACAGTGAACGAGTAAAATAATATTGAAACCGTCAATCATTCAAACTGTTGAATGATTGACGGTTTCAATATTATTTTACTCGTTAAACATACATCGTCTCGTCTATGATGGGTAGTGTTGTGACTAAAGTTGGTGATATACTCGTAAAGCCGCTACACACTACGCGACTCACGGTCTGTACCTGCCAACGCGGTTATATACACTACGCGGTAGTTTGACAATTTTAATTTCAATAAATATGTAAACTCAGATTAATCGTTTTAATTCCTTTTTTTTAAATAACCTTTTCCATTCTTTCGCACCATTTTTAAACATTATTTTTAAACTACGGAAAATTATAACTGGTCGTTTTGGACTGTTCATAAATAAAAATCTACCCTACATTTGACAAAATAATGACTGCATTATTTTGTCAAATGTAGGGTAGATTTGGCAGGTACAGACCGTGAGTCGCGTAGTGTGTAGCGGCTTTACGAGTATATCACCAACTTTAGTCACAACACTACCCATCATAGACAATTGTAGAATGTAAAAGAAACAAAAACGTCATTACATCAGGGCCTAATAACCTAACTTATGAAACCATTTTAAACTTTTAATTAAATATCCAAGATACAGTTATATATTGTTGTATTTTACGGTAACGACCGCTTTAATAGTGTATAGTGTATGTGTTTCAATGGTGTTTGATGAGATGATGTGAAAATTCAAGGAGAAACAGTGACAAAACAAAGTTACGTCTTTTGTTTACAAAGTTTGCAAGTTCTATTGGAATGGACTTTATGTCTTGGTCGGCCTCACCTTAACCTGACAGCTTTTGCAGTCCGACCAAATTTATAAAAAAAAAACATGAAAAAGACCTATCGAAAAATCGTATGAAACTTGTATGGTACGATAGCTGCCTTTGAGGACAGTAAAACAAAATGGTCGGCCAAATCCTGTATTGGCCGGCCGATTGGCGATTGGGTCGATCAAATTTGTGGTACCACGTGAGAGCTACAATTTACCTCATCAAGAAATAGAATTGGCAGTTTTTGCTGCCAGGCTACGAGTTTTTGCAGTCCAACCAAATTTGTGGTACCACGTGACAGCTACAATTTACCTATAGGATGAAAAAAACGGATTATAATAGCTAAAATAAACCTATTGACGTATGGCTTGGTCGGCCTCACCTTAGCCTGGCAGTTTTTGCAGTTCGACCAAATTTGTGGTACCACGTGACAGCTACAATCCCTACAATTTACCTCATCGAAAAATAGAATGAAAAAAACAGATTATCTTAGCTAAAATAAACCTGTTGACGTGTCTTGGTCGGTCTCACCATAACCAGCCAGTTTTTGCAGTCCGACCACAGTTTTAAAAAAATCATCAAAAAAATCTTATCGAAAAATCGTATGAAACTTGTATGGTACGATAGCTGCCTTTGAGGACAGTAAAAAAAATGGTCGGCCAAATCCTGTATTGGCCGGCCGATTGGCGATTGGGTCGATCAAATTTGTGGTACCACGTGAGAGCTACAATTTACCTCATCAAGAAATAGAATTGGCAGTTTTTGCTGCCAGGCTACGAGTTTTTGCAGTCCAACCAAATTTGTGGTACCACGTGACAGCTATAATTTACCTTGTCGAAAAATAGGATGAAAAAAACGGATTATAATAGCTAAAATAAACCTGTTGACGTATGGTTTGGTCGGCCTCACCTTAGCCTGGCAGTTTTTGCAGTCCGACCAAATTTGTGGTACCACGTGACAGCTATTATTTGCCTCATCGAAAAATAGGATGAATAAAAAACGGATTATAATAGCAAAATAAACCTGTTGACGTATGGCTTGGTCGGCCTCGCCTTAGCCTGGCAGTTTTTGCAGTCCGACCACATTTATCCATCCATCTAAGACAAAACAAAGAGCCCAATTATGGACAACTAAAAATACCCAGTTATGGACATCGTCTATTATTGGAAAATAAAGAGCAATCACAAAATCAACCCAACTCAAATGTTTAGTGCAATAAATTAAATAATTTAACACAATAAACTAAAAAAGTAATAAAAAGCTTAAGCTTGGACACTTGTCCATTACTGAATTTCATAAAATATCGAATCCAGTAATGAACAAACCCCACAAAAAACTTATTGCTGTGATTGGACATATTCAACTTAGCTCAATTTACTTGCAATATAGTATTATTCAGTAAAAATAACATTAAATCTCATTACAACATAACACAAGATAACACCATGCACAAATATGTACTCACCTTCTTAACGATTTCAACAACAATAACGGATTTTTATGACCACCGCCCGCAACGAGATTTTACTTCGCAGCCATCTTAGAACAAAACGGCTGATTTTGGTGACATGTCTCAAAATGACAGCTCAAACGTCTATTGGTTATGCTTTAGTGTTGCCAGTTGAAAAATGTTGGGACAGTTGCTTAATAAATTCGATCAACGTAAAAAATGTCCATAATTGGTGCCGTGTCCATTACTGGTGCCGTCACCCTATTTCATTTTGGGTAGTTCCATTTCATAACTTTGACGATAAAGGGGAACACCTACCTCACCCCGTAGTGCCTCGTATTTGGGGTGAGAGGGGTTTTCATACAAAGGTGATTTTGGAAGATTGTTAGATCGATTTTTTTTATTATGCGTATTACTATAGCTCCATTTTAAATTTGAATACATTATTTTTATAGCAATAGCCTTAAAATCCCTTCTCACCCCCCTCTCAAACCTTCTCTCCCCATTCATAACCCACCTCTCCCCGCGAAACCTACTCACCCCGTTTTACGGTAATGTGCCTATATGACCAGTCTAATACTTTGTCGGGACGTGATGTGTATGGCAGCTTCCTTAATAACCTGCAGAAAGGACCATGAGCAACTTTCTAGGTATGGAGCCTGGTCCAAAAACCAATAGAAATGAGTCATGTCATTAGATAGGTCTTTCTATGTCCTTAATTTCGTTCTGTCCCTAGTTTTTGAACATAAAAAAGATAATAAGTAATTATGATGACCGATGAATACTTGACGCTTCTCTTCATCGTCATCTAGGTACGCATAGGTTCCGAAGTGTTGGCCATAGCCCGTCTGGCTAAAGAGGTAGGGTAGGTGATCCGATTGATGTTGTTATCGGACTAAGAGCTCCCAAACCTGCATCGGATATAGGGATGGCATGTGTGAATAAATCACACATCGTTTAGATTTTTTTTTTCAGATTAAAATCATTTATTTACATACAATATATATACAGTGGTACAACTAAACGAAATTAATAACTAGCTTAAATCTAAAATAGGCCCCTGAGGCATTGTACCAAGGATGCTGGCGGCATTTCCCCGTTGTATCGCAATACTGATACGTTGTGCGAGGTAGCCGCCAGCTCTTCGGTCACCAATTACGTCAACTAGACGCTTCGCGATTTCTGCGAACAACTTATGCGCGCTGGGACCCCATGGACCTAGAGTTTCAACTCCAAATGGTACAAAATGGTACTCTCTACCGAGGCTCTTATATTTGTTACGTTTTAGAATTTCGGCGCTTTCCGCCGCCCCTCCCGTTCGTTGGAGGTGGGACGGTGCCAGCGTGTCTACACAGGTAGCATCCCACACCAGCATCCGTCCCAAGCTCCAAGGAACTAAAGACACCCCGTCGGGCCTCTTGCCATCATCTCTGATAATGCCAGTCGGCTCAAAAAGAGCAGGCACATTGATGGTGGCAAGAGACCGACGGATTATGTCATTAAGCGACGCGTGTCTCGAAAAACGGCCTGCACTTTTTTGACAAGATAATCCGTGGTGTCCCAGTCGGTCCACGTCTGTGCCACAAGAGCATATGTATGGCGTACACACCGCAACCCCGAGTCGCAAACCAGTCGCCAGTCTAAGGGAGGCCAGCCGGCCTAGCCAAGGTTACAATCGCTATCGCTTCGACAACGAAAAGCATTATGTCTCTCTATCACTCTTCCATATTGGTGCGACAGTGACAGTTGCGTTTCGATCGCTACGGAGCGTAAGCGATCGGCATCTTGGCTACGCGGCCAGATCCAAGAAAGTACCAGTATTGGGCGAAGGATGGGCATGTAGCCAGTACCCGGCTTCCCGGGTTCCGACCGCCAAAAGCCTCGCGCGGTCTGGACCTATACAGTTGTTTAGGAGAGTATTGTAGGTTAAATCACAGTAAACATTATCCCAACTCCTTTTTAAATTCATATTATATTCTAAATTTTATCAATAACATTAATACCTCGCCTTGAGATTCGTTAAATGTACTGTGTCTGTGACTCAATTAAAATACTCTTCAAATGATTCTTTAATAACATAATAAATCATATCTTCAGTACCATAATCATCTCCTTTATAATCTAGGTAAAATAAAATGAATCGGGAGTCCAAAATATAGTAGTTACTCATTAAAGAACGCTAGACTAAGCGATCACGTGGCCAATTATTTGAGTAATTAGGGAATTATTTTTTTACGTATATATTTCATTTATAAGGATTAGGGTTAGCAAGCGTTACATTTTGGTGCCGTGACCAGGGTGTAAAATGTACCATAGGGTACAAGATAATTATAAACAGTATTTCTCATACTTCTGGAGATATTTTGAGACACCTGGAAGCAGTTATTTTAAAGATACTGCATCAGAATTGTCCTTTGATACAGTTCTCAAAGAAACCTTAAATAAGGCGACGTGGTGGTTCCTGAATCCGATCCATTTGAAATATGTAGTCAGGAAGATGTACATGTATTCCAAGCATGTCAGATATTCTTCGAGGTCTGGTGGGTACATGAAGCCACTGTCATTTTGGGAATTTTCAGAAGAGTGTCTCCCTACATAAGAGATCACCCGTTTCCAAATGAGACATCACCTTCGGCAGAACTTTATTTTCTTTTTCAACTTCATTGACTGTCTACGTGCACTCTTCGCCTTTTCTCCTTTTTATCACCGTAGGAAATTGTTCATGGCCGCTTCAACTACAAATGGCCTATCATTTATTTAGAATTTATTCATTTTAATAAGTAATTTTACGGTTTTATTTAACTCGCTTCATTATCTGGTTATTTTATTCGGTAAATTGCTCAATTGAGATATCACTGAACAAATTGAGTTAAGCGATTTGCTGTGGCCATTGTTTTATATTATAAAAGGCGGCAGTAGCAACAGAGGGCTATCCAAGGTTTGGCCTGCTGGTAATCAAACGCGACTTCGTCTTCCTCCGTCACCATGTCGCTCGTCAGTCCGCTGCTCTCGGTCATAGTGTTAGTTGCTACCGTCCGCGTCAGCGCCTATGAGAACAGTTGCATTCAGAAGTATATTGGTGAGTATTTATAAACATCTTTGCTAATAATAAAATAAATGAATTTGTGCCAGATGTCGGGGACATTCGGCCCGCAACTCATAATGACTTCAAGTCATATCCTGTGGAATGATTACGGATTTATATTTAAGCCTAGGCCGACCGAGTGCGTTGGAAGCTACTAAATGTCAGGTACCGTAAAACGGGGTGAGTAGGTTTCACGGGGAGAGTTGGGTTATGAATGGGGAGAGAAGGTTTGAGAGGGGGGTGAGAAGGGATTTTTAGGCTACTGCTACAAAAATACGGTATTCCAATTTAAAATGGGGCTATAGTAATACGCATAGTAAAAAAAATCGATCCAACAATCTTCCAAAATCACCTTTGTATGAAAAACCCTCTCACTCCAAATACGAGGAACTACGGGGTGAGGTGGGTTTTCCTCTTTATCGTCAAAGTTATGAAATGGAACTACCCAAAATAAAATACAAACTAAAATACAAACGTCCGAACCACTTATTATATACACACGAGCTCATTCCACCGTCCCCATTCTACCATCGGACTTTTAGACGCACGGCCGGTTTCCATCCTTACTTGGTATATATTCCGCCAATTCGCACTAAGCGCTTTGCTTCTACTTTCCTTATGCGCATTGCCAAGGAATGGAATTCCTTGCCGGCGTCTATATTTCCGTGCTCTTATAACCCGGCAACCTTCAAATCAAGAGTGAACAGGCACCTTCTGGGCGAGCTCGCTCCATCGTAGGCCACGTCTACGCCTCGGCTAGTCTGTGGCCATGAGTAAACCCATGCATAATTAAAAAAAAAAAAAAAAAAACACCATTCAGTTTTCACATGTAAAAATAAAATTTTATCGAGGTTTGAAAGTCAAATTTCAGCCATCTCACCCCATTTTACGGTACCTCCACAGGGAAGGCATATTCTATTTTTTTATCAGGTTTGTTTCATGCATCCGGCCACCGGACTACTACACTATGCTGGTGTTATTAGCCGCTTCGAAATAACGCGCGGTTTGTTAAAAAAACTGATGTATGGAGTTCCACGCTTTAGGGGTCATCCATTAATTACATCACACGTTTAGGGGGAGGGAAGGGGTCAAGAAAATGTGCCATATTGTGACATGGGGGAGGGGGGAGACACTTTGTGACGTCACTTTAACTTCATCAGTAACCGAAAATTTATTTAAATTGTTTTATTCCCTGTACATTTAAATAACAAGTTTTTAAAACGATAATCGTTTTTATTCGTTAAATTTTTTTTCCTCAGCAGTTTTGGGTTATAAAATTACTAATACTTATATCGTCAAAAATATTTTGATAAAATATTAATAATACTTAGGTACTTACTTAATTCGATTTTGCGATTTCGTAGAAAAAATGTGACGTCACACTACGGGGGGAGGGGTTTGCCAAATGTGACCAAGTGTGACAAGGAGGGGGGGAGGGGTAAAAAAACCTAGAAATTCGTGTGACGTAATTAATGGATGACCCCTTACCACTCTTTCTTCACTTCTCTATGCCGTCACTAATTAAAAGTCTGAAGTCTAGCAGCATGCATTAAAATGCCTCGTCAGTCGTTAAGTTAACGTAACCATTGTTTTTAGGGTTCCGTACCCAAAGGGTAAAAAGGACCCTATTACTAAAACTCCGCTGTCCGTCTGTCCGTCCGACCGTCCGTCTGTCTATCTGCTGTCACCAGGCTGTAACTCGAGAGCTCTAGCTATCACGTAGAATCTAGTTATGATGTATATCTACGTATATCTACGTCGTAGATGATATCATGATTTATATCTGTTGCAGCAATAACAACAAATACTAAAAACAAAATTATTATTTTATTATTATTATTATGAGCCTGTTGTGTCCCACTGCTGGGCAAAGGCCTCCCCCCTCTCCTTCCACTCGTCCCGGTTTTGAGCTATATCTGGCCAGTCTTTTAAAAAGGAGTCCAAGTTATCCCGCCATCGCCGACGAGGTCTGCCGGATCCCCGGTTTGACTCGTGGGGCACCCACTCTGTGGTTAACTTGGCCCACAAGTCGTTCGGCATGCGGCAGACATGACCAGCCCAATCCCACTTTAGCTTGGCCGCTTTTCGAGCTACATCTATTATCTGAGTTTTAGAGCGCAGCGTGGTGTTCCGGACGCGATCCCTTAGTTTCACACCTAATATGCTGCGCTCCATAGCTCTCTGGCAAACCCCGAGTTTGGACTTCTGAGCTTCCGTTAAAGACCAAGTCTGAGCACCGTAAGTGAGGATTGGAAGTATGCACATGTCCATGAGCCTACGTTTGAGTGACAGAGGTAGGTCTCCTTTCATGAGATGTTTCATGGACCAATAGCTCTTCCAGGCGTTCTCGGTCCGTCTATCGACCTCTTTTTCTTGTCGCGCCTGGAAAGAGACTATTTGGCCCAAATAAAGGTATTGATGGACATATGCAATGTGTTCTCCGTTTACCTCAATCTTACGTTTTGTGCTGTTGGACATGACTTTGGTCTTTGACATATTCATCTTCAGTCCAACCTCGAGGCTTGCGTTGCTAAGATCTTCTAGCATAAGATGTAGCTCGGATGCTGTTGAGGAAAAAAGGACTATATCATCGGCGAAGCGAAGGTTAGTTAACCTTTTTTCGCCGACAACCAGTCCCCTGTCTCCCCAACGCGGCGCAAGCTTCCGGAAGACATGTTCCAGTGTGCTGGTGAAAAGTTTCGGCGAAACAAAAGAAAATAAATATTTCAGTGGGGATCCCATAAAACAAACGTGATTTTTTCTGTCATTTTTTGAGTAATGGTACGAAGTCTGACTGTCTGAAGTGTAAAATATAATAACTGTAATCTCTCATGAACTTCATACTCGCGGATCGTTCGTACTATAAAAAAGCGGCCAAGTGCGAGTCGGACTCGCCCATGAAGAGTTCCATAGCAGCAAGTAACATAACATAATTGCGGTTGACGATTTATGACGTATTAAAAAAACTACTTACTAGATCTCGTTCAAACCAATTTTCGGTGGAAGTTTGCATGGTAATGTACATCATATATTTTTTTTAGTTTTATTATTCTCTTGTTTTAGAAGTTACGGGGGGGGGGGGGGGGCGCACATTATACCACTTTGAAAGTGTCTCTCGCGCAAACAATTCAGTTTAGAAAAAAATGATATTAGAAACCTCAATATCATTTTTGAAGACCTATCCATAGATACCCCACACGTAAAGGTTTGATGAAAAAAAAATTGAGTTTCAGTTCTAAGTATGGGGAACCCCCAAAATTTATTGTATTTTTCTATTTTTGTGTGAAAATCTTAATGCGGTTCACAGAATACATCTACTTACTTACCAAGTTTCAATAGTATAGTTATTATAGTTTCGGAAAAAAGTGGCTGTGACATACGGACGGACAGACAGACGGACATGACGAATCCTTATGGATTCGTCATGTCTTGAAGGGTTTTTTGCCATTTGGCTACGGAACCCTAAAAAGGGCGATTTAGGTATGATAAAACTTTCAGCTTTTATACTAAGACGTAAGACTTTTTTATAAAAGTCATGGGCTTTTGGGCTATAAAGGTTGCTTTTGTTTACAGGTCCGCCGGCTTACTATGACTATGTTAATGAGGGTTTTACAAACTTGTCATACGGGAATCACCCAAAGATATACATTCCAGTAAGATTTTTCCTTTTGTTTAATCTACTGTTCGGTTGACCCAGTCATAACGTTTTTTGACGTGATAATGTCTTATAAATCGATGAACACCGGTAGCATGCAGGATAAAGTATCACGTTGTGGACAGATCTCCATGGTAACGTCGTGGACAGATCTCCATGGTAACATTACGTAACGTAATTATTTGGTAATGTTCTCTTATGACGTTATCACGTAAAAATATCGTCCATATAACGACTTTACAAACAAACATATTTTTTTACCTACTATTTTTATTACAAGTAATTTATAAATCCTAGTAATGGGTGTAATTTATAAATTACTTAATACTTGAAGTAGTAAAACATATTTTTCATTCTTAAAAGAAATCTTTTAACTTATAAGGATGACCTTAAGATAACGCTTGCTCTTACAATTAAATGGTTAGATAGAAATAATTTGAAAATAAATCTGGAGAAAACTAATTACATTCAATTTCATACACACAAAGGCAATTCAAAACAGTTAAACATACAATATGACAATATATCTATAAAAGAAGTACAACATGCACGATTTCTAGGTATTCTTATTTATAATGAATCCAACTGTGGGGAACTTATATATAAACTATCTTGTAAGGTAAATAGTTAGCTTAATTTTTGCCTTATGAAGGGTGAGTCAAACTGTTTCTATTCCAGCAGCGTTAATAGCATATAATGGATATGTGAATTCTGTTTTAAGGTATGGCGTAGTAATCTGGGGAAACTGCACAGACAAACATGATGTCTTTATTGTTCAAAAACGCTGTATTAGAGGCATTTTTTCGATTAGTCCGACTGACAATGAGTCATGCCGTCCATATTTTATACAAAATAATATTCTTACTTTCCCCCTCTGTCTATATCTATGAAGTTTCAGTTTTTGTTCACAAATATAAATATTTGTTCACAGAAAATATATCTTTGGGTACTCGTGTAGTAAGACCTAAATACAGACGCAGGTTACCTAGGCCATATGTTAACTTGTCGCTCACGGCGAAAAATGCGTATAGTATGTGTATCACAATTTACAACAAATTACTTACCTAATCGTTGTAAAGTTATGGATCTTGAGCATTTCAAAACAAATATAAAAATGTGGCTAATAGAAAAATATTTTTACTGTATAAATGATTATTTAAGTTTATCATGAGTGTTCCTAATAATTATGTAACTAAATATGTATACTGTAAATGTATGTGCACCTGAATAGGTAAAGTATCGGTGTAACTAAATATGTATATTCCACCTGCAATGTACCCTGATTCTTACATACAATAACAAACTTGAAACTTGAAAAAAAAAATGTTTCGTTAACTTTAAAACCTGTCAATGCCACTTTTTTAAGAATCATTCATAAAACTTATTTGTGGTAAATAACTCGTGATACAGAAGAGGTAACAGACAGCCAGACAGACAGACCTGACAGACAAACAGACAGACAGACAGACAGACAGGCAGACAGACACACTTTCGCCTTTATAATATTAGTATGGATTAGTATGGATTGTGATCTCGAAATTAGATAAAAATTGTCGTCCTACCGGTTTTTATAGTTCTGTAGTAAATTTCTAGATAAAACAAAACAAAACTCAGCAAAACTCAGCAAAGTGGACTTTTGTTTACGCTGACGATGTGGCTATTTGTACTGAGAGCCGTGTTGAGTTACAGGAAGCACTCCTGTCATGGAAGCATCAGTTACAGGCCGGTGGCCTAGTGTTGAGTGTTGCAAAGACCCAATTCATGTCCCTGAACGAGCCAGATCCATGCGACAATAGCCCAATTTCCATCGATGGGCAACTAGTCACCATGTGCGATCAGTACAAGTATCTGGGTAGTATGATGCACCATTCTGGGAATGTGGAATGCAACATTCAACACCGAATAGCCGCTGCTTGGCTAAAATGGCGGGAAGTGACTGGTGTTACGTGTGACAGGAGAATGCCGGTCAAACTCAAGGGTCTGGTATACAAAAGTATAATAAGGCCGGTCCTTATGTATGGCAGCGAGACGTGGGCAACGACTCAAAGACACGTGCATACCATCCAAGTTGCCGAGATGAAAATGCTGAGGTGGATGTGCGGCGTTACCAGGCTCGATAGAATCCGTAACGAGTACGTACGAGGAAGCCTGGGCGTGCGCGACATTGCCGATAAAATGCAGGAGAGCAGGCTGCGATGGTATGGTCACGTAAAAAGAAGGCCTTCTGACTACGTAGGAAATTTGGCGCTGCAACTTTCCATCCCAGGTCGAAGATCTAGGGGCAGACCCAGAACAAGATGGAAGGATGTAGTGCTAAAGGACATGAGTGAGTGCAAATTATCCGAGGATGATGTCGTGGATAGGGCGAAGTGGAGAAGGTTAAGCAGGAAAGCTGACCCCACCACCATGTGGGATGGATAGCTAGGAAGAGAGAGTAAATTTCTAGATACTTCAAGGGCTTCTCAAAATTGTACCTATATTATCTCTTAGAAGACACACGACAGAACAAGAAAAGGAAAGTGCAGTATGTCACTCACCTCTATTAACATGCTTACTTACCTAACCATATATAAACACCCCCTTTAGATTTACCCTTAAAATATGGCCATGTGATCGTCTAGCTAGTAGTTAAGACCCCTTTGATGTGAACCGCGGTAACCTCAAATTCTTTAATGAGTGTCAGCAAAATTTTGGTCTCAGATTTTATTTATTATTACCTATGTTTTATTAACAGCTATTTATGATAATAAAATAATTAATTATGAAAGTAAGAAATAATTTAAGGAAGATCGAGTTATAGAAATGGAATAATTCAATAAAATTTATTAGTGTAAAGTAAATGAAGTTGTAAATTTGATGTAATGTATTTGAGTATTGCAGCATATATGATGATATAAATATATAAAAATGTTGTTGGAAAAATCCTGCTACGCCTATTAAGTTCCCGGGATAACATAGAAATAGCACTCCTGAGATAAGCTCATTTACACCCTAGAATTTTAAGGATAATTACAGTTAACTAACCACTTCTAACCGATGTGTGAATTATTCACGCGTGCTACTCCGTACGCCCGATGCAGGTCTGGGAACTCTTAGTCCGATTTGCAAGTATCAATCGGAACACCTACCCTACCAGTTTAGCCGGAACGGCTATGACCAACACTTCGTGACCTAAGCGCACCTAGATGATGATGAAAAGAAGCGTCAAAGTATCCATCAATCATCAAAATTCTCTCTCTCCTCAGCATTATTATTCCCATCTGATTGTGGGGTCTGCTTTCCTGGTCTTTTCTCTCCACTTCGCGCGATCGGACGTGTCGTCTACTGAAACGTCGCAGGCCCTCATGTCTTCATGTCTTTTGCTATGGTGTCTGCCCATCTCATCTTCGGTCTTCCTTTTCCTCTGGACCCGACAATGTTCAGATCCATAGCAACATTCCCGATGTAATCAGGAGGTCTTCTTTTTACGTGCCCAAACCATCTCAGTCGGCTCTCTTGTAGCTTATCGGCGATATCACGTACTCCGAGGCTACCGCGAACGTACTCGTTGCGTATCTTATCGAGCCTCGTTACTCCGCACATCCACCGAAGCATCTTCATTTCGGCGACTTGGACAGATCGGACATGGCTCTGCGTCATAGCCCATGTTTCACTCCCATAGGTCAGAACTGGTCTTATTATGCTCTTATAGACTAGGCCCTTAAGCTTCACGGGCATCCTCCGATCACAGGTAACGCCAGTGACTTCCCGCCACTTCAGCCAGGCAGCGGTGATGCGGTGCTGCAAGTTCACCTCTAATTTTCCTGAGCTGTGCACCATGGTACCCAAATATCTGTATTCGTCACACCGAGTGACGTGAGTGAGTGTGAGTGTGAGTGAGTGAGTCAATCATCAAAATTACTTATCTTTTTTATATTCAAAAGCTAGGGATGCTAATCCCTTAGTCCCAATCCCCAAAACTGATAAACAAGACAGAATTCCTAGTTTTCTAGATGTATAAACAAAGTACCGAGTTTATTTGCTAACTATTATGTATAATCGAAGCCTAAATTGAGTATTCACTCAATTAATCCTTTGTACTGCTCTTGCCTGCCAAAGGTTCCCTAAAGCAAACCGTTCTTCAATCCCAGAATAGTCTGCTTTAATATTATCATAATTACATAACAAACTTAATACAAGTACCTAAAAAATAAATTAACTAAAACTAAACCTAACAAAAAAATAAAAATCCCTATAACCTACCTTCAAAGCCTAGGCCCCTCGGCAAGGTGCCCATCGCGCAGGCAGCATTCCCGCGCTGTATTATATAGCGATAGCAATCCTTTGCGCGAGAAAGCTGCCCACGCGAGAGTCCCCTGTTGCCTCCCTTAACCGCTTACCAAGCTCCTTAAGGAGCCCACGCGCTCCTCTACCCCACGGTCCGAGTGTCTCAACGCCAAAAGCTACGTATAATTCCTCTAAAAAGATCTTATACAACGTATTAAAGGTACCTTCATTATGCGTGGTGTATCAGTTTTTATCAAAAACCGATTTTAGAAACAAATTACAGTTTCCACTGCCTTAGATTTAGAGTCTGGCTACTGAAATATTACACAAATGTTTGGCGGGAAATTCAAAAAATCTTGATAGGGTCACACTTTGTGTAGAGTCTGGCTACTGAAATTTTACTGAAATGCTTGGCGGGAAATTCAAAAAATCTTGGGCTGGTCACACTTTGTGTAGTAGGAATTATAGTCTTGATACTAGAAAATATTTTTGATTTTCTATGCACACGTAAGGTATCTAAGGTATAAGTTAAAAATACGTTGACACATAATTTCTATCACTATGTAAAGTACAGTCAACGTTATACACATGTGTTAACACATTCTCACCATATACCATTGTAACAAGGCGAAAAATGAAATGTAGTGTAAATAAGACCTGATTCGATAATACCGTAATATTAATTAGAGATGCAACGGATAGTTGTTTGGCCGGATACCGGATACCGGATATACGGCCTGGACACTGGCCGAATATCAAAAAAAATATTTCTGTCTTATATTCCTGCCGAAGACTTTTATTTTTCCTTTTCCTTCTACACAAACTTGTAAGGCCAAGTAATAAAAATTTAGGGCTCTCAATTTTATCTTGACTTCTACAACAGTAAAGCTACGAGGCCATGTTTGGTATCGTTTTCGTATAAATTAGCAGTACCATATTTAGTTATGGTATCATATTGACACCATTCCGAAGTAAAAACATATAAACTTATTAAAATACTTTCTTTTAAACTCCTCTTCACGCTTAAACTGCTGAAAAGTTTTAATTTAAATTTAGTACACATATTTTGAGTCCCTAGACAGGACATAATAAGTTATCTCAAAAACCGGGCAAGTGCGAGTCGGACTCGCGCACGAAGGGTTCCGTACCATAATGCAAAAAAAAAAAAAAAGCAAAAAAAAAAGGTCACCCATCCAAGTACTGACCACTGCCGACGTTGCTTAACTTTGGTCAAAAATCACGTTTGTTGTATGGGAGCCCCATTTAAATCTTTATTTTATTCTGTTTTTAGTATTTGTTGTTATAGCGGCAACAGAAATACATCATCTGTGAAAATTTCAACTGTCTAGGTATCACGGTTCGTGAGATACAGCCTGGTGACAGACGGACGGACGGACGGACGGACGGACGGACGGACGGACGGACGGACAGCGAAGTCTTAGTAATAGGGTCCCGTTTTACCCTTTGGGTACGGAACCCTAAAAATCATTATTTAAAGGAGTGAAATGTGGTGTAGGGGGAATTCAGAATTGAATTCTTAAAGTTAATACAGTTTTAGTTTAGGTTTAAAGTCATGTTTTTTATGATTTTCAACTTATAAATCAAAGATATAGACCATCCCAAATTTCATACATATAAATCGGTTCAGCGGTTATTGATTTCCCGTACAAATTTCCACACCACTTTTCACACCTTCAAAATATGATTTTGGTTATAAGAACTATCCTATGTCCTGTTCCGGGACGCAAACTATTTCTATATCAAATTTTAACGAAATCGGTTCAGCGGTTAAGCGTCAAGAGGAGTTTTAAAAAAACCGGCCAAGTGCGAGTCGGACTCGCGTATTAAGGGTTCCGTACATTAAGTCCGACTCACGCTTGGCTGCACATTTTCTAGGTTTTCCTGTCATCTTAATAGTCGTGATAGGTAAAGGACTATTTTGTGTATTTTTTCAAAATTTAAGACCTAGTAGTTTCGGAGATAAAGGGGAAGGGGGGAATGATCATTTTTTGGGTATCTAATTAATTTGTTTACGTTATATGTCTTTGGGTCCCTAATTTACATATAGGTATGTACCAAATTTCAACTTAATTGGTCCAACAGTTTCCGAGAAAATAGGCGGTGACAGACGGACAGACATACAGACGCACGAGTGATCCTATAAGGGTATCCGTTTTTTCCTTTTGAGGTACGGAACCCTAAAAATATTTTTTTCTAATATTGACGGATGTTGGGTGTTTATATGATTTTGGTCGATTATTAATTATTATCATTTGCATTGACTTACTAGAATTACGAGCACACGAGACACTAGTAGTTTGACAAACCTTGGTTTTCAAGAGGTATTTTATATTGACATTTGCTGTCAGATTTAGTCGCAAACCGCACGCAAAGTGCACACAATGTGTCGACACCTTGTTACGGAAAAGTGTACACACGGCGACGGCACTTTGTTTCGAAACAATTCTAGACACATTGTGTGGATTCTGTTACGACACATCTGACATTTAGTTACACTTTGATGATTCTGCGACCGGAACGGTTATATGGGTTGGTGATACAACAACGAAATATCTGTTAACAATTTTTGGCTAGCCCACTGAAATATGAAAGCAGCAGCCAGACTCTATACTTTTATACTTTTTAAATTGGTAAAAAATATTCCGATCGGAAAATAGAATCTACATTGGGACCTTTTTACTAGACTGGTCACATTTATTTTTACTCATATTTAATAAAAACTTTTTACAAAAAAAGAAAACCGACTTCAAAAAGGATGAGATAAATTAATTAATATCCTTCAAACATATCAGTCGGTAACGCATCTAGACTTCAAAAAGGATAATATTTTATTAAATCCTTTTTGAAGTTGGTTTTCTTTTTTTGTAAAAAGATTTTATTTTTCCACTTTTAGTTTTAACGCATTGTTAAGAGCGCGACACATGAATGAAAAACGAGATCATGTTAAACACTAACATTCGTGTACCTATTACTTTATTAGTAAATAATTGAGTAATCAGGAATTTTCTCGGGTCCGTCTGGGAAATTATAATTCCTGTCACTATACTAAATCCATCCTCCGCCCCGCCACTGACCCAATCCCTCATCCCGGGCCCAATGCCTCGACCCCCCGATCACTCAACCTCACAGCGCGTCAATCCTTGATTCAGGAACCCCTTGGCCCTGAACCAGCAACCCTTCAACCGCCATTCCCCGACCCCTTGATCCCTGACCCCTTAACTCCTAACCCCAACCCCCAATCAGTAGCCTTACCAGCTTACCACCACATTGATATATTCGCTAGCGTGTGTGTAACTTACTTTCTTTGCATTTCGCTCGTACTGGCATATTAGTGCGAGCGAGATGCATAAAAAGTAAGTTATGAAGACGTTAGCGAATAAGTCAATATCAAACTCGTGGTAAGGCTACTGATCGTGGGTAGTATCAAACTCATGGTAAGGCTACAGTCGCACTACATCAAATTGGTGGTTTTCGGAAGCAAATGCTCGAGTTACTTTAGAAAATACCGAAATCACTTTACACGTGCCTTTAAGAATTGAGGAGTTCCCTCACCCTAGTAGCATTTTCTTGTAGGGATTTTGTTAGGCCTTTGTTTACGTATTAGTTGGGCAACCATTATATTTGGCCGTACGATTTGCTGGAGGGCCCTCGACAAAGGCTCTCCCGAAGATTCCCAACAGAGGGCCATAAGAGTAATTTTTTCGTTGGGCCTATTTAAATAAATCATACAATTATTCAACGGTGGTGGTTTTGGTTGGGCCGTGGTTGGGCCTATACACATTTGTTTGATGGTTGGTTAATTGTTACATTTGGCCGTACGATTTGCTAGAGGGCCCTCGACAAAGGCCCTCCCGAAGATTCCCAACAGAGGGCCCTTAGAGTAATTTTTTCGTTGGGCCTATTTAAATAAATCATACAATTATTCAACGGTGGTGGTTTTGGTTGGGCCGTGGTTGGGCCTATACACATTTGTTTGATGGTTGGTTAATTGTTACATTTGGCCATATGGCTTGCTGTAGGGCCAACTGCAAAAAATTAAAAAAAAAGCAATTTTTTCGTTGTGCTTCTGTTTGCAAATTCAACAATTACCCAACGGCAAGTCAGGTAGGTCGGTAGGTAGTCGTGCACCAGGTTGAAGGCCCAACACAGCTTGTCCCACAAAGGGCCAACATTGTAACTTTAACGTTGGGCCTCGTGTAGGATTCTTACAATACTACCGTAGGTAAATAGTTGTGTAATTTATAGTGGGCCTACAGTCTAATTATGTAATGGGCTTTTGTTTACGAGTCCTACAGTTACCCTACGTTAGGTAAGTGGTTGTGTAATACGACGTTGGGCCTTTGCTGATAAATATTACAATTACACTACGGTAGGCATTGGTTGTATCCACATGAAGGCCCTAGGCAGCAGTTGTTGTTAATCTTCTCTGTATCGTTCCAATTTTAGTATATGTACTGCCGAAGCAAGTACACTTACTATACACTCTAATTTGTATATATATTAACCGCACTTCGAAACTTCGTAAGCGAGATTTATGTTTTTTGAGATTTAAATTGAGAAAATGTTGGTAAAATACAATTTTTTAAATTTATGTTTAAATTTTATAGTTATAGCTATTAGATTTATAAGTTACTTTAAAAAAATATTATGATTATATCCGGAATAATCGAGAAAATAACTATAACTTCGATGTTTGGAGACAGTAACGCCATCTAGTGACGCCACAAGCAAACTCAACTGGTAGCTATTTTGATGACGTCACGCAGCCCCTGGCCTCTGTTAAAATGCTCGTGTGATATTTATTTATTTCTTTATGGTGTTATACTCTGTCAAGCCATTTCCGTCATTAGAAAAGAGCGACAAAGGACTATGCGTCAAAATTGCCCCAAAACCAACAGAGATGAGAGTTAGGTCATTAGATAGGTATTTCTGTGTAATTCATTTCGTTCTATGGGCACCAAGCGGAATTCCATTGCAGAACTGAGATAATGGTATTTTAGTCAAAATGTCGTCACCCTTATTACCTTGGCAATAGAGTCCACCGCCGGGCGAGCGCGGCAAATCATTCAGTGTGCTCGCCCGGCGGCGCGCGAACATCTACCCTGCAGCAATTAATTTACTTACTTGGACCCTATTGCCTAGGTAATAAGGGTGACGACATTTTGGCTAAAATACCAGTATCTCAATTCTGCAATGGAATTCCGCTTGGTGCCCATAGAATGAAATGAAGTACAGAGAAATACCTATCTAATGACCTAACTCTCAACTCTGTTGGTTTTGGGGCAAGGCTCCATACAAAGTTGCACATGGTCCTTTAAAAAATGTAGGCGTGAAGGGTTATCGTCCCATAGAAAATTTGAATTTCGCGACCTTTTCTAGTGACAAACTTGCTTGACCGGCTATAGTTATAAATGCGACATTTGTCCTCACTGGGCCATCGAATGATATCGTTGATTAGCCAACGTTACTAAAATACACAAAGGCCCATTGTTGGGCTTCAGTGCCACTGCCAATGTTGGTAAATGCGATATATGTCATCATTGGGCCAAAGAATATTATCGTTGTTTAGCCACCGGTACCAAAATACACACAGGCCCATTGTTGGCCATCAGTACCACAGTCAATGTTGGTAAATGCGGTATTCGTCACCATTGGGCCAACGAATGTTATCGTTGTTTAGCGAACGGTAGCAAAATACACAAAGGCCCATTGTTGGGCATCAATGCTACAGCCAATGTTGGTAAATGCAATATTTGTCGTCATTGGGCCATCGGATGATATCGTTGATTAGCCAACGTTACCAAAATAAACAAAAGCCCATTGTTGGGCATCAGGGCCACAGCCAATGTTGGTAAATGCGTTATTTGTCATCATTGGGCCATCGGATGATATCGTTGATTAGCCAACGTTACCAAAATACACAAAGGCCCATTGTTGGGCATCAATGCTACAGCCAATGTTGGTAAATGCGATATTTGTCATCATTGGGCCATCGGATGATATCGTTGATTAGCCAACGTTACCAAAATACACAAAGGCCCATTGTTGGGCATCAATGCTACAGCCAATGTTGGTAAATGCGATATTTGTTGTCATTGGGCCATCGGATGATATCGTTGATTAGCCAACGTTACCAAAATAAACAAAGGCCCATTGTTGGGCATCAGTGCCACAGACAATGTTGGTAAATGCGATATTTGTCATCATTGGGCCATCGGATGATATCGTTGACTAGCCAACGTTACCAAAATACACAAAGGCCCATTGTTGGGCATCCGTGCCACAGCCAATGTTGGTAAGTGCGGTATTCGCCACCATTGGGCCAACGAATGTTATCGTTGTTTAGCCAACGGTACCAAAATACACAAAGGCCCATTGTTGGGCATCTGTGCCACAGCGAATGTTGGTAAATGCGATGGTGGGCCAATACAAAATTAATGTTGGTTACGGAACGAACCTCATCCCAACGTTTTCCCTACCGTTGGCACCGTGGGCCCCAACGAAAATGCTACTAGGGCAATTCCTCATAGATTCCATCATCAGACGAGAACCAAAAATAATACGGCAACACATTGGAGGTAACTTCTTCCAAACAAAAAAGAATGACTCCAATCGGATCACAGGTGCCGGAGTAATCGCTGAACATACTTACATTTAAAAAAATCAACATCCTTATCATCAAAACAATCATCATCATCAGGTCTACTTCATCAAATTGGTGGTTTTCGAGATAAAATGCTCGAGTTGCTTAAGAAAACACCCAAATCACTATGCATGTGCTTTTGAAAATTGAGGAGTTCCCTCAATCACATCTCATCATCAGAACAGAACCAAATTGAAATGGAACCAACTTGGAGGTACCTCCTTTCAAACAAAAAAAGAATTATTAAAATCGGACTACGGATGTCGGAGTAATCAGTGAACGTACATAAAAAAAGTAGCCACAACCGAATACAGAAATGAAATGAAATTGAAGTCGGTTAAAAAGTATAAAGCCCCCTCCAGACTATGCGCGTGAATCGCTCAGCAAAATCGACTCCACACTCGCGTTCGCGGCTTCGCCCACGATTCACGCGCATAGTCTGGAGGGGGCTAAATAAAGAAACAGTTGATGTTATTATAAGGGTGTCTAACTGAACCTGAATACGGGCGTTGCAATCAATGCTTTATAATAACAGTTGTTATAAATGAGAAAGGCTTGTAAACCTAGTTACTTATATTTAATGTTATTTTTGTATGTATTGCAGGATGGAGACTGCTCGCCGGACAAATTCGTCGGTGTACATCTTAATGTGTGCAACAATAACAGTAACCGCACCCAGACGGCCCACATCATCGGGCCACCTGTAGGCCAGGTCACACCCGTGAACATCACCTGCCATGACCCTGACGGATGTAGGGTTTTTTTTGTTGTGCTCTGTAAGCGTAAATAACCTCCTATTTTGTAGGATCTTGTACAAGGAATCTTTTATTTCTTTAACAAAAGATAAAATCTGACCACCACCAGAGCTCAAAATTTAATTACAAAATACAACACTTCTGACATTTTCTGTAATATTGCACAATAACTAAAAAAATGTACCTATACCTACATAAGGTACTTATATGAATAAAGATTTAATGGAATTTCTTCTGTTTTATTGAAATGTTCATGACTATAGTTTAGTCCAGCGATGTTAGTCGGACCAAGAAAAGTCTGCAGCGGATTTGATAGCCCATAATTTCATAGAAGTTTAAAGTTTAAAATAACACTTGCACTGCGTGGGTTATCAAATCCGCTCCAGACTTTTCTTGGTACGACTCTAGGATTTTTATCGCCTGTCACTATGGCTGTCACTTTCGCACTTACATACTTGTTAGGGGTCATCCATTAATTACGTTACACGAATTTCTAGGTTTTTTGACCCCTCCCCCCCTCCTTGTCACACTTGGTCACATTTGGCAAACCCCTCCCCCCCTAGTGTGATGTCACATTTTTTCTATGAAATCGCCAAATCGAATTAAGTAAGTACCTAAGTATTACTAATATTTTTTCAAAATATTTTTGACGATGTAAATATTAGTAATTTTATAACCCAAAAACTGCTGAGGAAAGAAAATTCAACGAATAAAAACGATTATCGTTTTAAAAACTTGTTATTTAAATGTATAGCGAATAAAATAATTTAAATAAATTTTCGGTTACTGATGAAGTTTTTTTTTTTTTTTTTTTTTTTTTAATTTATTTCCACACTTACAACTATCTTTACAGGTGCTAAACCTAAGACAATAGTGCAACTATTAACATTTAAAGTGACGTCACAAAGTTTGTGTCTCCCCCCTCCCCCATGTCACAATATGTCACATTTTCTTGACCCCCTCCCTCCCCCTAAACGTGTGATGTAATTAATGGATGACCCCTTAGAACGTGACAGGCGTGGTAACAGGCGATAAAAATGAGACTGTGCTAAAGCCTGACCATTAATATTTATATTAAATATATGATCATTGTCAAGATAGCGACAGTCGTACGACCCCAATCTCAAAGAAAAACTGCAAATCGATGTGCAGGTTCAAACCAAAATTTTTGACCCGTAGTTCCTAAATAAATTTGCCCCTAGGAGCGGAGAGCCGAATAGTGTTGTGTCGTGTTTAAGGGGCTACCCGAGGTTTTCAACGATTTTTGACAAGTTTTGAATCGTTTCTTCTTTTTTTGTACTACAGATAGAATTATAAGGCAAACGGTTATCGGTTCTTCAATCTTTTATCTCCGGTTCTGTCCACCGTATTTTGAAAAAAAATTATACTTATTTTTTTATGAATTTTTTAAACATAGTCTAAAAAAAACACTTTTTTCGTATCTAGTTTGCAGTGTAGGATCTTACATGTACGAAATCCACTATCCACCATTTAATTTTAAACTAATTAACACAAAAGTTATGGCCAGAAAACCAGCTTTTTAGCCTAAAATTGTTCAACTTTGATGCTAAATATCTCGAAGACAATGAACTTTAAAGTAAATATGGGATACTATATTGCTTAAAGCCGTTGCTGTTAATATGATAAGCTACAAAAAACATTAGAAAACTAAGGGATTCAGATCGAAGGTCATTGGCGTGGGGGACCCCCTTAAGCTCCAACTTCCCCATCTCGTGTGACACTTCGGGCTTTTCACGCATTGACGCAGCTCGGCCTTCGGGCTCGCTTAACCTACTTAGAAATTTAACTTTGCCCGTGTCCGCCACCATTTTGGATTTTTCTAAAAAATTTTTTTTACTTGGTAATGGTAGCGCGCTCGGACCAACTAGCAAAAATTAAAAAAGAGTCGGCCTTTTTGATTATTTTTTTTATGTAGTTTGTTTTGTCTCAGGGCCCTCTATGATATTTGGTCGAGCACCATCCACCTATCACGCATCGTTATAACTTTATAAGTTGCCATACAAAATACTAACGCGATTACATAAAGAATATTGACCAGGCTCGAATCTCGGTAATGTATGGTAGATTAAAAAAAAATTAATGCCATTCTTATTAAATCGAAGCCATGGTTCCTAAGAAAAGATTTCGCTATCTCTCATAGTTTCTGACTTGTCCATACTGACCCATTTGGATTCATCACCCTGTATAATATAATATATAAAACTAAAACCTCTATGAAATAAAAAATAAAATTTGAATGCAAAAATATATATTTAAATATTAATAACTAAGATATTAAAATCACATACATAATCAAGTAAAATTACAATAATAATATTTATCGTATATACCTAATTACCATTAATAATATAACCTACTACTTAAAATACTAACAATGACTATTAAAATAATATTATTAATAACGTATAAGCCATCTTAAACTATAATAATTTACAAGTATCATAACAATGCACTTATCCCTAGTATGCATCCCGCCTTATAAAGGCCAGCGCAAACCGGCGGAGCGCAGCGCAGATCACTTTAAAATTATCAATGTATTTTCTTCCCTATTTCAATTACCTTCAGGTATAAATTTAAATGCTTTGAGACCGACCTCGCAGCATCACGGAGGATTGTTACTCCGCGGCATCGAGGAGCACGCCAGAGGATACCGCAGCAGTAGGCGGCGGCATGCCGCGGCATGCCGCGGCATCCCGCGGCATGCACCGAGGCCTCCCGAGTGAGCCGGAGTAGCGCCGGGACGACGGGGGAGAACTCGTGCATACTAGTCACTAATCCCTTGTGATAGAGTACACGCGGCGGCATTCCGCGGCATCCCCGGCCTGCGCCGAAGTGCTCCGTGGTTCGCCGGGGTCGGGGTATGTCGGGGGATTTTACCTCGCCGGTGTGCGCTGCGCGGCGTAAATGCTCCTCGGTGATCTGCGCTACGCTCCGCCGGTTTGCGCTGGCCTTTATAGTTGCTACAACCGGTTCAATGCATGCTCGCCGCGCGTTATCGGCTACGCTGTCGCTAATCGACATGTTACGAGTGCTCAACTGTTGTTATAATTAAGTGAATTTAAAAATACCGACATCCATTTTTATTAAAAATGTTATGCTCGTTTAATGGATTACCTGTAATTTATGTTATTACTAAAACATTGTTTGTTTCTCGTATAAGTGATTTGTAATAATCTTAGAGAAATAAATATATTTGAACTGAACTCTTACTTTTTCTACTATGGGTGCAACTTTCAGGCTTCCTCTTATATACTCATTCCTTATCCTATCCATTCTTGTCACCCCACACATCCATCTTAACATTCTTATCTCCGCTACATACAACCTCTTTTCATCCGTCACCTTTAGGGCCCAACACTCTGATCCATATGTCGGCGGCAGATCGTGAAATCGGGCATATCGAGATATTCCTAGGCATATCATGAAACGCCACCATTTCATGATCTGACTAACGACTACCAGCCACATCGATCCAACCTCAACGTTTGACGATTTGCCTGATTACGTTTAGGCATATCAAATAGGTAGGGTGTGATATTCCTAGGCAGATCATGAAACGCCGGCATTTCATGATCTACCTAGCGAACACTGTGAGGACTGTGAGGAGCCACATCGTGTAAACTTCAAGGGGTGATATTCCTAGGCAGATCATGAAGCGCCGGTATTTCATGATACCATAGCGAACACCAGCCATATCGTGCAAACATCACGGGGTGATTTTCCTAAGCAGATCATGAAACGCCGGCATTTCATGATCTGCCTAGCGAACACCAGCCATATCGTGCAAGCCTTAAGGGGTGATATTCCTAGGCAGATCATGAAACGCCGGCATTTCATGATCTGCCTAGCGAACACCAGTCATATCGTGCAAGCCTCAAGGGGTGATATTCCTAGGCAGATCATGAAACGCCGGCATTTCATAATTTGCCTAGCGAACATCATCCATATCGTGCAAACCTCACAGGGTGATATGCCTAGCGAACTCACGGGGTTATTTCACGATGCGCCCGATACGAAGCTAGGAATATCAACGAATGCATTGCTCTGATCGATCTGCCGCCTCTTTTATAAGTTTTTTGACAAGTTTTCACAGACACTAAAATATGACATTGATGCATCAAGGCGGTTTGTTAACAAGGACAATATTTCTTTTAACGAAAATATATTTTATAATAAAAAGTAATGCCGAGTAAGTATTGCCAATTTCATAAGTATAATAAAATTAAAAAGTAAAAGGCAATCCCGCTGATTTTCATACTATAATGAACAAATCATTTTAAAATTACTGCAGTTTGTTAAAAAATGTGTGTTTTCGTAAATATGTATTGCTATCTGAATGATTTTCGCTAGGGGTTATATTAATCTTCATACAATCATGTAAAGACAAAGTCTCCTATTGCAAGTAAGTCCTACGGAAAAAAAATCATGGCCGTAGGTCTATTAGGTACTTCGATTACTGATTTTGCGAAATTGACTTGTCTTGTTTGGTTTCCTCGTATTCGATATGAAAAGTAGAGTATTTAACTCGGGTGAAAGGCACCATTTCCGTCTCGGACTATTGGCGCTCTCACTGCGTTCGTCCGCCAAACTACCTCGACAGAAATGGGTGCCTTTCAACCTTTGGTTAACAATCTACTATTAGTGTTCCGTAGGTACAAAACTTTGTTCACGGAACACGGATGACTCACGTTAGACCAGGCCGGAGCCGGGACGGAGCTTCCGGCGCTTTCTATGGAAAGCACCACGTGATCACCGAACAGCCGTCATAAAAAATGAGATATCGGTAAAGCCATAGTCTAATAAAACATGGTCTTCTCTTCCCAGAGTGACACAAGCCTACGTCACAATAACATGGCCGCTATATATAGCGCTATCGCATATTATCATATAGCGCTGTCGCATGATGACGTAGGCTTGTGTCAGTCAGGTGACCTAGAAAAGACGGGAAGAGAGTACCAGGCGGAGTATATTATTATACCATTGGTAAAGCCTAGGAATTTGCTCTCAGAACACAATGGCATTGGGCCGCTAGCAATTGAATGCAACGACTATTACTGTTCTGTCATCCGCAAAGAGTAAGTACCTGCCTACGGTCCGAAAGGAATTACGTGAACAATTTGTGTGTAGAGCCCTCAATACCGCAAAGACTTTTGCTTGACTAATGCCGGCTACATACGTAACGATAAATCGTAGCGATTAAACTGTGCAGTCCGAACTGCGCAGGTTTATCTGCCGTGTGTATGACAAATCGTTGTCGATTATCGTAACGATTTGTCATACACACGGTAGATAAAACTGCGCAAATCGGATTGCACAGTTTTATCGCTACGATTTATCGTTACGTGAGTAGCCGGGGTAATAGCAATTTGTTCTAGTCGTAAATATTTTTTTAATAAAAAACAATAGAAATATCCCAGAAAAAAATTTATTCGCATAAAAGTGTAGATACTATTACATCTTTTAGTGCATTTACAGAAAAATGTTAATAAAACAGTAACCAGCAAATTGATATCGTATCTCTATAGAATACATTCCTAAAAGAGTTATCATCAAGTACCAACCTACTTAAATATTTTAAATAAATTTTGAACTCTGAGTGGGTCTGATTCGCCTGTCGCTACAAGGTATCCTTACAGTACAAAATGACAAAAAGCTGACATCCATTAGGTTCATGACAGGTAATATTCACGGGTGTCAACTGGGCTACAGGGGGCGGCCCGTCGATGTCGGCCGTCTCGGTGTTGTTAGGGTTGAGGTTGCACACGTTAATAATTTCACCCACCCATTTAGAATCACTTCTATTTTTACATATATTCTGAAATACATACAAAATATCAATAAGTAACTAGGCTTATTATAACCCGTTCACTATTAATTGTTGTTTTTATAGAGCATTGATAGCCTCTGATACACCCGTTTCCAGGGTTCCGTAGTCAAATAGGAACCCTTAAGGTATATTAATCATTTATTTACATACAATATTTATACAGTGGTACAACTAAACGAAATTAATAACTAGCTTAAATCTAAAATAGGTTCCTGAGGCATTGTACCAAGGATGCTGGCGGCATTTCCCCGCTGTATCGGGTTATTCCCACTAGTTACCACCAAGTTTTTACCAGTGGTAACTACTGGGAATTTTTTTCCCACCTTTTACCACTGGTAACTACTGGGAATAAAAATTCCCAGTAGTTACCACCAACTCGGGTTAGTAGTGGTAACTACTGGGAATTTTTATTCCCAGTAGTTACCACCAAAACTTTGTTAGTGTTAAATACTAATAAAAACAGTAGGTATGAATAGTATAAATAGAGTTATTTTGAATTACCTAATAAAATCACTTGAAAAATCATCTAAATGGATTATTAAAATTATCCTTTAGTACATATATCATAGTTTTTGTACTAGTACCGGTTAAACGGTTTCAATATTTTTGGTCACTTTTAAGGGAGTTTACTAAAACACTAATCGACTTATAATTATTTATTAAATTACTCTATATATTTATACTACACTATTTATAGTGTTTTTATTAGTATTTAACTCTAACAAAATTTTGGTGGTAACTACTGGGAATAAAAATTCCCAGTAGTTTACCACTAAACCGAGTTGGTGGTAACTACTGAGAATTTTTATTCCCAGTAGTAACCAGTGGTAAAAGGTGGGAAAAAAATTCCCAGTAGTTACGACTGGTAACAACTTGGTGGTAAATAGTGGGAATAACCCGCTGTATCGCAATACTGATACGTTGTGCGAGGTAGGAACCCTTATAGTTTCATCATGTGATGTCCGTCTTTGTGTACACTATTATATCCGCGACTCCGCGGCTAAGCTCAGGGTTGTCAGTAATTTCTGCAGCAATTTGGCACGGGTATATACTTACATATATACATAAACTAGTAGTTATCTAAGTAATGACGGAGATATGGAGTAACAAGCATAAAAAAATCACAATCGAATCTCCTCCTTTTGAGATTAGAGACCTGAGAAGATATTCCTTTTGAGAGAGGAAGTCGGTTAATAAATGAGGGCGCCACTTTCTACGTAGCTGTCACATTTTTGACGTAAAATGCTTACACATGGCGACAATTTATAGTCTGTCAAGCCATTTCCGTCAGTAGAAAAAAGCGGCAAAAAAGTGTAGGCGCGAAGGGTTATCGTCCCATAGCAAAATTTGAATATCGCGCCTTTTTTCTACTGACAAACTTGTTTGACCGACTATAGTATGAAAATGTTAGAGTTCCATTTTATTTAATTTCTACTATTTTATGTCCCACTATAGGCGGCAATGGATCAAAAATCGCGTGGATATATTACAAGGTCTGTGGAGCCCTTGACTAATACTGTATCTGTGGTAAGCCGAAATATTTCCTGTCAAATGTCAAATACTTTTATTATGTTTATTTTTATCTTGCTATTTATTTCAAAATGCTACATTTAAAAACAAAATTATAAAAGTGCAAGCCGAGCACTTTCATTTGATACCAAACTCGACTCTTTCTCTGCAAAAAGATGACCAGAATAGCAAGACCCCTCACAAATAGCTTTTTAGCCTTCTAAGCTCTTCCAGCTCAATAACCCCTTGATCGAGCCTGCTCATAATTTAATGACTAAAATATAATGCCCTCAACTACACGTTTACCCAATTTCATTTAAATTAGAACAAATTTACTTAAGTTCTCGAGTATCAAACTATCCTATGATAGTTCAGCTTAAAAACATCGAAATGCCGGGACGTGCCCCTAGCCAGCCGCGTATCCCAAGTCGAATGTAAAGCCCCCTCCAGACTATGCGTGTGCGATTCGCGCACGAGTGTGGAGGAGGCTTAAGAACTTCGTTCGCTTCGCTCGCTCGTTCGATCACGCAGACAAAGTGATAATAAGATTGACGCAGGGGGAAGCAAAGTGGAACCTAAATCTACGTTTTGCAAATTGACATTAAACTAAAAGTGCGGACCCGAAGAATAACCTTGAAACTCACAAACTATAAAGAGAGCAACCCTACTCGCCCCTAAAGCACAGAATAAATAATAGTACTGTCGTACAGAAAGGAAACTTCCTACAAAACCGAAGTTTGACAGCGGTTCAGGGTCGAATCATGCTATCCCTTTCTAATATATGGCACTATCCCTTTCGGCTATTTAGGGTTGTCAAAATTCAAGTGATTATCTTATCTGTGCTCGTGCATGCAAAAGGAAGTCAAGTGGTGCCAACCCTAATAATTGCTCGGAGCAATGCTGAGCCGAGCGGAGCCGAGTTTGGCCGAAGTCAGGAGTTTCGCACCGTGTTCGCACACCTGCCTAAAGTCAGTCGGTAAAACAATAAATTAAAACAAAAGTAAAAAATCTTACTACAATTTCCATTTTTGGGTTCTTCCCGTATGGTATCGTAATAGCATAGTATTCAATGGCCGACGCCACAAAACCTGTAAATAAAAACGGAAAGTAATTAAATGATCAGCCGTTTTGAAAACTGATTTGCAAAAAATAATATTTGTGATGTGGTTTTAGGAAACCACGATGCAAGGCGAGTGAAACTTTTTTTCGGATTGTCGGCATTTAACTGAAAATTTTCGAAAAATTACTCGATTTAGGGTATGAAAGGCTCCAGTACACAGTGGTCAAGGATGGTCCATGCCAAGCCATGCTTTGCAATGCGCAACAGTAGGCCTATATCACGTAGATGTTCACACAATGGTGCATCAAAAAACAATCAAAACAAAAAATCAAGTCTCTTCATTGCTCCACGATAATGACATTTTGGGCTATCAACATTTAATCAAGCGGTCAAAAATTCAAGAAACTAAACAAACAATGGCGACTGTGTGAACACCACAGGCCACGGTACGCCACGATTCCTTTGAAGTGTGCCAAAAAACCGACAACTCCCCGACTGCCCATCAAGGCTGACAACTGACGGCCAGTCGTCCGCCATTGCATACCATAGATTAGACGTGCGCGCCGCCGCGGCGCGCCGCCGCCATAAGGAGTCAGCGCGCCGCCGCCGCCGCCGGTAGTTTAAAATTCGCGCCGAGACAAAGCCCGCAAGAGTACAAATTTAAAATCAATGGACATAAACCGCGTGCGACGTGCCTAGCTTTAGCGATCTGACTGTTCCGTTTTTATTTACATTCATTGCTTGATTTATTTTAACCCTTAAATCGATAACGTCTGCTATAATGGACATCCCAAGAAAAAAAATTCTGCACCAAATATTAAATAAGGCATAGCGTTACTTTCCTCTGGTGGCGTACTCACACTCACACTACCAGGAAACTAATACTACTACTGATTCTACTTGAATGATATGTTATTTTTAAGTATGAGTCTATAAGAAAATATTGGGAAGACAAAAGGATTAGCCGTCGAGCTCTATTTAAAAGCTACACACTATACCCGATTTCATTTGAGTTATTTCTTAGGATTTTTTTTATAAAAGTGCATGCATTATGTAAAAACCATTGATTAGATGTTACTGCTTCCTAGGATAACCCGCTGTTTGATTTAATGTTAAATAAATGACGTCAATGACTGGTAAAATTTTACCACCACGAGTTATAAAGTTATTCCAAAAATATAAAAATAATAGGTTTTAATTCATTACATAAGTTGACATTATCAGTAAGTGTATTTCTAATTAAAAAAATGCAATTATTCTATATTTATTTTAAAAAACATGAATTGGACTAAAAAAACCTTATGCACAAAAAGTAGGTAGTCTATACTCGGCAACGTCCAAAATACTGGACGTCTTTTCATTACGCGGCGTATCTTTTTATTTACACCGATCCTGGCAACGTCCAACATACTGCTGACATACGTTTTTTTTTCATGATATTTCTACAATAAACCAAAAAAACCGGCCAAGTGCGAGTCGGACTCGCGTTCCAAGGGTTCCGTACATTATACAATTTTTAACAACGTATTTTTTTATGTGAAACGTGAGTGAAACGTCGTTAAAAAATCCGTAGGGTTCGGATCAAAAACTAAGTAATTAAGTCCGACTCACGCTTGACTGTAGATTTCTTATAGGTTTTTCTGTTAGCTATAAGTATAGGCCTATTTTATGTATTTTTTTCAAAATTTTAGACCCAGTAGTTTCGGAGATACAGGGGGGGAATGGTCATTTTTTGCCTATTTTCTTGAATTACTTACTTCGAAACTGTTTATACGAAAATTATAAAAAAATATATATTTGAGATCCTTACAATAAGCTCTTTCATTTGATATGTAACACGATATAGTTTGAAAAACTTTATTTATTAATTTTCTCATTTACCCCCCAAAAGTAGCCCCCAAGTTTAAAATTCATTTGTTTACGTTGCATGTCCGTCTTTGGGTCACAAACTTACATATATGTACTAGATTTCAACTTAATTGGTCCAGTAGTTCCGGAGAAAATCGGCTGTGACAGACGGACAGACAGACAGACAGACGCACGAGTGATCCTATAAGGGCTCCGTTTTTTCCTTTTGAGGTACGGAACCCTAAAAACGGTGTAACACAGTTTCTTGAGATTTTTCCCGTGTTGATTTAAGAGTTAATCTTGGTTTCTCATTATACGTATATTGAAAAGTTGAAAATCCCACGCCGCCGGCGTTACGCCGCCGCCGTGGATTTTTTCGTGGCGCGCCGCCGCTCGATTTTTTTCGACCGGCGCGCGTCTACCATAGATAGCCCCCTGTACACAATGGCCAGGGCGTGGCATGGCCCATCCTTCGCCACTGGGTACTGGGGCCTTATCGATGATTGGTTTTACCTTCGAGAATATCTAAACCACGACATTGCCTTGAGCACTATTATAACTTCTTAAGGCCCCTATACATATTGGGCCAGCGTGGGCCAGTCTGGAGGACGCATTTATGCGTTAGAGAGAGCAAGTGATATTGCTATCTCATTCTACCGCATGGCTGCGTCCCTTGGACTGGCCTGCGTTGGCCCAATATGTACACTTGTACAGGGGCCTTTAAGCCTCCATCAGGTGTTAAAATATTGGGAGGCTAATTTCCCTATTTCAATAATTGTCGTCTTTAATGCTTGCTTCATTTTTATTCGGTTAGAATTTAAAATGAATAGAGAAAAAATTAGCGTATATTACGAGTATATCTGTTTCAGTATTTACTTTTGTCTGACAGTAAAAAACAGTTGCTAGGTAACAACTATCATTTACATTAATAGTTTGTTCCGATATCAATAATATCAATATTACTACAGTCCGTTAACTCTCAGAATAACCTTCGTTTTTCGGGTACATAACTAGTAGGTAATTAACTAAATATTTTTCACACCACCTATTCAGAAATGAACTTTTTCTTCCCTGCTAGGAGGGATCAAAGTGGCACTTTTCCTCCCTGCTAGGAGGGAGCAAAGTAACACTTTTCCGTTCAAGCACACTATTTTTACATTTTTTTGTACATTATTTTTTTAGCTTAAATAATCTGTTTAAGCATCAGATTGTGTCAATACTAAGGTTTCTTTATTTTCCTCATAGTTGATGTGAAAAGCAGTATGTGTCACACGGTATCAAAATTATTTCGTCTTGGCCGTTAACACTTGAATCCCTCATTACGCTCAGGATTCTATTGTAGAATCCATCGCTTCATTCAGGATTCAATGTGCGCCCTTGACGGAAATATATATCATTTTGATCCCTTGTAACACAATAGTAGTTTGTGATTGTGAACAGATTATTTCAGCTAAAAAAATAATGTGCAAAAAAAAATGTAAAAATAGTAGGTATGCTAGAACAGAAAAGTGTTACTTTGATCCCTCCTAGCAGGGAGGAAAAGTGCCACTTTGATCCCTCCTAGCAGGGAAGAAAAACCTCTTTTCCGAATAGGTGGTGTGAAAACTACTATAATTTCATACATAATAATTTGGCCAAGTCCGAGATAGCTCGAGGCATTTAGTGTTCCGTACGGCTACCATCAGTTTGGCATTGACATAAACGATATCGTGAACGTAATTTACTTCCTATAGGTATATCTCTTTCGCACTAATATGTCAGTACGAGCGAGATGCATAGAAAGTAAATTACGTTCACGCCCACGGTAGCGTTTATGTCAATGCCAAACTGATGGTAGCCGTACCGCTCGCATCGTTACATTTTACAGAGGTTGTTTGCCTGTTTTTAGGGTACCGTATTCAACTACACACACAGAACAATAGTACAAAGTGTCTAAGTGCGAAGGCCGAAGGCCGAGCTTTAGCAAAATGTCATCGCTTTAGCACAGAGCAATAGTACAAGTGTCTAAATGTGAAGGCCAAAGGCCGACCTCCGCGTAGCCCGAAGGCCCGAAGCGTCCAGGATGTCAGTGCTTTAACACAGAACAATAGTACAAGTGTCTACATGCGAAAGCCGAAGGCCGAGCTCCGCGTAGGGCCGAAGGCCCGAAGCGTCCAGGATGTTAGTACTTAAACACAGAACAATAGTATAAGTATCTAAATGCGAAGGCCGAAGGCCGAGCTCCGCGTAGGGCCGAAGGCCCAAAGCGTCCAGGCTGTCAGTTCTGTGTTTAACCACTGACATCTTGCAGGCGTCGGGCCTTCGGCCCTACGCGGAGCTCGGCCTCCGGCCTTCGCATTTAGACACTTGTATTAATTACCTGTGTTTAGAACTGACCTCCTGGATGCTTCGGACTTTCGGCCCAATGCGACTTCAGCCTTTGGATTTTGCGACTTAGACACTTGTACTTAAAAATACTTGGAAAAGTTACGGGAGGCGCGCGTCTGTCGGACGCTTCGGATCTTCGAATCGCTCCTTCGGCCTTTGCATTTAGTTAGATTCTTGTACTATTGCTTTGTGTTTGAATACCGAAGTCGAGCATCTCGCGAATGCTTGATGTATTATAATATTTTTGTCCTGCGATAATTTTGTCGCAGAAATGCAAAGTATGTGTTTATATGTTAGTGCGCGCATATGCGACAAAAAAATCGCAGCGATTTTTAAATTGTGATTTGTCACATTTTTCCGCAATTGTTCGCGACGCGATTGTCGCAAAGTGAATTGCAGCATGCGGAGTTGTATGGCCCCGCGCGCACTATGATAATAAAATCGCACCCCGGCCGGACCTCAGTCGGCATTTCGCTCTCCAAACCCCAACATCTCGGCACCTGCACCTCCAATGGAGTCTCAAAATGAGACGCTAGATGTTGACCATTTAATTATGGAAATAGACGGGGATCACCAGTCATACAGCAATCGCATATTAAAGACACGTTTCATGACAAGCGACTGGTCGACTTTTTCATTTTCATCGCAGTGCGCGCACTGCCGTCAAATGGTAGAACGCTGCAAGTCAAAAAATGCAGTTTTGAGAAAAACGCATTTAAAGGTTTGAACATTCCGGCCTTTGAAACACCCATTTTTCATAAACTTATAAGGTTGAAATTTACACAATATATACCTAAAAGTGCATTTTATATAGCCGACTAATGAAAATTTTATAAATTAGTGTATTTATTTAAATATTAGCCATAAAGTGTTTTGCCAATAAGATCCAACTAAAAATAATTTATAGAAGTTCTTAGCAAAACGCTGTAACTCTATAGTTACATCATTTTGCCATAATTATTTCCTCGTTGCATCGTTTTGGCCTTTAGGTTATAACACATAAAGTGATTCATTGAAAAAAGAAAACATTGTAAATGTAATTCTTAAAATGGAAATGTAATTAAAAAAAAATTTAATTAATTAGGTTATTGGATTTTTTAAACTTTCAATTTTGATAAACGATATTAATATCAGTTTTTCAGTCTCTTGCCGCGTTTTGGCGTATTCTATGCTCTTAATTTAACAATATTATAATGCAAGCAGAACGCTGCAGGTACCACTTACAGCGTTCTGGTTTACCCAATATTATGATGTATTAATACGACACAGAAATAAACACGCGTTAACTCTTGTTACAATGTTTTGGTATGCTTAGACTATAGTTGCCGCGTTTTGACAGTTTTCTACAGACTTAAAAACAGATATCATAAATCTGAAAAAAGGGGATGATAGAAGAACATAAAAGGAATCATTTGGTCCAAGGCAACTTAAAACGCTGTAACTCGAGTTGCAGCGTTTTACCATTTGACGGCAGCGCAGTGAATTTTCTGCGATATATTACAGCGCGATTCTAAAATCGTGTCGCAAAAATTTATATCGTGGTGCGCGCTTGGCCTATAATACCTTAAAATGTAACATAACTCCTTCAATTTGAATTTAGAACTCATTATTATTTTTTATTTAATTTTGTTTCTAGTTCTATGCCATATATATAGACTTTAATATTATTTAGAACTGCTAAAAAACAAGATCGGCTTACTTTAAATATTTCGTCAATTTTACCTTTGTTTCTAAAAAACTGTGATATTTAACTGTCATATACTATTTATTAATGTCTTCCAAAATTATTTTCTCGTAACAGGACTGAGTGGCTACCGCGTAAACCGAAATTCGCAATTTGCGGGGATCTTTCTCTTTTACTCCAATGAAGGCGTAATTAGAGTGACAGAGAAAAATGCTCGCAATTTGCGAACTTCTATTTTCGCGGTTATAGCCCTGAATCTTGTTGCTCACCGATCCGTTCAAAAATACAGTGAGTAAATCTAATACGGGCGATAAATTAAATCGGACATAGTATTCATTAGTGTAATCATTAAGTAAAAGGTTTTTTTGAGTTGCAGTTCATTACGATCCCATAATTAATTTTTTTTAAATTTCTCAGCAGCAATGTACTGTAAACATGGTTGCGGTACCGAAATGTCAAATGTTCATTAGCAATACAACAATAGCATTTACAAACTTACCTATCTGGAGGAACATTCACAATACATGTTAGCATTACACTGCTATTAATGTTTTGTAGTTATTTTGGTAGATAAAAGTACTACTAGGCGTGTTAAAAGATATTAAATCTTATTTATTTATCATGTTTATCAACAAGAAACTGACTTCATTTTAATCAGTCACGATGACAGCACTTTCTGACGTGATTATTTCTAATCTGAGCAATAGACAAGCACCTTTGATAGCATACCCTTTTTGAAAATTTATCTAATATCAGTATCTCATAAGTGATTATTGTGTATTCATTTAGTATTTAATTTGCCTGTTTTTTGGCGGAAAATAAGCATACGGCCCGTCTAATAGTTGTACAGTTATTATCAAAATTATTTCGAGAATTAACTAAACCGTCTAAACACCACACAACTTGGTTGGTACATTGTGTGAAAACGTGGCAAACTCTTTGGTGGAATTGCAAGTTTCTTATTTTATTTCAACTCTGATTTGACAATGTCAGTCGTTCGATTCAAAAGTAATCGTATGTTACAAAAATGCCTCGTTTAACAACTTTTACTGCTCCTGAATTAATGGACATGATTTTAATTTACGGTGAAACACTACAAAATGGTCATCGAGTGCTAGCTGTGTACAGAGAGCGATTCCCTCATCGGGTTGTACCAAGAAACGCTCGAGGAATTGTAAACGCGATACAGCGAGCTCGCGAAGGATTGCCCGTAACTGGAAGGGTGGAGGGGGCAAAACTAAACTCAGGTTTCTCAGAATTTGTATTGTTGTAAATTGTGTTTTTTAGTTGGTTTTCAGGGTAAGTATTTCAGCAACTTCAGTACATTTAAGTTGTAATTTCAATGGGTCGTTATTAAAATAAATGATTGCTTTAATAAGATTTTTTCATGTAATTTGATTTTAAACTAGGTAGTAATTTCGTCCGTACTTATTTATTATTTACCCACTCATGACAGTTAATGACATTACATACGCAATAGGAGTTTTTGAAAGTAACTGTCAACGAGCGTTTAACGTGAGTGTGTTTGCATTACATTGCGGGCTGAATTATTTTGTATGGACAAAATTATTGTTGCAACTTTAAGTAAATGTTATCTAATTACCTTTACTTTGTCCTATGGGGCATTTCACGCCAAGCGGGCAGCGAAAAAAGTGTCAGGTCATAGAATTTGCTGAAATTTGGAATAATTATACTACTCGATATTCTAAAAATACGCATTCTTTTATTTTTTTTTTATTTGGCACCGTTTCCGGTTTGGAAGCATTTAAAAAATGGACGAAAATTGAGGAGAGCATTTTACAAAAGCTGATTGAGCTATTATTTAATAAACTGAAAAATAAGTTTAATATTGGTTTGTATACAATTTTAATTGCTTTATCTTGCAGTTATAACAATTTTGATATTTTTTAACTTTTTCATACAAAAAACCGGAAATGAAAATTTCAAGTCAAATTTATATAAAGTTCGGTATTTTTGAAAATTTTTATTTTTACCTCAAAATGTAGCTTATAGTCCATCAAAAATACATGGAAAGTTTGAGAGTGGGATCTGCATTAGTTTCGGAGATACATGAACTAAAGTGCAAACGTGCCGGTCTGAGCGTCGTACTGGCGATTCCTTAGTTACCCAGTCAAATAAAGGTTTTGTCCCTGGAATGACAAATAATAAGCTGGAAACTCGTATAACCACACCTTCATTTCGGCGGTCTTTAAATTACGATAAAAGTCATAGAAAACCTCGTGTTCGCGCCGGAGTTTATTCAAGGTCAAAGGTCACAAAAATTGCTTTATCACAAATATCAAGGTTTCTATACCTCCAACGATGTTTACATATTAATGAAGATTGTAGAGCATACAATTTGAGACAAATCATGTTCAGGGCATTTTTCCCGATCCTCAACCGTTTTGTAGGAATTGTTGGATAATTCGGATATAGACGGCGCAAAACGCGTAGCGGTCAGCTATACGCTCCGTAATGCAAGTTCACCGTGAATTCCGGTTAATAATAACTTCTATGAAGTTATTTATTTCATAAGATGCTATTTACGGATCATACGCTGATTTTAGAACAAAAGTTGTCTCTTCTGTGGACAATAGTTAACAGCTTTTGTGCATTTATGCAATCATTTTATGAAATAGGCTACTATGTAAAACCCCTTCATTAGGATTAATTAGAAAATTAGGGTTTGTTGCCTCTAGTGTCCACAGAAAAGAGGTAAAGTTGAAGTACAAATAATATAAGTAAACATTTCCACAATATTTTATTTAACTGGCGATGGAAATATGTATCTTTTCGATCTGTCTTCAACATTTGCAAACGTTGACTATTTGTTGGTTTTACATTGAGTTAAAATTTGGCATATTTATGAAAAACCAATGACAATGCAATATTTTTAATGACATTACTACATAGGTTAAAACAAAGTCGCTTCCCGTTGTTTGTCCCTGTGTATTTTAAACAGACAGAGTGATTCAAGAGGACGGTTTATGTATAATTTTATTAACCCGTGCGAAGCGGGTCGTTTAAATGTATAAATAAGAATATATAATGACATCGGCCCATCATCATGGCCATAAAATATATTCGCAGAATTGAGCAGATAACTGAAAAAAAAGTACAGTCCACGATAAAAGTTTCATCAAAATCAAATCAAATCACACAAGCTGTTAACTACTGTCCACAGGAGAGACAACTTTTGTTCTAAAATCAGCGTATGATCCGTAAATAGCATCTTATGAAATAAATAACTTTATAGAAGTTATTATTAACCGGAATTCATGGTGAACTTGCATTACGGAGCGTATAGCTGACCGCTACGCGTTTTGCGCCGTCTATATCCGAATTATCCAACAATTCCTACAAAACGGTTGAGGATCGGGAAAAATGCCCTGAACATGATTTGTCTCAAATTGTATGCTCTACAATCTTCATTTATATGTAAACATCGTTGGAGGTATAGAAACCTTGATATTTGTGATAAAGCAATTTTTGTGACCTTTGACCTTGAATAAACTCCGGCGCGAACACGAGGTTTTCTATGACTTTTATCGTAATTTAAAGACCGCCGAAACGAAGGTGTGGTTATACGAGTTTCCAGCTTATTATTTGTCATTCCAGGGACAAAACCTTTATTTGACTGGGTAACTAAGGAATCGCCAGTACGACGCTCAGACCGGCACGTTTGCACTTTAGTTCATGTATCTCCGAAACTAATGCAGATCCCACTCTCAAACTTTCCATGTATTTTTGATGGACTATAAGCTACATTTTGAGGCAAAAATAAAAATTTTCAAAAATACCGAACTTTATATAAATTTGACTTGAAATTTTCATTTCCGGTTTTTTGTATGAAAAAATTAAAAAATATCATAATTGTTATAACTGCAAAATAAAGCAATTAAAATTGTATACAAACCAATATTAAACTTATTTTTCAGTTTATTAAATAATAGCTCCATCAGCTTTTGTAAAATGCTCTCCTCAATTTTCGTCCATTTTTTAAATGCTTCCAAACCGGAAACGGTGCCAAATAAAAAATAAATAAAAGAATGCGTATTTTTAGAATATCGAGTAGTATAATTATTCCAAATTTCAGCAAATTCTATGACCTGACACTTTTTTCGCTGCCCGCTTGGCGTGAAATGCCCCCTATACTAACCACCGTTAAGAGATTCGCCCGTATTAGATTTACTCACTGTATACATAAGTACTGAATATAATTAATAGATATTATAATTATACAATTAATACAGAAATGTAATGGTACTTAATGAAAAAGAATATTGTGTATATTGTTTCGACGAATCAGATACTCTCAATAAAATCTATACATGAGGCCAAAGCTGTTCATAAATATTAAATGACTTTATTATCTCTATACGCCTTACTAACTCTATGTGTCCTATTGTGGAAAAAAAAACACAACGACAGTCAAGAACGGAATTCTTAATTTGAATTTTTCAGATTTTTGAGATGCTAGTCCATTGCTTGGAAAGCCCGTTCGAAATTGAAACTTATTTGCAATATAATAAGGTCGTATTTTGTAGATCTCTCTCATACTTATAGTAGGCTATTAAGATAAAATTAAATATCCCACAAAAATAAGCAAGCAGAATTAAACTTTATGTCAAAGACATAAGTCATAAATTTCAATGCCAAAGTTTTAACTAAGGATGTTTCTCGCCTAATATGAATTGACCAGTGTAAGCATCAGTTAGCTAGCCCTAAGCAACCAAAGGTCAAGCTGCAGTTGAAAAACTAATAAAGATAAAGTTAAGCTGATAATTTTCCCGCCGTCTCCATGCTTCTTTAAGTTGGGTATTGACTGGTCAGCCGCCTGTTAGCTATAGTTTTCGCGAAAATCGCCAGGACAGAGGTGAACATTTTTGTATGAAAACTTGCAACTTTAAATGCATTTTTTGACGAAACTATTGCAGTCTAAAATGAAGTCAAAATCAGTCCATCGACTCAATTTTTTGCAAGCTTTCTAATGGTACCCCACACGATTCTTACAAATGAAAAAAGTTTCAGGCTACCCCTCTCAACCCCCTAAATTTCCCCCTTTAATAAGAAATAAGCAGTTTTGACTTATTCACAATATGAGTGGTGGTAATTGCTATAACTGTTCCAAATTTTAGGTATCTATGTCAAACGGTCTCTGAGAAAAACGTATTTAACTGATTTGCAAGACCGAAGTGATCCCATAAGTGTTCCGTAAACAAAGTTTTGTACGGAACACTAAAAATGTATACCCTTATCTTAAGCCTCCTCCACACTCGTGCGCGAAGCCGCGAACGCGAGTGTGGCGTCGATTTTCGCAGACAGCGAAATCGACTCCACACTCGCGTTCGCGGCTTCGCCCGCGATTCACGCGCATAGTCTGGAGGGGGCTTTAACTGGACCGGCGTCGCGGCGGGTTGTTATCTACAATGGGTTCATTTTTAACCTTTTTTTAACCGACTTCTTTACCCAAAAGGAGGAGGTTCTGGGTTCTGTATTCGGTTAGGTATGTTATGGCTGTTCATTTTTTTGTTTTTTTTTCACCGATTACTCCGAGTTCCGAGACCCGTGGTCCCATTTTAGTAATGCTTTTTTTGTTCGAAAGGAGCTACTTCCGAGGTGGTCCCACATTAATTTGGTGCTGTTCTGATGATGGGATCCATGAACAATTGAGGGAACTCTTTAATTTTTAAACGCACATGCATGGCGACTACGGTGTTTTCTTAAGCAACTCGAGCATTTCCTCTCGAAAACCACCAATTTTATGAAGTAGACCTTTGGCCTATTTTTATAAAGCTACAAGTTACAATTTACAAGCGGAAGTCTCGTTCTAACACATAGGGTTAGACAGAGACTTCCGCTTGTAAATTGTAACTTGTAGCTTTATAAAATGGGCCACTGATGATGATGATTGTTTTGATGATAATTAATGATGATGATTTAGGCGTAATTAGAGTGACAGTGCGAATTTCGGTTTTCGCGAGATGTTTATGCTCACCAACATCTTTCTTAACGCAATTTGGAGAATCGGCGCTGACGCGGATGGCAGCAACCAGCGCTATGACCGCGAGCAGCGGACGGACGAGCGACATGGTAACGGGGAGGACTGAAGACTAGCTTTGATTACCAGCAGGCTAAACCTCGGATGGCCCTCAGTTGCCACTGCCGCCTTTTATAATACACAACAATGGCCACAGCCAATCGCTAAACTCAATTTGTTCAGTGATATCGCAATTTACCGAATAAAATAACCAGATAATTATGTTAATATTAGATTATAGTTAAAAGAGTGAGAGAACCATAGAATAAGTTTATTGTTACCAAGTCAAACTCAAATTCAAATAATCCATACTACTTTATTATTAGGTACCTATATATGTTGTCCGGGGCGGGGCGGATTGCTAGTTAAAAATAAGTATTAAACTTCTATACCTAAGTATACCCAACGTTGGGATGATTTTGTTTGTTTTTAGCCTATGTTGTACCTAAGGTTAAATGGGGCGTAACTGGCGTAAGCCTTACAAAACGATTAGGATTCTTGAAGAGGAAAGAGGACGGCCGCTTCTCTATACATAATAATATCCAGAGTCCTCTCTTGGGGACATTGGGACTTTTCTTCTATGGATATTGACAGAATGAAATATATTTTTATATATTTTGATGTTTTGATGTATGTTAACGTTTGGTTTTTGATCAATTCGACGACCGGTCTGGCCTAGGATCTATATCTGAATCCCTAAAGTTTTTTCTCCTATCTTTGCATTCCCTAATATTGTTTGTCATAATGATCAGTTGTCTTAACACTCGTATACCCTAATTTTGGTTTCCCTTTTATCGACTGGCCGATTTTTTTTTTTGTCCTAATATGTTTTTCCCTAATGGCACTTTCCATATTGGGTATTTATCCTAATGTTATGTAGCATAATTCTTTTTTTGCCTAATTATTGTTAGGCCTAAAAATTATATATCCTAACCATCATGTTACCTAATATTACTTAGCCTATCGTTTCTTGACCTAATACTCGTATGTCCTAATTTAAATTTCCCTCCTAACATAACCAATGGCAGCATTTCATTTTTGCGAGGATCGCAGTTCTAACCTAACCTAACCCACTTTTGTGACAGCAGTTCGTTTTTTCGAGGGTAACAGTTCTAACCTAACCTAACCCACTTTTGTGGCAGCAGTTCGTTTTTTTGAGGGTCACAGTTCTAACCTAACCTAACCCACTTTTGTGGCAGCAGTTCGTTTTTTCGAGGGTCACAGTTAGGGTTGCCAGATCGAAAGGCGCGAATATCGGGAAACAATATCTGTTTTTCGGGATTTTGGGACTTAATTCGGGAAAAAAAATACATTCATATTAAAGTGATTATATTAAAAACAACGATATTTTACATTATTGGCACTACGTCAGCTCGCTTGCTCGGCGACAGTTCGGAACTTGAAATTATTGTTATATAACGTGAAGCTGTTTTTCGGGACAAGTTTCACTTTGTCGGGAATCGGGAACACATGCTAAAAATCGGGAGAATCCAGCCAAATCCCGACCATCTGGCAACCCTAGTCACAGTTCTAACCTAACCTAACCCACTTTTGTGGCAACAGTTCGTTACCATTCATTATGGAAAGTAATTGTTATGATAATTGATCAATAGGAAAAGTAACTGTTATGATAATAGATCATTAGGGCAATAGCCATTAGGTCAAAACAGTTAGAGCATATTATTTTATGCCAAACATTGTTAGGGATTTCGAAAATATGGTAAAATACTTTAGGGATCTTGATAGTTATGGTATAAATGCTTAGGTCAAATGATTCTTAGGCTAACCATTACATTATGGAAAATAATCGTTATGACAATTGATCGTTAGGGCATGTGCCCATTAGGACAAACCAGTTAGAGCAAGTGACTTTAGGACAAACGTTGTTAGGGATTCAGAATGACACCCGTGGGTAGTGACCCTGCCTCGATGGTCCCGGGTTCGAATCCTGGTAAGGGCATTTATTTGTATGATGATACAGATATTTGTTCCTGAGTCATGGTTGTTTTCTATGTATTTAAGTATTTATATATTATATATATCGTTGTCTGAGTACCCACAACACATGCTTTCTTGAGCTTACCGTGGGGCTTAGTCAATTTGTGTAAAAATGTCCTATAATATTTATAATTTTTTTGATTATTGTAAAAATTCGGAGCCGAAAACAGATTTCATATTTTTTCCATAGCTTTGCCCCAGCTCTCTGGTCACGCGTCAATTCAACTAACCTGCGGCTATATTCGCTGATGATTCGCTGAAACCCTGCGGGCGCTTACCCCCCCGAGGCCCCATTTCTCAACCCCAAACCCCCTCAAATATGCAATAACATTTGATTGCTGAGTAAGTTCAACTTTTTAGTGTACTTAAATAAGTATTTGATTTTAATTTACTTTTTCGCTATTTTCTTAATGTATAAACATAGTCATGTGTGTACATATTGTTTTATCAACTCTTTGAACGCCACGCCTATCGTGGGCAGCGTGGTATCATGAACCTTGTCGGATTGAATTCATTCAAGGTTGATATTACAATAGGCGACAGGGTTTTGTTTCTTTGCGAGCGTTTATTCTCCTCATCATCATCATCTCAGCTATAAGACGTCCACTGCTGAACATAAGCCTCCCCCTTGGACCTCCACACGTGCCGGTTGGAAGCGACCCGCATCCAGCGTCTTCCGGCGACCACGCTGCGTTTATTCTATTTATCAATAAATTATTCTTGAATACCATTCATTTCTACCTACCCAACAACACCCCATACCATAGGGTTCAAGCCAAAAAAATGCTCATGCCCATTTTAGGTGTAGGGGAGTCCTAAGTTTTATTTCCTAGTTATTACCTTACCACTTTGACGGGCAGACAGACTGACATGGCGAAACTATAAGTATAAGGGTTCCTAGTTGACTACGAAGCCCTAAAAATGATCGCTGAAGGATAAGCCATCTTTCTGAAGAGAAAACAACATTAATTAACGTTTTATATTAATAACGTAACATTTATTCAAAGGACTTTAACATAAAATTAAACATGGCATTGTTTAAACACTAAATTTCTTATATAATGTCACTGACACTATTAACGTCACCATCGTCACTGTCACCGCTCTCGTCTTCCGGCAGCTGCTCATCGCAGTCATCCACCGACTCCTCTCCCTGGCTCGCCTGCGTGGCTATCACTTCACCGTGTATATCTTTATTCTTCAGATTCCCCATCCAAAACGCTTCGGAACAATTGTTCGCCGCAAGCACAGCCTTCACTTTATACACCAACGTTTCCAACATCTGTCTCATATAAGGTACTTTACTCATCAGCGCCATGTCTTTTTTTATCCGGGCGTGACAACAGAGCGACTGCAGGAACCTAGTCGATTGTTGCATAATCTTCAGCACCTCCAACACCTCCTGCGTTCTCGTTTTAAAATTCAACTCCATCATAGGAACGCCCTGTGAAATGAAGAGTTTCAAAATTGGTAGCGACTTCTTGAAGAAGGCGAGCAAGTTGTTCCTGTTATCCAAAGTTTTGGCGACATCTGACATGTACTTCAGAACAGTAGCAACGTCTTTCCATACATCCAAGTGCTCGGCGTTCGTTAGGCCTTGGTTCAGCCGCGTTTTGGCGGCCTCGTGCACTGCTGTCCCTAAATTCCTATAAAGAATAGGAAAATTGCTTTTATTGATGCACTTGAATGTCTCTAACGTATCGTTCTTTCCTTTGAGATTCTGTATTTCTGTATTCAGTTGGAGAGCTAAATTTTTCAAGGAAATGACCTCGTTGTTTGTGAAATAAATTTGGAATAACTTGTCAACACTTTGATTGAATACTAGACCCTTTTCTGCTACGCCGTCAAAGGTTTTCCATTGTTGAGAAAGGAAATTTTTCGCCATGTCTCTTAGTATCTTCACTAGAATACTACTGCTGGAGTATTCTTGGAAAGTTTTCATCAAATTCATCAAAGACACTGCAGTAGATAATTGTAAACAGTATTTCTCATGCTTCTGGAGATATTTTGAGACACCTAGAAGCAGTTCCTTTAAAGAAACTGCATCAGGATTGTCCTTTGATACAGTTCTCAAAGAAACCTTAAATAAGGCGACATGGTGGTTCCTGAATCCGATCCATTTGAAATATGTAGTCAGGAAGATGTACATGTATTCCAAGCATGTCAGATATTCTTCGAGGTCTGGTGGATACATGAAGCCACTGTCATTTTGGGAATTTTCAGAAGAGTTTCTCCCTATATACTTGGTCACCGTTTCCAAATGAGACATCACCTTCGCCAGAACTTCATTGACTGTCTTCGCGCACTCTTCCGCCTTTTTTGCGTCGTAAGCCACGCAGTCTTCTGGTTTAGACAGGAAAGTAATTCTCTTCACTTTTGAGATGAGAATCTTTTCCAAATTAGCGTTCAGGCACATTAGTAGGAATTTTAAGGATTTCATGTTTAGATTCTCCATTCCGTCTGACAGCTCATTGTTTAGTAGGTTGAGCAGATCCAAGCTTAGTTCACGTAGTGGCAACTTGTGGATAGTTTCCAGTTTGTTCTTTATCGGCGCATTTGGTGTCGGTTGTGTCTTAGCCGTCTCTGGTAATACAGTATCGTTGTGCGCGGGTTTCTTTTGTGGCTTTGGCTTGGGTGCTGGCTTGACTACCCCTCTGTCAGCTGGATTCCCCGTGTACCCGCTAATATTAAAAGTACATACGGGAGGTTTGTAAGCGATATTCGCTTTTACCAAAACATTTAATATCAACGACTCCATTTCTTGAACTTGGTGAACTCTGCTCAGGATTTTCGGAGTCAAATTGGTGTCATTTTGTATCGCAAATGCATTCAATAACTCTCTGAACCAATTTGTGCAATGGATTAAGCAATCTAGGACGCTACTGACGGCGGTACTGTCCAGTTCTTCGATTTCGTCGATGTCAAACTCTGGCATGACAACAGGGCACCCCAGCAACGCGTCAATGGTGGATAGATCTCCCTCATGCTGGCGAGAATGGAGCGTGGCCACCAATCGGAAGAGAGGAGATAGTATAGCTACATTGACTTCCTTCTCATCTAACGCTATTCCACCAATATTAATAGCTATAACTTCGTCCATCTCTCCTTCAGCATTGAGACAATATTGCATCGTCAACTTCAAGTTTTTTATGCGAGGTTTGCTTATGCTATCGACAATGAAGTTTTGCTGCAAGTCATTGGTGGCGGCGTCGGTGAGCCAAGCTAGAAAATTCTTGCTCACGCACGTTGCTGACGATATGACGGCAGACATTTCGTCGTAGAACAAGGCTGTCATGTCAGGGTGGTTGGACGTACTTCTGCTGATGAATTCTATAATTTCTGCAGCTTCCCTGAGGTCTCCTGTGGAGAGAAGTGTAGTGGAACCGTAACTGACATCGTCAGGTAAATCTATCGTGGGTTCATCGTCGTCCTTTGCTATGAGGTATTTGATGGCATGTATGCCGGATATGATGCCTTGGACTTTCACTTTAAGTCTAGAAGTCCCCAGTTGTTTTCTTATAATCATGTGCATATCGTCTCTTATTACGGAGTTCTCGTAGCTGTAGGCGAGTCCGCAGACGATGTTGACAACGGCTTTGAACTCGTTTAGCGACATCTTGTCCGTGTAGTCAAGGAGGTTCAGCATCTGCAAGCTCTGAGGTTTCAAGAGGCCCATGTCTTTAGCTGCCACATTGTTCAGTATAACCAAAGTGTTCATGAGACACTCTTTGTTGTATAAGCCAACATGCAGCAACTCCGCGACTATAGTCTGCCTGTCAGGGGCATGGGAGAACATCAGAACGTAAATATGTGACGCTAAAGATATCACTAAAGGCTCCGAATGCATCCGCATCAGGGAGTTGGTCAGCCTGATTAATGTATCGAATTTATCTTTCAAAACCGGCTCAAAATTTTCAAAGACATCGTTGATCAAGGGCTCCTTAAGAATATTAAGTTTTACCTGCTTTTTAATTAATGTTTCTACAAGCTTCTCTTTATCTTCTGATGTTGAATAGAGAATTAAGAGTATGATAAAGTCAATAGGTTTATGGTCTGTGTCAGTTTTACAATTTGAAACGACTTTCAGCCAAGCATTGGCTACGGCTTTGGATCCTACCATGGAGTTTCTGATTGCTGCGGCAGTTAATACTTGGCTTGTGGCTATTTCTTGAGGGGAGGCTAAGGATGTGGGCCAGCCTAGGCCATCTCTTAGTCCTTGGACAATTTCCATGGATGAGCCTTCATTGGCTCTTCCACTAAGAAGAAACCTGACGAAATTGGGATAGTACATACACTTGGGGATATTTTTGACGATGGCCAGAGCTTTCTGCTGCAGCTGACCGTATTGTTCATCGGAGAGGCTGAGATAGGTGAAGCAGTCTAATATGGCCGGAACCAGGTCTAAGTCTTCGCGCAGAATCCTGCTCAACTCAGTTACTACATTATCAAGTTCTTGATCGCCTATGATGTCCGGGATTGCTGAAACAATATGAATATATGTGTTTTGAGAACTATGAACATTTCCTTTAGTTTCATCTGTCTGTAATATATTTGTAACTACATAATTGTAAATCTTCATCACAGGTCAGCTTGATGGTAGCATAATACTGCATTGTCACCACACACAGGCGTGGCTCACTCCGCGAAATAAATTGAAAAACAATAAAAGTTAAAAAAAATAATAATAATAATAAATAAGTGTAATAACAAAGAAAGTGTAAATATAACAAAAAAGCATGAAATAAAGGCTATTCCTATTACTATTACTACTATATTATATTTAAATCAGAATCAGATTAACAAATTCGGTGGCTGAACTTACAGTGCTTACTGCTAAAACTTCAAGTTCAAACTCTGTTTGAACAAGTTTGAATTCAATTGGCTATATCCTTGCCACATTATTGCCATCAAACATGTTAAAATAAAACAAAGCAACTTTGTCAAATCATGTTAAATCCAATTATGTTTGGAATTAGACTGGAGGTACCTAATTTATGACTACTCCTACTATTAAAACAGTGAGTGAGCTGAGAGGAGAAAGAAGCTATGTATTTGTTCTGTAAATACATTGTTAAAAATAGATACATTATTTATTTAGTACCTGTAATGATCTCCAACTTCACTGGCTTCTCTGACGCAATTTCCAGTAAATTTATCAAATAAGTCGCCATTTTTTGCAGATCTACGATCTGATCTAAACCTGAGAAACACTTCAGAATCTTCTGGATCCAAGGCCCGCAAGCATTTGATGCGGCCAAATCTATTGCCTTGTTGAATATGTAGTCTGTGAGCTTCTTCTGCAATATAGGAATGCTTAGCAATATTCTGACTACACTCTGGCTAACTCTGGGGCTACCTTCACAGTTCTCATCCGTGATCCTAATGATGGTAGGAAACACGTAATGCTGCAAGATGCTTTGGTCTTTGCACTCATTTTCAAAGTCTGAGAGCAGTTCAGAGACATTGCGCGGATAGTTTATATGGTTTTTGAGGGATTTCTCTAAATTCCTCACTATTTTGACTGTTTCTTCGGACGCTTCGCACTTTTCTGGCGGATGCTTTAGGATCAAACCGTTTTCTCTCAAGCATTTGTGAAAATAGGTTTCGGAAACACAGAGTTTTTTTCTCTGACTGCCCAGACTAACACCACAACGTTTGACGCTCATATTTTATTATTCAAATTGGATAATATGCAAACATAAATTAGTGGTTTCGTGGTGGTTTCAACTTGTAGCTCACAAAATAATAACAAAGCCCGCCATTTTTTTGTTTTTTTTTTATTCTGTCACTGTCAAATGCCAAAGTCGAGTGATAGTTCGGATACTAGTTTAACCGCTGAAAATTACTATAGTTTGTCAAAGGACTGTCTCATTTCAACCATAGACAGAGATAATTATACTATCTTTGTGTTACACTAGTAACCAGCGCCCAAAAGAAAAGGATGAGTATAGTTTTCCCGGTTCTTACTGACTGACAAATTGGTTTGACCAACTATATTAACGACTTCCAACAAATCATATTGATTTTTAATACAATACGGCATTTAATCGATTGATTGAATTCGTTGCTCCGACAATGCAATGTATCAGAAAAAAAAATGTAAATGAGATGAGAAATTTTTATTCCCACTTGGCTATTCGAGATCAAGAGCTGAAAGATTTTATGTTCGAAGGAATTAGATGTTCTGAAGTTTAAGCAAACTGAGGTAGGCTGAATTGACAACATAATACAGTTTTATCGACCACATAGGCGCCAACACAATTTCTACTTTAGTATTCCGATTTATAGTTCAAATTACATTGCACTTTCGGGAAATGTGACTGGCCTTATAACGAATCATCAAAGCTGGATTAATTTGAATATATTTGAATTTTTGGGAAAACTTGTAGTATTTTTGTAGATTGGTGTAGTCTGGAAAAGGGTTACAATACTAGTATGTAAACGATATCCGGGCTTTATTTATTGTCACTCTTTATTATTTTGTGGTTCCTATTTATACCCACCTCTCTGCGCTTAAAATTTCAGAAACCTGTAAAGTTAGATGGGGTATGAGACCGCTTGTAGGGAATCCTCGTACTGCTTCTTTAATCCCACATGACCGTATCTAACTATCCGTTTAACACTAGTCCGGCAACATAGTTGCCATCATATTTAACCCTTTAGTCCGTAGCGGCAACATACTTGCCATTATATTTAAAACAAAAACGCATCTCTACTATAAGAATTACGGTTCAAATTCGAATGACTATAGAAAGGAATGTTAAGTGGTTAAAAGGTTGAGCCTCCGCAAACCGCGTGTGCCTTATCGCTGGCCCAAAATATTAGGCCAGCAACAGCAATACAAATATAATAGCAATTACAGGGTTCTATGTTTTGCTTTTATCGAACTAAAATTTGAACATTGTCATAGTGACATAAGTCGAATTTCATTCAACTATCATGACAATGTAACATAGAACCCTGTAATATTGGGCTAGCGATATTGCGACGGTGGGTATGACGAAACTAGTATTTAAATGAAATAAAACAAATTTCTCGAAATAATAATTTCTCTATTCTAATTCAACTCACATACATACTATTTAGCGGCAACACCGCACTCTGTCCGTATAAACAATTTATAGTTAATTGTGGTATACATATCCGAACGCAGAGCATTTTCAATACATATATTTCCTTTTAAAGCTATACTAATTTTGGTGAAATATATAGAAATATATGTAAAGAACCACATGCCTTTGTGAATGTAGAAAAAAAATCAAAACAAAATTCGTTTTTCGACACATCTCTCGACTTCCGTAATAAAAAAAACATAAATGCCAACAAGTTACGCTCTGCAACTCAAATGATTAAGGTGATAATACTGATAATACATTTTAATACGTAGTTATTTATTTAACTATACTGCAAAACGTAATTCAAGACCAAAAAAGTAAGAAATGTTGCCACTTTTTTACTAGCGCGTCTTGTATTTATGTACAAATAAATAAATAAAAGTACTTTTTTAAATAGTAGGAGTAAAATTACTAATGAATAAATTATCTTAGCGTGATTAATTATCAAAAGGAATTTACAATTTTAAAAATATATTATTGCAATGGCAACATTGTCTCACTTTTTTTGGTCTTGAATTACGTTTTGCAGTATAGACACATAAATCACTGGTTTTTGTTGTAACCTTATATTATGGAATTTTAGAACCGATAAATAGCAAATGCTATATAGCCATATAGCAAAAAAAAAACTATCTTCTGCCGATCACGCTAAGTTTTCATGCTATGCGCTGCGTCAGTAAGGCGGCTACGATTCTCCTATTTTAACTGACAAATCCGTGTTAGCATAGTCAGTCTATATTTGAAAGAATAAACAAAGTCATCATCATCATATCATACAGAATATCACATCAATGATCAGAAACGCTGAACGATAACCCCCTCCCGACGAGACATATGTAGAAAAACCGTTAACAGAAATCATCCATACACACATAAAAAATATATTACATTCGTAACACTAGACAATACCAGTCCTCGCACTAAATAACAATTTCTCACTACATGTGAACAAAAATGCATTAAATCAAGCCGTAACAGATTACTTTAGATATGTCACTGTTGAAGAAAATGTTTTCTTTCCTAGTAACACAAGGTCATTAAATCTAAGATTGAATTGATAGGACAATATGTATAACTTATTATATTATGCATTTTCGTTAAGAGTGAAATATCTGCTTTTTTCATTAATCTATGGTTATGGCTCGGAAATTATGCATTTTCGAATCTAAAATACTCTCCAAAGAAAAACTAGACGCTATTTGGATATATTTTATTATATAGAATACAGTAGGAGGCGGAATTCCAATATGCTCCATAACTCTTCAAAGAAAGCGCCCGAAGGCCGCATTCGACTTACACTGGTGACACAAGTCTGCAAGCAAAATATTGATTAAAAATACTTGGAAAAAAAGTTATTATTTTAATTTAAATTATTAAAATATTAAAATATAAAATATTAAAAAAAGTTATATTTATTAACCTACTTAGTCAAAGACCAAGCAAGGGTTTTACTATGCGTAGTTGAGTACTAAGTAGATGTAAACATATACATATACCTAAATAAATACATTATAGTTTATTTTTTTTTTAGCATTAGAAAGCGTTTTTCAATTAAAACACACGTCAAGATCGCGTTATCTTTTTTTAATGCTAAAAAAACAACTCTAGGAATATTATGGTTTCAAATTCAGTTTTTCTAAAGAGAGTATTAAATATTTTGAACTACATTTAGAGTGAAATTATAACATTGTAATTACCTATAAACCTAACAAAATTTGTTTCTAATGACGGGCGAACAAAAAATTCAGTTGCTATAATTTCTTATAGTTATTGAATAATATGTGACAGACCTAGATAAAAGGTTCCAGTTTACAAATTGTAAATAACGTTAATTTCAGAATATGTGACGTCCCAGGATTAAAGGTACCTTATGCCGGTTGGCGCTTACGCTATTATTACGCCGCTCCAATATTATTGCGGCGCTATGCGACGTAAGCGCCAGCCGCCATAAGGTACCTTTTGCCGTGGAACGTCACATATATATTTACGCCACAACCTTAGGGTGGTATTCCATCTGTCCAATTTCTTTGTCCAATGTGTATTTGCGTCTCACATTTTGCTTAGTGAGAGAGTGAGACGCAGTGACATTGGACAGATGGAATACCACCCTTATCAACAACTAACAAAGTGGAAACTTATGTCTGAGAATGCCACAAAACTATAATGAGCTTATATGCAATATTTATAAAACACTTCTGCCACAGTGTAAAAAGTAACAGTGGACCGACGAATTTGATGTTTGCGTAAATGCCGACACCGCACAAGAGCACAGTAGGGTTTTCACAGACTACCCTGTAAGTAGTACCGAGCTACTAACAATGGCGACGTATGCAGCTCGGGTGCGCGCGACTCACCTCTCGCCCCTCGCACCCCGCACGATTGCCCTGTCTATAGTCTGTCCCCCTTATTCATAAACGTTTACTAAAGTTGACAAGCCGATAATAATCGTTTGTCCCTTTCCATCATACATATACGTCAGAAAGGGACAAACGATTATTATCGGCTTGTCAACTTTAGCAAACGTTTATGAATCAGGGGGTGTATCTTTAGTTATTTAAATAAAAGTAAACAAAATCTGCCCTAGAGGCACCGGTCAGTTGAGGGTAGATGAAAACATTATTATGATCAAATAATGTAGGTTGAAGTCAGGTCGTTCAGTGACTGATCCAGGTGGTTTTTTTTGCATTTAGTTGGTTAACCAATAAATGTTATAACTACCCGAAAATGTACATATTATTTGTTTACTTTTATCAGAGATATATATATATCTCTGATAAGTTATATAACTCCGTATAAGATAAATAAAATCTAAGAAAAAAACGTGCCTCGGAAATCAACAAAAAGTCATTCTCGAATAGATGGCGCACACACCTTTGGCCTATTTTTTAACACATATCAGTGAAAGAACATGGGTCAGCATGGAACAATAAAAACTAAAAATTATTTATCCGTAAACATATTTTGATTAATTTATATATCTTCAATTTTATTTTAAATTTTAATCGTGTGTCGATAGATGGCAGTAAATGTACCGTGACTACAAAATTTACTCTGGCAATAGCCCTCTATACTATCTGTTTTCTTTACTTTTATTTAAATGCCTAACCTCGTGCCGCCCAATGTACATTAGGATGTACACTCAGTTTCGATGGAATGTCAACCTTAATTAAAAAGAAAGTAGGTAGCATTTCATTTGTCTCGTAAAATTTTCGAAGAAATGAAAATGAACCCAATTGAAAATACAACAAGATTCTAATTTCCTTGGCTATAATTTTGTATGGTGGGCGGCACGTGGCTAAAGATACAGAGTATAGACGGCTTCGTCGAACGTCTGTATTATTTTATAGAGTGTGATATGGTGGCTATGTTCACAGTAGCAGAGTGTCAACTAACGTCTCATTAGTTCTTCTTCTCTTCTTGTTTCGGGTCCTGCTGTTGCTGGCTCTCTCCCGCGGGCTGCTGGCCCTCGCGTTCCGCTGCCATCTGTGACAACATTGTTTTTTTTATATTTTTCGTATCATACAAACATTAAAATAATTGTTGAAAGCTTGAATCAACGTCTACACCTAACCAGCGGTCCGAAACTCTTCCCTTCGGGCAAACTCGGCTCCGTTCGGCTCCGCATTGCTCCGAGCAATTATTAGGATTGACATAACTTGACGTCCCTTTGCGTCCACGACCACAGATAAGATAATGGCTTTAATTTTGACAACCCTAGACGAAACGGTTAGCGACATGTATTAGAAAGGGACAGCATGATTCGACCCTGAACCACTGTCAAACTTCGGTTCGGTTTCCTTTCTGTACGATTACTTATTCGTTGGCCTAACCACGCGTATACTTCAATCAACCATCAGCACTAACAGCTAAACCCTACGTGCTTAGGGGTCATCCATTAATTACGTCACACACATTTCTAGGTATTTTTGACCCCTCCCCCCCTCCTTGTCACACTTGGTCACATTTGGCAAACCCCTCCCCCCCTAGTGTGACGTCACATTTTTTCTACGAAATCGCCAAATCGAATTAAGTAAGTACCTAATTATTATTAATATTTTAACAAAATATTTTTGACGATATAAATATTAGTAATTTTATAACCCAAAACTGCTTAGGAAAAAAAATTAAACGAATAAAAACGATTATCGTTTTAAAAACTTGTTATTTAAATGTACAGTGAATAAAATAATTTAAATAAATTTTCGGTTACTGATGAAGTTAAAGTGACGTCACAAAGTTTGTGTCTCCCCCCTCCCCCATGGCACAATATGTCACATTTTCTTGACCCCCCTCCCTCCCCCTAAACGTGTGATGTAATTAATGGATAACCCCTTATGGTCGCTTTACGATTTACGGAACACTCCTAACTATACATATGTGGACCTTATTACAAAAGGCATAAGGTCCGATGTACAGTTAACAGTATGGGCGATACTTGAAGTGTAGGAAGCACGAATCGTCCAGTAACCTATGTGAGTGAGACTGGCTGATAAATTGCCTCCGTCAGTATAGCACAACTGCTTGACCGCCGCACCCTCGAGGCGATGCGACGGCTCAAATGTGTGCACAACTTACATTAATAAATCATCAACCCTCTGACGGCCGGGTCGTGAGTTGTGTCCGTCCGTACCTCCAATAACGCTTTGTAAGCTCGTTAACGGACGCTGTTAACGTAACTTTAACTAAGCTTTATAATTGCTAGGTGGTAAATCTAATTTTATAGTATATAATATATAAAATATTACTAGTGACTCTGTGAGCTGTAGACCTCGCGATAAGATTCATAAGTTTAAAAAATTTAAGTATAAAGAAAAAACTATTTAGTTGTGTCATTATCAGTACATATTATCACAGCGAGCTCACAATGGTCTTAAACGATATTGACCCTACTGGCACTTTGTGCCAATTCCCACCATTCAGAACATTTTCCAAAAAAACGATACAAAAAATTATATCTAACTACCGAACTTGCTTCCAAAATTTCATGAGAATCGGTTGAGAATTGCGACCTGTACAGGAGATACAAAAGCATTTTGCCAAAGTTAAAATAGAGACTTTTGCTGACGCTACGGTGGCCTAGTGGCCTTGATTTGCCGCTCGCCGCTTGCGTTCAGTCCGCGGCCGGAGGGTGTGTACAGTGAATGGGGGGCATACAGGGTTCCGCTGCGATTCCTTGGCGATGGGCGAATGAACAGAATTTAGTACCTTCAATAATAATAATACCTTCTTGTAGGCCTGCTCGAAGAGCTTGAGACTGGCCTGCTGCAGGGTGCTGGTGGCGGTGCGGATGGCCTCGGGGTCGGCGCTGTCCTTGTTGGCGAGCAGCTCGCGCAGTTTCGCGATCTCTTCACGGAGCTTGTCGCACTGAAATTATACAAACATTATTACAAGTGTGAACATGTTTGTATGTGTTGATGTTTGGTTGAATATTGTCAGTATTTATTAGGCCGCCGCAGCAGTTTGATTTGTAAAGGCGTGCTCAGTTCGAAGCATACGTGCGGACACTATAGTTCGTAATTTTTTTAGCATTAGAAATAAGGTATACAATCTTGATGTGCCTTTTAATTGAAAAACACATTTTAAAAATAAATTACGGCAAATATGTAACAATTATGAGTCTAATACGATCATTTATATTCTTCTGCATTCATAAGTAATAGTTTTTGATTTTTATAAAGCGTTTTCCAATTAAAAGACATGTCAAGATCGCTTACCTTCTTGCAAGTTCTTTCTAATGCTAAAAAAACGAACTATATGTCTTGGGAGAGGCATGACTTCACAAACCTGCGACGTGATTCGGACTGCGGATATTTCTTTGCAAGGCATACATACATACATACATACATACGTACATACGTACAACACACACACACACACATACGTTAAACTAGGACAAAAACAAATAGAAGCCTCATACATTTAACCAAAAATGGTAATAGAAACATTTGCAATGTGAATGGTTTGAGAATTAATTGCTAAGTTTATTTTAGATATTATAAAGATTGTTTAACAACATTGTGTAGGTGTTGTTTTCCCCACAATGCATACGCACAGTGAGTTTACAAACTCCATATATTCTAGCACACAGCTTTACCGCCAGTACGTACTCGCACAGACGGCTTAGACGTGTGCATTCAGCGATTATGTGTGATCTCTCCTTCTTATTTTACAGCGTTTTAATTTTATCCGTTCGGAACGGAACCCAGGCATTTTATAAATGTCGGCGGCCGATCGTACAATCAGGCAGATCGTGGTGTGTGGCTGGTGCTGAACCCCTAGAGCCTAGCTCCCGCGAACTGGACAGTCTGGATGTCGGCGGAAGTTGGAACGCGTCGCGGGCCGGATGTGGCCCAAGGGCCGGGGTTTGGAGACCGCCATCCTCCAATAGTCAGACAAGAGTGTGTTGTATCCACTGACCTCGTCCTGCGGCAGTTGGCTCTTGTACTCGTCCATCTTCGTCTCTGTGTCGTGGAGTACGCCCTCGGCCTGGTTGGCGACCTCGACGCCCCTTGTCGGCCGCGGCGAGCTGCTCGGCCTTCACCATGTTCTAGTAGTGTATGCACTGACCTCGTCTTGCGGCAGCTGGCTCTTGTACTCGTCCATCTTGGTCTCGTGTGTCGTGGAGTACGCCCTCGGCCTGGTTGGCGACCTCGACGCCCCTTGCCGGCCGCGGCGACTGCTCGGCCTTCACCATGTTCTAGTAGTTTATGTACTGACCTCGTCTTGCGGCAGCTGGCTCTTGTACTCGTCCATCTTGGTCTCTGTGTCGTGGAGCACGCCCTCGGCCTGGTTGGCGACCTCGACGCCCCTTGTCGGCCGCGGCGACTGCTCGGCCTTCACCATGTTCTAGTAGTTTATGTACTGACCTCGTCTTGCGGCAGCTGGCTCTTGTACTCGTCCATCTTGGTCTCTGTGTCGTGGAGTACGCCCTCGGCCTGGTTGGCGACCTCGACGCCCCTTGCCGGCCGCGGCGAGCTGCTCGGGCCTTCGCCATGTTCTAGTAGTGTATGCACTGACCTCGTCTTGCGGCAGCTGGCTCTTGTACTCGTCCATCTTGGTCTCGTGTGTCGTGGAGTACGCCCTCGGCCTGGTTGGCGACCTCGACGCCCCTTGCCGGCCGCGGCGACTGCTCGGCCTTCACCATGTTCTAGTAGTTTATGTACTGACCTCGTCTTGCGGCAGCTGGCTCTTGTACTCGTCCATCTTGGTCTCTGTGTCGTGGAGCACGCCCTCGGCCTGGTTGGCGACCTCGACGCCCCTTGCCGGCCGCGGCGACTGCTCGGCCTTCACCATGTTCTAGTAGTTTATGTACTGACCTCGTCTTGCGGCAGCTGGCTCTTGTACTCGTCCATCTTGGTCTCTGTGTCGTGGAGTACGCCCTCGGCCTGGTTGGCGACCTCGACGCCCCTTGCCGGCCGCGGCGAGCTGCTCGAGCCTTCACCATGTTCTAGTAGTGTATGCACTGACCTCGTCTTGCGGCAGCTGGCTCTTGTACTCGTCCATCTTGGTCTCTGTGTCGTGGAGTACGCCCTCGGCCTGGTTGGCGACCTCGACGCCCCTTGTCGGCCGCGGCGAGCTGCTCGGGCCTTCACCATGTTCTAGTAGTGTATGCACTGACCTCGTCTTGCGGCAGCTGGCTCTTGTACTCGTCCATCTTGGTCTCGTGTGTCATGGAGTACGCCCTCGGCCTGGTTGGCGACCTCGACGCCCCTTGCCGGCCGCGGCGACTGCTCGGCCTTCACCATGTTCTAGTAGTTTATGTACTGACCTCGTCTTGAGGCAGCTGGCTCTTGTACTCGTCCATCTTGGTCTCTGTGTCGTGGAGTACGCCCTCGGCCTGGTTGGCGACCTCGACGCGCTCGCGCCGGGTCTTGTCGGCCGCCTTCACCATGTTCTAGTAGTGTATGCACTGACCTCGTCTTGCGGCAGCTGGCTCTTGTACTCGTCCATCTTGGTCTCGTGTGTCATGGAGTACGCCCTCGGCCTGGTTGGCGACCTCGACGCCCCTTGCCGGCCGCGGCGACTGCTCGGCCTTCACCATGTTCTAGTAGTTTATGTACTGACCTCGTCTTGAGGCAGCTGGCTCTTGTACTCGTCCATCTTGGTCTCTGTGTCGTGGAGTACGCCCTCGGCCTGGTTGGCGACCTCGACGCGCTCGCGCCGGGTCTTGTCGGCCGCCTTCACCATGTTCTAGTAGTGTATGCACTGACCTCGTCTTGCGGCAGCTGGCTCTTGTACTCGTCCATCTTGGTCTCTGTGTCGTGGAGTACGCCCTCGGCCTGGTTGGCGACCTCGACGCGCTCGCGCCGGGTCTTGTCGGCCGCCTTCACCATGTTCTAGTAGTGTATGTACTGACCTCGTCTTGCGGCAGCTGGCTCTTGTACTCGTCCATCTTGGTCTCTGTGTCGTGGAGCACGCCCTCGGCCTGGTTGGCGACCTCGACGCCCCTTGTCGGCCGCGGCGAGCTGCTCGGGCCTTCACTATGTTCTAGAAGTGTATGCACTGACCTCGTCTTGCGGCAGCTGGCTCTTGTACTCGTCCATCTTGGTCTCTGTGTCGTGGAGTACGCCCTCGGCCTGGTTGGCGACCTCGACGCCCCTTGTCGGCCGCGGCGAGCTGCTCGGGCCTTCACCATGTTCTAGTAGTGTATGCACTGACCTCGTCTTGCGGCAGCTGGCTCTTGTACTCGTCCATCTTCGTCTCTGTGTCGTGAAGGACGCCCTCGGCCTGGTTGGCGACCTCGACGCGCTCGCGCCGGGTCTTGTCGGCCGCGGCGAACTGCTCGGCCGCCTTCACCATGTTTTCGATCTCGTCCTTCGATAGACCGCCCGATGACTGGATTACGACTGTTGGATAAATATATGTTCAAATATGCGTCACATTTGATGCAAAACTAAATTATCGTAATCATCGCATATGCGTTAGAATCTGTATGTCTGTTAACTCTTCACGCTTAAACCATTGAATCAATTGATATTAAACTAGCTTTTGCCTGCAACTTCGTCTGCGTGAAATCAGTAACAGCATATAGCGTCTGGATAAAGTCTAAACTCTAATGGCAATAATTCAAATTGTTCAAATTCTATTAATTGCTTAGGCATATCAGCTAACAGGCAATTCATTAACTCTCTCAATCTCTCTTCCTCTCTCTCCACCCCCCTTTTCTCTTTCTTTAACCCTTTGAACGCCAGGCGGCGAAGGAATATGCCGTGCCCCGGACGCCAACCGATCGCGATTATTTAAGCGAAATTGAACATTACGGAGTTCCGCATAAGTTCCTATTGCATTGGCGAAGCTGACGGCTGTAGCCGTCGTTGGCGCCCTTGGCAAGACTTTCCGATGACGTCCACAGCCGACTGTGGCGGTCAATGGATTAAGGATGATTTCCGACATAAAAACTATCCTACATGCCTCTACATGCCACTGGCCTCAGGACTCAAACTTATCTCTGTGCCAAATTTCAACTAAATTGGTTCAGTAGTTTAAGCGTAAAGAGGTAACAGACAGACACACTTTCGCAATTATAATATTAGTATGGATTAAATATGGAGATAGTTTGAGGCCCGGGGAAGGACATAGGGTAGTTTTTATCAATTGTCATTATTCTACGCAGACGAAGCCGCGGGCAAAACCTAGTCAAGATATAAAACGAAAGTTTTTTGTTATGAATAATTTTACGGTTTAGACTCACTCGTTTATGTCACTCGCGCGACATTAAAACAAGTGAGTCTAAACCGTAAAATTATTCAATGTTAGTATGTCTCACAATAGTTTAAATTCGGTTTTTAGAGTTTGTATTGGGGAGAATAATCCAGAAGAACACAAGCTCAACCGGTGAATATATCCCAAGTTGCTCTAGCACCAGTCTTGGACAACCTAGACTGTCAGATGGGGCAGCCATTGGTTTGCTCGGTGCAACTGTTCATTTATAATTTTGTAGTCGTAGTCAAAGATATGTTTACATTTTTCGCCGTATTTCAAAAAGAGTAAGGTGCATAAGTGTAAACATATATTTTACTTCAACTGTACATGATTTCACAACTTCATTTGGCCATCTGGAATCAAGCATGGCATATGAAAGTATTTTCAGTTCTCCTCTGTCTGAAGAGCATTTTGCCTTATCACATTCACTGCCCCCAACGCACATGTGTGTTCACCGCCATACAAATTTGTTCCTAGGCCACGCCCCCTGGCAGTGAATGCGTTAACAAATCTCTTGCATTGGTTGCCACATGACGCGTGGTCTGCTATAAAAATGTACGCTATATTAGGTCTAGAGTCAGTGTCTGGATTGTGTGACGTTCTAGTTTTCGTTGTTGTGTTTGTTTCGGAGTTCTAGTTGTTGATGAGTCTTTGGATCAAATGTCGATAAATAAGTTTTTGTCAAAAATTTAACTTTTGGTACAAGCTTTTATCGCTGACTGTACTTTTCTTTCCACAGGCAATTAATACTCATCGAGACAATTCTAAAAACCCCAAACACAATTAGGTTTCGTTGTTTTATCACAGAGTTCCTATGGCCACCTCTGGTCTCCATCATCAGATCAGCTCGATGACACGATAGTATTGCATTGCATTGTCACCGGACTTACGTATCAAAATTTCAGTTCAATCGGAAACCGGGAAGTGGATCAAATTTAACTTGCAAGATTTGATTACAGACAACGGTCAGGTGAAACTAAATAAAAGCTTGTAATAACTACACGACAGCAGTGCGCTCTGCGTAGTATAGCGGTTGATGACGCTATGACTATTGACCAATGTTTTAACGTAGACCGTTGCATCTCTAGCGGAGACTGTCTAGTGTTTAACAGGTAAAGGCTATAGTGCACTCACTCTGCTGCTCCTTGCCGGTGCCCTTGTCCCGGGCGGAGACGTGCACGATGCCGTTGGCGTCGATGTCGAAGGTGACCTCGACCTGCGGCACGCCGCGCGGCGCCGGCGGGATGCCCACCAGCGAGAACTGCCCCAGCAGCTTGTTGTCCGCTGCCATCTCGCGCTCGCCCTGGTGGACCTTGATCTCCACCTGGGTTTGGCCGTCGGCCGCTGTAAGAACGGATACATTTTATTAGGATTTATTCAATAATAATGAATAAGAATTTTTTTTAATTTAGGCATACTACAATGCTTATGAATGTCAAAAACTACCACCGGTTGAAGATACACCACAATCTCAAGATACCGGCACAAGGAACTCCCTAACTATACTATTAAAGCTTACAAGGTTGACTTATAGTATATTTCAAACTGAAAATATGTCAATTCAATACAATTTTGCGACCGCATTGGCGTCGCACTCGTCTGTATGACACACGGACTGCTACTACCTACTACGCAGGCTACATTATGTGTACCTATTGTGTAACATATCAACAGAATGTCAGCCTATGTTTCAAGACTCACCAGTAGAGAACACTTGAGTCATCTTAGTAGAGATGGTGGTATTCCTAGTGATAAGCTTAGTGAATACTCCTCCCAGCGTCTCAATACCCAGCGACAGCGGGGTGACATCCAACAACAGGATGTCGGTCGCATCACCGGCTAAGATACCACCCTAGATAGGTATTTAGACACTCACTGGTAGAGAACACTTGACTCTTCTTAGTAGGAATGGTGGTATTCCTGGTGATAAGCTTGGTGAACACTCCTCCCAGCGTCTCGATGCCGAGCGACAGCGGGGTGACATCCAACAACAGGATGTTGGTCGCATCACCGGCTAAGATACCACCTTAGATAGGTATTTAGACACTCACCGGTAGAGAACACTTGACTCTTCTTAGTAGGGATGGTGGTATTCCTAGTGATAAGCTTGGTGAACACTCCTCCCAGCGTCTCAATACCGAGCGACAGCGCAGTAACAACCAGTAGAAGGACCCTAGATAGGTATCTAGACACTCACCAGTAGAGAACACTTGACTCTTCTTAGTAGGGATGGTGGTATTCCTAGTGATAAGCTTGGTGAACACTCCTCCCAGCGTCTCGATGCCGAGCGACAGCGCAGTAACAACCAGTAGAAGGACCCTAGATAGGTATCTAGACACTCACCAGTAGAGAACACTTGACTCTTCTTAGTAGGGATGGTGGTATTCCTAGTGATAAGCTTGGTGAACACTCCTCCCAGCGTCTCGATGCCGAGCGACAGTGGGGTGACATCGAGCAGCAGGATGTCGGTGACGTCACCGGCGAGGACTCCGCCCTGCACGGCGGCGCCCACGGCGACGGCCTCGTCCGGGTTCACGGCCTTGGACGGCGCGCGCCCGAAGATCTCTTGGACTGTTGATTGGACCTGACAGTAAAAAAAAACACCTGTTAAAACTGTAACTAAACAAAAAACTCATACTGGAATCAGTTATGGATCGCTGCCATATAAGATCCAAAATTTTTTTATTAAGCTATGAGCTTCATCACATATGATCTTCGAGTAATTCTAAGCATTTCTAGCCTGGGAGGCAATAAGAAGCGTGCGTCTAGTCGGGGAGGGGGGGGTCAAAGATGGCCGCCACCCGTCATCATTCAAAAAAATCTGTTCTGGTCCTGGTGACTACTAGGGCAAGTTTGGTATCATTTTCGCATAAATCGAAGACGTAGAATTCATTGCTGATATTTGTTTTTTTTCAGTTTCATAGTAATTTTGCAAGAAAAACGTAAAAAGATGAAAATTTTGGATGGAGATTTTTGCTTTGAGAGCTAATAACTTTTGTATAGTGGCCAAAAATATCATACATAAAATACTATAATAAAGCGCAATTTATGCAAATTCTAAACATATGCACGTTTAGTAATATCCTACTGCAAAAAGATGGTGAAAAAAATATAAATGACCGCAGCGCGGGTAATAAATTTTTAATAATATTTTTTTGGGTCAACTTCATAACTGATTCCGCTATCATAGTTTCACATTCACACCAAAAAAAATGGGCTTATTAATCATCCTACTAGGCACCCGTATTTTCTCGGAAACGTTCATATTTGTCATGCTACTTCATTCAACCTGAGTACTTTTTGTACCGAGACTGACTGAAATAGCAAGACACGTTCGTGCGTTTCCGTAAAAATACGATGGAAAATAATTATGCACTACATCTGTATTGCCGATTGATTCAATTTCATCTAAAGTGTCATTCTATGGAACTTGCTAACTATGTAAACAAAAGTCACGAGTAAATCCATCATTCTTCGACAAATTTCAATATGGCGGTTTGTTTACATAGTTACCAAGTTCCATAGAAAGACACTTTAGAAGACCAATTTCGTTTGCATGTTTGTCCTTAGTACCTTTGGCATTCTGGTCATGCCTCCGACGAGCAGCACCTCTCCGATATCAGAGCGCTGGACCTCAGCATCTTGGAGCGCCTTCTGGCACGGCGCGATCGTTCGCTTGATCAGGTCTCCCACTAGAGATTCCAACTTTGAACGGGACATCTGAAAGAAAAAGTTATAGGTATTTGTACGGTAAATTTTAGAAATTCTATTCGTCTTAGACTAAGAAATGCTCAGTGGCGTAAACTGATGCAAAATATTGTAGCCGCAAATTTGCCAGCTGAGTAGATGGCGCCAACCACTAATATTCGATCCAATTACGATAGAAGTTTTGTCATAAAACATAGCACCGTACAGACACATATACATCAGCTGTCTAATTGTTGCTTTACAAGGGCCCGTACCTTAGAGCATTTAATAACCGGAGTCGCCTTTAAGAGCTTACCCCTCAGCCGAAAACCTTGCACATTTGAGCAAACTTTTGTGGACTGATGTTTATCTGACATGGCTATTTGTACGTTACGTATGTACAAATAGCCATACATTTGACGTGCCCCTCCCCCGCAAAAATCGGCAGACTGTTTTGTACAGAAAATGACAGCCAAGGCATCTCCAGTTACTAAATGCTCTAAAGATCGGTTTTCCTAGGATAGCGGTGCCGTCATTTAGCGGCCGTCTCCATACTAAATAATACGGCTAAATATGGATGTCGTAATATTTGTATGGAGACGGCCGCTATATGACGGCACCGCTATCCTAGGAAACTAGAGCATAAGGCCCGTACAGACGGACTGCAACCCGACTTTGCAATTCCCATACAAATTGCAGTCGGGTTGCAGTTCGTATGTATAGGCCCTTCGTATTTTTTGTCTATATGTACCTACAGCTAAAATGAAATTTGTTACGAATATCTTTTGATCCACTTAAATATAAGTACTTGAGTGGATGGTTTCGTTCCGTATTTGTTATAGCACTGTTACATAACAATCAAACGTATGGTGACAGCTTGAGAGCCTAAAACACAGTGCATTGTTGTATGATGGACTTATAGCACAGAATAATAATACTACTACCGTACAGAAAGGACACTTCCTATAAAACCGAAGTTTGACAGCGATTAAGGAACGAATCATGCAGGTCATGCTATCCCTTGTGAAATGAAAAAACCGGGCAAGTGCGAGTCGAACTCGCGCACGAAGTGTTCCGTACCATAATGCAAAAAAAGGCAAAAAAAACGGTCACCCATCCAAGTACTGACCCCTCCCGACGTTGCTTAACTTTGGTCAAAAATCACGTTTGTTGTATGGGAGCCCCATTTAAATCTTTATTTTATTCAGTTTTTAGTATTTGTTGTTATAGCGGCAACAGAAATACATCATCTGTGAAAATTTCAACTGTCTATCTATCACGGTTCGTGAGATACAGCCTGGTGACAGACGGACGGACGGACAGCAGAATCTTAGTAATAGGGTCCCGTTTTACCCTTTGGGTACGGAACCCTAAAAAGGGAAAATATATTAACAATTAAGAATAAGTGTACCTATTGATGTACTGTATGGATGGTTGCAAAAAACTCACCTTGAGGTTCATGTGCTTGGGGCCGGACGCGTCCATCGTGAGGTACGGCAGGTTGATGTCGGTCTGCAGGGAGCCCGAGAGCTCGATCTTGGCCTTCTCGGCCGCCTCCTTTAGCCGCTGCATGGCCATCGCGTCGTTGCGGAGGTTGATGCCTTGCTGTAAATATAGATTAATGGTGAAAGTTTAATAATGAATATAATTATCATGGTATTCCACCATCCTTATTTCTTTGGGTGTATTGCGTCTCTTCTTTGGCTTAATGAGAGAGTGAGACAATGATATTGATTACAAAATCAATAGAGGAGAGGACAAAAATCTACGTAAATGTTACCTTTTGCGAAAGAGTGATTTTCATTTAGCGTTAGAGGCATTTAAAATATCTGACGAAACTTAACTAGTGAAGTATAGGTAAATGTGCTCTCCAACGTAACAATGATTCGGCATTTATATTCTCTTTAAAAGTTCAAGTTTAAAGATTCTAAGTCACTTAAGTGACGTTTTTCCCTTCCATAATATATTACTCTTCGAAGGCCGCAAAAACATCTGACAAGATCTTATTTCTAGATCCATAAGAGCGTGTCGCATATTTTTGCGGCCTTGGAAGAGTAATATTAATACATCGGGGTTTTCGGTGCGGGAATGTTTTGCACTAGCCAAATAACAGGTAAAACTGTAAAAAACTGATACTAATTTAACATTTCTAAGCACATTTGGACCTCACTACCTACGTTTCATTCATAGTTTGGTAATTATTTCACAATAAAGAAAGTTGTAAATACACGAAATCATTCCTGCACCGAAAACCCCGATGTATGGTAATAGTGCAGGTGACTGTATGCGTTCTCGAACACTACCGTGTCTCTCGCAATAATGATTAGTTCAGTACTTACGTCGCGTTTGAACTCGTCGACAAGGAAGTTGACGATGACGTTGTCGAAGTCCTCCCCGCCGAGCAGCGTGTCCCCGTTGGTGGACTTCACCTCGAACACTCCCTTCTGGATCTCCAGCACGGAGATGTCGAACGTGCCGCCGCCCAAGTCGTATACGGCGATACTGGGGACGGAAATATACTTATTAATATTCCAATATTTGTTAGTTCTTGACTTCTTACTGATGTTTATCGTTAGTGTTGGGTGACCCAAACCTACGCCACAGTACAAGAACAGTAGTGAATCTTCATAGAAATGTGCCGCTGCCGGCTTGAATGTGTGCGAGAGCGCCGGGCGCCGTGTACGCACGCGCTGCCACGCACACATTAGCATAAAATACGGGGGAATACGGTGGCGGCAGTGTGGGCTGTACCGCGACTTTGATCGCGTGCATTCGAGTACGCTCGCATTTGTTTGCTCTCGGTAGGCCTCAGTACAGCTCGCCGCGGTCGTATTGTATTGTAGGAACAATTGCATCAAAAGTCAGAAACGCACATGTGACACCCTTAATTTAGGAACATCCATTGCCTACGAATACCGCTTAGCGCTACTTGTTAGTCTCCATAGGCTACGGTGGCTAAAATCGAGAAAAAAAACTCTTTAAAAATTGAATTTAGCGCTGCACAAGTACCAGGGCCTCATGAGTTACGAGAAGGTGTCACTGACCAACCCGCCGTGGGGCGCGGGGCGCGGCGGCCGGGTCGCGTATCAGTATGAAGGTACAAAGTGACAACCTGACAACCCTAAGCGCCAACGCAAGAGTAGGCAAATAACTTGCCGAGCGGCCTTAGATTCACTACTGTTCTTAGTGTACTGTGCCTACGCCTACAACGACAGCGCAAGACCTCCCCCAGCCGCTTAAATCATCGCGCGGCGCGGCGTAATCCACCAAGTAGCATGCATGATTGCATGCTCAAACTACATAGTTTTATTTTTTGAAAAACTATTGATAGATCTAACTTTATGAGTGGTTTAATTAATGGCAATTGAAATTCAAAGATTTCTGGAAATACCCCTTATTTCTCTCACCGGACATACTTACATTTTGTCATCAGTCTTGTCCATGCCGTAGGCCAGCGCCGCGGCCGTGGGCTCGTTGATCACTCGCAGCACGTTCAGGCCGGAGATCTGGCCGGCGTCCTTAGTGGCCTGCCGCTGCGAGTCGTTGAGGTAGGCGGGCACGGTGATGACGGCGTTCCTGACGCTCGTGTTGAGGTACGCCTCAGCCTTCATCTACAAGATGGATTCACTTACATTTTGTCGTCAGTCTTGTCCATGCCGTAGGCCAGCGCCGCGGCCGTGGGCTCGTTGATCACTCGCAGCACGTTCAGGCCGGAGATCTGGCCGGCGTCCTTAGTGGCCTGCCGCTGCGAGTCGTTGAAGTAGGCGGGCACGGTGATGACGGCGTTCCTGACGGTCGTGTTGAGGTACGCTTCGGCTGTTTCCTTCATTTTCACCAGCACGAACGCGCCGATCTGGCTCGGAGAGTACACTTTGCCGTCGGTTCCTGCGAATATACACATATTTCATTACAACGACATATTTCATTAAAATCATACATATAATACCGGAAACCGCCACTACCACCACCGCGTACCGGAAGGCGTAGCGTGGGAAGGCCCCAGATGGACCGACGATCTGGTTAAGTCGTGGGAAACCGTTGGTTGAGGGCAGCAGATGACCGTTCGTTGTGGAGATCCTTGGGGAAGACCTATGTCCAGCAATGAACGTCTTTCAGCTGAGATGATGATGATGATTAGTTGATTACATATAATATCTCGAATATCACTAAAAATACCTGAAAACCTGAAAAACACTTATGAAGCTCGGAATCATCAAAGCATCTTCCAGTAAGACTTTTAGATAGCGTAGGTGTTGCCACTATTGGCTACCATCTAGCATTTAAAAATATGACAGACAAAAGAGCTAGAAATCTTACCTTGGACCCACGCATCTCCATTAGAGGCCTTCACAACCTTGTAGGAAAGATTCTTCATATCCTTCTGAACCTCTGGGTCTTCAAAGCGTCTTCCAATGAGACGTTTGGTAGCATAGAAGGTATTGCCGCTGTTGGTGACTGCCTGACGTTTGGCGGGCATGCCGACCAGACGCTCCCCCTCTTTGGTGAAGGCGACGTGGGAGGGGGTGGTGCGGGAGCCTTCGCTGTTTTCGACCACCTGTGGAGAGTTGTAATTGGTTGTTTAATCTTGGAACTTGATTTTACAATCTACAATCAATCTCGCAAGTTAAATTTGATCCACTTCCCGGTTTCCGATTGAGCTGAAATTTTGCATACATACGTAAGTCGAATGACAATGCAATATTATGGTGTCACCGAGCTGATCTGATGATGGAGACCAGAGGTGGCCATAGGAACTCTGTGATAAAACAACGAAACCTAATTGTGTTTGGGGTTTTTAGAATTGTCTCGATGAGTATTATTAATTGCCTGTGGAAAGAAAAGTACAGTCAGCGATAAAAGCTTGTACCAAAAATGAAATTTTTGCCTTAAACTTGTTAAATAGAAGCCCCGATACTCTTATGAGGGCTATCATTTATTAATTATAAGCTTGCTAGAGGCCCGATGCATACTTTGACTGGATTTATGAAATTATGTGTAAGGTGGGCAATTGGGCATGTAGGGTGGGGGTTGACAGTGCATGTCTGACTATTTCCATCCCCATAGAAAAATATGACAAGGTTCCAAAATTACTTTCTATGTTTACCACTACATTTTTGCAAATAAATATCTTTATCTTTTCGTCTTTAAAGAATTATCTACTCAAAGGTTAACTGGAAGAAATCCCTTTGTACTTCTTATTCTTACTAAATGTATGTTATTTTTAATATGTCTTTTTTTACAATAAAGAGTTTACTACTACTACTAATTTCTTTCGTAATTTTTTCGATAGCACATTAGTAGTCACACTAATCACACACCGGTCAGCCATGGATCGGCTCAGAAAAATATGGAGAAACAGAAACATCACAAAGGCCACTAAAATACGACTTGTCAGGGCATTAGTGTTTCCCATATTTCTTTATGGTGCTGAGACGTGGACTCTAAGGGAAAGCGAGAAAAAGAAGATCGACGCTCTAGAAATGTGGTGCTGGAGAAAAATGCTTGGCGTAACCTGGACACAGTTCCGAACCAACGTGTCAATTCTCCAGGAACTTGGTATTAAACAACGTCTTTCTTCCATCGTCCAGTGTCGTATTCTCACTTTCTTTGGACATATTACGCGTCGAGATGATACATCTGTGGAACGACTTGTAGTGCAGGGAAAAGTCGAAGGCACAAGGCGCGGTAGGTCACCAATGCGTTGGTCAGACCTAGTCAAAAGTGCATTCAATGAACCACTCCATGAATGTACAAGAAGGGCTACAGTACGGGAGGAATGGCGACGGATTGTGAAGCTTGCCACCGGCCCTGACATGACGACCACGACCACTCTGACAAGAGTGTGACGACAAAGAAGAAGTCACACTAATCACATCCAAGTCCAAAGTTTTTTTTTTACAACTCTACAGATAACAATAGCGTAGTGACCTAAATCCATCAGTCACGCTCGGTGTTTTATCGGTCGATGCTAACAATTATCTCTATCTTACGTAAGAGATAGCCATCTGATAGGTACAAATATACGGCATCTAATACGGAATATTACGCAAAACTCTGTGTAGGGGGCGCCTCTACCACTATCCATCACAATCTGGGGGTCTGCCGCGAAACAAGTAAATCGAAATTTCGTTATATAACCTCTTTATCACTCTTGCATATTCGAGCGATAAAGAGGCAGATAACTAAATTTCGATTTTTTGAGTCTTTGCGGAAAGCCATATTGGTAAGGGACAACATTCAACCGCTCTCGGAATAGCAAATATTGTTTGTGTTAATGAGCATGTGCAATTTTTTAATTCACGAACTAGGCCAAGCAATAAGAAGGTATAGAGGGAAATGCTAGGAACACAATTTTTGACTCCGTAACTTTGTTTGGACTAGTTACGAGGTGAACATATCAAAAGTCCCCGGCCGTAGCCCCGGTGCTGGGGGGTAGAGGGGGGTAAGAAGGTCGAATTTTTCGGTTTTTCAATGATATCTTGGAAACTTTGCGTCTTAGCGACATGACTACTAAGACAAACCGAAAGCTGATAAAATTAGTTACAATTTTTATCCAGTCAAGTATTTCGATATCTTGAATAGTTTTTGAGATACCCACTCTTGAAAGTTTATTTAGGATAGGTCTTCAACAATGATATTGAGGTTTCTAATATCATTTACTTCTCAAGTGAATAGTTTGCGCGAGACACACTTCCAAAGTGGTAAAATGTGTGTCCCCCCCCCCCCCTTGTAACTCCTAAAATAAGAGAATGATAAAACTAAAAAAAATATATGATGTACATAACCATCTTTTATACGTCATAACCGTATAACCGTAAACCGCAATTTTATTATGTTACTTGCTGTTACGGAACCCTTCATGGGCGAGTCCGACTCGCACTTGGCCGCTTTTTTTAATATTGATTGTAGCGAAAAACAGTAGCACTTATTTTAAAGAAATCTGAAACAGATTATTTACGTAAAAGGTTATTTTTTGCTGTGGGCTACCGATTACGAGTTATTTACGAAAAACTAAAAAAAAAAAACGATTGTAGAACAAATTATAAGTAACTTTCCCACATTCATAGTATTTTGTATTGAGATCACTCTGACCCACGCTTATTATTATTTTTTATCTCCCATTTATCAACAGTTTTGTATAATAAACTATATAATTATTTTCTTAAACGTAATAAGACTAATAAGTGTAGCTTTACAACTGTATTTTTAAAAAAATTGGTAGTTATGAAAAAATCACAAATACGTTATTTAGTCTTTTCTACTTTACGCTTTTTTTTTGTTAGAAAGTGCATTGTTTTAGTTCCAAAACTAGATTTCTCATCCTTAATTTAAAATGATATATCACATGCCCTAATAGGTATAGTTTTAGTGAAATGTTGCTGCAAGTGGAGCGCGGTCGAACTTCCCCCCCACTAAATGAGACGTGGCTCTCGATGTCTACCGGTCCAAGACCAACTAACAATCAACTGTGCCAAGTTTCAGCGCATAGCCTCAAAGTGCAAGGTCCCCATACAACGGTGTGCAGTGTCAAACCAGCTATGATGGGACAGAATAACAACAAGAAATAGTTGATTGACCAACATAATCAAATCAGCCAGCGTCTCAAGTCGGACACTGGCCCCTAAAAATTGCGATATAATTTGTCGTAAATTGACATTATAAAATATACATTGTGTTACTGAGACTAGTAGAATCTCCGTCGACACGTCGTTCGCTAGTTTGCGGACGGCACAGCGCCATCTCTCGGTGTGTCTTTGTAATTATTTCTGTACAAGCAGAGATATAACTCCGTATAAGATAAATAAAGTCTAAGAAAAAAACGTGCCTCGGATATCAAGAATAAGTCATTCTCGAATAGATGGCGCCATTATAATTTATACCTTTGGCCTATTCTCGGCTAGATGGCGTTGGCGACACCGTTTGATATTTAACAATTTTAAGTTTTTTAACACATATCAGTGAAAGAACATGGGTCAGTATGGAACAATAAAAATTAAAAATCATTTATCCGTAAACATATTTTGATTAATTTATACATTTTCAATTTTATTTTAAGTTTTAATCGTGTGTCGATAGATGGCAGTAAATGTACCGTGACTACAGAATTGACAATGACAGGACCCCTCTATACTATCTATTATTTTTGGTACAAGTAAAGAGGGAATATTACGCAAAACTCTGCGTAGAGGGCGTCTCAAGCGCTATCACAGGGCCTACCGCGACAATCGAAAGTTCGGTTTCTGCCTCTCTATCACTCTTGCCCATTCGATCGATAGAGAGGCAGATAACAAAATCCACTTCCGAACGAGAAAGTCAAATGGCGGTCTATCAGTTTTATGTTCTGCCGAAAGATGGCAGTAAATCTACAGTGGCTACATAATTTACTTGGACAATCCGCATCTATGCACTATTCTCTTTGCTGATACATACGTGGGCCATACTGAAAATTTCTGGATTCTGATATATGAGACGACTTATTTTTTCTAAGTGGCCAGTTCCTGGAATTTTCCGTATGACCTAAGTATACTTAGTACAAAATCAAATCAACCAGCGTCTCAAATCGGACACTGGTCCCTAAAAATTTAATTTTTTGTAATTTATTTTTTAACCATGTAAAAGTAACTTAAATTGTGTTACTGATACTGAGTAGAATCCACGTCGACACATCGTTCGCTAGTTTACGGACGGTACAGCGCCATCTCTCGGCGTCTTTAAAACTCTCTCTAGGCTACATTCCTACTAGTCAAATCAGCTTCTTTTTTAGAACCGTCAAAACGATTTGCTAATATGGAATTTATATGAAAACAAATGTAGTGACGTCACGGTAAACTCACCTACTTTTTATATTTCAATCCGATTTATTAAATACAAATTGTGATTAAAAATAGCTGCTATCTATGATTTTCTAATAATTATCTGGTGCTTTGTTTCGTGCACGGTTTGACATAATTTATTTTAAGTACTGGAAACATATGGTTTATGGTTTAAGAATTTATTTCTCCAAAAGAATTATAATTCACTTACATCAGAGAAATACAAACAAACATTATGTACATTATTTACAAAGTGCACGAATAACATAAAATATAATCTAAAACTAAACAAAGCAGCTTATTTATTTTAAAAGTGGGTATTATACAGTGCGAATCGGCAACTAGTAACAGTAGAGTCCCTATTATATTGTTCACTAGCGCCCCGGCCCGGCTTCGCACGGGTGAACAAATTATACAAACCTTCCTCAAGAATCACTCTATTGATAGGTGAAAACCGCATCAAATCGTCGGGGTCTGGACATCGGATGATGGCAGCATGACGTAGAAGGGAACGGGGTCAATCGAAGCATGATTTTTGTATGATTTTAAGGGTAGGGGTAGGGGATACATTTTTTGTCATTTTCAATAAAGAAGGAAGTTTGAGATAATTTTGCTAATTAACAGTTGCCTAACTTGTAGAAAAAAAACTTTGAGATACATTTCTACAAGTATTACATGTGTTGACATGTTTTAAATACACCATATTTTTTTTTAAATTTTCAATGAATATTTAATACCTTTAAAATTATATTTAATGTTACGTAATCGTTATTACACGCCGCGCGCGTTTCTCGAAAATGAGGCGCGGAGTTGAATAAAAAGTATAAATAATGGAGATACAGTTCTGCTAGTATAAAATGTTTGATTGGAAATATCCTCCTCTTTTATAATATTATGTAATACTTTTTGAGATATTGGGGAAATAAAAAATAACTTCCTTTTCCTCCCTTTTTTTGTTTATAACTTTTGATATTTTTTGTGTGCTAATACACGTTTCGAATACATTTTTCTAGACATCATGACGAATCTAATGAGGTATCACACGTATTTTTAGGAGTAGTATCTTTAATTTTTAGCGTTTTTAGGATCTCAAACAGACTATATGTGTCACCTGCTACCCTGCACTAGCTTACCGTATCGTAATGTCTCTAACACGACACAAGTGCTTTTTTGGGCAATAGACTATAGACTTTTGAGGAGTATCAATAATGTATGCCCTTATATGTTCGTTCATGACTATGTAAATGACAGATAAAAGTACACGAGTAGAAAAAAAATGTAACACGGTATCTAGGAAAGCCTGCAACCACAGGGATAAAATTATTATTTTCTTAAGAAAAAGAAAATAATGTGAATGTAACAAAAAATGTAGCACGGTATCTAGGAAAGCCTGCGACCACAGGGCCGCGGCTAGCTGGTTCCGCGCGTTACTCTCGCACCGCTGCAAGAGCGTATCGCGCACATTGCGCGGACGCTGATCGTCGGTGCGAAATAAATGGAAAAAGACGCCGCCGGGGATCGAACTCGGGTTGATAGAGCACGGAAGTTTTACCGCCATGGTTTACAATGAGCCATGGAGTATGACTGTGGGTCTGACGAAATTTGTCATGGTATTAGATTGCGTGCACGACAGTGGTGCCGCCTTAATTTAAAATTGTTTGACAGTTTAAATGTGTCTAAAGTAGGGATGTTGCGGATGCAGATTTTTTGACATCCGCGAATGCGGATGTCAAGATTAGGCATTTTTTATTTGAAAAAAAATCAAAACGTTTAGTATTTGAGCAAGAATATAGGTGCGTTTTATTTAATAAACAGTAACTTGGCCGACTTTTCGGGATCTAGATTCTAGACGATCTCGCCTTACGCCGCCGGCGCCGCCGCTAATACATTCGTGTCCAACTTGGTCGACATCCGCATCGTGCGGATGCTCCGCATCGATTTTATGCGGATGCAGATGCAGATGCGGATGTTCCGCGGATGCGGATGCGAATATTCGCAACATCCCTGATCAAAAGGCCTGTGCACACGGGATGTGTGTGCGTAGACGTGCGCGTTGTAGTATGCAGATCCTTATGAGAGACGGCAGACCGCTTGCGTGACGTGAGGCTCCAACATGTGCACGTCACGCACACGCAGCCGGTGTGCTCTGGCCTTAATTGTCTACTTGAAGCAGCGTTTTGGTTATGCGCATGTCAAGGGTTGGCGGTCTAGTATTATTAGTGTGTGGCGTTGGTCTAAAATAAAAGAGAGCTTACCTTGGGGGTCTTGCCTTCCATGACAGCCACGCATGAGTTGGTGGTACCCAGATCAATGCCGATGACGGCGCCGCGGACGCCATCCGATCTGTAGATAACATTGTTGTTTGTAGACAATATTTATTTACCAAAATTTGACCTGCCTGTTGCTATCTCTATTGCACGCGCATTATTATATTGCTGTTCCGCCCAGGATGCCGTTGTCAATGTCACTGTGCGAGCGTGACCGCAATATAATTATGCGCCTGCAATAGAGATAGCCACAGATGGGTATTGTAAAATCCATGTGGAAAGCATCTCTTTAGTTTGTGATTGACAGGTGATAGTTATACCTACATTTGATTTTGACCACAAAGTCAACTATTTATTATTAGTGGTCTTGACTGAAAAAGTTTCATACATGTGGATTCATATGAGCTAACATAACACTCTTGTGAGCTAAACAGAACATTTTGTTTTTGATAAATCAAAGTATACTTATTAGGCACAAAACTAAGGCACTATAGGGACCGTGCGCGTTGGAGGGTCTGCCATCTTGTGGCCTGAATTGGAAACATATGTGCACATGTACATTGCCAAAGCAACCGTTCTCGTCGGGAAGCATAAACAACACATTTACGCCTCACGCCAAAAATCTGATGGCTCCTATGCTGCCCCCTATAGTTCATGCACGGGGCCTATAAGGGCAAGTTGACAATGACAGTGTGGTCTTGTTGTCTGATAGCGTAGCCGCAATCCAAGAGAAAGTGCCTTCAACACCAGACTTTAGTGTCACACCTCCGCAATAGCTGCACGCAATGATGCGGCAGGCGGAAAGGGTGCTATAACATGTTTGCCATGATGTTGCTGAGATTGTTGGTGCAAATTATTATTGTTTAGGAACCTACAAAGTATCATCAGTGGTGTAGGAAATAAGGTTGTATTTCTTTTAAACGCATCGCTTGAAATGATGGCACTATACCTTTGGCCTATCCTCAAGTAGACGGCAATACTTTTTGACATTTAACAAATTTGACACATATCAGTGAAACGATAAGGATCAAAGTCAAATGGAGTACTAAAAGTTTTCACCATTTGTGTCAAAACATGGCAGTTAATCTACTGACTACATAATTAACTTTGACCATATTCCTCTAGTCTAAATTCTCTTTGGCTGTACTAAAAACGTGTAATGTTATTAAAATGTAAGGTATAAGCTATCTATATCCATAGCATAAGCATAACCAACAAACCCAATTTATTTTACAATGAATTGCAACATTAATAACGGAGTTCTTCAATATACAACATTAGTCAAGCATGATTGCATGAGCGAGATATTGATGATACACACTAGTAATAGTAATAGATACACACTACTTAGTACTTATAGTTACACGTTTATTATGTTGCCAATTTTCTAATTATGTTGGGAGATACTCTTGACTTTGGGCAAACTAGGCTCCGTTGGGAGCATTGCTCCAAGCAATTAATAGGATTGAACTTGACGCCCTTATGCGTGCACAACCACAGATAAGATAATTACTTGAATTTTGACAACCCTAAATACTCAAAAGGGATAGAGCCATAAGTTAGATAGGAATATCATGATTCGACCCTGAATTGCTGTCAAACTTCGATTTTGTAGGAAGTGTCCTATCTGTATGGTAGTACTATTACTTATTCTGTGGTGATAATGGGAATAGACCATACATAACTATTACTAGAACTGAAGCAAGTATCTACCACGCTGACTTAAAAACCTGGCAATAGTTCAAGTACTTTCTTATGCTCATTTCACAAAAACATGACGCAATTCACGAAATCAATCGCAATAGGTGACTTATGTTCGGTTTATGGCTAGTATGCAAAGGTCGACCCAAAATGTTAGGTTATGATGAAACTATTACGATTCAGATAAGATTTATGGACTTACTTGTTTCTGTACTGTACATGTCTCTGATAAATAGGCACTGTAGGGGCTGCGGTCTGAAATAACGGAAAATAAGGTAAATTATAAAGTGAAATCGTAGTTTAAACACACTCCATGTGCCTCCCGCGGACCGGTCAAAATACTATGGAAATTAACAAAGAGGTATAGAGAAGTTAAGACAAATATTCTAGGGATTATTAAATTGACATTTTAAGAGTTATGACAAGCGACTTTCTTTCGTTTTGGAAATAAAAATGGTCACTTACACTTTTGAGGATTGTGCTGAAATTTCTCTGTGTGTAGAAGTCCGTTCCAATGCCAGAACACTCCAAAGCCTTTCGGCCGACCACCCGCGTAGCGCACAACATTTTTAGTAATTTATTAGCAACTATTCAATTTATTTCTGGTTTTAATTCACTTCAGACAGAACATGTGGGTGACGCAACTTCATGAAAGAACCTTTTTAATTTTTTCTGGCATCGAATATTCTTGCCACACGTAAAATGGCGCGTGCTGTAGAATATTCTCGTTTAAAAATCTAATGAGGCTAGTTCTCTTTGACCATAGATTTGAATTTAAATGCTTGGTATTGGTCAAAAGGACTTACCTTGAGAATAGAGGGCCAATGAAACGACAAAACCAGTTTTCAACGAGAAGTGTAATAGACAACTTACTCATTATTACATAATGGCCATAGACATAATATATACATAGACGGTGTCTCAGCGAGCTGTCACTGTTGCCACTTTTGTTTAGTGTACGATTAACAAAGCGGCCCACGTTGCTGTAGCCATGTCGATAAAGTCATATCGATAAACTATCGACATTTCTTGCAATTTTAATTTTACTTCAAAGGCTTAACGATACCTAAAATGACCAAAAACGCTTTTATTCTTTATTGTGGTTATCAGATCACAATTTTATAGTCACGCCCCTGCAGGGAACCAAGGGAAAGTTCAGATATTTAATTAAAATACATAAATACCTCCTAAAATAGGTGTTCCGCAATAATTGAATTATATTATTATATTATAATATATTCATTATCCATTAGCATTTCAATTATGTTTATGTTTAACGAAGATATTGAAGCTTCAATTAATCGCTATTTCGTTCCGCTGTGTAGCGTTTATCGATATATAACATGATTAAAATCGACTTTTCACATCCCTAAAAGAGCACACATATACGCTTTTACGCACACATACACAGCCCGGGCGCATCAAGAAAGGCAACACTTGATTTGAAGTCCACCTTGTCAACAGTATGGTTGTCCTGTTTTGACAAACGGCATTTTAAAAGAGCGAGGAGAGAGAAATGATACTAGTTGCTGCGTCGTGAAAGAGAACAGAAAAGGTTGGGCCCTTGATAATGGCGAGATTTGAAAATTTTATGATAAATAAAAAATAAGCATCTACATATACATGAAATAAATAAGTTTATTAAAATACACAATAAAAGTTTCTAGTTTTTCTGTATTTTAAAACAGTGGACTCACCGCGAACCACCAATGAAGTTTTGGTTCTCTGTCGCACTTACGTACGAATTAACAAGTGCGACAGAGAGGCAAAATTTCGTTCGTTGTTCGCTCTGAGGGCTTACCGCGAACCACGTTCGACGTGTTGCCTCTCTATCGCACTTGTGAATTTGTCCGTAAGGTTGACAGGGAGGCAACACTTCGAACGTGGTTCGCGGTAGGCCCTCAGGTTTAAAATGTAGTAGTCACACGGTCCTGCAAGAACGAGAGGGAAATTATTGTGACAAACTTATCAAAATAGCTTTCTCATTCTAGAAGCAGTATCCTGCACATGATCCTGCACCTGCAGGGTTACATGCTGGATCGTGAGTACAAGGTTTAACTGAGTTTAAACTAAAATATTTTTTTTACTAGCAACACACTTTAGCTGTCAATGTCAACATGGCATGTCATTATTGTCATTCAACACGTATTATCAATGTTTTTATTGCTTTCATACAGTTAATCATTAATTTCTCACTAATTTGTGCTAAATGTTAACTCCTTACACAAAAAATGGACAATAGCATAGCATTAACAATGGAAAATGTTTTGAGAAATGATTCAGCATGTAGAATATGCTTAGTTCAGGGCGAGGGCATGCAAGCCCTTTTTGTTGAAGGGAATGGTATAATAGAACAAATAGAATATTGTACTGGCATAAGAGTAAGTTAAACAAAGTATTTTTCACCTCAGCAGCTCGAACAAGGATACTTTGCTTCTTAAAAACAGTGAGCAAAATCGCATTTTGCTCACTGAGTCATTTTGTCTCACTTAGTGAGCAAAATCGCATTTTGCTCACTGTGTGTCACACTCAGTGAGCAAAATGCGATTTTGTTCACTGAGTGAGACAAAAAGACATTCAAGTGACCTTTATAGTCAAATGTCATTTCAACATGCGGGGTCTAATACAAGTTCGATATACTTGGGTTCTATTATCTCTGTCCCTTTAGGTATGTTCTCACTGCTTAGGGTGAAAAATTTTGTGTACTACACGAGATCAAAGTTATGTACATCTCTTGCGCTTTTGAATCCCTTACTACGCTCAAGATTCTAAATCTTTCGCTTGCACGGGACTCAAAATAAGCACTTGAAGAAATAATAAAACTTTGATCTCTTGTTGTGCAAATAACTATTTCATTCTTTAAGTACATAAATTTCTGAATTACCAATACTGGACTAATTTAAAACGTAGCTGTTTCACTTATTCTTACAATAAATTATTTCTAGTTGGAAAAAATATTTGTAATTTTCTATTAGTATTTTATTACGTCCTTACATCTATGATACAGAGATAGTGCTAAGAGTTACGAGCCCCGATGCATATGTTTTCGTCAGGTGACCCCATTTTTTGAGGTTCTCGCGTTTGTTCAAAACTAATGTTTTTGTTTAATAATTACTAATATTTTATGTTTATACTAATGTAATTTAATTTAATATGGTAATACTCTGCAATAACTAAATCCAAATACAAGAAATACCGTTTGTACTGAAAAAAAAAAATAATGATTTTTTTTTTTTTTTTTTGACGGGTAGGATTACAACATATGTGAAAAGGGCTATTACCAGGGAAAACAATAGGGTTCTGCCAATGTACTGACAATTTTGTTTCGAGCCCATGCATGCAGCAGTGCTGTAAGAGAGGACAATATGATTTGGACAACGTTTTTGAAAAGTCCTTTTTTTCAGCAATAAAAGTCTTATGCAATTTTATTATACGATCAAAATAAACTACATTAAACATTGCTATTATGGTTCCCATTCATCATCATCATCTCAGCCATAAGACGTCCACTGCTGAACATAGGCCTCCCCCTTAGGGGGGTGAATGCCATAATCGCCACGCTTGGCAGGCGGGTTGGCGATCGCAGTCGAGTACACCGAATTTGAGGGACGCTGCTGCCCATGTTTCCCATTACTGGGTCATTATATGTTCATGTGTAAAATTTATTAAAATAAATAAAATTGTTGCGTGGAACTAGACGAAAACATATGCATCGGGGCTAGTAGTACATCTAATTTACAATTTTGACTACTGGTTCAGATTGTATACATTACTAAGTCTGCCTGTTTTTTGTAAGTAACAGCAGCAAAAAGAACTGATTTTTATCTTTTCCCTGGGGAGTTTATTTAGACTCTATATTATTGTGTAAGAGATTGTATGATTCTCCCTGTCTGTTCTCGAGTGACAGAGATTTTTGTGTAAACTATAACTGGCATACTTTACAAGTGCATTTAATTCATTCAGATCTACTGATCATAACTCAGACAAATGATAAAGTGTTTGTGTGTTAGTATTCTCTCTCCTGATACAGGTATACATATACTTACAAGGAGGACTCAAAACGAATTGTATTCAAATTGTACTGTTTAACACAATAAACATTTTTTCATTTTTCATTTTCATTCTATTAAGAGTTAGGTTGTATTCTAGTTTTGAATTAAATTAAAAAGTACCTGTTTAATAATAATAGCTATCAGTGGTGGCACATCCTTAAAATGTGATTTCCACCAGCTTGCCTGTTTTTGGACGTTTGAGCAGAGTTGTAACGGAAATATGTAAACAAAATTATCCCCAGAATATGTTTGACGCGCCGCCACTAATAGCTATAGACATCTACCAGCAGTATCTAATTGCATCTCAATTTGTAAAATAATGATATATTCATATTCCAGCTCCTCAATGAACCTACCCTCCCCTCTCACATCTGCCCCCCCTGCCTCACGCACCTCTCCATCGCGCACTCCTTCAAGTCCACCTGTCTGTCCTCGCACCACACGCTGCACCCGCACGCTCAGACGCTGGTCAATACTGATGTGAAGATTGAGCGGGACGATGATTGGGTGAAGGTGGAAAGGAAGAGTAAGAGGATCAAGATGAAGAAGGAGAAAGAAGACAGGTGAGGGTTTGTTGCTAAAGTCTGGCAAACACAACTTGTCAGTCAGTAGGGACCAAGAAAAATATACTCATCCCTTTCTTTTGGTAGTAGTACTAGTGTAAGACAAAAACAGTACAATTCTCTCTGTCTATGATTTAAATGAGACAGTCTTGGGCCAAGCTATACTTATATTTAATTACACAAACGGGTCTATCGCGATATGATTTCAGCTGATGTCACGGAAAGACTGACGTCCCAACAAATGTCACCCATAGACCCATTTGTGTAATTAAATATGTGTACAAAACGCGAGACTTTAAAGTGTTAAACTATACTTAGCTGTAGGTTGAGATGAGCATTATGAAATTTTGTTGTCTTTTGTTCTTGATTACATTTTTGGCCATTTATTTTGTGGTGTCAAGCCAACTTAACACATACCAAAGATAAATACATTTTTAGTAAATATTTGTACATCTTTGTCTAAATACATATAAAAATTTTGCAATTACCAACCAATGAATGAATCACAAGAAATCTCTTTTATTTATTACCAAGGAATAGCTCAGACTACGAGTATATACTTTTTAAAACTATTTTTACAAGCATGCTTTATTTTTTTGCATGAATTTAGTATTTTTGTTACCTATTTAATAAAAATAAAACTGTTAACTATCGTAAGGTCGTATATCTGCAGTTACTTTTATATTTCCACTACCCAAACAAAACTAGTAAAACTACTATAATTGAAATTAAAACATTGGTGTTTGAAGTATTTTATTATGAAGTATAATCAAGTGCATTGAAAAACAAAAGTGAATTTCTGTGAAGATAAAATAATACAGACTGGTAACTCTCGCAAGCTCGTACGAGGCTATTGCGTTTGTTACGATTTTGAGATCTATTTGCATGCCTTAAGGTTGCTTACGCAAATGCATAACTTGCAGAGATACGATCTTGCGAAGTTGCCAGTCGTATTTTTTAAAAGGTAAGTCTATTATTCCGTATAATTTATCCCTTGTAGCTTTAGATGTATCATACAGATGGCGCCAGCATAGGTTTTGCCTTCAATCCTACGAACAGTGTCAAATTCTTGTTTTTTTTTTTTTTTTATGGCCTGGTTTCTTGTCCTTTAAGCCAAATCTCATAGGACAAATAATATGCGGGCGCCATCTATATAAATGAAAAACCTTTGACAGTTGCCAACCCCATTGTATATTGCCTCTCTTGATACTTGTAAAACTTGAATTGAACTACCTAATTCTAATTTAATAATTTTTCTTTTAGAATTAAAAATCGAAAACCACCCCAGGCCCACGAATATATCTACACAGAAAACAATCAGACCATGTATGTTAATATTGGGAACAGTTTCACCGAACCAAGCTTATCTTCAACCGGCTCCGACAGAATACCTGGCGACTCAGTCTTGCACGAGAAAACACCAAAGAAGAGATCCAAAAAAGGCTCCGCTGATGCCTCAAACTGGGAGACAAATAGAGTCAAGAAGGCTAGAGAATTCGGGAGAGCGTATTTGAGTCAGAAGCGGTTAAAAGGTGTAAAAGTCGGATTTGAAACAAGGAAGGAACGAAAAATGGGACCGCCTTGCTTCTCTAGCTTATGTCGTAAAAGCGCGAAGCGAAGATGCGATATCATAAAGGATAAAGACAGAAAATACTGTTTTAACAAATTCTGGGGGTTAAATTGGACAGATAAAAAGCAATACGCTATAGATTTAGTAGATGTTACTCATTGTAATAATAAAAAGGTGAATGGCGAGTCGAGAAGGACAAAGACTATTAAGTATAACTTGGAGGTCAATAATGAGTGTTGGCCGGTTTGTAAGAAGATGTTTTTGAATACGTTGAGTGTGGGAGAGAAGACGGTGTTGGGTTGGTTGGAAAAAGCTTGTGAGCAGGCGGCCATGAATAACACTAGTTAATATAATAGAGAATAATTGTTGTACAGTCAGCATGAAATACGAAGTGGCCAAATATGGCAAATTTATCGTAACACACAAAGGTGTACAGTCTACCTGCAATAATTTGTTACACAATGAAGGCCGCAAAAATATCTGACACGATCTTATTTGTAGAGCCATAAGAGCGTGTCACTTATTTTTGCGGCCTTCGAAGAGTAACATATTATTACAGGTGACTGTACAGTCGGTTTCCTAACATCCACTTTCCATAAAAACCAGTTTGATGTATTCAAAAGGTACTTAAATACATAATACAGTACGTAGCGGCCCCCTTATTTAACTATCTTTCGTTAAATTTCAATAATGACGATTATTTAGCTGTGGCGCTAGTGTGCACGTTGATGGGCTCTTATATAATGTAATTACATTAAATAGAATACGTCACAATTTTTACGCCAAGTGCAAAATAACTCATGTACCTATCATATGACATTGTAATGGTAACATTAAATAATATTCTATTCCGATCTGTTGTTTGTCTTATCTCCTAATCTATCATCATGCCCAGTAAAGGCAGTAGGTATACCACGAGCAGTGGGGAGACACTCCTGACTTCGGTCGAACTCGGCTCCGTTCGGCTCAGCATTGCTCCGAGCAATTATTAGGGTTGGCACCACTTGACTTCATTTTGCGTGCACGACCACAGATAAGATAATCACTTGAATTTTGACAACCCTAAATAGCCGAAAGGGATCGCGCTATATATTAGATAGGGATAGCATGATTCGGCCCTGAATCGCTGTCAAACTTCGGGTTTGTAAGAAGTGTCCTTTCTGTACGGTAGTACTATTATTTCTTCTGTGCCACGAGTGCGCAGCGAGATTTTCGTGCACGAGGTAGACGTAGACTATCGTCCATTTCTAATCAGGGTTCCATACCCGAAGTGTAAAAACGGGACCCTATTACTAAGACTCGTCTGTCCGTCTGTCTGTCTGACATTAACTATTTTTACATTTCTTCTACAAGTAATAATAATTCTTTGTTCTTAACAAAATGGTCATGTTGCTCATCACCGTTAAAGATTCGATGCTTTGGTAAGCTAGAAATGCTAGAATATGGCTGAGGGCAGGTGTGGCTCACTCCGCGATTTCGTCGCGTCGCAAGTAGCTACAAGTACAGCCATCCCACACCAATTTTGGAGGCTAGCCGCAGGCCGCGTGTGACTCTTACGCCATATATATCTGTCCTAATCGTAACAGACGCGTTTTGTTAACTAGATAGTGAATCTTCTGTACCTAGTACTATTATTTATTCTGTGCTGAGAGTAAAGTACGAAGAACGGTCAAGGAATTTAATTTCAGATTGCAGTAGCATTTCGTACCTTATAGTCACAGTGACTATTAGGTACATATATAGGTAGTTCGTTTTTAGGGTTCCGTACCCAAAGGGTAAAACGGGACCCTATTACTAAGACTTCGCTGTCCGTCCGTCCGTCTGTCTGTCACCAGGCTGTATCTCACGAACCGTGATAGCTAGACAGATGAAATTTTCACAGATGATGTATTTCTGTTGCCGCTATAACAACAAATACTAAAAACAGAATAAAATAAAGATTTAAATGGGGCTCCCATACAACAAACGTGATTTTTGACCAAAGTTAAGCAACGTGGGGAGTGGTCAGTACTTGGATGGGTGACCGTTTTTTTTTTGCTTTTTTTTTGTTTTTTTGCATTATGGTACGGAACCCTTCGTGCGCGAGTCCGACTCGCACTAGCCCGGTTTTTTTTAGCATTAGAAAAAAGGTAAACAATCTTGACGTGTCTTTTTATTGAAAAATGCTTTGAAAAATAAGTCACGGCAAAAGAAGATTATTTACATTCTTTTGCTTTCATAAGTAATAGTTACTGATTTTTAAAAAGCGTTGTGTCAGATATAAGACACGTCTAGATCGCGTAGTTAACTGTAATTATGAGCCTAGCTAGTTTTATATTAATTATCTCTGCGAAAAGGTACTAAACGGTATGGAAATTAAATCTTTGACGGTACATAGCAAAGCCAGGTGTTCCGCGCCTCCCGTGTACCCTCCGTGTACCCTCCGTGTACCTATCACTACTGGGAAACTTAACTAGACCAACTATCCAAGCCTACAATTGCAGTCCAGACCCAGAACCAGACCCCGACCCAGACCCGCCCAGCCCTGAGCCAGACATCAAACCCCCTAAGTGCAAGCTGACTTACAACAAGGTCAAAGGTCGGAGACCTAAGAAATTCAAGTTTAAGAGGCTATGGTGTGAAACGTGTGAGATAAAGTTTGATTCGAAAGAAGAAAGCGATGCTCACAGGCTTGCTAAGCACCCGGAGGACCCTTGGATGTGCGAGGTAAGCCGTTCAAGTCATAGGTGAATTTAGTGATCCAAACGACTCGAGCCTTTTAGCTCTATTTTAGGGTTCCGTACCCAAAGGGTAAAACGGAACCCTATTACTGAGACTCCGCTGTCCGTCCGTCCGTCTGTCACCAGGCTGTATCTCACGAACCATGATAGCTAGACAGTTGAAATTTTTATATAGCTAGCGGCAACAGAAATACAGCAGATGATGTATTTCTGTTGCCGCTATAACAACAAATACTATAAAGTACGGAACCCTCGGTGGGTGAGTCCGACTCGCACTTGTCTTTTTTTAGGGCTCGCCTCATCTCCTGAGGCTTAATAAGGTTATTAGCCCCAAGAGTCTATGCTCTTAAATGTAACTGGGCTCGGGGGCTAAAGTGCTAAATAGGCTTTTTTTAAGAGGCTTAATAAGGTTATTACTTATTAGCCACAAATAAAATGCAAATAAATAATTTCTGATTTCAAGAATCTAGGCTCTTAAATAGAACTATAGTTCGTTTTTTTAGCATTAGAAAGAACTTGCAAGAAGGTAAGCAATCTTGACATGTCTTTTAATTGAAAAACGCTTTTTAAAAATCAAAAACTATTACTTATGAAAGCAGAAGAATATAAATGACCGTATTAGATTCATAACTGTTACATATTTGCCGGGACTTATTTTTAAAATGTGTTTTTCAATTAAAAGACACATCAAGATTGTTTACCTTTTTTCTAATGCTAAAAAAAACGAACTATAGGCTCGGGGGCTAAAGAGCTATATAGCCTTTTAGCCTCTTAAGCGTCAAGTCAAAAAAGAGCTAAAAGGCTCGAGACTTTTGGATCACTAGGTAAATTAACACAAATTATACATAGTTAAAGATTGTATTGTGTGTTATCAGCCTTACGTTAATTGATTCCAGGGTATGTCCTACTAGCGACCCCAATCGTTATCTAAAAATAACCCAAGTAGATCGTGATTATATACAAGTAAAATAATATTAGTATAGTGTTGCAGAAGAACATCTTCCAACCATCCTCTATATTAATTTTCAGGAAAAGGAAAATGTAACCGTGTTGGAGTACTTTTTTTACTTCTTAGGGTGCAATTATGTTGGATTGTTCGCCGAATCAAACAATTCCGGTTGCTTAGCAACCCCGTATTTTGATACAGCCATCTCATTTTAACAGCACCTGTTAACACAAAAAATAACCAGCTTTTACTACTAGATATGCGGAAAAGTGTTCGCGCACCGCGGCTCGCACTACACGCACGTGCGCTCACACCTCCCTCCCCTGCACGGTTGCGCGCACTGCGACTACAAGACCTGGCACCGCCACGACCTGGTCAAACACCTGCGAATCCACGCCGGTGAGTCCTGTACCATCTACACTGTGAACTGACAGTGTTCGCACACCGCGGCTCCCACTACACGCACGTGCGCTCCCCCTCCCCCCTCCACGGCTGCGCGCACTGCGACTACAAGACCTGGCACCGCCACGACCTGGTCAAACACCTGCGTATCCACGCCGGTGAGTCCTGTACCATCAACATTGTGAACTGACAACGTGTTCGCGCACCGCGGCTCGCACTACACGCACGTGCGCTCACACCTCCCTCCCCTGCACGGCTGCGCGCACTGCGACTACTGGCACCGCCACGACCTGGTCAAACATCTGCGTATTCATGCTGGTGAGTCCTGAAAATTCAACTAGATGTAAAAGGTCCCCAGTGTCAAAGTAATAAATATTTTGAGGTGTAAAGACTCTCCAGTACTGTGCAATCCTCCTACACTGCGACTATAAGACCTGGTACCACCACAACCTAGTGAATTGCCTGCACATCTACGGCGGTTTGTTCTACAATGTCCTTGGGGTCATCCATTAATTACATCACACGTTTAGGGGGAGGGAGGGGGTCAAGAAAATGTGACATATTGTGACATGGGGGAGGAGGGAGACACAAACTTTGTGACGTCACTTTAACTTCATCAGTAACCGAAAATTTATTTAAATTATTTCATTCGCTGTACATTTAAATAACAAGTTTTTAAAACGATAATCGTTTTTATTCGTTTAATTTTCTGTCCTAAGCAGTTTTGGGTTATAAAATTACTAATATTTATATCGTCAAAAATATTTTGATAAAATATTAATAATACTTAGGTGCTTACTCAATTCGATTTGGCGATTTCGTAGAAAAAATGTGACGTCACACTAGGGGGGAGGGGTTTGCCAAATGTGACCAAGTGTGACAAGGAGGGGGGGAGGGGTCAAAAAACCTAGAAATTCGTGTGACGTAATTAATGGATGACCCCTTAATGTAGCTTTTACTCGTAATTTAAATCAGAAATTATTTATTTGCATTGATACAGTATGGGGATGTTACAGATCTTGTACCTAGCTTGCATGCAAGCGTGCGTTTACCGTGGTCACTAAACGTCAATTAAAAGTAATTAATTATTCAACACTTCTTGTTTATTACTCAGGTGTGAAGCAATACCAATGCACGCAGTGCGCGCGCACGTTTCACACATCATCTAACCTGGTGTCGCACGTGCGGCGTCTGCACGACCGCGCGCGCCCGCACCAGTGCAGCCAGTGCCAGCGGCGGTTCTTCGACAAAACTAAACTGAGACGGCACATGGACAGCCACAACGACGTCAAACGGTAATACACACCTCCTGGGATGGAGCAAACTCGAATTACACGCCTTTAGGACCAAATAATTCCACCATTAATTCCAGCTTGCTGGGAATTAATTCCTCTAAGGACTATTTTTGGATCTAATTTAACCGCAAAAAAGTTAGAGTTTGTCGCGTCACCTCGTTTTGAGAGCACTCCCCTGAGTGCCGCAGCCAGTATCGGAATCCTTGGTGTCGACATTTCGAGCGAAGTCCAGTTCCGCGGTCATCTAGAGGGTAAGGCTAAATTAGCCTCCAAGAAGCTCGGTGTGCTCAACAGATCGAGACGGTATTTCACACCGGCCCAGCGCCTACAGCTTTATAAGGCGCAGGTTCGCCCACACATGGAATACTGCTCTCATCTGTGGGCAGGGGCACCCCAATACCAGCTTCTCCCTCTGGACCACATCCAACGAAGAGCGGCTCGAATTGTCGACTGCCAGCGGCTTTCGGAACGGCTTGACTCCTTGGCGCTGCGTAGAGATGTGGCCTCGCTCTGCATTTTCTATCGCATGTATAACGGGGAGTGCTCCGAGGAATTGTTCGGATTAATCCCTGCCGCTTCTTTTCGCCATCGCCCTACGCGACAACATTACCATCTTCATCACTTGGATGGTTGGCAGTCCTCAACTGTGCGTTTCTCCAGAAACTTCCTGCCTCGCACAGCCAAACTGTGGAATGAACTGTCGCCTGCGGCATTTCCGGACCGATACGACCTTCAAACCTTCAAGAAAAGAGCGTACTCCCATCTTAAAGGCCGGCAACGCACTTGCAACTCTTCTGGTGTTGCGGGTGTCCATGGGCGGCGGTAATCGCTTACCACCAGGTGATCCGTCTGCTCGTTTGCCTCCTATTTCAAAAAAAAAAAAAAAAAAATTGGCCTATTATGTATATTAATCTATGCAAGGCGTAATATGTATATCATACAATGTCGCTCGATTCGTCTTTAGACTGTAGAATTTGAAGACACTTAAACCCTATAGTTCATTTTATAGCATTAGAAATAAGGTAAACAATCTTGATGTGTCTTTTAGTTGAAAAACACGTTTTTAAAATAAATCACGGCAAATATGTAACAATTATGAATATAATACGATCATTTATATTCTTCTGCTTTCATAAGTAATAGTTACTGACTTTTGAAAAGCGTTTTTCAATTAAAAGACATGTCAAGATCGCTTACCTTCTTTCTAATGTTAAAAAATCGAACTATAGTTAAATTACTCAACTAAAACATTAGTTAATGTCAAAGTATATCATAAAAACATGCATTCCAGCTTTGAATGCGAGGTCTGCCACTCGTGCTTCACCCGCCGCTGTTACTGGAAGAAGCACCTCCAGAAGATGCACGGCATTACGGTGCCGCCTCAGCGCCCGGGCCGGCAGAAGGTCAACTTCCTGGTGGGCGAGGAGCTCATACGAGACACGGACCCCAAGTGTGAGAAGAGTGCGTTGACTTACTCCCTCGCACCCCGCTCTGAGTAGCTCCAGAGCTCCGCCTTTAAAATGTGTTCAAAACGCGAAAGATTTAACCTCTAGCCGCCCATACGTCAAACTTTGCCAAGCAAAGTGAAATTTTATTTTGTCAACACAAAGTTGAAATTAGAATGGAACGGGAGACCTTTTTATAGGTCTCTGGGCGGCTAGTGGTTAAATGAGGGGGTTCATTTAACACTTAATAATGGCTGAGGTGTTAAATGAAACTAAAACCAAATTTTTTGTGTTAGCTTCGATAAAGATAGAGAATACTAAATGAGAAGCAATAAAAAAGTTAACTGCAATAAAATGTCTAAGAGTTGACGCAGATTAATCTAATTTTTTTTTAGTAAAATTCTAAATAATTTACATATTAAACAGTCTATATGTTATGTTCAATTGTATATGTTCTTACTTTATTTGTAAATAATTAAATACGTCGCACGGCTATTTAAGTCGCTGACGGTGATAACTAGGGGAAAAGTGGCATACAGGAGCGGGCTTATGAAAGAGCTACTTGCATTATTTTGGTAATTTCGAAACGAATTTTGTACGTGATTTATTTTATAAAGTGAAAACACTTTTACTTTCAAACATTTAACTGGTACCAGGCGTGACTCACTCCGCGATTTCGTCGCTTTGCTACAGGTAGCTAAAAGTACATCCGTTCGACCCCAATTTTGGGGTTTGCCATAAGCCGCGCGTGGCGCTGTCGCCACCTAGCGGCCATATCTGTCCTGATCGTAACAAACGCGTTTTGTTAGAGAGTGAGTCTTCTGTACCTATTACTATGTCTATTATTTATTCTGTGCTCGTACAAAATTCGCTATGAAACTATCGAAATAAGTCGAGATGTATAATGATGGAGGGTAGGGGTAGGGGTAAGTCTCCGCGCGCGCCCTTTGGTGCCGGATATACAGTGTGGAAAGATAAGTCGGGCCCTGGAGGGAAACTACCTTAAATCCTCAAGCTGGCTCATATTACTTAAATGAGACATTCCGTTATTTTTAAAAAGAAACAAAACTGCATTTAAAGAAGTTTCTTTTATTCTTCAATTAGGCTTGTCTAAAAAAATCTTGAGTACTAAATATTAGATTTTATGGATATTTTATACGACAGACGAGTGTAAGACCTAATGTTTCTTGGGGAAATGTTATCATTAACATCAACAGTATCGACTAGTAGAATAAAATTGCGAGTGTTTATTTTTTGGAATTTTTAGTAGGTTCGAGTCCCGGGCGAGGCAAGCGAATTTTAGAAAATCATTCAATGCAGTTTTGTTTCTTTTAAAAAAGAAAGGAATGTTTCCTTTAAATAAAATGAGCCATCTTAAGTATTTAAGGTAGTTTCCTCCAGGGCCCGACTTATCTTTCCACACTGTATACCAGTGCCCTGTTTATCAAAAGCTTGTAACTTATAATACAAACGGAAGTCACTTTTTGACAGCTTTTGTTAGATAGGGACATCCACTTATATTACCTACAAGTTACACGCTTTTGAGAAACGGGCCCCGGAGGTTTCAAAACCTGGCTCCTTCATGGCACTTCTTCCCTAACATATCCTTTGGATCGAAAACGGCAAAAACGGCAAATTTATGGGACACAATGTTGTTGTTAAACTAAAATGTACCTACATTATTTTATACATTGTGGAATATATTTTATATTAAGTTGAATGTGTTTTTTTTTACAATGTTGTCAATTTTCAATGGGTTGCTGGAGAGATGCTCTATGTAACATCGACTCCATTTGCCTTGTACTCACTAAACTATACTGGTAGGCTTCATTTGCACGAGCCATCGCCAGCATGCCACGAGCCACGAGAATCCGTCCGTACGCTAATTTCGATTTAACGGCTGACGCTTAAAGTCGTAAATCCAACAACGCTTGATAAAAAGCGTCACCGCTATCGTGTGAATAAATACACATGTATCCATTTGTGTCATTCAAACGCGCGTTGTAAAAGCGCTCGTGCGAATGAGGCCTGACAAAATTCGATTTGACCTTCGCCATATCGCGGGTGCCTACTAACAGGTAGGTAAATAAAGTTGCTCATGCCACTGTCTAAAAAAACATTATGATTTTCACAACTTTTATTCAAACAAATCTAAATAAATAAAATAACAATGGATACCTTATTCACACTCAATGTAACATTTTCTTAACACCGTTGTCATACACACACACATACACCATCTACTGATACCTAATTCAGCTCTGAAGACTCCGGTGTTTCCGGAGGCAATTTCTTCCAAACGACTTACAGCTTACATATTGATTAATTTAGACAACTCTGCTACATACTATCTGTAACAAATTCAGTATTTTTTAACTTGGTTCATTCAGAGTGAAGTATTATTCATTAAAAATTTCTGCACATCAGATCGTTATTTATAAGACGGTTATTTATTTAGGCTCAAAAAGATAAGTGGACAAATTAATTATTTAACGCACCTCCCGCATATCGACAGGTGATAACCAAAACTCACTAATTACTAAAAAAATATTAAACAAAAATTAACCCTATTTCAGTACTCATACGGCTCACTATGGCTATGAACGGTGGTAATTAGTGTTTTGGGTTGTAACTTGACGAGATGGCCTCTGTGCAAACATCATCAATATATCGCATGCGATTTGCAATACAAAAGAAAACTGTCGTACACAAAAACTAGATCATCGTTTTTGCTTTTCTACCCACCCAAGTCAATCTACAGCCTGACAAAAAAAGTAGAAATTAAAAAGTGGCAACACTGTAGTGTCGTCCGTTTCAAATCAATATATATTATATAAGAGAACGGGACGACACTACAGTGTTGCCACTTTTTAATTTCTACTCTTTTGCCAGGCTGTACCTACACGCTACATCATATCGAACCTGCATTAAAGACTGAACAGAGAACGCGAGGCGGGCACCGCCTGCAGAGTTATGATTGAGGATAACGTGTCCCGCCAGGCGCCGGTCTTCGTTGTTAAGTTATCTTGCTCGACAAACGCCGGATCTGCGGGACAAACACAATAGAACTTGCAGGTTTCCGTGACAGACAATATTATGATTTTATCAGAGCCAATACTTGCACGGCTCTGAACTCAGAATATTTTGTGAGCCACTATACGGTAGCCCTCCCCCATCGAACCTCGCGTGATTTGTGCACAAGCCCCTATTAGCTAAGACAACAAAACGCTTTGTCTCTCTATTACTCTTCCATATTAGTGTAATGCCGGCTACACACATGTAACTATAAATCGTAGCGATAGCGTTGTCGATTATCGTAACGATTTGTCATACACACGGTAGATAAAACTGCACAAATCGGACTGCACAGTTTAATCGCTACGATTTATAGTTAACGTGTGTAGCCGGGGTAACAGTGGCAGTTGTGTTTCTTTCGCTAAGGAGCGTAATTAAGCGATTGGCATGTTGGTGATGCTGATGTTGGCTACGCGGCCTGACCGGCTAGCATGAATTGCGTTCTGATGTCGCGCAAAGCTCGCGTTCCGGCGCGATTCGCGCATGAGTGTGGCGCGGGCTTATGAAGTCGCGCACGAGAACGCAACTAATGCTAGCAGGTCTGATGTCTTGTAGTTAGACAATAGGCACAGGTAATACCAGGCAATTTTTGCGGGGAGTTTGCGACGTAATGTGCGTCCCAGGGTATGCAGTGCATCTCCCACGGCACGGTGATGGTAGTCAGCAAAGCTCGGAGTCTCTCGACGCGCACGAGCTGCGTTATGCTTCCTGTACTAGCTCGTTGCATGTCTGCAATAAAAATATTATTTAATGCTCACCTATACCGGAAGAAACGGCACATGCAACATAGGCAAATACCTATATCTTAGGGCATGGCACACTGCGTCCGATACGCACTTTGTTCGTTGTATAATAATCATTCCGATTCCTGAAATTTAACTCGTTATGGGCCTGACAAGGGAAATAATATGTAATATATTTAACAAGTTCTAGGTTCCATCAACTCGTATTTGGCGGGATATTTATCGTCTAAAATAGTGGTGGGCAAACTTTCTTCATGGGGGGGCAGAAACTTTAAGAAATTTAAGTGGAGGGCCAGAATTGTAGCCAACATTTATTTTGATTTGTGATAATGATAATCGTGGGCCAATGCCATATACTAAATATTTCATAGGACCGGTCTAGAACTACTTAGTACCTATCTTAAGGCGCGTTTTGCGGGCGGCGCGTGAGCTGAGGGCCTACCGCGAACCACGTTCGACTTGTTGCCTCCCTGTCACATTGCACTTACGTACAGTAAATTTACAGGTGCGGCAGAGAGGCAACACGTCGAACGTGGTTCGCGGTAAGCCCTCTGAGCGCCCCGCTTTTACATAATATAAAACGCTCACGCCACGCGGATCGTCGCTATAATACGCGCATAGCGTTAATTGTCTCGCTCAACCTTCGGAGCGAAGTGCGAATCGGACGCAGTGTGCCATGCCCCATTGCCCCTTAAAATAGACTATTTCATAGCAGATTGATACAAAGCAAAAGCAGGCGATATTATAGGAGGAGCACCTGATTGATAGACATCACATTAGGTATACATATACTTATCGCTGTACTTAAGGTTCCGTCACACAGGCGCGTTTCCGCGCGGGGCGTGAGAGTTTTATCTAAATAGACATTACATAGGGTACGAGAAGGTACTATAATAAAAACGTAGGAGGGAACCGGCCTCGGGGTGGAAGGATCCGTTCCCATTTGTCCGGTAACAGGTGGGAATGGGAATACACTGGGATTTGAACTTACTTTCCAAACGCGCCACATTGGTTTGCTTGAGGTATATTTGTAAGTATGTAGGTAGGTATGTCAGCCAGGGTTTTTGCTAAAATTCCGTTCTTTTTTAACCGACTTCAATTTCATAGAAGGAGGAGGTTCTGTATTCGGTTGTGGCTATGTTTTTTAGTGTTCCGTACAAAACTTTGTTTACGGAACACTTATGGGATCACTTCGGTCTTGCAAATCAGTTTTTTTTTTATGTATGTTCACCGATTATATTATGTACTTACCTATCAGTTTTCTGCTTACCTTTAGCAATTTGTAAATAAAATTAATAAATATTTGCACAAGGAAACGAAAACACTCGTTTTATGACAAGTGGGTTTAGTTTTTTTTTCTTTTAATGTCAAATGTTAAAGGAGGTCCTTATATATTTTTAAATTTCAAATGAGTTTAAAACAAGTTTAAAAATTCTAGAAATAGGGAATATTACATTGTTGTACATCCGTTCCGCACCAATTTTGGTGGCTAGCCATAAGCCGCGCGTGGCGCTGTCGCCACCTAGCGGCCATATCTGTCCTGATCGTAACAGACGCGTTTTGTTAGACGCGTTAGTCTTCTGTACCTAGTAGTATTATTATGGCGGCGCATCATTCGTGATCGAGTTAGCGTATTTGAGGCTGAACGCCGCAGTGAGCTCGACAAAAAACGAAATGAGCTTAAAGCTCGTCCGCCCGCTTCAATTTCCTACAATTATTTAGGTGGTGTGCTGACGTGCCCAAAATGCGCTCGAGTATTTAGCAAGAAGATAGGGTACGTGAGCCACTTAAGGGCGCACCAGAGAGTGGATCAGCTACACTCTAATAACACGAGTTAAAAATTGCCTACTCCAGACCCAGAGCACACAGTCGCTGTGGCCGAAATCGGTCAGGAGAGCATCATCATCATCATCAGTATTATTTATTCTGTGACTATAGTAAAAATTAAACTAGATTGGTATAATCAAGTTTATATAATATAGTTAGTAAATCAATCGGCGCGCAGGCAGCGGTCGGAGCAGCGCTTGAGGCAGTCCGGGTCGTTGCGGCAGTGCGCGCGGCAGCTCGCCTGGCAGCGCGTCGTTGTGCGCACGTTCGAGCGCTCTAGCTTCTCGTCGAACATCACGCTGAAATTATAGAAAATTATTATATAATAAGTGTTTTACAATGATATAAGACTAAATTTAACTACAGTTAAGATAACTAAAGCTAAAAAATTAAAAATACCTATCAATATTTTGCGCCCTTGGTGGGTGCCCGTCACGCAGGCAAGCGTTCCGTTAGTACGGTTCCCAGCAAACATTTTAAGTATTTTTTCCTAGGCTCGAAGCCGATTTTACCAATTTAAGTAAAAATTACGTCCTAAGTCACCAATAATTTTACGTATTGTACACTTTTACTTTCAAGTCAAAATATAGGGACAATAAAACGTATATTTCACTTCATAAATACACCATGAAGTCAGGGACTTACGGGTTGAAAATAAGGCGAAATATTAGGTAAAATTAACTTTGAACCCTAACCAATAGGTCAAATCTACTAATTAGGCATTTTAGGTGTATATGCGACGTAATTATTTCTTATACGGGGACTATGAAGTCACGGACTTAATGGTTGAAAATAAGTCGAATTATTAGGTAAAATTTACTTCGAACCCTGACCAATAGGTCAAATGTACTAATAAGGCATTTTAGGTGTATATGCGACGTAATTATTTCTTATACGGAGCCCATGAAGTCAGGGACTTATTGGTTGAAAATCGGTCGAAATATTAGGTAAAATTAACATCGAACCCTGACCAATAGGTCAAATGTACTAATAAGGCATTTTAGGTGTATATGCGACGTAATTATTTCTTATACGGGGACCATGAAGTCAGGGACTTAATTGTTGAAAATAAGTAGAAACATTAGGTAACATTAACTTCAAAGTTTGACCAGTAGGTCAAATGTACTAATAAGACATTTTAGGTGTATTTGCGACGTAATTATTTCTTATACGGAGACCTTTAGGTCGTCGATTTTATGTCGATTTAGCTACTAATTTTAGGTAAATGTTACTTAAAATAGATACCAAATTGTGACCATATAGTTAAAAACACTTAAAGGTAAAACACAAGTACTATCGATACCATAAGGTTGTGCCGCCATTTTCTTTTATTATAACGAGATGCTAAATATAAATTGCATAATTTAAGTTGTTTTATATCTTGAATGGTGCCATCACACGGTACTTCATTGTGCTAATATTCAAAATAAAACAATATTTTTGATTAAGTCAATACACTCACACACACACAAATATTCAATTACAAGCAAATATAATATATTATCATATTAAATAATAAATAAATAAATAAATAAATATTAAAGGAAATTTAACACAAATTGACTGAGCCCCACGGTAAGCTCAAGAAAGCTTGTGTTGTGGGTACTCAGACAACGATGTATATAATATATAAATACTTAAATACATAGAAAACAACCATGACTCAGGAACAAATATCTGTATCATCATACAAATAAATGCCCTTACCAGGATTCGAACCCGGGACCATCGGCTTCATAGGCAGGGTCACTACCAACTAGGCCAGACCGGTCGTCAATATTATGCATTTTGATTTTATAAAATGTTGAAAACTTAAATATTTCAAAAGCCCATCGATAGTTTTGTATGTAAACCTAACATACTGCACGAAAAAATTTTCTGCGCACTAGATTTCACCGTTCTTCATCTGTGTAATCGGCCTAAATTATTTTATATGACTTAGTGGCCGCCATTATCATTGCACAACTTTGAGTTGTTTTCTTGTTAGACATTGTGTTTCTGAGTGAAAAGAATATATAAGCGTAATGTTTGTGTCTCTTTTTCTCTTCATCGCGTCTCATCTAAATATTGCCTCGTAGAGTAATTATATGGATAAAAATATGTCACCATCACGTCTAAAGGTGGTAAATATTACCAAATTAGTACATTTCAACTACGCGGCACGTCGTGGCGACGTCGAATCGACGTAGGAAACATGACCTAGTGTTGACCTAATGGTTGTAATCACTAATTTACCGTCAAACAATACGTCGCCGGCACGTGCGTTTTTTCCCCATTTATGTCGACTCGACGTGCCGACGACGTCGATTCGACGTGCCTCATTTTAGTCCCCTAAATTGTGCGACCTAAAATAGGTGCCTTTTTCGGAATATTGACCAAAAATGTTTGCTGGGTTGGCAACCCTATTGAGCTTATAATCACCTGTCAATGAACGGCACGCTAGTGCAAGTAGAAGCGTCACAGTGTAACACGGGGGGAGCGACGGCCGCCATCAAAGAGCTGTCCTCGCCTACTACGTAATGGATGTGGTCGAGGAACATTGTCAAACAGACTTAAACCTTAATTATAGGGTTATTGAGCTTATAATCACCTGTCAATGAACGGTACGCTGGTGCAAGTAGAAGCGTCACAGTGTAACACGGGGGGAGCGACGGCCGCCATCAAAGAGCTGTCCTCGCCTACTACGTAAGGATTGTGGTCGAGGAACATTGTCAAACAGATTTAAACCTTAATTATAGGGTTATTGAGCTTATAATCACCTGTCAATGAACGGCACGCTGGTGCAAGTAGAAGCGTCACAGTGTAACACGGGGGGAGCGACGGCCGCCATCAAAGAGCTGTCCTCGCCTACTACGTAAGGATTGTGGTCGAGGAACATTGTCAAACAGACTTAAACCTTAATTATAGGGTTATTGAGCTTATAATCACCTGTCAATGAACGGCACGCTAGTGCAAGTAGAAGCATCACAGTGTAACACGGGGGGAGCGACAGCCGCCATCAAAGAGCTGTCCTCGCCTACTACGTAAGGGATGTGGTCGAGAAACATTGTCAGATTTATGCCTTACTCACAGCAGTATTGAGCTTATAATCACCTGTCAATGAACGGTACGCTAGTGCAAGTAGAAGCATCACAGTGTAACACGGGGGGAGCGACAGCCGCCATCAAAGAGCTGTCCTCGCCTACTACGTAAGGGATGTGGTCGAGAAACATTGTCAGATTTATGCCTTACTCACAGCAGTATTGAGCTTATAATCACCTGTCAATGAACGGCACGCTAGTGCAAGTAGAAGCATCACAGTGTAACACGGGGGGAGCGACAGCCGCCATCAAAGAGCTGTCCTCGCCTACTACGTAAGGGATGTGGTCGAGAAACATTGTCAGATTTATGCCTTACTCACAGCAGTATTGAGCTTATAATCACCTGTCAATGAACGGCACGCTAGTGCAAGTAGAAGCATCACAGTGTAACACGGGGGGAGCGACAGCCGCCATCAAAGAGCTGTCCTCGCCTACTACGTAAGGGATGTGGTCGAGAAACATTGTCAGATTTATGCCTTACTCACAGCAGTATTGAGCTTATAATCACCTGTCAATGAACGGCACGCTAGTGCAAGTAGAAGCGTCACAGTGTAACACGGGGGGAGCGACAGCCGCCATCAAAGAGCTGTCCTCGCCTACTACGTAAGGGATGTGGTCGAGAAACATTGTCAGATTTATGCCTTACTCACAGCAGTATTGAGCTTATAATCACCTGTCAATGAACGGTACGCTGGTGCAAGTAGAAGCGTCACAGTGTAACACGGGGGGAGCGACGGCCGCCATCAAAGAGCTGTCCTCGCCTACTACGTAAGGGATGTGGTCGAGAAACATTGTCAGATTTATGCCTTACTCACAGCAGTATTGAGCTTATAATCACCTGTCAATGAACGGTACGCTGGTGCAAGTAGAAGCGTCACAGTGTAACACGGGGGGAGCGACGGCCGCCATCAAAGAGCTGTCCTCGCCTACTACGTAAGGATTGTGGTCGAGGAACATTGTCAAACAGACTTAAACCTTAATTATAGGGTTATTGAGCTTATAATCACCTGTCAATGAACGGCACGCTAGTGCAAGTAGAAGCATCACAGTGTAACACGGGGGGAGCGACAGCCGCCATCAAAGAGCTGTCCTCGCCTACTACGTAAGGGATGTGGTCGAGAAACATTGTCAGATTTATGCCTTACTCACAGCAGTATTGAGCTTATAATCACCTGTCAATGAACGGTACGCTAGTGCAAGTAGAAGCATCACAGTGTAACACGGGGGGAGCGACAGCCGCCATCAAAGAGCTGTCCTCGCCTACTACGTAAGGGATGTGGTCGAGAAACATTGTCAGATTTATGCCTTACTCACAGCAGTATTGAGCTTATAATCACCTGTCAATGAACGACACGCTAGTGCAAGTAGAAGCATCACAGTGTAACACGGGGGGAGCGACAGCCGCCATCAAAGAGCTGTCCTCGCCTACTACGTAAGGGATGTGGTCGAGAAACATTGTCAGATTTATGCCTTACTCACAGCAGTATTGAGCTTATAATCACCTGTCAATGAACGGCACGCTAGTGCAAGTAGAAGCATCACAGTGTAACACGGGGGGAGCGACAGCCGCCATCAAAGAGCTGTCCTCGCCTACTACGTAAGGGATGTGGTCGAGAAACATTGTCAGATTTATGCCTTACTCACAGCAGTATTGAGCTTATAATCACCTGTCAATGAACGGTACGCTGGTGCAAGTAGAAGCGTCACAGTGTAACACGGGGGGAGCGACAGCCGCCATCAAAGAGCTGTCCTCGCCTACTACGTAAGGGATGTGGTCGAGAAACATTGTCAGATTTATGCCTTACTCACAGCAGTATTGAGCTTATAATCACCTGTCAATGAACGGCACGCTAGTGCAAGTAGAAGCATCACAGTGTAACACGGGGGGAGCGACAGCCGCCATCAAAGAGCTGTCCTCGCCTACTACGTAAGGGATGTGGTCGAGAAACATTGTCAGATTTATGCCTTACTCACAGCAGTATTGAGCTTATAATCACCTGTCAATGAACGGTACGCTGGTGCAAGTAGAAGCGTCACAGTGTAACACGGGGGGAGCGACGGCCGCCATCAAAGAGCTGTCTTCGCCGACTACGTAAGGTATATGGTCGAGATACACATTGTCGAAGAGGCACATGCGTTTCATGTACTCCTCAGGGTGCGTCCAGATTGTGGGGGGGATGCCTGGAAAAAGGAACAAATTTTGTAGCAAATTTGAATGAATGAAAATCTTTATTTCAGGCAACTAGTGGGCTAGTGGCGCATAGTTAAATACCTTAAAACTAGCACACATTATAAAAAAGTATGTTTTAAAACTAAATAGCACAAGTCACATTATGGTTGCGATGCATTACGCAACCCCGCAGTATCAGAGAGCCGGCCGCGGAACCGCCGAAACTTGACACCCTTCGGCGAAAATTCAACAAATTTGACAGCCTCCTAGCTTAGTCGACAGTGACTCTGATGCCTACAAAACAGGAGGTCCCCAGTTTGAATCCTGGTAAGGACTGTTGCAAATTTGAGGACTGTTCTTGAGATTCCGACCTTTGTCCCAGTTCGATTGTATTAATACCTACGCATTCGCGAATAAATGTCTACGTGATGTCTCATACTATACTTCGTTTTTTTTTTTAGCATTAGAAATTAGGTAAACAATCTTGACGTGTCTTTTAATTGAAAAACACATTTAAAAAAAAAGTTACGGCAAATAAGTAACAATTATGAATCTAATACGATCATTTATATTCGTCTGCTTTCATAAATAATAGTTATTGATTTTTAAAAAGCGTTTTTCAATTAAAAGACATGTCAAGATCGCTTACCTTCTTGCAAGTTCTGTCTAATGCTAAAAAAAACGAACTATAGATACGTAATTATTATATGTACTTATGTATGTTTATTTATGTATATTGAATTTGTATATAAGGTATGTTTAAGGGATACCTATTTGTGTAAAGTATAGTATGAATGTCTGTCAAGTTAAACCAGTTTGACAGCACTGGCTTCCCTCGAATGCAGCTGACCTTAGTATCAGTCTATTTTCATATCTACTATTTATAACCAAACTAGGTAGGTATCTATCTCTGTTTAGCCCAACGGTTGACTGCTAGAGAATGCCTCAAGGCGTTAAGTCCGCCATTAGTGCTCTTCTTGTGTAGATTTGTACAATCATCATTATCATTTCAGCCTATTTACGTCCCACTGCTGAGCACCGGCCTCCTCTCATGCGCGAGAGGGCTTGGGCTATAGTCCCCACGCTAGCCCAATGCGGATTGGGGACTTCACAGACACCTATGAATTTCTTCGCAGATGTATGCAGGTTTCCTCACGATGTTTTCCTTCGCCGAAAAGCTAGTGGTAAATATCAATAAAGTTTTCAATAAAGATTTGTGCAATAAAGTTTAAATGAATACGCACCGACGGCGAGGTAGCGGGTGTTGCAGGTGTGCTCTTGCACCAGCTGCGACCGGTTGCGGAACCACCCGACCAGCCAGCGAAGGTCCTCGAACTTGGTGATCTCGTCGTTGATGACCTTGCGCGTGAGCCGGAGGTACTCCACGTCGGCCTCGATCACGGACTCGTCCTTGTCTTCGCCGTAACTGGAAGAAGCTAATATTAAAACGGCTGATCTTATGAACTTTATTTCTTGACAAAATCCGATTCCATAATCTCTTGGAGTTTTCAAGAAAGAACTTAAACTGTTAAGTACATAAGGTTTACTCGGGTAATTCCGAATGTCGAAAACTGTCGGATAATTCCGAAAAGAGACTTTTATTATGATGGAATTAAGGGTGATTTTCATGTGAATTTCGGAATTATCCGACATTCGGCATTACCCGAATACACCTTAGTATGTTTAAATAATACGTGTACGTGTATGTTTGTATGTTTGTGTAAAAATGTCCTATAATATTTATTTTATTTATAGTCGAATTAATAGGCCACCAACTTCGAGCAACACCGGTTTCCGACATATCGGAAGATAGGAGACTAAGCGATATCTTGCCGTACAAATCATTCTGCCATTTATTGCGGGGGGAAACGTGCACACAGTCGCGCTCACTACATACCAAATCCAATCTGTAATGACGACACAAATACATAGAAAATAACACAAGTCAAAGACAAATCTTGCACACCTCGATCTCTTTTAGTGTACGGACGAGTCACAACAGACACTGCCGTACCTGGAGTTGTAACTATGCTTCGCCAGAGGGGAAAAATGCCGTCTCCCTTCCCGGTGTTGCTCGAAGGCATAGACTATCCTCTAGACCGAGTTTAGAGCAATTATTTCATGCAACCGATGATGCCAAAAATGCGGGGGTGCGCGGGACGAGGTGAGCGAAGTCCCGTGCCGTGATTGGTCCGTTCAAAGACACGGACGTCACACAAAGACACTTTCGACTCGAACATGGAGTAAAATTACCGTATGCGTGGCAGAGGGGGTAGCGCGACTATGCTCAGTTTGGAGGATGGTCTGTGCTCGAAGGCCACCAGTTAGAAATCAAACTATTTTTTGAGATCTGAAACTTCACGTAAGTTTTAACTTGATTCTATGAAACATATCGAACATGTTATAATTATAACCATAACCTGCGAAAAAACAATGATAGGGTTAGACCAAGAAAAGCCTACAGCGATTTTGATAGCCCACGCAGTGCAAGTGTTATATATGCGTCATAACTTCATAGAAATTTGACGTTTAAAATAACACTTGCACTGCGTGGGCTAACATAATCGCTGCAAACGTTTCATGGTCTATAGTTCGTTTTTTTAGCATTAGAAAGAACTTGCAAGAAGGTAAGCGATCTTGAAATGTCTTTTAATTGAAAAACGCTTTTTAAAATTCAAAAACTATTACTTATGAAAGCAGAAGAATATAAATGATCATCGTATTAGATTCATAATTGTTACATATTTGCAGTAACTTATTTTTAAAATGTGTTTTTCAATTAAAAGACACATTCAGATTGTTTACCTAATTTCTAATGCAAAAAAAACGAACTATAACTCCAGTGGTATTTCGTTGACTTACTTGCGGTACTGCATCTTAAGGATGGCCTCCGACATGTGTATACGGAAGATGACCCCGGGCCGCAGGTGCGCCTGGTACAGGTCTTTCGGCATCTCTACGAACTTCCCATCCTGTACAATTATATAGTGGTTATTATGTAACAATTCACTATAATAGATGGCGCTGTAATTTGATAACCGCCTGCGCTCGCGGTGTTCCAGTTAAGAAAAAAATAATGGGTACATTTATTAAAGCAGATATTAAATAACAAAATAAATTAATCATAAATCTAGCCCTAAATTAGCCTGAGGCATTGTTCCCAGGACGCTGGCCGCGTTCCCCCTTAATCCTTGCAACCGAGCGCCTACCTCTGGCTACCTGCTAAGCGTTCAAATCGTATCGCCTATCGCCCTAAGGGTGGAACACCGGGAGCGCAGGCGATTGTACCATTTGGGCATTTCTCAGGAGGGCCGTTTTTACGTGTCCGGGGCAGTAATTGATTGAATTTACTGTTCAATAAATCTGAATTAATTTAGGCATGATCTTCAGCTTATATTCTGTCTGGAACACTATCAAATTATTTATTTATTATTTAAATAATACAAGAAAAAAAAATTCAAATGCCAAAAATGATGTTCGGTGGGCGTGTCCCGCACCCAGATTTTATGAAACAAAAAATTATTACTCAAGATGGGGCATTAGATCGGAGTTATTATGGGTATTCACGCATAGGGTATTAGTTAGCTTATCATATTCTTTATACCACAATAATGTGTTTGCTCAACACATTGAATAAAACCAAATTTACGATGTGTCCCGGGCTAGTGACTGATATCGGTGTAATTTGCAAAACATGTCAGTACTCCTTGAAAGTTGTACACCAGGAACTCAGTGTCTCAAACATAGTATGCTTTAGTTGTGCCTTAACCGTTGAATAAAGTAGAGGTACAGTCACAGTACAATAAAGTGATTTTTTAAACGTTTCTCCGTCCTTCGCAGGGTTTGGTCCTATGTTTTTTTGAGATCGGTGGTGCAATTTACTCCGAAAGTTTTAGTGCAATTATCGTTATGTAAGTGATTAAGAAGTCATCGAAAGTACGTAAATCCACCATTATTACATCTCCTCTGTATCGTTCATGCTATTTCTGTAATTGCTAAAAAGCGATTAATTTTGATATAGCTGGTGTTGATTTCCCTGGTTTCGGTGGATTTTTTGACCACCGATATCAAAAAAGTGATCACTGAATTCAAATCCTGCTTTGTAAACTAGTTTGTTGTACTAATTTATCATGTCTAAAAAGTGAAAGATACGTTGTACAAACGTAAAATTATGTTTGTAAGTAAATTATGTCATAGTAGGTACACAAAATCACTAGTTCACTATGAGTAGTTTTTTAAACCAGACGTATAGACTCAATGTTTCTTTCTCTGTCTTGATATTCTTTTCCAACCAATTAAGTAAATTATGTTCGTTGTCCTCTGTATCACCGGAGGCCCTACATCTCGATACCTTTAAACATGTCAGCCATGTTAAATAAATGTAGTCAATTAGATCCCACTTCTTTTAAAATAACTTGTGTATGTAAGTACTATGCAAGGTGAACCCAAGGGACGGGATGTACAGAACAAGGGATTAAAAATAAAATAGCATTCTAATGTCGAGATCGCTTCAAAGGCACTGAGCGTACCTACTGATCGATATTTCTAAAGGATAGCCATAGACACAAATTGAACACAGCAAATGTTTTAACAATCCTCAATGTCTTATGTCTTTGTCAACAACTTTGTTACAATTAAGCTCAAGTGTTTGAGGGTGCTGGAGATCATAATTAATTGGTAATTGGATCTTCAAGCATTACTCGACTACTTCAAATATTAGATTAGAGTTCACGCTTTTAAACTCTTTTATTAAAAAAATACTTGTTTTCCGTATTGCATCACATTGCTTTATAAGTACATTAAATATTTAATGAGCATTGAACACCACTCAAGAGTGTATTGTTTATCGGGTGCAGGTAACATAAGTTTTTTTTAGATGCGTGTGCGGTCGGATTGCGTGAAACAAACATCTTCTCCTTCATGGATATAATAATGCAATGAATAAATGATTATAATGTGCGAATTTGTGGTCGACAATGTCGACACGTCTGAAACTCGTTTCAGGACCACACATCACCCTATTATATGAGGCCAGTCATATAGTGTGGGATATCTGCTAGAGATGTTGATTTACAAGCCGTAATTTGGTTATTTTAAAATCTTGAGTCTATATCTATTAAAGTTATGTAAGCTTTCGAGATCATTAGCCTTGTTACATCGCTTATCAACAAATAGGATTGAAAAATATGATTAAAATAATTATATAATTGAGATTTAAAACCTAAATGTGATTTTGGTGTAAGCATTATTGAATTCGGTGACGAAAATTGATTTCAGTGCCTGCACATGATTTCGGTGTTTTTAAATCTCAAATATCTTGAAAACTATAAGGTTCTAATGGAGGCCTCCACTACCAATATTTTTTATATCAAGGGTAGATTTTAGGAAATAAACTCGCATATTATATAAGTTAAAAAAAATTTTTGGCACCGAAGTCAGGCACCGAATGTCATCTCTGAGAATCGCCCATTTTGTACCTAAAACGCCATTAGTACCTATGCTTTCATTGGAGTTTTGTGTCTGTGAAATTGGTTAGGCGTCAAGCGAGTCTAATTTTAAGTTTGACGTCCGTTTTGTTGGCTAGATGACATCCGGAAGATTGCGGGCCACTTTTCGAAGAGATTAGCTCAGGACCGGGACAAGTGGCGCGCGTACTAGAAGACAAGCCTATGCTCAGCACAGCAGTGGGCGATAACGGGATGATATGATGAGGAAAGAATAAATAAATTTCGTATGCTGCACGTATACGAACCTCAGTCCTCCTCTGGTCGGGTCCAAGCCAGGTGTCGTATACAGGCTTCTTCTGCTTGGGTCGGCGGCGGCTGCTGCGGCGAGCCACCGGTACTTCGGTTGCCGCGCTGCCATTCCCCTACCACACATACACACGGCTTTATATGTATAAACAAGGTCGAAAACTGCAAGCTGTTTAAAGATTTACATAGGTACACACACAGTAGGGTTAGGGCGGTCCTTATTTCGTCGATGTTATATTTTTCTACGGGGCATCCGCTTAATGTAAAATCTAGCCCTAAAAGACCAATGTAGTTTTTTTCAGAATTTTTAAATACATTTTACAAGAAAAATCTGCATCGATTTTGATAGCCCACGCAGTGCAAGTGTTATTTTAAACATCAATCTTCTATGAAATTATGACTTCGTGTGTTTTTACGTTACAGTATTAGGTAATAGGTATTTAAACCACATACCTCTTTCGGTGGAGCTCCGGTGCGGCCCTGACGTCTTTGCACGCGTCCGCGCCGCCGCTGCAGCAATAAGACTTAAGCGTTTTTACATTGTACCGATATCGTCGTACAATGTGGAAACGCTCTTATTCCTCATGATTTATATAAACAAATATAAGGGGGCTTTTACACTTGTTACCCTTACCACAGAATAAATAATAGTACTAGGTACAGAAGACTCACTCTCTAACAAAACGCGTCTGTCACGATCAGCACAGATATGGCTGCTACGTGGCGACAGCGCCACGCGCGGCTTATGGCAAACCCCAAAATTGGGGTCGAACGGATGTACTTTTAGCTACCTGTAGCAAAGCGACGAAATCGCGGAGTGAGCTACGCCTGCCCTTACACAACCCTTATTATATTTTCTGTAAAGTACTGGGGGCCTAACAATGTGCCAATCGTACTTCAACTCCAATCAAACCTTAAATAATAATTATGCATGGAAATGATAACGATGCTTTTCTTGATCATCATCATGACTTTTCGTCGCATCTGTCATCCCCGATATATTTACACTTTTCGATCGGAGTTTGTCCTTAAATGAGTGTCACATTAGCTACAGCCCCTGTAGGGTCATCGCGTCAATTCACAATCCAGTGCCTGTTTCCGCCCACTTGGCGGTTTTAATATTTATTACCTATATATTGAAATTATATGCAATTCTTGAAATTATACACATTTCTTTGTGGCAACTGCGCTAAGTGGACGCAAACAGGCACTGGACGGTGAATTGACGCAATGACCCTACTTTCGGAATCTGATAGATAGTGACGGGCTGACGGCTAATGTGGTCAAATAACAGACAAATACATACATACATACATATAATCACGCCTATTTCCCGGAGCGGTAGGCAGAGACCACGGATTTCCACTTGCTACGATCCTGACATACCTCTTTCGCTTCCTTCACTTTCATAACATTCCTCATACACGCTCCCCGGTTTAGGGTGCTCTTGACCTGGCCTTTCTTCAGGATTTCCCCGATCTGATCAGAGAAAGTCCGCCGAGGTCTACCCCTTCCAACTCCAACTTCCACTTCTCCCTTATACACTCTCGTTAACCTTCTTTCACTCATTCTTTCCACATGTCCAAACCATTTCAACATACCTTTCTCAATTTTTGTCACTACATCTACATTCAGTCCACACTTTCAGACAAATACACATTGTAAAAAAAATCTATGGTATCTTAAAAAGTCGGTTCAAAGGTAAGTAGCATGCTTTATAAATGATACAACCAACTAAATCCCCACAATTTATTGCCAAATCACTCCTCAACGTCCTTAGGCTCGGTGATGGAATCCACAAATACCACGGAGTTGCATTCCGCCGCGTCACACTGCAGCATCGGGGGTACTTCCACGGGAGTCACCGAATACTCGTCTCCGATCACATACGGATTTCCATCTATCCACAGAGCGTCAAACAGACAGTATATATGTACTTTTATAGTCATGTAACTAATAAATTTGTAGATTCTTCCTCCACACTCGCCTAGATGTTCTTTAATGCTTTTATCTGTCTTGTACATTAGTAACAGGTTGTGGAATTTAGTGATCTCATCCATGACTACTTTTTTTATTAAGTTAGTATAGATTATATCTGATTCTATATGTCTCTCCGGGTCTTCGTACATGCGCTGTTTGATTCTTAAAATCGCATCGGACATACGCACTCTGAATATCACCCCGGGTGACATTTGGTCGGGTAGTATGGCGGGTTTTTTGGTTGAAGTTGTGAATTCTAAAACTCGATCTTTTACGGGTTCCGGGTACACGTAGTGGTGGGGTCTTTCTCGTATTTTTGGACCTTGCTGAGTGAGGAAGCGGCGCGTTCTCTGCACAGATAAAAAAAGTATTTTGAACCAAATATGTGTAAGAAAATTTGTTTTTAAATATTGGAACTTTCAAGGTATCTTGAACACAACAAACTTTGTCTACAAAAAGGATACGTATTTGTTTAAAAAAAGGATACGTATCAAATACAAAAAAAAATACAAAAAAAGTTTATTTACAAATTTAGGTAATATACAACTGATAGTTAAAATGTTAGTTCCAATTTATGATATGAGAAGGAGGTTTCTTGGTTCAAAATACCTTTTTTACCGGTGTGCAAATAATCTTGTGTTATTTAGCGTTGCCTAGATACTGAATGCATTTAAAAAAGTGTTGGACCACGCATAACGGAGGGTTCTGTACTTCGATATAACACGAAAAAGTAATAAACTACTTAAAAACCTTAGGTACAGTCGACGTCAAAGATTTGTTTAAATTTTTTGCCTTATTACAAAGGAGTAAGGAGCAAAAGCGTAAACATATCTTTGACGTCGACTGTACTGACTGTTGAATTGAACGTAACCAACAGTCCGCAATGTTACTAAGGGCCAGTTGCACCAACCACATTTGACAGATTTGACAGACTGATCAACGTCAGCCGGCGCGCCACTATGAAACTTTCCATACATAAAAATTTAGCGAACTCTTTAACGATACGCACAGTTTGGTGCAACCGGCCCTAAATCACGCAAATCAGCCCAAACGGGTTTCGACTACAATAGCGTAGCGTAAGTACCTTGGCCCGGCGTTTAAGTCTGTTGTGTTCGGGCGCGTCGTCCGCCAGTTCCTCGGCCCGCCCCGCCCCCGCCATGTCGTACGGCGCCCACGGCCCGGCCCCGCGCTCCAGCTCGCCCTGACACAACACACATGTTACAACTTACATTATTATACCACTCGTAGGGTTCGACGACGGTGCCGCCCTTCCACACATCGACTGAAACGCCTTTTCTACCCTACCTCTGCCTATACATATATTATCTACCCCTTTGCCTATGTCAGGCGTGGCTCACTCCGCGATATCGTCGCTTTGCTACTGGTACTTAGGTACCGTTCCGTAGGTGCCCATCAACGTACACACTAGCGCCACTGCTAAATAATCGTAAAATAATTGCGTAATTTAACGACAGGTATTTAAAAATGGGGGCCGCTACGTGCTGTATTGTGTATTTAAATCATCATCATCATCTCAGCCATAAGACGTCCACTGCTGAACATAGGCCTCCCCCTTTTTTGGGGGGTGAATGCCATAATCGCCACGCTTGGCAGGCGGGTTGGCGATCGCAGTCGAGTACACCGAATTTGAGGGACGCTGCTGCCCGTCCACCGGTGGTCTTGGACGTAGTTTAAGGACCCGGGTCCAATTCAGGGTATTTAAATACCTTTTGAATACATCAGACTAGTTTTTATGTTGCTGGATTTGCCGATCTAGGAACTCAAAACAAACGCGGCCGTTTTAACTTTGGACGCATAGATTGACGAATCCAGCAACATAAAAACTAGTTTGATGTATTCAAAAGGTACTTAAATACACAATACAGTACGTAGCGGCCCCCTTTTTTAAATACCTGTCGTTAAATTTAAATAATCACGATTATTTAGCAGTGGCGCTAGTGTGCACGTTGATGGGCTCTTAATGCCGTGGGAATGAGCCTTAAGCCCCCATTCGCACGGCAGCTTTTTCAACGCGCGTTAAAAAAGCGTTTGAATGACACAAATAAATAACCATGTATGTATTCACACGACAGCGATGGCGCTTTTTATCAGGCGTTGTTGGATTTTCGACTTTAAGCCTTAGTCATTAAGTCGAATTTAGAGTGCGGACAGATTCAAGCACTTTTTTAACGCGCATTGAAAAAGCTGTCGAGCGAATGAGCCAAAGGTACAGCCCGAGCGTTTTAATTGTGTACATATTTAACTTACTCATGAGAGTCATGAGACTCATGAGCTAAAAGAATAAATAGGTAAGTAGTTCAAATGGGGTTGGCCGGTGGAAGTTTTTAGCAGATGGCGCCATCATAGCTTGCCCCGTCAATCCCTAGAATTATGTCAAATTTTTGTTTTTTTAATACCATGATGCCAGCCCTTTAAGCCAAATCTCATAGAAAAAGAGGCAAGCTATGATGGCGCCATCTATGCAAACCTTTGACAGTTGCCAACCTCATTAAGGAATTCCATTAATTACCTTCATATGCGGGACTTTCTTCGGCGACATAAGATTAACAGGCTGCTCGTAGATGTCATCTTTCAACTGCAATCAGATTTTTTTACATTAATCCGGCAATATAGGGAATATTAGGCAGCGTAGGTGGCACCACTAGCACATACAGTAAACAAATCTCATTGACATCATCAATGACACATCATGCGTCACTAGGTCAATCACATGGCCTACCGTGAAACACGACTATCGAAAGTTCTGTTTCTGCCTCTCTGTCACTTGCTTATTCGATCGATAGAGAGAGGCAGATAAAGAAATTTCGATTTTCGCGTTTCGCGGTCAGCAACATAAAAAGTATAAAAACTAGTTTGATGTATTCAAAAGGTACTTAAATACACAATACAGTACGTAGCGGCCCCCTTTTTGCAATATCTTTCGTTAAATTTAAATAATCACGATTATTTAGCTGTGGCGCTAGTGTGCACGTTGAAGGGCTCTTAAAAGAGATTTCAAATTTGTTATCAGGCCGATTCAAAAGACATTCAATTACATAAAATTAATCTTAAGGCGCTCTTATACTCGAGTTTTACGTTTTCAAGGGGGTGAAGCAGACGCAACGATAGAATAGGCAGGGGGGCACCCCGCGCGCCCCGCCGCACGATTCCCGCGCAACACGTCTACTTCCTTATTCTGTCGCCATCCGTATTCTGGTTTGTTAGTTCCGAAATTTTTTACGGAAATTTATATTGAATAAGGTTTATATGTTGACGAAATAAATAAAATTGAGATTGTTTATAGGCTAATTCGTATTTTGATGAGTATTTAATGAAATTTACAATGGTGGTGTAGTATAGATAATTATATGTAGAGTATTCCACAGTAAAATAATAAAAATCAATCATTTCTAATCACATTTAATTCCACGTTGTTTTATAATTCATGTAGTCTTGTGTGATATAATAAGCTTTAGAAATCGATACTTTTGGTTTCAATTGGCGTAAAGGACATTTTGGCGAAAATGAGTTATATATACACTTTCATTCAAAATTCCAAGCGCAAGTGTTATTTTAAATGTCAAACTTCTATGGAATTATGAGTGTAAATAATACTTGCACTGCGTGGGCTATCAAAATCGCCTAAAGACTTTTCTTAGTTTAACTCTGGTAACTATTCGGTCGTATCAATGTTACAATAGTATCTGAACGGTTGCTCCTTCTGTCTTATGATGACATAATGCTATAGCAGTTATGAAAATAAATACTGATCGAGTTGTTTACACATACACATAGGTTAGCAAACGTTTTGCTCACTGCAAAAGCTGCAGAACTCAGTCTATTTGAAAGAGCAGAAATATGGGGACCCCACTTGAGTTTAGAATCTAGAGTTATACCATGAAAAACTGTAGGTACTACCAATACCAACTAATCGTAATATGGAGCGCTTCAAAAATTGGCGAGCGTCCGACCTCCAACGCGTCCTTGGACCGCTTGGGACTGAGCGGCGAGATGGCAGCGGGGTCGCGAGTAAATGGTGCCGTGAATTCGTAAATTTTGAGTTTAAAGTTATATGTGTTACGAAATTAACAAGATTAAACCCGACGGACATTACATCATTACAGACGTTTATTTCGATGTGATTTTCAATACATAAAGTAGTATAATATTTAAATGAAATGAGTTTTAAGGTGGAAAATAAGGGTATGTTTGGATTTTCTTTCTATCGAGCGAAGTTTGTCCAATTATGTAACGAGTACCCGACGTACTTAGATAAAGGTCTTAAAAACAACATATATTTTTTTCATGTGTTTAATCTTTGCCGTTTCTTAATAAAATGGCATTAAAATTACGTTTCTAAGAGCTTACCGCGAATGGCCCAAAAAGAGGTACAACTCTGTTCTAAAAGTATATAGCGATAATTTAGTACCGGCCAGACGTCATGTTTCTCGGAAAAATCTTAACACCGCGAACTAGGATTTTCAACACACGGTACAGCGACATCTGGCGTGCAATTTGACAACTAAAATTAACTTCTTGCAAATAAACCTAAGAAATACATACAGAAGTTGGACAATGGTTATGGTTAATCAGAGAAGGGCATTAATCAAATTACCCCCTCCCCCCTTTATCACCGAAACTACTGGGTATAAAATTAAAAAAAATACACAAAATAGTAGGTAGAAATGTGCAGTCAAGCGTGAGTCGGACTTAATTACTTAAGTTTTTGAACCGAGCCATGGATACTTTAAGATTTCACTCACGTTTCACAATTCACATAAAAAGTATGTAGGTACATTGTTAAAAATTGTGTAATGTACGGAACCCTTGGAACGCGAATCCAACTCGCACTTGGCCGGTTTTTTTACATTAAATATTATTTATCGTTTCGTTAAGGCTCCTCTTCACGTTGGGCCAACGCCAACGCCAACGAGGGACGCAGTCATGCGGTAGAATGAGATAGCAATATCACTTGCTCCCTCTAACGCATAAATGCGTCCCTGGTTGGCGTTGGCCCAACGTGAAGAGGAGCCTTTAGGAGCGTTTCGCGAGTGAAGTACGACTGTAGGACTTTGACTATAATTTCTGAATTTTGTATTGCTTTAATGCAATGGGTTCCATATAGACATTTGATCCCAAAAACAAACCTGATCGATTGATACCATAAATGAAAATTTGTCATCTAGCCTATTGTGTACATCTCGAAGTCTTAAACTGACTATTCCATATCACCGCACTGGCTTTATTTCCAACTCTTTCGCCCTTCAGGCTGCTCGTCTTTGGAATGACCTCCCCCTTCCCTTAAGGCAAGCACAGAGCAAATTTTCTTTTAAAAGCAAGTTACGTAAACACCTCTCTAACTCGCTTAACGATAAATGATCCGCATTTTACTTATATTCTTGGGTACATAACAGAACATATTTATTTATATATGTATGTATGTAGGCATGTTTGTATATATATAGGTGTCTATTGCTATTATCTTTATATGTGTAGTTTATAATTAGAATATTGTTTAGAATAACCTGATTTGTGATTCATAATTCTTCTCGTTGTCTACAATCCTGCACTAAGTACAAGTTTTCTGATTGACCCAATGGTTGACTGGTAGAGAATGCCTTAAGGCATTAAGTCCGCCATTTGTATATTTTGTTATCGTGCAATAAAGTTTAAATAAATAAATAAAATTGTGTAGGTATGTACAGTCGCCATCAGATATATCGGAGCGGCCAAGGTGTTCACAATATCTGAGCACGCACTCTAACGCTTTGAAAATAGAGGCGTGTTCAGATATTTGTGAGCGCCTTGGCCGCTCCGATATATATGATGGCGACTGTACACATAGTTATAGAGTTGACAGTTAGAAGTATGACCACCTAAACCTATACTGTGACTTCTTGATAATCTGACTTGGCAGTTGGCATGAGCCAATAGTTTTCAATAATTTTTGAGCCATTTGTTCTAGTAGTCCCAATTGAGAAATGTATGCCTTGTGTGGTAATTACAGTGAACGCATATATTTAGTATGGAAACCGCCTTTAGGAACATTACCGTTCAAATTCTCGGGCCAAATTAGCACACATACAAAATTACGCCTACATTTAAATAAGACGACGCGTTTACAGAGCCTGTAATCAAAGCTGGTAAACAAAATAATAGTCATCTTTATTACACTAATGGTACATAGCTAAGTGTAGATGAAATGCATATAATGTCAATAACTACCAATCAGCGACATTAATCCGCTAATAACCTTCTTGTTGTACGTACTGGCCGCTGAGAGTTTGCGGTTCATATTTGATTAGAATAATGACTTGGACAGGGATAGGTTTATGCCATACATTGAAGAACCAGTCAAATAATTCACGTATAATAATTTAATGCAGATTAAAAGATAACTAGTTAAAACTCAACATAAGTAAATATATCATTGTTGTGTAAATGTATTCCGCTATAATAAGTATTTTGTATATTTTATTATAAATTTGTATGGCAGTGCGAAGTCACGTTCAGGTATAGTCTGTCCGTTTTTCTAAGATCAAGTACGCCATTGTAAATGTATGGTAAACTTGATCTTAGAATTCGGACTGGCTATACAGCCTGCAAAATTTACATGGGTACACGAATCGGGTCAAAAATCGCTTGAGAGAGAACCGACATATATGTGACGGTAGAGGGTGGATTCGAATGATCAACATTTTCAGATAATGTGTGTATTTGTTAAATTAATTCAGTGGAAGTGTATCTACATATAGGAGACCGGGTATGATTATCTCACGAGTTATATCTCATGAATAGAACATATTCTAGATATCTTTCCAGGCATCCACTTAATTTCATGTCTCTCTAATTGGACAGCTTTTTTCCATAGTTCTCTGCGAATAGCATCTTGTGGGAATCTGAATGGAAAGTAATGTAAAATGATAATATCAAATTTGATTATGAATTTGAAAGAATGAGGTAGTTTTTTTACAGCTCCGTCTCATGAAATAAAAAAGGAAAATACAAATCTGTAAGAAAGAATTCATTACCTACTACATTTATAATTATATAGAAAATACCTAAACCAAGCACAAGTTAATAAAATAGTCTACTTCATTTGGCATAACACCATCCCTATTATCCTTGCAATTTAAAAAGTCGTATGTTGTTATGAAAGTCGTATGCAGTTGTTACGTTTTAGCTTAGCACGATAGTATTGAAAACAAATCGTCATGTTTATTTCAAATTTTACTGAAGTTATCTGTTTACTACAAGTGAAAAGTGATTCCACTATCCTTGGTATGAACTAAAATAACTCCTGCACCACTTCACGACACATGAAGACATTTTTAATTACAAAAAAACGTTGTTTTTATAAATCAATTTAGCCATCCGTCACTGACTGTCATCTCGGACGAACTGAAGTTGCGAATCGAATAGTTTGTAAGCACCGCCTACAATCGAATAGTTTACGTTGGGTCATAACTGAGCGGACAGAATACTTCCATGTATATCAGTTCGCTGGGTAATTATTACTTACGTTGTGAAAATTAAATCCGAAGCTGGGCTCAGGGTCCGCGCACGCCGCGCTCAGCAACTGTAACAAACAATACATTACCAGGGGTGCGACACTCCTCCCTTCGGGCAAACTCGGCTCCGTTCGGCTCAGCATTGCTCCGAGCAATTATTAGGGTTGAGACAACTTGACGTCCCTTTGCCTGCACGACCACAGATAAGGTAATGGCTTGAGTTTTGACAACCCTAAATAGCCGAAAGGGATAGCGCCATGTATTAGAAAGGGACAGCATGATTCGACACTGAGCCGCTGTCAAATTTCGGTTTTGTAGGAAGTTTTCTTTTCTGTACGCTAGTACTATTATTTTATTCTGTGTCCAAAGCAGGGCTGCTACCTGCCACATTGCCTACGCTGGACAAAAACCTAAAATGTTATAGTAAAATCGCGTTTTTAATTCGGACATGTTATAAGAAACTTATTGGAAAGCTATAAAAAATTGTACATTATCCTGAAACAAAGCCCACTCACTTTTCTTAAGGGCTCCAGACATATAGGGTGTCCCAGAATTCGACGTCAAGCCGTAAACGGATGATAGACCAAGTCATAACAGTTATCATAAAAATACAAAAAAAAATCCAACTCATGTTCTTTAAAAATTATGGTCACTTTAAAAATTCACTAAAAAATCCACACCCTGTAATTATTCAAGATTACACAATAATAAAAAAATTAGAATAAATGATGGAATTTGTAGTAACAAGAGTTAAAGAACCATTACAGGGTGTGGATTTTTTAGTGAATTTTTAAAGTGACCATAATTTTTAAAAAACATGAGTTGGATTTTTTTTTTGTATTTTTATGATAACTGTTATGACTTGGTCTATCATCCGTTTACGGCTTGACGTCGAATTCTGGGATACCCTGTATACATACTTATCTTGAGAAGCTTGGATGGATAGTTGGACCGTGATCATAGTTTATTCAACACAAGTATAAGTGCTTTCGAATTACTAAGGTATTTTAGTTTTCTTACCAGCAGCCCACAAAACGTTAAGAACATGTCTTCGAGCCAGCCTCTGGCAGCGAATGACTATGTTACAGTTAGCAAGAATTAGTCAAGTTTTCCTAATTGATCGTTAGTTTTAATTAATTGGGATTGTTAGATTGATAAGTCTTTGACGATAAAAAATACTGCATAAGTTTTATTAACCAGTAAAGGCTTGGTCATATGGGATACACATATGTATGGTACTAGGTTAGAGCACCAATGGTGTGGGTCAAATCTTGAATGCTATATTTGACCCACTTCCCGATTTCCGATTGAGCTGAAATTTTGCATACATATGTGGGATGACAATGCAATATTATGATGACATGGAGCTGATCTGATGATGGAAACAGGATATGGCCATGGGAATTCATCAGCCTGCTTCCATTCACTACCACTATGTGGCTGGTGTTCTCACGTGCCCTCAATGTGCGCAGGGGTTCACCTCAAAGATCGGCTACGTCAGCCATATTCGGGCGCACGAGCGCCGTGCTAACTAGGAGTCGAAGTGGTCGCCTTGGCCGAAATCGGCCGTAAGGATCATCATCATTAAAATTGGTTCTAATGATTATACTTGATAAATACATTTTACTTGTTGATAATAATTGGGGTAATTGAACTGACGTTAGCGGTAAATAGATAAAAAAAAAAATAGATAAATCCAAAACGTGAAATTAGAATATTAAATATCAGATTTTTTCATTTAAATCTGCTGTCTATTCAGAGTCAATTCTAAAGGCAAAAGACAAGAAAAGTAAATTTATTCGTTTAGCAATTCTAATTGTTAAGAATCGGCAATGAAAACAAATAAACAATACTTACAAATAATTTTGAAGCGTTGTTTCATTGGTAAGTATCAGAATAATATTTTCTATTATGCCCAGAGCCGAGTATGGCGTAGAATATTTAAATTTTTGAGTGGAGGCTAGAGAAGACAGCAGTAAGAAATGTTTATCAAAGTTATTAGGCATTTCAATATATTATTTTCAGTAAATATTTGAAATAAACGTATAGACACCAGACACAAATAAATAACAAAGATGAATGGCCATAGACATTTTTAGTTGACACTTATGTTTTTTAGCGTTGTAACACTTGTAGCTTAGCTTTATCGATTTTTAGCCAAGTTTACTTTTTGGAGACTTGGCATTAATATGTTCGATAGTGAATGGCCCAATTTATTCCTAGTTTATGGTTTGCGAAACGTCATCACTACAAGTATTCTTTATCTGTGACAGTATGTCTCCTAGTGTCATGTCATATGAAATGTATAAATTTCTCTTCTAAAGTGAATTGTAATATATATTCAGACTCTAATATTTATTTATAAATTATTACCAAGTTCGTTTAAGTCGTGGCTACGCGCCGACGATTTCCAGTAAGTTTTTTACCATTTAATTTTAGGTTATGTCGACGCAGATACAATTTTGTTCCATATAATCTGTTTTAAGTCAATATTTGATTGCTGATTTGCGCGTTATCCATCAGATAGCGGCGTATTTAATTCTCCTTGGTTACAGATTTCTTGATATAGATATTTATCTGCAGTGTTCGCAACTTTTAAGTATATGTATTGATTTAGGTTTTTGCGGATTCCGCGTCTAACTTATTGTTCTGACACTACTTTCAGTCAGTTTTGTGAAATGCTGACGACACTATTTAAATAGTACATTCTATCTTCATTCAAGTTAGTTTTACTCATTCTTAGATTTATTTTAGTTTATAATTTGTATGTTTAATCTGTTTAACCACTGTCTGTTGTTCCTATAAATACATATTTGGAGAGTTTGCATTGCACAATACTCAAGTACTTTTGATCATCTTACTTTTTATCATTGATAAAATAACTTTTTATTTCATCAATGGTAGTAAATCGTTTGATAATTATATTATAATGCACACAACTCGATGTTGTAGTCATCAATTTCATCGTCTTACTATTAATAGTACTTAAATCAATCTATGATAGTATCAATCATGGTAAATGTTTGACAATATCTACAGTAGCGATTTATTTATTAAAACTAAATTAAATAAACAAAAACCAACATAATAAAACTTAATACTAAATACCTACATGCACAAAATTTACCCTAAGGCCCATTAGGCCCGGTGACAAAAAATTTGGTGCGGTAAATTGTGACAAAAAATTTGCTGATGATAACAAGAAATAACATAAAATGTTGTTAATATGATGTGTACTGCAGAAGGGGGTGCGGCAAAGACTGCTAATCCACCACTGAATTTAATTAATTTAATGATAATGACCAGGGTCTGTCAAAAAAAAACCGGCCAAGTGCAAGTCGGACTTCAAATAGGTTTACCTGTCATCTATAGGTAAAGAAATATTTTGTGTATTTTTTTTCAAAATTTAGACCCAGTAATTTTGGAGATAAAGGTGGGGGGAGGGGGGTTAGTCATTTGGCCTCCATGTTTAAAATTCATTTGTTTATGTAAGATGTCCGTCTTTGGGTCAGAAATTTATATATGTGTACCAAATTGCAATTTAATTGGTCCAGTACTTTTCGAGAAAATGGGCTGTGACAGACAGACAGACAGATAGACGCACGAGTGATCCTATACGGGTTCCGTTTTTTTCGTTTTGAGGTACGGAACCCTAAAAATAACAACAAAATAACCCTTTGGATGACAGATGTAAATTAGAGTTTCACAATATCCTTCTTACTAACATATTTATTTTCTTGAAATATAATGAAACAAGTACTTCTCTGATAATAAAAATAACAAAAACGCATGAAATAAAGGCTATTACTATTACTAATAGAAATGGAAATATCCATATTGCGTATTGCAATTGTTTTGTGGTTCCCTTTATTAACCACAACAGAACCATAACGGGGGTCACCTTATCAAATAATGTTATGGTCTTAAGGCCTGTTCACACATGCGAACTGTAATAATGCAGCGCACGTAAGGCACACGCAGCCCGTGTGCCTTTATGGTAAACCTGGGGCTCCATTCAGCAAAAGATACCTTTCATGTATTGCTCCTGCCTCCACAGGTCCTCAAAAGTTTTGACACATTTTGTTTATAAAGCTTAGAATATGTTTGTGACGTTCCACGACGAAAGGTACCTTATGGCGGTCGGCGCTTATGCCATTATTATCGGCACCCCAATACTAATGCGGTACTACGCGACGTAAGCGCCGATCGCCATAAGGTACCTTTCGTTGTGGAACGTCACATTTAAAGGTGGAAAAATTACTGTCCTGGGTCAGACTTGACTCACGGCCTCTGGATCGATACTCCAGCGCTCTGAGCCACCAAGACCTGACGACCGGTCTGGCCTAGTGGGTAGTGACCCTGCCTGCGAAGCCGATGGTCCTGGGTTCGAATCCCAGTAAGGGCATTAATTTGTATGATGATACAGATATTTGTTCCTGAGTCATGGGTGTTTTCTATGTATTTAAGTATTTGTATAATATATATATCGTTGTCTGAGTACCCACAACACAAGCCTTCTTGAGCTTACTGTGGAACTTAGTCAATCTGTGTAAGAATGTCAAAAAAAAAAAAAAAAAAAAAAAAAAAAAAAAAAAAAAAAAAAAAAAAAAAAAAAAAAAAAAAAAGACCTCATCCATAGCCAGCAAATCTTTCCACCAAAAATTATGGGTCAAGGGGACCCTAGCGACATCTATTGTAAGACCCGTACCGTGTACCGTGTATTAGTGTTTATTGCTGATTTATCGCTTTTAAGTAATATGCTCACCTGACTGCTGAGTTTCTCAAGGGACTGCAGTATGAGGTTCTACAAAAAAGGAGTAATAAATAATAATACAAGTCTAGCGAGAAAGCAAATTAACTGTGATAAAATGTATGATGGAAACAATTTGCAGAGATCTGTGTCAAGTAGCGCAATATGCAATAAAATCGTTTTAAGTGGATTCTACTATATTCATATTGATCATCACATAAATGTTACTTTATAGGGCCGTCAGGTTCTCAAATCGCACGCAAGTAACATTATAATCGTAAATATCGTAATTTTAATTGGTGATTAATTGATTATATTTCCGTAATTTGTTTTGTAATTTTCGAAGAACGTTTTGATTAAAGTTGCAAGGTTATTCTTTCTTCGGACGCCTTTTGTACGCTATTTTACCCTCTTGTAAATTTCCTTCTTAAATGGATGTATCAGATGTATGCATCAAAATCTTTAAATTTGAAAAAGACGGCAAATAACGTTTTAGTAATAAAAATACGGTAAAATTAAAAACACATTTCCTATTTTTTTTTAATTCTTTATCATCAGGGATCATCATTTGACGCGACACATAATACATGTGTGAAAATAATGTAATATTACAAGTTTTCTCAGTTCGTAATGTTTTTGATCAAGGTCACGTTTTCGTTTTCTCGAACGCCCTCTGCTGTCCGCTTACGCTAGAGGACATCGCGACATTGAAGCGACATTGCGCTATCTCCTCACACACGACCCCTGACCCCAGGGGTCGAGTCAGGAAGTCTAATCTTCGGAGTATAATATACTGACCATGGGGCTTTAAATCCAGGGCTTGATTTTGCTCGCTAAACTGAGCTACTTTTACTGTGGGACCAACCCTAAAATCGGGGAAAATTTTTTGGCTTTTCCATAGAAAACGTCGATATCTGATCAGCCAAAATATATGAAACAGTAAAAAAAATTTCCGGGATTTCGGGGTTGGTGACATAATAAAAGTAGCTCAGTTTAGCGAGTAGAATCGAGTCCTGGATTTAAAGCCCCATGGTCAGACACACCCTGTAGATAAATGCACAGTTTCTGAAGAAAGCTTGGAATACCTTTGTCAACTTTTAGGGTTTGTTGATGACATTGGATTGGAGTGACTTTGCGCTGTCTCTTCACGCACGACCCCTGACCCCAGGGGTCGAGTCAGGAAGTCTAATCTTCAGAGTACGATATAGAGATAGATGCTCGGTTTCTGAAGAAAGCTTGGAATACCTTTTTCAACTTTTAGGGTTTGTTGATGACATTGAAGTGACATTGCGCTATCTCCTCACCCACGACCCTCGACCCCAGGAGTCGAGTCAGGAAGACTAATCTTCAGAGTACGATATAGAGCTCGATACACGGTTTCTGAAGAAATTTTGGAATTTCTTTGTCAACTTTTAGGGTTTGTTGATGACATTGAAGCGACATTGCGCTATCTCACGCACGACCCCTGACCCCAAGGGTCGAGTCAGGAAGTCTAATCTTCAGAGTATGATATAGATAAATGCACGGTTTCTGAAGAAAGCTTGGAATACCTTTGTCAACTTTTAGGGTTTGTTGATGACATTGAAGCGACATTGCGCTATCTCACGCACGACCCCTGACCCCAGGGGTCGAGTCAGGAAGTCTAATCTTCGAGTATGATATAGATAAATGTGCATTTATCTATATCATACTCGAAGATTAGACTTCCTGACTCGATTTCTGAAGAAAGCTTGGAATACCTTTGTCAACTTTTAGGGTTTGTTGATGAGATTGGAGCGACTTTGCGTTGTGTTCCAACTTCCGACCCCGTAGGTCGACACTGATTTAAACTTTCCCCATTTTTACACATTTTTAATTACGATAATATTAAAATTATGTTCCTCCGACGTGTCAAGGACGGTATTGTCCCCGTGGTCTCGGTAAATAACAAGTGTGAATTATATACCTACTAGATGAGAACCCGGCTTCGCTCGGGTATAATAAAAGATAATACTCATTTTGGATTAAATAATTATTTCATTTTAGACTAAACGTTTATCAAGGCGGCGGTTACCTATCCCATCTCCGAAAACTTTATACTTATGCGTTTATTAAAACCTCGATCTTTCCCCTTTTTAGTTGACCTTAATAATAATGTTTGCCCGAAGAATCATTGCCAACATTTTGGAGAGCCCGGTTTATTGCAGGTTTAGTTCGAAAATGATTTAAAATGATTTTTTTTGCATTTCTATAGTGATTATAGTAACCTCTATAGTGATTATAGTAACTGATATTTAAATAACCGGACCTAACCTAACCGGACCTAACGTAATCGTTTTTTGTAAATTTTTGCCCCCCCCCCCCCCCCCTAAAATCATCCAAAAATTCGAAAATTCTTCGAATGACCCCGTTTCCTCCTACGTCATGCTACCATCATCCGATGTCCCGACCCCCCCCCCTAATTTGAAATGACGTAATTTATGAATAGCCCCTAACGGCCTAACCCACTTTTCAATCTCAAAGGACGGAACCCAAATTTCATAATTTCATGCACCCATCCAACCAACCCAAAGTGGGTTAGGTTAAATAACCTTTTTTTTTTTACGTGGAGTAATGCATTTAGGCATTCCGCCTAGCCGGGGAACTAGGACGGATATGTCGGACTCGTGGCCAAGGGGCCAAATACCGACTAAACCCTCCACGGTATGCCCGTCTCGCAGCAATAGTGACGGTGAACACGGAATCGCAGAGCATTCTACCGCGAACACCGCCTGCTGCCGACAGCCGAGGCTGTCCCCTCCTTGGACCCGAAGGCCCTGGAGCCGAAGCTCCCCCTCTCGAAGGAAGTATGCAGGGCGACACCACACACTGATCCCTCATGACAACCTCCACGCCGGGAGGAGATGGAAAAACCCCGGGTTCCACCTCCTCAGGTTGTCTTAGCGATTTTTATAGAGGTGGTCATCCTCGTGGCCACCATGCCGGCGCCGGCCAGCAGTGGCAACCCCCCCGGCCGTCATCATAGGCCCTCTGCCTAGACGGTTACGGGGACCGCAGTTTTATACAGGTCAGCGGCATTCCTGTGCCCTCACGCGCCCAAAGGCGCCCGGCCCGAAGGCCCCATCCGCGACCGTAGCCGCCCGGCCCGAAGGCCCCTTCCAGCACACACTCGGGTGAACTCTCCCTAATTGAGAGGACACCCTGTGCGGAACCCCCTCAACCCCCCCACGACAGGACATTGGCAGCACCGGTAAGGAATCACTTGAAAATCAAGAGATTATTTACCGTTGCCCCCGAGGTGCACCGTCCAAGAACCCTTCCCTTACCCCCGGATCAATTAGATCAAGAGGAATGAGAAGGGACCTGGCGCTCTGGGAGGTTTCCTGTCCGTAGCACCCCAGGTTAAATAACCTGACCTAACCTCACCCACTTTTCTGTTAGGAGTTTGGTTCTATAAGGATCGCAGTTCCAACCTAACCTAACCCCCTTTTCTGGTAGCAGTTCGGTTCTGTAAGGATCGTAGTTCTAACCTAACCTAAACCATTTTTATGGTAACAGTTCAGTTCTTCAAGGATTGCAGTTCAAACCTAACCTAACCCACTTTTCTGGTCGTAGTTCTGTTCTGTAAAGGCAGCAGTTCTAACCTAACCTGCTTACTTGTTGCATTTCGGTTCTGTACCTCTCACCTAAGGGGCTGTCCTTAAATTACGTCATCGTATTTGACCATTTTTGAATTTTTGACCCCCCCTCCCCCTAAAATCATCCAAAAATCATGCTTCGAATGACCCCGTTTCCTCCTACGTCATGCTAGCATCATCCGATGTCCAGACCCTCCCCCTTATTTGAAATGACGAAATTTATGAATAGCCCCTAACGGACTAACCCACTTTTCCATCTCAAAGGAGGGAACCCAAATTTCATGCACCCATCATGGCACTAAAATGTCAGTATGGAAGTTGTGAGTACAATTTCATCTCAATTCACCTGACGATTTATAAAAAGACATGCTGACGTTATTTTTATTTATTTTTACTTGAATTTACAAAAAATATATCTTATATAAAAATAGTACAATTTACTACAACAATCAGTCTTTTGCAATTAAATACATATAAATAAACGAATTAAACTAAGTATATCATATAAAGTTAGCCTTTCACAAAACCAAGTATAGTAAGGCTATGAGGTATTCCACCAAAGATTAGCAAGGACCATGATTCTATCAGAGATGTGCAAGGATGCGTAGAGAGGTAGATTTGTTTCTTTAGAGTGAATATTAGAATTACTTCAATTACCTATCCTCACTCAGCGCAGTCCTGGAGGACAATTTGTATTGGTTCTTACAAACACATTCCTCGCTATGCATCCCCACATCCCAGAAGAAACCACAGCTTTACCATCTGTCAAACACATTCTTCTCAAAACATTTTTTTGTTTCAAAATGTCTAAAACTTGAAATGACTTACAATTTAAACATTAAAGTTTTTATTTGAATTTTAATTTTGGATTTTCTCCCCTTAATACAAATTTGAAAAGAACTGAACCTAGTTAATACATTTTCATCATTTGAGTGGTCTTCGGGCCGTGATGTTTAACTTTGTTTTATAATACCGTCCTGCTCTTCGTCTCCTTTTAAAGTGACATAATTAATTCCTTCAGCATTTATGTCAAGCTGTTGTAACAACTTCTTCTGTACCTCCTTGTCCCTTATACCACATACTAAGCGATCCCGCAGTGTTCGATCCAAATCTTTAAAGTTACAGTCGATGCTCAATTTCCTCAATTGTGCTATGAAATCCCTAATCTTTTCCCCCTCCTCTTGATACTTTGTATGAAATTTATAAGACTGGATAATTTCATTTGGCTTCGGGTGGAAATGACTATTCAACTTACTAACAATTGTTGTAAAGGTAACCTCACTTATTTTAGTTGGTGCTATCAGTGATATAATCAGATCATACAAGTCGGGACCACACACAGCTAATAAATTAGCTTTCTTTTTACTATCATCTTCAATCTCACCTGCCTGCAGACAGAAAGTAAACCGTTCTATGTAATTTTTCCAGCAGCCATGTGCCACATCAAACTCCCCAAATTTGATGCCCATTTTGCACAGTGATTCCTACTCCTATGCGTTTTTCACTCAAATCACACACTTAACACTGTAATTGCACACTATTGTCCTAGTTTTTCTCGTCGCCACTAATATAACTCACGGTTAGGGGTCCAGGCACATGCTCTAGTCCAGGTTCGCGATGACAGACTGCATTTTCACAAGTACCCCACTTTTTACACAAATGTCAAAACCTACCCTCATTGTCTATACATAACAATAAGTGACCTTAAATAAAAATAAAATACCTAATGTAATAAATACTTGTCCATAAGAAACAAAACTTTGTGCATATAATTATCATTATACATACCGGAAAGTCATCAAAAAAATCCAGAGAGCTCTTCGATACAGAAGCAAATGATTTTGAGATTTCGGATGCTGTAGTGTGGATGTATTTTTTTTTATCTCCACAACCTTATTAATCCACATTTGTCTTGCAGTCTTCTGGCTACAGCATTCAAAATACTTGAAACTATCTGCAAAAAATGAATATTGTATGGGTATATAAATACAGATTTTAAAAGTATAACTGGAACTGGAAGGGAGGATTAGAGCCACTTGCACCATCCCACTAACCCGGGGTTAAGCATTTAAACCGTGAAGGCAGGCGTGGCTCACTCCGTGATTTCGTCGCTTTGCTACAGGTAGCTAAAAGTACATCCGTTCCGCCCTAATTTTGGGGAAAGCCATAAGCCGTGCGTGGCGCTGTCGCCACCTAGCGGCCATATCTGTGCTGATCGTAACAGACACGTTTTGTTAGAGAGTGAGTCTTCTGCATCTAGTACTATTATTTATTCTGTCGTGAAGGCCCACTTGCACCATCTCAATATCCCGGGGCTAAGCGGTCAAACCGTTAACCCAATGTCAAATTGTACTGGTAATCATGGTAACTCCAGGTTTAACCGGTTAACCCCAGGTTAGTGGAATGGTGCAACTGAGCCTAACAGTGTCAAACTGTACTGGTAACCATGGTAACTTAACTCCAGGTTTAACCGCTCAACCCGGCCTAACCCGGGATAGTGAAATGGTGCAAGGAATAATTTCACATTTTTTTTGGGTAATAGAAAGAGTTTATACATATTAAGTAGCTACATAAAATAATAATAATGATTCATGGATACATGTGTGTGGACACAGCACATTAAAGTTCAATTTAGATTTAATCTTAGGAAAAGCACTTACCAAGATTTATATGACTTATATTTATATCACATTATATGTATGCATCTGCTGCATATTATATTTGCAAGTACTTTGTGTACAGTCGGCAAAGCTATTAGCTTGGTATGGTACCCCTGTATAAACATTTGTATGCAGAATGCTAAGCTAATTTTTGCTGATGGTACCTGGCAAATATTTTACCGTGACAATAGTTACATACAGTAAATAAATCTTTACGAACCGCCCTTCGTTGCATTGTTTTTCAGCGTTTGTGGCAAGGTTTGTTCAGGTAACAAAATTATTTGTCAACAACATGACAACAATAATAAAAGATTGAAACAATTATGTCGGTCAAAGATACTCACGATTTTCGGCATAGGTTTGTTTTACGCGGCGGTGCCGTGTCATCGTTAGTAAGTATAGTCCTCCTCCTCCTCATCGTTTTCGATGACGGCGACCCCAAATAAATCGTTGACGTTGTCTAGCGTGAACCCTGGCTGGCCAGGCCGAACTTGGCCTTTAATAGGTACTCTATTGCACGCGTGACAATAAAGTTGGCTAGCTGCGTCGAGCGTGTACACGTAGGAGGGCTTAGGTTAGTCACAAACAGAGACCCTTTACTGAAAATTAAACTTAATTTCAGACTGGTAAAGCACAAACTTTTGGTTTTACCATGGTTTTACCCGTCAATCAATGCACAATACAAATGATTGTGTGTCATCTGTCACCAGTGTCATCTTACACTGACAGTAGTCGTTTTTTTTAAATAGGCTTACCCACACTCTCACCAGCAATCTGTCCAACATGCATGACGGACGTAAAAATATTTACAATTTCTGAACGAAACCATAGAGCTGTCAAATGTCAACCAACAAATTGAGCCTTTAGTATTGTTTGTCGAAATTTTTTCACTTTTAAATGCAAAATACTCGACAATATGAATTTTGCGGATACATGTTCTCGATTCAAAAGTGATATTTTTTCAAGCTCTTTCGATTGAGCATAATTTCATTTAGGTCTACCGTTAAACCGGCTCGCGTTTATATATAAAGACTAGATGAAAACCCGGCTTCGCTCGGGTAAAATAAATTATAATAATAGGTACTAATTTTGAATTGAGTAATTATTTACTTTAAGACTTCAAACCTTCATCAAGGCAGTTACATACCTATCTCATCTCCGATAACTTTAAATCCATAACATACAGTTTAACTGGTTTACTAATATGTGGCCGAAAATTGTATGGCAAATGATCACTTCCCAAACTATTTTTCCCATAGTATCATTTGGCAAAACTATCAGATGGCAAACCAATGTTTCGCATATATAACATGTCGCAAATGATTATTTACAATATTATTGTATGGCAAAATATTTAGTTGGTCATGTTTCAAAATGTCTTTTATTGTTATGTCGAATGTATTGATAGGCATAAATTATTTTTCGCCTAATATTGTGATGCATACTACTAAATACCCTAATAATATAGTACTCAACTACTCATGGTACAAATTACAGTAGCATTTTATTTCGTTACGTAGGTAGTTTTTTCGAGATGTGCAGTTCAATGATGGAGGTAGTAATTTTGTTTACTACATTTCTGGCAACAGTTTGTTTTCGTGGGGTCGCAATTCTTACCTAACCTAACCCACTTTTCTGGCAACAGTTCGTTTTCTTGGGGGTCGCAGTTCTAACCTAACCTAACCCACCTTTCAGGCAACAGTTTGTTTTCGTGGGGTCGCAGTTCTGACCTAACCTAACCCACTTTTCTGGCAACAGCTCGTTTTCTTGGGGGTTGCTGTTCTAACCTAACCTAACCCACTTTTCTGGCAACAGTTCGTTTTCTTGGGGGTTGCAGTTCTAATCTAACCTAACCCACTTTTCTGGCAACAGTTCGTTTTCTTGGGGGTGGCAGTTCTAACCTAACCTAACCCACCTTTCAGGCAACAGTTTGTTTTCGTAGGGTCGCAGTTCTAACCTAACCTAACCCACTTTTCTGCCAACAGTTCGTTTTCTTGGGGTCGCAGTTCTAATCTAACCTAACCCACCTTTCAGGCAACAGTTTGTTTTCGTGGGGACGCAGTTCTAACCTAACCTAAGCCACTTTTCTGGCAACAGTTCGTTTTCTTCGGGGTTGCAGTTCTAACCTAACCTAACCCACTTTTCTGGCAACAGTTCGTTTTCTTGGGGGTCGCAGTTCTAACCTAACCCACCTTTCAGGCAACAGTTTGTTTTCGTGGGGTCGCAGTTCTAACCTAACCTAACCCACTTTTCTGGCAACAGTTCGTTTTCTCGGGGGTCGCAGTTCTAACCTAACCTAACCCACCTTTCAGGTAACAGTTTGTTTTCGTGGGGTCGCAGTTCTAACCTAACCTTACCCACTTTTCTGGCAACAGTTTGTTTTCGTGGGATCGCAGTTCTAACGTAACCTAACCCACTTTTCTGGCAACAGTTCGTTTTCTCGGGAGTCGCAGTTCTAACCTAACCCACCTTTGAGGCAACAGTTTGTTTTCGTGGGGTCGCAGTTCTAACCTAACCTAACCCACTTTTCTGGCAACAGTTCGTTTTCTTGGGGATTGCAGTCATCTAACCTAAAACATGTTGGTACAGTCATCAAATCTATTAGCGTAGTGGCACCCGTCCATGGAAATATGTAGATACGTTTGTTAAAAAAAAAGCCACCAACAGGTCAAATAGCCATCAAAATATATTATGAAAAGTAAGTATAAATAAAGCAAACGTTTTTTGACAATTAAGAGTTAGCTAAGTTGAAACATTTGCTCAGTGACTATTTGTCTTAATGAATTTTGGTAAATCAATAAATATCTTGTATCTTGTATCTTGGTAAAATGAACATCTACTAAATAAAATTGTGATCAAATAAAAAGTATGCGAAGTTTCAATTTTGGCAAACGTTATTTATTTATTTTATTTATTTATTAAACTTTACACATAAATTAACAGAATGACACCAAAGCACTTATGTGGTATATTACATTATAATATTAAAATTCTAAAAATTATGTAACAATAAATAGTTAGGTATAATAAAACATTTGCTTAGTGACTATTTTTCTAATTAAATCGTGGTAAAATGAACATCTGCTAAATAAAATTGTAGTCAAATAAAAATTATGCTAAATAATAATATGCTAAGCATTGGTTTGCCAACTAAAAGTACTGCAATAAGTTGGTTGGGAAGTGAAATTAGGCGAAAAATATTTCGGCGAGATGGCAGTACACCAGTTTAACTCTAAACGTACTATTCCGATATATCTTAAAACAAATATGTATGTAATAAAAAACCGGGCAAGTGCGAGTCGGACTCGCGCACGAAGGGTTCCGTGCCATAATGCAAAAAAAAAACAAAAGAAAGCTAAATAAAAAACGGTCACCCATCCAAGTACTGACCACTCCCGACGTTGCTTAACTTTGGTCAAAAATCACGTTTGTTGTATGGGAGCCCCATTTAAATCTTTATGTTATTTTGTTTTTAGTATTTGTTGTTATAGCGGCAACAGAAATAAAACATCTGTGAAAATTTCAACTGTCTAGCTATCACGGTTCGTGAGATACAGCCTGGTGACAGACAGACGGACAGACGGACGGACGGACGGACGTTTTACCCTTTGGGTACGGAACCCTAAAAAACCTAATCTAACCCACGTTAGGTTTTTTAGGGAAAGGGAAAGGTGAAATTTTCACAGATGTTTTATTTCTGTTGCCGCTATAACAACAAATACTAAAAACAAAATAACATAAAGATTTAAATGGGGCTCCCGGTGTACTGCCATCTCGCCGAAATATTTTTCGCCTAATTTCACTTCCCAACCAACTTATTGCAGTACTTTTAGTTGGCAAACCAATGCTTAGCATATTATTATTTAGCATAATTTTTATTTGACTACAATTTTATTTAGCAGATGTTCATTTTACCACGATTTAATTAGAAAAATAGTCACTAAGCAAATGTTTTATTATACCTAACTATTTATTGTTACATAATTTTTAGAATTTTAATATTATAATGTAATATACCACATAAGTGCTTTGGTGTCATTCTGTTAATTTATGTGTAAAGTTTAATAAATAAATAAAATAAATAAATAACGTTTGCCAAAATTGAAACTTCGCATACTTTTTATTTGATCACAATTTTATTTAGTAGATGTTCATTTTACCAAGATACAAGATACAAGATATTTATTGATTTACCAAAATTCATTAAGACAAATAGTCACTGAGCAAATGTTTCAACTTAGCTAACTCTTAATTGTCAAAAAACGTTTGCTTTATTTATACTTACTTTTCATAATATATTTTGATGGCTATTTGACCTGTTGGTGGCTTTTTTTTTAACAAACGTATCTACATATTTCCATGGACGGGTGCCACTACGCTAATAGATTTGATGACTGTACCAACATGTTTTAGGTTAGATGACTGCAATCCCCAAGAAAACGAACTGTTGCCAGAAAAGTGGGTTAGGTTAGGTTAGAACTGCGACCCCACGAAAACAAACTGTTGCCTCAAAGGTGGGTTAGGTTAGAACTGCGACTCCCGAGAAAACGAACTGTTGCCAGAAAAGTGGGTTAGGTTACGTTAGAACTGCGATCCCACGAAAACAAACTGTTGCCAGAAAAGTGGGTAAGGTTAGGTTAGAACTGCGACCCCACGAAAACAAACTGTTACCTGAAAGGTGGGTTAGGTTAGGTTAGAACTGCGACCCCCGAGAAAACGAACTGTTGCCAGAAAAGTGGGTTAGGTTAGGTTAGAACTGCGACCCCACGAAAACAAACTGTTGCCTGAAAGGTGGGTTAGGTTAGAACTGCGACCCCCAAGAAAACGAACTGTTGCCAGAAAAGTGGGTTAGGTTAGGTTAGAACTGCAACCCCGAAGAAAACGAACTGTTGCCAGAAAAGTGGCTTAGGTTAGGTTAGAACTGCGTCCCCACGAAAACAAACTGTTGCCTGAAAGGTGGGTTAGGTTAGATTAGAACTGCGACCCCAAGAAAACGAACTGTTGGCAGAAAAGTGGGTTAGGTTAGGTTAGAACTGCGACCCTACGAAAACAAACTGTTGCCTGAAAGGTGGGTTAGGTTAGGTTAGAACTGCCACCCCCAAGAAAACGAACTGTTGCCAGAAAAGTGGGTTAGGTTAGATTAGAACTGCAACCCCCAAGAAAACGAACTGTTGCCAGAAAAGTGGGTTAGGTTAGGTTAGAACAGCAACCCCCAAGAAAACGAGCTGTTGCCAGAAAAGTGGGTTAGGTTAGGTCAGAACTGCGACCCCACGAAAACAAACTGTTGCCTGAAAGGTGGGTTAGGTTAGGTTAGAACTGCGACCCCCAAGAAAACGAACTGTTGCCAGAAAAGTGGGTTAGGTTAGGTAAGAATTGCGACCCCACGAAAACAAACTGTTGCCAGAAATGTAGTAAACAAAATTACTACCTCCATCATTGAACTGCACATCTCGAAAAAACTACCTACGTAACGAAATAAAATGCTACTGTAATTTGTACCATGAGTAGTTGAGTACTATATTATTAGGGTATTTAGTAGTATGCATCACAATATTAGGCGAAAAATAATTTATGCCTATCAATACATTCGACATAACAATAAAAGACATTTTGAAACATGACCAACTAAATATTTTGCCATACAATAATATTGTAAATAATCATTTGCGACATGTTATATATGCGAAACATTGGTTTGCCATCTGATAGTTTTGCCAAATGATACTATGGGAAAAATAGTTTGGGAAGTGATCATTTGCCATACAATTTTCGGCCACATATTAGTAAACCGGGGCTCCCATACAACAAACGTGATTTTTGACCAAAGTTAAGCAACGTCGGGAGTGGTCAGTACTTGGATGGGTGACCGTTTTTTATTTAGCTTTCTTTTGTTTTTTTTTTTGCATTATGGCACGGAACCCTTCGTGCGCGAGTCCGACTCGCACTTGCCCGGTTTTTTATTACATACATATTTGTTTTAAGATATATCGGAATAGTACGTTTAGAGTTAAACTGGTGTACTGCCATCTCGCCGAAATATTTTTCGCCTAATTTCACTTCCCAACCAACTTATTGCAGTACTTTTAGTTGGCAAACCAATGCTTAGCATATTATTATTTAGCATAATTTTTATTTGACTACAATTTTATTTAGCAGATGTTCATTTTACCACGATTTAATTAGAAAAATAGTCACTAAGCAAATGTTTTATTATACCTAACTATTTATTGTTACATAATTTTTAGAATTTTAATATTATAATGTAATATACCACATAAGTGCTTTGGTGTCATTCTGTTAATTTATGTGTAAAGTTTAATAAATAAATAAAATAAATAAATAACGTTTGCCAAAATTGAAACTTCGCATACTTTTTATTTGATCACAATTTTATTTAGTAGATGTTCATTTTACCAAGATACAAGATACAAGATATTTATTGATTTACCAAAATTCATTAAGACAAATAGTCACTGAGCAAATGTTTCAACTTAGCTAACTCTTAATTGTCAAAAAACGTTTGCTTTATTTATACTTACTTTTCATAATATATTTTGATGGCTATTTGACCTGTTGGTGGCTTTTTTTTTAACAAACGTATCTACATATTTCCATGGACGGGTGCCACTACGCTAATAGATTTGATGACTGTACCAACATGTTTTAGGTTAGATGACTGCAATCCCCAAGAAAACGAACTGTTGCCAGAAAAGTGGGTTAGGTTAGGTTAGAACTGCGACCCCACGAAAACAAACTGTTGCCTCAAAGGTGGGTTAGGTTAGAACTGCGACCCCCGAGAAAACGAACTGTTGCCAGAAAAGTGGGTTAGGTTACGTTAGAACTGCGATCCCACGAAAACAAACTGTTGCCAGAAAAGTGGGTAAGGTTAGGTTAGAACTGCGACCCCACGAAAACAAACTGTTACCTGAAAGGTGGGTTAGGTTAGGTTAGAACTGCGACCCCCGAGAAAACGAACTGTTGCCAGAAAAGTGGGTTAGGTTAGGTTAGAACTGCGACCCCACGAAAACAAACTGTTGCCTGAAAGGTGGGTTAGGTTAGAACTGCGACCCCCAAGAAAACGAACTGTTGCCAGAAAAGTGGGTTAGGTTAGGTTAGAACTGCAACCCCGAAGAAAACGAACTGTTGCCAGAAAAGTGGCTTAGGTTAGGTTAGAACTGCGTCCCCACGAAAACAAACTGTTGCCTGAAAGGTGGGTTAGGTTAGATTAGAACTGCGACCCCAAGAAAACGAACTGTTGGCAGAAAAGTGGGTTAGGTTAGGTTAGAACTGCGACCCTACGAAAACAAACTGTTGCCTGAAAGGTGGGTTAGGTTAGGTTAGAACTGTTACTATGTTATTTTGTTTTTAGTATTTGTTGTTATAGCGGCAACAGAAATAAAACATCTGTGAAAATTTCAACTGTCTAGCTATCACGGTTCGTGAGATACAGCCTGGTGACAGACAGACGGACAGACGGACGGACGGACGGACGTTTTACCCTTTGGGTACGGAACCCTAAAAAACCTAATCTAACCCACGTTAGGTTTTTTAGGGTTCCGTACCCAAAGGGTAAAACGGGACCCTATTACTAAGACTTCGCTGTCCGTCCGTCCGTCCGTCTGTCACCAGGCTGTATCTCACGAACCGTGATAGCTAGACAGTTGAAATTTTCACAGATTATGTATTTCTGTTGCTACTTACATATCACGGTTCATGAGATACAGCCTGGTGACAGACAGACAGACGAACAGTGAAGTAAACTGAAATAAATGTCATATACCTACTAAGAAAGACCGGCCAAGTGCGAGTCGGACTCGCGCACGAAAGGTTTCGTGCCATTACGCACAAAACGGCAAAAAAATACGTTTGTTGCATGGGAGCCCCACTTTATTTATTTTATTCCGTTTTTAGTACTTATTTGTTGTTATAACTGTCTAGCTATCACGGTTCATGAGATACAACCTACAGACAGACGGATAGAGGAGTCTTAGTAATAGTAGGGTCTTGTTTTTACCCTTCGGGTACGGAACCCTAATAAAGTGTATAGATTTGTAACACAGCAGAGATCTAGTCTTTCTAGTGACTAATAGCCTTGTATGCTTGTTTGCCACCAACATGGCATTTAAAACATATTAATAAAAACTTACTCATTTCATCGGTCATATACAGCCTAGTATTGGCTTTAATATACCTATATTGGGTCTGAAATATTTTTTTTATTTAATTTTTTAGTATGTGTAGCGGCAACAGAAATACATCATTTGTGAAAATTTCAACTGTCTAGTTATCACGGTTCATAAGATCATGAAATACAGACAGACGGACGGACAGACGGACAGCGGAGTCTTAGTAATAGGGTCCCGTTTTTACCCTTTGGGTATGGAACCCTAAAAAGTGACCAAGAGCTCCAGTGCCCCAGGCTGGAATCGAAACAGCATCCTCTGCTATAGCCGCTGGTGCCTGTGCCATTTGGCCACCGGACCCCAGCGGCATAGGTCGAATTTTTCCAAGTATATGCACTTCTTACTGAAGGCCCAGCGTTCCACCTGGCCACCCCTAAGGTAAAATTGAAATTATGTAGAATTGGGATTATGTAGAATTAAGCATCTGTAAAATTGAAATTATGTAGATTTGGGAATCTGTAAAATTGAAAATCTGTAGAATTGGTAATCTGTGATAGGAATCTGTAGAAATGAGACTAAACCCTTAGTAATGTGGTAATAGGGGTCCCGTTTTTAGCCTTTGGGTGCAGAATCTAAAAATCAACCTTGTTTTGGTACTATGTACTAAGCTTCACTATGACTCTGAAATTGTAGCAGTAATTAATTTTGTTTTAGTTGTCACCTGACGATTTATTTAAGTCAAACTCTGAAGTTATTATTTTACACTTTTATTTGAATCAGCATAAAATATATCTTTTTATATATACTATATATATATATATTAATCTTATATTCAACTTACATTGACTCCAGAGATTACTTCTTCTTAAACCTTGTGTTTTCCCGGCCTAGCACCGGGGTCTGCTTTCCTGCTCAGTCTTCTCCACTTTGCCCAGTCTTCGGCATCCACTCACATCACTCAGATCACTAATTATTAAAAAATTAGCTTCATTCAATTCACTGATAAGCCTCAAGTTTGATTCTTTGAAGTTAGTCTAAAACACAAATATCAAATATGTCCACCATACACTGTAGTTGTTCCCACTGGTTCACACTGGATCATATAATCAGAGTGGAGTCAACTGGTTCTTAAACTCAAGAGTTTCTTTGAATTACTTTTGTGACTTCACTTTCATCTCGCTTTAGTTTGTCAAGCACATTCCTTCAAGGTTCTTCCTTCCATTCTGAAATGTATAAATACAACTGAGTATACTGTATATAAAATTTGTGTCCCGTCTGGTCTAGTGGGTGGTGACCTTACCTATAAAGCCAAAGGTCTTGGGTTTGAATCCTGGTAAGGGCATTTATTTGTGTGATGAGCCGAGATATTTGTTACCGAGTCATGGATGTTTTCTATGTATTTAAGTACTTCCAAAGAGACGTTCAGCGCTATCAGCTATGAACTTTGTAACATGTAATGGGTCTCACATATGGAATACAATGGGAACTATTGTCATAAACCAACAATTGTGGCAAGGTTTGTCCAAGTAACAAAATTATGTGAGAAATTATGTATCAACAACAAAACAATAATGAAAGTTGAAACAATTATGTGGTTTGAAGATACTCACGATTTTCGGCATAGGTTTATATATTTGTTTTACGCGTTGGTGCCGTGTCATCGTTAGTATTGTAGTCACAAACATTTAAACTGAAAAATAAGTTTTAATTCCCATCAATAATGCATCTGTCATCTTACACAGATAGTGATTATTACTACTACTAAGAAAAACCGGCCAAGTGCGAGTCGGACTCGCTAATAGGTTCATAGGGTCATATCCAGCCTAGCATTGCATTGGCCCCGCTTAAATATTTTAAGAGTGTAATAGATTTGTAACCGGTCAGCAACGTGAGTCCCTTGGAGAAGCAGAGGTCTAGTCTAAACTCCCACTTACCATCGGCATTAACAGCCTTGTATGCTTATTTGCCACCAACATGTCATATTAAAACATATTAATAAAAATTTACTCGGTCAGCAATGTGAGTCCCTTGGAGAAGCAGAGGTCTCGTCTAAACTCCCACTTACCATCGGCATTAACAGCCTTGTATGCTTGTTTACCACCAACATGTCATATAAAAACATATTAATAAAAATTTACTCATTTCATCGGTCATATCCAGCCTACCATTGCATTGGCCCCGCTTAAATATTTTAAGAGTGTAATAGATTTGTAACCGGTCAGCAATGTGAGTCCCTTGGAGAAGCAGAGGTCTAGTCTAAACTCCCACTTACCATCGGAATTAACAGCCTTGTATGCTTGTTTGCCACCAACATGAAATATTAAAACATATTAATAAAAATTTACTCATTTCATCGGTCATATCCAGCCTAGCATTGCAGTGGCCCCGCTTAAATGTTTTAAGAGTGTAATAGATTTGTAACCGGTCAGCAATGCGAGTCCCTTGGAGAAGCAGAGGTTTAGTCTAAACTCCCACTTACCATCGGCATTAACAGCCTTGTATGCTTGTTTGCCACCAACATGTCATAAATAAACATATTAATAAAAATTTACTCATTTCATCAGTCATATCCAGCCTAGCATTGCATTGGCCCCGCTTAAATATTTCTTTAATTTGTTTTTAGCATTTGTTGTTATAGCGGCAACAGAAATACATCATTTGTGAAAATTTAAACTGTCTAGTTAATCTAGTTATCATGGTTCATGAGATCTTGAGATACAGCCTGGTGACAGACAGACGGACAGCAGAGTCTTAGTATTTAATAGGGTCCCGTTTTTACCCTTTGGGTATGGAACCCTAAAAAGTGACCAAGGCCTCCAGTGCCCCAGGCTGGAATCAAAGCAGCGTCCTCTGCTATCGCAGCAGGTGCCTGTGCCATTCTTCCACCGGGCCACGGCGGCATAGGTCGAATTTTTGAATACTAAACACAATACTCCCATGGAACGCTTTGAAGTTCAAATCTCGTTACGTTACGATGGCGTTTGCACTTTGCACTATGTTCGGTGACTATTTTTTATTGTTAACACACACAATACACTATTTAACAGGTTTTTATCACGTATTTTCGAATAAATTAGTAATTCAAAACACCTCAAAGTCGAATGGTTTGACGTCTAGGCAGTGTTGCAATCGTCTTAAAAGCCGTAACAGACTATCGCACGTTCTGGCTTAAAAAAAAATTATGTAATAAATATACCGGTATCCATATGAAACGAAACTTAATGCAAATAATAACCATTATACATACCGGAGTCATCAAATAAACAGTAATATTCGTCTTGCTTTTTATTTAAAAAAAAAAACGACCAACCTAACTTGTAAGCATGTTTGCAGTTTCTAAACGCAACAAACGCTGTCAAATGACAATCAACAAATTGAACATTTGCATTCTTTGTCGAAATTTTTTCACTTTTAAATGCAAAATACTCGATAATACGAATTTTGCGGATACATGTTCTCGATTCAAAAGTGATATTTTTTCAAGCTCTTTCGATTGAGCATAATTTCATTTAGGTCTACCGTTAAACCGGCTCGCGTTTATATATAAAGATACCTATACTCTGGCATCGAATGATAGTTCCTATGGCAGACTGGCAGTCCATTTTTATACGGAGTAGCTGTCATGTTGTGAGTGGAAGCGTAGGGGTGGACGTATGGCCGATGGCCGCGCGTCGGGCGGACAGAATAACGTCAGAGACAAACGCCACATTGCAGGCTAGCAGCATGCACTGGGCCCAAGACAGAGCGGCTGGTGAAAAGTGTCTACATTCGTTACATTACATTCCTCAGCCATAAGGATATGACTAAGAAGAAGAGAGCTGTCAAGTAAAATGTTTGTAACTGTGTGTAATATTTTTTTGGAAGTTTGGCACAACAATTTATTTAAGGATTCATGTATTTAATTATTTATTACTTCCATTATTTTTTTATTAATCCCAACCAAAAGAGACTCAAAGGAACTGTCATAAGGACCACCTTTCGACGCAAGGCGAGAGGTATATAACTATATATAAATCTTTACCGCATATATGTCTCACGAGTTGACCTGGCGATAAGAGCCTAAATATCACGACCACGTGTTTATAACGCCGGGCAAAGCGGGCCGCGTGGTGTCCATCTGTTTATACCTGACTGATAAATAAGATTGTATGACTTGACTGACCTTTGTCACTAAGTGCTGATTTAGACGGCGCGTGAACTCGCATGCGAATTTAGTTACATTGCGGACTGTTGGTTACGTCCTATACAACCGACCGATCAAAACCCGCAATGTAATGAAACTCGCATGCGAGTTCTCGCATTGTCTAAATGAGTCCTGAGGTAATTATAATAATAATAACTCCACGGCCGCATTTGGTTACGGCGACTGCTGTAAACTCCGTTGTTGGGTAGGTCAAATACTCAGATCACCTTTATGCCAATTTCCGGCATTTTGAACTTTTTCCAAAAAACGAAACTACAGAAAAAAATCTATCTAACTACCGAACCTTTCACGGGAATCGGTTAAAAACTGCTACCTGTAGAGGAGGATACACGGACAAAACTAAAATACAGAAAATACAAATTAATAAAATTATTTACTATCAAGCAAATCTTGTCAGTAAAACAAGGCGCGATATTCACATTTTCTATGAGACGATATCCCTTCGCACCTACATTTTTCAACTTTGCCGCCTGTTTCTACTGACAAGATCTGCTTGACCAAGTATTAGACTTATCTTATATCGACCGGGATATGAACCGTGATTACCTTTACCAGTTAGGTACCCGTGAACAAGATGCATGTAACTGCGTCGAAATATCGGGAGCTCGAAATTAATATAAAAAAAACACAAAAAAAAAAGAAAAAGGGTGTGAGAGAAAAGAAAGAAAAGAAAGAGACGAAAATATGAAAAAGGTAATCACTGTTCATAATTTCATATCCCGGTCGATATAAGTCAAGTGAAAACCGTGAATCATTCAAAACTGTAATTATTTAATTTTTAAATATTAGTCCTATATTGAAACCAATTGACCATTACCAATAACATTACGTTCTAATTTGATCTAGATCGCGATTGTCTATTTGCGGCCTTCATTAAAGGATATATTCGCTGAGATAAATATATTATAGTACCTACAGGCATACAGGGTAGAATTAGAGACGGGATAAAAACTAAAATACAGAAGCTAGTTAAAGGGTAGTCGGCATTAAAGTTAAAGACCAAGAAATTTGAGAATTAAGTTAAAGATTTGAAGGTCTAGGTAGCTTAAAGTTTTTTGAATGACTATTTCTTATTTATAACTAGCGGCCCGCTCGGCTTCGCACGGGTTAACATATTACATATACACCTAAACCTAAAGGTGTAATGCATAATTAGTATCCGTCACATTTTCTCTGAAGCGTTCGTATTTGTCATGCTATTTCATTCAATCTCAGTACTTTTTGTACCGAGACTGATTGAAATAGACACATTCGTACGTTTCCGTGAAAATACGATGGACAATAATTATGCACTACATCAGTAAATTACAGGGCCAGAAGTTGTGTCAAAAATTTTTGTAGAAACTTATTGAACTTAAGCTTTCTGTCGAATATGCATCGTTGAAGAGTTCTGTTCTGATCATCATCAGCAGTTCCAATTCATCAAATGCGATAGTTCTTAATGAAAATGCTTGATATTCTGATGAAAACGAAAAAATCTCTATACGCATGCCTTTAAGATTTGTGGAGTTCCCTCGATTCTTCATTTATCTCATTAACAATTATGCGTCGAAAAGATCATTAAAGAAGTCGAATCGAATAGGTATACTGTTTTTGTATACATATTCGATTTTACCCTGTATTCTTATACTTACGAGTTTAACGGCGCGGCGATGTGACCTCGGGGTAGCACGCATTCCCGATATCAAGGCGTGCGAGGGTGAATGATAAGAATTCTGCGAGTTCGTGTCCCAAGCGTGACCTTTATTTCCAGAGATGAGGTTTGGACTTAAGCCTATTCGTTATGTTACGTTGTATCTATACACTAGGTACTTTTAAAATGTTAGAGTTAGACCAAGAAAAGTCTACAGCAATTTTGATAGCTCACGCAGTGCAAGTGTTATTTTAAACGTCAATCGTCTATAAGATTATGACGTATAAATAACACTTGCACTGCGCGGGCTATCAAAATCGCTGCAGACATTTTTTTATCTAACTCTACTTTTCCTATAAAGGTGGCCACTGACGAGCATTCCAACAGTCCAAATAGCGTGGCTACAATCCAAAATCGGTCCGTGAATGTCAAAAACGTACAATGTTTAATGTTAGGATACCGTCCATTTGGATGAATCCATTGTAACGGCATCCATTTGGAAGGCTCGTCAGTGGCCTGTTTAAAACCCGGTTTAAAACGCCGGTTAAGTAACGCTTTTTGGAATTGAGACATTTTACCGGTATCCGAGTCTTGGCGCTGGCGGCATAGACCAGGCGTTTATAATTAAACATGTTTTTAATAATAAGCTAAGCGCCAAACGTAAATAATAGTCTCAATATCAATTTCCTATCAATCGACCTCAAACAGCGCGAATGTCACCCATTGAACACTATCTCCACTAGAATGACCTGTCAATGTCAATGCTTGTGCTGATCTTAACAGTTACTTGACCAGTTCTAAATCTTAATGCCAGGATATAAGGCCTATCAAATGTCAGTGTGCTGAGAAACAATGTGCAGTTACAATAGCGGACATATGACGTGCAATGCGGTCGTGGTTTGACGTAAAAGACTATCTTGACTTGATAGAAGGGCATGTAGTAAGGAGTAGAGGTTTGCATCAATGACCTCTGCACATGGTCGGTCTGCTATTTTATTCTTCTTGGTCGTGATCCCATGTCTGAGGGATGTGACTCCTATGGGGTATTCCTCCTCCACTGCTCTCCAGGCCTCTCGATCTTCGGCCATCTGCATCGTTGCCTGAAGAGAAGTCTGGGTAATATTTTGGACAACATCTGACCATCTACTGGGTGCACGCCCTCTACTCCTTCGTCCGTCGACACTCCCGGTAATGTGCCTTTCTAGCGTGTCCGTGCTTACTTTATTAGGCTTTCTAATTATGTTTATAACACTCTAATTTTCGCAAGTTCACGTCATGCCTATTCTGCATGAAATCCCATGAAATCGGAACATAACACCTACAAAAAAAATAAGTACCCATAAAAATAGACGAATGAATAAATACGATCCGAAATTGGAATGTTGTAAGTTTAGACGCGGCCGAAAGGCTCGGCAGGTTTTTGGCCGAAACCAAACCTTCGAGCTTCGACCGAAACTTGATTTTTATGCCGAATTGCCGAAACCCAAACTTCGGTTAACTGATTATCAGAGTTCGGACAATTCATCGCAAAAATAAATATTGTATGGAACATGATACAATTTAGAACTGCAGTTTTTGGGTATAATCTGGATATTTTATAAAGATATGTGTACATAATATGAGTTTAATAAATCTTGTCCTGTTTTGAGATATAAATGATTTTTGACGGTTTTGCGGTGATTTGTCCGATCGCTGCTGATTATGGACGGTTGCAGTTGTATGTGCAATTCCTATCGCATAGTTAATTACCATTAGCCAGTTTCGAAACATCCTCCAATAGTGTAATATCATCAGTCGTTGCACTTGTTATTGTTGCGAAAATGTGTCTGATTCTGACTTATTCTTTATTTATTTTTATGATGTGAGAAACAAACGCTTAGACCTTTGGTCATGGGTTCCTAATCTTTTATGGGAGCATCCTTTAGCACTTTATTGTGCGATAAACGCAGCGTTGAACGCATGCGTCAACATTCCTACATTCAAATTAAAACCAAAATATTACTTTGCTAATCTGCGTAAAAAATCGCGCAAATAATCGCGGTAATTTTACGCGGATTAGCAAAGTAATATTTTGGTTTTAATTAATATGGATTTCCGCAAAGTAACGCCTGATTCTATTCGCTATTCCTACATTCCGTCAGTGGGGACTGTGGGGAGACACTTCTGACTTCGGGCAAACTCGGCACCGTTCGGCTCAGCATTGCTCCGAGCAATTATTAGGGCTGGCATTGGCACCACTTGACGTCCTTTTGCGTGCACGACCATAGATAAGATAATGGCTTGCATTTTGACAACCCTAAATAGCCGAAAGGGTATAGTGCCATACGTTATTATAGAAAGGGAAGCATGATTCGTCCCTGAATCGCTGTCAAACTTCGGTTTTGTAGGAAGTGTCCTTTCTGTACGGTAGTAGGTACAGTCACCTGCGATAATATGTTACTCTTCGAACGCCGCAAAAATATGTGACACGCTCTTATGGCTCTACAAATAAGATCGTGTCAGATATTTTTGCGGCCTTCGTTGTATAACATATTATTGCAGGTGACTGTACTATTATTTATTATGTGCTTTTGCCTTTAAAGCCGGGTGTAACGTCGTCTTGACAACAGCCGCTCTATTGGTACAAATTCTCGTATTGTGCGTGCAACCTGTCTCATTCACGACCACTTAGGTATGCCGTCGGCTCGGCTAGGCGCGTCCAAAGTTCACCTATTACAACCTTTAACTACCAAAGGTTATCAACGATACCCAGTGCAATTTTCTTCAAATTATCGTACGTTATCAATAGCATGATTCTCACTCTACATCCGAATAGCCGAAACTTGGTTTGATAACGGTACAGCCTATAAAGCGCTTTGAAAAACTGTATTAATATCAGTATAAGGTTGATTTTTGCGTGAGTTACAGCGGTTTTGAGCTGGAAAGTTGTACGCGTTGCTTGCGTTTGCGCACGTCAGTGGAGCAAGTGTCAGTTGCCGCTGGACCGTCGAAGCGTTAACACGCGCCGTTCGCGAGTGATTTGTTACTGTCGTGCCACGACGATAGGAAGTGAGTGCTGTTGTTTAGTTTATTTTTTTATTTGTATGTTAATTTATGTAAGTGATGCGCAGCGAATGGCTACTTGTGTTAGTTACTTAGTTAATACGGGACAACGTATTAATGCAGGGAAATTTAGAACGATGTTAACTGTGATTTTTGACTCTGTTCGATGGCTTACTGGTTTCCACCACCGGTGCCTGTCACTTTCCAATTATTAATAAACTTAAAATCGATGTCCGTTCGACAACCGGTTGAATGAAATTACAAGTCAGTGTTACCCTAAAAATACATAATAATTGATTGATTCCTACAATGTTTCATTCATATTGTAATTTTAGTCCGATGAACGGGGAGTTGATATTAAATAATAATCACAATTTCCTCGTCTTCAGTTCAATACTATATGTAGTAGGAGTTAAATATTGACCTTATTTTATGCTTACCGTAAATACCTACATCATATTTTTGTCTGTACAATTCCAAAACAATTCGAAACATATTGTCAAAGGTCAGAAATACGGTTAGATTTCGTAGTTAGATTTTTAGGACCAAAGTGGATGTTACTATTTATTGCACGCATATTTTTCCATACTTTTTTAAACATTTATATAGTAGATAAAGTTTGTAATTTGCAGAATATTATCTTCAATTTTATAACGCGTTTACATTTGAAAAATCCTGTCGTTTTCTCTGTTTTTAGAAAAACAAAACCGTCGGCTAATCAGAATCACTATAAAATAATTATTTAGCCTCTTGGGGTTTGATGTCCTAATACTAGTACAAATTACCTTCAATGAAAATTAAATCTTAATGAAATGGAATAGAGTTGCTTTTATTTTTTCATTCGATTTTAAAACAAAACAAATTCAACTCTATTTTCTAATACGGTTGACTCAAATTCGATTGCCAATTTTCCTTGTATGGTGGGCCGCTAGAGGTTAGTGTATAACACGCCATAACCTACGTCATGTAAAGGGGCCCACTGATTAACAGTCCACCGGACGGTATCGGCTTGTCAGTTAGAACAAAATTTTGACAGTTCCGAACAACTGACAGGCCGATACCGTCCGGCGGACTGTTAATCAGTGGCCCCCTTAAAACACAGTCTGTAATTAAATTTTATGTCAAAAATATCCTCCTAAGGCCCAAGGTCCTACCTAAAGTACCTGTTCGTTTCGATGAAATTTATATCGTATTCAATTGGGACAGAGTCGCTTTTGCTTTGTTTCGTTCAATTTTCCAACAACCAAAATCAACTCTATTTTCTACACTATAGGTTCAAATTTCAGTGGCAAATTTTTGATTTTTCATTTGCGTGGCTGGGCCTTAGGAGGATATTATTTATTGAAGTTTTTTGTCTCCTAGAGATTAAAAAAATAAAAATTAAAAAAAAATAGAGAAGTGTGTAGGTATGTCAAAAGCGTATTGGTTTGAAGAAGTCCATTTGACGCTCACATTAGATATTTAAATATACGGCTTTGACGTCCACAGACCGGTTATTAACCAAACAACTCGCGCGCACGCAGGCAAATACATCTACACATCTCAACACTTCGGAGGCCGGCTATAATTAAATTGTTAAGTTCAGCGAACTGGGACCCTACCGCAGAAAACAAAAATCGAAATTTTCGTTTTTCGCGGGAGGATTTTCGATATTGTGCTAAGTCAGGGACCGGCAAGGTTTACCTGGGAGCTTAGCCAAGATGAAAATCGTTAATAAAAACCGGCCAAGTGCGAGGCGCACGAAGGGTTCCGTAGCATTACGCAAAAATCGGCAATAAATCACGTTTGTTGTAAAGGAGTCCCATTTAAATATTTATTTGATTCTGTTTTTAGTATTTGTTGTTATAGCGGCAACACAAGATACGGCCTGGTGAGTGGTGACCATAGTCTAATAAAACATGGTCTTCTCTTCCCAGAGTGACACAAGCCTACGTCACAATAACATGGCCGCTATATATATATTATCATATAGCGCTGTCGCATGATGACGTAGGCTTGTGTCAGTCAGGCGGAGTATATTATATTTTATTATACCATGTCTTAGTATAGGGTCCCGTTTTTGCCCTGTGGGTAGGTACGGAACCCTAGAGACGCCAAATGTGGTTGTTACTTGGAAGTCTTATGACTCCTCTAGGCATTTGGCAAATATAGAATCGTAAGCCACACTCTCTACTCCTTCACAAATTCCTTCCTTCTGGGCGAGCTTGCTCCATCGCCTCGGCTAGTCTGTGGCCATGAGTAAGCCCATTCATAATAAAAAAAAAATTATACTCCTAAACCTTCCTAAAGAATGCAATGCATGGTTTGGGTAACACACTCAAATAAAATTATAATAATATTCAGTACCTATTCTGGTTTTTGGATAAGTAGTTGAGACGCAATAAAAAAGTTTAAAAGTCCATATAATATTACGTGGTTAGGATTTTGCTGACTCAAACTGTCCTGGGTTAATGTGTCTTTACGTATCAATGTGTTTGTAATTTGCTGCGAGCAGTCAGTCGTTGTGTATTTAAAAATGTTTTTACGTAACCATATCACTTTATTGATCGGTGAAAACCGCATGAAAATCCGTTCAGTAGTTTTTGAGTTTATCGCGAACAAACATACAAACACAAACAGACAGACGCGGTTCTATGGGTCCCCCCCACATCTGGCGTCTTTCGAGCGTCGGCGTCTGTCGGCGTCGGTCCAGCGCTATGGAAAATGACGTCGCTGCGCAGTTGCGTCAACGCTGCGTCGACGTTGCGTCGACGTCGTCCATAGAATTGTAGACGCCGACGCTCGAAAGACGCCAGATGTGGCCCCCCCAGTGTAGTGATAGAATTGACGAGTTGTTGACAGCTACGCCATGTCAATGACATGACTTTGACAGGGCAACACTTAAAGGACGTCTTTATACAAATGATGCATCAAGTGCAAATCTTTAGAACAATAGAATGCAATTGTTACATGATGTTGTGAGTTTAGATTTAACTAACTTAACCAGATAAAAGAAATGAAAGATGCATGATTGTATTATAATATTTACAAAATGTAGTATTAAGACAAAACGTTGGCTTAAGTCGCAAACCTCGTAACTCCATTTCAAGGAAATTAGTAATTGCTACCTTGGACAACAATACTTAAAGTCGTAAACCTCGTAACTCCCCCGGAGGACATATATTACTACTAGCGACCCGCCCCGGCTTCCCAAGGGTTAACAAATACACCTAAACCTTCCTCAAGGATTACTCTATAAATAGGTGAAAACCGCAATGAAAATCCCTTCTGTAGTTTTGAGTCCGAACACGAGAGCACTGATCTAGCAGTGCCCCAAACGCGTTAGTTCCGCGTAGCATTATTCCCGATCGCATTTTTCCCCACTGGCGTTAGTTCCGCATTCCGCATAGCGTTAGTCCACAACTTAGTTAGACGGAGCTCCTATTTCTGGACGGTTTGCCCTTCGGGCATCTGAAGCTACCTAACGAACCTAACCTACCTAACCTATTAATTTAGTGTGACGTCCATGAAAAGTGGGGAAAAATGCGACCGGGAGTAATGCTACGCGGTACTAACGCGAGTGGGGAAAAATGCGATCGGGAATAATGCTACGCGGAACTAACGCGAGTGGGGAAAAATGCGATCGGGAATAATGCTACGTGGAACTAACGCGTTTGGGGCACTGATCTAGCTACTCGAACACACAAACAGACAGTCGCGGCGGGGGACTTTGTTTTAAAACGTGTATAATACCTAGTAATTGTGTAATTGTTGTAATAAATGTGATGTGTTTCGAGATATTTTTGTATGTAATAAACATATTAAGTTATAAAATACTTGGATGAAGATAATCCGATATGAAAAAGAATTATAGATAACCGACTTAAGTAATTATAATTTTATAAATAAGCAATTACCTTATTTGACCTAATGAGATTCATAAAACTGATTATTTATAATTGAATAAATTCGTTATTAATTCTATATTAGCAATTAAAATCATTAAAACTAGTCCCATAACGAGTAAGTCGTAAATCGCAAACCTATTCATATCAAAACGAGGTCTCATTAGTTTTATGAATTAGGTCAGGGTTCTCCACACTTTTTTACCTGAGGGCCATATTGCGCCTCAGAATTTTCGCGCGGGCCACCGTCGGTGGGGCCGAGGGAGGGAGGGGTGTATCTGGTTGCTGCTACTAGGGCTGAACACCTGGAGCCTGGCTCCCGCGGACCGGTTTGGATTGGACCGCTGTCGGCGGGCCGGATTTGGCCCACGGGCCGGGGTTTGGAGAGCCCTGAATTAGGTGATTAAGAGGAAAGGGGAAGGCCGGTTCTCCATACAACCGTATCGTATAGGCCCCATTTTGCTCTCTGGATATTGACAAGGATAATAAGTGGGGCTCCCATACAGCAAACGTGATTTTTGACCAAAGTTAAGCAACGTCGGGCGTGGTCAGTACTTGGATGGATGACCGTTTTCTTTTTGCATTTTTTTCCGTTTTTCTTTTTTGCTTGGAACCCTTCGTGTGCGAGTCCGACACGCACTTGCCCGGTTTTTAAAAAACACATCCCTCGCTACGCATCCTCTCACATATCTGCTGGAAAAGCAGCCTTAGTCTAACACAGAGCTTATTTAGACTAGATTTTATAAGTCCAGTTTTTTTCTCAAATAATTGTCTTTGTCAAAATAGGCAGCTTTGTAAAGTGTCATTCTATGGAACTTGCTAACTATGTAAACAAACCGCCATATTGAAATTGTCTCTCAATGATGAATTTACTAGTGACTTTTGTTTACATAGCAAGTTTCATATAATGACACTATATGAATAGACTTCTGGCCCCTAGGGTGGTGATACAGCTGTTCCACCAGGGTGACAATTCTCATTACATTTTTCGCTAGTTCTATAAATAAATATGAACATTACTTCCCGCCCCAGAAATGCCAGAAAATTGCCAGTAACAGTTGACAACTGTCAAGTCAGAAAAATAGGCACCTGTCCCCATTCACATAATTTCATTAAAGCCTACATAAAGTAGTGCATTGTGAAGTTGTAATATAACAGAGACAATTTCATTGTTCTGTCTGCTGACCTTGTCTGCTAGCTTCATATCGGGGCATTAACTTAATTACCAGTATTACCACCACATTCACGAGAAAGACTATCTGCACGATTCGAACTTTAAGATACGCCAATTAATAGACCTAGAAACGATATGGATTAGTTGTGTCAGTGTCAATAGTGACGTTTTTGTTTGAAGAAACGTCACATTTGACACTGACATATCTAATACATATCATTTCCAGATCTGTTAACAGACGTATCTCAAAGTTCGGATCGGGCCGTAAATTATAAGAAATGATAATGAGTTTTTTGTAGGGAGTTATTTTTCTGCAATTAATAGTGATTAATATAACAATACATGATAAATAATACCACACGCAATCAGACGCTTAAGGTGTATTATCGATAATCTTCATTTCCGTATAAAATTAGTAGATTAGAAAAGTTGTTAGTCACTACACGCTTCCTTAAGTACCTACAGTTTGTTTTTGGCGGACGGCTACAAAATACATAAAATTTTCTAAAAGATGTTCCAAAAATGCAACTTATCTTTCCTTTCAGAAAAAAAAGACTAACGATTTTTCTATTTTGTTCTATAAGGTTTTAATTATATTAAGGCACTTAATTGTGCATATATATTTTCAAAATAACTTTTGAATGCAACAATAGTATCGATTAAGTAACTATAGTTACCTAGTACTATTACGTGACACCATATTCAAATTCTAACTCAAATCTCATTGTCATGCCTACTATTCAATGGTGGGATTCCATTACATTTTTTCTACAATCATTTTATTATATTATAATTTATAACACGCGGATTATCGCAATAAGCCGTTATTTCGTCATGTAATCCTATTGTAAACGAACGAAACATGATAAGTTTCAACCAGTATATATATACCAGTACGGATATGATGGTCGTATTTGTCTACGTGACAGCGTGATAAAAACGGTGTCCGTCTCTTTCTATCCCGCAGAGTTAAAAAGTGACAGTTGTTTTATCACGTGGATAAATGTGGATAAAGCGATCCATAATAGGCTTGCTGTTTTTACAATTAGGTTTTTATTTTATTGGTAAGTTTCTTTTATTTTAGTTTTAATTTGTTTGTAGTTATAGTTTATTTTTTATTTAATATGTTTATTTATTTATTTATTCTACTTGTATGTTATATACATAGATAGTTTCTTTGAAATTAATGACAAGTATTTTAAATTAGGAAACGTTATTAATAATGAACGTGCTTTACTTTCTTAGAAAAACCGGACAAGTGCGTGTCGGACTCGCCCAGCGAGGGTTCCGTACTTTTTAGTATTTGTTGTTATAGCGGCAAGAGAAATACATCGTCTGTGAAAATTTCGACTGTCTAGCTATCACGGTTCATGAGTTACAGTCTGGTGACAGACGGACGGACAGCGGAATCTTAGTAATAAGAATAAGGTCCCGTTTTTACCCTTTGGGTACGGGCACCCTAAAATGGGGACTCTGATATGCCGTTAAAGTCTTTTTAAACAATAAGTTATTGGAAAAACCTATGCGTTTGTATAAAACTACTTAATTTTTATGAAAACGGGAGTATGTAGATTAAACATTTAGCCTTGACTTCTAAGTTACTTACAAAACATTATTCAATTTCCTGAATTGACCTAAGTAGTATAACAATACGTAACAACTTGTTGTTTTTAACATTCCTTTTATTCCCACGTGTTATCTTTTGTAGAATTATTTGCACTCATGTCATCGAGCTCCCATTTATATAGTTCGTTTTTTTTAGCATTAGAAATAAGGTAAACAATCTTGATGTATCTTTTTATTGAAAAACACATTTTAAAAATAAGTTACGGCAAATATGGGTAACAATTATGAATCTAATACGATCATTTATATTCTTCTGCTTTCATAAGTAATAGTTATAGTTATTGATTTTTAAAAAGCGTTTATCAATTAAAAGACTCGTCAAGTTCGCTTACCTTCTCGCAAGTTCTTTCTAATGCTTAAAAAAACGAACTATAGGTGGAAATACAGGTCGAATCGTAAGAGCTAGCACGAATGAGTGAATGAAAATATCTATGTGTGTATCACATTAACCAATAAAATGGTGGCTCTGACTGTATATATACCGACACCTGCGACTTATTACTCGTAGAGTTCCAGTAAGTTCATTTAAGTTGAGTCAAAATACTATTAGTAGGGCTCTATTCATAACTCAAAAAACTGTTAAAAACAGTGCCTCCTCTGTCAGTGTCAATGTCGTGCCACAATATTCTAACAGGTGGCGTTAGTACGTTCTACATCGCGCTTACGGAGTTTCGATTGTCAGTTACTATAAACACAATATCAAATCAACTCTCAATGGACTTCGGTGCCCAGGCAAAGCACATGGAGAGAGTACTCTCTATTGGCTCTCTCTAAGAATAAGAAACCATTTATTTCGTCCAAAAGCCATAATAGAAGAAAAAAAAACATTTATTACAGCACAAAAAACAGACAGGTTACAAAAAAATAAGATTTTAAAAAATTGGCTTGTGCGGCAAAAGGAACGGGCTCAGCATACGCTGCGTCAGTCACATTACAAATTGCCTGCGCAGCGCTGATTTTCAGTCCGTTCCCCTTTACTGAACCACATTGACATTTATGCGGGTTAAAGGAAATTTTCCAGAGAATTTTCTCTCTCTATCTTTCTACAAGACTCTTTCTCTATCTCTCTGCCTTTCAAGCGCAGTTTTAAAAGACTCGAGATTACGTTCGGTACGCAATTAGCGACATTGTACGGTAGTCAAGTAAAATTTGTCAGAGTGTTAGGTACCTCTGCGAGTCACCTGCGACCCCACTTGACGTCACGGCTGTATACATTACGCGCAAGGTGCAGAGAAGTCACGTTTAAAATTAGTGATCTATCTGCGTACATACGGATGTACTAGCTTTTGCCCGCGACTTCATCTGCGTGGAATGGTGATTGACAAAAACTATCCTATTGTCCTTTCCCAGGCCTGAAACTATCTCCGTTTCAATTTTCATCTAAATCAATTCAGCGGTTTAACACGTTCACTGCCCGTGCCCCATATATAAGTAGGTCACAGAAAGCCTCTATTACAAAGTCCTAAGATTAACAATTGAGATAGGGAGAGTGAACATGTTAAATGTTGGCGAAAAAAACGAATCATCCTTTTTTATTTTACTACAAAAATAAATAGAGTCACTCACGATGTCACCATAGGCAATATGAATAACTTTTTAAAAAGTTACAAAAATAAAGATAATTTTCTTTTAGTCTAACAGTCTTAGCTAGTTTATCAGTAACTCTGGTTAATGCGATATAAATGTAAATGCGGACTTAATGTAGAATATTATTTCTTGCTAGTCTATAAATAAGCAATTGGCTTCCACTGCCATCACAGACAACTGTTGTCATACATCTGCGTAAATATTGAAATATTTCGTCAGAGTAACAACCAAAACTTACTTATTACCACAAATCCATATAGGTATATTGAACCGTCATCATCATCATCACAGGCCTTTCCGTCTATTGCAGACGATTTATACATTGCTGTGCAGACACCGGGTTTGGTGACTGTGGAGGCCGATGCGTGAGCGGCATGACCTCCCACATTTTTGGCAGAGAAAGCTCATGCCATCCGAGGTTCCAGTCCCGGTTTGCTTTCTGCGACACCTTCTGCTATCTAAAGCATTAAACCAGGCTTGGTCGCATAGCCTTCTCCCCTCCACAACACGCTTGCGCCATCCATCACGGTCTTCAGCTAAGGCTTCCCAGGCATGGTGGTCGATTTTAAATGCAGACATGTCTCGCTTGACACAGTCTTTAAAGCGCAGCATCGGTCTTCCCACGTTCCTTTTAGCATACGCAACTGCACCAAGCAAGACACGTCGAGGTATTCTAGCGGGTTCCATCCGGTGCACATGCCCCAGCCACCGCAAGCGTCTCTGTTTGAGAAGAGCGGCAAGACTGGGCAGCTGTGCTTTTTCAAGAACCCTCTGATTGGTCACTTTGTCCTGCCAAGTTATGCCTAAAATGTTGCGTAGACAGCGCATGTGAAAAGTGTTGAGTCGTCGCTCCTGTTTTGCATACGTCGTCCAGGTTTCTGCTCCGTACAAGAGTATACTTAGAACGCAAGTCTGGTATACCATCATCTTGGTTCTAACAGTGAGATGTTTGTTGCACCACACCCTTGTACGTAGCCTCCCGAACATGGTCGCCGCTTTGCCAATACGAATATCGATCTCTGCATCAAGCGAGAGATTGTTCGACACGGTCGACCCAAGGTAGCAAAACTTATTGACGACTTCCAGAGCTGTGCCATCCACCAGTATTTTGGGTGTTTCCGCACTGCCCTGCACTAACACGACTGTCTTTTTGGCATTGATGGACATGGAGAACAAAGTGCATGCCCGGGAAAACCTGTCCATGATGTTTTGCAACTCGGCTGCGGAGTTAGTCACAAAAGCTGCATCGTCAGCAAACAAGAGACTGTCGACGAAGAAGTCCTCGCGATGTTTTGCTGATTTGAGGAGAGAGATGTTGTATAACTTCCCGTCGTCTCTTGTATGCAAATGCACCCCCTGTTGGTTATTACTAAAAGCAGCCTTTAAAAGTAGTGAGAAGAAAATACCAAACAGTGTGGGTGCTAAAACACAGCCTTGGCGTACACCCCTCCGCATTTCAAATTGCTGGGATGCTTTACCGTCATAAACCACCGTGCCTTTCATGTCATCATGAAAAGATTTGACTAGATGCAAGAGTTTAGGGGGACATCCAATATTCTCAAGTGCAGTATATAGTCCTTCTCTGCTGACAGTGTCAAAAGCCTTGTTAAGATCTACGAAGGCTACAAACAGAGGTGTGTTTTGTTCTCTACACTTTTCCTGTAGCTGACGAAGTGAGAAAACCATATCTACAGTGGAACGCTGGGGACGGAAACCACACTGTGACTCCGGGTATACACGATTTGCAAGTTTTTGGAGTCTCCCGAGTACTACACGTCCAAATAACTTGCCAACTATACTCAAAAGGGAAATGCCGCGGTAGTTGTTACAATTACCGCGATCTCCTTTCCCTTTGTATAATGTGATGATATTGGCATCGCGCATATCCTGAGGAATGTGTCCCGCTTCCCAGCATTTACAAAGCAGATTATGCAGAACAGGCGTCATGCACTCAAGTTTTATTAGTTCAGCCTGTATTCCATCGTTGCCGGGACTCTTGCCGCTCTTAAGCTGCTTGACTGCCGCGACGAACTCCTCTGTAGTGGGCAAGGAATCTAATTCTGTCCAAGTTGCTAGTTTGGGCATGCAAAGGGCAGCCTCTGGCTGGATATTGACTGGACAAGAATAGAGACCTGTATAATGTTCTACCCAACGTTCTAGTTGACGAGAGGTGTCGGTAATTACAGAGCCATCCGCCTCCTTAATTGGTGCAGTCTTCTTGGGCACCGGACCAAGAGCTTGTTTGATGCCCGAATATACACCGCTAAAGTTACCAGTATCGGCGCACAGCTGTATGCTATGACATACGCCAACCCAGTGAGCGTTGGCATAGTGTCTCACGTTACGCTGCAGGACTGCATTTGCAGATTGCAATTTTTCGCGTGTATCCGTACTGGGAGCAAGGCGATGCGTTAGAGCAGCATGGCGCTTTGAGTCGAGCAAAGGCTGAAGATGTTCCAGGTTCTCGACAAACCAGTCATGAGACTTGATTTTTCGGTAGCCAAAAGTTAAGCCTGCTGTGTCAGTAAGTAGCGCATTGATGCTCCTCCACTCTTCAGTAACAGAGGCTTGGATATCCCAACTAGCAGTCACGGTCTTCACCACCTCGGAAAATTGCTGGACCAGTTCATCATTTCTAGTTTTCAGAGTGTCAATTTTCCTCCTACCAGGTGTTTGGGATGAATGGATCTTTTTATGGATGATGCCTACCTGTGCTACTACCAGCGAGTGATCGGTGTTACAATCAGCACTGTGGAATGTACGCGTATGAAGGGTTTCACGGAGAAATTTGCTTCTGGTAAGAATTAAGTCCAGCTGATGCCAATGGCCAGAACGAGGGTGTTTCCAGGATACTTTACGAGATGGCTTCCCTTTAAAGTAGGTATTGGTTACACATAGGAGATGCTCGGAGCAGAACTGTAACAGGCGTTCACCGTTTTCGTTCATTTTGCCCACCCCATGTAGACCAATACAGTCGGGCCATGCTTCGGTATTCTGGCCGACCCGAGCGTTAAAGTCGCCCAAGATGTATAAACGGTCGCTTGGTTTTACACCCCGTACCGTATCGGCCAGCTGGTCGTAAAACTGGTCTTTGATGTCTGCAGCGGAAGGCAGTGTTGGTGCATAGGCGGAAATTAACGACACATAACCACAACGAGTGTGTACCCGCAGTGTCATTATGCGTTCCGAGATACCGCGAGGACTCTCAATGGCGGATAATAAATCATTTCGGATCGCAAAACCAACACCATGCTCACGTACTGCAGAAATATCTTTACCTTTCCAGAAAAAAGTATACGAAGCCTCGCGCAAGGATCCTTCTTCCGGGAGCCTGGTTTCTTGAAGCGCACAAATCGCAATATTTAGCCTTCTCAATTCGGTGTCAATAACAGCAGTTTTACGCAGTTCTCGTGCGCAATCGGAGCTTCCACTGGCGTCCGGGAAGCCTGTCCTCATTGTACGGACATTCCATGTTGCAAGGCGCATGGACTGGCGGTGCACATTTTTATTTCTTTTCTGCTGTGTATTGGCAGGTGTACTCAATAACGGCGCCAGTTATCTAGTTCTACACTAGTGCTTCTTACACCCCAAAGAAGCAAACCAGCACCGAGACGGACCAGTACCTGATTGGCTGGGGGCTGCCCAGCTTGAAGCGGGCGGTAACTGGTCAGTGGGCCTACGATGGACCCTCCCACTGTCGAAAGTGACCCCTGGCGTCTGAGTTTACGTCTATTTACTCAGACTTAAAACCGGTAGACTGTCACCTCCCGTGTTTTTTCCACGTAAAATGAATTACGCGGGTGAAGTGTCCTCTCCACAAGCAATGCGTCGCCTGGGACACAGTTTAGGAAAGTACAGGGTTGCCCAAGACCTGCACCACCCTCTCGGCCTCACTGGCTGAACCCACAGGAACGACAAGTCGATACGTGTGGCGCCAGTTCGACTGCAGGAGTCTACGGCTTATTCAGGACTTGCCTTACTACACCTGACGGAGACCCCACTCCGGGCTAATGGAATACAAGGAAAGGAAAATAAATGGGACGGCAATAAGAGGGTAGGATAGGGTAGAAGTAGGATACTGTTGCGTTGGCATATGGAGAGGATAGCAACAGCAGCTCGGGATGCCGGGTTCGCGTACCCGTGTACCTTTCAGCATTCACCAGCCAAGTGCTTGCAGAAGGTACCCCTGGCAACCGTAGTACTGAACCGTATTGAACCGTAGTACTAGCAAAATAAGGTTGATTTTTACTTTTCGACTAGCTGTGCTCTTTGAACCATTGTTTTTTACGGTATGTTTGCATGCTTGTTAACAGAAGGCCATATGATTAACACTTAAAGCTAACTTACGGCGTGAAGTTGAAAACAGGTATGACTTGGCAGATTCCGGATATCTTATTTTATTTTAATAGAATCAATTATTCAATGATTGTATCCATAAGATGTGTAAAGTCCACATAGTTCGACGCTCTATGACGTCATATATTATGTGGTAAATGGTAATTATAAACGTCAGCTTTTGACAACCAGACTTTACAACCAGTATCGGATTTGCAGTCTTTGCCGTCCTAGGCCCCAGGCCCTGTAGCCGCCCTTTTCTCATCAGCCACCATATTTACTACATTTTGAGTTATTTCTTGTTATCATCAGCGAAATTTTTGCCACAATTTGCCGCCCCTAAATATCTTGCCGCCCTTAGGCCCGGGTCCACTGGGCCTAAGGCACATCCGCCACTGTTTACAACTTTAAATATGGCTTTCATCAGTCATGAATTCAGCAATGTCGAAAGTGTGCTCGTAGAGCAAGACAAGTGATAGCTGGACTTTAAAAATAACCACCACAATAGGTGACTATAGAATAGTTAAACGCGTTTCAAGATTGATTCTTCATTAGTTACACCCTTCCACGTTAGTTCACTGCATAATGAGCCAGTATTACACTATAAAACAAGATAATGACTAAAAACGAAATATTATTCTCGCAACGACTACCTAATACTCCATTTTGAACCGGAAATCCTATTTATAGTCGGAGTAACGTAAGAATTAATTTTCAACAGTTATGTATAGTTAAACGGTAGATTTTAGCTTCATATTCTCAGGGTGGCTAAAAATAGCTGCATTCCCGTTGCCAGGGAGGTTTTGGGATTATATTGAGCAACTTTTACTATGGGACCAACACCGACCAATCGAGAAAAAGAAGTTGGCTGTTTCATACATCTTGGCTGGTCCATTTTCTATGGGAAGGGTACATTTTATTTTCGCGATTTCGGGGTTGATCCCATAGTAAAAGTTGCTCAGTATATTCCCAAAACCACCCTGGCAGCGGGAATGCAGTTATTTTTAGGGTTCCGTGAGTCAAAAGGAAAAAAAGTCGTCTTCTCGTGCGTCTGTCTGTCTGTCCGTCTGTCACAGGCTATTTTCTCGGAAACTACTGGACCAATTAAGTTGAAATTTGGTACACATATGAAAATTAGTGACCTAAAGATGGACATGATTTTTTTATAATACATAGGTTCGAAGTTATTTCAGAAAATAGCCAAAAAATTACCATTCCCCCTTTATCTCCGAAACTACTGGGTCTAAAATTTTGAAAAATATACACAAAATACTTTACCTATAAATGACAGGAAAACCTATTAATAATGTGAAGTCAAGCGTGAGTCGGACTTATGTACGGAACCCTAGAAACTCGAGTCCGACTCGCATTTGGCCGGTTTTTTAGCCACCGTGTATGTATATAAGAATCAAATTATAACTCTCAAATCTCAAAAACTAAACATTGAATGGCACCCGAAACTCCGTTATCCATAAATTCGCAAAACCATCTCGCTCGATTCGGACTTTTCCATTCATTATAAAACTGCAATTATAAACTCATCAACGACGAGTCCACCCCGTGAAGTAGACACAGCGCACAGATTATACAAGTCATTCGACCCAGTTCCGATGTCAAGATCACGGCCGCGCACGCGCAGGTCGTTCATCCGACCGACGTGGCCGCGCGAAATGTTACATGTATGCCAACATCATCTAATGTTGAATCACGACTTTTTTCATAACTTCAGATAAAGCTAAAGTGGTCGTCCTAATACTATGCGATTTTCGCAAGTCGCGCGAATTTACTCGTGCGTGTCAAGGCAAAAAAACCTATTGAATGTCCCTAAAACATGCCTCAAACAAACAACTCGCACGCCTTATTTTATGTGTGTTAAAATATTTAATAAAATTCCTAGTGACGTAAAAAATCTTCCTTTAACGCAATTCAAGAAAAAATTGCATAACTATGTGGCTATATGTGAATAATGTATTTACTTTATAAGCGAGTTTTTTAAATGCTAAGTTTAGTAATAGGAGCTAGTTATAGTTTAATGTAAGAATTTACATTTATTTTAGTTATAAGGCATCTTTATTTTGTGTGACTTTCCAGCCACGAAATCTAGATTTTATATTTGCATGCTTAATTTAAGTAGAGTATGGTGGCCTATATAACTAATATTGTAACAACTTATTGTAACCCATATTCCGCAAATAAACAATCATTCATTCATTCATTCATTCGAACGCGCGATCAAACATATTGAGCTCGAATAGGTGTCCTAATTAGTGCGACTATGCGTGATCGTTCAATGTCACTTACGATAATCGCGGAATAGTCGCGTTGTATTAGGATTAAGACGACGCCTAAGAATCCGATATTCCGCTATTTCCGCATGATAACGTACGTTTGATAACTTAAGGGGTCCACTGATTAACAGTCCGCCGGACGGTATAGGCCTGTCAGTTGTTCGGAACTGTCAAAATTTTGTTCTAACTGACAGGCCGATACCGTCCGGCGGACTGTTAATCAGTGGGCCCCTTTAGTTTTAAATTCAACGGATTAACCTAAGCGCCACTTGCACCATCCCACTAACCCAGGTTAAGCCGTTAACCCGGATCATTACCACTCACCATGAAAATATTCATTTTAAAAAAACCGGCTAAGTGCGAGTCGGACTCGCGCACGAAGGTTTCCGCACCATTACGCAAAAAAGGCAAAAAAATCAAGTTCGTTGTATTGGAGCCCCACTTAAATATATATTATATTCTGTTATTAGTATTTGTTGTTATAGCGGCAACAGAAATATGTATATCGTCTGTGAAAATTTCAACTGCCTAATAGCTATCACGGTTCATGAGATACATTAGGTACGGTCAAGGAATTTAAATTCCGACCCATTTCGTACTTTGTCACAGTGACAATCAATATGAAAGCCGCTAGAGACCTCATACGGTTGTCACTGTGACAAAGTACGAAATGGGTCGGAATTTAAATTCCTTGACTGTACATGGTGAAAACCGCATGAAAATTCGTTCGGTAGTTTTGAGTTTATCGGGAACAAACAGACAGACGCGGCGGGGGACTTTGTTTTATAAGGTGTAGTGATTATAATTATATTATAGCTAGTAATCTAGCAATATTATTGTAGTAATTGACGATTTCTCTCACGCTAGGATTCAGGTTAGCCCGCGTGACGTCACCGTCCGCAATACAACTTGCGTAGCCTCGATAGTAAGCGGATCATGCGATGCCACACCACACGCGCGGGCCAATCGCGGCGCGCGGGGCCCTATTACGACTACTCGACTTTTTGTGCGCCCGGTGACGGGACGGTGGAAAACCATTGCGTTGCCTTGGCGACAGAAGCTAGATTTAGAATGTTCGTGCTAGGCTCTCAGACACAAACTCTTGCTGGTTGACTATGCCAGGCGTGACACTCTCCGCGATTTCGTCGCTTTGCTACAGTACATCCGTTCCACACCAATTTTGGTGGCTAGCCATAAGCCGCGCGTGGCGCTGTCGCCGCCTAGCGGCCATATCTGTCCTGATCGTAACAGGTGCGTTTTGTTAGAGAGTGAGTCTTCTGTACCTAGTACTATTATTTATTCTGTGATTATGCTTAAGATTACCTATACCTATGAAAACTGGTTACTAACGCCAATCTTGGGATTAATTGCCAAGCGGGCCATAGGTAAAGGTCGGGGGCAGTGAAAGACTAGACTAGATTAAGGGCCCCCCCACATCTAGCGTATTTCGAGCGTCGGCGTCTACAACTCTATGGCCGCTGCTCGACGCAACGTCGACGCAACTGCGCAGCGACTAGCGACAGTGGCATAGCGCTGACCAAACGCCGACGCTCGAAAGACGCTAGATGTGGGGGGGCCCTAAGGCATAAGTTTCCTACGTAGTCAGCTGGCCTGGCGGCTATTGTAGTATAAAAACATTGATCTACTTTTTACTCGACTAAACTGTTTAATCTAAGTTACTAATCGGTAATTGTTTTGTCCACAGTTGAGCCCATCGGCCATATGACGGCGTAGAGCGCGCAGTGAAACAGACGTACACACAAACAGGCAAACATGTCGTCGAAGGCCGTATACGAGGCGACAGGCAAAGATCTCATCAACAGGTAACACCCTTCACTATAAATCAGAAAGTAATTCATTGTAATAGATACTTAGATAGCGTTATATTGTGCCTTGTTTTGAGGTCAATTAGCTATTAATCGTATCTTAATCTGTCATTTTGACTTATGTATTTGTGAAAAATGGATAAAACGTATATTAATTAATTGAGTTGAGACTTGTAAAGTTTTATGGATAACGAGCTAGTCTATATCTATCAGGGACCCATTTCTAAAAAGCTTGTAACTTGTAATTAAATTGGAAGTCACTTTCTAATAAAAGCTGTCAAAAAGTGACATCCGCTTGTATTACAAGTTACTTTTGAGAAACGGGCCCCAGATCTAGGCCCGTAATGAATCAAGTACCTTTACTATAGATGAATGAGTCTTAACTATAAATGCACCATACACAAAAAGTTGTACAGAACCTAAATGTATTCATGAACCTCATACAAAGTTGCGAATTATTTGAACACTTAACGTTGCGAAGCGCATGCGTCTGATGCGACTATTGCGATAATTTCAATTACTGCATTAACCAGTTTTAATTATCGCCTATACGCAACAATCTGTAATTAGGAAGGCCAATGAAAGCTAATTGTAGTAGATAGCGCCCTTCTAGGCCTTCTATCCTCTTAAGGCTCAGCCTTACAAATTAAAAACCCGAAATTTGAACCTATAGTGCACAGAATAGAGTTGATTTTAAATTGTTTGAAAATTTAACGAAACAAAAGAAATGCAACTTTATATACATGTATAGGTGACGACTCCTAGTACAAGCTATGCTTAGTTTGGGGCTAGGTCACAGAATAAATAATAGTATTTACTAAGTACAGAATACTCACTCTCTAACAAAACGCGTCTGTCACGCTCAGCACAGATATGGCCGCTAGGTGGCGACAGCGCCACGCGCGGCTTATGGCAAACCCCAAAATTGGGGTCAAACGGAAGTACTTTTAGCTACCTGTAGCAAAGCGACGAAATCGCGGAGTGAGCCACGCCTGGCTAGGTCGATCCGTGTAAGATGTTCCCAATATTTATTAATTAATTATAATGAACAATGTACGTTTGTGTTTCAGGCACATAGCGCCAGGGACAGCGTTGGTGCCGTGCCGGTTCGCGACCTTCGAGCAGAACACCGTCTGGGAGGACGAGCTAGGCAAGAACCCATGGCTCTCCAAAGAGGTCTGTATCTCGTGACAAGTTCTATACACGGTGTGTAACATTATGAAACCGAATAATTTTAACCACGCATTTCTGAGGTCAAAAGAAGGAAAAAATGTAAAATTAGTTTAGGTTAATTTCGCCAAAAAAATATTTATTTTGTTTCGTTTTTTCATTTTTTTGAATGTATTTGTACATAAAAAATAAATGTTATTGGTAAACTTGTCACTTAAATTTATTTTTAATTTTTTTTTTCTTAAAGCCTAATTTTTGCAAAGTGCTACTTGTCACTTTTTGACATCTATCAATAAGGATATTTAGACTACGTCCCATAGCAGCAACATCAGTCATCACCATCAAAAAGACCTTTTACACTATGTAACAATAAAATTAATTTTTAATTAATATTATCTCTGAAACTAGGCGAATTACAAAAAAGTTTATAGGGCACGTTTGTCTCTAAATATGATCAGGAATACGCTGTTAATATTATTCGGTTTCCTCATATTACTCCGTGTATAGTATAGACCGAATGCTTAAATGAGTTCTCGCGGTACGGGGGCGACGGGGCAGGACGACTGGGCGGCGGGGAAGGTGCGGGCGGGTGTATACGCCCCGTCGCCCCCGCACCGCGCAGGCGAGGACACGTTTAAGCGGTCGGTCTATAAATGGTCAGTCATTTATTGCTATTTGAGTATTGTTAAAAGCCTGTGCTACTTGGAGAATGTACAGTCAACAACAGAGCTATGAATACAGGCGAAATGCCAAAAATATGTATACACGACCTTAATGTACAGGCAATAAAGTACTGTATACATATTTTTGACACTTTGCCTGTAGTCAACAACAGAGCTATGAATACAGGCAAAGTGTCAAAAATATGTATACAGTACTTTATTGCCTGTACATTAAGGTCGTGTATACATATTTTTGGCATTTCGCCTGTATTCATAGCTCTGTTGTTGACTGTACGTAACGTAGAGGGCGTTCCGACCAATCGTATTCGAGAAATAACTAAATACACGCAATAACTCCATAATTGCATTTACTCCGGTTGACCTTGACACATTAATGAAATAGGGATGTTAATGAAATAATGCACTCGATATTTATTAGAAAAACATAGATAGCGGTTATTTTTAAATACTATTTATATTGAATAAATCGGATCCTCCTAAGGACCTGCCATACAAATGAAAAATCCAGAATTTGCCACTGAAATTTGAACCTTTAATGCAGGGAATTGAGTTGATTTTGATTGAATATAGTTTAAATTTCATCGAACTGAATAAGTACTATAGGTAGGACCTTAGGTCTTAGGAGGATATAGAAAGTAGGAGTGTTGGTCGTAACGTCACTACTCGTTTTCATATAAAAATCGTTTTGACAGTTCTAAAGCAGAAGCTGATATGACTAAATGGGAAAGTAGCCTATAATTAATTGTGATAAAACTGTCAATCCATTAAAAACTGCATTAACTATCTGCTTCCTTATTGTTTGCGATAAGTTATCTTAGAAATTGCAATACACTTAAATTGATGTATTATCTTTTATTAATTATTAATCGCTGGTATTAGTCATGTCGTTGTATCTGTCTGTCTTTAGATTAGATATATTTATTTTATTTATTTCCACACATACAAATAATAATAATACAAAATGGATCAAGGGTCAGATGCAGAAGGCGGTAATTTTGGACACGGCGCGTATAGTATAGTACGTCGGTTCCTCACTCTGCAGCCCTGACCACCGGCAGCTTGGGCCCTACCCCGCTGCCGGCGGCACCCTAGGTTAGGTTTTTTATAATGTGTTTATATGCATTTTTTATTGTTTTGTAAGTGTTTTTATATTTTACTTTCATATTCATATTATAAATAACCTAACTTTAGACGAAAAATAAATAAAGAGAATACAACTAATATTAAATAATAATACAAATAATACAAATATAATAAAGAAATTATATTTTAGATAATCGTGTTGCAAAGGTCAAAGACAAAAGAGTTTTGCATAATTCGTTGTTGTATTAAATCAGACATTAAATTAAATTGTTTGTGAGTAAATAAATCCCTTTAATGCCAAATAACTTTTTGTTACAACAGATATTTTGTTACAAAAAAGTTATTCAAACAACCCCGAATCATTTCTTTTATTTCATTTCAATCTTTTTAAAAATCCTTTGGGTTTTTTTGAGCAACCTACCCTGTAACTAAAAACGATTAAAATTGGAAGTATGAGAACAGACGATGACATTAAGTAAGTAAGTAAATATTCTTTATTGCACCAATAATCATACATCTTACATACATGTAAAATTACAAAGAAATTTTAGTGGAACAATAGAACCCGGTAACAACAGGCGGTCTTATCGCTAAAAAGCGATCTCTTCCAGACAACCTTTGGGTAGCAGGAAATGTATAACTCAAACAAAAGTCAACACTGACTTAACTACGAATAGTTCCGTAAATAATCTCTACAGCTGACTGTACATATAGATAGAACAGTCTTGTTGGCCAATTGTGAATATTTTTCTGGATAACCTTAAACCAACACCGTATTAATAATGCACCATTGTCAACAGCAATTGGTGGTGAAGCCCGACCAGCTGATCAAGCGGCGCGGCAAGCTCGGGCTGGTCGGCGTGAACAAGTCGGCGGGCGACGTGCGCCGCTGGCTCAGCGAGCACATGGGCAAGGAGCAGGCCGTCGGCGCCGCCGTCGGGAAGCTCAGGCACTTCATCGTGGAGCCCTTCGTCAAACACGACGCGGTCAGTACATGTAGCTCGGTGTGAACAAGGCGGGCGACGTGCGCCGCTGGCTCAGCGAGCACATGGGCAAGGAGCAGGCCGTCGGCGCCGCCGTCGGGAAGCTCAGGCACTTCATCGTGGAGCCCTTCGTCAAACACGACGCGGTCAGTACATGTAGCTCGGTGTGAACAAGGCGGGCGACGTGCGCCGCTGGCTCAGCGAGCACATGGGCAAGGAGCAGGCCGTCGGCGCCGCCGTCGGGAAGCTCAGGCACTTCATCGTGGAGCCCTTCGTCAAACACGACGCGGTCAGTACATGTAGCTCGGTGTGAACAAGGCGGGCGACGTGCGCCGCTGGCTCAGCGAGCACATGGGCAAGGAGCAGGCCGTCGGCGCCGCCGTCGGGAAGCTCAGGCACTTCATCGTGGAGCCCTTCGTCAAACACGACGCGGTCAGTACATGTAGCTCGGTGTGAACAAGGCGGGCGACGTGCGCCGCTGGCTCAGCGAGCACATGGGCAAGGAGCAGGCCGTCGGCGCCGCCGTCGGGAAGCTCAGGCACTTCATCGTGGAGCCCTTCGTCAAACACGACGCGGTCAGTACATGTAGCTCGGTGTGAACAAGGCGGGCGACGTGCGCCGCTGGCTCAGCGAGCACATGGGCAAGGAGCAGGCCGTCGGCGCCGCCGTCGGGTAGCTCAGGCACTTCATCGTGGAGCCCTTCGTCAAACACGACGCGGTCAGTACATGTAGCTCGGTGTGAACAAGGCGGGCGACGTGCGCCGCTGGCTCAGCGAGCACATGGGCAAGGAGCAGGCCGTCGGCGCCGCCGTCGGGTAGCTCAGGCACTTCATCGTGGAGCCCTTCGTCAAACACGACGCGGTCAGTACATGTAGCTCGGTGTGAACAAGGCGGGCGACGTGCGCCGCTGGCTCAGCGAGCACATGGGCAAGGAGCAGGCCGTCGGCGCCGCCGTCGGGTAGCTCAGGCACTTCATCGTGGAGCCCTTCGTCAAACACGACGCGGTCAGTACATGTAGCTCGGTGTGAACAAGGCGGGCGACGTGCGCCGCTGGCTCAGCGAGCACATGGGCAAGGAGCAGGCCGTCGGCGCCGCCGTCGGGTAGCTCAGGCACTTCATCGTGGAGCCCTTCGTCAAACACGACGCGGTCAGTACATGTAGCTCGGTGTGAACAAGGCGGGCGACGTGCGCCGCTGGCTCAGCGAGCACATGGGCAAGGAGCAGGCCGTCGGCGCCGCCGTCGGGAAGCTCAGGCACTTCATCGTGGAGCCCTTCGTCAAACACGACGCGGTCAGTACATGTAGCTCGGTGTGAACAAGGCGGGCGACGTGCGCCGCTGGCTCAGCGAGCACATGGGCAAGGAGCAGGCCGTCGGCGCCGCCGTCGGGAAGCTCAGGCACTTCATCGTGGAGCCCTTCGTCAAACACGACGCGGTCAGTACATGTAGCTCGGTGTGAACAAGGCGGGCGACGTGCGCCGCTGGCTCAGCGAGCACATGGGCAAGGAGCAGGCCGTCGGCGCCGCCGTCGGGTAGCTCAGGCACTTCATCGTGGAGCCCTTCGTCAAACACGACGCGGTCAGTACATGTAGCTCGGTGTGAACAAGGCGGGCGACGTGCGCCGCTGGCTCAGCGAGCACATGGGCAAGGAGCAGGCCGTCGGCGCCGCCGTCGGGAAGCTCAGGCACTTCATCGTGGAGCCCTTCGTCAAACACGACGCGGTCAGTACATGTAGCTCGGTGTGAACAAGGCGGGCGACGTGCGCCGCTGGCTCAGCGAGCACATGGGCCAGGAGCAGTATTAGGTACAGCTGTAGTGATTAGGCAATGCGACCGTGTCATGCTCATGTGGCAGCAAATATATAGGCAAAGAGGCCGTCGGCATTCTACAGCACGTCCTTGTATATTATACTTGACACGTCACTTTTCATTCAACTTCAACACTTCTTATTACTTAATAATAATAATAATAACCCCGCGGGGGCAGCTTGTGGCGAGCTGACGGTGAGTGGCGACACCGCGGACCCCTATTCCAGAGGGCACTTTCATCTGGCCCTCGCCTCTGTGCTTGCCTTGATTGGCCGGCCAGAGTGGAGTCGCAAGAGCGGGACCTATGCTCCAGGTTGGAAGTGTAAAATGTCATAACGCCGGCGGCCTGCTGAACGGAATACCGGGATCTGGCTACCGCAGACTCACCTCTCGACAACCTTACAGCCACTCCAAAGTGTTGCCCTGTTGTCGCACTGTGCGTGCGGCCATTGCGGGGCCCACTCAATGAGTTGGCGAGTCACCACCTGTCATTTACAATTTTGAGACTGATTGTCACGGCAGGTGTCCGCTAGTCTCTCCCATAGCCCATTTATCCAGTCCATCCAACTTTCAAATCTATAGCCCATGACCTTAGTTCCCATCGCAGCACAAAAGTGCTGCACTGCAATAGTCTTTGCACCTGGCGGGGACCATCTCCGGATGTATCACATTGTGCGTTCGGGGATGGTATCCGCCACGTGTATCCCTTGCTTTTAGATTAAAGTGTCTTAAAGGGCCTCTGCGCTGTTGGCTTCGGCCCCACGTACGCCTCCCAAAGGTCCGGGACCGCATGGTCCCGAGATATGGCAAAGACATACAAATAATAATAATAATAATAAACCCCCAGGGCAGCTTGTGGCGAGCTGAATGGGAAGTGACGTCCCTTGGGTCCCATACCCCCGAGAGTCGGTCAGGCCCCTCTCTCCAGCTTGCCTTCATTGGCCGGCTGGAGTGAACACTGAGCAGGGGCCGCAGGACTCTCACCTCTGGCTTGCCTTAACCGGCCGTCCAGAGTGGGGTGTCAGAGCTATATGCTCGCAGGGCGGAAGTGAAACATGCCTAAGACGCGAGTTGGCACAGTGGCTGCTTACAGCCACTGGGTAGAAAGCGGTGCACACCTCTCCACGCCCTGAACCGCTCACGTGATGTTGTCCCCTTGTCGCTCCGTGCGAGCGGCCGTTTTCGGGGACCCATATTGTGAGTTGGCGAGTCACCACCTGGCCCATTTTTTCATGTTTTTTAACATATGAGCAGGGCAGGTGCCATAGTCTCCTCCATAGTCCCGGTTACTAGCCCACTAACAACTCAACGCAATAGCCCGGTTTCTTTTTGTACCTTTTCTTGCAATAGTCCTACACTAACCGGGGCTTGTCCTTGGGTGCACTACTATAGTGCAAACAGGGATAATCGTCGGTTGGTGTCACATTACATTTAGAGTAAATTATCTTATTACAAGGGGCCTCTACGTGTTGGCTTCGGCCCCACGTACGCCTTCCAAATGCCCGGGACCCCATGGTCCCGAGAATTTGTAAAAGACAGACATAATAATAATAATATATTTATTTAGAAAACATAGTCATACATTTAACATTAGGTCGAGAATATCTTATAAAGTACGTTTTTTCAATGACTTCTACCTGAACTAGGAAAATCCTGTATCTCAGGTAGAAAAATATTAATTACCAAAAGGAAAAACTTACAAGTGTGCATTTAGGTAGACATCAATTAGATAAGTTTACATTATAAAATTATTACTAATCAATGTTATTATGTGCTTAATATAAAAACAAACTATATAATTCTAATTTCAATTACTTGACAATAATGACTAATAATAATCTAGGTTAGTGGTGTATGTCACATATTTACATAACGCAACGTAGCAAAAACATGTTTTGAGCTTAGTGCGTCAGAAACAAGAAAAACAAAATAATTATTTACTTATTTAGGGTTCGTTAGTAATTTTTCTACATCGTCGTAATTTTGACTCGGATTAAAAATAAAAATTGTCTAAAACATTTATTAAATCTGAAAGTCATATTCATAAGCAAGCGCCTTCATAGTCAATTGAATTTATAAACCTTTGTTCGGCCATTTTCTTAGCAGGACAATCAGGGTCACCTGTTTTGTGGTTGTTGGGCTTCTTGTAGTAAGTGCAGGTTGCGCATTTTGGAGGGTCCTCTTTTTTCATGCACTCGTTTTCAGCGTGTCCTTGATCTCCGCAGTGCCCGCAGGTCTTCACTGGTTGCTTGCAGGTCTTGGCGGCGTGGCCGTACTGGTGGCAGGTCCAGCACTTCGTGACGATGGTAAAGTCCCTTACAGGGCATGATGACCAGTTAACAAAAACACGGTTTTGCGAAATGAGGAATTTACGAATGTAGGCTGGTACTTCGATGACGTAGTTGCAGGTCTCAGCATTTTTCTTTCCCGATTTGTGGCTCAGCTTAATAGAGGTCAAAAAAGTTTCCAGGGACACGTCCTGCAGCTTGTCGGCTAAATTTTGTTCAAATATGCAGTTAAAAACTTCTCGATCTTGAAGAGCCGATGGTACACCGATAACGACGATTCGGGGCTTACGTTTTTGGGGCTCGTCAATAGTAAGTTCCGCAGAAGTTTTTTGAAACTGTTCCTTTAACTTAGTTATGTCATCCTTGGAGTCAGTACTGATGATTACGCCACCATTTTTGACCTTGCGTACAGCCCGCACTTGTAATTTCATTTTTTCCGGGTTTATGATTTTTTGGACCAAAGTTTTTGTTTCTTCACTGGATTTCATTTTATCTGTAGGATAAATCGCCACTGAGCTAAGGTTTTTCGGCTGGATCAGGTTATTACTGCTATTTTTAACCATGTCGGCGAAAGAGGGCGTATTTGTGGTATTGGAAGTGCTCTGTATTTTGTCTTGAAGGGCTTGGAGTTGATTTGACAGGTCCTGTTTCTCTTTAAGGGCTTGCGTGACAGCTTGATTCACGTATGCTACTTTTTTAAGCGCCTGGTAAAGGACGGCCATACTAGAGACTCCATTTGTGACTTTACGGCAAAGGTTGCTAACTCTCAGCTTTTGGTCGGAGTTCAGTTTTCCTTCCGTAGAAATATTGCATATCTCATTCAGTGATTGCTCGATCTGACTCATCCAGTTCACAATTTCAGGAGTGGTCGGGATATGCTCATTTTCAAGTGGTATCTCCTTAGTCCTGGGCGACGGTGCAGGTGCCGACGTAGGGCTTCGCTGGATTTTTGAGCTTCGCCCAAAAGGGCTCTGGCTGTTATCTCCCATTTCACCAAACTGGTTAGATACTACGCTAGCATAATTACCAAATAAAAATAAGTGATTGTATAAGTACGTGCCATAGATCGAACGTCGAAATCTGGGACAATATTTTTGCACACGAATTTAAATGCAAGAAATAATTTAGCACACACGTCCGATCGCTAACGCGCGAGAATCGATTATATGATTACTTACTATATCATAGACTAGGAATCCTCTAGACCGAGTTTAGAGCAATTATTTCATGCAACCGATGATGCCAAAATGCGGGGGTGCGCGGGACGAGGTGATAGACACGGACGTCACACAAAGACACTTTCGACTCGAACATGGAGTAAAATTACCGTATGCGTGGCAGAGGGGGTAGCGCGACTATGCTCGGTCTAGAGGATTCCTAGTCTATGTACGATATATATAGTCAAATGTAATTCCAATGTCAATGTGGTTGAATTGATCAAAAACAGTCGATATAAGTTCATGTCAGTGTCCCCACGTACACGTACTGGTACAAATTAAATTCCCCTTTTGAACTCTTATAGAGTCAGACCGAGGTAAGTCTGCAGCGACTTTGATAGCACACGTAGTGCAATTGTTATTTTACACGTCACAATTTCATAGAAGTTTGACGTTTAAAATAACACTTTCACTGCGTGTGCTATCAAAATCGTAGCAGACTTATCTCGGTCTGCCTCTAAACATAAAGAAAGTTCATAATGATAATCTTTATTGTTTGTGAGAAATGGGTTACATTGCCAGTAATTACTATTGTAACAATATTTTATAGACTCACCAAGACTCTACCTTTACAGGTGTACAAACAAATATTTACAAATATTCCAAATTCAAAAGCACATAAATTGCCCAGAGTATTACGAGGCTATGACAGCTCAAACTAATTTTCCTGCCCTGAGATGTTTGCATATTTTTAAACGGCTTGTTGTTATATTTCAGAATGAGGAGATGTACATTTGCATACAGTCGGGCAGACGGACGGACACCATCCTGTTCCACCACCAGGGAGGCGTGGATGTCGGCGATGTTGACGCTTTGGCCGTCAGGCTCGAGGTAAATCCATATATCAATTAAACCGCCGGCTGTCGGCCATATGTCAAGACCGCATCCTTGCATATTTCGGTCATCTCTCTCGACGTTCTCCGGATAGCCTAGAAAAGGCGACTATGACGGGCCAGAGGACTCGCGGCAGACCACCCGCTAGATGGAGCACACAAGTTACCTAAGCAACAGTATAGTTAGTATAAGTTCGCCTTTGTACCTTTATTTTTGTAAATATTATGTAAACCTGTGTTGTGTGCAATAAAGTGATTACTACTACTACTACAAGTTACTACACCGTTGCATCTACATCTGCAGGAAGCCGTGCATATAGTGGGTGACAGAAGCCTATGGAAGTGACTGGTCAGCAACATTAGGACATAATGTCACGATCCTCAGCATTGAGGGAACGACTGATCATGACCTATTTCATACCTTGTCACAGTGAATGGTGCTAGTTCAGCGGTGTCACTCACGAAATCAAGCCAATCGTGCAGGCTGACGCAACTAGTTGCGACCAATCACGCGCGTGATGCGAACTCATCAACCAATCGCGTTCTGGCGTTAGACAGCACGATTGGCTCGAATTGGTGTGCGTGTCACCGCTGTACTGGCCCCATTCTTATTGCCCGTCATGCCCGTCCTTAGATACATGTCAATGCGCTTATATGATTTTGTATTGGATTCCAGGTAGCAGTAGACACATTCCCCACTGGAGAGGATATCGACAGGACTCTGCTCAAAAACATCAAGTCCGCCTCCACTAGAAGGTAACCTAATTATACTAAACAAGGTAAACGAAAGGCTAACCTAACCTATTTCATTGTATTGTATTGTAGGTTAGGTTTGTTTTATGGCAATCCTGAAAAGTTACGCGTTTCTGAAAAAACCAAATTATGACTAACGAAAATGCAGATCAACAATATACTTAAAATTTTATGGGAAGCAATAGAGACCCTAGGAAAAAGCGTGACAAGGAGGGTCCAAAATCGAAATTATGTGTGATGTAATATTTGGACGACGCCTTATCTGGATTGGAACCCGGGACCTTCTGCTTCGTAGTTAAAGGCCGTTCAAAGATTAATATGAAAGTTTGATTTATTTCAAAATGTATATTACTTTTTCCAGAATACTGACAACCTTCATCCTGTCCCTCTACCGCGTGTACGTTGACTTATACTTCACGTACATGGAGATCAACCCCATCGTGGTGACCAACGAGCGCATCTACCTCCTGGACTTGGCGGCCAAGCTGGACCAGACGGCGGACTTCATCTGCGCCAAGAACTGGGGCGCCGTCACCTTCCCCCCGCCCTTCGGCCGCGACGCGTACCCCGAGGAGGCCCATATCGCGGACTTGGATGCCAAGAGTGGCGCCAGTCTTAAGGTGATCTTTTTGAACTACCCACATCTAAACTGCAAAACGTATTTCAAGACCAAAAAAAGTAAGACAATGTTGCCACTGCAATAATTTGTTTGTAAAATAGTAAATTCCTTTTGATAAATAATCACGCTAAGATAATTTATTTATTAGTAATTTTAGGAGTAAAAACGATTTAAAAAAAAAGTAATTTTATTTACTTATTTTTACATAAATACAAGACGTGCTAGCAAAAAGTGGCAACATTGTCTTACTTTTTTTGGTCTTGAATTACGTTATGCAGTTTAGGGTCAGTGCTCTCCTCCCAACATATTTAACTTAACGTCGGTCTATTCAGTCAGTTGAAAGTCAAGGTCACATTATTATCAAAGAAGGGAAATGCAAATTTTTGGTTAAGTATACCAGATTCGCCTCCAGCTGATTCATTCATCATAATATAACTCTAGCTCGTCTCTCAAAAATGGTGTAAGGAAAAGTAATTCACATGCAACATTATAGTTCGTTTTTCTTAGCATTAGAAAGAACTTGAAAGAAGGTAAGCGATCTTGACATGTCTTTTAATTGAAAAACGCTTTTTAAAAATCAGTAACTATTACTTATGAAAGCAGAAGAATATAAATAATCGTATTAGATTCATAATTGTTACATATTTGCCGTAACTTATTTTTAAAATGTGTTTTTCAATTAAAAGACACATCAAGATTGTTTACCTTATTTCTAATGCTAAAAAAAACGAACTATAGGACTCAACCTAAATTGAGTCTGAGCTTTTATTTATAAGAGTATTATAAAGGGCTCACGTTCTAGGTTACCATATTTTCGCCAAACGGGGCAGTTTGTTGAGGAATAGTCCGCTCTCAAGTTATGATACTTTTATTGATTATTTTCGTAACTGTTTTAAAATTGAATTGTTATTGTTTCCAGTTGACGATACTGAACAAGTCTGGGCGCATCTGGACCATGGTGGCGGGCGGCGGCGCCTCCGTCGTCTACACCGACACCATCTGCGAGCTGGGTACGTGACGTGACACCATTCTCACCTATATTTACTACCAGAAATGGTGTCAAATTCCCTGCCAGCCTTATTTGGTCGCATTTTATAGGGAAGTGCGATACACTTTTGATTAGGTACCTTATCCTAAGAATTAGATCAGGTTAGTTTTAACAAAAGCGACAGTAGTGGTATGAATAAATTGACTTTTAATGATAAATTATAGGACTTTATTGAAGAGAACATTCTAGGACCGATACATGATATAATAGTCTATGTTTGTATCATTGATAAACTAGAATGTCTGTATAGTATATAACATCAGTGCTAGCACCATAACAGCGACCTTCCAACCTAGACGGTATAGGATATCAACCAAATGCCTATTTGGTTTAATCCAGTTTCCTTCTGATGTATTATAAAACAAATCAAATCAAATGTATTATTAATGTATTTGATGTTACAAATGTAATCCGTTTATAAATTTTAAATGACTCATTAATAGGCTTTGAATCAACAATCCTAGGTCTAAAAGTTACTCACTTTATTGCTACGCCACAAGTACTATCCCTTTTGTATAGTAACTACCTATTGTTTTGTTTTTATTCCCTCAAAACCTAATGGTACGTTATGGGCCAGTTAAATATTTAGAATTGTACTTTACTCTTTGGGATTCGATGAATTGAATCAGTAAGTAACATCTGTTTTCTCAAAAATGGACGGCAAAGTCGACTTTGCCGTCTAAAAAATAGGTCGCGAAACGCGTAGTTTATGGTAAGTCAAAAATTAAAAAGTTAAAAACATTGCAGTCTCGAATTTGGGACTGCAATGTTGCATATAAATTCCATTATTTGTCGAGTTCCAAACTTTTTAAAAGTTGAAATGACCATATCAAATGAAGGCACAGGCCCATTAAACAGCCAAACAGATGATTAGTACCGCGACTATTTAGATGTCTCAAATAGGTTGGCGTATTTTTGGCAGAAAAATTAAATTCTATTTTTTTATTAAAAAAATAAAAAGGCGGCATGGGCTTATTTCTGTCAAAATATATATGCAAGAACGTTGCTTTTGTAAAATATTTCTATGATATTTATATTTCTTGCACCATTTTTGAGAAAAGCACTATATAAGGTATATATATACTCCCAAGGTCGTCCGTTTAAAACGAATCCTCAGCCTGCAAGTAGCTACTTCCGAGCCTCGACAATAATGTACTATTATGTTTGCAGGCGGCGCCGCCGAGCTGGCCAACTACGGCGAGTACTCGGGCGCGCCCACGGAGTCGCAGACGGCGGACTATGCCAAGACCATCTTCAGCCTCATGTGCCGCGAGAAGCACCCCAACGGGAAGGTACGAACCTACTTCTGGGTAGAACATAGTCTTAGGATGGTATTCCACCTGTCCAGTTTCTTTGTCCAATGTCATAATTGCGTCTCTTTCATTAAACAAAATGTGAGACGCAATACACAAAGAAATTGGTCCAGTGGAATACCACCGGTTCAGATGCACCAAACCCTCAGTCAAGTGGTAACGTTACCGTCTTAGAGCATTTAATATCTGGAGTGGCCATTGAGAGCTTACCCCTCTGCCGAAAAACTTGCACAATTGTGCAAACTTTTGTGTGGACTGACGTGGCTATTTCTACGTTACGTACAAATCATGTAGAAATAGCTTATTACGTTTGATGTCCTCTCCCCCGCAAAAATCGGCAGACTGTTTCGTAAAGAAAATAACAGCGATGACATCTCCAGTTACTAAATACTCTAAGATTATCGTTCACTCATTTTTATTGTTTCATAGTTAATTTCTTAATATTTTACTTAATTGGTTTTGTATCTGTCGGCGGCCGATCGTAAGATCAGGCAGATTGTAATGTTCCTGTGTAATGATTTGACGATAGTCACATTAAACCAATATATAGGTAGGATAGGTTCGTTAGGTTGCTTCAGATGCCCGAAGGGCAAACTGCCCAGAAATAGGAGCCCCGCTACAGCGGGGCTACGTCGACTCAGGGAACAAGTCAAAGATGTTCACGTTTCACGATATGCCTGATCTTACGATCGGCCGCCGACATATCCAAAAAATAATAATTTACTCAATAAAAAACAGATGAATTATATATTATTCCGACGATGCAAATGAAATGAAATACTTTATATTCAGGCAACTAATCAGGCAAAACAAAATAGTCGACGTCAACTTCGGTTGACAATAAAAATACTCCTTAAAGTTCTTATTAACCCTTTTTTATAATTTTTTCAGGTCCTGATCATTGGCGGCGGTATCGCCAACTTCACGAACGTGGCGGACACGTTCCGCGGCATCATCACCGCCATCGACACCTACAAAGACGCTCTCATACAGTACAACATCACCATCTTCGTGAGGAGGGGCGGCCCCAACTACCAGGAGGGTCTTAGGTGAGCATTACATTTGTTAATGAATATTTGAAAAGCAGAATTCTTCTTTAAATGATAATACAAATGCGTGCAAATTGAATTGTGTTGTGAACAAGTTGTTTGACAAATTAGAACTCAGGATTTTTATCGTATAGATCCTTCTTGAAAAATGTTTCTACTAGGGCCGGGACTAATCAGTCAATACCCGATTTTGAGCGGCTGTGTAATTTCATTTTACTGTTGGCAAATACCAAACACGAACATACCCACTTTATACATGTTAAAATTATAACCCTGCTTTTGGGTTTCCCTTAGTCCGGGTATCGACAAGTGCTACCAAACCAACACAGGACTTGACCCAGTTCCTTAGATCACTGTTCTAACAATCTCTGCTATGTATTTCATTAACTATCTAGATAATAAGTTAGATATAAGAAGATTAAATATTTGTACACCTATATGGTAGATTACAGATTACTGTATCAACTCACTGGCATCTGTATAAAACCTGTGTTTCACAAATAAATAGTACATACTTACTAATAAACCTTTTTTCCATCAGGCAAATGCGTGAAGTAGGCCACCGGCTTCGCATTCCCCTGTACGTGTTCGGGCCGGAAGCCAACATGACGTCCATCGTTGGCCTGGCGCTGGGCCAATCGCCCATCCCCAAGGAGCACCAGCTGGACTACGCGCCTAAGCAGCTGCCCAAACCTACACCCTGCGTAAGTTTAACATTTTCTATTGCTAAACTAAACTGAAAAACGTAGTTCAAGACCAAAACAAGTTTTTGGCAAAAATTTCATTTTTAGTACAAGCTTTTATCGCTGACTACTTTTCTTACGACAGACAACTAATACTCATCGCGACAATTCTAAAAACCCCTAACACAATTAGGTTGCGTTGTTTCATCACAGAGTTCCTATGGCCACCTCCTGTCTCCATCATCAGATCAGTCCGATGGTACCATAATATTGCATTGTCGTCAGATTTATACATGCATGCAAAATTTCAGCTCAATCGGAAACCGGGAAGTGGATCAAATTTAACTTGCAAGATTTGATTACAGACATCGGTCAGGTGAAAGTAAATAAAAGCTTGTAAAAACTAAGACAATGTTGCCACTGCAATAATTTGTTTGTAAAATAGTAAATTGCTTTTTGTAAATCATCACTCTAAGACAATTTATTTATTGGTATTACTCCTAATATTTAAAAAAGTACTTTTATTTACTTACTTTTGTCGGTCGTGGGTCTACCCACGACCCCTATAAATGTTATCCTAATTGATGTGATATTAAATCATAAATTATTTATTTGCGTGAATAGGGTCAGATTACAGTTGTTATATATACATAAAGTTCCTCCTAATTCAACCGTCCACAAACAGCATGCAAATATTTATTGTATTTCTTAAGCTAAATATTTATTACATTATGTACTACATTATATCATTGAAATAATCGCGAAGTGAATAAAACATTTTATTTAACAGCCACTCGTGTAGGGTTTTCTTAAATTTATTCATTGACAAGCATTTGATGTCAGGTGGCAACTTATTAAATATTTCTACACACATAGCAGGGCAGTTTTTGTTAAAAATAGCAGTTTTTTTTTGCCTTCCAACTACAAGTCGTTCACCATTTCTAGTATATCTAGGGTATATGTCACTAGCTGTAATAAATAATTCAGAGTGTTGTTTAACAAATTTGGCTACTTCAAAAACATACAGGCAAGGAAATGGCAGGACTTTAAGCTTGAGAAACATCGGCTTACATGACTCGAGAGGACTAATACCACAAATTGCACGAATACATTTTTTTGGGATCGCAGTACTCTTATTTATATCCAATATGTATTTGTAATTAAAGTTATGTCCTATCCGCAGCCCAAGCCCAAGATCGAGCTCCCCGAGCTGACGCACAAGCTGTTGGACCTGGTGTGCTCTCAATCGCCCACCCGAGGAGAGTTGGGTCAGCCGCTCTCCACTGCCAAGCCCCTCTTCAGTGACCGCACCAAAGCCATCATCTGGGGCATGCAGAACCGCGCCATCCAGGTAACTATACAGGGTTGTTAGCTATACTAGACCTAATGTGAACAATCGCCCACCCGAGGAGAGTTGGGTCAGCCGCTCTCCACAGCCAAGCCCCTCTTCAGTGACCGCACCAAAGCCATCATCTGGGGCATGCAGAACCGCGCCATCCAGGTAACTAAACAGAATGACTTAATACCATGTGACTTAAAACAATTTAAGTGTTTTCGTACGATACTAGAAATTAGTACATCCATTTTTTAGTATCAATTCCTGCAAGTTTATCAACTCAGACGCAGTGCATAATTGTTTCTCGGAAACGTTCGTATTTGTCATGCTACTTCAGTCAACCTCAGTACTTTTTGTACCGAGACTGACTGAAATAGCAAGACACGTTCGTACGTTTCCATGAATAAAATGCCAGATACAGATAAAGTGCATAATAATATAATTATGCACTTTATTTGTATCTGGCAGAACATTTGTAAGAACTTGCCTGCATGTTTATATGGAAAACGACAAAACTTACATCTTTACTACAGTATTAATCGACAGGGGTTCAAAAAACTGCTTAACTGCTGAAAAACTATATTAAATGATTGTACCATAAAGTCCAAGTGCATTCAAGTGTAAGATTAGTATATATCATTCGATATTTAACCCAAATTGTACAATGTACTCGTGAAAAATGGAGATATTTAGGGCCATTTGCACCATTCACAACCCGGGGTTAACCGGTAAATCCTGGAGTTACCATGGTTACCAAGACACTGGGTTAACGGTTGAACGGGTTAACTTAACCCCGTGTTGGTGGGATGTTGCAAGTGGGCCTGCCTAAAAGTCATCACCTTCCTTGCAACAGATCGCTAAGGGTCCGCTTAGCGTCAGTATTTGCCGAAGCCACTGCAACATATAGGGGAAACTAAATAATGTTGTTCCGCAGGGCATGTTGGACTTCGACTACATCTGCCGGCGCGCGGAGCCGTCCGTCGTGGCTATAGTGTACCCGTTCACCGCCGACCACAAACAGAAGTACTACTTCGGCAACAAGGAGGTCTTCATTCCTGGTTAGTTGTTTGTTATTTGAAAATCCCTACAGTTCCTTTTTTTTATTGAAAAGCACATTTTAAAAAAAAAGTTACGGCAAATATGTAACAATTATGAATCTAATACGATCATTTATATTCTTCTGCTTTCATAAGTAATAGTTATTGATTTTTAAAAAGCGTTTTTCAATTAAAAGACATGTCAAGATCGCTTACCTTCTTGCAAGTTCTTTCTAATGCTAAAAAAACGAACTATAGTAGGAGTAACACTAGGGGTCGTCCATTAATTACATCACACAAGCTTTCGATTTTTTGACCCAACTTTTTTAATTGCATTTTTCATGAAATAATTATTTATATAATAATCAAACCACTACAATAATCATTGTACAATGTCAATGTCAATCACTAATAGTCACTACAATAATTCTAAATTTTCGTTTTTTCGTTCGTTCTTTTTTCGTTTCTTTCCGTTCAAAATTTTCATATAAGTTTACGCCACAGTTTTTTTTATTTGTAAAGAAAACACACGACGTGTAAAACTGCTATTTTCGATGGCGTAGAAAAAATGTATGCACCTGTGCAAAATTACGCCTGAAAATCAAAATCTGGTTTTATGAAACGAGCAAAGCGAGTTTCATACATAATAGGATCACACTCATTATGTATCAGTTGCACAAACTACTGTAATAGTCCATAATTACGTTTTAATAATAATTGCGTGCTTGTTTCAGTGTTCTCTGACATGGACGTGGCTATGCGCAAGCACCAGGAGGCGACCGTGCTTGTCAACTTCGCTTCGCTCCGTTCGGCCTATGACAGCACCATGCAGGTAATATATATGTCGGCGGCCGATCGTAAGATCAGGCAGATCGTAATGTTCCTGTGTAATGTTTTGACGATAGTCACATTAAACCAATATATAGGCAGGAGGCCCGAAGGGCAAACTGCCCAGAAATAGGAGCCCCGCGCGGGGCTCCGTCGACTCAGGGAACGAGTCAAAGATTTTCACGTTTCACGATATGCCTAGGAATTTCACGATATGCCTGATCTTACGATCGGCCGCCGATATATATATGGATTACGTGAGTCTCAGTACCTTCCCGTCTTTAGACGATTTACTTACACCGTGATCTGTTATTTATTAGTCGGTGATTTAATCGTGCAAGCTTTGTGATATTAATTCTTAGATTTACAGTTATTTTTGAGAAGGATAGGAGAATACACAGGGATTTTTCATTTCATTTTCATTTATTCACCATAAAGTAATATGTGCATTACATGGTATGTCGTTACAGGCAATCGAATACTTAAATTAAGTACAATACATTACAATAAATAGAAATTAATATAAAAGCAATTGTTGTTAATCAAAATAATTATAAAATTTCCCTTCAATAGCCTATTTAACATTATGCAAAGTTATTCATGTGAATATTACAGTTTAAATATTCGGTCACAGAGTAGAAGGCACGCTTCCTGAAATAATTAGATATTTTATTTCTAAAACTATGTATTGGCAGGTTAGGCTCAAAGTATTTCTACAAGCTTTTATGTAACTTGCCCTGTTAGTTAAATAGTACGAATAGTACGTAGCTTTGTTAGTGTGGGTCAAATCTTGGAAGCTAAATTTGACCCTCTTCCCGATTTTCGATTGTGCTTAAATTTAGCATGTAAATCGGATGACAATGCAATATTATGACATGGAGCTGATGAATAATGATGGAGGGAGGAGGTGGCCATGGGAACTCTGTGATAAAACAACGCAAACCAATTGTGTTTGGAGTTGTTAGAATTGTCTCGATGAGTATTAGTTGTCTGTGGAAAACTACAGTCAGCGAAAAAGCTTGTACCAAGAATTTAATTTTTGCCATAACTTATTTACTGATTGAATTATTGTCTGAATATGTCAAAAAATCATCAGCTAAAGATGACACTGTAATTTTCTCCAAAACATCAATAAGCTATGGTTAGTTCACATGGAGCCTACTAGATGGCGCTAGTAGTCCTCAATTTCGAAGTAAACAATAAACATAGCTTATTGATGTTTTGGAGAGAATTCGCGTTACAACTGTTCTGTTTTTTGTTGAGCAGGCTATGCAGCACCCCCAGATCAACACGGTGGTGATCATCGCTGAAGGCATCCCGGAGAACATGACCAGGAAGATCATCAAGCTTGCCGACGCGAGAGGCGTAAGTTTAATACTAGAACTTGTAACCACCTTCTAGTTAGTCGACTTGTGGGCAATCTTTTTATTAAAGTTCGTTTTTTAGCATTAGAAAGAGGACTGATAGTTCGATCCCATAGAGCTAACATTTTCTAAATAAAGTCATAAAATAGTATAAATGTACTTTATTGATAAAAACAAATAAATAAATAAAATAGTACTAAAAAACTTCCATACTAAATTGTTGCCATGTTTAAGCATTTTAAAGGTTCCGTCACACAGGCGCGTTTTCCGGGCGGGGCGTGAGCGTTTTATATGTAAAAGCGGCGCGCCCCGCTCACGCGCCCCGCTCACGCGCCGACCGTAAAATGCGCCTGTGTGACGGAGCCTTATAGTTCGTTTTTTTAGCATTAAGGGGTCATCCATTAATTACGTCACACGAATTTCAAGGTTTTTTGACCCCTCCCCCCATTGTCACACTTGGTCACATTTGGCAAACCCCTCCCCCCCTGGTGTGACGTCACATTTTTTCAGAGAAATCGGAAAATCGATTTAAGTATTATTATTTTTTGTCATAACATTAGTAAATTTATAACCCAAAACTGATTATGAAAAAAATTAAACTAATAAAAACGATTATCGTTCCAAAAACTTGTTTTTGAACTGTAAAGTAATTAAAATGATTAAAATAAAATTTTGGTTACTGATGAAGTTAAAGTGACGTCACAAAGTTTGTGACCCCCTCTCCCCCTTGTCACAACATGTCACATTTTCTTGAACCCCCCCCCCCTAAACGTGTGATGTAATTAATGGATGACCCCTTAGAAAGAACTTGCAAGAAGGTAAGCGATCTTGACATGTCTTTTAATTGAAAAACGCTTTTTAAAAATCGAAACCTATTACTTATGAAAGCAGAAGAATATAAATGATCGTATTAGATTCATAATTGTTACATATTTGCCATGACTTATTTTTAAAACGTGTTTTTCATTTAAAAGACACATCAAGATTGTTTACCTTTTTTCTAATGCTAAAAAAAACGAACTATAAGCCGGCAACGCAGTTGCAATCCTTCTGGTGTTGCGGGTATCCATGGGCGGCGGTAATCGCTTACCATCAGGTGATCCGTCTGCTCGTTTGCCTTCTATATCAAAAAAAATTGACGACCTCGATATTTTCCAAAAATTTTTTGTCGGATATAAATTATAAATCCGGCACTTTAAGGTTTTAAATTTAGAATCGAATTTTAATTATATCGCCTCCGCGGGACCGGATTCATCAAAATATGCGTAATGCATTGTACTTGTTCGCAGGTGAACATCATCGGGCCGGCCACCGTCGGCGGCATCAAGCCCGGCTGCTTCAAGATCGGCAACACGGCCGGCATGATCGACAACATCGTCGACAGCAAGCTCTACAGGCCCGGCAGGTCAGTACCATTCCAACTTGGATTCTATTCACGTGGACATAGAGTTGATAGTTCAATTAACAATCAATGTGTCAGCTACAGTGATCCAAAAAAAATTGATAGAAATTTCAGTTAGGTAAATCTTTTAGAGATGATGTATTTCTGTTGCCGCTAAAACAACAAATACTAAAAAGTACGGAACCCTTGGTGGGTGAGTCCGACTCGCACTTGTCCGGTTTTATTTTTAAATAAGAGCCACGTATACGGTTTTGCCTTGTAGCCCTGGGCCGCAAGATGAATTTGCTAAAAGGTGGCAAAGTTATGTGTCTATACCAGGGCCAGGTGGGCCACCTAAATAAGCGGGCCGCAGGTTGAGTACCGCTGATGTAATCACACATATAAATTTTAATTTTGTTGCAGTGTGGCGTACGTGTCCCGTTCAGGCGGTATGAGCAACGAGCTGAACAACATCATCTCCAAAGAAGCTGACGGCGTCTGCGAGGGCGTCGCTATTGGTGGAGACCGCTACCCTGGCACCACCTTCATCGACCATCTGTTGAGGTAACAACTCCTAAATTTAACCATCCGAAACATGGACGCTCACTATAGTTCGTTTTTTTTAGCATTAGAAATAATATCAATCTTGATGTGTCTTTTAATTGAAAAACACATTTTAAAAATAAGTTGCGGCAAATATGTAACAATTATGAATCTAATACGATCATTTATACTCTTCTGCTTTCATAAGTGTTTTTGATTTTTAAAAAGCATTTTTCTATTAAAAGACATGTCAAGATCGCTTACCTTCTTGCAAGTTCTTTCTAATGCTAAAAAAACGAACTATAGGGAGGCAGTGCATAAATCCGAGCGGCACAGAGAGCCATGGAGCGCATCATGCTAGGCATCAAACTTCAAAACCGAGCGAGGAATGTCGAGATCCGACGCCGCACCAAGGTGCAAGACGTCGGATACGTCATCACCAAACTTAAATGGAGCTGGGCGGGACATGCTGCCAGGCAGTGATGGCAGGTGGGCCAAAATGTTAACGGAATGGTGGCCGATTACAGACGAAAGCACAGAATAAATAATAGTACTAGGTACAGAAGACTCACTCCCTAACAAAATGCGTCTGTTACGATCAGCACAGATATGGCCGCTAGGTGGCAACAGCGCCACGCGCGGCTTATGGCAAACCCCAAAATTAGGGCCGAACGGATGTACTTTTAGCTACCTGTAGCAAAGCGACGAAATCGCGGAGTGAGCCACGCCTGACGAAAGGAGTGCCTGGGGTCCGTTGATTCGTTGGGTGGTCGACATTCGGAAGATTGCGGGTCCCTTCTGGATGAGATTGGCTCAGGTCCGGGATAAGTGGCGTACTCAAAGAGAGGCCTATGCTCAGCAGTAGGCGATAAAAGGCTGATACCTAAAGATACAGACTATTTCAATTTCAATTAGCCTTTATTTAACAATCTTACTAGTTTTACAAAATATAACATCTTACTTAAAAATAAAATATATAGAACTATTACAATATTTGCGCTATCAGACATCGGAGTCAAGATTGTTTTGCTTTCCAGCATAGGCCTCCCCCAAGTACCTCCAAAGTTCCCGATCATGGGCTTTCCTTCGCCAAGTGGCACCAGCTATAACAATGAAGTCATCTTCCCATCTTCGTAGAGGTCTGTGGTTTTTTCTGCCTCCTTCCCTAGGATACCAATCAGTCACTTCTTTGGCCCATTTGTCTTCCTTGCATCGAAGTATGTGTCCTGCCCACTTCCATTTGGATTTTTTGATAGTATGTGAAACGTCTTTGACACGTGTTCTTCTACGTATGGTCTTTAGGTTGATACGATCTATTCTCCTTATGTTCAGCATACTTCTTTCGATGTTATGTTGTGTTGTTTCTAGTCTTTTCGTGTGTTCTTTTGTTAATGCCCATGTCTGATACGGACTATAGTAGAATATAACTAATTTCAAAAAGAATAGATAGTATAGAGGGGTCCTGTCATTGGAAATTTTGTAGTCACTGTACATTTACCGCCATCTATCGACACACGACTAAAACTCAAAATGAAAACGTATAAAATTATCGAAAAAATGTATATATATATGGACAAATGATTTTATTATTTTTATATCATTTTGATCCATGTTCATTCACTGATATCTATGTGTTAAAATTGTTAAATATGAAACGGTGTCGTCACGCCATATCTAGCCGAGGATAGGCTAAAGGTGAGTGCGGCATCTATCCGAGAATGACTTTTTCACGCCACTGTTCGGAAATGTAGCAATAGATGGTCTAAAACCAAGCTGGAAAGTAGGCAATAGCTGTAGCACCTGAACCACCACTACTACAATGTTTCATTGTTATCATCATCTGTCATTGGTGACAGTTCGCTACAGCAATGAGTATCATTTAAAACATAAAAAACAATAAAAGGTCTTTTTTGCGCAACTTTTTCCTTCAAAAATAAAATTAGGTTATTTATAGAACCAATTTCTTGTTTAAAAAAAAAGAAATGACAAAACCATTCACTTCATTTTTTTTTAACAATTATCCATTCAGTTCACGCTTAAGGCGTTTTTGACTTTTGTAGCTGTTTGTGGTTTTTTTAGCAAAAACGCTTCTAATTTTAGAGTCGGTTTGAAGCAAATAACAGAAAAACGCCTCTTAAAAGTGGTAAAAAAGGCGGGATCTGAAAATACTTACTGAATTGGATAGTGTATATTGTGTTTGACTAAAAAATATAAGAAACGCGTATCTACGCTCGCTATAAAAATGAGTTCTTCTAGTGAAGAAAATAATATTCTTACGCTGACGCCTACCGAAATTCAAGAGACAGTACAGGCAGTGGCTAGTAATTTGCTACCAGAGAAATCGCGGGCTAGTACTTATAGTTATGTAAATGTTTTCTTATTTCCTCGCAGTAGTCGTGAAAAGCACTATGTAATGCCTCGGCCGGAAACGCTAAAGATGGACTCGTATTAATCGAGGGCCTCCACTAGCGTGTCGGCCCTCGAACTCACTCGTCCATCTTTTAGCGGTTTTCCGTCCTCTCCTACAATGTACTATTTCTTGATTTCCGAGGCATGTTTTTTCCTTAGACTTTATTCATCTTATACGAAGTTACATATGTCTTTGCTAATTTGTAACTTTTCTCAACAGATTCGAAGCCGACCCTAACGTGAAAATGTTGGTGCTGCTCGGAGAAGTGGGCGGTGTGGAGGAATATCACGTGTGCCGCGCCATCAAGGAGGGCCGCATCAAGAAACCCATGGTCGCCTGGTGCATCGGCACATGCTCAGGTAAACTTAACTCCTATATTAGACGACCTCTTTCTCTCCGTCAGCCCAAACCAAAAAGTTCACCTGATATGCATACATACATACATACATACACCCAAGGCCAGCAGTATGGAAACAGGCTTATACTTTGATAGAAAAGTTTGATTTTATATTATTCATTGACGATTTGAAAACAATATGGTAAAGTTAATAACAGAACATTTGAATAGCAAATTACTCAAATGCTGGCTATGATAGAGAGGAGGATTTTTGTATGGTGTCTATAGAGAAATAAACCCTTTTGAAAAGACTGTCCTCAACCACAGAATAAATAATAGTACTAGGTACAGTCAACGGTAAAAATATGGGTGTACAAATAATTTCAAAAATATGTCCCATAACTCTTATGTCAGTGAATTAAGAACTATGGGACATATTTTTGAGTAAGTTGTCTACACCCATATTTTTACAGTTGACTGTACAGAAGACTCACTCTCTAACAAAACGCGTCTGTCACGATCAGCACAGATATGGCCGTTAGGTGGCGACAGCGCCACGCGCGACTTATGGCAAACCCCAAAATTGGGGTCGAACGGATGTACTTTTAGCTACCTGTAGCAAAGCGACGAAATCGCGGAGTGAGCCACGCCTGCCTGAACTATCATCTTTGTCCTAACTTTTTTATCTTTTTGACAATATTTTAGGATATTTTGATATGTAGCGGGAATTTTTAATATTTTGGGGTTGCCCAATGCAAATTTTAGGATACAAATATACAACAAAGATAGATACATGAGACATTAAAGAAAACAACGTTGTTTCCATACTTTTTTGGCCTTGGGTGTACATATATACATATAATCACGCCTCTTTTACACTTCCTCCAGCTAACGTAACTTATTTTTCCAGACATGTTCACCTCCGAGGTCCAATTCGGGCACGCCGGTTCCCTCGCCGGCTCGGCGCTCGAGAAGGCCTTCGCCAAGAACCAGGGCCTCAAGTCCTATGGCGTCACCGTACCTGAGAGTTTCGACAGTTTGGGCACCGCTGTCCGGCAGGTGTACCAGAAGCTGGTGCAGGAGGGAAAGATTATTGTTAAGGAGGAGGAGGAACCTCCGAAGGTGCCCATGGATTACGACTGGGCGAGGGTGAGTTACTTTATACATTAACAGATACAGTGCGCGAGATACGCCGTACGATTATAGTTCGTTTTTTTAGCATTAGAAATAAGGTAAACAATCTTGATGGGTCTTTTAATTGAAAAACACATATTAAAAATATGTTACAGCAAATATGTAACAATTATGAATCTAATACGATCATTTATATTCTTCTGCTCTCATAAGTAATAGTTACTGATTTTTAAAAAGCGTGTTTCAGTTAAAAGACATGTCAACATCGCTTACCTTCTTTCAAGTTCTTTCTAATGCTAAAAAAAACTAACTATAGCGCCTGGGTAAAGTGTAAATATTGATTTGATGGTTTTTTCCCTTGAATCGTCAAAATAATGCCTTACGTCTAAAATGTACGAGTATTATTACACCTGCAAGCCTATCATGGATCGCTTTATCCACGTGATAAAACAACTGTCACTTTTTAACTCTGCGGGATAGATAGAGACGGACACCGTTTTATCACGCTGTCACGTAGACAAATACGACCATCATATCCGTACTGAACCGCCCAAATGGGATACGCTATGATAAATTAATAATTCCTCTTTTGTCTCCAGAAACTGGGTCTGATCCGCAAACCAGCGGCATTCATTAGCACCATCTGCGACGAGCGCGGCCAGGAGCTCACGTACTGCGGCATGCCCATCAGCCAGGTCTTGGAGAAGCAGCTAGGAGTCGGAGGCACCATCAGCTTGCTGTGGTGAGTGTCAGGAACTGGTCTGATCATCAGGAGCTCACGTACTGCGGCATGCCCATCAGTCAGGTCTTGGAGATGCAGCTAGGAGTCGGAGGCAACATCAGCTTGCTGTGGTGAGTGTCAGGAACTGGTCTGATCATCAGGAGCTCACGTACTGCGGGATGGCCATCAGCCAGGTCTTGGAGAAGCAGCTAGGAGTCGGAGGCACCATCAGCTTGCTGTGGTGAGTGTCAGGAACTGGTCTGATCACCAGGAGCTCACGTACTGCGGCATGCCCATCAGCCAGGTCTTGGAGAAGCAGCTAGGAGTCGGAGGCACCATCAGCTTGCTGTGGTGAGTGTCAGGAACTGGTCTGATCACCTGGAGCTCACGTACTGCAGCATGCCCATCAGCCAGGTCTTGGAGAAGCAGCTAGGAGTCGGAGGCACCATCAGCTTGCTGTGGTGAGTGTCAGGAACTGGTCTGATCACCTGGAGCTCACGTACTGCAGCATGCCCATCAGCCAGGTCTTGGAGAAGCAGCTAGGAGTCGGAGGCACCATCAGCTTGCTGTGGTGAGTGTCAGGAACTGGTCTGATCATCAGGAGCTCACGTACTGCGGAATGTCCATCAGCCAGGTCTTGGAGAAGCAGCTAGGAGTCGGAGGCACCATCAGCTTGCTGTGGTGAGTGTCAGGAACTGGTCTGATCATCAGGAGCTCACGTACTGCGGCATGTCCATCAGCCAGGTCTTGGAGAAGCAGTTAGGAGTCGGAGGCACCATCAGCTTGCTGTGGTGAGTGTCAGGAACTGGTTTGATCACCAGGAGCTCATGTACTGCGGGATTGCCATCAGCCAAGTTATTTTTGCAGTTAACCATATGAATGTTTGATTTTTTCTTCGTTACAATTACAAGAAAGTAAACCGGAACCAAATTTGTAAAGTTGTTACTGTAATATTGTAAAGACTATGCTGTTAGTAAACCCATCACGTGTGCAAGGAGAAATACAGTAAATATTTCTCCTTGTTTATGAATGTTCTCTCCTAATATATAGTCGTATTCCACAGGTTCCAGCGCGAGCTGCCGGACTGGGCGTGCAAGTTCTTCGAGCTGGTGCTGATCGTGACGGCCGACCACGGGCCCGCCGTGTCCGGCGCGCACAACACCATGGTCACGGCCCGCGCCGGCAAGGACCTCATCTCCTCCGTCGTCAGCGGCCTGCTCACCATCGTGAGTGCTATGTAGCCCCCTCGAGTCCTGGTCGTGACATCAGATCAAACTTAGTAGTAGTAGTTGGCCCCTAACTGGGCGCATCAGCTAACTCTTTTTCAACGTACTGTAGATTATCTTTTATCTGACAGAGGGGCGTTTTGTTCAGTGATAGTGCTCCCACATTGGCTGTTATATAACATCGTATGACAGGGCCACTTACACAAAATTGCTTACATTGCCTGACCTTATGTTTTGATGCTATATATAAGACTAAATTTGTGCCATAGCCAATTAGCCATTTATCTATCTTAGGCACTTGCACTATCCTATTAACCCAGGGTTGAGCAGTTAAACCGTTAACCTAGTGTCAAATTATACTGGTAACCATGGTAGCTCCAGGTTTAACCAGTTAGCCCCGGGTTAGTCCAATGGTGCAAGTGGCCCTTATAGTTTTCCTCTTTACTGGTTCTCTTTTACTTTAATGCCAGACGAGATAAACTATCAATCAATATTAACGGTTTGAAGTTAACCATTGTTCTAGATGTTGATAGCAAGTAACTAGCCTTAAATAAATATACTGGAAGCCAAATAGCTAATAAACCTGTTTATTCCAGGGTGACCGTTTCGGAGGCGCGTTGGACCGCGCCGCGATCGACTTCTGCGCGGCCTACGACAAGGGCCAGCACCCGCAGGAATTCGTCAACGAGAAGCGAGCCAAGGGCGAGCTCATCATGGGCATCGGCCACAGGTAAACTTGTCTCTTATAGTCACCATCCGAAAAGAGATCATTTCGCCGCGATCGACTAGATAAACTTGTTTCTTCTGGTACACAGCAATTACCTAGATATTAACTTACCATCCCCGTATCATTTTTTTTCTTATGTAGTTTTTATAGGATTTTAAGGAGTCGATGACGCTTGAATGTATCGTTATTGTATTGTATTGTAGTACGGGCGATTTTCCGCAACTCGACGTCTTGCGCCTATTTTGCGTGATAGGGGGTGGGCTAGTCTTGCCAGCCCAGCTCCTCGAGGAATCCTATCAAACCTTTGATGTTGAGTAGGACCTCGGGGAGGTCTCTCGGGGATCCGAGATGTTTTGCCCTGTATGGGGCCAATCCGCTGCACTCCAGCACCACGTGAGAGGCTGTTTCTTCTTTCTCCATGCACCCACGGCATAGGGGACTGTCTGTGACACCTGTTATAAAAAGATGTTTGTTAAAAAGTCCATGACCTGTTATGACACTGGTTACCATACTCAGTCGAACCTTTCCTAGTTGAAGGAGCGTCCTTGTGAGCTTACCGTTCATGCTAGGCATGGCTTGCTTGGCCTGTCTGCATCCAGCTTGGTTCAGCCAGTGTTCTGTGTGTAGTTTCCCTGTACGTGCCAGCAGCATTGAGCGTACCTTACTAAACGGTATCGGGAGGATCGGTTCCGGGCCAATAGCCCCCGCACCCGATCCTTGTCTGGCGAGCTCGTCCGCGGCGTCGTTGCCTCGGGATCCACTGTGTCCTTTGATCCATTGTAAGGTGATCTTATTGTTCTGACATACCTCCATTAGTCGTTCGTGGCATTCGTGTATAAGTTTGGATGTGATTATATGGCTTTTTAGGGCCATTAAGACTGCTCTACTGTCGGAGAGTATGCGGATGGAGGATCCTACTACCTTCCTTGCAGTGATGGCAGCCGCCGCGTTAATAATGCCCATGCACTCAGCCTGGAATACCGAGTTATGGGCTCCTAGCGGAGTGGTGATTGACATGTTCAGGTCTTCTGAGAAGGTTCCAGAGCCTGATCCGCTGTCTGTTTTGGACCCATCAGTGAAGATTCTCAGCTCCCGGGGATTGAGTCCTTCGCAGTTGTCGTCCTCGAATAATTGTATTTTGTACCTTTTGTCAAAAATGGCTTGTTTGTGAGTTCGATCCGTGCCCGCCATGAGCACCGGAAACTCGCTGTATAATTTTTCCAGGCATGTTGTGTGAAGAGCTCCTGTGGTGTTAGACCATATATTGAGGGTTCGTAACCTTACCGCTGAGAGACTGGCCTCTTGTTGTATGTGTAAGTGCAGCGGTGAAAGGTTTAGCATGACCTCCATGGCTGCAGTCGGAGTGGACCTCGTGCAGCCAGTGGTGGCCGCGCATGCGAGCCTCTGGAGTCTTTGTAGCTTGTCTCGTACGTTGCCTAGGTTTGTTCTTGGCCACCAAACCAGAGCACCGTAACAGAGTAGGGGGCGGATTATGGTCTTATAGAGCCAAAGGGTAATTTTCGGGTTAAGTCCCCACCTCTTACCAATCATCCTTCTGCACTGCCAGAAGATTACTCCCGCCTTGTCTATGCGTTTGTTGATGTGATTGTTCCAGTTGAGTTTACTGTCGAGAGTCAGCCCTAAGTACTTAACTTCATCGGTCAGCTGTAGCTCAGTCTGGAAAAGTGTTGGTCTGGTAAAGTTGCCAAGTACCCTTTTATTGGTGAACATTACCATTTCTGTTTTGGTGGGGTTAACTGATAGGTCAAATTCTCTACACCAGCGTTCCACGATCCGAAGAGCTGCCTGGGTGAGGTCGCATACTGTACTGGCAAATTTCCCTGATATTAATATTGCCAGATCATCAGCGTAGCCTATTGTGTAGAAGTGTTCCTCGTTCAGTTTGGTTATGAGGTTGTTGACTACTAGGTTCCATAACAGAGGTGACAGAACTCCCCCTTGAGGGCATCCTCGCACCGCCGCTACGGCCTGCGGTTCACCTACATACCTTATTGTCCTTTGATTTAGCATGTTCATGATCCACTTTATTAGTCCGGGTTCAGCGCCGTGGCTTTCCAAGGCGTTCCCTATACTGGAAAAGTGAGTCTTGTCGAAAGCGCCCTCTATGTCAATGAATGTGCCGAGGCACATTTCTTTGCCATGGATGGCTCTCTCAATGCGGCTTACGACCATGTGTAGAGCCGACTCCGTAGATTTACCTGAGCTGTACGCGTGCTGGTTGTTGTGCATCGGTATGTTCTTTAGCGCTCGGTCCCTCAGGTCCCTGTCGCACAGTTTTTCCAAGGTTTTCAGCAGGAATGATGTGAGACTGATGGGCCTAAAGGATTTGGCAGCTGTGTAGTCGTTCTTACCTGGTTTAGGTATGAATACCACATTCACATCTCTCCATCTCCTGGGCACGTACCCCCAGGCTAGGCAGGCTGCCATGTGTATCGTTATTTTTTATAATCTTAATCGTCAAAGGGTTCAGTTTCACTATAAGTGATAGAGTCCACTGGTAATTCTTGAAAACTTTTCAAGTTCTTTTCAAGTTGAAGTCAAAACACCCTAGTAGATCTGCAATACACATCCAACTTTATTTCAGTTCGAGGTGGTATTCTATCTGTCGAATATCTTGGGCCAATGTCTGTGCATTTCACTAAGCAAAATGTGAGACGCAACACACATTGGACAAAGAAATTGGACAGTACTGGAATCAGTTATGTAACGCTGCCATACATGACCCAAAAATTTTTTATTAAGCTATGAGCTTCATCACATCTGATATTTGAGTAATTCTAAGCATTTCTAGCCTGGGGTGGGGGGGAGGGTGGGGTACAAAGACGGCCGCCACCCGTCATCTTTAAAAAAAATCTATTCCGATCCTGGTGGGTACTTGGGCAAGTTTGGTATCATTTTCGTATAAACCAAAGACGTAGAATTCATTGCTGATATTTGTTTTTTTCAGTTTCATAGTAATTTTACAAGAAAAACGTAAAAAGGTGAAAAATTTGGTTGGAGATTTTTGCTACGCGGAGCGGAACTACAAAAGATAGAAAGTTGAAATTTGCACACTAGATTACATTTATAAAGTGTACAAGAGATAAGAAGCGATTTTGGGAAATTCAACCCCTAAGGGGGTTAAAAAGGGGATGAAAGTTTGTATGGGGTTCAAGTTTTATTTTAAGCTAGGAATTTGAAACTTCGTAAAACGATATATTATAAACATACAAGAAAACTAATTTCAGCGTTTTTGAAAATTCATCCCCTAAGGTGGTGAAAAAGGGGTTGAAAGTTTGTATGGATATCAAAAAATTTTTCGAACTCGGGACTTGAATCTTTGTATTTGGGGATATTATTAAAAGACAGGAAAAGTAATTTCAGCGTTTTGTAAAATTCATCCCCTAACAGGGTTAAAAAGAGGTTGAAAGTTTGAATCCATTACAAATCCGAGTAGACACACATTTCTTATTGCCTCCCAGGCTTGAAATGCTTAGAATTACTCAAGGAACATATATGATTAAGCTCATAGCTTAATAAAAAATTTTTGGGTCAACTTTATAACTGCCTCCGCTACAGGTGGAATACCACCCTTACTTTATATAATCCTAAGCATTTTGCTGTGTATTTTTAAGACAAGAACACAACACAAGCACAAGACAAGCATGAAAGAGTTTGACGATTATGATAATAGTGTCAGCATGTATTAATTTTGTTATTTAGTTATAGGTTAGTCATAATTATATTGTACGTCCATGATGGATAAACTGTTGGTTCCTAATATTATTATGTAACATCCTTGTACACAGTTAAACAATAAATCGTATCTTATCTTATCAAGTAGTATTAACAAAACCTTAAAATTCCAGAGTGAAATCCATCAACAACCCCGACTCCCGCGTGCGCGAGCTGAAGGCGTACGTGACGGCGCGGTGGCCCGCGTGGCCCGTGACGCGCTACGCGCTCGACGTCGAGGCGGTCACCACGCGCAAGAAGCCCAACCTCATCCTCAACGTGGACGGCATCATCGCTGCCGCCATGGTCGACCTGTTCAGACACACCAACCTGTTCACTACGTGAGTACAGTTATCTCTGTGTATTGTCGTCGCGATATGGGAGGTGCCCTGGCAAGTAGGACTCTCCTAGCGCCCTTACTTAGCTGTCGGAGCTCTCTTGTAAATTGTCATATTAAAATCCTGGTCACGGCACCAAATTAAAAGTCCACTTCGAAAATAAACGTTACTATTGCAACACGGCTTATAAAAAATATAGAATATATTGCCAAATGTAGCAAAAGGAAAAGTGGAGAATAGCCGATTAACATCCATGTATTTCTTTTCTATAACCTAGCACTACTTTAGATACTTTAGACTTGTGATACTTCATCATCATTATCTCAGCCATAAGAAGTCAGTTGCTGAACATAGGCCTCCCCCTTGGACCTCCATACGTACCGATTGGAAGCAACCCTAGACTAGACTTGCGATACTTACATAAACTCATGAACCGTGAGTGACCGGTTTGAATATATTTATTATGACATAAAACTAATATTACTGCTTGTTCCAGCGAGGAGGGCAACAACTACATCCAGATGGGCACGATCAACGCGCTGTTCGTCCTGGGCCGCTCCATCGGCCTCATCGGCCACTACCTCGACCAGAAGCGCATGAAGCAGCCCCTCTACCGTCACCCGTGGGACGACATCACCTACATGTCGCCGCTCAACTAAGCTCTATCATTCTGACATTACCTGACGTGCTACAATTAGTAAATTGGTTTAAACTAGGTAAGAGTGGTATTCCATCTGTCCAATATATTGGTCCAATGTGCATTGTCTCATGGCCTGATTCTAACTTTAAGATACGTCAATTAATAGATCTAGAAACGATATGGATTAGATATGTCAGTGTCAAACAAGTGTCAAAATTGACGTTTCTTCAAACAAAAACGTCACTTTTGACACTTGTTTGACACTGACATATCCAATTCTTATCGTTTCAATATCTAGTATTTGACGTATCTCATTGTTCGAATACGGCTGTGACTCTCTCATTAAGCAAAATGTGGGACAAAATACACATAGGACAAAGAAATAGGACAGGTGGAATACCCTAGAGAGGAAATGTTGTATAAGGCGGTACATTACCGTCATATACAGTATTTCACCGTCCCCTTCCGTATAGAAAATCGACACAAATGCACTGTTATATTAGATTATTCTCTTTTTGAATAGCGTATTAGCAAAATTGTTAATTATGAAATAAAAAATTAAAAAAAAGAGTACATTAGCAAACCTTTCAATCGTGTATTTGATAAATTGTAATACGCGCACTGTAGATAATAATATTTTGGAGCAATGAGTCCCTAAATTAATAAATCAACTAATGGTGTTATCATATATTTGTAGCTGATATTCTAAAAGCATGCCAGGTAATATTAAATGGAATGTAACAAGGAAGCGTTGTAGAGTGCAGTCCAAAATTAATTACAACATATTTTTCGCCAAAAATAATTAAACTCAAAAGTCATGATTTAAATTGACAATGAGGTCATCAAAAGCAATGAGTGCCATGTCATGCTCACTATAAAAGTATAAAAATTAAGACTGCACCTACATTGCTTCTGTACGTTTTCGTCAACGTCCTGGTTCCTTTTAAATTCAAATTGATAAAATTTTGAACGGCACCTGGCGTTGGATGTGAACTATATAAATAAATAATTAGTTAAGTATTTATGGGGTTAGTATGTGTAATTGTTCTAGTGTCGGATGTGGATAAGCGCTTCGGATTGTCTAATATTCTACTAGATAATTTTTTCGAATTCCTATTTCATATCGTCGGTCTAAGTCGCAAACCTCGTAACTCCTCCGGGGGAGTTACAAGATTTGCTACTATAAGTATTGTTGTCCAAGGTAGCAATTACTAATTTCCTTGAAATGGAGTTACGAGGTTTGCGAATTATGCCGACGATATAGAGTTGTCTAGTAGAGTATAAGAGGTCTGGTATTTAAATTTTTGACTCTATGGTGCAGAAGGTAGATGCTTTTTTATTTCGCCGTTCGTCGTTTAAATAAAATTATTAATTGATACATTAATACTAATTGATATAATAATGTATTATTTAATTTCAAATTATTCCAAACGCATTTGTTAATAACTTATGTACTATAAATATTTAGTAGTCCTAATGCTTTTAATATAAAAAAATGCATTTTATGATTCTCTACTTAATATTTTGATTGCATTTTGAAATTTTCTTTGATAATTTTATTTAAAAGACGAAAGGTATCTAACACTGTCCATTCCAGAAATCAAAGTTGTTGGAAAAATGAATTTTTATTTTTAAATAACTTATTGAAGAAAAATATTAACGTAAGTCACAATCGTCATATTTTCTTATGAAGAAAATTGTTTACCTTGGGTGTTTGGACAAAAAATGTTTTTAATTAGAGTTCTTGTCCTCTTGTTATATAATAATAATATTTTTTTATTAGTCAATACATCGCCTTCTTGTAAAATAATTAATAATTTAAACTAATGAACAAAACTGGGATTTTTATACATCTGACGTTTTATAAACTAATTCATTTTATAATATATGCCATTTATTTGTGCAAACAACTCAAGAATTTATTTTATAAGTACAACGCTTAGATCTGATGCTAAGTTAAAATGTTTTTATGCAGTAAGTTTTTCAATAAACTATGACACTGTATTTTTGGTTGTTTATTTTCTTTTTGTATTGACGAAACTGACGGACCTATTTTAATTGCTGCTTTCATTTATTGGTAATATTATTTCTAAGCCCCCAACGCAAAAAGATGGGTGTCTGTCTGTGGCACCATTGCACTTAAACACGTATACCGATTTGGATGCATTTTCCTATTTTACAGCAGATTTCTAGCGCTGGTTCTTAGATATAATTTTTCAAATTCGGTTTACCTGTTTCATTGCGTAGGGGGTTTTTTAATTTGACACGTTTTTCTAGAAATCATTAGAATGAAAATTTGTGGATGTTAGTTACGTAACATACCATTTCCTGGATTCGTCCGCTTCTATATAACTATACATATACACAGTAAGAATTCTTTTAGGGTAAACTATACTAATGTCAGTTCCCCTTCGATGACTGGCCTATTAAAACTTTTTTGAGGTACCTATTGTAGAAGTGGTCGTTTTTGCCAGAAATAGGGGCTGGAGTTCTACTATAAAGTGTACATCATTGGGTAGTTTACCCTATCCTCCTAAGGCCCAAGGTCCTATCTATAGTACCTATTCAATTCGATGAAATTTAAATCCTATTCAATTGGAACAGACTCGCTTTTGCTGTGTTTCGGTAAATTTTCCAACAACGCAAAATCAACTCTATTTCCTACACTATAGGTTCAGATTTAAATGGCAAATGTTGGGTTTTTCACTTGTATGGCTGGGCCTTAGGAGGCTATTTGTATAACAAACTAACTAGTATAAGATATAGCTTGAATAGGCATAGATGCGTATTTTTTGGATGCACTGTTTTTTCGATATATACACCAAATAGGCTCGATGTTAACTATTTTATATAAAAACATTAAAATACTAAATTAAAAAGAGAGCAGCACTGTTAGCTAGTCGTGCACTGAACCGTGTATTTACATATTTGTATAACTATATGTGGACATAGGGTTTACCACACATTTAACTTATTAGAATATTTTAAACAGTTATGAGACAAAGCGAACTTTACCTGTCTCTGTCTCTTATACTAAATATGAAATAAATAAATCAACAAAAAATCTGTTTACGATAAAGCGGATAAAGTATATACTTGCATGTGTATATAATTGATAAGAATCCTGTTTTTTTTTGTGTAGAACGATTTATCCTGCGCTATACAGCACAACCGAGGTTTGAAATCACAATTACCACCACGTAACCCCACATGAAAGGTCGATACAGAAGGCCGATTTTTTAATTTCGGCCACTCGATTTCGTGTATTTAGTTAAATAATATCTCCAATACTAGAGACTTAAATTCTACTAATAGAATTGAAATCGAGTGGTTAATAGCACTAGATTCCAAAATTCGATCGCTCGTATTTCAAAAATTAGCATTTCGCCGTTTTCTACTTTCGAGCGACGAAATCGAGCGATCGAAATTCAAATATCGGCTCCCAGGTGAGAAAACTCAGATTTTCTAAATCGTTATTGAAAATACCTACTTAAATTAAATATCGCTCAAAACAGAAGAAAATATTTATTAAAAAATTATAACATACATGGGGGATATGAGTGTAAGTTTGTGTTCAAAGTTTTAGATTATGGACTGCCTTACATCAGCGATTCAACGAAGCTCTTTTAATATGTTCTTAATACATACAGGGGCCGATTGCATAACAAACTACAATTAATATTACAAGCGGAACTCCTTTTCTAAATTCACTAATTAAATAAGGAGTTCCGCTAGTAATATTAGTTGTAGTTTATTATGCAATCGGCCCCAGGTCTATTACTTTAGGACTGACATATTTATAAATCGTCGGGTGACAAGCAAAAGTCACTAAGTAGTAAGTACTATCCACGTACTATCAAAAAATTAAAGTAACAATGCACTTTATTACACTGGTAACACGGTTTATTGTCCAATAATTTCAATGGTGTTAGTGACTTTTGCTTGTCAACCGACGAAATATAAGTACTTACTTGGCTAGCACGATGACCCAAAATGAGTCTTGGCCTCCAACACAAGAGCACGCCACTTTGCTCGGTCCATAGCGGTATCACGCGTATAAAGATTTCCCCGCTTCAACCGAACGTTTAATCTTTAATTTAAAACAGGGCCATCAAAACTATAATGCTCCTAAAAGAGGAATGGATTAAGTACCTATAATAAATATACAGCAGGTGTAGTAGTAGTAGTAGTAGTAATCACTTTATTGTACACAACACAGGTTTACAAAAATAAATTACAGTAATGGAAGTACAAAGGCGAACTTATCCCTATAAGGGATCTCTTCCAGCTAACCTTCGATTAGATGAGAGGAAAACTCCAGTCAGGGCCCGTAGCCAAATTACATTTGCTCCGTGTCGATTCGATCTCTACGTTCGCGAGCGACTGGTCGATAATGTTTATAATAACCTAGCCAAGAGGCAATCTTTTTAGTTAACGCTCAAGCTACGCGCCAAGTCGGTAAAAATTAATTTTTGTCTGTGGTTCTCGTTCAAAACCGTCAAGAAACGTCATCTGTCAGCTGTCAAGAGTGTCAAGTGAACAGCGAATCTAATTTTGGAGAAAATAATTGTTTTATCGGTAAGCAAATTAAATATTTTGGTATTTGTCTAACTTAGTTAAGCACAATTTCGTGATAAAATAACTCTATATAGTGTAATATTTGAAAAGTGTGTTGTTAATTGCATATAATTTTGACCTAAAGTTTAACAATTTCAGACAGCCGTCGTCCCCGCAGCCCCAACCAAGGCGGCGGCGCAGCCAGAGCGGGCAAGAGCGGGCAAGAGCGGGCTCTTCTTCCACGCTGAGAAGTCCTCGCCAAGTTGGCAGTACAGTACAGTCAAAGCTGCCGCTGCAATCTTCATGACAGTTACCAGTGCTAAGGACATGCACTGCTGGCTTACTTGACCAGAAGAGACAATACTTTAAGCGTTAGTAATGATTCAAACCGTGAAGTGAAATTGTGGACAGGTTTGCCCGAATCAGTGTAACCTCAGTGAAATCATTTACTTCATAGACTTCAAACATTTTCGAAATTAACAAAAGTCAAGCGGACATTGAATACATAGATGTTATGCATTAGATAAGATAAAAGCTGCCTGTGAAACCAAAACTAATAAATCATATTGTTACTTAATATTATTGTTTTATTACCTACTGTCTTTGCTTTTTGTTCATATTTAACCTTTTGTATGCTCCTGTCAAAAATTTGTAATTTATATATCAATCATAATTAAATTAAATAAAATAAATAACTTACACATACTTATATAGACAAATACATACTTATATACATAGAAAACACCCATGACTCAGGAACAAATATTAGTGTTCATCACACAAATAAATGCCCTTACTGGGATTCGAACCCAGGACCATCGGCTTAGCAGGCAGGGTCAATACCCACTAGGCCAGACCGGTCGTTTTTTAAAGACAACTTTTAAAAATTAATGCATTTTTTTAAAGTTGAATATAGGTAAGTATATACATGGGAGCAGATCTGCTCCTAAGCATACCAAAAGTTAAGGTGGTAACCACCATAAATAAATGAAACAATGATTGGGTTAAAAAGTTAATTTATTTTATTGAAAATCTGTTAATGAAAGATGCAGCAGGTATTTTTTGCCGGCAGCATGAAATCAGTAGCCAAGCATTCTTGTTTGTACATATATTATGTACAGTGTTTTAAAACAGTAAAACAACACTCAATATATTTTTGTGGTTGTACATGTGACATAGTTTCTTCCCTTGACCCTGGCTTTGGAGCACCATAAAGTATTGGTTCATATGCCAAGGCTGCAATGAATATCCAAGTCACCTGAAACAAAATGAATGCTTAGTTTTTCAACAAACTTTGTAACATTTGGTTATAATACTTATTCTCTACCAGTCACATGACAAAAAAAACTAAATGTTTTGTGTAAGTATATGTTAAGATTATTTTTATATAGTGTGTAGGTACAGTCAGCTGCAGAGAAAAGTTACCACCGCTACATAGAAGTTTGTATGCAGGGTTGGTACCTTTTCTCTTCAGCTGACTGTACCTGTGCCTGCCAAAAGAAGTCATATACAATATGTTTCATAATATGAAAAAGTTTCAATACTATGGTTGATAATTGATATGTATGACAACAGCCCGTCTGGCCTAGTTGGTAGTGACTATAGTGACCCTGCCGGTTAAGCTGATAATCCTGAGTTTGAATCCCCGGTAAGGAAATTTGTGTAATGAGCACAGATATTTTGTACCTGAGTCATGGGTGTTGTCTATGTATTTAAGTATAGTTTGTCAAAGGACTGTCTCATTTCAAACAAAGACGGAGAGAATCATACTAGCTTTGTCATATACTAGTACTAGCACCCAAAAGATAACTATGAGTAGAGTTTTCCTGGTTCTTACTTACTGACAAATTGGTTTGACCATCTATATATAGTTATCTAAGTACCCTAAGTACCCACAACACAAGTCTTCTTGAGCTTACTGTACAGTCCGACAAGAAATTGTAGAAATTAAAAAGTAGCAACACTGTAGTCTCGTCCCTTTCAAATCAATTTAAGAAAATGGGATGACACTACAATATTGCTAGTTGTTAGTGACCTTGCCTATGAAGGTGATGGTTTTGCGTCCCGGGAAGGGCATTTATTTGTGTGAAGAACATTTGTTCCCGAGTCTTTATCTATATTTGTAAAGCCTTTACCTATATACCTTTGCCTTTACACATTTAATTCACTTTCCTATTGAAAAACAAGTGCTTGCCATTGTGCATATGGGTACCAAATTTAATCTACACCGTTCATCGGTTTATATTTGATGACGTAACAGGAACACATTTGTTATTTTAGCATTAGTAACATATTTTATATACTTTTTAGTAGGTATAGAAGGGATAAGTTATTGACTCACTCTTACCTTTGTAGGGACGTTGTTACGTGTTGCATTTGTGGGTGCATAATCCATTTTTCCATGACACTGTCACTATAGATAGGTAGATATTCAGCGCCTCGGTCACATTGGATTCTTTGGGTGAAATGCTGCGTACGGCCCACAATCCTTTGATCGTAGCAGTCCTTTCCTAAGCAGTTTCAATAGAGGCGATTTTTCAGACGGCGCCTGCGTCTAAGCGACACTTCCGCGTTGTTCGCCGCCCACAATGATGTTGAAGTATGCTTTTTACTACAAATTCTAATTTACAAACACTATTATTCGGTATTTTCTTGTGCTTCGATAAGTTATCTGCAAGGGGATAGCTCGCGCTACGTAGCTACACCTAGGAGGCGATAACGATTTGATTTCGCTTGTCAAAAGTGTCACTTGGCTAGACAATGTATGACAGATGGCGAATCCCGGTAACGAAAGTTTTGCGTTTCGTTACAACATTGCAACTTGGCTAACATTTTTGTATTCGTTAATATTTTTCGACAGACTCATCTACGGTACCTGTCATTCCCATACATTTTTTATCGATTCGTTAGCGATATCTTTTTTCGAAATGTGTTTTGGCTAGGCCCCCAGGTCAGATAGACAAACTTACGGGATGTACAGTAATATTTCAGGTGTCATTTTACAGGTGTATTCAAGATAAAAAGCTTAGTGATTTATTTACTGGACTCTCTTATCGCTCTTCCATCGTTTTCGTTAGAGTGACTGAGATATAGAAAGTTTATGTATATGTCGGCCGATCGTAAGATCAGGCAGATCGTAATGTTTTGACGATAGTTAAACCAATATATAGGTAGGATAGGTTCGTTAGGTTGCTTCAGATGCCCGAAAGGCAAACTGCCCAGAAATAGGACTCCGTCGACTCAGGGAACGAATCAAAGATTTTCACGTTTTACGATATGCCTAGGAATTTCACGATATGCCTGATCATACGATCGGCCGCCGACATATATAAGTAGAAACAACCAATACAGTATGCACGCCACATACACGCTGTTAACTGTGCACTGTAATCTAAATGTTGTTAGCGGTTTTATGCACATGCACGTTTTGAGTACAGGAAATTACAAAAATAATGAAAGGGCACTTCCATCGTTCCCACACAAGTCGAAAGTGATAAAATGGGCAATGAGTTGAATGAGTTGTATAGCTTTGTTAGGCGTCTGTAACCTTGTTGAATTCGAATTAAATTTTATTTTACCGTATTGCAGTGTTTTATTTATACATTTATTCTGAACTACTTATATATTTTAAAAAGTACAATGTATGTACTTATTGTTAGTTTCGGATGAGATAACCAAATAAATCCCTGGAACATTTCATTTTCGAAAATACTTACCCGCATTTTGTATTTGTCAGGCGACTTCTACAGCAGGCATTTAATATGATCATTAATCATTATTTTCATTTAGTGTTACATATCGTTACATATTTTTAAAAACAACGCCAAGGAATGTTTTTCAAATTAAATTGCGTAAAGAAGCTGCAAACAAGTGGAAACAATTTTAAATTGCCGCGCGTATATCATATGTCGTTCGTCTATGAATCTATGGTCTATGATTTTAATTTTTTTTATTACTATAGCGAAGTGCCTTTCATGTTCATAGAAAGTTTATCGATATTTTAGCCAAGGTTTTGTCAAGTTTTGTTTGGAATCCTATTCATTGTCCTACATTTGCCACAGCAAATTATTCTAATTTTTTTTATGTTTTTCTAGTCTGGCAATATTGGCTAAAAGGCCTCACACTATTGGCTAAGCGCATGTCAAGTGCTACAATATTGCCGGTTTAGAATTTCTTGAAAATCCAGATGTTTCTACAAAACCGGTTAGAAGAACGGAAGAACGGAACGTCATAATTATTTATTGCTAGAGATTCGAACGCTCCCCTCGCGTCCGACGCCATTTTGAACGCTGTCAGTGAACGGTATCAAGTCGCAAAGATGGATTCTTAGATTACTTGAAATGATATTACGATTCAAGTTATGCTTTTTTAGTCGCAGTATATTGTAAATTCGTGTTATAGTTGTGAAGTGACCGCCATCATGACTGACATCGCTGTACAGGCCATGGAGGCCCTACATAATTGTCGCTGCTGTCTGCGACGCCCTCCGGACAAGGGTCTCAAGACGATGTACGAGTCTGTTGGGAAAACTGAAGTCTATTGGGAAATGCTCAAACAGTGCTTCGACATACGTGTAAATGTTTTATTTTATTACATGATAGTTATAGTAGAAACAAATCTAAGGCTCACTTTGTTAACATTGACCTAATTTTGCTTTATTCATCTATTTATTTTGCGATTTTTACGTCTCCACTTAAGACTAGAGTACTTTAAAGGGCTTCCAGAGGTTAACGATATTAAGTTTTCATACTAATATCCAAAATCTGGATCAAAGCCAATAGGTATATAAATATAGTAATTATAAAATATTAATATGATCAATTTCTTTTACTATTGTGGATAATCATATGCTCTTTTGGTATCTAAAAAATACAAATTTTACTTGTTTCGTTGTATGTTTATTAACAGAACTTCTATCTGAATACAAATAATAATTATACTTGGTATAAAAGTATTTATAACTAAAACTTTTAATTATATGTAATCAAACGTTACCAAAACACTTAAACTACTGTGACAACTCTTAAAAGTAACAGAACTTCTATCTGAATACAAATAATAATTATACATTTTTTAAAGTATTTATAACCAGAACTTAATCCTACTTAATAATATAACCAGAACTTAATCCTACTTAATAAAACATTACTAAATCACTTAAACTTCTGTGACAACTATTAAAAGTAGGCATCCAATTTATCCAAGTAAAAATACATACTTCAAAAATTCACATCAAGTCACTTGCAAAAGTAGTTTGAAATAAACAAATTATTCTTTAATATAAACCGAAATAAATGTCATACATTATCTTAGCATTTAACATATAACCTACCATTTTCAAAATATTGCTTTTATTGATATATTATTCATTTTTTTTATTAGCCTATGTGTGTGTCCCACTGCTGGGCAAAGGCCTCCCCAGATGATGATGATTATATTTTAATGATAGATAGATAGATAAGTCATTTATTTGACAGCTGCAAATTAAGACACACAATATAAATTTACACACATCATAACAGAAAAAAAAACAATAATTATTACACTAACAAAGAAAATAGCATAGAAATGAGTAGGTACAAAAGTAAAATTTTATAATAGTAGGTAGGTACAAACTGTGTGCGTTGCACCAGGACAAAAGGGTCATGGCTCAGTGATACGCTTCTCTCTTTCGAGCAAAGCAATGATTTTCTGTCGGAACCCAGGTCACAAAGAATATATTTACGAAGAAGTATTTACGTAAATTGATTTAAATAGAAGATTTAAGTATATAAACAGTAGATAAAATCATGGTAGCCCTTAAATAGTGTGATTATGAGGTATTGAAGGTAAATTGGTTTATTTACATTATTTCAATTATTTGCCATTTCTATTGAACTCCAAATTAAATAACTTGGGTATTAGCAAAATTTATTTCAATTTCAAATCAATCTCAATTTATTTATTTTGCTTGAACATACACAGTTCTCATGGTTACATGTCATTGGGGTATTATAGGTATTGTAGCTATTGTGTACATGCATGTATGGTCTACCACAATATGGCATGCAAAACCTTAGACTAACTTAAATTAAAATTATATTCTAATTAAGTACAATTAAATTTATTAAATTAGTATGGTCACCTGTTAAAAAAATTAGAAAATCTGAATAATTACTTAATTTGTGGGATTTATTCAATATCACAATATCTTATTACTATAAGAGCACAATAATATGTATATTATAGTTTTGTATTAACACCTTTAGAACAACAAACACTAGTTAAATGGAAAAATACATATAAAACATACTTTTTGCTTACAAAGAACATCTGGTATTGGATCAAACAAAGTGAAAACACTACAAACATACTCTTGTAGATGTAGATGTAGTGTAGGGACGCCCGGCCGGAAGCAGGCGGGCTGTCGATCGCGTGTCGCGTTAATTCAGCCCGGTTCCCTGGAGTCGGAGCTGCAGGCTACTGTCCCGGCGGCGTTCCCTCACCATTCTCCTCAAATCTTCTTGTTTTCCTGCAGAACAGAAGGACATACTCTTGACAACATACTCTTGTTTGTACTGCAGCTAAACCTGGGCAACGACGAGTGCGGCATCTGCGAGGTGTGCGTGAACCGCCTGCGGGACGCCAACGACTTCAAGAATCAGGTGCAGCAGAGCCAGATTGACCTCAAGTCGCTGCTGGAGCGAGCGCTGGCTGAGAAAGGTATTTAATTGTAAATAGCCTGTATTATTGAAATTTGAAGTACATAGCATATAATAATACAGCTGCGCTTGTGACCCACAAATGGGCTCGCCGGAAGATTTTTTTTTTTATATACCACATCGGTGGCAAACAAGCATACGGCCCGCCTGATGGTAAGCAGTCACCGTAGCCTATGGACGCCTGCAACTCCAGAGGTGTCAGCGCTAACTTTTGGGTTAGCATTTATGCTGAGGCGGTACCATTTCGTGGTAAACTCTTTGTTGTTCTTTACTATAGTTCGTTTTTTTAGCATTAGAAAGGACTTGCAAGAAGGTAAGCGATCTTGACATGTCTTTTAATTAAAAAACGATTTTTAAAAATCAAAAACTATTACTTATGAAAGCAGAAGAATATAAATGATCGTATTAGATTCATAATTGTTACATATTTGCCGTAACTTATTTTTAAAATGTGTTTTTCAATTAAAAGACACATCAAGATTGTTTACCTTTTTTCTAATGCTAAAAAAAACGAGGTATAGTGTGATATAGTTTATCACGAATAAATGAGATGATTTTATGATTTATAATAATTTTAACAACTTTAACTTCAACTCGTCCTTTGATGCAGGCCTCCTCCATACTATTTAATTTATTTATTTATTTATGATGTCCCTACTAATATTCAGAAAAGTTTTAAGAGAGAAAACTGGGGTAAAAGATGTAATACATGCAATAAAAAAGAGTAAATTGGCCTGGGCTGGCCATATATGTCGTACAACAGATAACCGGTGGACCAATAGACACCGAGAAAACAAGAAAAATCTAATTCAAGATGGAGGGATGAGCTACGAAATACGCTACGACAGATACTGGTGGAGAAGAGCACGGAATAGAAAGGAATGGGAAAACGTCGGGGAGGCCTTTACCGCACACGCGATGTGCAAGTAAATATATTAAATTGAAAAACAATGAAAGTGTAAAGAAATGCACGAAATAAAGGCTAATACAATTACAACTAATATTATAAAATAAGACAGTAACTGTCTATCTGTCTCTTCACACTAAAACCTATTTTATTTCTAATCAGATACAATATTAAGCCATTTTCAATTTCAATTGTATTGTCATTTTTAATTGTTTCAGATAAAAAGCCAGCCATCGTTAAGGTGGAGATTGTCGAAGAAGATCCCATCAGCGCCGAGCCTCTGATACGTGAGTACATTCCCGTTCTATCTTTTTTTTAAGAGGTAGGAGGCAAACAAGCAGACTAACTGCGGGAAGGTAAGCAATTACCGTCATAGACACTCTTTTGAGTGGAAATGTATTTACGCACCGTGTGTGGGACTCGCCGCTAGTTATCCCTCTTTTGGCAAGAGGGGGAGGGGGAGAATTTGGCCCTACCCACAAAACCCACTCCGGCGTTTCGCCTTCTTTTCCGTTCTTGAGGGCGCACTGGGATCGATGTCAATCCACCACAGGCTCATGTAGATGTAGATGTAGTGTAGGGACGCCCGGCCGGAAGCAGGCGGGCTGTCGATCGCTTGTCGCTTTCATTCAGCCCAGTTCCCTGGAGTTGGAGCTTCAGGTTACTGTCCCGGCGGCATTCCCACACTATTCTCCTCAAGTCTTCTTGTTTTCCTGCAGAACAGAAAGACATCTTTGAGTTCGACGTCCTTTAGTTCTCTTTTAGTGTGTCTCTACCGAATGTATTATATCCACCACAGGCTCATAGACACCTGTTTAAGGTGGAAGTACACTTTTTTCTGGAATGTTTGAAGGTCGTATGAGTTCGAAAATACCACGGGCGACACTTCACTCTACAGTTCAGCTGCACGATGAATTTTCCTGAGGAACGCACAGTTGAGGACTGCCAACAACCTAAGTCACTACTTAGTCGCCACTCACATGGTCACTTAGTCACCATCTTCACTAAGATGGTAATGTTTTTGCGTAGATGTCGGAAAGTAGCGGCGGGGAGTAATCCATCCGATTCCTCGCAGCTCCCCCATGGATGGATACAACGCGATAGAAAATGCAGAGCGAGGCTACAGTTATGTGCAATATAATAGCAGTTGATAAGAATTTGAGAATTAGGGGAAAACTATAACTTTAGATTAATTATATTAAATCTTTTTTAGGGTTCCGTACCCAAAGGGTAAAAACGGGACCCTATTACCGAGACTCCCCTGTCCGTCTGTTTGTCACCAGGCTGTGTCTCATGACCAGTACCGCAATGTATTTCTGTGGCCGCTATAACAACAAATACTTAAAAGTACGAAACCCTCGGTGGGCGAGGTCGAGTCGCACTTGTCCAGTTTTTTATAATACTTCTGCATTACATACAATTATTTTTAAATTAAAAAAAAAAATTCGTTCATAAATTCTTATAAAAACGTAAAACCCTACGATTAAAAATACAATTGTGTACTATACTATAATTGTTCTTTAGTATCATGCCTATTTCCAAAGCTTTACATCTAAATCCATGTGGTCCAGAAAAAAAACCTTTTCTATAAGACGATCTTCTCAGAGTCATCTCAGAGTGTAGATACTACTATAGTAGTCCATTATTCGACTTTGTAGTTGATTTTTGACCAAAATTTGTTTTTTTTTTTTGTTGGCTTGAGGATGCCGCCGCCATTTCAAACCACAATTCGAAAACTTTAAAATTTTCGAACTACTGAATCCCTATCCCTAGTGTAAATTTCATTCGATAGCATGACGAGCATTCGCGTTTGCGTTATGTCTATTTTTGTATGTCATTTGGAAATTTTTTAAACAGCGCGTAAGGCGGGACGTTTTGAAAACTCAAAATCCCATTCAAAATGACACTTAACGCAAACGCGTACGTCATACGTACGCGCTATCGAACGAAATTTAGGCACTTGTCCCACCGCCGACGTTGAGCGATAAGCGAGTAGAACGATAAACTAGAAACGAGTGGGCGAGCGGCGAGAAGCGAGTGTTAGCTTCAATAGTTTTGTCGCTCGGTTATAGGCGAGTGTTCGAGTGCGGGCTATTACTCGCGCGTCACTCGCTCGGGCGGTGCAGCGTAGCCGAACACGCAGACGTCGCAGACTTGTTCAAACTACGAAGCGAGCATCGCCGAGCGAGTACTGCTGAGCTAGTTTTATCTTAGCGCGGCGACAAACTAGTAGAGCGAGTGTTCTCGCCGGCATTGTGAACGGCCAGCGATGAACTATTAATATATGTGTCTCTTTTACTAACACAGGATCCTAATCTTTTGTTCGTTTCTTGGGCGAGAAAATCGCCGATAGTTAATCGCTTACTCGCTCTTGGTGGGACAAATGCCTTACACTAGGGGTACTGACCGAGTGACTGTCCATAACATAAACTAATTCATCTATTTGTTATAGGTCAAGACCCGAAAAAGGAATTCAAGGCTGAGAGCGATGGCGATTTGGTGTCAAGTAAGTACTAAATATAATACAAAAGTGTCGTCAACAAGCAAAAGGTACCAAGATGTCGGTTGTTCGCCAGTTAGATTTTTTTAATATTAGTGTTCAACAACCTACCATAAGTATCCTTTTGGTTGAATACGGCACAAAGGTAGAGTTAACGAGGATAGGATCTAGTTAGGCGCTCAATTTAACCGGCACACTTTTATTTTGGGTACAATCCGAGACCAGACAATATTAAAAACTTAAAAAGTATCTAGTGTTCGTACGATGACACGTTTCTCGTCGGTATAGATGGTGTGACGGCGAATTTTCGATCAGAATAAATATTTCAACAGAAAGAGTTAAGAGTTAGAGAGGTAACGACTAAAAAAAATCGTGCCATGACTATCGAAACAGGGCAGCCCTGCATTGCGCCGTTTGATTTAGTGGTCACTGAGGTGACAAACGTAATTTTTTGAGAAACAGACCCACCGCGTAATGTTCTGAGTCGCATAGCGCTATCTCGTGTACCTGTCAAATTCGAAACTCTAAATTGTTTTTGACTGTACTCATCTAGTGCAATCAATATATCTTTGACTGTATACTGGCTACAAACGGACTTTCCCTTATCTTTGATTGACATAACGAGACTCAAACAGAACAGAGGTAAGTGTGCCCTATTTCGCTGCGTAACGCCATCTATAACGAAACGCGGCTTGTTAATAGAAAATTAGACTACTATTTTTTGGTCTCTGGTACATAAAATGTCTGTTTAAAAAAATACGAAGTGTCAGGCTGATCAACTGGTACTTACTAAGTACTGAATGATGATATTAAAATTATGGGCTATTAAGAAAATCTCTTCCATCAACTGAACATTTGAAACTCTGAAACACGAACGCACAACGAATATCGTTATTGAAGAGTCACTTTAAAACTGTTTTCACATCGGATGTGAATTCCCATCAGTGTGATAATAGCGTAAGTCAGTAGAGATTGGCGAATTTAGAAACTACTTCTTTTTCAAATCTTACTTGTGCAAAGTATTATATTCAAGGGCCCACAGATTACCAGTTCGCTGGACGATCTCGGCCAGTCAAATTTTTCGTCGAAAGGGGCCCACTGATGAACAGTCCGGCGATGGTATCGACCTGTCAGTTAGAACAAAATTTTGACAGTTCCGAACAACTGACAGGCCGATACCGTCCGGCGGACTGTTAATCAGTGGGCCCCGTAACTGACAGGCCGATATCGTCCGGCGGACTGGTAATCAGTGGGCCCTTTAGTTCTTAATATATGATATTTTTATTTGTTGCATAAATATTTTTTAAAGATTATGAAGAAGTTACCTGGAAACGGGTAATATAAAAATCTTAATCGTATTTTATCGGGGACATTAGTTATAACACAATTTTGATACGTTATTTATAACTAAATGACATTTTAAACTATTAGTACTTGCTTACATTGTACCCAAAATAAAACAATACCCTGATTCGTCATATGATTCCAAAAAATATACCATAAATCAATCGATGTCTAGCTCATTTTGTTTATTTTTAATCGTCTGTCACGTTTAATAAACCGTTAATAAAATAATCCCTATTCTTCATTTTGACATTTCTGTGTGTCAGAAGAAAGAGACAAAATTTAACAGAGGTTTGTAAGAGGTTGCGGGGTTTTATGAATAAGGGGGTTTGTCCGCGCATAGTTGGATGATGTTTAGCAAAAATGTGTCAACCCACATTCATTTTGCAATAAAATGTCAACTTTAAGCGTCAATTTTTTGAGTTGACATCTTATTGCGTAATTAATGTGGGTTGACACATTTTTGCTAAACACCATCCAGTTTTATTATTGGTTGTGACGAACTATTGCAATATGATATCATTATATTAGTACCTACCTTTCAAGTAAGTTTGCTGTTGGTTGTTATATAAATAATAATGGAATAGCATATTGATAACCGATAGCGTGGTATATTTTGCCTGAAACGTCATCTTTCTTGTTTTTTGGTACAAATTCTAAGATTTATTATAGCAGTTGATACTTTTTTTTTCGAATTTTTTTAATTTTAGGCGAAATTGATATCAAATTGGTACATTTTTTGAAATATAATTACAAATCGGGGTATAATAATTTATTCTAGATACCTTTGTTGTCACCAAACAAGTATTAGTGTTTTGTTCTGGTGTGGTATGACAGCCGGTGACATTTTAGTATAGAAGCATACCGTGTTCAGTCCTCAGAGTTGGCAATGCATGTGAAATCTTGAGATTGCATAGTTCCATGCAAGCCTTGATAACGTTATTAAAATATCGTTATGATAACGTTATCCTTCGTACTAAACATTGGTATATTTCATAACGGTTTTTAATAACGTTACAAAACGGTAATGTAAATATAGTGATAATCACGATTCTGTCCGATGGTGAACTCGACCGACTAAGCGAGTCATTCGGTTCCGGTAATTTGTGTACTTCATAACGGTAATAATGGTGGACACAACGACCATGCGAGTAATTTTGTCATATTTCTTCAGTCGCTGGTACGCTACTGGACGTCTTCGCGTACACGATGACAGCGCGTAGCGCTAAAACACAACGAGTTATAACGATATACTATATCGTTTACATAATAACGTTAATGTGTAGGTAATTTAATTTGGTATATATATCTACGGTTTTATAATTGTTGTGTTATTTGATGTGGTTGAATAGTTAATCACGAGAATAACGTTATTGCGATAACGTTACATATTTTATGTTAACCAAGGGCTACACGCATACACTGATTGAACTTATAATTTACATAATTGGTTATATTATTCGTAATTCTTTTAAAGCAGTTATATTTTATAACAGGTACATTTTAATATTTTTCTACATTGGATGTGTTCGGTTGGGATCTGGGCGAAGCATAGGAGAAGATGCAATGACTTACACCATTACGCATAGACGTATAATTATTTCATTATGTTTCTCGCGTATTCCTTACGCGCTGGATCGACGTCTGCGGCGCTATGAAATATTTCCCCGTATGCAGTCAGTATATACGTGCATACCAATAGAGTGACGGTCAGTATATCGTAACATCCCTTTGTTGCCATAGAAATAAGGATGTGTTACGATATAATTAGCTACGTTGATCATCAATACCAATTCGATGCTGGCAGTACAAACTGCACAGAGTATTTCAATATTTTAAAAGTTCACAAGTATATTACCGCCTTACCTTATGTCAGTGTTTATCGTAGTTTCTGCATTTTATTGAATAAAGTACAGAAACATACTAACAAGGAAGGGTACCCAACTGTCCGACTCCGATTTGATTTATTTTGATATATGTTATAGAGTAGTCTAAAATAACGGACACGTATTTTTTTTTAGCTGCCCAAACTCAACCTGGAGAAAATGGCCTTCAAAGTACTGAAAATTGACCAAACCTTCTAATTTCTATGGTTTGGGCAGCTAAAAAAAATACGTGTCCGTTATTTTAGACTACTCTATAACATATATCAAATTAAATCAAATCGGAGTCGGACAGTTGGGTACCCTTCCTTGTAAGTAAATTCCCTGCAGTTTGACAGCTAGTATGAGTATGACGATAACAGCCTAAGTTGATATCATTTAAGTGTTGTTCCCGGTGTTCTGCCACCCCAGAGCAATCGTTACAATATTTATACATCAAAGATCTAGTCTCGTAGCTTTAAATTTGTTTAATACGAAGTAGAATTTTGACGTCTTGACAGCTGAAGTAGTATTGGTTTTCAGTAAAAAGGATGTTGATTGATTATTGTAAAATTGTGTTTGAAAACGGACTTAATGATCGATTTAAGCAGTTTGTGGTTCTTTCGTCTTCCGCGAACCATGCCTACTACTACTACTACATAACCTTAAGTATACCCTGACAACATATGTACCTATTAACAGTATAAGTGCCTTGGCTGGAGCTGTAAACTTGTACTTCTACTTACCTGAATAAAGAATATAACCACACAGCAATACGTTGCGAAATACTGAGGTTTATGCGACTTCGAAACATATATACACACAAAATAACAGGCAGGCAAGAACAAGGATACTGTAACTGTTACAAATTGTAACAGAGAGTATTATATACATATTTTTTGGTATTCTACAAAGGAATGTATGATGAACGAAGAGGTCTTTGGTAGGTAGGTAAGGAAGACTTTGTGTAAATTGTGTAGGATGCCAGTTGCCAGGAGTGAATTCTGTCTGAAAAATTGTTATCTTTGTTGTGTGGACGAGGCGAGAAAAATGTTTAAAAACGTAGTAGTATGGCGGACACCCAATTTATGTTCGACGGGAGTTTTCTGTTAAAATCGTTAAGTGCTAGCAAATTAAAAAAAAAATCATAATCAAGGATACAATGAAGCTATGCATGAAAGAAGAGGTAAGTGTATTATGAAACTTTTTTGTTTAGTATAATGAAAGGGTCTTCATTCATTATATGTCCTCCTGTGTATCTTCGGGTCTCTCTGTCTCTCCCGCCACTTATTTAGGAGTAGTGCATGTTTTTACTGCTGCTTCATAGAGCCATATCATTTTCGGTCTGCCGCCAAAAGTCAGTGTTTTAATGCATTTGGCAGCGTCATCAAATTAGTAAATACGTATATTTTGCTTATTAATTTGCACAATTCACTTAAAAACATTTGATCATTATGTGATTTGGAGGAACCAAGGCACTCATGACTCGATGGTAAGTGGGTTTAAGTATTCTCAAGGTTGCAAATGCGTTGCTGTTACGTTCAAATCAAATCATCTGTTTTGAACAGTAAGTATATTACGTATCCGTTTTTTCTTCCAGGACTATTGTACTGCCGAGAAGCATCCGATCCCGAAACATATTGCTCTGAAACCGTGTGCAATAATACGTAAGAATCTCAGGCTTGTCAATAAGTTATGTCTCGTGAGACAAATGTTTGCAGTTCATTTTAAGGATAAATTAAGAGGCCTAAAAAAAAGAAATGTAAATTCTGTTGTCAAAACGATCAAAAAGTGTCTTAAATAAACGGTCATCAAATCATGCGAGGTCAAAATGATATTCCAAAAAACAGTTTAAACAAAACCACTCGTTTGATACGTCATACGGGGAATTATCGATTGACAATATAGTGAAATATAACTATTTGTGTCCCTTTGACCCCCAAGACAATCAGTTATTCGTAAAGTACAAATGAATTGTCAACTCTTTGGACGCTAGGCTTGCGCCGGCTGGTTTAACCCACAAAATCCACTATGCGGCCATACATTTAAGAGTAGGTACCATACACCGTATTATTTTTTTCAGATCTATTTTACACCGAAGTGATAGCCTCGGCGGACACGGTGTTGGTTGAGCTTGAGACCGATGAAGATATGCCGCCGTACAACTGTACGACGTGTCTTAAAGTATTTGAACATAAAGAGAGTCTAGCGAGACATAATTTCGCTGTCCACGCCAAACATGAATTTCAATGTAAAGATGAAGCCAACGTTTTTGATTACACAGTTCCTACGAAAAACATTCACACTTGCAATGTTTGTTGTCAATGGTTTACACTTGAATCAGATTTGGTTAAACATATGAAGATACATAAGGCACTGCCGAAGACTTTGAGTTGCGAAGTATCTGAAGAGAAATTTACTAAGGAATACGATTTGAAGAAGCACACCGCAATATCGTGCAATGTGTGCAAAAAAACGTTTAAAAGTAATTCTCTATTAAAATTTCACATGCGTTGCCATACGGATGAGAGACCACACAAATGTGAAGTATGTCGCAAGCGATTTAAGACTGCAAATCACTTAAATTTTCATAGAAAAACTCACATGAGTAATAGGACGTATAATTTTTCCTGTGAGATCTGCAAAAAAAAGTTTGCACAAAAATGTCACCTCAAGAACCATATGCATCAACACACTGGGGACAAACCTTACTCTTGTGACAAGTGCAAGAGTCGCTTTGCACGTAAATCTACCCTGGATGCTCACGTGCGCTGCACTCATACGAGCGAAGGATATTCATGTGATTTATGTAAGAAACGATTTGCTCGTAAGTCTTCCTTGAATACACATATGCGCTTGCACAGAGAAAAACCACACTTACGAAGTCATCCAACTAATGCAGAGACACATAAAAATAGATACATTGGATTCAAGCCCTATTCTTGTGATATATGTAACAAAAGATTTACAAAAAAACGTGCCATAATAGTCCATAAACGTATACATACTAGAAAGTAGCGAAATACGTCGTGAATTGTAGATACAGCTCCCTTGAAGAAACTCATAAACCTTCATACACTGAACACACACTGGGCATAAACAACATTTTTGCTAAAACAGTACTTTTATGACGGATCAGATACATAGAAGGTTTTAATTACTACAATTTAATTTCAAATGTGTGTGAAGACGTTCCAACATTGAACCTAGATTTGTTTTTTATTTACACCCTGTGTGCTTGATTAAAGCTTTCTTCTCGTCTGGTATAATATCTTAAATAGGAAAATAAAGAGATTTTCGTTGTTTTTTACTGTTATCAATGTAACCACTCAAATGCAATGTATGTTATGTTGTTGGCAATAAAGTATTAAGTACATAAACCATGCATTTTAATAGTTTTAAAAACATGTAAACCCGTAAGCTGTATTTTTAAATACGGAATATATGTATATTTACCAACCATGGGCTTAAAGCCAAACATAATATAATTATAAGAATTACAATAACAAGTGCCAGGAAAATACAAGAGGTAATCAAAACTAATATGCGTATGCAAAACATGCAACATATTCATTTCTTAAAAAGGTTTTTGTTATTTCTACAAAAAAGGCAATCGAGCACAATCTCACTATATGATAAGTGGACATGAGCAATCTCAAATGCGTTGCCAACTCTGGGGATAAAAATGCAATGACTGCCCGTGTGATAGAATATAATCGACTGTTTTAAACCGACTACTAAAACACTTTGAAGAGGCCTCAGAGTACATGATAACTGTTTTTCAGAGCGCGAAGGTGGCGCATCGAGAGCCTCCACCGAGCGTCGGTCCGAGTCCGAACGCAGTGGCCCACCGTACAAGTGTCAGACATGTCGGAAAACATTTGAACAAGAAGAGAGTCTCACAAGGCATACGTTTGCTATCCATGCAAAACACGAACTACAGTCCAAAGGAGCAGTACATGACATCACTCTAGAACCTCCTACTGCGAACAAGATTCATACATGCGATTACTGTTGTCAATGGTTTACTGAAGAAACTGATTTAACTACACATATGGAGATTCACAAGGTGGCATCCAATGACTCGGACGATGACCGGTTAACTTGCGATATATGCGAAAAAGAATTCACTGATAAGGATCACTTGAGAAAACACGAGCTTGGACACGGTGTGGAAAAAAAATTCTCATGTGATTTGTGCGAGAAAAGTTTCACAACAAGTAACGGTTTAAAAATGCATAAGATGGTACATAGCGGTGAAAAACCGCATTCATGTGAAGTATGCCAGAAGAGATTTAGGCACAAAAGCCACTTGACAGCACATCTTGAAATTCACAATGTCAATAGGGAATTTCATTTCTCTTGTGCAGTATGCAAGAAAAGATTTGCACAGAAGTCGTCTTTAAAGCTTCATATGCGGATACATACGGGAGAGAAACCGTATTCCTGCGAAATCTGCAGTAAACCATTTGCATTTAGATCTACTTTAAATGCACATAAGCGTTTTCACACCGGAGAAAAACCGTACACGTGTGAAGTATGCCAAAAACAATTTTCTGTAAAAAGCCTTTTGAATAAGCATTTACTCTCTCACGCAGATGTTATCGATATACCAAACCAACCTGAAGAAAGTTACTGTTGCGAAATGTGTGGAAAACGATTTAGACAGAAAAGTTATTTGGCTAGACATCTAAGGGCTCACATGGGAGTGAAGCCATATGCTTGCGACATATGCAACAGACGATTTACTCAAAAAGGTAACTTGATAGCTCATAAGAAAACACACACTGGCGAAAAATCGTACACTTGCGAAATATGTCGTAAGCGATTCGGGACAAAAGCTAATTGCAAAAATCACATGATCATACACACTGGACAAAAACCACACGCCTGCAAGATATGTAATAAACAATTTTCATATAAGTGTGCTTTGAACGTTCATATAAAAGCAATTCATTTCAGAGAAAAACCACATGTGTGCCACATATGCAAAAGAGCATTTGCATTGATATCTACATTAAAGAAACATATATTGAGCCACACTGGGGAGAGACCGTTCTCATGTCACGTATGTGGCAAAGCGTTTACAGTAAAATATGGATTAAAGAAGCACTTATTAACTCATAGCGGTGGTGCTACCACAACCAGCCGCCCGTTCCCAAGTCGCTCGAACCTCTATCACCCTTCTATGTCGCACTGCCCAAATTAGAAAGTTATAGTCGGTTTTCCTGACATTCGAGGCAGACGGCGATGTAGCTCGCAAACAATATCAAAACTGATAAATATAAAATATATAGATGTGCCTAGTTCCAAGATAAAGGAATATTAAAATAGAGGATTGTCTTACGTTAGTACTCTCCAATACATGAGGGCTATGTTCGAGGCTATACGGCGATGAAGCTCTCAGTGAAACAATCGTCAAACGTTGTTAAAAAGTAACATCTGACATCACTGAAGTTTCAAATCTGATTTTTTATAGTAAAACGCGTTATCTTTACTAATTACCAAGAACATATCGTTCCTAATAAATGCATACATACTTCAATATTCTAGCTTTGCCAATATGTTATTTAGTTAGTAAACGTTCTTGCAATATATCTCGTGGTTTACGTGTTCAAAAGATCATAAATGTGAAATAAATAGTGCAGACATATAAACATTGAACAGAATAACTGTTTTATTTTAAATACAGATAAAAATGTAGACTAAAGTGTTACACTTCAGTAAGATTTATTATAACGTGCCTACGTTGTATTTAGACGTAGCCCTAAGTGCAATTTTTTGTGTTATAGTAAGTAGGTGTAAATTAAACTTTTTATATTTCCAATTTCACTCTTAATCATTAATCACGGAAAATAAATGTATTACATATACATAGGAATTCCAACCAACTTAACCATAACTCGTGGATTCCCAGGTATTTGTTTATGAATAAAAAAAACTAATCTACTCGTAATATCTAAGGCATACACCACCAGTTCCCAATTATTATTTTATTACTGTGGCGCGATCTAAGACGCTGTGTACTAAACATACCGAATGTTGTACCGAAGTTGATATTTAAAATAAGTGGCTAATGTTGGTCGTACCACCGTATTGTATATAGACAATCTGTATTATTTAAATATATGAATCAATAGTCAAACTGTGCTTAAATATATATTGTATCCTACGATTCATTATGTGTTTTTGATAAATAAAATATTAATTTTATCCTTTTCTTTATATTTCAACCTCTGAGGCGAAACCCTATAATGTTTACCGTATCGACCATCTTCACAATGCACAAGGGTCTTGGTTTTTATAACGTATTTTAAAAATTCTTATTTTTCTGCTACATCTTGATCAATTTATAAAATAACCATTATTGGTGGCGTCTTCTTGTATAAATAACGTTGAGAAGATTGAAATCGTAAAAGAATTGAGAACGTAGTAAGCGAATCTAGTTTTATTAAAACAATAAATTCATAGGCAGTTACTCCAAATTTCAATACAGCAATTTTTTTCAAATGGGGATAATTGTAATAAAGCTAATAAACATATAACTAATAATTTATTTTAATTTGTACGAATGAAAAGTAGTAATTAATCTCGTTATACATGTATCTGAAATAGTGGCATTTACTTCGTTTAAGGGCAACGTTCAAAGCAAATATGCATCGTATATGACTTATATGAGAGACAAAAATTCACAACTTATTTTTTAGTTATTAATTATCAATAAGAAAATATAATCTTGTGCACAGAACTAGTACTGAATAAAAACGTAATCAGAAAAAGCAGCAAAAATATATGAGTAATTGTATTTTTAAGCATCAGCCAGTGGACTTTTAGTACGCGAACGTTAGTTATTTTCAATCTATGTGGGAAGCAAATTAGACACAAAATGCTACGTGCTAAGTAGACATTGTGTAATCTCAATCGTAAATGCGTTGCTAACTCTTGGGACTAAAATGTAATACTAAAATTACATCTTCTGTTTTACACACAACGAAACGTGAATGCGGCTAACGGTGAGGAGTAAGTACAACAATAACTTTTTCAGAGCGCGAGTACTGCGCGGCGACAGCCTCCGCGGAGGGTCGGGCTGAGCCCGAGCATAGTGGGCCGCCATACAAGTGCCAGACATGCCGAAAAACATTTGACACTGAAGAGAGCCTCAACCGGCATACGTTTGCTATTCACGCTAAACATGAGTTACAGTCCAAGGTGGTGATAAACGATATGAATATAGTACCACCTTCAACCAGTAGTATTCATACTTGCGAAGTTTGCTGTCAATGGTTCACAGAATTAAGTGATTTGAATGCACATATGGAGATTCACAAGGTTACATCCGACGAGTCAAGTGACGATGAGTTGACTTGCAAAGTATGTGATAAACAGTTTGCGGAGAAAGCTCATTTAAAGAAACATGAGTTAGTTCATACGGACGAAAAAAATCACATGTGTGAATTATGTGAAAAACGTTTCAAAACTAGCAACGGTTTAAAATGGCACAAGATGGTACACAGCGGTGAAAAACCACACACGTGCGACGTATGTCAGAAGAAATTTAGGCATTCAAGTCACTTAAAAGCCCACCTTCAAATACACAATGAGAATAGGCAATTTCAATTTACATGTGGTGTGTGTAAAAAACGGTTCGCGCAAAAATATTCATTAAAGCTTCACATGCGGATACATACGGGAGAAAAACCTTATTCCTGTGAAATCTGTAATAAACCATTTGCATTTCGGTCTACTTTAAATAATCATATGATTTTTCATACAGGAAAAAAACCTTATTCGTGTGATGTCTGCCAGAAGCAATTCACTTTAAAAACTACACTAAACAAGCATTTATATTCTCATGCAGATGTCCTCGACCTACCGGACCAACCGGAAGAAAGTTTCTGTTGCGAAGTATGTGGAAGACGATTCCGGCAAAAAAGCTATTTGGCACGACACTTAAGATCACACACAGGAGTGAAACCTTATGCGTGTGACATATGCAATAAACGATTTACCCAACAAGGTAATTTAAGAGCACATAAGATGGTGCACACGGGTGAAAAATCTTACTCATGCGAAATATGTCGTAAAAGATTCGGATCAAAAGCCAGTTGCAAGAACCATATGATTACGCACACTGGACAAAAACCACACGCATGCAAGATATGTAATAAGCAATTTTCTTATAAATGTGCTTTGAACGTGCATATAAAAGCAATACATTACAGAGAAAAGCCTCATGTTTGTCACATGTGCAAAAGGGCATTTGCATTAATATCTACATTAAAAATACACATGTTAAGTCACACTGGGGTAAAACCTTTTTCGTGCCATGTATGCGGCAAGGCCTTCGCAGTGAAATACGCGTTAAAGAAGCATTTATTAACCCATAGCGGCGGGGCTACCTCAACTAGCCGCCAGGTTCCAACCCGCGCGACACAATATCATCCGCTCCCGCACTGTATGAATTAGAGGATATGACATTTCTCGCGGTGTACGATGCTGCAGGCATAATAAGTGTCAACAGATAGAACCATGATGTAGCATTTGATGTTTTGTTAATTCGTATCGTCAACAAATTTATATAGTAAAATTATAAATTGATAATAAGATAATAACTTTGAAATGTTTCGCTTTAGAAGTCAGATTATGTAATATTGTCTTCGGTTACCGCGATAGTTATTCATGAAATAAAATTTATTAGACGGATTATATCGCGTAAATTTAAAATACATTCCATAGGTTCTTTACAGCGTTTGGGTCAGGGGTCACCTGTTGGCCCCGAACTCTGTAAAGCGTTCGAAACGTCGGGATGAATTTTAAATTGATTATACGCGATATCTTCCCTCTAAATAAGTCGAAATATTGTAATATTGTTGTGGGCCAGAAATTAGATCTTGCTTTTAGGGTGAGATATAGTTCACTAAAGTATTTTTACTATAAATGTGACATTGTATTACTTGTTATGTTGTCACTTACTTGACCTGAATGCAGAATATTCTGGGCGATGGTTGTCATTTGAGCATAAGCAGAGAATCATACTGTATTTTTTAAACTGGCTTTTAAACTTACGCAACTACCTACAGTAATACTAATTTTCCTTTGCGGGTCTTTTTTCAGTGAAGCTAGTACTTATTTTTCCTTCTCATGTTCACCATTGTAAAGAAAGTTGGTCACGGTTTTTTGCCACGACTTGCCTAGAGAGCCTGCTCTTTTGGCAACGTAATCTGAAAAATTGACCTTGTTACGACCCGGGGTCTGATTTCGCAACCTCCGATAAAAATCGCACGCTTTTCCGTTAGGCAACACTTCGTTTCTTATTGTTGAAAGATACCATAAAACATAAATGAACTGCATAAGCAGCAACTAAAAGTAAAACTCGATAATGCTGGTGTAAAGATATCCGCCTAAAGGTATACAAATGTTTAAAAGAACCATTTACGTCTTGTTTAAGTTCCCGTTATACCAACAACCGTAAAATGATGATTAAAAAGTATCACATTTTTGCGGAATGTCGCACACTGAAAACGAAATACAAAAGTTTTTGTATGTCAAATAAATTTGAACTTGAAAATAGAAGTTAAATATTTTATTAAAACTAAACTCTATTGGTTGTTCATGCCAAACACATGGTAAATGGGCATGTGCTATCTCAATAGAAAATGCGTTGCTAACTCTGAGGCTATATTTTGAACTTATGCCTCCATTTGTTATTTGTTTTAAATCCGTGGAGACAACGAAGCGGCTAATGTCGAAGAGTACACAATAACGTTTTTTCAGGGCTATTATTCACCGCAGCGACACCTTGCGTGGACATTCTATCTGAGTCGGAACTCGATGAGGCGCCACATAAGTGTCAGACTTGTCGCAAAACATTCGACAATGAAGAAAGCCTTAAGAGGCATACGTTTGCAGTCCATGCGAAACACGAATTTCCAGTTCCTACTAAAATAATACATACCTGCAAATTCTGTTGTCAATGGTTTGAAGAAAAGAGCGATTTGAAAAAACACATGGAGGTTCATAAGGTATCACCCAATGAGATCATTGACGGTCAGTTCTCTTGCGATATATGTGACAAACAGTTTGCAGAAGAATCTCACTTGAAGGAGCATGAGTTAGACCACGCGGTTTATAGAAGACTGTCGACAGGAGAAGAGCATGATGACTTTGAAGATAGCACGGTTCCTAATTCTAGCAAAAAAAAGAAAAAGGATGATTCATCGTGTAAGATGTGCGAAGAACACAAACCAAGAACAATCTACCCATGTGAATTGTGCGATAAGCGTTTTAGAAGTAGCAACGGTTTAAAATCGCATATGATGGTACACACGGGCGAAAGACCACACGTGTGTCAAGTATGCCAGAAAACGTTCAGGCATAAAAGTCACTTAAAGTATCATATTCAAATCCATAATGAGAATCGGGAATATCCATTCTCTTGTGAGATATGCGGAAAGAGATTTTCCCTTAAATCTGCTTTGACTGGCCATTTGCGGTCACACACGGGAGAAAAACCTTATTCCTGTGACATTTGTAGAAAGAAATTTGCACTTAAGTGTACTTTAAACGCCCATTTACGCTATCACAGAGGAGAAAAACCTTTTTCTTGTGAAATTTGTAAAAAATCTTTTGCATTTAGGTACACTTTGATTTCCCATCAGCGATTTCATACAGGACAAAAACCACATCAGTGTGAAGTATGCCAAAAGCAATTCACTCTGAAAGGTACTTTAGACAAGCATTTATTGTCTCATACCAATATCGATATGCCAGATAGTCAAGAAGAAAGTTTCTGCTGTGAAATTTGTGGGAGAAGATTCCGGCAAAAAAGTTACTTAGCGCGACACCTAAAAGGTCACAGTGGGTTGAAACCATATGCTTGCGACTTATGTGACAAACGCTTTACCCATAAAGGTAACTTAAGAGCTCATAAGAAAGTGCACAGCGGTGACAAACCTTACTGTTGCGAAATATGTCGAAAAAGATTCAGTTTAAAGGCCACTTTAAAAAACCATATGATTGTACATACAGGACAAAAGCCGCACGCATGCAGAATATGTAATAAACAATTTTCCTATAAATGTGCTTTGAACGTTCACATAAAGGCAATTCATTTTAGAGAAAGACCTCACACTTGTCACATTTGCAAAAAATCGTTTGCGTTGATATCTACATTAAAAATTCATATGTCGAGTCATACTGGTGTGAAGCCTTTTTCGTGTCAAGTTTGTGGCAAGGCGTTCGCAGTGAAATATGCATTGAAAAAGCATCTGTCAACCCATAGCGGTGGGACAAGTACACTAAGTAGCATGCCACAGTATCGCCCATTTATGACGCACATGAATTAGAATTTCAATGTATTATTTCTCGCATGGCGGGGACAAATTAAGTATACTTGTACTACTATCCCTGTTAGATTAATTAGAGATCGATGGCATACGTAACTGCGACTCTTTATTGAAATATAATAAGCTGCTAATGACTTGTTGTCGATTTTAGACTCTTCAAAGTTTTGTAACTAGTTACATTTCTCTGAACAGTCGTAAAATAATAGTATATATTATCATATATTATAGATTGGTATTAGTCTCAAAAACAGTCTACAGGGTGTTTGGTACATCGTTTGCCAAATTAAAACGGCAGATAGGTTGAGTCATTTGCTATCTTCTCATGCCTAGAAAAACAAAATTGGCCATTTTTTTTTTTACTATTACGCAAGTAAAAATTTGAAATTTACGAAAAACTGGCATAGAAGTGAAAAAAAAATGCGCCAAATTAAAAGTTTCTAGGCCTGAGAAGATAGCAAATGACTCAACCTATCTTCTGTTTTAATTTGGCAAACGAGGACCAAACACCCTGTATATACTAAATCGATAGTCATATTGTTGTTTAGTTCATAAGGTATGTACAGTACAGATATCATTTAGTAAATAAGTTTTTTTTATAAAATATGTTGTAGTTAAAACAGTTGCTTAATTAAATTATACCTAACCCCAAACTGACATAGTTTGTGTTTCTGTGGTATTGTTGCACATAAACAAAAACATGTATTAAAAAAGTTTATTTGAACTATTTAAACAAACGTTGTAACCTCGCGTTGGTAATATGAGAATAATACATATTATGCGGCCGTTCGAACATCAATAACAGGTATATTAGCTACGTGCTAGCCACCTAAGGCGGTTAAACAAACAGCACCATGAACGTATTAATTTTTTATTCTTTTTAAGGTAAAATAAAATATATGTTTTACCAAATATAATCATGAATATAATACATTTCCTAAATTCAAACTTTTTTTTAGTTCTTCATGTAAAGATTTTCATACGGTAAGTGACTTTATGCGATCTCAACAGTAAATGCATTGCTAATTCTGGGGACTAAACTACACGCATGCATGGAGCCATATGCCTCTATGCTAATTAAATTACCGATATCGACCACTTATACACTTATAATTAAAACTGAGCAACAAAATTTAAAAAATAAACTACCTACACCATAACTTTTTTTCAGAGCTATTGTTTGACGCGCCTACTCCCGCCGCGGCTTCTGACCCTGAATCCGAAAATGATTCTAGCGATTCGGAGCCAAGTGACAAGGCTGAGTACAAATGCAAGAAATGCCGCAAGACATTTGACCAGGAAGAGAGTCTCACGAGGCATATGTTCGCTATACATGCGAAACATAAAATTCCAGTACCCGCCAAAAAAATTAACACATGCAAATTTTGTTGTCAGTGGTTTACTGAAAAAATCGATTTAGAGAATCATATGGAGATTCACAAGGTTACGGAGGAGATAACGGATGATCAGTTTACTTGTGAAGTATGCGACAAGAAGTTTACAGAGGATTCACAGTTGAAGGAACATGAGTTAGAGGAACACAATATCTACAGAGGAAGACGTGATGACATAAATGCTCCGAACAAAAACGCTGAGAGGTTTAAGGATGACGACGAAAACAGAAAAATCTACCAGTGTGAATTGTGCCAAAAAATATACTACAGTGGTAATGGTTTGAAATCACATATGATGATACACGCTGGTGAGAAACCACACACTTGTGATGTTTGCCAAAAGAAATTTAGGCATAAGGGTCACTTAAAAGTTCACGTTCAAATTCACAGTCAAAACAGGCAATATCCCTTCAACTGCGATGTATGTGAAAAGAAATTCACACTAAAATCTGCCTTGGTTCGCCATATTCGGACACATACTGGAGAAAAACCTCATGCCTGTGAAATATGTAAAAAACAATTTGCACTTCAGACTACTTTAGATTCCCATATGTGCTTTCACAGGGGCGAAAAACCTTTTTCTTGTGAAATTTGTCAAAAGACATTCGCATTCAAGTATACCCTACAGAAACATAGGCGCTTTCACTCGGAAACGCGCGGCCAGAAAAAATCCCTTACGTGTGAAGTATGCGCGAAACAATTCACTTTAAAACGGAATTTAGAGAAACATTTACTCACTCACACAGATGCTATCAATCTACCAAATTGCTCTAGAGAGGAAAGTTTCTGTTGCGAGATATGTGGAAGGCGATTTAGACAAAAAAGCTATTTGGCTCGCCATCTCAAGGGTCACACGGGAGTGAAACCACACGCTTGTGATATATGCGACAAACGATTTACAGAAAAAAGTAGCTTGAAAGCTCATAAGAAAATACATACGGGTGAGAAAGAATACTCCTGTGAAATATGTCGGAAACAATTTGGATTGAAAGCCACTTTGAAAAACCACATGATAATACACACTGGACAAAAACCGCACGCATGCAGAATTTGTAATAAACAGTTTTCATATAAATGTGCTTTGAACGTTCATTTAAAATCGGTTCACTTCAGAGAAAGGCCTCACGTCTGTCATGTTTGCAAAAAGTCGTTTGCGTTGATATCCACATTAAAAATACATTTATTGAGTCACACGGGAATGAAACCTTTCTCGTGCCACATTTGTGGCAAGGCATTCGCAGTGCGGTATGCATTGAAGAAGCACCTTTCAACCCATAGCGGGGCTAGCACGACTAATCGCGCGCATGCTGCTAATCGGGTACAAGCATCCCACTATCGACCTTTTCTCTCGCAGTGTATGAATTAGAAATAGAAGATCAGTTTTGTACTTGACGAATGGTGGAGCGGTGTGTATATCAGTATAATTAACAACGTTTGTTATTAAACTTTCATAAGTATCAAGCGCGCACATTTTGACGATATTTAATCACTATCGCGCCCCGTTTATGTGTGTTTGGGATAATTACGTAAGGAAGTATACATATTTCGGTTAATATAATTGTAAATCATTGTTTCTGCCAACGCCTCTTAAATCATTTTGATATATAAGTATATAGGTAAATATAGTAATCATGGAATAAAGTTTTCTTGAAAACAATAATATTGTTCCTTATCATGAAAGAATCTTAAATATACATTAAGTACTCTTTGCATTTTGGTCACCGTGAATCATAAAGTGTTGCACTGGTGACTAATTGACTATGCATAAAAAAAAGTTAGCAGAAAGACATCGGTAGAATATTGTCTTACAATTCGTTTTTAGATGGCTTGTACAGTGATCTACCATTTAGCGGACCTTAACAGTAAGTAATTTGTAGTTAAATAATGATAAATATTAAGGTATTTAGTCGATTATACGTTGGTAGGATCGCTAACAATTCTTAATGTAGTGTGGCGCTATCTAGCGTTACTCATGAGTATCTATAAAAACTATTTTCATATTTACCTGGATGGCGCTCCAATACCTATTAGGAATTCACTTTTGTTAAGTATATAGGTATATAAACATGGATACAATTTAAACACATCAATGTATGTTAGGAATGATACATATAAAACCACGATTAACATGCAAAAACTATCAATTTTAATAGTTGTCAATGTAAGAATCTGAATTGATGTCCTATTAATGTTCAATATCTAAATCTTGATGTAGCTTTTGTGGTTTTCTTTAATAATAGTAAAAAACAAATATTGTACTTAAAAGTCTTCTTTTTATAAATACGTATTTATAGCCGATTGTGCTTTCCATTGTCATCAAATACAATGTCGTAGCTTGTAAGGTAATCGCACCGATGTGATTCATAGTGCGAATAAAATGTTATAATTCTATATAAAATGTAAGTATAATTATTACATTTTGCACTACACACGTCTTTGATCACATTTAAGGCCTGTGCACACCGGATGCGTGTGCGTAGACGTGCACGTGCGCGTCGTAGTATACAGATCCTTATGAGAGACGGCACACCGTTTGCGTGACGTGTGCGGCTCCAACATTTTAACGCACCCGCACGTCACGCACACGCAGTCGGTGTGCACAGGCCTTTATTGTATGAAATGTAGCTTTATTTGTATTTTAAATAAGCTGTAGTTAACTAACGTATGTGTTATGTATAAATGCTTATTATAAATATTGTTTTTAAACAATTAAAGTTACTGTAATAAAAGCGGTTTAGTGTTCTTATTTATCATCCTGCTCTGTTTCCCAAAGGCCTATTAAAATGTACACAATTCAATAGGGAATATTACGCGTAACTGCGTAGGGGGCCACTGCCACAATCGGAGGGTCTACCACGAAATAAGAAAATTGAAATTTTGTTATCTAACCTCTCTATCACTCTTGCAAGAGGTTCCTTTCAAGGTGGCTTTTCCATAGAAACGAATGATGGAAAATTTATTCTGAATATTTTCATGAATAAATCTATATTTCATTACAGGCGGCATGAAAATTTTGTAGGCTCCATAAAGAACCGACAAGAAACTCCAGGTCAATAATTTAGTCCTATTTATTTTATAACAAAAGTTACAATAATCAATCATCATATCATAACATCATACGTAGTACATATAAGCACAGATGAAAAGGCTTAAGGATATGAAGTCATAGAATAATACTGAAGCATCACAATTTAATTTGCATTAAGAGTTAAAATAATTTTAGATAAATATAGAAAGAAAATACGCTTAAAATCAATATAGTATATTGTTCTTAACAACATTTCGAATAGGTACACTGTACAGGTACAGTTTTGAATAGTTTCAATAGTCCTGTTCTCATTTGTCTTCATAACTGGCAAGCCGCAATGGAAAACAGGCTCTAACACTCCTGGACTAAAGGTTTGTAGGAAGCGACTGTGTAAAAGATTACACAGTCGCTTCCGAATATGTTTATAGATATGGTTAACTATTGAATATTATAATACAAATTCACAACATTTTCCATTGCATGTTCTAAATATTCCAAGGAGAAGGTAAAGTAGAAGTTCACCAGATGCTACGTGGAGACGTAACATTCACAATGCGTTGCTAACTCTGGGACTACACTGTAGGAAACACCGAGTGGTGTGGCGCGAAGATGGAGACAACAAGTGGTGTTTCCATATTCGCCTCGTAACGCCTAGGACACACGAAACTTACTGAACCGGAACTAAATTATGTAATAAACAAATATTGAATACACTTTAACGAGTTAATATCCTTGTAAACGCCAAACGGCGCATCCATTTGCCGTGCCACTGACGCCACGGGGGTAAAATTTAGTTTTGTGAATAAATAATGCCAGCCTATAAGTGGGGTGTTTTTCAGTAGATTTTCATCAAAAAACGATCGACGTCAAATGCCGTCTTTGGCGTCGTTGTCACGATTTTGCGTTAACGTCAATTGCCGTCTGTGGCGTTCAAAAGGATAATGCAATTTGTTGCTGTCTCAGTAATTATCATGAATATTTAAATCAGAACAAACACAACTCTTTTTATGCCGTCTAATGATAAAGATTACTTACACCTCTTTGTTTTCACAGGGCTTTTATTCACCGCACCGACACCCGCCGCGGCGGACCTCGTGTCCGAGTCGGAAGCCGAAGACGAGCCAAACAAGTGTCAAGAATGTGACAAAACCTTCGACAACGAAGAGAGCCTCAAGAGACACAAGTTCGCTGTCCATGCTAAAGACGAAATTCCTGTTCCTACTGAAATTATTCATACATGCAAATTCTGTTGCCAGTGGTTCACGGAGAAAAGTAAGCTGCTTAGACACATGGAGGTTCATAAAGTGTCACCTAACGAGACTATTGATGGTCCTTATTCTTGCGACATATGTGACAAGCATTTTGCAGAGGAAGCTCACTTGAAGGAGCACGAGCAAGACCACACAGTCTATAGAACACACAGACTGCCGTCTACAGAATCCAACGGAGATGACCATGATTTTCATGACGATAGCTACGATCGCGACAATAGTCCACTTTCGCATCTGGTCGCAAGAAGAGAGAAAAAGGGAATAAAGAAAAAGGATAAAGGATCTTCTTGCAAATTGTGCAAGGAACATGAGCCGAAAAAGAGTTACCCATGTGACTTGTGCGACAAAAGTTTCAGAAGTAGTAACGGTTTGAAATCGCATATGATGGGTCACACGGGTGAAAGACCTCACGTGTGTCAAGTATGCCAGAAGGCATTTAAACATAAAAGTCACTTAAAGTTTCATCTTCAAATTCATAATGAGAATAGGCAATACCCATACTCTTGTGAAGTATGCGGAAAGAGATTTACATATAAATCTGCGTTGACTGGCCACTTGCGGTCACACACGGGAGAAAAACCTTATTCCTGTGATCTTTGTAAAAAGAAATTTGCACTTAAGAGCACTTTAAATGCCCATTTACGCTACCACAGAGGAGAGAAACCTTTCTCCTGTAATATTTGTAAAAAATCTTTCGCGTTTAGGTACACTTTACAAGCTCATGAGCGTTTTCATGCGGGGATAAAAGAACATCAGTGTCATATATGCCAGAAGCAATTTACTTTAAAACGTACTTTAGACAAACATTTACTCTCTCATACTGAAATGGGCATGCCAGGTCACGGCAGGCCGGAAGAAAGTTTCTGTTGCGAAATATGTGGACGGCGATTCCGGCAAAAAAGCTATTTGGCGCGGCACTTAAAGGGTCACATGGGAGTGAAACCGCATGCTTGTGATGTATGTAACAAACGATTCACCGAGAAAAGTAGCTTAAAGGCTCACAAGAAGATACACACTGGTGATAAACCTTACTGTTGCGAAATATGTCGAAAGCGTTTCGGGCTGAAAGCTACATTGAAGAACCACATGGTCGTACACACTGGACAAAAACCACACGCGTGCAGAATATGCCATAAACAGTTTTCGTATAAATGTGCTTTGACCGTTCATTTAAAATCAGTTCACTTCAGAGAAAGACCTCACACTTGCCACATTTGCAAGCGAACATTTGCGTTGATATCTACATTGAAAATACATATATTGAGTCACACGGGAGTAAAACCTTTCTCGTGTCACATATGTGGCAAATCATTTGCTGTGAAATATGCTTTAAAGAAACATCTAGCAACGCATAGTGGAGGAACTAGCTCGAACAACCGCGCGAATGCTGTAAATCGGGCGACTTCACACTATCGCCCGTTTCTGACACACCCTATGAATTAGGAATAATCGAAGGTAGTATTTTTTGTGTAACAACAAGTCGCACGATGTGTACTATCCCTTTAGGTAAGTTAGAGATAGAAAAATCGTTCCTTATCATGAACAGTTGTACAACTAAAAATGAAATGCTATTGCATTTAATATTCTATCTTTTACTGGTAAGATTTAAAGTCGAATGGCATTTCATTTTGTTTTGTGTCACTATTCATGATAAGCGTCGAAATGTCTAGTTGAAGATACAAATCATGGCAATTGTATAGTTTCCAATCTTTATCTTCCTGAGGCCCATGGTTCTACCTATTAGTACAGTTTAAGTGCGATGAAATTCAAATTGTTTTCATTTGAAACTATTTACATTTGTTTTGTTTCGTTTAGTTTCAAACAAAACAAAATATATTCTTATTTCCTAATGTAAAAATATCACTGGCAAATTTTGGTAATTTTTATTGTATGGCTGGGCCTCAAAAGGTAAAACCGGGTCTCGTTTTTAGAAATAAGTAGAAGTTAGACCAATGTTGGTAATCAGAGATTGCTTTAGTTTATAAGATGTATAATGTATTCTCGCAGTAGGATATTCTCTCTTTAAATGTATTATATTTAAAGCAGTCGCTTTAGTCGTATTTAAACCCCCAACGCTAAATGCTGATTTAAGTTTGACTTGTGTATTTGTATGTGTCTATGAATGAAAGATTTTTTATTGTACGTTTAGTTACACCTCCAGAGATAAAGTACCTCCTGCGTAGAAGTTTGTATGGAGAAGGGGTACTTATTATCTGCGGCTGAGCGTACAACTGAACTTAACGTAGAACACTAGTATGAATTATGTCCAATGAAATGTAAATATTTATTATAGTATTGTTTGAACAGAAATGGTACGTTGACGAATGTCTATTTAATACAATTTTGTGATTTTTGGCGTTTTTATGTTCTAAATTGTATGAAGACACCTGTCACCGTACCCATGATGTTTGAAAAATACTATAAGCGGCCCAGAGTTATTGCTTTCAAATTTAAAAGGAAACAAATTAATTTCTATTTTCTAATGCAATGGGTTGCTAGAAGTCAAAATTAAACAACTGGTAGAGCTACTGAGTCGTCATTTTGGATATTTGAGTCTACGCAGAAACGAAGTGACTTGAATAAGTGGTAATTTAAGCTAAGAAATATCAAATAAATCAGCTTTTTTTTTACTTTAACACTTATTTGTTAGAGAAAGTTATTCGTTTTTACTTTACATCTGTATTTGTTTATGATTTACACATTTCTCCAGTCTCCTTTTAATATGTTTTTTAAAATATTTTTTTGCTCTATACGGCATGACTGAGGTTTAAATCCATGATTTTAGTACCCCACACATTCTAATCATGGGGGGTTTTTAGATGTTTTCATTTACAATTGTTATAAGTAATTATGTGAGTAAACTAACGTAATTGATTACTGCATTGTAGTATTAGTATATTAATGTATATGTCCTAATGTTTCACAGCCTTATTCCAATATTAGATACTCGATTGGTCACCTACACTGCTAGGAATAGGGTATTTGACTTGACTGTATTTAAAATAAATTATTTTACACCATGCATGAAATAAAGCATCAGAAGATTAATAGAGAAACGTTGACAGCAGTTATTTTTATACCGATTTCTATTTTAAAACCCGTATAAAACTATAAAGAGTAGGTAATTTGATTGTGACGTCACATGCTAGTGTTTCATATAAATTCCATAGTAGGAAAATCGTTTCGACAGTTCAAAAAAGAAACTGATTTGACTAGTAAAGTAAAGTCAAATATCCTATTAAGATTGAAGATGGCAAATATCTGGGCGGTGTCATTGGGACATGGACGTTACTCTTTAACAATAAAAGTTATTCTTATTTCAATGAATCTGTGTTTTCTTTTGTACCTATTGTTTCGTTCCGTTTCAGTAAAGGCCGAAATCACATATGGCGAGATTATTTTCGACTTAACAATATGTAACTTTGCCGACAAATCGCGTGGAAACCGTTTGTTATTCACTAAGACTAATTGCCAAAACAGACTCATTAAGTAATAATAACCCACTTACGGAGTATGATATTAAATTTAGGACTTACTAAAACAAGTATATAGAAAAAAATCATAAGTACAAATTGTTCAACCATCATGTTTTCTGACAAAAAGGAATATCAGTAGGGGTTATAAACTGAAATAAACAAATTAAAATATTTTCTGAAAATGATTTAATTTGTTCAAATACTTCATAGTATCAGTAGGGGTTGCTGGAGAGATGCTCTGCAGCAGCCCCAACTTCATTTGGCTTAATATTCTCAATGAGGTAATTTTTTTTCAATTGCAGTAATGTACCAAATGTGGACTAAATCCTCATATACATATAATAAAACATGCCAAAACGTAATGAGGGGTATGCTGGTGAGCATGACGTCTGTATTTTATACTACCTATAAATAAATATCACTGCCCAAAGTGCCAAGTGGGTCCAAACTAGGGTTTCTGCTCGAGAATTCTCGAGGCGAGAAATCTCGAGAAATTTGTCCTAAGTCGAGACGGGAAAAAAATACTCAATGCCTCGAGAACTCGAGAAATAAATCTCTTGTGATAAGTAAAAAGGAAACACGCGTATAACACATGATGTGTCTATAATGAATTTCTTTAGATAGTTAAATAAATATAAACAATGTTTGTGTTTTACATTTTCAGGTACTTAAAACATTTATTAGGTAGATAACCAACCAAATAAAAAACTACCTTGATCGGTCCCCTATCATTCTAGCTTCAACCGATTTTCATGTTTTGAAACTTTTGAACTATCATGACATTCATGTAGTGTATTTTTATTGAAAAACGCTTTAAAAAAATAAGTACTTATGAATGAAAGCAAAATAATGTAAATCTATGTGATTGTAATTGTTACACTTACATAGTTGCCGTAATTTATTTTTCATAAGTGTTTTTCAATAAAAAGACACGTCAAGATCACTTATCTTCTTGCTAATGCTAAAAAACGAATTATAGGACCATTAGACCGGGAGATAGTGACACATTTTACTGGATCATTTGTACCAGTATGGCGGTTCGTCAGGGGTCTAAGCACGTAATGAAGGAAAGAAAAATGATGGTCATAGCGCTGGTACCGGCGGCCCAATCGCGTGGGCGTTAGTCGAACGTGTCGGATAAAATACGAGTGTCGAACGATTTGTACCACAAAAATCCTCGTATTTTCCGATAGTCCATAAAAAAGAAGTAGGCGGTAGCGTAATGCCATACTTCTCCGGTGTGACTTACAGCCCGCCATACTGAGGCGAACACATTAATTTAAAAAAAAACAATTCAACCATTTGTACCAAGCTAATTTTTGCACAGGTGATCATCGTCGAGCAGCCATTCATGGACATCACCATGCCATACTCTTCGGACGGTTCCAAATGGCCGCCATACCGCCGCAAGGGAGTTAATTTTTTTTTTTGCTAAACGATTTGTACCAGTATTGCATTTAAATTTTTGGAATGAATTTGATAAAATGTGACCGTTATTATAATTGCCATACTTATAGTAGGGGCAAGGGCCCAACCTTTTCTGTTCTCTTTCACGACGCAGCAACTAGTATCATTTCTCTCACCTCGCTCTTTTAAAATGCCGTTTGTCAAAAAAGGACAACCATACTGTTGACAAGGCGGACTTCAAATCAAGTGTTGCCTTTCTTGATGCGCCCACCCTGTGTATGTGTGCGTAAAAGCGTATATGTGTGCTCTTTTAGGGATGTGAAAAGTCGATTTTAATCATGTTATATATCGATAAACGCTACACAGCGGAACGAAATAGCGATTAATTGAAGCTTCAATATCTTCGTTAAACATAAACATTATTGAAATGCTAATGGATAATGAATATATTATAATATAATAATATAATTAAATTATTGCGGAACACCTATTTTAGGAGGTATTTATGTATTTTAATTAAATATCTGACTTTCCCTTGGTTCCCTGCTGGGGCGTGACTATAAAATTGTGATCTGATAACCACAATAAAGAATAAAAGCGTTTTTGGTCATTTTAGGTATCGTTAAGCCTTTGAAGTAAAATTAAAATTGCAAGAAATGTCGATAGTTTATCGATATGACTTTATCGATATGGCAACAGCAACGTGGGCCTCATTGTTAATCGTACACTAAACAAAAGTGGCAACAGTGACAGCTCGCTGAGACTACGTCTATATATATATTATGTCTATGAGTAGGGGGAAAAAGTGCTGCCATACTTGAAAAACTTATTTAATCGACACGTTTCAAAAATACGACTATGTATACGTTAAATATTTTTTTACAGCATGGCATCATCATATTCTGTTTGTTTGGATACAATTATACCTAAAAAAAAATATTTCAGATTATAACTACGGGGCGGACGACTGTGAGACTTAAGCCAAGACTTAAAACAAAAAACAATTTTTTGACGATTTGTACCAGTATGGCATTTGGATTTTTGGAAGTTATATGATGCAATGTGACCATTATTATATTTGCCATACTTCTAATAGGGGGAAAAAGGGGCACCATACTTGAAATAAAAAAAAAATTGTACACATTTGCCACCGCCTACAGGTATGGCATTATGAGATTTCCATTTATGATCACACAGAAAGTCTTGAAAAAAAATTACAAGATGGTACAAATCGTTTAGCAATAAAAAAAAATTAACTCCTTTGCGGCGGTATGGCGGCCATTTGGAACCATCTGAAAAGTATGGCATGGTGATGTCCATGAATGGCTGCTCAACGATGATCACCTGTGCAAAAATTAGCTTGGTACAAATGGTTGAATTGTTTTTTTTAAATTAATGTGTTCGCCTCAGTATGGCGGGCTGTAAGTCACACCGGAGAAGTATGGCATTACGCTACCGCCTACTTCTTTTTTATGGACTATCGGAAAATACGAGGATTTTTGTGGTACAAATCGTTCGACACTCGTATTTTATCCGACACGTTCGAGTAACGCCCACGCGATTGGGCCGCCGGTACCAGCGCTATGACCATCATTTTTCTTTCCTTCATTACGTGCTTAGACCCCTGACGAACCGCCATACTGGTACAAATGATCCAGTAAAATGTGTCACTATCTCCCGGTCTACATGTAATTACAAATATTACAAAACTAATACTACTATTGATATTACTATTGATAAATCAAATCAACCCGATATATTCCTATTAGCAAAATATCACAATTTTAGCAGCTTTATTGTTACGTTGAGTAAGTACGAGTATTAATATTACGTAGTTAAACTTCTGTAAGTTTTGTCACATCGAGTTAAATTTATTGACTTGAATATTACTGCCTAATAATGTACCATATTGTGGGTTGTTTACATTTTGTTAAATACCTAAAGAAATATACTATAGCATAACACATCGCCGGTGCGCACGCCTGCAGCTATAGCTTTTTTGTTGTTGTATTTTTGATTAAAAAGTGCAATTTATGATGACTAAAAATGTACCATTTGTTTGATTATTGATCTCACCTACGATTCCTATGATTCTAATTTGTTAAAAAGCAAAAAATAATTAAAATAACATGGTACTTTTGGAACTTTCAAAATTTCTCGAGATAGGTACTCGAGAAACTCGAGAAATCTTGGTCGAGTATTCCCGTGCCTCGAGAAATTAAAAAGGTCGAGAACCCAGAAACCCTAGTCCAAACACAGCGTGCAGGTCAGTCCTGAAACAGACTCGCAGCAGTAAGAGCAGTTAGAGCGGGTGGGCCGCAACCGGCTGCAAATGTAAGTACCTATTTTGAGGTAAGTATGCTTAAAATATAGTTCTACGAGTATATTACTTACTTTTGACATCACCACCTAAACTGAGAAAATTGGTCACCATTTGCCTAAAAAAGGAAACTCCATCTCACTTTTAATTAAAATTGCTTTTAATAAAAATACACCAATACAGTTTCGTTTTAATACATATTCTTATTAATATCGTTAAATCTTACGCTCAAACTAAGTAACACGATTTGTGTCTCTCGAGTACTTGTACAGTCAGCAGCAGAAGTCGCTATACACTCCAGGTGCTCAAAGAGAGGTAAACGTTTAAACTGTCAAAAAGTTGTTGACTGTCATGGTAGTATTTACTTGTGAGCGCTCAACGTGTCACAAATATGTTAACAGTCGCTATTCATTAATTTCTACACTTACAACAAGTCATTGATACCTTAGCTGTCAAAAAACCAATGGTATCTAAGCGGTCAACGTGTCAAATATATCTGAACAATATGAAAAAATAGACTTTAAAGCATACAAGTATGGTCGAATATTGAATAAAAGATAGCCATGCTAATTTCAGGTAAAGCGTTTTGACAATCATCGAAAGCAGTACAGTCTTGTCATCACATACATCTATCTCACGTTTTGCCCTTCAACCATTTGACAGGAGCCTCTCGGTCAACTTACTGCAAACTATTTCTTTTAACAGAATCGTCAAGACGAATGACACATAGCAAAAGCTAACTGAAGCCGAATTTGGAGCCAATTGTCAAGGCACGTCGTGGTCTCAGTAACAGGCGTTTGCTTTTCGAAGCAGAGACCGCGGGTTCAAATCTCAGTCGTACGCACCTAGAGATTACAGCTTTTTGTTTTTTTTTTGGGTTTCATTTCTATTATTAATTTGTGTCTTCTGGTTTTATGTTAATTTCGCATTAGTTTATATAATTTTTGAAGATAATGTCACATGTAGCGTATGTACGACTTTCTATCAGGACGTTGTAGGTTTGAACCCGCAGTGGGCGTTACTTAGATTACTCCTGTGCGGAATGCCATTTGATATTTACTACTCAAAAATCACGTTTGTTGTATGAGAGCCCCACTTAAATCTTTATTTTATTCTGTTTTTAGTATTTCTTGTTACTTATAATAGCGTCAACAGAAATACATCATTTGTGAAAATTTGAACTGTCTAGCTATCACGGTTCCTGAGATACAGCCTGGTGACAGACGGACGGACGGACGGACGGATGGATGGACAGACGGACGGACAGCAGAGTCTTAGTAATAGGGTCCCGTTTTACCCTTTGGGTACGGAACCCTAAAAATGCTGGTCTCTTCGAAAACTGACTAAATTAAATTAAAGGATATGAAAACAATGCATTTTATTAATTTCAGACATCATGTTTCATAGTAACATTTATTGCTTAAGACCTACACAATCGATATCTAAATAGAAATAGTCTTAGTTTTATTTTTCAAAACGTTCGGGGTTCGATTCCCGAGCTGAGTACAAATTTTTTAATGTATGAATGCAGTTTTCCGTGTTACTAAAATCGATGACATGATTCCTAAGAAGAGATCGGTGTATATCTTATAGTATCAGATTTTCCCATACTGGCCGATCTAAATGGGCCACCCTGTATAGTATATTTTAGTACAATAAGTGGGCTAAATAAATATATTAACATAGGTATATAATATGATCAACGGTTTGGAAGAACAGCCGCATATGACAGTTAAAATAAAAAAACCGATCATTCTAGTAGAACCTACTTATTTATTGAATAAGTTTGACACTTAACGATAAAATACTTCTTTAAGAAAGGAGGTGTCAATTCGTAGTGCTACAGTATTTATTTTAAAGTTACACAGATAAAATGTTGATGCTTAGTTACCATTGAAATAACAACTGCTTAGCAACTGGTGGCACTCTGGCTGCTGACGTACGTGATTGGCAGTGCATGTAGGTATTAATGACAGCAGCTTGAATTTGATTGCTTAGTTACCACTGTCTTTTTAACCGTTATTGTCATTGTGATTAAATAAGGGTATATGTGTTAAAGAAAAACTCAGAAGTTAAGGTATTTGTGACGAACTGAAAGCCTACGTGAAAATGACATCTTAGATGTCCTTATTTTTGTGACGATTGAAGTGTATATGTTTTCTTGGATACCTTGCCCGCTCAGGTATATCTGCTGCTGACTGTACAACATATTAACAAACAAACAAATGCGAGTAAGTATATTTACTACTAAAATAGGGTATAGTACAGTAAAAAGAAACAAAGATTTGTAATTGAAAACAACTTGGCATCATAAGTTATCCACATAATGACATTTTTAAGTAAAATTAGGTATTGACGATTAATGCTATTGAAGCGTACTTGCTGAAAGGATGCCTGGCCCATAGCATTTAAATTTGACCTAACCTAACCTGAATATGGAACTGATAATTATTTAATAAATAATAAGAACATTTACCCTTACTTTCACCAAGGGTAGCATTTCTCTTTATGTATACGTTTATGTTTTCTAAAACTTGAAGGATGTGCGAATTTCTTATGGCAAATTTCGCAAGTATGTGGCTTCTCACCAGTGTGAGTACGATAATGGAATTTCAAGGTAGATAGTACCGTAAATTCTTTATTGCATACGTCGCACGAGTGCGGTTTCTCTCCAGTGTGGATTCGGCTATGAACAATTAAAGCTGACTTATGTGTAAATTGCTTATTACATGCTTCACATGAATGCAATTTAAGCCTATCGTGTGTCAGCATGTGGCCTTTCAAATTAGTTTTTGTTCGGAACGGCTTAAGACATATTTCGCAGGAGTAGGATTTTTCTCCTGTATGTATTAAATTATGGGCTCTTAAACTACTTTTTTGAGTAAATCGCTTGTTACATGTCTCACAGAAAAATGGCTTTACCCCCTTATGACCATTAATGTGCACAGTTAATTGAGTCTCACGTATAAACTGTTTTCCACAAATATCACAACAGAATAGTTTATTTCCCGTGTGCGTAAGAATATGTTTATTCAAAGTACCTTTTAAAGTGAACTGTTTTTTACATACCTCACAAGAGTAAGGCTTTTCACCTGTGTGCACACGTTTGTGTATGTTCAAAGTAAACTGTTCTGAAAATTTTCTTTTACAAATTTCGCAAGTAAACCGATAATTACCTGTATGAATTAACATATGTTTATTTAATGTGCCCTTTAATGCAAACTGTTTTTTGCATACTTCACAGGAGTGAGACTTTTCTCCAGTATGGATTAATTTATGTTTGAGCAGATTCGATTTCTGTGAAAACTGTCTTTGACAAATATCACAAGAGAACTGATATCCTCCGGTATGACATTTAAAATGCGCTTTTAAAGTACATTCATATTTAAACCCTTTTTTGCACACTTCACATTTATAGGGTTTATCTCTCGTGTGTACGCGGTTATGAATATTTAAGTTATATTGTTTTGTAAATGTTTTGTTGCATGTTTCACAGGAAAATCTCTTGTCCTTGGTGTGACATTTTAAATGGGCGTTTAAATGAAATTTATGTGTGAATTCTTTTTGGCAATATTGACATGAATGTCGTTTGTTTCCGGTATGTAGTAAGACATGTCTATCCAGGTAAGATTGTTGTGTAAATTGTTTCTTACACATGTTACAAGAGAGATTTCCTTCCTCGGAGTGAGTACGTATATGTTTAATTAGATTACATTTTAACTTAAAACGTTTGTGGCAAGTGTCACATATGTGTGTTTTCTTGACTCGAGAGGTGTGATCGAGGTCCTTGGTCTTCTCAGTGACGTGGTTGCGCCGGTGACCTCTAAGGCTGTTCTTGCTGTCGCAGGGTTTCTTCCGCGTCTTAAAATCGTGAGACGTTGTATCAGCAGTCGATATGAAAGTATCATCCATACTATCCAATGACACTGGAAAAGATGTCTTTGTTATATATTTGTAAAGCAGTACCGAACATATACTTGGATTTTTTTGCATTACATTACAATTACAGTACACAATTGTATTTTTATCGTAGAGTTTTACGTTTTTATAAGAACTTCCGCGAGTTAGTAAAACCGCCGGTTTTCGTGATATTCTTTTTTTACTTCCAATATTATTTAATTAAAGGTTGCAGTTCATTTTGAAATAATATCAAGTAATGCAGAAGAATTATAAAAACCGGCCAAGTGCGAGTCGGACTCGCGCACGAAGGGTTCCGTACCACTACGCATAAACCGACAAAAAATCACGTTTGTTGTATGGGAAACCACTTAAATATTTATTTTATTTTTAGTATTTGTTGTTGTAGCGGCAACAGAAATACATCATCTGTGAAAAATTCAACTAACTATCACCATTCTCGAATTGCAGCCTGATGACCGACAGACAGACGGACGAACGGACGGACAGACGGACTGCGGAGTCTTAGTAATAGGGTCCCGTTTTACCCTTTGGATATGGAACCCTAAAAAAGACTATACAATTGACCTAAAATTATAGTTTTCGCCATCATTTTCTTATTGACTGCTATTATATTGCACACAACTGTACATAACTATCCACACAATATACTTACACAATGTTGCTACATCGTTTGTGATAACATCACTAGTGTTTTCCAATTTGACAGCAGATTCATCTGAAACAACATGAAACAAAATTATTTAATTTTTTTTATCTCAATATATGACAACAACATATTTTTAGCCTATTTATTATCTATTAAGCCCTTTTATTCTTAGTAAATATGTCTCTAAGCACAGTGTGCCGCTTGGCAAAGGCCTCCTCCAGCTCTTTCCATTGGGGTCTATCATGGGCCACTCTTCTCCAGTTCAGGCCCGCTGTGAGTTTGAGTTCATCCTCCCATCTTGTTCGAGGTCTCCTCTGGCTCGGTGTGCAACCTCTTTTTTAGCCTTATACTGCTTAAGGTAAAGTATCCCTTCTACTTAGTTGCCGAGCGGACCCCAAACTCCCATTACTCAGCGCAAAAAGCATGGACAACACTACAAAGCTGATGAACTTACTTTTAACACGTAGAGCCTCCTGCAGCTCGGCCTGGCTGCGCTGCACTTGCAGCTTGAAGTTGTTTGCTTCTCGAAGACACCCTACACACACCTCACAGATCCCACTATCACTAACTTGAACTAGCTGAAAGTTAGACATTGATTACATAATTTTATTGTATTTTGATATGGACAGCTTTCCGCAACTCATTGACTAGTGACTGTTTTTGCTAAAACAGAATTATAGTTTCATTTTTAAAGTTTGCAAAATGAATGTGAATAATAAGCTAAGAGCAGGAGAGAAGGCAGAGGTACCAATGTCTGTTAGGGCATGAGAAATAAAGAAGTTTGTGTTCAAGCTTTTTCAACATATAATAGATGTATGGAAGTAAATAGACTGGTATTTAAAACGGATATCTTTTTAAATTCAATGTAATTTATTAAGATGAATCAGGCACATAAATTAAGTAAAAGTTGAATATTATGACATCGCCAAGCATCTAATGATGGAGATAGTGCAGATGGATTGGAACTTCAACTCAAACTCATCATTTGACCTCTTTAGAATTTAGTTAAAAACTTTTTATTTATCCTTTGTCCTTTTGGACATTCTATTATTATTATAAAAAACTGAAAAAAAGGAAGAATCCTACTATGGTACAAATAATAAGAGTAAACTGATTTAATGAGTTTACCTACGCTGAGTTGTTACGCTACTTATGAATTACCTTTAATTAGTTTTGTTTCAAGGTTTTGAGGGCCTCATGCTTATTTGGGCAATAGAGAGGCTTATATTGACCAGGATATGAGCAGTGATTGTCTTTTGTATTATTTCGAGCTCCCAATATTTCGAAGCTCGACGCTTTCGACGAAATATCGGGAGCTCGAAAATAATACAAAAAGTAATCACGGTTCTTATCCCGGTCGATATAAGTCCAGTGAAACTAACCGTGAATCATTCAAAACTGTTAATTATAGAGAGGTGGATAACGAAACTTAGCTTTTTTTTTCATTTATAAAATTGTGCCCAATTAAAAAAATATTCTATCAAACTGATATAATTTCACTCTATCATATCTAGATATCATGTTACCTACATGTATATTGAAGCACTCTTTAAGCATATCGGAATATATCTCTGTTTTGTCGAGATGTGTGTACACTGTGGTCAGGCCTTTGTCCGGCGGCCGCCGCAAGCAGCAGCGACAAGAATAGAGCACGTCCATTACGGTGTTTCTTATACATTATTCATAATCATTCGGACTATTTGTAGCAATATGAATTTTTTCCATCAACCATTAAAATTAAAACTTTGGTCAAGGATTTTGGAATTTTGGATAGATTTTGGCATTTGATTTGACAGTTTACTGAAGGACAGCTGACAGCAGATTTTTTTTTTTGGCGTGGTTACGAGACCTTTAAGCCAAACCAAGTAACCAGCCAGTCCAGACGGGAACAATTTTTCGCCAATCTGATCAAATGGTGTGAAACCAAACTTTGGTCAAAGAAAATTTAGACTAGAGGCCTATTGTCAAAGTAAATTATGCGGTACAAATGATTTTTATTTTGTGATAGAGATGACCCATTTTATATTGAAACATCTTAAGGGTGCCGCGCGAGCCAATGTTCGATGGTTTGCCGCGCGATATGGAGACGGGGCTTACCATCAGTAGTGCACGCACAGACCAACCACCTGGCGGTTTTCTGTGAGTGCATGTCTCGGTGTCAGTGGCACAAGAAGTGCATGGACATCGTGCAAAGATCAACAGTGTTAAATGCAAATACAGAGTTATATAAATTATTCTAAAATAAAACAATAATAAGTTATCCCAGTTTTATTTCGATGAGGCACATTATAAAGTAATTTCAATAGGTTCATACACAAACATGGCGTCGAGTAAACTCACACACACACGAAAAATAAAAGCGGCCCAACGCACGAAATTGATGAAATATAAAACACGTTGCTCTTGTGAGCTACAAGATGTCTAATCAATATTAGATTAGGTACAATGGTCACTATAACAGTTAATTAATTAATCATTGTTAGGTAACAGTCTATGACAGTTGAATTCTATGGAGCGGTAGATAACACTTCAGTGAATAAAATTAACAGACTTGTTTTTACATTACATCTTCTCCTTTAAGTCCTATAACCTATGGTCTTAGAGATTCAATATTATTTTAAATCCATTAGTAAACAAAGATTACAGTCCATACACCCTGCCGCACCCAAACTAACATACTTCACTTAATGCGATAAGTTACATGTAGTGTAACATGTGGTATGCGCGCCAAATCAAACCAAAGCGCGCAATAATGAAGTATACATAATATATATGCACACTGGCACACAGCGAGCGAGCGTCAGCAGCGTACGTACACAATGTGAGCTGCGCAGGTGCAGGAATACGCTACATTATATCTAAGTGTTATCAGTGCCGGATTCCGCAATCTCAGAAATGTGCCCGGTCAGAGGGGTGGTGCTATGGTGCGGCATTGGGCCCGAATAATTTAGGGCATCGAAATGTCTTAATCCTGCACTATGTAGTACAATGAAAGACCTAAAGTAGCCTTACGTGGCGGATCAATAATAAATGTGCCCATTTAGTATGTAAATTTTATCTTCTGTTGGTGATCCTAATAAATAACTAAACAAATAATTGTATCGATGTAAAGCCTAAAATACATTTGTGCTTCGAACTTGAAAAGTTAGATGGTGGTGTAGGTTCCGCTCCGTGTATTATGCGGCAGGTGTGGTTGTCAGAACATGGCGCTCAATTCGGGAACCACGAAACGTACAGCTCAGTGCAGCGGCACCTGTGTCAGCTAACAAACTAATGGCATGTTTGTTTAGATTTTACTTCCAACTAGACCAACAGATCACTAGGTTAACTGACCCCATTATACGGAGTTGTCTAACGACTTTAAGAACCAACTTATCAAGACTTTACTATTTTGGTCGTGTGAGTATTAACATGTGTTATTAAACTGGCTTCATCAAAAAATAAAGATTCACATATCTCGCACTCGTACGACTCCTCACCGGTGTGGATTCTTTTATGTCTCTCTAACTCACACTGTGATGTAAACTTGTTGTTACATTCCTCACAACTGTACGGTTTCACTCCAACATGCGCATCTGAACTCATTTCATTTAAATGTTTGTCACTTTCTTCATAGCTGTGTTGAGTTGTTGTATTATTTTCTAAAGTCCCTTTTTGTGTCCAGCCTAAGCCTTTGTATGGCGTGGTACCATTGTGGGCTCTTCTTCTGTGTGCATCTAAATTATCTTTGCTTGTAAATCCTTCATTACATTCCTCACAACTGTATGGTTTCACTCCATTGTGTATTCTCTCATGACGATTTAAATTACTTTTTGTTGTAAATAGCTTGTTACATTCTCTACATTTGTATGATTTGACTCCACTGTGAGTTCTCTCGTGTGTTTTTAAACTCTGTCTTTGTGTAAACCGCTTGTTACAAACCTTACATGTGTATGGTTTGACTCCACTGTGAATATTCTCATGGCAATGTAATGACTGTTTTGTTGTGAATCGCTTACTACAAATCTTACATACGAATGGTTTGACTCCACTGTGAATATTCTCATGGGAATGTAATAACTGTTTTCTTGTGAATCGCTTACTACAAACCTTACATACGTATGGTTTGACTCCACTGTGAGTTTTCTCATGGTTATTTAAACCCCCTCTATGTGCAAATCGCTTGTTACAAACCTTACACGCGTATGGTTTCACTCCACTGTGAATATTCTCATGGGAATGTAAGGACGGTTTTGATGCGAATCGCTTGCTACAAACCTTACATATGTATGCTTTCACTCCCCTGTGTAATGTTCTCTCATGACGATCTAAATTAGTTTTTGCTGTAAATTGCATGTTACAGTCTCTGCATTTGTATGGTTTGACTCCACTGTGAGTTTTCTCATGGTAATTTAAACCCTCGCTACGTGTGAACCGTTTGTTACAAACCTTACATATGTATGGTTTGACTCCACGGTGATAATTCTCATGTGTTTTTAAATGCCCTATTCGTATAAACCCCTTGTTACAAACCTTACACGAGTATGGTTTCACTTCACTGTGAATATTCTCATGATAATGTAACGACTGTTTTTGTGTGAATCGCTTACTACAAACCTTACATACGTATGGCTTCACTCCACTGTGACTTGCCAAATGTCTTTTTAAATGCCCGTTTTGTGTAAACCGCTTATTACAAACCTTACATACGTATGGTTTCACTCCACTGTGAATTTTCTTATGAGTATTTAAACCCCCTCTATATGCAAACCGTTTGTTACAAACTTTACATACATATGGTTTCTTTCCATCATGTCCAACCAAGACTTTTTCACTCTCGTCTGTTCGTGTGGTATGGTTCTGTATATGTGTGATTAATGTGGACTTGTCTGTGAAGTGTGTCTGGCAAGTGTCGCAGGTGTAGGGTTGTGGGTCGGCGCCGGCGGCGGGTGTGTGAGGCGCGTCCTGCACGCTGCGGGCGGGGCTCGGCGCGCGGTGTGGTGTCGCGGGACGCGGCTGGCTCGCGCGCGGGGAGTCGCGGAGGCGCTCGAGCCTCACGCGGCAAGCCTGCGCGAGCTGTTCCCGCGCGCGGGCGGACACAAACAGCACCGGCTCTGTCCTCGCTTCAGCGGCGACGTCTAATTCAACTGAAACAAAAGCAGCACGTGATTAGAGTTTACGAGGAGCTTGGTTTGAAGTTTGGACGACGGCGGCGGCGAGAAGCACGTACCGCTCGTAACGCCCAGGTAGCCGGTCGCATGTGTCTAGTCCGCGGCCACAAGAAAAGAGCGTGCGTGGGTTGTATGGGGCGGGCAGCCCCTAATTTATTGACGTGAAGAGTGACGCGGTTATCGCGCATGCCTACCGCGTATCATGGTAGAATACTTCAATTTCAAGATAGTTCATAATTATTATCTGATAAGGCATTTAGGCTAGAAGGCCGACCGGAGGGCCACAGAGGTAAAGGCAGGCCCAAGCTCGGATGGTTGGATGGCGTATACCAGGACATCAGGACCTTAGGAGTGAAAAGTTGGAGAAGGAAGGCCACAAACAGAGCGGACTGGAGAGACGCTTGACCAGGCTAAGGCCCACCCGCAGCTGTAATACCTCAGATGATGATGAAGGCATTTCCATGTGTGAACACTTGCCTTATATTCTAAGATACCACTGTGCACCTGTTATAGTCAATCAGTAATTTGTTGTTTGAAGCTAGACAAAATCTAGCCGCAAAAACTTTTACCTTTTTTGTACACTTCGTTAATTAGGCATACAAGTATTGTCTTATATAAACAAGTCCCTTTAATCTTATTTTGGTTATTTTACTGAAAAATTTAAAAATATATTCATAAACGAATGGAAAATATAACTTTACTTCCATGTAAAGGTATAAGTATGAAAATGTGACTTAGGAATATATTTAGCTTTCCTAAGTATTAACTATTTTTAAATAAATTATGCTCTATAATATTTATAGTTTAAGTGTAGTTTCGCGAGTCCTGTAGCTAAATAATATTTTCAATATTAATTTATAACTTACATAAAATAATAATGATTTGACTTCAATTCTTAGATTCAATTTCAAGACCTCCCTGAACATCCAAATTCACTAAGAAATTGGGACGACCCAGTGTGCAAATTGGCTTTAGCTACCCTTCTCGACCAGTGCGGCGGCGCTGCGGAAAGAGCACTCTTGGCAGTAAGTACTAGAGAGGCTGGGCACTGGCTCCGCGCGCATCCTTCTCCTAAAATTGGAACTTTTTTAGACCCCAACACACTCCGGCTCTCGATTTGCCTCCGTTTGGGTATCCCGGTGTGTGCCCCTCATCGCTGTCCCTGCGGTGCGGACGTAGACCAGTTAGGCCACCACGGTCTCTCTCCTGCCAGAGGAGCGCGGGCCGCTTCTCCAGGCATGCCGCCCTTAACGACATCATCCGTCAGTCTCTTGCGTCGGTCAATGTACCTGCTTTATTGGAGCCGACCGGTATATTGAGAAGTGATGGCAAGAGACCTGACGGGATGTCCTTGATTCCGTGGAGTATGGGGCGGGTGCTAGTGTGGGACGTAACCTGCGTAGACACGCTGGCCCCGTCACATCTCCACGGAACCTCTGCGAGGGCGGCAGCTGCTGCGGAGGCGGCCGAAAACGCAAAGATTGGAAAGTATCGCGGTCTCGGCGCCGAATACATTTTCGTTCCTTTCGGCGTCGAGACCCTGGGTCCGTGGGGTCCCGGCGCCCTGAGTCTCTTTGGAGACCTTTCAAAGAGACTCAGGGACGCAACTGGGGACCCGAGAGCTGGCAGTTACCTCGCTCAACGCATCAATCTGGCAGTTCAGCGGGGTAACGCAGCCAGCATCTTGGGGACCTTGCCACAGGGACCTTTTTTAGATTTAGTTTAGATTAGTTTTATTTTATTTTAGAATAGTTTGTATTTAGTTTAATTAAGTTATTTTTATATATTGTTTTTTGACTTGTTTTTGTACCATATATATTAATAAAAATTTTAAAATAAATATTTATGGACGGAGCAATGGCGAAAAATAGCGGCAGGGATTAATCCGAATAATTCCTCGGAGTGTCCGTTATATGTGCGATAGAAAATGCAGAGCAAGGCCACATCTCTACGCAGCCGATATGAATTATGCTGGCACCCGACAATTCGAGTCGGTCTCCGACGTCTCCGTTGTATGCGCAGGTGCAGAGGAAGGAGCTAGTACGGGGATGCCGCTGCCCTCAGATGAGAACAATATTCCATATGTGGGCGAACCTACACCTTAGAAAGCTGTTGGCGATGGGCCGGTGTGAAATACTGTCTCGATCTGTTGAACACACTTAGCTTTTTCGAGGCTGATTTGGCCTTACCCTCTAAATGGCCGCGGAACTGGACTTCATTCGAGATGTCGACGTCAAGAATTCCGAGTACTCTCTGTGGCAGTTAGGGAAGTGCTCTCAAACAACAATGGTAAGATTTCTAGCGGTAAACGCGAAAACCTGATCTTTGTAGGGTTAAAAAGGACCAAATGAAGTCAAAACCATTCTGAAACTTCTGTTAGGGAAGTCAGAGGCCCTAGCGCGAACCACGTTCGACGTGTTGCCTCTCTATGGCACTTGTAAATTCATACGTAAGTGTGACAGGGAGGCAACACGTCGAACGTGGTTCGCGGTAGGCCCTCAGCGAACCACGTTCGACGTGTTGCCTCTCTGTCGCACTTGTAAATTCGTATGTCAGTGTGACAGGGAGGCAACACGTCGAACGTAGTTCGCGGTAGGCCGTCAGGTTTTATTACTCACTCAACACCGGCTCGTCACTGGCGTCAGCTTCGTCCTCCGTTTCCAATTCCACTGCTAATTCTTCTTCTAGAACAAACAAACACAATACAATCATATTGTCCTCATAACGCTACAGTTGCTCATGGGTCCTGAAATATAACTACATATTTTATAACGTAAATTATGAATATGAAATACATCCTGATTTTTCTAACCCGTTACAGATTGTGGTCAACAGCAAACTAAAGAAAAATACACCAAGTTATGTCGTGAAGGAAATGTTTCTCCTATTTCTGGGCAGTTTGGCCTTCGGGCATCTGGAGCTACCTAACCTACCTAAGTGCCAACTAAACCATTCTGAACCGAAGACCTTTTGCAAGGTAGTTGTTTAGCTACCATGTTATTTTAAGATATAGGCTTTCTGCAATTGTGGTCGTTTTGCGATCCCGTCCTCATTCAGAAGTCTCATTTTGAGATCCGGTTGTTTTGATATTGAAGCAAAGGTTATGGCGCCATCGCTCAAAAATATTGCACCACCTTTGGCCTAGTGTCCAGTAGATGGCGTTAATTTTGATATTTAACAAATTAATACATACCAGTGAAAGAATAAAGATCCAAGTCAAATGGCGTTCTAACAGTTTTAAACTTCTATCGAAAGATGGCAGTAAATTTGCTGTGGCTACATAATTTACTTTGACAATCTGCCTCTATTTCAAATTCTCTTTGCTAAAATGCTTTCTAAACTTTCGTGAACAAGAGCTTTTAATTAGTAGTAATCAATTCCTTCAATACTGTTTGAGAACGGGACAAGTAGGTTATGACGACCGGTCTGGCCTAGTGGGTAGTGACCCTGCCTGCGGAGCCGATGGTCCTGGGTTCGAATCCCAGTAAGGGCATTTATTTGTATGATGATACAGATATTTGTTCCTGAGTCATGGGTGTTTTCTATGTATTTAAGTATTTGTATATTATATATATCGTTGTCTGAGTACTCACAACACAAGCCTTCTTGAGCTTACTGTGGGACTTAGTCAATCTGTGTAAGAATGTCCTATAATATTTATTATTATTATTATTGTATCTCCTTTTTGGACTTCACGGGCCTATAAATCCCGGTCTTTTGATAGGCTTGCGTGGGGATATAGATCCAACACGTAGAGGCCCTTTGGAGAGTTTTAATGTCATGTAGAACGCCTGCTGGAACCCGTTCACAGGCGCAACAATAGACACCCGTGAACCGGTCGCAGCAGGCATTGGGACTATTGTAGAAGAAGTGAACAGTATTATTATTTATTATTATATAAGTAGGTACACAATTTTGGAATAAACATTTTGTCAGTTTGTCAAGACAGCACTAACCATTCTTCGGGAGTTGGGATCCGCACAGAGGACCTGGCCAGGAGTGCCAGGACACACAAATCTTCCAGGAATGCAAAATTCACCAGGTTCGCGGTGCACACAGGCGTCTAGGTGCATGTCTTATTTCGTCTGTCATAGAAGTCAACTAAATAGAGGGCCGCGCGGGCGGGGTGAGGGGAGGGGAGACAAATCTGCATAGATACTTGTACAAGTTATATGTAGATAGAATTTTGAACAAATACTTTTGTCCAAATCCAATGATAATAATGCTATTGAGATCTTAACCAATACCGCTTACCATAGCCATAGACAAAGGGATATAATTCTCTTTGCCGTAGCATACCTTTACCTATATTATGTATAGTTCTAAGTGAGAGTGTTTAGTAGGTGGGTGCACATCTTTTGAACTGTATAACTTAGCATTAACTATTATTGTACTTCTGTTGTTTCTCCAATAATGAAAATAAAATAAAATAAACACTACTAGCTAACCTTTAACATGCACCCCTCCCTGCAGCCGGGCCTGCAGTTCCGCCTGAGTATGCTGCACTTGCAGTTTAAAGTCACTTGCATCACGCAGACGGCCCAAACACACCAAGCAGATTCCGTATGAGCCATCACAACTCAGTTTCAACTGTAACAAAATAATTATACTTATGTAATTTCTATAAACCAAACTTTGCTTTAATTCAGGCATATAACAGGGCAATCAAATTGATTCATTTATTAATATTTGCAAGTGGAAAAGAGACAAAATTATATTACACCACAATTTCTAAGCATTATCCTTCTTGATGACTGTGACCATCATGATCTTTGCTACTGCAAATAAATGATGATATTTTTCTTTCTTTTGTTTCACCGCTGGTAACCTATGTGAAATAATGAAGTTGGTGATGGACTCACAGCAGCTGACTGAAGCAAAGAAGGTTGAGCAATTAAACGTGTGCAATCCTCAAATGAGAAGCCGAAATCACGGAAAACCATGAGCCAGATGGTCAGACGACATTAAAAGGTGGCACGGAATCCATGAAAAAGCCATATATATTTCATGTGTCACCTTATATATTTCATGTGTTTGTATACTGTGTGTGTTGCAATGTTTAATTTCTCAGTGTATTGGCTTGTCTGTAATGCCGTGTAAATATATTGTTAAACAAAAAAAAAAGTAAAAAAAAAATGTTCTGCAGTGGATATACTGGATATGCAGAGAAGAAAGAGAATATGAATATTAGATTGTTGTACAATAGAAACATAGTAAGTAGATTACTAAACATAGGTTGTGTTGTGGGCAATTAGTGATGGTAAGTGTCATACTATTGTAAATCATAACAGACAGAGTTTTAGCAAACTATTATATAACTATTGGATGACCAGTCTGGCCTAGTGGGTAGTGACCGTGCCTGCGAAGCCGATGGTCCTGGGTTCGAATCCCAGTAAGGGCATTTATTTGTGTGATGACACAGATATTTGTTCCTGAGTCATGGTTGTTTTCTTTTAAGTATTTGTAATATTACATATGTCGTTGTCTGAGTACCCACAACACAAGCCTTCTTGAGCTTACTGTGGGACTTAGTCAATCTGTGTAAGAATGTCCTATAATATTTATTTATTTATTTATTATTATTAATATTAATATTATGAATCTAGACTATGATTAAGTATTTATGTTTGTTAATAGTTTGTCAGACTGTCTAGCGCAGACCGTTATTGCAGACTGTCTAGAGCAGGACGTGATTGTTTCTTCTTCTTCCTCGCGTTATCCCGGCATTTCGCCACGGCTCATGAGAGCCTGGGGTCCGCTTGACAACTAATCCCATGATTTGACATAGGCACTAGTTTTTACGAAAGCGACTGCCATCTGACCTTCCAACCCAGAGGGTAAACTAGGCCTTATTGGAATTAGTCCGGTTTCCTCACGATGTTTTCCTTCACCGAAAAACGACTGGTAAATACCTATCAAATGATATTTCGTACATAAGTTCCGAAAAACTCATTGGTACGAGCCGGGGTTTGAACCCGCGACCTCCAGATTGCAAGTCGCACGCTCTCACCGCTAGGCCACCAGCGCTTTTCAGGACGTGATTGTTTATGTTAGTTTATACTTTGGAAAACTGTCTAGAGCAGGCCTTGAGAGAATTGCCTATAGGTTGGGACCCAATGGTATAAGGAAAAACATAATATTATTATACACCCAAATAAAAAAAAATTACGTAAATGCCGAAGCATTCTCGTAGCATGTGCGAGTAGATCTCGGGCGCGCCGAGCCGGGTGTACGGCGTCTGCAGGTCCTTGTCCGCGGGACGCAACAGACAGCAGCTACACGGAGTCTCCATAACATGGAAATAATATAACACACAATTGACACAATGAAAACCACACGCGCTAAATATTCAGTATATATTCATTATATTCACAATCCAAACCATATCCAAAAACACATAAAAAAATTTAAATGATAATGACGTTTGCTTTTTTAATACTAGGGATGCGGATGTCAGTATCGGTTTTTGGCCGGTGTTGGGACATGGTTGGGACCAAAGAATATAATACTCACTAGGGTTGAGACCAATTTGGGTAGGTAAAGTTTTTTGAAGATAGGCAAATTATATTTTTTCCCGATAGTATTCATTATAGCGATCACGGAAATGCAGCTCTTTTATTTTTATATCATTTTATTGATTAAATATAATTTTTTAAATGATCGATATGACGTTTGTGAGGTGAAATGGCAGATTCGAGTAATTAATTCCTTGGCGCGTAGTAAATGGGACGAGATAGAAAAAAAATCGATGTCAACTGTCAGTGTCATTCTTGGAAAATAACTTGCAAATAATTGGAAAATAATGGTCGGACGAAACATTTGTGTTTTCTTGTAATTGGATGTCGGTGTGATTTCTAGAATAAGTGTTTTTAACGTCCCTAGCACGATCAACACGGATATTTTGATAATGATAACGATTGCTTTCGACTACTTGGCACTGCTTCTTGGAGAACATTTTCATTAACGCCTCCACCACGACTCTTGGACTGCTACACGAGTCATTTTGGATCTCAGTATCAACACAATAGATGGAGACGATCCCGGAAACGTTCGAATGGAAATAGAATATTACAGAGATGAACTCAAAGTGCGTCGTACCGTCTTGTAGGAAGTACAGACGTTACTTTCCAAATTCAGCGTATTTGAGCACACCAAAGTCTTTAAGAGCGATTCGGTGCCAAGCTTTGAAGATATATTGGCCAAAATGGTAACTTATACGTTTACCATAACTATATAAACGTGATTGTTGTATTATACATACATAATGATTAAGATTGTAATAGTATTATAACTAGGTCGTTATTGGCTATTATATATGGGCTCGGCAAGGTGTTCACAATATCTGAACACGCACGCCCTGATAATAGAGGCGTGTTCAGATATTTATGAGCACCCTAGCTGCACCAATATATCTGATGGCGACTGTACTTTAGAAAACTTATAATATAAATCCAAAATAATATAATATAAATCCAGTAAATTTCGTTTCGTTTTATTTTAAAATCCACAAATTATTATCCTTAAGCATTAACATTACAACAGTATATAGAATCACGCTGTGTGGCGTGCCCTTGAAGAGAGTTGAGAGGTTCAAATATGGTCAATATGGATAAGTATGTCTGTAGGGTAAATGTTCTTCACGTTGGGGCCTGTTTACATATTGATTAGTGTTGATTGCGGGTTTAATACATTTGCCACTATACACAAGTAGCAAGTGTATCAACTCGCAAAAATACTACATTTTTGCTTCCATTGAGGTATACATAGTAAGCACTATTCTCAAATTATGTGAGGAAATAAAACAAATTCAATTTAGTAAAGCGTATTTAATAGGGGTAAAGTGACGCGAATACAATTAAAAAAACAACGCATATTCTTAGTTTATATTAAATGTAGATGGCTTTTTAGTTTTCACTTGGTCACAGAAATACGCTAAAAACCACTTTCAGAGTAGGTGTTTCTTGCGTTTTGGCTGTCCTTCTTGTGTCCTTCCACAGCATGAGCATGTCGTAAGTCCTGTTGTATTTGTCCCAGGACTTAGCAGGAAGCTAGTTATTCATTATTAAGTTTGCTTCTGCTTTAAAATGAGGCGGTGCATGCCGTCTATTCCAGGTCGTTTTCGTCACTTGAACTCATTTTGTTTATTACGAGTATTAAAATAACAAGCGGTAACTTATTGAGTATTGCACAACGAATAAACTTTGCCGCCTTTTATTTGCATATTTTTTTAAATTATATTACCAGAGATACAAAGCATACGGTACGCGCATGCGTCAATCCGCGCGCACCGCGCAGCGCCCTTTCGCGGTGCTAAAGCGGTATCCAGACGGGACTGATCAAATCAGTCGATTTGATCAGAAATGAAATTGGCGTCTATCTCCAATTTTAGATTTATGGTGATATTAGACCCATTTAAATTGAAAAAATGCCCCATAACGAAAATACTAGCCTCACAAATTGGTGTTCTTGTGTCCGCACCTCATTTTATTGGTCATTATCGGCGGTTGAATTCGGCGAGCCAAATTGGCGTTTGCGTCCGTACGTCCCGATTCGATCGGGCAATTTAATCAGATTGGCGAAAAATTGACTAATCTGGATACGCCTTAAGCAACATCGAGTTCACGATAATTCGACATATAATAATAATAGATTTTTAGCATAAGTTGCATTTCATAAAACTTAACCCAAATCATTTGTACATTTTCAAGTCAAAGATAAAGACATGTTGGTTTTAAAATTTTAATAAGTATAGACCATAACATTGTCATGATCTTGTAACATTGTTAAAATAAGAGAGTCTCCCATTTTCATTTTATTGCATTTTTTATAAAATGTCTTTAGATTCTCGGGATATCTTGGTCCTAATTCGATTGCTCTTTTTTATGGAAATAATTATATCCTTCAGATTCACAGGATGCTCGAGGCTTATAGTAGAAGAGCCGGCCGCAAATTTTCTAACCGACTTGATACCACGATGAAATACACAATGGGAAACCATAAAAGTGATGCTAAGTCCGAATTCGATAGTCTGCCACGGCGGAACTTGCCGAAAGTACGAAAAAGAAGGCCACTTCCGGTGCGAAAAAAGGGGGCTGATTTAACCCATCTGATACCGAAATAATAATTATGGCAGCAGTTAGAAATTTACATGTAGACACATAAAAGCGAAGTCTGCCAGTATTTTTTTAGCCGGAAGTGCTTGGCAGACGCTCTCAAAGGTGGCCAACGGGACCCCTAATTTAACCCATCTGATACCACCATGAAACCAATTCCAGTCGGTAGGTATGAACCCTCATGTCAGGAATATATAAGTCTGCCAAGGCTATTCCTGCCGAAACACCTTGGCAGACGAGATTATGTAAGCAAGGTCGGCATCGGTTACCCTACACTAACCCATCTGATACCACCATGAAACCAATTCCAGTCAGTAGGTACGAACCCCCATTTTAGGAATATATAAGTCTGCCAAGGTTTTTCCTGCCGAAACACCTTGGCAGACGAGATTATAAGCAAGATGACCATCGGTTACCGTACACTAACCCATCTGATACCGCCATGAAACCAATTCCAGTCGGTAGGTATGAACCCTCATTTCAGGAATATATAAGTCTGCCAAGGCTTTTCCTGCCGTAACACCATGGCAGACGAGATTATGTAAGCAAGGTCGGCATCGGTTACCCTACACTAACCCATCTGATACCACCATGAAACCAATTCCAGTCGGTAGGTATGAACCCCCATTTTAGAAATATATAAGTCTGCCAAGGTTTTTCCTGCCGAAACACCTTGACAGACGAGATTATAAGCAAGATGACCATCGGTTACCGTACACTAACCCATCTGATACCACCATGAAACCAATTCTAGTCGGTAGGTATGAACCCTCATTTCAGGAATTTATAAGTCTGCCAAGGCCTTTCCTGCCGAAACACCTTGACAGACGAGATTATGTAAGCAGCATCCGCATCCGAGGGATCCGTATTTTGGAATTATACAGATTACGGACATTATTAATAGCTGTAGGCTTATTTATTACTTTATGATTATACATATTTGTATATTATTATGTTATTAATAAAATATATTTATAATTTATTAAACCTAAACTTAATACATTGGGAATTCATTACCTGCTTACGGCAGTAGTAGGGATTAGTGGGTGAGTTCTGGCTCACTGAGCCAGACCAACAGTCCCTCCCCCTTTTTTCCCTTGTTGAGGCCCTGCAACCTTGCCTTGAACCCAAACTAATGTCATTGTAGGTCGAATCTAACCTAATCTATTTTTATTGCTTTTAAAATATTTCAATTATCTACTTTTGCAAAATTAAATGTTGTAATCTCTTTTTCGCAAAATGGAATTTTAATGTGACTTTAATGTATGTGCAGTCTACTTAGTAATTGGGTTTAAAGATATAAAAACACACATTTTATTTCCTATCCTAAGTATCCTATCCTAAGTTTATTCAAATAATATTCTGAACATATATAGTAACATCATTACTTATTCTGTGTACAGTGGAGAAAACGAATGAAATCATGCAATTTGATTTTGCTATTTTTAAATAAAGAGTAACCAAACAGTATTTTCCACAGTTGTTGGTAATGATACCATCTCTTACAATTTCTCTTCATGAACATTTTATGATACCTAACCTTCCAGTTTTCGCCCGAATTAATCAAAAAATTCACCAACACCACACCACCAACACCACCAACCAAACAAACACCACCACACCAACCAAATAGAAAACGGGTCCGTGTCCGAATTCGCGATCTCGAGTCCGGGTCCGCGTCCGGGTCCAGGTTCAGGTAGAAGTCGAATTCAAAATCTTGCTTGTTTTGCCAGTGGGGTAACTTGCTTAACAATCAATTAGAAAAAGACAAGTCGTCGAGGAGTTCCGTTCTGATCACCACCAGCAATACCACTTCATCAAATGCCACTGTTCTTAATGTAAATCCTTGTTTGCCTGATGAAAATACAAGAGTCACTATACAATGCCATTCAGATTTGTAGAGTTCCCTCGATTCCTTATCTATCCCATCATTAGAACTTGAGCTTGACGAAAATATGACTTAAAAACCTAACGTGCTTAACAAACATAACGAAGAGGACAAATCCTCAAACATGAGCTATGCGTCGTTGAAGAGTTCCATTCTGATCATCATCACCAGTTTCACTTCATCAAATGTCACAATTTTGAATGTAAATGCTTGGTTTGTTTATAAAAACACCAGTATCACTATATGTTAGGGTGGTTCAAAAAACATTTTTTTTTCCTAAGGGGCCCTTATTTAGTTTCGTAATTTGTCCCAACTACAAGGGGGTGCTTCACCACGTTAAAATTTTGTATGTTGTTTGAAACCCAAAAAATAGAGTATTTATTATTCAGAATTTTATTTAAATATCTGATTTCACACTATTTGCACATGTGATGTATAAGTTTTGAAGTAGAAAAACATTCTTTCAAAATTATATCTTTTAAATCACACTTTCAAATAATGTGAAAACTACTACTTACATAAAAATCTAAAAAATAGTAACTTAATTTTTTTGGATTTCATACAATTTGAAAATTTCTAAGTGTTTGAGCACCCCCTGGTAGTTAAGATAAGATTACAAACTTGGTGTATTTTGTCAACATAATAAGTGTAACAAAATAAGGGGGTGCCGCTTCTTCTAGCTAGAGTTTGAATTTTTCCAATACAAACGTGAACCACTCTACTACTATATGTATACCTACAAGATTTGAAGAGTGCCCTCGATTCCTCCTTAATCTCACCATCAGAACTGGGTTTTGACAAAGACGGAACCAATCTGTATGTATATACTTACAAGTTACAACTCAACTAAAAAAATAATTTTCAAAATCGATCCCGAAATGACGGAGATATCAAACATTAAAAAAAACCGAATTAATACCTCCTTTTTAGGGTTTCGTAGTCAAATGGCAAAAAACGGAACTCTTATAGATTCGTCATGTCTGTCTGTCTGTCTGTGTCTGTCCGTCCGTATGTCACAGCCACTTTTTTCCGAAACTATAAGAACTGTTTAAACTTGGTTAGTAGATGTATTCTGTGAACCGCATTAAGATTTTAACACAAAAATAGAAAAAAAATACAATAAATTTTGGGGGTCCCCCATACCCATTAGAACTGAAACTTAAAATTTATTTTTCATGAAACCCATACGTGTGGGGTATCTATGGATCATCATCATCATCATCATCATCTCAGCCATAAGACGTCCACTGCTGAACATAGGCCTCCCCTTTGGACCTCCATTCGTACCGGTTGGAAGTTGGAAGCCACCCATCTATGGATAGGTCTTCAAAAATGATATTGAGGTTTCTAATATAATTGTTTTCTAAACTGAATAGTTTGCGCGAGAGACACTTTCAAAGTGGTAAATTGTGTGCACCCCCCCCCCCCCTTTAATTTCTAAAATAAGAGAATGACAAAACTAAAAAATATATATGATGTACATTATCATGCAAACTTCCACCGAAAATTGGTTTGAACGAGATCTAAACTAGCCTCTAGACTGCTTGAGTCTCTTCAGCTATGCAATATTGACTATCGGTACATCGAAGTGTTGAAGTGTTTGTATAGTTACGCCACCATGTCGGTCCGAGTCAGGAGCAGAGTGCGAAGGCGATTCTATTGCAAAGAGGTGTAAGGCAGGGAGACGTTATCTCTCCGAAACTGTATACTGCCGTAATGGAAGACGCCTTCAAGCACCTGGAATGGCAAGGACTTGGCATCAACATCAACGGCGAATACATCACTCACCTTTGGTTTGCCGACGATATCGTAGTAAAGCGTAAGTAAGGCAAAGTCGATGGAGGAACTCAGCATGATGGTCGATGACCTCAACCGAGTTTCACAACGGGTGGGCTTGAAAATGAACATGGACAAGACAAGACGAAACTTATGTCAAATGCCAATGTTGTGCCCATCCCAGTCTCTGTTGGGAACTCGGTACTCGAAGTTGTTGACTCGTACATCTACCTAGGACAAGTAGTCCAATTAGGTAGGTCCAACTTCGAGAAGGAGGTTAACCGCCGAATCCAACTCGGTAGGGCAGCGTTCGGGAAACTACGTAATGTCTTTTTGGTCTTTTTGTCCGACATACCTCAGTGCCTCAAGACGAAAGTCTTTAATCAATGTGTGTTATCAGTGATGACTTACGGCTCCGAAACGTAGTTTTTCACTATCGGCCTCATCTCAAAATTCAAAGTCGCTCAACGAGCTATGGAGAGGGCTATGCTCGGAGTTTCTCTCCGTGATCGAATCAGAAATGAGGAGATCCGTAGACGAACTAAAGTTACCGACACAGCCCACCGGATTAGCAAGCTGAAGTGGCAATGGGCAGGCCACATTGCGCGCAGAGAAGATGGCCGATGGGGTCGAAAAGTGCTCGAGTGGAGACCACGGACTAGCAAGCGCAGCGTAGGGCGTCCACCCACAAGATGGACGGACGACCTTGTTAAGGCCGCCGGAAGACGCTGGATGCGGGTCGCTTCCAACCGGTACGAATGGAGGTCCAAGGGGGAGGCCTATGTTCAGCAGCGGACGTCTTATGGCTGAGATGATGATGATGAACATTGTCCGTCACCCATGACGTCAGCGTGTTACGCGTTACGCTGTCTCGACTCGAGTTTATCATTTTTTCCCCACCTTAAAAAGTGCTCAGCGCCGCTAAAGAAGTTTTCACTTCAATAATAAAGCAAACCCAAAAAGCGGCCAAGTGTGAGTCGGACTCGCCCATGAAGGGTTCCGTAGCAGCAAGTAACATAACAAAATTGCGGTTTACGATTTATGACGATTAAAAAAAAACTACCTACTAGATCTCGTTCAAACCAATTTTCGGTGGAAGTTTGCATGATAATGTACATCATATATATTTTTTAGTTTTGTCATTCTCTTATTTTAGAAGTTGAAGAAGGGGGGGGGGGGGGTTGCACACAATTTACCACTTTGGAAGTGTCTCTCGCGCAAACTATTCAGTTTAGAAAAAAATTATATTACAAACCTCAATATCATTTTTGTTTTGAAGACCTATCCATAGATACCCCACACGTATGGGTTTAATGAAAAAGAAATTTTAAGTTTCAGTTCTAAGTATGGGGGACCCCCAAACTTTATTGTTTTTAGGGTTCCGTACCCAAAGGGTAAAACGGGACCCTATTACTAAGACTTCGCTGTCCGTCCGTCCGTCCGTCCGTCCGTCCGTCCGTCCGTCTGTCACCAGGCTGTATCTCACGAACCGTGATAGCTAGACAGTTGAAATTTTCACAGATGATGTATTTCTGTTGCCGCTATAACAACAAATACTGAAAACAGAATAAAATAAAGATTTACATGGGGCTCCCATACAACAAACGTGATTTTTGACCAAAGTTAAGCAACGTCGGGAGGGGTCAGTTCTTGGATGGGTGATTTTTTTTGATTTTGCTTTTTTTTTTGTTTTTTTTTTTTGCATTATGGTACGGAACCCTTCGTGCGCGAGTCCGACTCGCACTTGCCCGGTTTTTTTTTTCTATTTTTGTGTTAAAATCTTAATGCGTTTCACAGAATACATCTACTTACCAAGTTTCAACAGTTCTTATAGTTTCGGAAAAAAGTGGCTGTGACATACGGACGGACAGACGCACAGACAGACATGACAAATCTATAAGAGTTCCGTTTTTTGCCATTTGGCTACGGAACCCTAAAAAGGAGGTATTAATTCGGTTTTTTTAATGTTTGATATCTCCGTCATTTCGGGATCGATTTTGAAAATTATTTTTTTAGTTGAGTTGTAACTTGTAAGTATATACATACAGATTGGTTCCGTCTTTGTCAAAACCCAGTTCTGATGGTGAGATTTATGAGGAATCGAGGGCACTCTTCAAATCTTCTAGGTGAATGGAATGATGATGATGATCCTTCCGGCCGATTTCGACCATGGCGACCACTTCGACTCCTAGTTAGCTCGGCGCTCGTGCGCCCGAATATGGCTGACATAGCCGATCTTGGAGGTGAACCTCCGCGCACATTGAGGGCACGTGAGAACACCAGCCACATAGTGGTAGTGAATGGAAGCAGGCTGGCGCGCTTTCAGATCATCGCGTTTAGTGTCGAGGTCAACTTTACGTTGCTTCTCGAAATCGCGCACTACGACACGTTACACACGTTAGTACACGATAGATTAGGTTAGATTCGACCTACAATGACATTAGTTTGGGTTCAAGGCAAGGTTGCAGGGCCTCAACAAGGGAAAAAAGGGGGAGGGACTGTTGGTCTGGCTCAGTGAGCCAGAACTCACCCACTAATCCCTACTACTGCCGTAAGCAGGTAATGAATTCCCAATGTATTAAGTTTAGGTTTAATAAATTATAAATATATTTTATTAATAACATAATAATATACAAATATGTATAATCATAAAGTAATAAATAAGCCTACAGCTATTAATAATGTCCGTAATCTGTATAATTCCAAAATACGGATCCCTCGGATGCGGATGCTGCTTACATAATCTCGTCTGTCAAGGTGTTTCGGCAGGAAAGGCCTTGGCAGACTTATAAATTCCTGAAATGAGGGTTCATACCTACCGACTAGAATTGGTTTCATGGTGGTATCAGATGGGTTAGTGTACGGTAACCGATGGTCATCTTGCTTATAATCTCGTCTGTCAAGGTGTTTCGGCAGGAAAAACCTTGGCAGACTTATATATTTCTAAAATGGGGGTTCATACCTACCGACTGGAATTGGTTTCATGGTGGTATCAGATGGGTTAGTGTAGGGTAACCGATACCGACCTTGCTTACATAATCTCGTCTGCCATGGTGTTACGGCAGGAAAAGCCTTGGCAGACTTATATATTCCTGAAATGAGGGTTCATACCTACCGACTGGAATTGGTTTCATGGCGGTATCAGATGGGTTAGTGTACGGTAACCGATGGTCATCTTGCTTATAATCTCGTCTGCCAAGGTGTTTCGGCAGGAAAAACCTTGGCAGACTTATATATTCCTAAAATGGGGGTTCGTACCTACTGACTGGAATTGGTTTCATGGTGGTATCAGATGGGTTAGTGTAGGGTAACCGATGCCGACCTTGCTTACATAATCTCGTCTGCCAAGGTGTTTCGGCAGGAATAGCCTTGGCAGACTTATATATTCCTGACATGAGGGTTCATACCTACCGACTGGAATTGGTTTCATGGTGGTATCAGATGGGTTAAATTAGGGGTCCCGTTGGCCACCTTTGAGAGCGTCTGCCAAGCACTTCCGGCTAAAAAAATACTGGCAGACTTCGCTTTTATGTGTCTACATGTAAATTTCTAACTGCTGCCATAATTATTATTTCGGTATCAGATGGGTTAAATCAGCCCCCTTTTTTCGCACCGGAAGTGGCCTTCTTTTTCGTACTTTCGGCAAGTTCCGCCGTGGCAGACTATCGAATTCGGACTTAGCATCACTTTTATGGTTTCCCATTGTGTATTTCATCGTGGTATCAAGTCGGTTAGAAAATTTGCGGCCGGCTCTTCTACTATTAGCCGAATAACACTGCAAGGAAGTATGTCATGGCTCAATGGTTCTAATTAGCCATCAGTATAATACCGCCAATGAATGTTTACATCCACCTGAAAATAAGAACAACATTCATAAAATGAGGATAACCACACAAAACTAACAGATGGTTGAAATTGTTAGAAAAAATTAGACCGATTTCTTGTTTACGAACTTAACAGCTCATGGCAATTTAATAATAAAAATCAAAACACAAGTGAAGAAAGTTTTATGTACCTATGTATTTCACGGATACGTACTCCTGTACGGCCATTGCTCCTCTAATTCAACGGCATTGTGCTTATCACTGTTATGTTAATAATTTCAAATTTGTAGAATCTGCTCGCAATCTCGTATGAACTCGCTTATTTTTCTTGCAAAACTCTGTCCAAGGGTCAGCGTAGGGGCCGTCGTGTAGGGGTGGGGAAGAAAACGTTGTCCAATAATTTATGCAGTGCCAAGTTATCGAAAGTAAATTCAATCTTTGTCCAAATACGCGCAGATGTCGTGGGGAATCAGAAGTCCGTGGGTCGTGCTGAGGTCGCCGAAAATCTCAATGATAACATTAATAGCAATTCGCAAGGTAACATGAGGCTTGTCCGTTATTTTTCGGGAATGAGAGCTAAGTGACACTGACAGTTGACATCGTTTTTTTTTCTATCCCGTCCCATTTACTACGTGCAAAGGAATTACTCGGATCTGCTATTCCATCTCACAAACGTCATATCGATCATTTAAAAAATTATATTTAATCAATAAAATGAAATAAAAATAAAAGAGCTGCATTTCCGTGATCGCTATAATAAATACTATCGGAAAAAAATATAATTTGCCTATCTTCAAAAAACTTTACCTACCCAATTGTCTGTAATGCCGGCTACATACGTAACGATAAATCGTTGCGATAAAACTGTGCAGTCCGACTGTGCGATAAATCGAACGTTCCTAGTGCCTCCACACGCCTCCGATATCGGCGTCGGTCTTCAGTTCTCCGCAGAAGCTCACGCAAGAAACTTGTTATCCATGTCATCAAAGTTAATATGGAAGTTTAGTTTTCTTAAATTTTCTACTGTTCCGCGCCACTTTCTTATTTTTTTTCTGTAATAAGAAACTTCTCCTGACAATAACCAAACAATGTATGACAATGTATACAGGCAGAGAGTGTGGAACTGCATCTTACCGAGCATCTTGAATAGATTTTCAAAGGAATTACTAAAACTTATAGAAGGACGGACGAATAGACAAGCAAGAAATATTATTTAAAAATACCTAATTAAAATAAGAGGGCAGTATACCGAAATCACCGAATTATATGACCTATTATGCTATTATGTACCTATAAAAAATATTAATCATATTTAAAATAAGACTCCTTAACTCAAAAAATCTTTTAAAGTTAAGATTAGTAGTTAAGCTTGATATTATATGATGTGCATATTTTACTGAAATAAACAGTTTAAATTTAAATTTATTTATTTTTTGCTGGACCAACTTTAAGACAAAAAGAATTAGCGAAATTGGTCCAGCCGTTCACGCGTGATGACGTGACCAAGAGAAATATGGATTCATTTTTATATTTTTCATTACATTTTTCATTATTTACTTGAGGAACGAACGTGCGCACACAAGCAAGCTACGTGAAGTACTGCCGAAATGACCGATCGCCATCCACACGCAACGATAAAACTGTGCAGTTCGCTTCGACAACGATTTTTCTGATATAATTTGCAACTGCCACCGATCAACGATTTATCGTAACGATTTGTCATACACACGGTTCGATTTATCTGCACAGTCGGACTGCACAGTTTTATCGCAACGATTTATCGTTACGTATGTAGCCGGCATAATGCCGTTCGCTTCGACAACGATTTTTCTGATATAATTTGCAACTGCCACCGATCAACGATTTTCGACAACGATTTGTCATACACACGGTTCGATTTATCTGCACAGTCGGACTGCACAGTTTTATCGCAACGATTTATCGTTACGTATGTAGCCGGCATTATACGTTTTTTACGGCTTAAATAGCCGTTTCTTTTTTTACATTAACTTAGAAGTTTAAGTAAACGTCAATGTTTAGTCTGTGCTGTCATTGTCATTCAAAAGTCAAAACATCAATAAAATTACTGAGGGTGAGGATTCTAGGTCGCGTGCGGTTCTCATTATTTCGTGTGTTATTTTATTGTTATGGAGACGCTAACTCCGTGTAGCTGCTGTCTGTTGCGGGCCGCGGACAAGGACCTGCAGACGCCGTACACCCGGCTCGGCGCGTCCGAGATCTACTCCCACATGCTACAAGAATGCTTCGGCATTCACGTAAGTTGTAGGGGCATGGCACATTGCGTCCGATTCGCACGTCGCTCCGAAGTTTGCGCGAGACAACGGTATGCGCGTATTATAGCGACATCCCGCTAGCATGTCGGAGCGACGTGCTAATCGGATGCAGTGTGTCATGCCCCGTATTGTGTATTGTATGAAAGCTAATAGTGCAGTGATACATTCGAGTCTGCTTAGTGAGTACAAGACCAGACAAGGACTTGGCGAAGCGTCCATATCTCTATAAAACAAATGTTCCATAAGCTTAAAAATTTACGTGAAAATATGACTAGATACATAATTACTTCAGTTGTCTTTTTATACACCTTCAAGGTAGTCACATGCTCTCAGGCGATTCCTCTGCTTGTTTGCCTCCTATATCATTTAAACAAGAAACATACCTGTTTTTATTGTGATTACAGCTGGTACTGAGTGGTAAAGGCTCATGCGGGATCTGCTCGGTGTGCGTTGGCCGCCTGCGAGATGCGAGTGACTTTAAACTGCAAGTGCAGCAAACTCAGGTGGTGCTGCTTGCACAGCTGGAGGCAGACGTGCATGTTAAAGGTTAGCTAAACTGCAAAACGTAATTCAAGACCAAAAAAAGTAAGAAATGTTGCCACTTTTTTACTAGCGCGTCTTCTATTTATGTACAATTAAGTAAATAAACAAATCCCACTACAAAAAGCTAGAAATTTGTCAAAACGCTATGGAGGGAAGTATGATGGGAAAGCGACTATCGGATAAAGTTAGAAATATAGATATAAAGAAATGTACCAAAACAAAAGATATTACTACAACAATTAAGAAGTTAAAATGGAAATGGGCAGGTCACACAATGAGAGGAAGAGAAAAGTGGTCTAAAGCAATAATGTACTGGTTTACTGGAGACAAAAAGAGGAAGCATGGCCGGCCAACAAGAAGATGGAATGATGAGATCAAGAGCGCAGCAGGAGGTTGCTGGACTACAATAGCAAAGGATAGGGATAAATGGAAAGAGTTAGAGGAGGCCTTTGCTTACAAAAGGCATACAGATATAAATTAGATATATATATTTTATCAACAAGATGAAATGTACTTCAAAAATACTTATCTGAAATAAAGGCTATTTCAATTCAATTTCAATTCAAGTAAATAAAAGTACTTTTTTAAATAGTAGGAGAAAAATTACTAATGCATAAATTATCTTAGCGTGATTAATGTGATTATTTATCAAAATGAATTTACTATTTTACAAACAAATTATTGCAGCGGCAACATTTTCGTACTTTTTTTGGTCTTGAATTACGTTTTGCAGTATAGTAGTGTTTAGACCTTAATTGGATTATTACTATTAGATTTGGATAAAAGTGTTTGATGGTTTTGGCTGCTACAATGTTCATGGCTTTTATAGTCCAGTTGGCAGTAACCCTGCTTAGCGCCCCTTGCACCATCCCACTAACCCGGGGTTATGCGGTTAAACCGTTAACCCAGTGTAAAATTGTACTGGTAACCATGGTAACTCCAGGTTTAACCAGTTAAGCCTGGGGGTTTGTAAAATGGTGCAGGTGGCCCTTATGAATGCGGATATTTCACATTTAAATCTGGGTAGGAGCATTATTGGATGTTCATCTCAAATACTTATTCCTGAGTTATTTATGGTTTCAATGAATCAAAGCGCTACCATCACCATCCCACTAACCTGGGGTTAACCGGTTAAACCATTAATCCACTGTCAAAGTGTACAGGTAACCATGGTAACTCCAGGTTTAACTGGTAAACACCAGGGCCCAGTTTTATAAAGTTACAAGTTACAGGTTACAAGAGTACAGGCTACAGGCACCTGTAATGCACTGTGAACGGCTACAGGTGTTTTATAAATACACATAGATAATTACAGTTGTAAAGAACCACGGTCAATCTCGATTACATGTGAAATCTACAGGTGTGAAGGACATCACTATTTTAAAAACGTCTGTCATAGATACTCTGTGCTCTACCTATACTAAATGCTGTGTTATTGTTTGCTGTTAAATATTAATTATTGGAAAAATGGCCAGAAATGAAGGAAAAATCGAGTGGTTGAGAGCGATGTTCGATGCCAAGGATATACTTTTCAGGCCGTTTTCAGATTCAGATTAAGTTAGATATAATGAAATATTTACCTAATAAGTAAATAAGTACTGTTTCACATTACATTAAAATGTATCGTTTCGGTAGCGGCTCAAAGATAAGTACGCTGTGTATCGAAAATTATGAATAGTATACTTTACCATAATGTGAATGTACTATACTTAAATAAAGCGACGAATGCTAATAAATCAACGACAAATGTCGGCACCAATCCCTTTCCGTTTCCCAGTAGATAAAATAAAACGAATCATCAATAAAATCAATATCAAACATATTGTCACTTTATTTCCTATTTACTATGTATTTCAGATACATTAACAAAAAATGGCACAATCTTTGGCGTTGGTGCCTAACAATAAAAAGTAAAGTTTAAAATCTCTCTGAAAACGAATAATTTTTAATAAAATTAAGAATTACGAGCGAAAGAGCGAATCAGAGACACTACAAGTAGCTGTTGTTGTGCTGTTACAGGACTCAAGACGTATGTCAGTTTTTGTTACAAGTGTACTAATCTACACTAGTAATTTACAATATTTTTATAAAACGCTTGTTCGATTATGAGTTTAAAACTATTAAACTCCCATATTTTCGTCTATGGTTGAGCTACAGGCACTTGTACCTGTAACCTGTAAAATTGTAACACAGTACTTTTATAAAACGCAAATTGTAAAAAACGGAGCAAGTGTTGCCAGTAAACGCCTGTAAACTTGTAACTTGTAACTTTATAAAACTGGGCCCAGGTTAGTGAATGGTGCAAATATTTATCTATTCCCATATAAATATTAATATCTTCTTCTTCTAGTTCTTATTTTAATCTTTCTTTATTATCGTTTTCATCTAACTAGCCTAGTTGTTACTGTTGTTGGTAACCCTTCCTACAAAGCGGAGGTCTGGGGTTCAATTCTGTTGAGGGCTTTTTGTGTTAATCACAAATATTTGTTGCTGAATTATTTATGAAATGTATCTAATTATTTATAGAATTTAATTGTCCTGCTATAATTGTTGGAAGGTAAGCTAGCTATACTTAGCATAGCTGTGTAGGTACTCTATTTGGATCCCTTCATGCTAAGTGATTTTTTATGTTTGTTCTAGAAGAAGAATCAGTAGTGAAGTCGGAGACGGAGCATGGGGATGTCACCGTTGACGAACCTGCGTCGTGTAAGTAAATTCTGACAATCATTTTACAGGGCACGAACTAGACCAGTGGTCGGCAACTGCGAGCCTCCCTGGCTATTTTGTATGTAACATTGACAAACGACAATGTCTGATAAAGTCACAAACATTAACAAAGTGGGGCCAACTTCAACTTTGTTAACTACTATGGGCCTTGGCTGCTAAAATACTTTTTTACAGAGTAGTCCGATTTTAATAATTCTTTTTTTATTGGATAGGGTATTCCTCGAAGTTGGACCTATATAAATTTGGAAAAAATACCTACCCCAAGGGTGGGAAAATAGGGGTGAGTAGATTATAGGCACAAATAATTATAAAATAAAAACTTTTTAAGGAAAAAATTAAACCGCCGAAATAACTGAAAACCAAAAAATTATAAACCTTTTTTATTTTACCTAGTTTGAAAGCCGTACGAGTTATCAGTACCACTAAACAGCCATGCTACCTAACTATACTATAAGTAACTTATATTTTAGCTTCACATGAAGATCCCCCAGTCAAGAGAGAGATAGATGGTGAAGACGGGACGATTGATGAAGAGGGACAGGAAACCTTGCGTAAGTGTCTATTTATCTCAACAGGATCATTTTGGTGAATATCCGTTCCTGAATACAGTCATATTCATGAGAAAAGTGCAGCAGTGTCTGCCCTAATCAGTGTTGGCCGAACGTTAATTGCAATTAACCACCATAAACCACCAAATCATTATAAATTGAACCGTAAACCGTAACGGACGGTTACAGTTTATAAGTTCGTTATTTTTAGCATTATAAAAAATAATCTTGTGCACACACGTGACCTGATCGAAAAACTGTTACAATGTCATTGAGTTTTCACTTCTGCCGGCACTCCCGGAGTGCAACCCGTGGTTGTTTTTTTATTTTAATTCGTACGTGCACTCATTAATTAAAAACTGTTTTTTTGTGATTAGCACTCGGTGTAGCTGTGTGTGTGTGTGTGTGTGTGTGTAATCATTCACCTCAACTCTCCTGCCGATACCTATACTAATGTTCTTGCTTCAGACTCGGAGTGGGCGCAGTCGGAGCAGTCGAGCGCGGAGAGCGACGAGGACTGCATATCACGTGAGTATACTGCATATCACCCACAACACAACACTATAGGGAAAATTTTATCATCATTGGCCTTCGAGTTTATTACAGACTATGAACGAACTCCTATCAATTTTTAGATAAGCGTGTTCTATCCTAGACTGCATCGGCACTTAACATCAGGTGAGATTGTGGTCAAATGCCTACTATTGGTAATAAAAGAAATGCTTTTGTTTTAGTTGCATTTGCATTCGACGGCGCTGTTGGAGCGGGGGCGGAGCCGGCGCTGTCTATGTCCGCCCGCGCGCGGGAACAGCTCGCGCAGGCTTGCCGCGTGAGGCTCGAGCGCCTCCGCGACTCCCCGCGCGCGAGCCAGCCGCGTCCCGCGACACCACACCGCGCGCCGAGCCCCGCCCGCAGCGTGCAGGACGCGCCTCACACACCCGCCGCCGGCGCCGACCCACAACCCTACACCTGCGACACTTGCCAGACACACTTCACAGACAAGTCCACATTAATCACACATATACAGAACCATACCACACGAACAGACGAGAGTGAAAATCTCTTTATTAACCATACACAAACACACACGGCCTCGAAAGCATACTGTTGCGACATGTGTAGTGAGAAATTCACTTCAAAGTATCTTTTAATTCGACATATCAGATCACATACGCGCACCAAAGGCAAACGATTTATGTGTAAAAAATGCAACAAGAAATTTACAAATAGAGGAAATTTAAATGTTCACAAAGCAGTCCATAGTGGAATAAAACCATTCGCATGTAAAGTATGTAACAAACGATTTGCGCATCCAAGTTATTTAAAAAAACATGAAGGAGTGCACGCTGAAATGAAACCACACAAATGTAAAGAATGTAACAAGCAATTTGCGCAAAAACATGCTCTTGTTATGCATGAAAGAAACCATCATAGTGGAGTGAAACCATACATGTGTAAAGAATGTCACAGGTCATTCGCAGACAAAAGTACTTTAGATAAACACGAAAGAATTCACAGTGGGATTAAACCATACACATGTAAAGAATGTAACCAAAATTTTTCACACATAAGTTCTTTGTATAAACATAAAACAATCCATACCGGAGTTAAACCGTACATATGTAAAGACTGTAACAAGCAATTTAGACTAAAAAAACAGTTACATGCACATGAAAGAATTCACAGTGAAGTAAAACCATACATATGTAAAGAATGTAACAAAGGATTTGTACGAAAAGAGCAATTATGTGCACATGAAAGAAGTCACAGTGGAGTAAAGCCATACACGTGCAACGAATGTAACAAGCAATTTACAACAAGAAGTAAGTTACTTCGCCATGAAAGGATCCACAGCGGAGTGAAACCACATGTATGTAAGGTTTGTGGCAAGGGATTTGTAGATAAAGAGAAATTACATTTTCATGAGAATACTCATAGTAAAGTTAAACCGTATAAATGTAGAGAATGTAGCATGCAATTTGCGGCAAAAACTAATTTAGATCGACATGAGAAAGGACACAGTGGAGTGAAACCATTCAGCTGTAAGGAATGTAATCAACGATTTACAGAAAAACGCTCTTTAGACAAACATAGAAAAACTCAACACGGCTATTGTCGAAAGTAAGAAACATTTGAATGAAACTTCAGATACGCATATTGGTGAAGCCGTACAGTTGTGAGGAATGTAACAACAAGTTTACATCACAGTGTGAGTTAGAGACACAATAGAATCCACACCGGCGAGGAGTCGTACGAGTGCGAGATATGTGAATCTATCTTTTTTGATGAAGCCAGTTTAATAACACATGTTAATACTCATGCGACCAAAATAGAAAAGTCTTAATAGTTCTTAAAGTCGTTCGACAACTCCGCTTAATAATGGGGTCAGTTGTTAACTTAGGGATTTGTTGGTCGAGTACTCGGATTAGTTGTAGCCAGGAGCTAGCATTAATGTACAACATTATAAGTATACGCGTACCTATACAAGGTAACATATATGTGAACATGGACCCTGTGTGTAAGGGTATAACAATTAGTTATTATCTTATTTACTAAAGTTTTAACATAATAAATGTTCGTAATTTATAATAAAACATAACAATGCGTATAATTAACATTACATAAGCCAACAATAACTCCACTGAGATCTTAAATGTGTTATTGCTATTGAATTTATTAACACATGTATTGTATCTTTCTTCTGATTTAGTTTGTATGTAAATGCTGTTATACAGGGTATCCCAAGACTATGGGACATCAAGGGAAAATACCTTAAATATCGTAGATAGGATATTTTGCTGAAAGAAGACATTATTTTAATTTAAACTGCATTCATAGATTTTTAAATAATTACATGGCTGAACCGGGAATCGAACCAGCTACACGAGAAAAAAAAAAACACCCTGTAGTTTTATCACACCGATCAAAAGGCTTCATCATAAGGATATTTTTTTGCTAAGTAACATAGTGTCAGAAATAAATAAATAAGTTACTACGAGTATATAATGTGCCTTATAGAAATAAAACGAGGAAATTCCAATATTGTTTTATTTTAGAATAATTGAAAGAAGTTTCAACTTGTCTAAAATACGACACGGCTAAAAGTAAGCTTGTAATTTTCAAAGCTCGTAAATAAAAATGATGCGTAGGGGTAAAAGCGTGAAGAGGTAATATACAGACACATTTCTGTGGCCCTAGTGAAAAAGGGTACAAGTCTCACGCAGCTTAGGAGTAAAAGGGCCCAGGTGTTACTTGGAACTTATACCCATTTACAACTGCGCTGCTCGAGACTTATACAGTCAAGGAATTTAAATTCCGACCCATTTCGTACTTTGTCACAGTGACAATCAATATGAAAGCCGCTAGAGACCTCATACGGTTGTCACTGTGACAAAGTACGAAATGGGTCGGAATTTAAATTCCTTGACTGTACCTTTTTTCACTAGGGACACAGATTTTCGCATTTAAATTTAACATTCATACGTTGAATATTTCAACGTTCACTTAGCATTAAGCTACGGAACGCCGTACAAAAATTATTAAATATGCACAGAATAACTAATTACCACCGTAATAAGTGCAAGTATATGCATGGCGTCATCAGCATCTCGTAACCCAGTTTGTTCATAGGAACAGCGACATCTAGCGACGAATTGGGTAAATAAAACCGAGATGGATGTTTTACATACAATAAGCGCTGGTGGCCTATGGTAAGCGGTAACTGTAGCCTATGGATGCCTGTGACGACAGCAACAGTGATGTTTTACAAATGTCGCACCTGCCACCGATGTGAAATTAGGGCCTGGTGGCCTAGCGGTAAGAGCGTGCGACTTTCAATCCGGAGGTCGCGGGTTCTAATCCTGCTCGTACCAATGAGTTTTTTCGGAACTTATATACGAAATATCATTTGATATTTACCACTTGCTTTTCGGTGAAGGAACACATCGTGAGGAAACCGGACTAATCCCAATAAGACCTAGTTTCCCCTCTGGGTTGGAAGGTCAGATGGCACGTTTTTATCTTAGACTTACATCTTATACGGAGTTACATTACAATTAAGAATAAATCAAATCATATCTAAGTAACGGAAGCATGTGGCCAGTCACAACTCTGTAGTGGCCTCAGTAGCGGCATTGAAGGTGCAATACACGCAATGAATGACATCTTTCAAAATAATTGTCAACCTAACTCAAACTGGGGAATGCTTCTTGTTGATGCAAATAATGCATTTAATGCTGTCAATAGACAACTGGCTCTTTAGCAAGCAAGAATATATTGGCTACACTGTGCCCGGTTTCTGTATAATACATACAATGGTCACGCGGAACTGGTTATTCGCGATTCCGACATGAGACTATACAGCAGAGAAGGTGTAACTTAAGGAGACCCACTGGCCATGCCTCTGTATGCTCTTGCAACTCTGCCCATCATAAACAAAATGAAAGATGAAAATACCTTACAATCTTGGTATGCAGACGATTCCTCAGCACAGGGTAGTTTAAAAAATCTACAAAATTGGTGGAACAATATAAATATGACAGGACCATCCTTTGGCTACTTTCCGCAAGCCAAAAAGACATTGCTCATAGTATCCGAACCCGACAAACAAATAGCTCATCAGATCTTCAAGGGTACCCCCTTAATCTAACTATTGTCACCGGATCTCGCTTCCTGGGAAGCTACATTGGTGAAGGAAAAGAGGATTTCATAAAAAATAATGTAAATAAATTCGTCTCCACCGTTGAAAAAATATCTCTTATCTGCAAGGATTCCCCGCAAGCAGCCTACACCGCCCTCACCAAAGCAATTAAATTCAAATGGTCATACTTACTACGTGTCCTGCAAAACTCCCACGAATTCTTTGAACCACTAACACATGCCATACGCACTATCTTCCTCCCAACGCTCTTTGGAAGTGACGTTTCCCCAATTGAAGCCGACCTATTCTCCCTACCTATAAATAAAGGCGGTTTGGCTATTAGCGACCCTTTTAATGCTACTAATTTAAATTATGAAATTTCTAAAAACAGCTGCACTGCTCTCACGGAAGCCCTTATCGAAAATAAAGAGATTGTTCTTTCAGATCACTATACATTCATAAAAGACGCTCGCAAAGATGGCCGCAAAGAAAAAGAAGACCTTGATAATAAACTTCTAGAAGCTATCCTAGCAAAATTTACACCTAACAAAAAACGAGCAATCGAGAGGCCCATCGCAGCCAAGATGAAAACGAAGTCCTCAAATTGGCTCTCGGTTATTCCAACAAAAAAAGATCACTTCGATCTATCCCCATACGAATTCAGAGATGCGTTATCAGTACGCTACCATAGAACACCAAACGCCATGCCGCAATCATGCGACGGCTGTGGCAACGGGAGCTTCAACATCGACCACGCGCTCTGCTGTAAAACTGGAGGCCTAATTATAAGGCGGCATAATGAGATTAGAGACTTATTCTGTGAACTTTGTCAACACGCGTGGGGCAACGTAACAAAAGAACCAATAATCTCGGAAAATGACTGCGGCCTACGTGCAGATCTATATTGTCGCGGCGTTTGGGATGCGCAGAGGGAGGCGTTGTTTGATATCCGTGTCGTCGACACTGACGCTCCTTCTTACCTCTCACGACCCGTCATATCTGTACTAAAATCAGCTGAAGACGAAAAGCAGAGAAAATATTCCACGGCCTGTGAAATGCGACATGCAACGTTCACCCCACTTGTAACATCTGTTGACAGCGTCTATGCACCCCAAATGTCCTACTTTATAAAACATATGGCAGAAACCATATCTCAACGGTGGAACCATTCTCTAAGCACCATACTGGGCTGGCTGAGATGTAAGATCAGTATCGCCGTTATACGCGCCACCAGCATGTGTACCCGAGCCAATTCCGAGGCACACGCCACCGGTTTAAGTCCACCGCCAGGTGGCTTGGGTTCGACGACGGTGCCGCCCTTCCACACATCGATTGATTGAAACCACTTTTCTACCCTACCCACATATGTATTACCTAATCCTTTTGATTGTTGTAATAAATGATTTTTCCTTTATCTATCATATGATGACATGACCCTTATGCGTGTCACCAGCATCACACGAGAAATACGCAATTATAATCGTGGTGACAGCTTGCTGGAGATTCTAAGAAGAAAATAGCAATGTTTATGTATCACTCCTAGGTATGAACCTGCAATCTTGTATCGCACAGTCGTCTACCGAGGCGGAGTATATAGCTTTGTCTGAAGCTGCCAAAGAGGCGGTATACGTCCGTGCGGTTCTTGCTGAGTTGACAGGTTGTAGTAATACTGTTACTTTGTATAGTGATACTGATAACCAGTCTGCTGCTAAACTGGCCACTAATCCAGTATTTCACAAACGATCTAAACATGTGGAAGTTAGATATCACTATATTCGTCAGACTATTGCGAACAACGTTATTGAGTTGACTTATATGCCTACTGAGCAGATGACTGCTGATGTACTTACCAAGGCTTTGCAATATTGTAAGCATGAGTCTTTTGTTCAGGACTTGATGGAAGTCGTCCAAGATTAAGAGGGCGTGTTGGAGGTTTCATTCATTTGTAAAATAGTATGTACTCCTTGCTGTAATCTTGGTCGACATGACATGCATTCAAATATGTGATTGACGAGATTATTGATTTCCCCTTGTGTTGAATAAACTCTGCTTATACATATATATTTGATAAAATAAATGTTTAAATTAACATTTATAATAGTGCTATTTGAAGGTTGTCTGGAATAGATCGCTTTTTAAAGATAAGTCGGCCTGTTGTTACCTACTTTACTATGTCCTGTCTTTGTTAGTAACATGTATTTTTTCTTTGTAGTGCATAATAAAATATTTCATTATTATTATATCTCCGTCACAAACTCTCGGGTTTTCAAGCCCGGACATTTGTAAAGTGTGCGTGGGGTCCAACATCCAACAGAGGCCGTTTGGAGAGCTTTGATGTCATGTAGAACGCCTGGTGGAACCCATTCACGAGTATTTAAATAGATATCCGTAAACAACCGATTTCAGCAGGCATTGGAGGCTATCGTAGAACAAGTAACCGTCAAAAATATTTTTTGATACACACTTTTATTGCTGACTGTACTTTCTCTCCTTTGCATGTCCATCAATTACTTCTCGAGACCTTTCAGATGAGCCTAAACTCAATGTGTTTATGTTTTTCCATCGAAGAGTTCGTTTGGCTATCTTCCGACTGCATCATCAGATCAGCTCCATGTTAGCTTATTATTGCATTATTGTCATCGGAAACATGGAAGTATGCGAAATTTCAGCTCAACCAGACACCCGGAAGTAGTTCAAGTTTAAGTTACAAGATTTGAAGCACCATATATACAAAGAGATATCCGCAGTGAAGCTAAATAAGTGTGTAAAAATGGAAAGGTTCGTGGTAAGTGGTTTAAATTTGGGGCTATTTCTAAGAGGTCCGAACACCTGCTATAACATTGCGATCCACAGTGTATTGAGGCAGGCGGTGACTCGCCGCTCGTCATTATTATTATTTTTATGTCTTTTCCATATCTCGGGACCAGGGATGTTGCGAATATTCTCATCCGCATCCGCAGAGCTTCCGCACTATTATCGACATCCACATCCGCATAAAATCGATGCGGACCTTATGCGGATGCGGATGTCGAACAAGTCGGTACAGGAACGTCCTAACGGCGATGTAATTGCTAGGTAAAATTGTCTAAATTTAAAAGTGGAAAAAATTACTGTCTTGGGTGCAACTTGAACTCACTGGATCGATCGATACTCCAGCGCGGAGCCATCTGAGCACATCATAACTGGTGAATTTCCAATGTAACTTGGAACTCCAGTAGCCGTTTAAGAAGTGTAACACTCTCAAGGTAGATGTCGCTAGGGTCCCCTTAACCTGTAATATGGTGGAAAAATTTGCTGGCTATGGATGAGGTCTTGGTGGCTCAGATGGCAGCGCGCTGGAGTATCGATCCAGCGGCCATGAGTTCAAGTCTCACCAAAGACAGTAATTTTTTCCACTTTTAAATTTATTCTAAGCTTAATAGCATCGTTCGCAGACATTTCTGCTTGTTAAAAATTAAGAAATTAGAAAAGTCGGCCAAGTTACTGTTTACTAAATATAACACACCTATATACTCGCTCAAATACTGAACGTTACGTTTTTTTAAATAACAATTTGACAGTTTTTAAGTACCTAATCTTGACATCCGCATCCGCGGATGTGAACCTTTAGATATTCGCATCCGCGGATGTCAAAAAATCTGCATCCGTTACATTCCTGCTCGGGACCATGGGATCCTAATACCTTTGGGACTTGGGAGGCGTGCGTTCATCCCGGGTTCAAATCCTTGTATGGGAATTTGTTTGTGTGATGAACACTGATATTTGTTCCTGAGTCATGATTGTTTTCTATGTATTTAAGTCTTCTTCTTCTACCTAGCATTATCCCGGCTTTTGCCAGGGTCCGCTTTTCTATGTATTTAAGTATTGATATATTATATACGTCGTTGTCTAAGTACCAACAAGTAGTGTCTAAGTAGCCTTCTTGAGCTTACCGTGGGACTTAGTCAATTTATGTAAAAATGTCCTATAATATTTATTTATTTATTGAGTATAATTTACTTTCTCCCTTAAATATTGAAGGTAGCGAAAAAGTGTATAGAATGTTTAATGTAGAAAATTGTATGTAGATTACTTAGGTATCAGAACATTTTTTGCTACAAGCTACCGTTTACGAGTTATTTAAAAAAACTATAAAAAGGGACCTTTTAACCCGATGACTGATCAGTTCATCAACGTTACACAACATAAATTGACCTCCACAATGGATAGACAACAAAATTGAATGTTCCAGTATTAAGAAACTTAATTGCTAAATTGGGACAGAGCGAACCGAAATGAGCCAGAATGTCCAATTTATACCTACTACGTATTTTATTCATCGACGTTATTGTCGTAAGCGCCATCGACAATAAGGTCCCTTTTCATAGATAATACCACACATAAGTACTGAATATAATTAATAGATATTATAATTATACAATTAATACAGAAATGTAATGGTACTTAATGAAAAGGAATATTGTGTATATTGTTTCGACGAATCAGATACTCTCAATAAAATCTATACATGAGGCCAAAGCTGTTCATAAATATTAAATGACTTTATTATCTCTATACGCCTTACTAACTCTATGTGTCCTATTGTGGAAAAAAAAACACAACGACAGTCAAGAACGGAATTCTTAATTTGAATTTTTCAGATTTTTGAGATGCTAGTCCATTGCTTGGAAAGCCCGTTCGAAATTGAAACTTATTTGCAATATAATAAGGTCGTATTTTGTAGATCTCTCTCATACTTATAGTAGGCTATTAAGATAAAATTAAATATCCCACAAAAATAAGCAAGCAGAATTAAACTTTATGTCAAAGACATAAGTCATAAATTTCAATGCCAAAGTTTTAACTAAGGATGTTTCTCGCCTAATATGAATTGACCAGTGTAAGCATCAGTTAGCTAGCCCTAAGCAACCAAAGGTCAAGCTGCAGTTGAAAAACTAATAAAGATAAAGTTAAGCTGATAATTTTCCCGCCGTCTCCATGCTTCTTTAAGTTGGGTATTGACTGGTCAGCCGCCTGTTAGCTATAGTTTTCGCGAAAATCGCCAGGACAGAGGTGAACATTTTTGTATGAAAACTTGCAACTTTAAATGCATTTTTTGACGAAACTATTGCAGTCTAAAATGAAGTCAAAATCAGTCCATCGACTCAATTTTTTGCAAGCTTTCTAATGGTACCCCACACGATTCTTACAAATAAAAAAAGTTTCAGGCTACCCCTCTCAACCCCCTAAATTTCCCCCTTTAATAAGAAATAAGCAGTTTTGACTTATTCACAATATGAGTGGTGGTAATTGCTATAACTGTTCCAAATTTTAGGTATCTATGTCAAACGGTCTCTGAGAAAAACGTATTTAACTGATTTGCAAGACCGAAGTGATCCCATAAGTGTTCCGTAAACAAAGTTTTGTACGGAACACTAAAAATGTAAAAATAGTAGCATGTAGTTCTGCTAGTTGACAACAGATGTAGCGGCAAACAAAAACTCTAATAGTCGAGAATTTTTAGCTACCGGAACTATATTTTCAACTTCTTCTGCTAATTCTGCTTATAAAGGCCTGTCTCCATATCGCGCGGCAAACTATCGAACATTGGCTCGCGAGGCAGCCGCGCGCAATGGATACCGGGTTGGCTCGCGAGCCAACTCGTTCAGGGCTATAACCGCGAAAATCGAAATTCGCAAATTGCGGGCATTTTTCTCTGTCACTCCAATTACGCCTTTATTAGGCCTACTGTGCCTTAGGGCAAATCCGCCACTGGGCAAACATAGGTACACGAAGTTAGCGTCATTAATCTATATTATCGATCGAACACAATAATAGTTATTTACGATACAAGTGCGGAAAAGAGGAAATCCGAAACAAATGGCGATAAATTAAAACACGACCGAAGGGAGTGTTTTATATCGACACGAGGTGCGAATTACTTATTTACAGTACATATGGTCCTATTTTCCCGCACTAGTGCGTAAAATAGTACTTTTCGTGCGATGACAAAAGTTTAAAGCGCCATATGTACTGTAAAACGTTGTACCATACACGTGTGAAAAGGCCCGAAAACGACACTACAGTGTGGCCACTTTTTAATTTCTACTCTTTTTTTGCCAAGCTGTACTTACTTTACTCTTTGGGTAGACAACAGGCGGTCTTATCGCTAAAGACCGAAACCGAAAGATTTATTGATGTCACAAAAACCGATACTGCCCACAAGTCGTTCCTCATCCCTAGTGTAGCCTAAAAAAACTATACCATAGCATGTCAAATAAACGTCATGGCGTGTGTTCTATTATTCTGACTGTGTTGTTTGTTGTGAACGGTGTGTGTTGTTTTGACTGTGTTAAATTTGTTTGTAATGGAGAAGCTGACCCCGTGTAGCTGTTGTCTGTTGCGTCCCGCGGACAAGGACCTACAGACGCCGTACGCCCGGCTCGGCGCGCCCGAGATCTACTCCCACATGATACGAGATTGCTTCGGCATTCGCGTAAGTGTTGTTGATTTGGTTGTATAATATAGAATAACATTGTGGTATTTCTTAAACCCGCGAGTCCCAGCTTATAGACAATCTCTAAGTCCCAGGGGTTTCGACTTTTCTTTTTGTACATATTGTATGAAATCGCGTGTGCGACATCACGTCCGCGGGGCTCCAGGGGTTAAAATAGCGAATTTAATTGAATCACTTGTGTAACATCTGATAGTGCACTGATATGCTACTGACAAGGAACAAAAATGCATACATCTAAATAAGAGTAAATGTGAGGAAGGTCTACATATAATTATTTGGTTACAGATAACACTGAGTGATGATGACGCATGCGGAATCTGCTTGGTGTGTGTGGGCCGGCTGCGAGATGCAAGTGACTTCAAGCTGCAAGTGCAGCATACTCAGGCGGAGCTGCAGGTGCGGCTGCAGAAAGGGGCGCATGTTGAAGGTTAGCTACTAATGTTGAGACCTCAATTATATTTATACCATGTGATGCAGTACCGTGGGATGTACAGACCCAATCTGAGCGTGGTCACATGAACACATTCATTACCAATATCTTGTAACTTTTCCTAAAAAGTTATTGAAAAGTAGTTGTATCATAAAAGGGTTAAAATATAGAAGAGCTCCTCTTAAAAGATTATACACTTTTCTCTTCCTTTCTTAGATGTGCAGTTAGTAAATCTATTACCTTGGCACCTCTGCATACACATTTGTATACAGGGACGCTGAGCTAATAGCTTTGCTGACTGTACATGAGCATGGCTTTATGAGCAAAATTTTCGCGTATAACTAGCCATATAATTTTTGTTTATTATTTTTGTGTGATTAGTTTTGCACACAATTTGTAAAACTAACCACAAATTTTGACAGGTTGACATGTTATTAAATGCTATATACTTAATTAAAATAGTTAGGTTCAAGTCAGTCAAGAGCAACTGTAGTCATAATTAATGACAAAGTTATTGTATTTGTTTGTTCTAGAACAAGAATCAGCAGTGGAATTGGATACGGAGGCTGGAGCTGCCACCAGTGACGAGTATGTGTTGAGTGAGTAATAAAACCTGACTTCCCTAAAAGATTCTTTTAGAAAGGGGTTTTAAAAGAAGTTTCAGAAAGGGATTGACATAACCTTACAAAGACGGGTTTGCATGTTTACTGTTAAAACTAAAACTGCCTTTGTCGTATCACTTCGTTTTGCGTGTACTCATCTGCCACAGCCAGTATCAGAATTCTTAACGTCGACATCTGAGTGAAGTCCGGTTTCACACAGAAAGGGAGCCCGATATCCTCCTGCACTTTTAGAGGTCATGCTAAACCTTTCACCGCTGCACCTACACATACAACAAGAGGCCAGTCTCTCAGCGGTAAGGTTACGAACCCTCAATATATGGTCTAACACCACAGGAGCTCTTCACACAGCATGCCTGGAAAAAGTATACAGCGAATTTCCAGTGCTCATGGCGGGCACGGATCGAATTCACAAACAAGCCATCTTTGACAAAAGGTACAAAATACAATTATTTGAGGACGACAACTACGAAGGACTCAATCCCCGGGAGCTGAGAATCTTCACTGATGGGTCCAAAACAGACAGCGGATCAGGCTCTGGAACCTTTTCAGAAGACCTGAACATGTCAATCACCACTCCGCTAGGAGCCCATAACTCGGTATTCCAGGCTGAGTGCATGGGCATCATTAACGCGGCGGCTGCCATCACTGCAAGGAAGGTAGTAGGATCCTCCATCCGCATACTCTCCGACAGCAGAGCAGTCTTAATGGCCCTAAAAAGCCATATAGTCACATCCAAACTTATACACGAATGCCACGAACGACTAATGGAGGTATGTCAGAACAATAAGATCACCTTACAATGGATCAAAGGACACAGTGGATCCCGAGGTAACGACGCCGCGGACGAGCTCGCCAGACAAGGATCGGGTGCGGGGGCGATAGGCCCGGAACCGATCCTCCCGATACCGTTTAGTAAGGTACGCTCAATGCTGCTGGCACGTACAGGGAAACTACACACAGAACACTGGCTAAACCAAACTGGATGCAGACAGGCCAAGCAGGCCATGCCTAGCATGAACGGTAAGCTCACAAGGGCGCTCCTTCAACTAGGAAAGGTTCGACTGAGTATGGTAACCAGTGTCATAACAGGTCATGGACTTTTTAACAAACATCTTTTTATAACAGGTGTCACAGACAGTCCCCTATGCCGTGGATGCATGGAGGAAGAAGAAACAGCCTCTCACGTGGTGTTGGAATGCAGCGGATTGGCCCCATACAGGGCAAAACATCTCGGATCCCCGAGTGACCTCCCCGAGGTCCTACTCAACATCAAAGGTTTGATAGGATTCCTCGAGGAGCTGGGCTGGCAAGACTAGCCCACCCCCTATCACGCAAAATAGGCGCAAGACGTCGAGTTGCGGAAAATCGCCCGAGCTACAATACAATACAATCCTCCTGCACGAAGTAGAGTCTGCCATCCGGAAACTGAAGCATAAAGCGTGCGGCAGTGACGGAGTTACCACGCAAATGATTCAGAACTTAGGACCGGAAGGAGTAAACATTATTCACACAATCTGCCTAAAAGTCTGGAGAACCGGTCAGTGGCCGGAAGACTGGACAGAATCATCTGTGGTGCCCCTGCACAAGAAAGGATCTACCCGCAAGTGCGAAATTATTGTTAGGTTAGGTTATTAGTGCGAGGTATTTGCGCGATTAGCGAAAGCATCCAACTCACCGAGGGTAGTTGGCGTAAAAATATTTAATTGCTTGAGCCCGGAAATTAAAGAGGCAACTTCTTATGAGATGTTTGTCGGCAATCTCAAAAAATATTTAATTGATAAGGCCTTTTATAGTGTTAATGAATTTTATGGACATTGATTTTATAATTATTTTAATGTATTGTGTAATAATTTTTCTTTAAATTATGTGATATGTGTGTAGTTTAGGGTTATTTAGTTTTAGATTTGTGTGTGTGTGTTTTTTATTTTTGTATTTTGTTGACATGTACGTTTTGCACCGTATTAAACGAATTGAATTGAATTGAATTGAAAACGATCGCACCATTTCGCTCATTTCGCATGCCAGCAAAATTCTCCTACACATCCTGAACAAAAGACTGGAATCCTTTATAGCGAGACAGATTCCGCAAGAACAGGCAGGCTTTGTGAGAGGAAGAGGGACACGGGAGCAAATCCTCAACATTAGGCTGGTGATAGAGAAGTGTAGGGAACATAACATCAGTGCCGCTATGTGCTTCATAGACTATGCTAAGGCCTTCGACTGCATCAGCTGGAAGAAAATGTTCGAGGTGATGAGCGAAATGGGGGTGCCGGATCACCTAACCTTTCTGGTCCAAAACCTCTACCTCAGTGGTAGATCCAGGGTGAGGATAGGGGAGTGTGTGTCTGAACCTTTCCAAACGGAACGCGGGGTGCGTCAAGGATATGTATCCTGTCACCGCAATTGTTCAATCTAATCGGTGAACATATCATGCGTAGGGTTTTAGAGAACCAGCAAGGTGGGATACGCATTGGCGGCTACCTCCTGAATAATCTGCGGTTTGCTGATGACACCACAATCATAGCCTCGACGGAATCTGAACTCGCCGATGTACTGGACCGGATTGATCGCATCAGCGCAGAATATGGTCTTCTGATCAATCGAAGTAAAACCAAACTGATGTTTGTCAACCGGAGCGGCCATCCACAGAGAACCAACGAACTACGTGACCTTGATTCAGTACGCAAGTTTGTTTACTTAGGATCACAAATTAGCGATGACGGGGACTGTGATCAGGAGATAGTCAGGCGAGGTCAGATGGCAAAAGCAGCAGTGAAGCGACTTGAGAAGATCTGGAGGAACCGAGGAATTAACCGCAAAACAAAGATAAAGCTCATGCATACCCTAATCTTCTCAATCTTCCTGTATGCTTCCGAGACTTGGACACTGAAAGCCCGGGCACTTAGAAGGATAGGCGCGTTCGAGATGTGGTGCTGGCGCAGAATGCTGAATATATCTTGGACTGAACGCCGCACAAACGAGTCTATCTTAAAGGAGCTCAATATCACCACAAGGCTATCCACCATCTGTACCCAAAGAGTCCTCAAATTCTTCGGCCACACAGTCAGACGCGGCACGGACACGCTAGAAAGGCGCATTATTACCGGGAGTGTCGACGGACGAAGGAGTAGAGGGCGTGCACCCAGTAGATGGTCAGATGTGGTACAAAATATTACCCAGACTTCGCTCCAGGCAACAATGCAGATGGCCGAAGATCGAGAGGCCTGGAGAGCAGTGGTAGGAAGAATAACCCATAGGAGTCACGTCCCTCAGACATGAGGTCACGACCACGAAGAAGGTCATGTTATTTAAAGAACTGGACCCCTAAAGAAACCAATTGGTGAACCCTTATTTTTTAGAGGGTAAGGTCACATTAGCCTTGAAAAAGCTTGGTGTGCTCAAAAGATCGAGTATTTCAAACGGGCTCATCGCCTACAGCTACCTAATATAGGCCCTGTTCTTATCAGCGGGCAGGAGCACCCTAGTTACCAGCTTATCCCTCTGGACCGCATCCAACAAGAGTTACTCGAATTGGCTGCCAGTATATTTCAGATCGGCGATGTAAAAATAATAGCCTCGCTCTGCATTTTCAATTGCATGTACAACGGGGAATGCTCCGAGGAATCATTCAGACTAATCCCTGCCGCTTCTTTCCGCCATCGCTCTACGTGACAATATTTCCGTCTTCACCACTCAGATAACTGACAGTTGTCGACTATGCGTTTTTCCAGAGACATAAATCATAATGCCACATTTTTGCTTCAGAATCGAGCTTGAGCGAGCGAGAGTGCTTTAGTGACGAGGAGTCGGCCGCGGCGAGCGACGACGACTGCATATTGCGTGAGTATTCGCAGCACTATACTATACCAAACTCAGTGGCGGATTTGCCCTAAGGCACAGTAGACCCGGGCCTAGGGCGGCAAATTGTGACAAAAAATTCACTGATGGTAACAAGAAATAACTCAAAATGTAGTCAATATTATGGGTGCCTTGAAAGGGGCGGCTACAGGGCCTGGGGCCTAGGGCGGCAAAGACTGCAAATCCGCCACTGACCAAACTATAGGAAAAAAACTGTCTTTCCACTGAGGCGGAGGTGAGAGGAAGCTCCTATTCTCTGCCTTACTATAAAGGCAGCCAAAACCTTGCTTACATTGTTGTGTACAGTGCAAGTAACAACTATCACTGTTACAATTAGACATGCACCGGATATTCGGTTACTGTCCGGAATGCAGTATATCCGGCCCTTATTATAATATCCAGTTGGATACCGACTAGTGTCCTAATTTCCAGCTGGGTACCGGATAGTAACTTTGCTTGATTTCAGAGTAAACAAGTTGGATTTAAGAAATAGTCACGGTCATAATCATACTCGTTTATTATTTTACTGTATTTGCAAAGTTCTGGTTGACACAACAAATACGCTTAACACTTTTTTTTTGTTTTTTACAACGAAAAGTAGAATGATCCACCTACTGTCAGATGATAATTTTTCACTATCTTGAAAATAAAGTAAGTAAGTGCTGCCCCATACAGTCCACGCACGCTCTTGTCTTGTGGCCGCGGACTAGACACACACGACCGGAATTGTGGGCATTACGAGTGGTGCGAGCATCGTCGCCCGCCACCGCCGCTCTCGTCCAAACGTCAAACCAAACTCGAATCACGTGATGCTTTTGTTTTAGTTGAATTAAACGGCGCCGCTGAAGCGAGGACGGAGCCGGTGCTGTTTGTGTCGGCCCGCGCGCGGGAACAGCTCGCGCAGGCTTGCTGCGTGAGGCTCGAGCGCCTCCGCGACTCCCCGCGCGCGAGCCAGCCGCGTCCCGCGACACCACACCGCGCGCCGAGCCCCGCCCGCAGCGTGCAGGACGCGCCTCACACACCCGCCGCCGGCGCCGACCCACAACCCTACACCTGCGACACTTGCAAGACACACTTCACAGACAAGTCTACATTAATCACACATATACAGAACCATACCACACGAACAGACGAGAGTGAAAATCTCTTGGTTGAACATGATGGAAAGAAACCATATGTATGTAAAGATTGTAACAAGCGGTTTACACAGAGAGGGGGTTTAAATTACCATGAGAAAACTCACAGTGGAGTGAAACCATACGTATGTAAGGTTTGTAACAAGGGGTTTGGACGAAAGGACCACTTACAAATACATGAAAGAATCCATAGTGGAGTGAGACCGTACTCGTGTAAGGTTTGTAACAAGCAGTTTACACAGATAGGGGGTTTAATAGGTCATGAGAGAATACACAGTGGAGTGAAACCATATGTATGTAAGGTGTGTAACAAGCGGTTTGCAGAAATGCGGCATTTAAAAAGACATGACAATAAACACAGTGGAGTCAAACCTTACATGTGTAAGGTTTGTAACAAGCGGTTTACAGGTAGTAGGGACTTAAATTACCATGAGAAAACTCACAGTGGCGTCAAACCATACACATGTAAAGAATGTAACATGCTATTTGCAAGAAAAAGTAATTTAGAGCGTCATGAGAGAACATTACACCGGGGAGTGAAGCCATACGTATGTATGGTTTGTAGCAAGCGATTCACAACAAAAAATTCATTACATTTCCATGAGAATATTCACAGTGGAGTCAAACCATACATATGTAAGGTTTGTCACAAGCGGTTTACACAAATACAGAGTTTAAAATCACACGAGACAACTCACAGTGGAGTCAAACCATACAAATGTAGAGAATGTAGCATACTATTTACAACAAAAGGTAATTTAAATCGTCATGAGAGAATACATAGTGGAGTGAAACCATACAGTTGTGAGGAATGTAATGAAGGATTTACTAGAAAAGATCATAAAGATGCACACAGAACAAGTGCCCACAAAGTAGCCACGTCATACAAAGGTTTAGACTGGAACATACATTTAACACAAAAGGGGACTTTAGAAAATCATAAAATAACTCAACACAATTATGACGAAAGTGACAAACATTTAAATAAAATGAGTTCAGATGCGCGTGTTGGAGTGAAACCGTACAGTTGTGAGGAATGTAACAACAAGTTTACATCACAGTGTGAGTTAGAGAGACATAAAAGAATCCACACCGGCGAGGAGTCGTACGAGTGCGAGATATGTGAATCTATCTTTTTTGATGAAGCCAGTTTAATAACACATGTTAATACTCACACGACCAAAATAGCAAAGTCTTGATAAGTTGGTTCTTAAAGTCGTTAGACAACTCCGTATAATGGGGTCAGTTAACCTAGTGATCTGTTGGTCTAGTTGGAAGTAAAATCTAAACAAACATGCCCTTAGTTTATTAGCTGACACAGGTGGCGCTGTACTGAGCTGTACGTTTCGTGGTTCCCGAATTGAGCGCCATGTTCTGACAACCACACCTGCCGCATAATACACGGAGCCGAACCTACACCACCATCTAACTTTTCAAGTTCGAAGCACAAATGTATGTTAGGCTTCATACATCGTATACAATTATTTTTTTATTGTACTAAACTAATTAGTGCAGGATTAAGACATTTCAATACCCTAAACTATTCTCGCCCTATGCCCGGCACCACGGCACCCCTCTGTCTGGGTGTCACCTGATTCGATTCGATTGATTCCTGAGATGGCGGAACATTAATAGATATACATAATGTATCGTTGTGCACGCTTCACACTTTAACACATTCAGGGCCAAGAACCCGACTGTCGGGTAGGTACACTGTTCGTCTACGCGCTACTTGCAGCGAAACCGTGGCTACGCGCTACGAGCGTAACCCGTAGCAATGAATGTGTTAATATTGCGCGCTGTACAATTGATTTCATTTGACGCACATACCACACGTAATACACGTAACTTATCGCATTACGTAATTCTTGTTAGTGGACTCTACTTTTTGTTTACTAATGGAATAGATAATAATATTTTTTTCTGTAAGATCGTAGGTTATAAGGCTTATAGGAGGAAAAGGTAATTATAGTTGGTCATGCAGATCTTATCAGTAGAAAATGGCGCCAAATTTGAAAAATGTAGGCGCGAAGGGATATCGACGTCTCATAGAAAATTTGAATTTCGCGCCTTTTTCTACTGACAAGATTTGCTTGATCATCTATAGATTAGTCTGCCTAATTAATAAACTAATTGCTTGTTATAGTGACCATTGTATCTAATATTGATTGGACATCTTGTAGCTCACTACGCCTTGTTTGATTATGGATCTATTCAAATTACTATATAATGTGCCTTACCGAAATAAACCTTGGAAAACTGATTATTATTTTATTTTATAATAATTAATAGAACTTTATTTAAATATTAGTATTCAACGACAGTTGCACGGACTCCTACACGCGGGACATGTAATAGTAATGAAAGGTACTTGCGCGATGTAACCGGTAATTGGCGTCAGCCACCAATTTTACATTTATGGTGATATTGGAGCCCTCGAAATTGAAAAAATGCCCCAGAACGAAAATACTGGCCTCACAAATTGGTATTCTTTAAGGCGTATCCAGATTAGTCAATTTTACACCAATCTGATTCAATTGCCCGATCGAATCAGGTGGTGCATACGCAAATACCAATTTGGCTCGCTGAATTCAACCACCAAGCCCGATAATGACCGATATTACCGATAAAATGAGGTGCAGACGCAACAATACCAATTTGTGAGGCCAGTATTTTCGTTCTGGGGCATTTTTTCAATTTAGAGGGCTCTAATATCACCATAAATCTAAAATTGGAGATTGTCGCTAATTTAATTTCTGATCAAATCGGTCGATGCAGTCCCGTCTGGATACTACTTTAGAGAGCCACTATGGGGGTGGCATTTGTAAAAACCCTCTATAAATAAATAAAGAAAAATAATAATTATTGGTATTCTCATTTTATCGGTAATATCGGTCATTATCGGCGGTTGAATTCGGTGAACCAAAATTAGCGTTTGCACGTCCTGATTCGATCGGGCAATTTAATCAGATTGGCAAAAAAATGACTAGTTTGGATACGTTTGTAGCTTGCGCATGCTGTTCGTGTGTGTAGCCGGCGAATCAAAACTCGATTTCGATAAAATACCAAATTTTTTATGACGTTGTTAAAAACCGATACAATTTGTTTAGCATCCCCACAGCATCACTAGCCCAGCCTAAAAAAGCTATAATGTCAAATAAACGTCATGCCATTGACATTTAATTTTAATACGATCCGGTGTTGTTTGCTATGAACGCCGCGTTATGTTTTCATTGTTTTGAATGTAAATTTGTTTGTAATGGAGACGCTGACCCCGTGTAGCTGCTGCCTGCTGCGGGTCGCGGACAAGAACCTGCAGACGCCGTATACCCGGCTCGGCGCGTCCGAGATCTACTCCCACATGCTACGAGATTGCTTCGGCATTCGCGTAAGTGTTGTTGATTTGGTTGTATAATATAGAATAACATTGTGGTATTTCTTAAACCCGCGAGTCCCAGCTTATAGACAATCTCTAAGTCCCAGGGGTTTCGACTTTTCTTTTTGTACATATTGTATGAAATCGCGTGTGCGACATCGCGTCCGCGGGGCTCCAGGGGTTAAAATAGCGAATTTAATTGAATCACTTGTGTAACATCTGATAGTGCACTGATATGCTACTGACAAGGAACAAAAATGCATACATCTAAATAAGAGTAAATGTGAGGATGGTTTGTTTTATAGATAGAAACTACATATAATTATTTGGTTACAGATAACACTGAGTGATGATGACGCATGCGGAATCTGCTTGGTGTGTGTGGGCCGGCTGCGAGATGCGAGTGACTTCAAGCTGCAAGTGCAGCGTACTCAGGCGGAGCTGCAGGCGCGGCTGCAGGAAGGGAAGCATGTTAAAGGTTAGCTACTAATGTTAAGACCTCAATTATATTTATACCATGTGATGCAGTACCGTGGGATGTACAGACCCAATCTGAGCGTGGTCACATGAACACATTCATTACCAATATGTTGTAACTTTTCCTAAAAAGTTATTGAAAAGTAGTTGTATCATAAAAGGGTTAAAATATAGAAGAGCTCCTCTTAAAAGATTATACACTTTTCTCTTCCTTTCTTAGATGTGCAGTTGGTAAATCTATTACCTTGGCACCTCTGCATACACATTTGTATACAGGGACGCTGAGCTAATAGCTTTGCTGACTGTACATGAACATGGCTTTATGAGCAAAATTTTCGCGTATAACTAGCCATATAATTTATGTTTATTATTTTTGTGTGATTAGTTTTGCACACAATTTGTAAAACTAACCACAAATTTTGACAGGTTGACATGTTATTAAATGCTATATACTTAATTAAAATAGTTAGGTTCAAGTCAGTCAAGAGCAACTGTAGTCATAATTAATGACAAAGTTATTGTATTTGTTTGTTCTAGAAAAAGAATCAGCAGTGGAATTGGAAAGGGAGAATGGAGCTGCCAGCAGTGACAAGTCTGTGTTAAGTGAGTAATAAAACCTGACTTCCCTAAGAGATTCTTTTAGAAAGGGGTTGTAAAAGAAGTTTCAGAAAGGGATTGACATAACCTTACAAAGAGGGGTTTGCATGTTTACTGCTAAAACTAAAACTGCCTTTGTCGTATCACTTCGTTTTGCGTGTACTCATCTGCCACAGCCTGTATCAGAATTCTTAACGTCAACATCTGAGTGAAGTCCGGTTCCGCAACTATTTATTTAGAGCAGACACCAAATGGTTGTCGGCGGTCCGGATCGTGTATATATATTTCTTTTATTATTTATTAAACTTAAGTACAAACGGACTGTGATGGTCATGTTATTTTAAGAACTGGACCCCTGAAGAAACTAATTGGGGAACCCTGATTTAGAGGGTAAGGTCAAATTAGCCTTGAAAAAGCTTGGTGTGCTCAAAAGATCGAGTATTTCAAACGGGCTCATCGCCTACAGCTACCTAATATAGGCCCTGTTCTTATCAGCGGGCAGGAGCACCCTAGTTACCAGCTTATCCCTCTGGACCGCATCCAACAAGAGCTACTCGAATTGGCTGCCAGCATATTTCAGATCGGCGATGTAAAGATAATAGCCTCGCTCTGCATTTTCAATTGCATGTACAACGGGGAATGCTCCGAGGAATCGTTCAGACTAATCCCTGCCGCTTCTTTCCGCCATCGCTCTACGTGACAATATTTCCGTCTTCACCACTTAGATAACTGGCAGTTGTCGACTATGCGTTTTTCCAGAGACATAAATCATAATGCCACATTTTTGCTTCAGAATCGAGCTTGAGCGAGCGAGAGTGCTTTAGTGACGAGGAGTCGGCCGCGGCGAGCGACGACGACTGCATATTGCGTGAGTATTCGCAACACTATACTATACCAAACTCAGTGGCGGATTTGCCCTAAGGCACAGTAGACCCGGGCCTAGGGCGGCAAGATATTTAGGGGCGGCAAATTGTGACAAAAAATTCACTGATGGTAACAAGAAATAACTCAAAATGTAGTCAATATTATGGGTGCCTTGAAAGGGGCGGCTACAGGGCCTGGGGCCTAGAGCGGCAAAGACAGCAAATCCGCCACTGACCAAACTATAGGAAATAAACTGTCTTTCCACTGAGGCAGAGGTGAGAGGAAGCTCCTCTCTTCTCTGCCTTACTATAAAGGCAGCCAAAACCTTGCTTACATTGTTGTGTACAGTGCAAGTAACAACTATCACCGTTACAATTAGACATGCACCGGATATTCGGTTACTGTCCGGAATGCAGTATATCCGGCCCTTATTATAATATCCGGCCGGATACCGACTAGTGTCCTAATTTCCAGCTGGATACCGGATAGTCACTTTGCTGGATTTCAGAGTAAACAAATTGGATTTAAGAATTAGTCACGGTCATAATCATACTCGTTTATTATTTTACTGTATTTGCAAAGTTGTGGTTGACACAACAAATACGCTTAACACTTTTTTTTGTTTTTTACAACGAAAAGTAGAATGATCCACCTACTGTCAGATGATAATTTTTCACTATCTTGAAAATAAAGTAAGTAGGTGCTGCCCCATACAGTCCACGCACGCTCTTGTGGCCGTGGACTAGACACACACACGACCGGCATTGTTTGCATTACGAGCGGTGCGAGCATCGTCGCCCGCCGCCGCCGCTGTCGTCCAAACGTCAAACTGAATTCAAATCACGTGATGCTTTTGTTTTAGTTGAATTACACGGCGCCGCTGGAGCGAGGACGGAGCCGGTGCTGTTTGTGTCGGCCCGCGCGCGGGAACAGCTCGCGCAGGCTTGCTGCGTGAGGCTCGAGCGCCTCCGCGACTCCCCGCGCGCGAGCCAGCCGCGTCCCGCGACACCACACCGCGCGCCGAGCCCCGCCCGCAGCGTGCAGGACGCGCCTCACACACCCGCCGCCGGCGCCGACCCACAACCCTACACCTGCGACACTTGCCACACACACTTCACACACAAGTCCACATTAATCACACATATACGGAACCATTTCACACGAACAGACGAGAGTGAAAATCTCTTGGTTAAACATGGTGGAAAGAAACCATTTGTATGTAAAGTTTGTAACAAGCGGTTTACACTAAACTGGAATTTCAAAAGACATTTGGCACTTCACAGTGGAGTGAAACCATATGTATGTAAGGTTTGTAGCAAGCGGTTTGCAGAGAAAGGGGGCTTAAATTACCATGAGAAAACTCACAGTGGAGTGAAACCATACGTATGTAAGGTTTGTAACAAGGGGTTTGGAAGAAAGGACCACTTACAAATACATGAAAGAATCCACAGTGAAGTGAAACCATACTCGTGTAAGGTTTGTAACAAACAGTTTGCACAGAGAGGGAGTTTAATAGCTCATGAGAGAATACACAGTGGAGTGAAACCATATGTATGTAAGGTGTGTAACAAGCAGTTTGCACAGATAGGGGGTTTAATAGCTCATGAGAGAATACACAGTGGAGTGAAACCATATGTATGTAAGGTGTGTAACAAGCATTTTGCACAGATAGGGGGTTTAATAGCTCATGAGAGAATACACAGTGGAGTGAAACCATATGTATGTAAGGTGTGTAACAAGCGGTTTGCACAAAGAGGGAGTTTAAATTACCATGAGAAAACTCACAGTGGAGTCAAACCATACAAATGTAGAGAATGTAACATGCTATTTGCGGCAAAAAGTATTTTAAATCGTCATGAGTGAACATTACACCTTGGAGTGAATCCATACATATGTAAGGTTTGTAACAAGCGGTTTTCACAAATGGGACATTTAAAAAGACATGAGAATATTCACAGTGGAGTCAAATCATACAATTGTAGAGAATGTAGCATGCTATTTACAAGAAAAGGTAATTTAGATCGTCATGAGACAACACACAGTGGAGTGAAGCCGTACAGTTGTGAAGAATGTAACAACAAGTTTACATCACAGTGTGAGTTAGAGAGACACAAAAGAATCCACACCACCGGTGAGGAGTCGTACGAGTGCGAGATATGTGAATCTATCTTTTTTGATGAAGCCAGTTTAATAACACATGTTAATACTCATGCGACCAAAATAGTCGAGTTTTGATAAGTTGGATCTTAAATTCGTTAGGCAACTCCGCTTAATGGGGTCAGCAGCTATCTTAACTTTCATTGTGTACAATTTTCTTTTATAATGGTCATCAGCGCCGGATCAAGCCATCGATGTCGTAACCATATCTCGCCTTATGCCCGAAGCGCCCGAAGCATGCTCGGAATCCGGCACTGATAGTAATATGTAAAGTATCATTCTATGGAACTTGCTAGCTATGTAAACAAATCGCCATTCTTAAATCATCATTCAGTGACAGTTTCAATATGGCGGTTTGTGTACATAGTTAGCAAGTTATGTAGAATGACACTTTATATTTTTATAATATAATGTATAGAGTCTGGCTAGCCAAAAATTGTTGACATATGTTTCGTTGTTGTATCACCAATTGTCTATGATTTAAAAAAAAGCTAAAAGTCAGTTGTCAATTTATGTCATTCATTCAAATTTGTTGCGGTTTATAAGGGGTTTATTTCAAATAATATTAATAATTTCTATACTGAGTGAGGTTCACAAATTATTATTTAAGCTCGTAAATAATTACGACAATGTGCGAAGTCGACGTGAAGCGTTGTTTAACGAAAAACTGCAATGTTTACAACTCCTAACCAAATGTAAACAAATGTTGAGGTTGGTGCTCTATAAATATTTTGATACATTAAGTACTAGTTCTAACATTTGCCTATTACTTTGATTAAGTACGTGAATTTATTAATGCCTGAATCTCATAAACAGGAAAAGTGTATAGAAACGGATAAACTGTAAGTTCTGAAAAATATCTATAAAATCTAAATATTGGAACCATATGTGTTTGTCGTTGACTGTACTTTAAATAGTGGTAGGAATTATGTGAGCTGACTTTGAGTGCACGTAAACGCTCATTTAACTTATTTCCTTAGGTACCTTACTGTGCACAGAAAATCAAAAATATTGTCCAGTATCAAAACTATAATTCCTACTACTCAAAGTGTGACCAGCCCAAGATTTTTTGAATTTCATGCCAAACATTTGTGTAAAATTTCAGTAGCCAGACTCTAGTCACAATGTGTACGCTGTTGACGCTCGCCCGCTGTGTGCTAGTGTGCATGTGCATACTTCATTATCACGCGCTGTAAGATAGGGAATATTACGCAAAACTCTGCGTAGGGGGCGCCACTACCACTATCCATCACAATCTGGGGGTCTACCGCGAAACACGAAAATCTAAATTTCGTTATCTAATCTCTGTTACATCTCTGTCAGCATGACGTGATGGTGGGTGTGACATGTCTGTGTGTGTTGTGTGTGACGAGCGATAAGAGGCAGATAACTAAATTTTGATTTTCGCGTTTCCCGGTAGGCCTTTTCTTGTTAAGAAACCGCCTTGATGCATCAATGTCATATTGTACCTATTGTATTAATGCACAGTATGTAAAAGTTACTCTATGGTTTACTAGCTAGCTTAGTACTGCACTCTGGCGGCAGAACATTGCAGTAATACCCCCTATTGATTTGATTTGGCTCTCATACCACTTTATTTTATATTAAGGTTTTGCAATGAATAAATTACCTTTGTAGGCAAATCAGATGTTGACTTTTATTATGCACTACATACTACGCTATAGTAATTTTCGTTAACCCACTCACCCTCTCCGAGGCCAGTCAAATTAGATCCAGTAAAAGTTTTGAGGAGTTAATTCCCAGTAAGCTGGAAATCATGTTAAAACCTTCATTTGGTCCTAAATGCGTATAATGTGAGTTTGCTCCATCCCAGTAGGTGTGGATAAATTTTGGGAGCCTTGGATTAACAAAACCGACTCGATGTAGAAGGAACTGCCATTTCCAGCAAGGTGGTTGAGAATCAGACACGGCCACCGGTTGACTGGCCTATCCGTGCAACAGCGCCAGTAGGCGGACGCCCTCTTGTCTCGCTAGCATCACACATATGCAGTATGGTTATTATTATTACGCTAGTTTCTAGGGATGCCACGAATATTCGGTATTCGGCCACTTTGCCGAATATTCGTTATTCGGCCGAATATTGCCCACTATTCGGACGAATACCGAATACCTGTTGACCCTACCTAGAAAGAAAATTACACAAAAAAATTACCAAAAACTAGGCATATAATGTATTCTTGGAAAGTTAGTTAAATACAATGGTACGGTTTTGAGCATTTGTTGATTACAGAATATTTTATTTCTATCATGGGTCTGATTTGATTGACTCTAACTACATTAATTGATTCTGTTCAACATAAAAATATATGTTAGCAAACGTTGCGATTTGTTGGCGAACAGTTTTCATAATAATTGTGACTCAAAATATTCGCATTTCATGCCGAATATTCGGTATTCGGCCAAATTCACTATTCGGGGCATCTCTACTAGTTTCTTAGTTCGCGCATTTCGAGGCGTGGGTACATGCTACATTCTGGCTACATGCGCGAACAACATGCTCTAGTTATATGTAATACCAGTTAATTTGTAGGTGTATACCCAGCTGCAAAAGTACATACCCTACCCACTTTATAAGTTAATTCCATTCATAACGTTGGTGTGCACCACAGACATCCTCTGGACCAAGCTTAGAACAATGCCAAAAATACAGGGGTGCGGGGACGAGGTGAGCGTGGCGTGTTCCGTGCCGTGATTGGTCCGTTCAAAGACACTTGGGCGTCACACAGACACTTGATCGAAAATGGAGTAAAACTACCGTATATTTGTGGCAGAGGGGGTAGCGCGACTATGCTCAGTCTGGTGCTAAATCTATTGTCTGTATAAGGATTTTTGACGGAATATTTAAAAGTCATCCTTTTGCACACTATTTTTTCTGCTCCATACAGCCGGGGTTTGAACCAGGGATGTTGCGGATGCAGATTTTTTGACATCCGCGGATGCGGATATTTAAAGCCTCACATCCGCGGATGTCAAGATTTGGTACTTAAAAAACGTCAAATATTACATCTTTAGCATTTTTTATTTAAAAAAAACCAAACGTTTAGTATTTGAGCAAGAATATAGGTGCGTTTTATTTAATGAACAGTAACTTGCCCGACGTTTTGGGATATAGACGATTTCGTTATAGGTAATGACGAAATTACCTAGCACTTACGCCGCCGGCGCCGCCGCTAATACGTTTCTGTTACAGACTTGGTCGACATCCGCATCATGCGGATGTTCCGCATCGATTTTATGCGGATGCGGATGTTGAAAATAATGCGGATGTTCCGCGGATGCGTGTGCGAATATTCGCAACATCCCTGGTTTGAACCCACGATTTTTATATTATAGGTTAATTGTTATCTTAAAATAAAACAATAATCAGTTTTCCACGTTTTATTTCGATAAGGCACATTATACAGTAATTTGAATACATACATAAACAAGGCGTCGAGTGCGCAAGCTCACACGAATAGGCAAAGCGGACCAACGCATGAAAAATGAACTAACCTTCATTGAGAGCTAAAACAGTGTTACATCTAACTGGTAAGAGGAACTATAATACTATACACCTCACTTGAAGCTTAGTATATAGTAGTAACACTTACATAGTTCACACAGAGTGATATAATATTCGACATATGCTCATATTTCATTCAATATTCATTGATATTTAAAGTATTCCATAGCAGTTAAAACAAAAATGACAGTCACAACAAGGAATGTTTTTAAAAACATGTATATTCTGTTCTGGGATGAGTCTCAATACTGTTAGGTAAATGTATGTGCAACATAGATAAGTAGATATTTGAAGTTTATGTAATTTATCGCTTTCAAGCTTTTTAGATAAAAAAAATTAATCAATTGCACAGGAAATAATGTGTACGTGTATCTACTTGGAGTATGTGTATGAGGATACACATTATTTCCTTAAAACTTCAAGTTAAACAAAGAACAAGTTACTTGAATTTTTCCTTTTTAATCATCCTAACAATTGATAATTACAATTTATTAAAATACCAATTGTCAAACACAAACAATGTTTGCAACTAGTAACTAGGTAACCCAAATAAATTTTCATCCGCAAATATATCCAATGAAAAAGTAAAATCCTATTAGTTGTGAGATATTTGGACCTTCTACAAACAGAACAGCTACACTCTTAACTGTCCATCGGTGGGCCTTATGCCTTTTGTAATAAGGTTTACGAATTGTCAGTTAACAGCGTGGGCGATGGTACCAACATACAAAAGAGACCTTAAATTATTAGAGCCGAGACATTTTGACATTTACGTAACTGATTTTTCATCTCGAATAACTGTTTCAGATATAAGCTTCATAAAAGTTAGTTTATCTTTGAGACAGGGCTTTTAAATGTCAATCGCAATGGTTCCTACATTCGTTAACGACACGTTATTTTACTGTGTTCTAGACTTTTTCTCAAGTCTACACAAATATAGCTGAAACAGTTACGGAAAAAACGTAGGTACAGTCCCACCTTTAGGATTAAAATATTTTTTTTTCATAGAGTAAATCATTTTTGACATTAAAGACAAAATTATGTCTGGTGGTGTGTAGAAGGCCCATAATAAGCAGATTTCATCATATGATATTAAGTATTTAAAACGAGCGCACTGACTTATAACAAATAAAAAACCGTTTTAAAACTCGGATTAACTAAATACATAATATTTAAACATTATGTCCCACAACCTTGTCGCCCTTATGGGAAATCAGTCAAGCAATTTACTCTAACAACGGTACAGATAAACCATTTTCAAGCTGAGATCCTCTTTATTGAACCTACGATCTACATATTTTATTAATTTTATTATTTACTCCTTAAATTTACACTGACAGACAAGCTCAATCGATTTTTGTGTATTATGGCTCCATCAGGGCTTAATGATTCCGCCAGTATCAAGGTTGGATAACGCACGGCCAGTGTGATAAAGATTGTCGGTGATGTATAGACGGTATCCGGTAGAGTACAGACAAGCTATACATATTAATTATACAGGAGGGAGAGACATCTACATCTAAAGACGCAACGCACACAAAAACCTTTCTAAGTATTATTGTTGTGTGTTGCACCTATTACTTATGATGTGACCGTAGCTCGGAAAGGGATGCGCAGTTGAAAATGGTTTATTTCTATTAAGGTTGATCACGACAAGGTTGTTGACAGTGCTCGGCCAGAGTTCCCAAAGCATACATATACATATATGTAATATATGTCCTCTGTTCGTATATATCATTGGTGTTATTGTCCTATTATACGAATATATACAGCGTATGCCTTGGAAAACATATTAACGTGCCGTATCATTTGTGCATTTTTTAAGATTTTAGTAGCGAATATATCTAGACGAAAGATAATAATTAATGAAAACTGAATGGTGTTTTGAGCACGCTGACCGTCTAGATACATGCCACATTCATGATCTAATAGTCCCTTATAACTTTTAGTACCCCCCTGAGGTCTATATAAATAATTTAAAAGCCTTACAATACTGTAAGTAAAAAAAAGTGCCTCGAATTTACAGGTGATATAAATGGTGACGCTTTTCTTCACCTTTTATATTTATAGACCTTAGGAGGAAAGAGGAATCAACAAAGCAGTGGATTTAGCCCTGACAATAGTTCCGCCGTCCCCTTTAGGGGTATTATTGTCGTATTTTCATCACTTATCCATGTGGAATAGACATGTCTCGCTATCACACACATTTGTCGAAACTTTAAGAACAGATGTCTTAGAGACGTCGAGATTCGTAATGAAAAAACGTTAATTTTATAGATCAGCTTCCAATACAACACACATTTTTGTTTTGGAAACAAAAATGTATCTTCGTTATATTATTATATAAATATATACGCACACTGGACTTGAAACATAAAAAGTTTACAACAATGTGTACCGTTATATTTTGCTTAATATTTTACGCGCTTTAAAGAGCGATAGGGATGCATCTATCAGTTAGAACGAGACTTATTATTGTGTAAAGAACGAGAACCTATCGCATTGAATTCTTATCGTACTTTACACACAGTGGACGGAGGAACTACTGTTCTAACGTCAGCTGACCGAAACTAAAGCCTTATTAAACTAGAACAGTCATACTCAACTCAACGAAGGCTTTAAGTCGTCAGCTAGGTGATCCAGGTATCATATACATAACCTTGGGAACCGACACCTATAATACTAATATAAGTAGCAAATTTATTTTGCGGCCCGGGGCTACAAGACTAGACCGTCTTTGTGGCCCTAATAAAAAGGGTTAATTATAAGTCCAGAAATAAATACAAAGTGCAAAAATTCACTGTCACGGGCGAGGCATGAACTCGTGACTCTGAATCACTTGCCCATTGCGCTGTCAACCGAGCTACAGAGACTTCGAGCCTCGCCCGAGAAAGTAATTTTTTCATCATTTATTTCTAAACTTTGTGATAGGGACCGTGCGCGTTGGAGGGTCTGCCATCTTGTGGCCTGAATCGGAAACATGTGCACATGTACATTGCCAAAGCAAATGCTCTACCGTTCTAGTCTGTACGTTTCCTTGTGCATAGTAGGTTCTGCCATATTGTGGGCTACATCGGAAGCATAAACGACACATTTACGCCTCGCGGCAAAAATTTGATGGCTCCTATGCTGCCCCCTATAGTTCATGCACGGGCCCTATATCGTATACAGACGTTTCTGTTAAAACAGAAGTTTGAGGATGGCTGCCCTAGAATAAGGTTTACAACTAGTCAGTTGACTCGATGGTATAGTCAGCAGCAGAACTTGCTAAGCGGGCCAGGTGTTCAAGGTGATCTTGGCGCGACTTTATAGTTAAGAGAATAAGAGCGTGTCAAGGTGTTTAAACACTTCACCCGCTTAGCAGCTTTTGCTGCTGACTGTACTCTGGACTGGACGGTCTAGTAGTCGTCGATGTCGTAGATGTTGTCGATCTCCTCGTCGTCCAGCTGCATGGATTGGAAGTCCACCTTGTAGCGGAGGAGGCCTGTGGGAGACATAGATGTTAGTTGACGCTGATCACAAACACATATATAAAAGAACAGAATAAAAAATAATACATTTGAAAATCAAAACAAGAAAAAAGAAGACACAACACACACAATATATTTACACTCAGTGGAAGGAGTCACATATTTTAAAGAATGATGACGTAAATAGAATAGAAGATTCTTGATTTCCACGTCAGAAGTAATTTAGAATATGATAACTAAACGCGAAAAACTGTTACCATCATAAAAAAAACAAACACGATATAGTTAAACCAAGAAAAGTCTGCAGAGATTTTGACACACGCAGTGGTGTTATTTTCAACGTCAAACTTCTATGAAATTATGACGTATAAATAACACTTGCACTGCGTGTGCTGTCAAAATCTCTGCAGACTTGGTCTAATTCTACCTTATTTATTCTTTTTTATTTCGATCGGCCTTGAAGACACACCACCTTGAATGCAAACCATTCTGCATAAAATGCTATGGTTGGGTAGCACCTCTCTTCAAGGCCAAATTTTACCTCTACGTCAAGACAAAAAAGCAGTACAGATAAAACTTACAATGTTGGCCACACTCAATATTACCTTTTCTCCCAGTTAGTATGCATGTAAAAATAGTAAAACACATGGAAATGATGAAAGTTAAGGCGATATAGAATTGATTTTAATTTGAAGTGAACACTACTTTAAAAACATATTATTTGTTTTGGTGTTATAATTTTCAGTTTTTTTTATATGTATGTACTAAAATTAACCAAATGTATGTGTGATTTTGATATTGTTTTGCACACAACAATTTTACTTACGCAATAGAAATTTGAACCAGGAATTGTGATGTCATCCATTTAATGTTCCGGCTTGGATTTTAATATATTTCTCGTATGCTTGTACTTTTGACTAATTAAACAGTCGTTGTTTATGTTATTGATAGTTGAAACAGTTCTTTTTTTCATTTGTCTTTGGATACACAATTCAAATAAAATATGAAGTACTTAAAATGCAGGAAACTATTAGTTTTAATAGATAGTTAAACGAATCGTGGTTGCCGTTGCAAACGTTTTTATTACCAGAAAAGCATACAATTTTGTCAAACCATTTTACAATATCTTCTTAGACCTCACGAGTACATTCTAAAAATTATCATTATTCTTTAAAATTATAACTCAGTTGGTCTAAAATTAAAACCGTTTAAAACCTAAATCTATGACTAGAACATATCAAACTTTGGGTAAAATTATAGTTATATTTAGGAGCTATATATTGGGGTAACTCTGGATAAACTATAGTAATACAAAATATATTTTATAAGCCATCTCAATCTTCACTGGTCATGCAGTGTATGCCTTTCAGGCGTCTATATTCGTAGGTTAATATGAATGCCTGCCCTGATGAAACGAAACGAATGTGTTGTAACAACTAACAACTATTATTATCAAAATGAAAGAATGATAACTTCATCTTGAAGCATTTTTGTTCGTAGCATGGAGTCACACAATAAAAAAGTCAAAACTATGTCGAGATGTCAAACCGACTAAGTCTGCTGAAAATTTTAAGTTCTATGACAAGGTATACTATAGTAATATACCCTAATTTGTTGAAGCGATGCTAAAAACCGGGCAGGCAGTTGGTGTTTCGTTTATTATATATTATGCGTCTATGTTACTATTGCTATTTAATGCTGAAGGCATTGCATGGTTTCAAACAAAGGTCATATATAAGTTTACAATATATAAATACATTAGTGTCACGCCAGCGGAGTGTCAACATTACATACTATTTTGTCAACGGGCCTTTAAGATGCTTTCGCAAGATCAGAGTTAAATAAATGGTTTGGTCTAATACTGTGATGAACTATTAACACAATTATAGGCAGATAAATCCATACAAAATTACATTGAAACTGCCCCAGACAATATTTGTATTCATTAAGATTATTATCTTGTTTTTTTTTTTAAACACAAACTCAAAGGAGTGGTCTTATAAATTAAAATGTGTATCCATGTACATACAAATTTTAATGCGGTTTTCAATTTTTATCTCACAGATGGCGCTGTTGATATCATGTGTGACACTTATTCCGCTGGGTGACGTCTAAGGTCTAGTACAGGCAAAAGGGGACGGCGAAACAATATAATACCGAGATTGTATCAAGCCTGGGGTGGGCTGGAAAGCGAGGGAATATTTCCCGATCGTAACCCGCAATAAGCAACGAAGTGGTGTATTCCCATTTGTCCCCGGGTTGTTGCCGGGTACAGATGGGAATACACCAACGAAGTTCAACACATAGTTTGACGTAACACGATTTTGAATAAAAAAAATACCGATTTTGTTGTGGGAATAACTAGAAACTCACGCTAAAAAATAAGTACCTTAAAATATTATAGGTTACGTGGCCAAAAATCGTTTCAAATCGTCTGCAAATGTAGGCTATGATCAGGAGTGACCACCACTATGGAAATATGTTTCGAAGTAAACATATAAAATTATCTTTTTTAATATTAAAGACATTTCAGTCCAAGGGAACATTTCTCAAAGCACCATACTGTACCATAAACATTTGTAACAAAATATTGAGGGCAGGAATCACTTGTTTTCTGAATAGTTGTTATATTTCATACTACAATATTTTTGAATATTGGCAAATTATTTTGAAGTAGAACATATCATCCTAGTGGTGGTCATAACTAAAGGTTTCAAATACTGCAAGCATATTTCGTTAATGATTCTATAAATGTGTTATTTCGAGTCCCACACACACTTGGAGGGATTTACACTTACCATATTTAATATAGAATAAGAAATATCGTAAATATATTTTTTATTAAAACATTAAACCAATTTTACTCAAAACGGGTACTGTACGAGCAATTAAGGTTCAAATTTGAAGCAATAAGAGTGACAAAAAATTTGTAAAGTTTACAGTTAGTGTAAATCGCGCCAAAATACACAGCCGACAAAACATAGAACCCTTTAGTACTCTGTCTCAGTAAAATCGATACATTACAGTGCGTTTAACGCTTAACGCTCTGAGTCTTGTATAAAACGACAAGGTACTAAGTGCAACGTTTTGGGCCGTCTAATAGTCGTCGAGGTCGACATCGTCCAGCGGTTCGTCCAACTGAAGAGATTGGAAATCAACTTTGTATCGAAGTATGCCTGTTTTCACCATTTTTAAGGTAAAATAATTGTTTTTTTTTAGGTACATTTTAGTATTTTATAAATCATATTTAGTGTTTTAGATTTTTCAAGACATTTTCAAGTATAAAAAAGTTTATTGTATATTTTTTTATTGATGGATGTTTAGAACGAAATTTAAGTATTTCAAAATTGGGAATGTGTTTATTTTTACCAGATATTGATTGATATGTCAAAGATTTTTTGGAGTTTTTTTTTTGTTTATCAGAAGTCCAGCGTTGTTATCCAAGCAGCAGGAAAAAGAGAGAAAACATATAGATTAGTATTTGCAGCAGTTCAGGTTAGACATAAGCATATAAATATAGCACAACAATTTACAGAACTTTGCATAAATATGTACAAACGTTGCTACAAGGAGTGGTAGCTTAGTAAGGACCTATATCCATTTTTTTGTAATAGTTTCCTGTGATATCGTTGTTTATAGTCTGTATCTTTAGGTATAAAAAAAAGTAAACAAACAATTTGTACATTTTCAGGTAGTTATAACATTTATTGGTTAACCAACCAAATACAAAACTGCCTGGATCGGTCACTGAACGACTTTAACCTACACTATACAACCCTATATAAACTGGCTTAAGGAGCCACTTGAGGGTAGATTGTGTTTACTTTTATTTAAATACCTAAAGATACAGAGTATATCTTAAGTAGCCTTTTAACCGCCAGCAATTTTTGATCGAGCGTGCTCGTGTCGCCACCGACAGTAATTGTACCACGCAGAGTAAGGTTGGCATAGTTACGGGAGTTATAAATGTGCTGTGAAAACCAAATCAGATCTTTGTCTTATTTATCAGACTGTGGCGAAATGAGCTGGATATGTAATGTCTTATATATCAGACTCTGGCGGTTAAAGGGTTAATAATCTCTCGCGAGAGACTGTGTGTACTGACCGCCGATGCCTCCGAAGCCGCGCACGAACTGGCTGCCCTCCTGGCTCTTGTCGGTGATGATCTCGAGCGTGGCGCCGAACGACTTGTAGTTGTTGGCGAGCCACTCCAGCAGCGGCTGGCACTCCACCAGCTCGAGCTCCACCCCGCTCTGTTATAACAATATTTATTTTTAAACTTTACATGAACAAGAGTACTGTTAGAGTTAGACAAGAAAAGCCTGCAGCGATTTTGATAGCCTACGCAGTGCAAGCGTTATTTAAAACTTCAAACCTATGAAATGATGACGTATAAATAACACTGCGTGGGCTATCAAAATCGTTGCAGACTTTTCTTGGTTTAACTCTATAGTTCGTTTTTTTTAGCATTAGAAAGAACTTGCAAGAAGGTAAGCGATCTTGACATGTCTTTTAATTCATAAACGCTTTTTAAAAATCAAAAACTATTACTTATGAAAGCAGAAGAATATAAATGATCGTATTAGATTCATAATTGTTACATATTTGCCGCGACTTATTTTTAAAACATGTTTTTCAATTAAAAGACACATCAAGATTGTTTACCTTATTTCTAATGCTAAATAAAACGAACTATAGTTGGGTTTCTAAACGTGCCCTAGCTGACATCGCGACGCGATTGCGGTCATCGGAGCGAGCCGTCAAGAGAACTTTCCCCGCTATAGTTCGTTTTTTTTATTAGCATTGGAAAAGGGGTAAACAATCTTGAAGTGTATTTATATTTAAAAACACTTTTGAAAAATAAGTTACGGCAAATATGTAACAATTGTGAATCATATACTATTATTTACATTATTTTGCTTCCATAAGTAATAGTTACTGATTAAAAAAAAATCGTTTTTCAATTAAAGGACGCGTCAAGATCGCGTAGTCCATTTTTAATGCTAAAATAAACGAACTATAAAATGAAGTGGTAACGACTGAATACAAAATGAATAGGAACTGTCAGGACGGTTTCCCATCTGCTAATGACGCTTGCACACGGCGCGTGTGACGTGCACACAAAAGCTGTCACTCAGACGCCATGTCACCAAAGTGTCAAAACTGAAATTGAACTTTATGCATATGGACATAGGTCTATGTTTCCCTGTGGTCTGTGAACGATGAATCCGTCTTTGGCGTTGGACCTGCGGTGCGGATATATCCGTCATTGGCGTCAAAAAGGTTAATCCGCTTGCATATCATTTGACTTTGCAATCTTTGAAGAGCTCCTCATTCTGGGTGGAATAATAAATACGAAATTCCAATGCGAGGCAGAAAAATGTGGTATCGTCTTAGGTCGTCCCATTCGTTTTTCGTCAAGTTCTTAAATTAGTCCTATTCTGCTTTCGTCACTCACGCTACATTCATCACAATCGTCGGTGGCTTTCAATGTAGAATGAGTGACGAAAGCAGAATAGGACTAATTTAAGAACTTGACGAAAAACGAATGGGACGACCCAAGACGATACCGGTCATTGGCGTCCAAAAGGTTAAGTAACTGTCCGTTTTATATTTGTACGTATAGAAAGAGTGGCGTACCTCTTTGTCGGTGAAGTGTGACTTGTCCTTCTCCTGCTCAGGCGTCAGATGCAAGATGGTCTCCTGGTTGGTTGCGTGCGACTTGAGGACGTATCTGGAATTACAAAAAATATTATTGAACAGTGCATATTTTATTAATCAAGCCGCCTTACGTAACACTTGGCCTAATTTTTGTGCTCTCTTTCATTTCTCATCACATGTACTCGTAATTGTGGGCCGATGCGAAACCTAGGTCGACAAACATGTGATATGAGGCTTTGTTATTTACTTGCCGAGGTGTTTATACTATGAAAAATGTGGCATTCCATCAGAGAATGGTCCTTATGGTTCATGTGCAATAAGGACCATTCTATCTTCTGCTGAAATTTCAGATAAAAAGGTCCTTATTGCACTTGAAGCTAGAAGACCCTTCTGTAGTGGAAAGCCACAAATGTATTAGTTAAAATCTCACCTCTGGATGTCGAGGTTCTCCCAGCAGATAAGCGTCTCGACGGCGCCGAGCTCGAGCGCGCGCAGCGTGTCGTCCACACCGAAACAATACTTGCCCGTGTCCTGCAATAACCGTGTTCGTATAAAAATAAAAATATCTGGGAGACCGAGCTTTGCTCAGAAAACATATAAAAACTCAAAAATGCACGTTTGCCCAAAGATAAGACCTAGCTAGATCGATTTTTCGCACCCGAAAACCACTAGCAAATTTCATCGAAATCGTTAGAGCCGTTTTCGACATCGCAGAAATATATAAATAAGTAGCAGAATGGCTCATTTAAAGGTATAAGATAGATAAACAAATATTTAACTTTTTTATAATGATAAGTATTTGAACTGGTAATGACCCTCATATGCCATCCAGGTATGTAGTTTAAATTTTAAAGGGTCACCAATACGACTTAAAAGAGAAGAAATTAAATAAAATTAAACTAAAAAAGTCCATACTAAATTGTTGTCATGTGTCATCATTTCACGTCAAAAATGTGACACGCACGCAGGAATTGGCGCCCTCATTATTTTTTTTCAAATTTCTTGTCACAATGTGGCGGAATATACGTAGCCTTTCTAAAATGAAGTGCATTGTAACCGATAACCACAAGACTAGACGTTCCACATACGTCAATATATTTCCTCTTACATCATCAGCGGCGATGACGCCGCAGCGACCTTGACTGTGGCACAAACTCTTATCATGTCATCAATCAATCTGCAACGAGGAAGTTCGCCGCCGAAAATAAACTATAACACCGCTAAATATGGTGGGTCGTTCAAACATTTCTATAAAAGGCAGAATGTCCAACCGTTTTAAATATTAACGTCTATTATGTTATGCGTAATTGTTTATACAATACTATCCTTTGCCCACGGCTTTGTCCGCAATAATTCCCATATGTTTTAAATGTGTACTCATTTACTGATTTTATTATTGTTGACATTTTCGCATTAACACCATTTATTACTTTCATATTATGACATCCTGAATCGAAAAAATTGCCTTAGTTTCTTGAAATTTCCGACAACTTTCTCCAGCTTTTTTGAAATTTTCCGCAACTTGCATGTACAGTCAAGGCAAGCGGCCAAGGTGTTCACAATATCTGAACACGCACTCTAACGCCTTGACAATAGAGGCGTGTTCAGATATTTGTGAGCGCCTTGGCTGCTCCGATATATCTGATGGCGACTGTACGTATCAATGTAGTTTTTAAAGGACGTATTCTATTTTTAGCAAGTTCCAAATAATTCAGTTTAAATTTCAATGAATCTGAACCAGCGGGGTGACCAACCTGCGAGATCTCGTCGAAGTACCGTCCGATGAGCTTCTTCTCCTGGATGAACTTGACGTTCTGCAGCGACTCGGCCGCCAGCTCGATGGCCTGGTTGAACCCGTTCTCGCCTCCATACGACACGTCCACCAGCTTAATGATCTTGGCTTGCAGCCGCTGTAAGACGAATTTGCTGTTAGTATACATATTACAAAACACAACAATAATAACCTCTAGCCACCCAGAAACCTAAAAAAAGGTCTCCTGTTCCATTCTAATTTGAACTTAGTGTTGACAAAATAAAATTTCATTTTGATCGGCAAGGTTTGACGTATGGGCGGATAGAGGATAACATAAATACTTTTTTTTTTCTTTACCAAAATATAATTTTTGGAACAAACTTTTATCACTGACTGTAGTTTTCTTTCAATAGTCAACTAATACTTATCAAGACTTCGAACAAACCCAATAAGGTTACTGTGTATTGTATTGGATGTACACAAATATCCAATGGACCTTTTTAGGGTTCTGTACCCAAAGGGTAAAACGGGACCCTATTACTAAGACTCCGCTGTCCGTCCGTCCGTCTGTCACCAGGCTGTATCTCACGAACCGTGATAGCTAGGCAGTTGAAATTTTCACAGATGATGTATTTCTGTTGCCGCTATAACAACAAATACTAAAAAGTACGGAACCCTCGGTGGACGAGTCCGATCCGCACTTGTCCGTTTTTTTTCATAGTAATTATAATTTAAAATTGTAAATGACCATGTTAGCTTGTAATCGAGATGAACGTATCAATACATACGATTTCTTCTCTTGTGGTTTGCGACGGACTGGACGCAAGGCGTACGTGGTGCGGTGAGCGGCAAATCAAGGCCACTCATACATTGCGTGTTTAAATATATGTAAGGCCTTGATTTGTCACTCGCCGCGCCGCTTGCGTCCAGTCCGCGGCCTTCAAGTTACTGGAGCAAATATGCAGCCTTTATCTGCAAAACGTAATTCAAGACCAAAAAAAGTTGAAAATGTTGCCACTTTTTCATAAGCGCGTCTTGTATTTATGTAAAAATAAGTAAATAAAAGTACTTTTTTGAATCGTAGGAGTAAAATTACTAATAAATAAATTATCTTAGCGTGATTATTTATCAAAATGAATTTAATATTTAACAAACAAATTATTACAGTGGCAACATTGTCTTACTTTTTTTGGACTTGAATTACGTTTTGCAGTTTAGAAAATATTAATTAGCATGACTCACAGGATCGAACATGTCGGACTGACTGAGCTCCGTCTTGAAGTCAGCGGAACCGGCCAGGATGAGGCCGGCCACGTTGGGGCGGTCGGCGCTGATGAACAGCTGCGTGGCCACCTCGGCCACCTTCCGCACGTAGTTGTGCCGCTTCTCCATGCGGAGACGCGCGAAACGCAGCGCGGACTGACCACCGCGACCGTGCTTCTTCGGCAGGTCTACCGTGAACTTGTGAAGCACCTAAGAATTAAAATTTTAAAGATTATTTGTGCACATAGCCACAGAATAAATAATAGTACTAGGTACACAAGGTCCACCATCTAACAAAACGCGTCTATTACGACAGATATGCCAATGCAAGGGGGCGCAAGCATGAGCAGGCGTCCGTTCCGTAGCAGTTCGCGGCAACTAATTGGTGTGGGCCGCATGTAATTGTAGCGACGCGACGAAATCGCGGAGTGAGCCACGCCTGACATAGCTTGCAGTTTGTGTAAGGATGGTATACCATCATAAGACTAATTAAAGTTCAGGCCACGCAGGATACTCATGCTGTAGAGTAGAGATGCACTGTGCGATTCTTAAAGTACGATACAATGACTTGTAGGCGTCATGCGGTTTGCGCGGCAAGTACGTGCAGTGCGGTGTGACGTCTCTATCTATGCATTACAAGTTGCACGTCACGCCTACGAATACATATCCAATGTGCAACAAACTTAATAATAGACAGAACGACCCAGCGAGAAAATTGCCGCGCGAAGCATCTCGGTAAGTGTAGACGTGCCTTGGGTGAAGCAAACCCACTCGCAACCGTAATGCCTCGGTCGACGCATGTTTCCATAGACTGAGCTGCTTCACGCGGCAATTTTCTCGCAAGGCGGGGGTGAAGACTGTTCGTTCTGTGTGGAACCTCCTAATTAATACACATTTTAAAGACTTCTGCTACTACACTTGCCTCTCTAGTGTTGCCCTGCAGCGTACCGAACAGCGCGCCGTTACCGTCCATGACGATGAAGCCGAACTTATTGTCATCGGCCAGCAGCGCCGTGAGCGCTTCCGTGTGGAACTTGTTGTCGCACAGGTACAGCGAGGTGTTGATGGGCTTGAACGGCTCAAAGTCTATGTTGACTTTCTTCTCCTTGCCCTCTTCGGTGACGATGGTGCCGCAGTAGATCACTAGGCCGTTTGGAGGCACTGTTGGACAAATTAGTTATTAATAAAGCTATGGGAAATATTAAATATATTAAGAACGGGTCACTCGCGTATTTTAAGTCGAAAAATGATCGAACCATATTGAGGAGTGAAACATGTTTGAGGAAGTTATGGGAAGGAGTATTTAAAAATGTTGATCTACAAAATATAAACAATGAAAACTTGTGTCAAGCAATAATCTTGGTTAACAAGACACTTTCTGATATGTTTATTTTCTATACATGTTCCTATTGAAAACATTTGGAGGAGTCGCCATCGTCAGACGCGGCGAGGAGGACTACATACATATATAAATATTTTTTTTACTATACATATTTTGGAACTGGATATTGTCTTTGTCATACCAGACTATAGCATTGACTGGCATAAAAATTGGTCATTTCTGAGAACTTTTCCGACTTTTAGGAAACTTTCCACAACTTGTACTTGTTGTAACATGGTGGGTGTGTACCTTTAGTGTAAAGCTTGAGCCTGTGCTTTACGGAGGTGATGGCGCCGAGCACGGACAGGCGGTTAACGCGCGACTTGATGTTGGACGCGGTGCCGAACTGGTCGGCCGACATGTTGGGTGTGTACCTTTAGTGTAGAGCTTGAGCCTGTGCTGTACGGAGGTGATGGCGCCGAGCACGGACAGGCGGTTGACGCGCGACTTGATGTTGGACGCGGTGCCAAACTGGTCGGCCGACATGTTGGGTGTGTACCTTTAGTGTAGAGCTTGAGCCTGTGCTGTACGGAGGTGATGGCGCCGAGCACGGACAGGCGGTTGACGCGCGACTTGATGTTGGACGCGGTGCCAGACTCGTCGGCCGACATGTTGGGTGTGTACCTTTAGTGTAGAGCTTGAGCCTGTGCTGTACGGAGGTGATGGCGCCGAGCACGGACAGGCGGTTGACGCGCGACTTGATGTTGGACGCGGTGCCAAACTCGTCGGCCAACATCTTGGACACGCGAGAGATCTGGTCCTTGGGCGGGATGATGAGGGATATCATGGATGTGCCATTGCTGGAATGAGAAAGGTACATTCGTTATTGCAGTAATCAAATCTTGGTAAATTCTGTAAATAGTCAAAACATTATAATATTAGAAGGTGCGTCCAGACTGGCAAATATGATGCTCGGACTTTTTTGAGAATTGCTCTGCATTACACATCATATTGGAACATGTTAACTCTGCATAAAAAAAGCTGCTCCAAAAAAAAGCGAAAAAAGCTTTTCTGCTGGTGAAAAGAGCGTTTGAGGGAAAACCGATGGGACGCCGCCCGGCTGGTCAACCTAGGTATCAATGGGCGGATGCGCTGATCTGCGCGAGCTCCAGGTTGAAAACTGGCAAAGAAACGGGGCTGTGCAATAAATTACAAATTATTCAAAATTAATTACACAATGACAGAAAAATTGTTGTAAATCAACATTATCTAATAAGTTAAGGAATCTACATTGTGTAAATATTCTTTGTAGCTGACAATGTTGTATTAAGCCATACATTGTGTCACTTCAAGGTAGTATACATTGCGCAAATGTTGAAATAGTGCAGGGGTTACCAACATTTTTTCTGCCCTCCTAAGCCGAACAGCGATATCTCAAAAACAATTGATTTTAAAAATGAAATTCTCAGTTATAGAAACTAAAGTATAAATTAGCAATGCATTTTTTTTTGGGATAGCGCCACTCGGCTTAGCAGGGCAGTTTTGTACCTCACCAACTTTAAAAAAAAGGTATTATCACCTTTCTACATCAGTAGAGCAATTTGTGGTCCATCAGAAGGGACACAGAACCACTTAATTCACTTTTGGTAGCATTCTGAAAAACTATGGATAATTGTGCCCTATTTCTTCTATATTTCATATGGTATTAATAAATAAAATATTTAAAAAATATGCATAATTTATTTGATACACTAGCAGCTCTTGTATAGTAAGAGTATCCTATTAATAATAACATTTGTAACAAAGTAGTTGTAGATCCATTATGATGTGGTAATGTAATGGTTCGGGATTATATGTATAGTCAAACAATTTCAATTCTGGTCCACTTTTTACCTTGTCCCAATAACAATTTACATGAAAGTCATGCCAACTCTGTAATTTTCATTATGGCTCAGAATTTAAATTGGTTGACTGCATGTTGAAAAAATAATGGATGGTTGCAATTGTTCTGCTGTAATATCCATGATGCAGACTTTTTACTGTACCAATTTATTTTTAAATAATTCAATAGATATAAATATTTTAATTTTTACTAGTTTTTATGAAGATGCAACATGGTATTGTAAATTAATTAACTTTGTCATCAGAAGAAAACAAAGAAAAATTGCATTAGACCAACAATATATAACAAATACATGCGTGATCTCAAAACCAAACTTCCAATGTTATAAAATTTGATTTTACAAGTAATTGTGTTATTGGTGTTGTGTACCAATGGTTTTACTATTTATTGTGCAACAACATATGTCATTGATTTCTAATATTTTTAAAACCAACTGGAAAATTCAACACAGATTTTTGACCTAGCTTTGACCTGTTTTTGACCTAAAATCTTAATAAGGACCTCATTGAATATTAATACTTGTTGCATTTACAGACAACAGAAAGCATGACTCAACAATACAAGCTCATTGGCTTCTTCAAGACTGAAAATTCCCATTGAAATGAATCATATCAGCAATTACTAGGATGTTTGTTTGGATTTGTCACTCAGGTGACGAGAATCGATCGGCGTGCGTATTGTTGTATGTATAAATGCGCATAGTGGTTCTATTTACGATGCGACGCGTGTTGAGGTTACTTTGCGCATGCAGAGAGACGTGCGCATGTCACTGACAAGTGACGCAGCCTCGCTGGCAGTTCCCACCGTCCATGCAGCCAAAAAACCTTAAGAAAAATTTAAAAATAGTCAATAAGCCTAGAAAACTCACCCCCTGGCCATCTCCAAGCTCTTTATGAGCTTCTTGATCTTCCATATTTCGACATTACGATCGGCGGACGACTCTTCAGACATCTTGATACGCGACTTATAAAACGATTACACCACTAAAACACTCCGAATAACGGACAATAATAAATAAATAAGTCTTTAAATACACCACCAAACTTTAAAATTAATGATTAACGGGGAAAAGGGAGCCCGACTCGCGGTTCAAACTGCTAAAATCCAGATCGAACCGGACGGACGAGACACCTCGCGACTCCGTTCACACACTTTCTAGTTCACATTTACGTCCGCGGTCACTCGAAGTTTTCTTCTAGTGCGGGGATTCTTGGATTTCTTCTTAATTCGATTACCCCTAAGCATGTGGGACGCAAAAATCAGTCATTACAAGATAAAAAAGATGACGTGACCAAACGATCGAACGAACGCCTCGTCGACCGTCGGAGAAATGAAAGAAAAATTGTTAGAATTTGTTGCCATAGACAAAAACATATGATGCTGCCACGAAATGTAATTAATAATTTTATCATTGATGTTCAATAGTGAAATTGAAAAAGGATATGCGATTATGATTAAATAATTGGATACGATTATTTTAAATCTAAAGATTATAACAAAAATACAATTAATATAGTTGGTGATTTAAACCATTTTTAAACTTGTAACACTGGCAATATTTTTTTTTCTGTGGCTCCATGGTGGCTCCTATCGGTGGTCCAAATTTACCATTAAAGTTTTCTTTGTAAAATTATATAAACTTACTTAATTTATATTTGTTTCAAACATAAATCAAAAAATCAAGTCTAAGTTGTTCTATTTATATTTGTAAAACTATATTTTAAATAATCCTTGTAGTTTGTAAACCTAATGTAACAGTCTTATTTGGACCACCTTCTTGAGAAACGACATTTTGACAGTTCCTTTTCCGTTATGCTTTTTTTGGCAATTTTGTCTTTATTGTTTTGTGTTGAACTCTGAAATTCGATTATAATAATTATTGAAAAGGTATATGAAAGTTTTCCATTAATATTAGTTAATACTTGGTGATCTAGGAACGTGAAACTGCATAGCAACTGAAAAAGTAGGCCCTGAAAATGGATCAAACACAAACTGGAGCCACTAAATTTAGAGCTCATCTTCGCACATCAATAAACGCTGATGATATAGCAAATATAACTAGAATTCTTGATCAAGAACTGCTAGACTCACAAAACACTTTAAACGAAATTTCAAACATATTCGCTTCTATCAACGATTATAAAAACAGCAATTTACCAGTTCACAACTTGGATAGAGACGCCGTTTCAAAATTTTTAGACGCGGAGCCTTTAAAACTGGTAACGCCAGACTTTGGGGACATTAAATTTGAGGGTGAAGTTGATGAAATTTTGGCGACTATGAAGAAATATGCTGATCATTTAAAAGAGAAATTACCTGTTGTTGAATCACAAATAAATATGGAGGAAATAGTTCATAATTCGGAAACTATTGATGTTAGCCAGTATGCTGCTAGTTTGGAGCAACTGAATAAGCGCCTGGCGCATATAAGACAGAACCTGAGGCAAGAAGCAACTACAAAGGATTTGAATATGGAAGAAAAGTTGGAAACATTGAATCAAAATGTTAAGCTATTTAAAGAGGTAACTTATCACTACATATTATACAACAAAGCCCTCGCGACTGTCTGTCTGTATGTTGGCAATGAACTCAAATTCTACAGGATAGATTTTCATGCAGTTTTCACCTATAAATAGAGTGATTCTTGTGGAAGGTTTAGGTGTATAATTTGTTAAAGTATTGTGTAATCCATGTGAACTTGGGACGGCTCGCTAGTTATTATTATTTCTCAGCCAGTTATTGGTTTAATTCAGAATTTGGTATTAAGTAAAGGTAATAGGCAGTACTATTAGTCATTCTGTGTAATAGGGTAGATATTTCTTAAGAAAGTCGAATAGATTTACCCAAGTTCCATGTTAACACTTTGACTACCGAGAACCCGCCTGGTAGGCACTCGTAATATTTGCTCAGATGCCGGACAACCTGCCCAGCGGGTTGTTTTGTACGCAGCTGTAAACGACTGGTTTCTGGGGTAGCACGCCGTTTTTTGCCCGGTTGCGAAAGTGTTATACAACACATTTGGTCACTTTGCCAGTCTCAATATTTGATGCTGACAACACAACAAACCATACCATTAAATAGTGGTTAAATATGACCTATGACCTTTCTAATAGGAAACTTATTTGATTCCAGATGACAGAAGGAAACGCATTGTTAAGCAAACGCAGTGCAGAAAGTGGCGAAAACATTGAAAATGGACACAACTCAACAAGGCAATATGAGGAAATAGTCAATAAGTTACTGTCTGGTATCAATGATGTTACATATTTAAGACAAAATAAGGGTTAAATGGGGAATTAGTTTAAAAGGTTTTCAGGAACTTTGTATCATATATAGGTCTACTAGTTAACATATTCAATGCCAGCATCCTGCAAGGGGGGTGATCTGTTCTGAGCTTTATATACGGGAATTTGAATGTTACCAGCTACTATCTGGCAGCGTGTAGCATTCACTGGCACTGCCAGGCGTGGCTCACTCCACGATTTCGTTGCGTTGCTACAAGTACATGTGGCCCACACCAATTTTGGTGTCTAGCAGTAGAAGTTTGCCGCGCATCGCTACGGAATGGGCGCGTGCTCGCGCTTGCGCCACCTTGCGGTCATATCTGTCGTAATAGACGCGTTTTGTTAGAGAGTGACCCTTCTGCACCTAGTGCTATTATTTATTCTGTGGCATTGCACTGAATGTGTTAAGTAATTTTTGGCAGTGTTATGACTTATTAGTCATATTTAATATTTATTTTATCTTTCTCAACAATTTGATGTATAATAAAACATGTTATGAAAATTTAATGTATTTATTTTACAATGAAATAACATTCAGCTCTCCTTCCAGTATAACTCAACTCAACATAGTTTTGCGTTGAAAGTGTTATAAAGTAAACCATTTACCCTTACTAAAAGTAGGTGTTTGTATTTTCATTAAAGATTCTGACATATTTACATTTAAAATTAATAAACCTATAGTTCGTTTTTTTAGACACACTAAAAAACAAGAAGGTAAGCGATCTTGACGCCTTTTAATTAAAAAACGCTTGTTAAAAATCAAAAACTATTACTTATGAAAGCAGAAGAATATAAATGATCGTATTAGATTTATAATTGTTACATAATTTTTAAAATGTGTTTTTCAATTAAAAGACATCCAGATTGTTTACCTTATTTCTAATGCTAAAAAAAACGAACTATAGTCAGTTATTAACTTTGTACATTGTCATTATCATTAAATATTTTCCCCGTCATATACGCCGGCGTATCTCTCACTCTTTTGCCCTTCAGGTTTATTGAATATGGCAGTAATGAAGGATATCGCCTAAATATACCTTTGCCTTCAGGTGTCCATGCCGTTGTCACGCAAATATCACCCTTCTTTGCAGTCACAGACACCCAGGCTATAGATGATAGTACTATATCACCACAGCAGATCTTAGGGCCTTCTCCTGTAAACTCTAAAACTTTTTTCTTCATGTTGGGCCAATTTTTTAATCTCTCTGTCCCTCCTGATGGTACCGCGAGCAATTCCGTGCCCAAAAACGTATTATACACCTCGTCAGCGTCTTCAGTTTTCGTCACAGTGATAGGCAATTGATCAGAACAGAAGATTGTCAAGCGACATGGGTTCTCGCAATCTGTTAGGTCCAATCTCGCAAGTCCGGCCACGAAGATAGTTGAGCCCTTGTGCAAATAATAAGTCTGCGGTCGTATCAATCTCTTAGGTATAGTAGCTAATAACTCCTCTGTAGTTAGGAGGGACAACGCTTGGTCTGGATGCACTACTCCTGGTGTATCATAAAACCATTTGCTGTTGACGAATAACTTGTCTTTCTCGTCTAAAACCATCATCCTTCTCTTCTTATCAGCTATATTGTCCTCTATGCCGTCTTCATAATCCATTGGATCTGAAAACGTTCTACCAATATGGCCGATTAAAGATGGCATCTCGCGGATCGTCTGCCCCTCCAACTGTGCTTTTCTTATCTCCTTTTCTATTTTCATGAGTTTGGACTGCGATCGTAACCGGTTCGCTCGCTCATACATCTTCCATCCAGACGGTCTGTTGATAGGGAACTTTAGCAGATTTAACGTTGTCCCAGGCCATCTGCTAACAGTAGCTCTTTTGATTATATCTACTGCATGAACTTTACAGTAGTCTGACTGAAGTAAAGCATTAAAAAGTGAACTTTTCCCAACATTTGTGCATCCAACTAAAAAGACGTCGCCTTTATAAAGCCAAACTTTGAACATGGCAGATATTAAATCTTCAACACCGTAACCTGATTTAGCTGATATAAGAGACACATACTTAATATTAGCCTCGCCTAGTTTAGTCTTGCCTATTTCTTGCATTAAAGAGTCCTTGATCCTTTGCAGGTAACCCACACTATCAGCTGGTATTAAATCAACTTTGTTTCCCACTATAATAATCGGTCGATCGGTTCCTATAATATCGACAATACCAGGCCATATTGAGCATGGAAAATCGAGCAAGTCTACCATGAGCACTACTAATGATTTCCTATGCCTGATAGATTCCAGTAGTTTTTCGTACTCTTCTGGTTGCACAGTAACGTCTAATGCTATATTGTATTCTTTTAGAAAATGGCAACGCTGGCATTCTAAAGTCTTAAGCTCAGTGTCGTTTCTTTGCTTGAAGATCTCACTCGGTAAGTATCCTGGTATAGCTGGATCACTGCAGTGCAGTAAAGCTCCGCAGCCTCCGCACTGTGTCATACTAACCCTCGCGGTCGGATCTGGTGTTCCATAGTTATGGCTCCACTGACTATCTACAGTATCTTCTTCCAATTGACTATCGTCAAAGTATTCATAATTCGTCATCCACTTATCTACGTCTGTTTTTTCTTTAGAATCATCAATTGCGTTGGATTCTTTTGCAATAACTTTATCAATTTTGGCCGTATTGGAAAAAGGCAACTGAAAAGCTTTTTCTGGTTCTTCTACGGTTACATTTTCATCTTCTTTCAACAATTGTTCCTCTTTGACAAAGTACTTTAAAGCCACAGGCAGCGGCGGTCGACTCTTTTGCCGATATTCTTCTTCTTGTTTTTCTTTCGCCTTCTTAACATTCTTTACATAATATCTAAAGTATCCCAATTCTAATTTGTCTTGTTCCAAATAAGAGTTGAACGTGATTTTGTCTTTATGTTTTTCGAAGAGAGTTTTGAAATCTCTTTCTTGTTTTTCGTCCCCCGTGGCTGTGGTTTTGGCATGGTTGAATCTTCTGAGCAAAAGATGTCTTCGACATATTCTTGACAATATGTGCGTTGGTATCATGTTTTTACCTGTAATGAAATTATCAAAAAATTAATTCTGCGTTTAGGGAGAAAATAAATTTTCTAACAAATAAGGCATATGCGTGTAAGTATTGTTTATGTGTTCATATAAGGTTCATATAGACGAATTTCGTGATGCATCCGCGAACTCAAGAAGTAGGCTGTGTTCGTTTTACGCTACGTCTTACGTAGGCGAACAACGCGCGAACGCGGCGCGGCGAAAGCGGCCGCCGCCGCGCCGCGCCGCGCCGCGCCGCCTGACATTCGCGTGCAAATCGCGCCGCACCGCGTTCGCAACGAGATCGCTTACGTAGGACACTTCTATGGGCATCAAAGGATTGATTTCGCCGCGCCGCGCCGCGCCGCGTTCGCGCGTTGTTCGCCTACGTAAGACGTAGCGTTAGACTCACTAGAGAGCGATTTTCTATTTTTATTTTTTAAACAAATTGTTATTATTCATCCCTAATAATATTATAATTGCGAAAGTAACTCTAATAATCTACTTATCTGTCTGTTACCTCTTCACGCAAAGCCGCTGAACCGATTTAAATGAAAGGTATGGTAAATATAATATGATGGTTTTTAGTTTTTGTCAATCATCATCATCATTTCATGCAGATGAAATTTTGGGCCGAAACTAGTTCTTAATATATTCGATATTAAAACGTTTAAGAAATACGTTCCTTTTCTAAAATAAACTTTGTAGGTAAACACTAAAATATGGTACACAACCAAAATCATATAGTGCCGACCAAAGTGTCCAAATATATCGTAACAAGTTGTTATCATAAAAATAAGGACGTGTCCCGAAATAATGGCCACTTTGGCTCTTAAAAGAAAGGGACAAAAGGCACGTTTAACTCTAGAGCGAAGTCTAATATAGCCGTCACACTGTATTTGAGGATGACTGTACTGAATAATTTGTAAGTATCCAGTTTTTAAACTTCCTATACATTTGTATTTACATAATTAAAACAAGTTTTTTAATTAAGGAAAATGTTTATTAAACCTTTACAATTTGAAGATGCCACATTAGACCTGAAACTAAGGTCCCAGACCCAGAGGCTAAGATTACTCTGTTTTAATTTTAGTTACTACAAATGTACTTATTATAATATTAAAACTAATATTCTAGGCCTTAAATCTACTATTAACCTACGTTAAAACACAGTTACATGCAAATACGAAAAAGGATATTCCAATGGGAAAAACAATCAGATATCAATTTTCTTGGCCGATAACTTGCATTACCTAAATTTAGGTATTTTTTGTATTACGAGCAAAATGGATTTAAGAATGAATTGTGTTTTAATGAAAAAATAGAGTGTGCATTACGTTGAGTATAAAATCGTTATTCCTGAAAGTAAAACGGACGAAAAACAATAAAAACTCGACAAAATTGCGTTCTTCTCTAAAAAAATTATACTCTACAACAAGAGACGTCTAGTTTCACTGTCTTTCTTTCACTCGTATATTTTTCGTCGGTGTGGGGAGCTCCACCATCTATTGACAGCTTTATGTTACGTTTATGGCCTCACGGAAACATTGGTTTTGTCTCTAAAATAGTAAACACTCGGATTGTCATTGAGTAAGGCGGTGTAAAAGTTGAATGCCGATTCACACGCCGCTTCTGGACATATGGGCTATAATCGCGACAATCGAAGTTCGCAAATTGCGGGTATCTTTCTCTGTCACTCTAAATACGCCTTCATTGGAGTAAAAGAGAAAGATCCCCGCAAAATGCGGGTTTCGGTTTTCGCGGTAGGCCCCCTAACACTCATACACTGGAGTGACGTGCGAATCAGCATTAAGTGTGATAACCGCGTAAAGGTCGGTTGCACAAAACAGTCTGTTAAATTCTGTTGTATGGTATATTTCTCAGTTCACTGTTTTCTGTAAAATGTGGTTGGTGCAATTGACCCTAGTCACTTTATTATTTGGTCGTCTCTGTGCTCCGGTAATCTATACCACTACTACTAATTTCATTTAAAAATAGTGTTTAGTCATCGTCTCTCCGAGATCTCTTCCGTCTTCCGTCCATTTCATCATCGTCATCTCTCGGCGGTTTCTCCTCGGCTTCCAGAACCTTCATTCTGATCCCGTTCACAGTCTTTCCATGGAGACACGCCATCGCGTTATCGGCGGCTCTCCTGGACCCGTACTTTGCGTAGCCATAGGTTTTATTAGATATTGTCGACACGTCTATCAGATCTCCGAAGCGGCAGAAGATATCTCTTAAGTAAGCGGGCGCAGGCGGGTGAGGATGGAATACTATGAAGCAACGCTTTGCGACCCTGGTGTCACGATCGAGCATCGGCTGCGATGGCGGTAGAGAGCTCCAAAAATCATCAAGCTGAGGACGATCAACACGGGTATCAATGTGATGCCCAGTCTCAACTTGTATGGAAGTCGCTTGTTTAATCAACGACGACGCTTGAGCTATGGCTTCAGCTAGCTCCATGAGGTTAGGGCTCGGACCACCCCCGTCTAGAGACTTCTTAAAAACGTCGACCATATTAGTCAAGTCGTTGGCCACTCTCTTTAACTGATTCTCCGGTTTCACAGTAAGAATTTCGCCTGAAGGGAACTGATAGTTGTTGATTTTTTCGACGGCATATGCTGCCGCGGACGCGTTTGCGTATGTGACTAACGCTTTTGAATAGCCGTTGTAAGGGTCGACGGAGAACTCGAACTCTTGCATTCCTGGTACTATGTTGAAGAGTTGCTCGAGAGGTTGCTGAGGGACTTGAGGGCTGCAAGTTACATTAATCGAGACGTAGCCGTCAGATGGGGTATTTATCATGGAGCTCACAGAATTTTGAGGGTAAACCGGTTGCGGATAGAACATATTTTCGGGTTGCATAACCGGCCATCCACTCATCGAATTGTCTTGGCCTTGACCGCTTCTACTACGTTGCAGCTCCTCTTTAGGTGTTGCGAACATTGGTCTGTACTTGCGATCGCACCCTTCATACCCCTTCGCAGCGTCAAGGAACGTCTTATACTGTACATACGCGAAACCTTTGCTTTCTTTGGTCGATTTGTCCTTGGGCATCTTAACGAATTCCACACAACCAAACTCGGAGAAGTGGTGTTTTACGTCGCTCTCTGAGGCTTGCCTCGATACTTTGATGAACAGGCGCTTGTATTTATCCTCGCTGACTATATCAGTGTCATGTTTTTGATTAGCAACCATGACTTTCAGAGGTTTAGAGTGCTTGTCGACTTTTTTAAGATGGAGCTTTTCAATGGCGGCGGCGGCACTCGAGGTTTTGAAGTATTTTACATAGGCTACGCCTTTACCGTTTCCGGTGTTTCGATCTCTGGGTATGTAAAGGTCTTCGATTTCGCCGTGCTTTTCAAACAGAGGTCTGAGGTCGTCCTCATTGAGTTTGCCGCAGACGACGAAGACCCTGGAGTAGGGAGGGGTGACTTCCGTGTGATCGTCCCGGAAGGCCATGTCTGCAGACTCTGACGTCCGGTCAGTTCAGGTCAAGCTCAGTTCTCTCAAGTGTCGTCAAACTGAAATAGACAGGTCTGTGAGTCGTCGTTGTGTCAATGACTATACTACATGTATTGGCTATATGTGCTTGCCTGGTGCTAGTCAAAGTCTAATCAATCATAAAATACGATGTGGCTTCAATGTATAGTCCGTCCCCCATCCATATCTAATTTTTTTGCCACTTTGGATGCAACAAAGTGAGAGTGAGAGATAATTTGACGTTACTGCTAACATCCCCACTTTGTTATTGCTAACGCCGTGCAGAGATAGCGTGGTCCGACTCTAAACTTGTTAGCTTAGCCCACTTAGCTGTTTTGGCCGATGTCATGTAATATATTGTCTGTCCACATAAAATGTCTACTGTCAAATAATTAATGTCTTTGTCTGTCGCCCGGCGAAGTCTCAGTTGTGCACATAGCCAGTACAGTCAGTATATCAGAGTAGTAAATTTTAACCTCTAGCCGCCCAGAGACCTATAAAAAGGTCTCCTGTTCCATTCTAATTTGAACTCTGCGTTAACAAAATAAAATTTCATTTTGCTTGGCAAGGTTTGATGTTTGGGCAGCTAGAGGATAATGGTAATATTATATCCCACTCCGTCAAAAAAGAGGTCCATATTATTGATGTTATGTAAAACCTACTATGTAATATGTTCACAATAAATCAAGGGATAGGTGGTCAAACACAATAAGTCTAGATATTTTGTCACTTAAATAAGAACTCTACACATGTCGCATATAGTTCTAATCCCAAAAACCCATTTTTACTGCACAGGTTTTACTGCACTCCCCTCAAAATGCTTTTGACTTTGACTTTAATTTGGAGTTTAAATTTTTTGCTACTAATTTATGAATGTATGATTTTGTATTTCATGTAGAGAAAGAGTTAAGTCAGTTAGTAAATGAAGTTCCCAATAAAAAGTCTGTGTCCTCATAGTTTGTATGTCTGCTTGTTAGTACCATTTTTAAGCAAAATCAAAATGCCTTACTCTGTTGTTAATTGTTGCTGTAAAAATACTCTTATTGGCAACCAACAATGTAGTACCTTTTGTCTGAAAATGTCACATTTAGCCCGCGGACTGGACGCACGCGACCGGCGAGACGAGTAGCCGCCCAAGGCCGTTCATAAATTTGCTCTAGCGCAACATATGAATTTATGATCAAGTCAAGTTTTTGAGTGTGTTGTCGGCCCGCTCAAGAAAACAAAATTCAATTATTCATATAACCTGTCAGCATTAACAATGTGTAATGCAATTGTTATCAGGTAGGGCAGAACGTACCGCTTCATTTAACACAGTATTGTTTGACACTTTGTTATAAAACCGCTTCATTCCTAAAATAAATATGAATAAAACTTACTCGCAATTACTCTTATCTTCGTTGAATAGCTATAAATTATAAAAATAGGATTTTTCAAACTCAAAGGAGTAGAGTAGGTTCAGTATAATAGTATCTCAGTAGGCTGACACAATTGACACATGTCAAAAACCCACGCCATTATAGGGTTGTGACAATGAAAACTAGAAACGAATTCTACATTTCTCGATTAAATCTGCAAAGGCCATACAATCGATTCTATTGGTGACGATTTATATTTGAAACTTTACCTTGTTGGTAATGCTTTTTGGTAAATTTCAAGAAGCTGAAAATAATTTTTTTTTATTACAACCTTAAAATACGTATCGAATATACAGGGCGTCCCACGGCTATGCCACATGGAGGGAAAGTACCCTAAATATTGTAGATGGAACATTTTACTGAAAGAAGACATTATTTTAATTTAAAAAACAATTTAAACTGCATTCATAGATTTTTAAATAATTACATGGTTGAACCGGGAATCGAACCCGCCGCACGAGAAAAAAAATCATCCTGTAGCTTTATCATACCGATCGAAAGGCTTGATCATAAGGATTATTTTTTGCTAAATAACATAGTGTCGGAAATAAAAGGAAGCCCATGAATTTTAACATTTTTAATTCAAAATTAATCAATTTAATTTATCAAATGCTCAAAATGTAGTCTCATTCTGTTGAATACAAAGCCGCACTCTTTTGATTATTTCGCTAAATTTCACATCAAATGTTAAAATTCATGGTCTTCCTTTTGTTTCTGACACTATGTTCTTTAGCAAAAAATAATCCTTATGATCAAGCCTTTCGATCGGTATGATAAAGCTACAGGGTGATTTTTTTTCTCGTGCGGCGGGTTCGATTCCCGGTTCAACCATGTAATTATTTAAAAATCTATGAATGCAGTTTAAATTGTTTTTTAAATTAAAATAATGTCTTCTTTCAGTAAAATGTTCCATCTACAATATTTAGGGTACTTTCCCTCCATGTGGCATAGCCGTGGGACGCCCTGTATATCAATCACACAAGCGTCAACATCGGTGGTGACTCCTTTTTTACGTTGATTATAATATAATAATAACAGACTGGCGTATATCTTATCTTTCTAGTTCTAACTCATAAGCCCCCTCCAGACTATGCGCGTGAATCGCGGGCGAAGCCGCGAACGCGAGTGTGGAGTCGATTTCGCTGTCTGCGAAAATCGACGCCACACTCATGTTCGCGGCTTCGCGCCGCGATTCGCGCACGAGTGTGGAGGAGGCTTTAGCTTCCTTCTTCCTGCCTCGGAGTAATTAACAACGGAGACGCCATGTCTAAAATTTTCGGTACAAAATAGTCTGCCGTTTTTTGCGGGGGAGGGGCACATCAAATGTATAGGTACGTCATGTCAGATAAACGTCAGTCCATACATATGGTTGACCGTTGGCCGCCTATTTTCGACAGAGGGGAATGCCTGTTAATGGCGGCTCCATTGTTAATTACTCCGAGCTTCCTGCCGTCCTTAACGTTATTGATCTCTTGGAAGAACTTGGCAATATCTTGGCAACTGCTGTGTCAAAACCGTAAAAACCGATAAAGGATCATAGTAGAAATCCCTATTGGAAACCAAAAAAAAGGTGTTGGCGTCCATAGACATAGACCTAGTATGGAAAAAGCTGCCGTGCGAATGAGGCCTTACTTTTATCTTGTCCATCCTGTCAGTAGAAAAAGGCGGCAAATTTGAAAAATGTAGGCGCGAATATCGTCCCATAGAAAATTTGAATTTCGTGCCTTTTTCTACTGACAAGTGTTGCTTGACCATCTATATCTTATCTATAAACTGGATAGAATCACACGGCAGCGGTGGCGCTTTTTATCAAGCGTTCTTGAATTTTCGACTCTAAAGCCTTGGTCGTTAAATTGAATTTAGAGTGCGGACAGATTCAAGCGCTTTTTTAACACGCGTTGAAAAAGCTGTCGTGCGAATGGGGGCTAATGAGTGTGGAACGTGGAAGTGTTATCATAAATATATCATAAAGTTCATACTTCATAAACATCAAATGCCCGCTCCACACTCGTGCGTTATGCAATTATGAAGTTTAAAAAACACCTCCAGTCTGTGTTATTATTATTAATTTGTCAAACACGCTGCAGAATTAGCTTGGACCGACTAATCGGATTTTTATGTCATTCAAACGCTTTTCTAACGCGCGTTGAAACTGCTGGCGTGCGAATGGGGCCTACTGTCAAAGTCCTGCAGAGTTAGCTTGGTCTAACTCTATAACGGACGTATGTGTTTAATTATCATGATCACATTCTTGTTGAATCTTTGACCGCCACAGACGTCATCGAAAACTCTTGCCAAGAGCGCCAACTACGGCTACAGCCATCAGCTTCGCCAATGCAATAGGGACTTATGCGGGACTCCGTAATGTTTAATTTCGCTTAAATAATCGCGATCGGTGGGCGTCCGGGGCACGGCATATTCCTTCGCCGTCTAGCGTTCAAGGGGTGTAGGAAACTCCAATGATAGGCTGTCCATCGCAATTCAACGCGGTAACGCAGCGAGTGTGATGGGCACCTTTGCGCCGGGGGTAGCGCGGGGAGGCCTCTTTGAGTAGTTTTTATATACCTTATTTTATTTTAGATATATTTAGGGTTGTTAGTTTTAATTTAGTATTATTTATAGATGTATTTAGTTCATAAGTTATTTATTTGTTTTTCTACTGTCTTTTTCCTATGAAATATATTTCACGACTCTTCTCTAATGATGGGCTGCATACAACGGGTTAGTTTAAAAAAAAAACTGGTTAAAAATAGAAACAACTATGCGAGTAATATGTGAGTTTATTATATATAATTATAAAGATAAATAACATATCTATACATAGAGAAGGATTATAAGTTCTACAGAATATAGATTTATTAAAGAAACAACAGAAAATATATTATGATTCATAATAATATAAATTCTAATCAAATTAGAGATATGCTCGTGGACGCGTCATCTTTATGTAAATTCCAGCACTCTTCCTTGCCGTATCCGGCAATGGCGACTCCATCGACAATTCTTATCCGGATTATGAAATGCCCTTATGTGGCTCGCAAAACCAAACGTATAACCAATACAAATATTTCATATATTTTTTTTATTATTGGGAGCCTATAATGTCCCACCGCTGTCTGCTGGGCAAAGTCTCCCCCCACTTTTTCCAGTCTTCCTTAATATATGGTACTTGTAACAGTTATATTGTTACACTATCCTTAATACAGGGTCGTTTTTGGACCGTTAGCCATATTGTGCGAGGTGATTAGGTAGGTCATACTGCAGAACTTTTTCTATGAGACCAACCCCGAAATCATAAAAAAAAATTGGTCTTTCCATAGAAAACGTCAACATCCACTTGACCAAGATGTATGAAACAGCCAAAAAAATTTTTGTGAATTCGACGTTGGTCCCATAGAAAAAGTTGTTCAGTATGGCCTTCCTAATCACCTCGCACAATATGTCTAACGGTCCAAAAATGACCCTGTATATGTGTAATAGAAAATAAAAAATGTATTTAAGTAATGTATATTATTACTTCAGCCAATGGGCTGATTCGCAATGGATTGGCGCGTGAAATAACATTATATAAATAACAACAATTTTGAAACATTCCATCCTTAGTAGTTAAGTAAAAAAAAAACTTCGTATGCAGTTCTTTTTAGACAAATTTCAAGGGTTCTAGGCAAATTGTATGAGGACACCATTTTTCAACTGATATATGTACCAACTTTCTTTGACCTAAGCCATTAGCATTAAGGTGGCCACTGACGAGCCTTCCAACAATCCAAATAGCGTGGCTGCAATCCAAAATCGGTCCGTGTATGTCAAAAACGTACAATGTTTAATATTAGGATGCCGTCCATTTGGATGAATCCATTGTAACGGCATCCATTTGGAAGGCTCGTCAGTGGCCTGCTTTATATTTTAATAATATATGACATGCCATCACAAAATTAGACTACATTTCTCCATGAAGTTACAATCGTCTTTCCCTTGCGATCACAAGGATGTTGTTCTAATTCAACTGATATTGTTAAATTCCTTTAATTTAATAAATTTCGAAGGTTTCTCATGGTGAACTCGTATAAGATGTCTTTTAACACCATTATGTCGTGGAAATTTCTTATAGCATATCTCGCAAGCATACGGTCTCTCACCAGTGTGCACCCGATAATGCGCTTTTAATTCAGCAAGTACTGGAAAAGCCTTTTTACAAACATCGCAAGCATGGGGTCTGTTTTCGGTGTGCATTCGTCGGATATGAACTGTTAAGGCAGATTTATGCCTGAATTGTTGGCCGCATACTTCACATGCATGCTGCTTAAAATCATCATGCACTTTCATGTGATCTTGTAAATATTTCTTCATTTGGAATTTTTTGTGACACGCTTCACACTCGAAAGGTCTTTCTTCATTATGTATTTCTCTATGATTCCTTAAAATACTTTTTGTGGAAAATCGTTTGCTACATATTTCACACATAAATGGTTTTAGGTCTTCCATCCTTCCTTCCTGTCTAGCCTTGTCTCCCCTTGCCTTCTCAGCGTGTTTATTCATATGTTTGACTAGAGTCCCCTGAAGTGCAAATCGCTTCCCACAAATATCACAACAAAATTGTTTGTCCATAACCTGGTTGTGTTTAACTAACAAATGACTCTTTAAGCCACATCTATATGGGAACCTCCTTTGGCATATTTCACAGTTATAAGGCTTTTCACCTGTATGTACTCGCATATGTTGTCTTAAAACATCTTTTTGTATGAAACGTTTATTACATACATCGCACGCGTATCTATAATCCCCAGTATGTATTTTTGAATGAAGTCTTAAAGCACTTTTCGACGTGTATTGTTTACTGCATTCATCACATTTAAAAGGTTTTCCTCCCGTGTGATCCAGTTTATGATTATCCAAGCGAGACTGCGTATTGAATCTCCTTTCGCAAATGTCACAAGTGAACGGATAATCTCCAGAGTGATGTTTTATATGAGCGTTTAAATTGCTTTTTTCTGCAAATCGCTTTTTGCATATATCACACGTGAAATATTCTGCGGGTTGATTTTTCGATTCTTCCGACGACTCTTTCTTACATGCAGTTATTTCTCCTGGCTCAACGCGATTGTAATCATATTTCAGATGAATTTTTTTATGAACGTTTAAGTTGCCCTTTTGTCTAAATTTTTTATTGCATATATCACATTCGAATGGTTTTTCACCAGTGTGTATTAGCATATGTATGACCCATTGATTTTTTTGAGTGAATCGTGTATCGCATAGTTCGCAGGAAAACTTGAATTTTCCCATGTGGTATGCGTAATGAGTATTTAAATGGCTCTTTTGTACAAATCTTTTGTCGCAAACGTTGCACGAGTACGGTTTCTCGCCAGTGTGTGAGCGGCGATGAAGTTTGAGCCGAGCTTGGTGGTCGAATGTTTTGTGACATATGTCGCACGTGTGTGTGCCACGTTTGGAAGCCGAAGCCGGCTTGGTGGTGTCCAGGTTGGTAACACTTGGAGCTGGTGCGAACGAAACGCTGCTGGACGCGCTAGGAACCGGTTGGGCCGAAGGTGCTGGCGGTCCTCCGTATAATGCAACTGTAACAATAATAATTAACATTAGAAATTCGAATGAGGTGCAGTGTTTTTAAGAATTTGAATCATTATTATGTCATTGTCATATTTAATCACTGTTTTTTTTCTTCACGCATGCATAAGGAATAAACAGCAAATTCTGTTATTACACAACATTTGACTACATGATAGCAAAATTATTCCTCTTAGGAATTACCTCGCTACCATGACTCGCCACTTGATTCCATGCTAGAAAATCTCACTATACTCAGGTTTTATTAATATCTTTCATGACTTCTGTATTCAACAATCCTCCCTCAACGAAATATTGCATACCCTAATGTTCACCAAGTTCACCTTATTATAGAGTACGCACCTGATACAACCTCGCCATCAGCCATCTCCACCTCTGACTTTTCCAGTTTGATTTCACCTGCAGCAAAAGACACAAGCTTTTATTTAACTTACAATGTTTGTGTAGGTCAAAACTTGCACGCTAAATTAGACCCACCATTGAGCTGAAACTTGACATACATATGTAAGTTGGGTGACAATACATTTTTATGGTACCATAGAGTTGATCTGATGATGGACACAGGAGAGGATGGAACTGTGATAAAACAATGTAACCTTATATACTCACTCGAAATGGCGTCATCTCCAGTAGCTTTCTCTAACTTGATTTTTAACTTATCACCTGCAGAACACAGAAAAGGTTATGTAATTAGATTGATTTACTATTAATAATTGTGATATATTTTTATGATGTAACATGTAAAATTATTATTTTATAAATAAATTAATTGAATTGTAAGTGTGTTAAGCATTTATATTTCAACATAATCATAGGCCTCCAGAATATGTACAATTAAGAGTACATAAAAAAATTAAAGACAAAATAGATTACAAATCTTTATATTAAATTAGGTATTTTACAAACAGAGCTTGCATCCATAATAATATAATATAAACCCTAACCTAAGAAAAATGATGAATAAATATAATATAAATAAATAATTGTATTGTGCGGTAAACTTCCAGATATTAACCCTTTGACCGCCGAAGAAGTCAACCGCCGTGGGCGGCTACAGCCCAACATCAACCTTCAGGGTTTCCAACAAGGTTCAAAATGACGCACCACTCACGATAGCAAGTGTGTGTCATTCCATAGGCATACTCATGGTGGGGCAAGTGGGGCAACTTGCCCCACCCTGGTCTGTGGTCTGACGAGAAGCTAAAATTTTTTAGGAACAATTAAGTCACGTAACCCTACTTCTGCCCCACCCTTTAAAAAATGCTTGGTACGCCTATGTGTCATTCAGAGGGTAAAGTCTGTGTTTGACTAAGTGCTTAGCGCAACTGCCTACTTAAGTTTTGATAGTTTATGTCTTACTTGCAGAGAGTACTCCCTTGAGCCGATCGTGCAGCTCGGCTTGGCTGCGCTTCACTTGCAGCTTAAAGTCATTCGCGTCCCGCAGCCGGCCCACGCACACCTCGCAGATCCCGCACTCGTCATTTCCTAAACTTAGCTGAAAAATAAAAGGAAAACTGAAACTCTGGTATAGAAAAATTGTTACAGCCTCCTAAGTCCCAGTCTTTTGTGGAAGCTTTTTTTTTTATTTCGTTAATCATAAAATTAATTTATAAATTAAACTAACGGTTTTGGGACCTTGGAGGGTAGATAGAGCAAGTTGTGTAGTTATTTTAACTTATGTATTATAGCTTTATTTATCCATACACTTAGTTACACATTTATAGTGGTTGATATAATTTTATTGTATATGGGCCATACAGTAGTGCGAAACATGATCACACCCAAAAACCCCAATGTGTGATTATCACTTTTATTCTAACTTTGCACCAACTTGAATAGAATTTAAGTGAGGGAGTGTGTTTTTAACATCATATTTTAATATTTTCATAGAAATTTGATATTAATCACGACAGTGCCACACTTTGTCTTTGCAAATGCTATGTAGAATTAGCTTGGTCAGACTCTAGATCTAGTTCTGAACATGGGACAGGTTTCATTAGGGAAATCATCATTCTACGCATACGAAGTCGCGGATAGAAGCAAGTCATTAGTTACATAAAATTTAAATAAATAATTAAACAATATTCTTACACTTATATCGAAACAGTCTTTCAGCATATCGAAATAAACCTCTGTTCTACCGAGATGTTTATACAGCGTTTTGAGGCCTTTTTCCGGAGGGCGCACCAGGCAGCAGCTACATGAATGATACTCCTCCATTTTCTTACAAGCTGCGCATTAAAACACTACGCTAATTCCAACTGATTTATAAAGTATACACTGTAAAACAGACCCATCCATTTTGTATGTGTTTACAAGAAAGATGCTGCATATCGATTGGAAATATTGATATCCATAAGCGCTAAAGTGCTACTTCGGTCTTTCAGGCGTCCATGTTATTGAATGCCATTGACAATTCTAATTGACATATTGTTTTTTTATTATTGGTTGGGTTCATAGATGATAGGATCCTTTAGATGTGCTACTTGCGTGCCTCCGTGAGGGACAAAACATACGCAATGCGACACTATGATTGGTCGAATTTATTTGTTGCCTACCATAATTAATCCATGCTAAATTTACGGTGGGGAATAAAAAAAAGATAAATATATAAGACTATCCTGTTTGGTCACGAGAAAGCGATATCTAAAATATAACTTGGCGTTATATTTTTAATTTGGCTTGTAGAACGTCCCTAGCTTGACAGTTGCCAAGAAAAACAAAATGTCAATGGGGATTGTCAATGGTTAGGTCAATGAACTTTTAATGGCGTCAATGACGTTCAATAACTGTGGCCTATTTTATAAAGCTACAAGTTACAATTTACAAGCGGAAGTCTCTTTCTAACTCCATGTGTTAGAACGAGACTTCCGCTTGTAAATTGTAACTTGTAGCTTTATAAAATAGGCCACTGTTGTGATCGTTGGCACAAGTTTAGGTGAACGCCTCTAAACTAAACCAAAGTATTAAAATTTGAAAGTATACTTATTTAGAGACGCCACGAACAGCTGTCTCTGTGATAGGATTCTGCTCGTTGTGGCTATGATACATGCGCTCGGGCCAACACTTGAAGAAATTGTTCTCGTTGTAATTTCTAAGTGTCTCTTTATTGTTGTGTTGTTCTCATTTTTATTATTCTAGTTTTTGGTAGTTACAATCGTAGTCTCGATTATCTGCTATTACGGGTAAGTAATCATTGGTTCCAATGTCGCTATGCTTTCTATATACAAATATCCTTACACGCCTGTGATTACAATAAACCATGTATAACAAAGTCCCCTCCCTGTCTGTTCGCGATAAACTCAAAAACCACTGAACAAATTTTCATGTCGTTTTCACCTATTGATATAGTGATTCTTAAAGGCTTTAGTGTATAATTTGTTAATCTGTGCAAAGTCAGGGCAGGTTGCTAGTATCCTTATATAGTAGATATCTACTGTTGCATATAAATAATTTTGGAGGCATATGTTTGAATGTGGACTGGATAAGGGAGCGATGCCTGCTGATTTGGACGAGACAGGCTTTGCTGCTCATTGTTATTATAGAGTTGCTAGATTATATGAAATACAAGTGTAGCGAGAACGTACCAGCTCGTTGACTCGCTGCAGGATCTTGGTGAGGCCGGCGAGAAGCGATGCATGCTGATCTGGACGAGGCAGGCTTTGCTGCTCCTTGTTATTATAGAGTTAATCCAATAAATAATATATGATTTGTTACTTTTGTAGTAACAAATCATATATTATTTATTGAGTCATATATTATTTATATAATCCAATAAATAATATATGATTTGTTACTTTTGTAGTAACAAATCATGTATTATTTATTGGAGTGCTCTAAAACTCCTAAATTACATCATGTATTTGTTGTAGTGTACAAATTTGTTGTTTTGTGTTAGTAGGTAAGTATATTGTTTTGTTTCTTTATAGGTTGGTAAGATATTTTAATGAACACCATCTATTGTTGAACAACAAAATAATATGTACATATACTGGCCCAGTCTTATCCTAGGATATTGGCATGATAAAAGATTGATGAAGTAATAACACACAAAGATTTGTTAAGTATTGTCAGCAATTTCAATATTTCCAAAGAATATGCGGCATCATCTTAGAAAACACATAATTGCATAAGTCGGTTGGATATTTATCAGATCCCAGCGAATAAGACCATGGAAACGTATTATTCATGTAGCTGCTGTCTGGTGCGCCCTCCGGACAAAGGCCTCAAGACTCTATACAATCATCTCGGCAAAGCAGAGATTTATTACGACATGCTGAGAGAATGTTTCGGTTTAAATGTAAGTATGAATTCCAATTTCTGTAGCACCATGTCCTGTGGACATTGGTCACACAGGCTTCTTAAATAACATTTTCTATTTACATGCCCCAAACAATTATTTTCATTAATTTTATATTGTAAGTTCTGGTCATTTTGTACTGAAAACGGGGCGCCCGGCACCAAAAGTGTTAATAAGTGCCCTTTTTGTAAAATGTTTTATCCGGTTATACCAGGCTTCCAAAGTTTTTGTATCATGTCAACCTTCCTGTCATGCAAATTGAAATAGCTGCATAGTTAATTATATCATGATAAGTTGTAATGAATATTGTTTTTATTTTGTGTTCCAGCTAAGTTTAGGAAATGAGGAATGTGGGATCTGCGAGGTGTGCGTGGCGCGGCTGCGGGACGCGAGCGATTTCAAGTTGCAAGTGCAGCGCGTGCAGGACGTGCTGCACAAGCGGCTTACGGGAGCACTCCCTGCCAGTAAGCTATATGACATACCAGAAGGCCTCCCACGAACACCTAAGTTCGCAAATTGACCAGTAGGCGTAATTAGAGTGACAGAAAAATGCTCGCAATTTACGAACTTCGGTGCTCGCGGTAGGCACTTTGACTTAAGTGGCCAGTTGGTGGCAAGTGTTTTCAATAGTCGTGCAAAGTTGCTACTACTAAAAAATTTACTGGGGGTACTCGTATATTTTAGACTTTTGAAGGATAGGTATCAAACTACCTTGCAAAACAATAAATGTCTGGTCCCATGCCATCCTGGAACACTGTGTATTGGGTAAGGCAAACACACGAAGCCACACTGCCTACATACATTAGCCTGATGCATTAAAAGAGTCTCACTATATTTGAATTGTTTATTTATTTATGTTTATTACGTTTTTGCCATTATCATTTGACCGAGCCTGTTTGTAAAATAGCTTATACAGTATATTGATTTGAATACTCCTAACTCCATACAGGCTGTCCGTTCCTTTAATCTATGATGAATTATAAATAAGCTAGGCTAGGCACACGCTTATAAATTTATAATAACATTTTTTTTTTCTTTCAGCTGAGGGTGACAACATCAAAATCAAGTTAGAGAAACCTACTGGAGATGACGCCATTTCGCGTAAGTAAGATGTGTACAAATGTGCAAGCTAAATAGGAAAAGTTTCCAAAAAGTTCTAGGATATTTTCAGTAGGTATAATTCACTTCCTGAGCTCCGTTATCTCTCCAAATTTTTAAGCAACTATGTAACGCCGTAGAAATAAAATTTGACGCTAACTTGGGGACGGATATTTAAATATATTCTAGAACAATGGTTGTAAGTCATATAAGTAGTTTCCGCATGAGACAATTTTCACATATATTAAGTTTCATATTATATTCGTGGTATTATGTAGATAGGTAACCCCATATTACAAGTTATTTTAAACTTGTTATCATTTTCGTATAAATCGAGGATGCCGAATTCATTTATAATATCATATTGACACCATACCAAGTACAAAAATTTTCACGCTTAAACTGATTTCGTTAAATAGATAGTTTGAGACCCGGGAAAGAACATAGGATAGAATAGAATACCATATATTGGCATACCTCAGTAATAACATACAAAAACGAAGAAAAAACAACAACAAGGATAGCGTTTGAAACCCTTAAGAGTATAAAAAGGGAGTGGGAAGTTTGTATAGGGAATGAATAACCGCTCAACCGATTTAGATGAAATCTACCTATACCTCTTTGGTTAAGAATTATACCAAACATGACTCAGAACCTAAACTTAAATAGTTAAATAAATAAACAGTTACCTCAGATGCCGCCGACGAAAGTTTTTAACCTTTGTCTACCTACGTGTTCGTGAAAATCTCCACTTATTTGAAGTAAAGCAAGATAAGCAGAGAACTAGAGAGCAGTACCGAAATAAACTATTGGTCCCAAAATGTAATCTAGAAATGTATAAAAATAGCCCACACTACAACTGTATAGTCATTACTAATAAAATTCCATATTCCATTAAACAAGAACCTCGATATGCAGTATTTAAAAACAAGCTGAAAAAATTATTAATTGAAAAATGTTATTACTCTGTAATGGATTTTATTAACGATGACAATTTATTATAAACCTAATTTAATCATAAAATTGTATTTAGAGTATAATTTGACTTTGAAAATTATTAGAATTAATTTATTTTGATTGTATGAAATTATATTTGTTTTAACTTAATTGACTCGAATTTAATTAAATTGATTTTATTATTTTTAATTAGCATTATTTGTAATTTTATCCAATTTATTTTATTTTGTTTTATTGTTTTAATTTAAATTATTTGTTTTTAATTAAATCGAATTTGTTTTAACCTAATTTAATTAGTTTTAAGTACTTATGTTGTGTGCCCTAGCAGGGCGTCATGGACTGACTTTATTTAATTATTTACACCTGTTTGCGTTTATGTACATGATTATACAATGAATAAATGAAATGAAATGAAATGAAATAAGTGTACAATTAAGACGTGTTTTGTTGCAGGCGGGATCAAGCAAGAGAAGCCAGAGGCGGAGATAGCGGACAGCAACGTCGTATCAGGTGTGTAAGCTAATGCCGGAATGTTTCCCTGAACCAGACTTTCTAGTGGTAGTTTTTTTTTATGATATTGAAATAATGTTGAATATATATAATATTGAAAACTGAGTGGAGACCTTTTCAGCGACTCTTAATGATAAGTTGGTTCTGTACTCGTATGTCTCATGTAATATTTAGTTAAATTTGTTTGCGTTTATAAATAAAATTTCTTCTATCTATTCTATTCAAAATATAATAAACATACCTACAGCTTTGACCTGCTTCCACAAAATGTTCCACTATCTTCGCATTCGACCATAGGGAAAAGTACTGCAGAAATTACATACAGATTCGCGATGGTGTTCTTCTAGATTGAACATAATATCAAGAGAAAGAATCCAATGCCCATGAAACTTGCCGGATTCATTGACAGTTTTTAAGTTCGGAAGTTAGATACAATTTCAGTTTAATTTTTTTGTTTACTTTTTACATGCTCAATAATTTGACCAGATTTCACTCCGCATACGTTAGGCCATTATTAGGGAAGTTATGATATGGATTCGATAAAAAATATTTTACTGTGTGCTAGCACGACCTGCAATTTTCTTATGGACCCTTATTTCTAATATTAATTCTTATTGTTCCAGTTGCATTGCACGAAGGTTCGTCAACACCTCTTGCTCAACCCGTTCCTACCGCGTCCGCCAGCGTCTCGGTAGCGCCAGCTCCAAACGTTACCCGGCGCCGCTCTCACACTGCAGAGAAACCTTACGCGTGCAATATATGTGACAAAAGATTCGTACAGAAGGGCCACTTAAATACTCATTACGCGTACCACATGGGAAAGTTTAAATTTTCCTGCGAATTATGCAAAAGGGGATTCGTACAAAAGTATGAATATGCTACTCATATGCGGATACACACTGGTGAAAAACCATACGAATGTGATATATGCAATAAAAAATTTAGACAAAAGGGCAACTTAAAAATACATCAGAATAGTCATTTGAAATATGATCATAATCGCGTAGAGCCAGGAGAAATAACTACATGCAAGAAGGAGTCGTCGGAAGAATCAGAAGATCAAGTGCCCGCAACATGTTATACGTGTGATATATGCAAAAAGCAATTTGTTGATAAAAACTATTTAGATGCTCATTTAAAACATCACTCTGGAGATTATCCGTTCACTTGCGACATTTGTACAAGGAAATTTAATACTCAGTTTGCCTTGAATACACATAAATTTGATCACACGGGAGGGAAACCTTTTAAGTGTCAAAAATGCAATAAAAGTTATAGAACAAAAAGCGCTTTAAATACTCATTCCTTAGCTCACACAGACGGTTATAAGCACGCGTGTCATGTGTGTGATAAACGATTCATAGTAAAGCAAAATTTGAATATACATATGCGCGTACACACGGGAGAAAAACCTTATACCTGTGCAACATGTCAAACTAAGTTTCGCTCTAGACATTGCTTACAAAAACATTTGTTAGAGAAACACAACCAAGTAATAGACAAACAGTTCAGTTGTGATACTTGTGGGAAACGATTTGCACTACAGGGCACTTTAGAGAAACATATTAAAAAACACACTGAGAAGGAAACGGGAGATAAAAAGAAAGAACTAGCATTTATGTGTGAAATATGTAGCAAACGATTTTCGACAATAAGTATACTTAAATACCATAGAGAAATACACAATGAAGAAAGACCTTTCGAGTGCGAAGTATGTCATAAAAAGTTCCAAACGAAGAGGAGTTTACAGGACCACGTGAAGGTGCACGAGGACAAAAAACACTCGTGTGAAGTATGCGGCCAGCAATTTAGACATAAATCTGCCTTGAAAGTTCATATCCGACGGATGCACTCCGAAAACAGACCACATGTTTGCGATGTTTGTAAAAAGGCTTTTGCAGTTCTTGCTGAACTAAAAATTCATTATCGGGTACACACTGGGGAGAAACCGTATGCTTGCGAAATATGTTGTAAGAAATTTCAGCGACTGAGTGGGATTAAGAAACATCTTATAAATGTCCACCGCGAGAAACCGACGAAATTTGTTAAATTAAAAGAATTGAATAAATATGACTAAATTAAAACTGGTTTGTTATGTAAAATACGAAGAAGAAAGTGGTGATGGCATTGAGAATATACAACGTATTTAGAGCTCCGTAATTAATTTATACAGTTGTAGCGTTATCATGCCACTGTTACTACTATACAAATTATTTGTTAAGTGACAGCTGGGTTTAAAAAAAACCATGTGTACTACCCGCCTGTGCCGTTGACTCCAGAATGGTTAAATGCGTTTCAAGATTCTTCATTTTCTGAACACTTCTACATTTGGTTACTGCATAAAAGGCTATCAAATTTAAACAACATTAATGAGCAACTATGAGGACCCGGGTATGTCCTTAAACTACGTCCAAGACCACCGGTGGACGGGCAGCAGCGTCCCTCAAATTCGGTGTACTCGACTGCGATCGCCAACCCGCCTGCCAAGCGTGGCGATTATGGCATACACCCCCCAAAAGGGGGAGGCCTATGTTCAGCAGTGGAAGTCTTATGGCTGAGATGATGATGATGATAATGAGCAAAAACAAAGAAAGTAGTCACGAGACGATATTAATTATTGTTATAACCAATATGGCGCTCGACAGGAAGACCCCATTAATTTCCACAACTGCGGGATGCCAACAAAGGGATTATTTCCTTAAAAATGAGTGTGAATGTAGGGTGCATCGTGATGTAATGGCAAAAACAAGTTTTTAAGGAAATAATGCCTGTTTTAGTAGTTGCATTTTAAGACTCATCCCTTAATATTTGTATTTGTTCGACAAATTACTATTTACATGATTATGTAAACAAAAGTATTATTATTTTTGTATTATTACACGGCTTTATTGTCATTTTCATATGTTATTACTGGTTTAACGATACTTTTGTAATTAAGCTTAGATATTGTGTTGTAATTACCTGAAAATAAATAAATAATGTCTGTGTTACTTTAGATTTAACATTTGTAATTCTATGAATTTTCACAGACATTTAAGTTGTAAATATATTTATAAATTATATCCGACATCTAACTGCCATAATTATGGCAAATAATAAACTATGAATAGGTAATTAAAAATGTAAAAATGAACTCTAGCGTTTAGTTGCTACCCTGGAGGGTAAATAAAATTAAATACATATAAATAAATAAAAATTACTTTTATTTTGACTTATTCCACATTTACTAAGTTTTAATAAAATCTATTAGAGCCTCCCCACACTGGTGTTTTCCAAGCGTCATCGTTCACACGTCGTGACTAGACAGTCAACTCTATGGCTGCTGCTCGACGCAACTCCATCAAACATCATCAAGCGACATCATTTTCTACAGCGGCGACTAGACGCCGATGCTCAAACGACGCTAGTGTGGGTGGCCCTTAATATAAAAATGTACTTATTTATTTGAATAAGCGAACCTCTTCGCGATAAACTCTACTCCCAGTTTTCGCCAAATCTGTCGTGAGCTTCGGCGTATCTACTGTCTACTATCTTTGTCTTACACTAGGTATAGGTACTCGTAGTTCGTTTTTTTAGCTTTAGAAAGAAGGCATGCGATCTTGACACGTCTTTTACTTAATTGAAAATCAGTAAATATTACTTATGAAAGCAGAAGAATATAAATGATCGTATTAGATTCTAAATTGTTAATATTTGCCGTGACTTATTTTTAAAACGTGTTTTTCAATAAAAAGACACATCACAAGATTGTTTACCTTATTTCTAATGCTAAAAAAGCGTACTACAGTACAGTCAACGGTAAAAATATGGGTGTACAAATCATTTCAAAAATATGTCCCATAACTCTTATGTCGGTGAATTAAGAACTATGGGACATATTTTTGAGTAAGTTGTCTACACCCATATTTTTTACCGTTAACTGTACTAGCAGCTAAAAGAAAAGGATGAGTATAGTTTTTCTTGGTTCTTACTGACTGACAAATTGGTTTGACCAACTATTTTCATGAATATATTCTTATTGTTCCATGGCTTATTGATGGCAGCATCATCTTTTTAATAATCATTAATATTCTACCGTTTAATTGAAATGTGGAGATTTTGAAGCCAGCGCATAATACCTACCTGTATTCACCTGATCTGCCTTCCTGCGATTTTTCGTGCTCTGAAACTGCAGCGTTCGGGCCTTCTCGGCTCAGCGTTGCTACGGGTTGGCAAAACTTGACGTCCCTGTGCGTGCACAACCACAGATAAGATAATGACTTGAATTTTGACAACCCTAAATAGCTGAAAGGGATAGTGCCATACATTAGAAATGGACAACGTGATTCGTCTTAGCATCGCTGTCAAACTTCGGTTTTGTAAGAAGTTTCCTTTCTGCATTGTGGCACAGAATAAATAATTAGTACCTACTAACGAGCAGGACACTTCCTACAAAATCGAAGTTTAACAGCAATTCAGGGTCGAATCATGGTGTCCCTTTCTAATGTATGCCACTATCCCTTTTGGCTATTTAGGGTTGCCAAAATTCAAGTCATTATCTTAACTGTGGTCGTGTACGCAGAGACGTCAAGTTGTGCCAACCCTAATAATTGCCTGGAGCAATGCTGAGCCGAACGAAGCCGAGAATGGCCGATCGGAGGAGCAGGAGCAGTGGGGGGACACCATTGCTTGTGTTTACATATTAAGCCGCAAACTTTAGAAATGAGTTGGAATAAAACACTTTTAACCCTTTATAAGGCAGAGGCGATATATCGACCACATACGCTCAATCAGAAATTCAACCATACTGTTTTAATAATAGGGCTCAAAATCGTTTGCATTAATTGAATATTCAACTTGCTTTTAAAATAGATTTTTGAAATGTAGGCTTCTGATAGCTGCAACAAATTCTGCGATAGCACGTCCCTGTCAACGGGCCTTATAAAGGGTTAATTTGTTTCTATATTTTATTTACCTTCCAGAGTGGTTGTGGAGACATATATGGCGTTCATTTTCGAGGGATGCAAGCTACAGAGATAACTGACCACCCCACACTGCAAACAGGTTTCAATGCAGAAGGGTCAGTTATCTCTGCATTTACAATCTACTGTTAATTATTGTACAGTCACCTGCAATAATATGTTACTCTCCGAAAGCTGCAAAAATATGTGACACGCTCTTATAGCTTTACAAATAAGATCGTGTCAGATATTTTTGCGGCCTTCGTTGTGTAACATATTAATGCAGGTGACTGTACAATCACATAACTAATTTCATTAAAATAAAAATATTACATTGCTATTATGCACGAAGTAAGAACGTGCTAAACCGCTGGCTAATCGCTTATCAGTGCTGTAGTGCAGTGGCGTAGCTAGGGGGGGGCGGCGGGGGCGGTCCGCCCCGGGTGTCACCCATTTAGGGGTGACACCCGACCGTGAACATCAGTAGTTTACAAAAATTCGTAAAATCATGTAAAACGAAAGTGAAGGAGTAAATCCTGAGCTATTTAACATAAATTACAATTACTCTTTTTAAGTATATTTTACAATTTTGATTGAATTTTGGGGTGACACCCACAATTTCCGCACCGGGTGCCACCCATGCTAGCTACGCCACTGCTGTAGTGTTTTTCAAACATGAAGGGTACGGTGACAAATGTAATTTCCATACAATTTATTTATAAAGTTAAAACGCCAAATTTTCCCAAATTGTAGCTTTGTAACGACCACAGAGCAAAGTCGCGGACGGACGTAGCAAAACCATAATCGTCCGAGTCGAATACGGAACTCATAAAATGGATGGGGTTTCTCAACCCCCATCTTGTATCCAATGTATTTTACACAACAAATCTGAATTTAGTCATATTTGTCCATTTCTTTTAATTTAACAAATTTCGTCGGTTTCTCGTGGTGGACATTCATAAGATGGTTCTTAATTCCGCTCAGGCCCTGAAATTTCTTAGAACATATTTCGCAAGCATACGGTTTCTCCCCAGTGTGTACCCGATTATGAATTTTCAATTCAGCAAGAACTACAAAGGCTTTGTTACAAATTTTGCAAACATGTGGTCTGCTTTCCTCGTGCATCCGTCGGATATGAACTTTCAAGGCAGACTTATGTCTGAATGGTTGGCCGCATACTTCACACGAGTGTTTTTTGTCCTCATGCACCTTCAGGTGGTCCTGTAAATTCCTCTTCGTTTGGTATTTTTTAAGACATACTTCGCACTCGAAAGGTTTTCCTTCATTATGAGTTTCTTTATGGTATTTTAGAACACCTATAGTCGAAAATCGTTTGCTACATATTTCACACATAAATGCTAGATCTTTCTTTTTATCTGCCGTTTCCTTCTCCGTGTGTTTGTTCATATGTTTTACTAAAGTCCCCTGTAGAGCAAATCGTTTCCTACAAGTATCACAACTGAACTGTTTGTCCATCACTTGGTTGTGCTTTTCTAATAAATGTTTCTTTAAGCTATTTCTATAGCGAAACTTAGTTTGACATGTTGCACAGGTATAAGGTTTTTCCCCTGTGTGTATGCGCATATGTATATTCAAATCATGCTTCAGTATGAATCGTTTATTACACACGTGACACACGTGCTTATAACCCTTTTTGTGAGTTAACGAATGAGTATATAAACCGCCTTTAGTTCTATAACTTTTATTGCATTTTTCACACTTAAAAGGTTTTCCTCCCGAGTGGTCAAATTTATGAGTATTCAAGGCAAACTGAGTATTAAATTTTCTTTTACAAATGTCGCAAGTGAACGGATAATCTCCAGAGTGATGTTTGGAATGAGCGTCTAAATAGTGTTTATCTACAAATTGCTTTTTGCATATATCACACGCAAAAAAATTGGCGGGTCCTTGATCTCCTGATTCTTCTGACGACTCTTTCTTGCATGTAGTTATTTCTCCTGGCTCTACGCGATTCTGATCATATTTCGAATGACTATTTCTATGTACGTTTAATTGGCCTTTATGTCTAAATTTCTTGTTGCATATATCACATTCGTATGGTTTTTCACCAGTGTGTATACGCATATGAGTAACATATTCATGTTTTTGCACGAATCCATTTTTGCATAATTCGCAAGAGAATTTGAATTTCCCTATATGGTTTGCGTAATGAGCATTTAAGTGGCCCTTCTGTCCGAATCTTTTATCGCATATTTTGCACGAGTAAGGTTTCTCTCTAGGGTGGGAGTTGCGCTTGGTAACGTTTGGAGCTGGCGCGACCGAGACGCTGTTGGACGCAGTACGAACGGGTTCAGCCAAAGGCACTGGCGAACCTTCCTGTAATGTAACTGAAACAATAAGATTTAATATATGTGTGGCGACAGGTGTTTTAATTATTAGTATTTTTATAATTAATATTAACGTTCCCGTATTCAAATGCAATCGCCGCTCCGCGCGACGCGGGCGCAGCGTAAGAGTACTTGCCTTATCGCTCGGTTCGTTTCGCCGTAGATCGGCGGCCCGAGTGCGCATTCGTGCGCGCTCGGAAATCCCGGTTAGTCGGCATATTACCACTCTCGAGGCTGGACGCATGCGCTCGCGCCGCCTGAGCTAACGGTTAATGCTTACGCGCCGACTCGCTTGCTTTATATTCGGTTTGCGTGCGCGCCGAATACGCTTATAGCTTTTGCTTTTTATGTATACTTTCTTTATGTGCTTTTTCTATCTTCTGTGCTTACTCTGACTTTCTCTTCAACTATACTGTGCGGTGCTTTGTACTCTTACTTCTTTCCTTTGTGTTTGTGACTCTTGTGTGCCGTTATTTGACAATATATAATTAATGTGGAACTAGCTTGTTTCTCTTATCTCGCTAGGCTAGTTCACCACATATGTATTATAGTCTAACGTCTTAGCTTCGTAAATATAAAGGTCAATTCATGACTGTCAAATTTGACTTCCTAACTTATGGCGACTATAGGAAGTGGAATAAATGTTCATAAGAAAGGAGGGGGGTTATGGCAACTAACACGTATTTTTTGGGCAGAAAATAGTGTAAAAAATTCATGTAATAAATGGACGCCCTCAATGAGTGTTCATAAGAAACTTTTTCGTCCCACTAACAGACAATAAAATATTTTTGTAGTATAGTCGCGGTTCCCTAACATAATCCACTTTTCTATACAATTAGTATGACAACTTGGGTACTTTAGTTGGGACACCGACCGTAGATCTTTCTTAAACCATGGTAAGTACTTTACAAAGCTGTTTTCTACGCAAAGTAGTGTTCTGACGTTCAAAAAGTTTATATAAATTTAAATTCTGTATTTAAACATATTGCGCGGTATTACACTAGCTATTTGACGTTGCCGAGCCGCGTTGTCAAGATGAGTAGCAAGTAGTACAAAACACGTGGTCACAGAATAAATAGTCACCACTACCGGACAGAAAATACACTTTCAAGTTTGACAGCGATTCAGGGACGAATCATGCTGACTCTTTCTAATGTATGGCACTATCCCATTAAGCTATTTAGGGTTTTCATAATTCAAGTCATTATCTTATTATGTGGTCGTGTACCCAAAGGAACGTCAAGTTGAGTTAACCCTGATAATTGCTCCGAGCAGTGCTGAGCCGAACGGAGCCGAGAATGCCCGAAAGGGAAGTGTGGCCTCATTGAGGTGGGCTCAATTTTGAGTTCTGATAACACTTTTCCAGTTCGTTAGGATACAGCTTTCCAGAATACACACCTGATATGTTGCTGTCAGCCATCTCCACTTCCGGTCTCTCCTGCTTGATCCCACGAGCTGAAAACACAGCTTAATTAAACATTTAAAAAACTATCGGAAAAATTACCTTTTCTAACAATACCAATAAAACACTTAAATAGACAAAAATACAAGTTCAGGTATAGTTATTTACGATACAAGTACGCGGAAAAGAGGAAATTTGAAACGAGTGGCGATCAGGTGGCGATCGACCTGGCACGACCGAAGAGTGTTTTAAATCGTCACGGGTTACAAATTACTTATTCGAACGTGTATCGTACAGCGTTCTACAGTACATACATATGACCCTTTAAACTTATAACATACGCACGGAAAGTTTGCTGTATAAAGTAGGGCCATATGTACTGTAAAATACTTTTTGACTGTTCTTTGTGATTGTGAGTGCGCCACTTGCACCATCCCACTAACCCGGGGATAAGTGTCAAATCGTACTGGTAACCATGGTAACTCAAGGTCTAACCGGTTAACCCCGGATTAGTGAATGGTGAAAGTGACTCTGAGGTGTATCGCGTAAGTATTGTTTGTTATACGAGTAAGAACTAGATTACGTAACGCAAAATAGTTTTGGACTAAAATATGCGCAAAATGTTAATACTTTTAGCGTCTTTCGAGCGTCGACGCCTATAACTCTATGGCCGCTGCTCGACGCAACTGCGCAGCGACGTCATTTTCCATAACGCTGACCAGACGCCGACGCTCGAAAGACGCTAAATGTGGGGTGGCCCTTATCTGCTGCCATTATTATGTATAAGTAAATGTATGGGAATCGAAATTTCTCATTTCCATATATGAGAGTTCCCCTTGTTTCTTATGAAAGTATCCTGAAATATCTAGGAACTTTTTGGAAGCTTTCCCCGATTTGCACATGTACACAAATGTATCTATAGGATACTTACGCGAAATGGCGTCATCTCCAGTTGGTTTCTCTAACTTGATTTCGATGTTGTCACTTGCAGCTGAAAGAAAAAGTTATGTTAGAGAGCGAGCCTTCATACGCGCGCGGCTTTTATATCATTGTGTGTGCTTCATCATAGATTAAAGGAACAGGCAGCTCGGAAAGTTAAGAGTATTAAAAACAAAAATCAGGGTATTGGAGTAGGTACAACTCGTTTTTATTGAATTAGGTATTTCACAAACCAAGCTTGTGGTCAAATGGTTAGAAAAATCTTATAAAAAACAATAAATTAATAATAAATAAAAATAGCCTTTTTTAAGCATCCACCTTATCTGTCGCTTCCTGTGTTTGTTCTACAAAGTGTTCCATGGCATGGGACTGGACATTTATTGCTCTAGTTTGTTCTTCAGAAGTCTAAAAGTTACCAGTACACAACTCTTTTGTAGTAGCAAATTTGCCTGCATATTATATGCCTGGTGTGTCATATAGCTTACTGGCAGGGACCGCTCCCATGAGCCGCTTGTGCAGCACATCCTGGCTGCGCTGCACTTGCAGCTTGAAGTCGCTCGCGTCCCGCAGCCGGCCAACGCACACCTCGCAGATCCCGCACTCCTCATTTCCTAAACTTAGCTGGAACACAAAAAAAAACCATCTTCTTTACAACTTATGTGACATGATTAACTATGCAGCTTTTTCAACAACAAATTCGCTTCAATTTGATGGGGTTCAAATAAACAGAATGTTACTTAAGTATCCTATGTGTCTACAGGGCAGGTTGCCAAAGATATTGACAAATGATTTCAATAAAATAAGGTTTTTATACTTACATTTAAACCGAAGCATTCTCTCAACATGTCGTAATATATCTCTGCTTTGCCGAGATGATTGTATAGTGTCTTGAGGCCTTTGTCCGGAGGGCGCACCAGACAGCAGCTACATGAGTAATACTCCTCCATGGTCCTTTTAGCTGGAATTAAGTAAATGCCCAAATATAAATATTGAAATGGCTGTGCATTACTTAATCAATAGGCTCTGCCGCACTTCTTTCAATTTCGGATAAGACAAGTCCAGGGCTATAACCGCGAAAATCGACGTTCGCAAATTCGGGGCATTTTTCTCTGTCACTCTTATTACGCCTTCATAGGAGTAAAAAAGAAAGATCCCCGCAATTTGCGAATTTCTGTTTTCGCGGTAGCCCCTCAGTACAACCAGTTTGACGATTTCTTACCCGTAACAGACTATGTCAGCAACTACCAAACTAGAACAACACTCGGACAACAACAAAACAATAAAAAAAAGACATTCGGAAATTCCATGAAATTCCACCTAAAAACTTTTTTTCAAAACTGCCAGAGAGTCCACGCCGCTACGGGCAGAATCCAGTCATAGGGCCAGCTATACGAGGAGTCTCTAAAAGTAAGTATATTTTGATTTAGTTTAGAGGCCAAAACCGTGCACGTTATTGAATGCCTTCGACGTTATCACTTATCCAACTGTCCATCAAAGAGATAGAATATAATATAATCAGATAATCACTGTTATCAGTGTCCGTCATCACGGCGCCATTACATGTCATATGGTCATTAACCTGACCATTGACAATCCCCATAGATTTATTCATTTTAATTGGTGTTTGTGTGGCAACATTTAATGCTACGCTATACAAGCCAAGTTCAAAATACATATTACGACAAGTTCTTGTTTATGTTTAAATTGAGCCAACCAACAAATTATTTATGAGATGAAATTGACAGATTCGATCAGGAATGAAATTGGCGACAGTCTCATCTCGCGTCCACACGTACACAAATTAATCACCAACAGATTTATGGTGACATTAATAAAATCACTGGCCCCAAACGCGAATACTGGCGTCACAAACTGGTATTCTTGCGTCCACACCTCCAGTTTATTCGATAATTTCGGTCGGAGGCATTAAATCTTGGCGTAATATCTTAACCTTGGCTTCTGAACCCAGCATTAAACATGCCGAAAAAAAAAACAAAATGTCAATTCATATAGTCAATGGTCAGGTTAGTGAAATTAATTAAAGATAAGGATCATTTTCATTTCATGGCCTCGGAGTTCAATATCGTGGACGATGAACGCCTCTAAACCAAAAACATAATCAAAATATACTTAACTTACTTTAGAGACGCCTCGAACTGCTGTCTCTGTGATCGAATTCTGTCCGTCGTGGCGTGAAAACTCGTACTCGGGTCACTTGAAAAATTTGAGTCTCTCCTCACTGCTGCGTTTTTCTAGTTTTCAGTATCGATTAGCTGCAGTAGCTGCTACGGGTAAGTAACCAGTGGTAAAATAGCTGAAGTGGTTCTCCCTGATAGGTAGGACTCCATTCATATTGTCTACAATACAATACAACTAACCAATACAAGAATTTTATTGTTGGTGGACGTAGATATGCATTATGCTCTGTAAAGAAAAAATTTGATGTTGATTCAAAAAACCGGTCAAGTGTGAGTCGGACTCGCGCACGAAGGGTTCCGTACCATTAAGCAATACAGGAAAAAAATCGCGTTTGTTGTTAGGGACTTACAACACTTAAATATTTATTATATTCTGTTTTTAGTATTTGTTGTTCTAGCGGCAACAGAAATACATCATCTGTGAAAATTTCAACTGTCTAGTTTCATCTATCATGGTTCATGAATTCATGATATCTCATGAACTGCCTGGTGACAGACAGACGGACAGTGGAGTCTTAGTAATAGGGTCCCGTTTTTACCCTTTAGGTACAGAACCCTAAAAAATACTTATGCACCCCCTTGAGGTTTCTACTCAAACCTCTTGCATTACATAACTGCTAGCTATAATGACTCAGATCCGCGATTGTACAGATGTGGCCCCTTGTAGTCCACATATAAATAATGTTGGAGGCATAGTTGAGGGATCAATCAAGACACTGATTGTTGACTGGATAAGGGAACTGCAAATCATATATTTATTATTGAAGTGTCCTAAATTACATCACCAATACATATGTATGTATATTACTTTCTTCCATGTGAGATAAGTTGTCCATCCTAATAATTACACTGTTATGTGATATTTTGAATAAATTTCTTACCAAAAATAATCTTAAATGGTAGGAATATGTTTAAGTAGTGTTATCACCCACGGATATGTCACATTGTATTTACTGTAGTGTACAAATTTGTTAGTAGTTTTGTGTTAGTATGTTAAGTTATTTTGTTTCTTTGTAGGTTGGTCAGATATCCTGAACACCATATATTACTGAACTTCAAAATAATATATATACTGGCAACCCTTAATATTGGCATGATAAAGGCTTGATGAATCAGTAATGTAATATTGATTGAGTAGTGCTCGGCAATTTCAATAATTCCAAGAGGACACTTACCCAATCTCAGTCAATAAGACCATGGAGGAGTATTACTCATGTAGCTGCTGTCTGGTGCGCCCTCCGGACAAAGGCCTCAAGACACTATATAATCATCTCGGCAAAGCAGAGATATATGACGATATGCTGAGAGATTGCTTCGGTTTAAATGTAAGTATAAAAACCTTGTCTTTTAAAAATCTTTATCACATGGTTATGCTTTTATTCGGAAATATCTATGGCAATATGGCTTGTGAACACATACAGTTCTTTAATAACATTTTCCATTTATATTTGCACCGACCAAATTATATTAATAAATTTTAACATGTTCAATGCCAAGTGCCCCATTTCCAATACAAAATGAACCCTAAGGACTGTATCGTTTATTATAAATACAACTTTACTTAGCCGTTTTTTCTGGTATTATGTTTTTATTAAAAAATTACACATATAGTTTAATTAGTGCTTTAATAATAAGTAACATTTCGTCCTGGGAGATCACGTAAAGCATATGGTTTGGACAATATTTACCCAATCCTCCCGAGTAACTACAACGATTTCGGACAAATACTACAAGAAAATTTACGGTTTGCGAACAAGATAAGTATTACACAAAAAAAATCGTACTATGTAAACAGCAATTACATATGATTCGTAAAGCGAAACATCTGGGCATAGTCTAATCATTTCTTTTAGTTGGAAAAAAAGTTTTGGATCTGTGCTTGGTGGCCTTTTTGAAAATATGGCATGTTACTTACGACAACCCCGACTTTGGTATACAATATAACCATCATGGAGCGTTTCTATCGACCTGTTCTAGCCATGGTTCAACGCCATGAATGTCCGTTAGGCTTTGGATTTCGGTAGATTCTTTTAGCTGTTTCCGTCATTTCCCTGGCGTCAGAAATTGACGGGAATCCAAAATGTTGCATAAAAAGTCGTTTTCATGTAAAGATAAAATACACCACATTTATTCTGTGGATGTTCAATTGAGCAATCATGAAAAGGACACTTAGATGGCATATTTTGGCAGCATATTAACCTTTTGTTTCTTTAAATCGTACTAAGGAATCGGTGAAATAGTCTCAAATTAAGCTCGATAGGCTTGTCCGAATTACATTTGCTAGAAGGTATTAAAATCATCATAAAGTCCCTAAAATAAAATAAATGTAAAACATTCTTATATCAGATATGTCTTAAAAATACCCCCAGATTATACCTTAAGAACATAGTAATACAAAATAATACACACGTCAACAGTTAGACCAGGTTTTATCTGTATTTATAATAAACGATACAGTCCTTACGAGCAGTTTTCACAAAGCTTTTGTATCATCAACCTTCCTTTTGAGCAAATTTAAGTATTTATTTATAGCCTTATACCAGAAATACATTTTTATATTACATCTATAGTTTTCCTTAATCTACGATAACCGATTCTGTGTGCCTTTGGGCAAAGGCCTCCCACAATCATCTCCACTCTTTCTTATTTTGCATTAATCTGGTCCATGTTTTAGTCCTTTCATGAAACCACTTTTCTACCCTACCCACATATGTATTACCTAACCCTTTGCCTATGTACTTATGATTGTTTTAATGTAATAAATTTTTGTTGGAATGTTTTAGTACTTTCAGCCATGTCTTCGATTTCATCGGACCATCTTTTAAATTGCCTACCTCTGTTTCTTTAAGTCCTCTAGGGTCCCATAGTGTTACAATTTTGCAAATTTAAGTGGCTGCAGGATTAATTAATAATTATATGATAAGTTGTAATGAACATTGTTCCTATTTTGTGTTCCAGCTAGGTTTGGGAAATGAGGAGTGCGGGATCTGCGAGGTGTGCGTGGGGCGGCTGCGGGACGCGAACGACTTCAAGCTACAAGTCCTTCGTGTCCAGGACGTGCTGCACAAGCGGCTCACCGGAGCGCTCCCTGCCAGTAAGCTATATGACATACCAGACTTGAGTGGACAGTTGGTGGCATTTTTATTAGGCAGATTCGCTTAAAACAGGCGGCCTCTCGATGGCATAAGCTGGCTGTCGTGTGTTTATTAGCTTGTTTGTTACTGTACACCGTGGTATGGGGACCTTGCACTTTGAGACTATGTGCTGAAACTTGGCACAGTTGATTGTTAGCTGGTCTTGAGCAGATACAGACCGGTAGACATCGAGAACCACGTCTAATTTAGTGGGGGGAGGGGGGAAGCTCGACACTGCCGCGCTTCACTTGGAGCAATATTTCTCTAAAACTATACCCATTAGGGCATGTGATATATCATTTTCGGATAAATTATGGATGAGGAATCTAGTTTTGGAACAAAAACAATGCACTTTCTAACAAAAAAAAGCATAAAGTAGAAAAGACTAAAAAAACGTAGTTTTGATTTTTTCATAATTACCATTTTTAGGGTTCCGTACCCAAAGGGTAAAACGGGACCCTATTACTAAGACTTCGCTGTCCGTCCGTCCGTCTGTCACCAGGCTGTATCTCACGAACCGTGATAGCTAGAGAGTTGAAATTTTCACAGATTATGTATTTCTGTTGCCGCTATAACAACAAATACTAAAAACAGAATAAAATAAAGATTTAAATGGGGCTCCCATACAACAAACGTGATTTTTGACCAAAGTTAAGCAACGTCGGGCGGGGTCAGTACTTGGATGGGTGACCGTTTCTTTTTGCTTTTTATTGTTTTTTTTTTGCATTGTGGTGCGGAACCCTTCGTGCGCGAGTCCGACTCGCACTTGCCCGGTTTTTTTTTTTCAAGTGTAGCAGGAATCTGAAAACAAAAAATACAGTCGTAAAGCTACACTTATTGCGTTTAAGAAAATATATAGTTTATTATACAAAACTGTTGATAAATGGGAGATAAAAAATAATATTAAGCGTGGGTCAGAGTGATCTCAATACAAAATATTATGAATGTGGGAAAGTTACTTATAACTTGCTCTACAATCGTTTATTTTTCTTGTTTTTCGTAAATAACTCGTAAACGGTAGCCCACAGCAAAAAAATATCTATTACATAATTAATCTTTTTCAGATTTCTTATAAAGTAAGTGCTACAGTCTGGCGTGCGCAACGATTACGTTAGGACGCGTTCCTTTGTTTACCTTATTGTAATACCGATTTTTTGTGTTTTGCTTACAGCATTATGATTCCGAGTGTGTAAAAAGTGATTATAATGACTATAGTATTGATAATAAGTGAAAAACTAAGTTAATTAGTCGTTTATTTTCGTGTAAACACAATTTTAGTGGTTTTATCGAACTACCCTCAATTTGTGAGTATGAGTGAATCGGGCGAGGAACCGGCCCCGCAGCCGGCCTCGAGTGCCGAGATGACCCCAGAATCAATCAGGAAGGTTATCATGGGCTCCGAGGGGTCCTTTCCTCAAGGAGATGGCGAGATGGACTTGCAATGGGATGAAGGAGATTTGAATGTCGGTAACCAAAGCGGTGTGGTTGAGGTGACGAGAGGGGTAGAGAGGTTATTAAATTAAACACATGCGCTCTATCTAATGGTCCGTTTACTACTGACTAATAATATCAACAATCTGTTTCCCTATACTATACCACATTACAGGGGTAGTTGCAAAGAAAAATGTTTGACAATAACATTTTTCTTTGACGTTGCGTACAATTACAATTATTCAATTACACAAACGGGTCTACCGCGATATAATTTCATTGTTTTTACCTTTAATTCCGACGTTTCCGGACGGACCAGTGTACGGATACTGTGAGCAGAGATATATATAACTCCGTATAAGATAAATAAAGTCTAAGAAAAAAACGTGCCTCGGATGTCAAGCAAAAGTCACTGTCGAATAGATGGCGCCATACACCTTTGGCCTATTGTCGTTTAGATGGCGTTGGCGACACCGTTTGATATTTAACAATTTTAACACGTATCAGTGAAAGAACATGGGTCATTGTGGAACAATAAAAATTAATAATCATATGTCCGTAAACATATTTTAATTCATTTATACATTTTCAATTTTATTTTAAGTTTTAATCGTGTGTCGATAGATGGCAGTAAATGTACCGTGACTATAAAATTTACTTTGACAGGACCCCTCTATACTATCTATTCTTTTTGCTGTGAGTGTTGCGTGTCGTGCCGTGGACAATAAACATTAAACTTTAACGGGTAGCTGCAATTTCTTTGTCTACCCCGAACATTTTTATAAACTAATTTCGGGTAGTTTAGTGTTGTTTTATTAATATCTCCGTTGACATTTGTTGGGACGTCAGTCTTTCCGTGACCACAGCTGGTGCAACTCAGCTGAAACGTCGTAATTAAAGGTAAAAACAATGAAATTATATCGCGGTAGACCCGTTTGTGTAATTGAATATGTGTACAAAACGCGAGAGTTTAAAGTGTTACAATTACAATTACTTAAGTACAATTAAGACCTTAAATGCTAGGTACAAAAAGTTTAGTTCTATTTTTGTGAACCGTTTCATGTTTGTTACATTTTTGTATGATGACATTAGGTTCCTTATCTTCTAAAACAACGTAAGGGCCGTCGTACAAACGGTCAAGTTTTCCACCGGTTTCGTTAAGCACTAACACTTTATCACCACACTTGTATGTCACTGGATTAAGTTTTTTGTCGTATGCACTTTTACTGTCCATTTTCACTTTTAACAGGTTTTCGCGCGCATCTTTGTGCGCCACTTGTAAACGGTACTTTACTTCTAAACTATAGTTATCAACATTATACAATGGTTCTACAAAATTACTTAATCTACTTGGAATTTCACATGGTTTTCCGAACACTAGTTCGTATGGGGCATATTTGGTTGCTGTGTGAACTGTATTGTTGTAACAAAAACACCAAAAGGGAAGCCAATGACTCCATGTCTCAGGATGTTGATCGCATTGTATACGTAAAAATGAACCTAAATTTTTATGTGAATTTTCTAATGCTCCTATTGTTTCGTGATGGTATGCTATGCTGTGGAATTTAATTTTTCAATTTCTAGTAATTTACATACTTCTGTTATGGTTGATGAAATAAATTCTGAACCCCTATCTGTTTTTATGCATTTTGGAATTCCAAACCTTAAAATAAAATTATTAACTAATGCTCTAGCTACTGTTTTAGTCTCCTTATTAGCTAATGGATACGCTTCCACGAATTTACTTAACTCACATTGTAATGTAAGTATATAATTATTACCGCTATCGTCCCTATCGACAGGACCAACTATATCTAAAAATATTTTTTCTAAGGCATAAGTTGCGGTGGTCGTCACCACCATAGGCTCTTTTGTGATTGTGTGCCTTGAATGTTTCATTTTTTGACATTTTTCACATGTTCGAACAAACTCTGTCACGTCTTTATCGATTCCTGGCCAGTAAAATTTCCGTTTAATATTATTTGTCATTCTTCGCACCCCAGCATGGCCACTGGTAGGCAGAAGATGATAGTCATTTAGTATATGTTTAATATCTCTTTCACTCTCTACTCTCGTAACTCCTCTCAACACTAAAATCTTGGGACCTTCATATATATTTTTACATTGTATTTCATTTAACAATTGTTTCATAAATTCTTCATTTTCACTTCTTTTAATTATCATACATATTTTGTCGACATTAATTGTTTTACTAAATTTACTCAATTTTTCCACAAATACGGCTCGCGTGAATTGTGTTGAATAACTGAGATTTATATATAATATTTTTTTATTATTCGTAAATGCAAAACACTCCCATTCTGCATCTATCTCTCTTTTATTTCGTAGCTGGTTAATTTTATACTCATCTGACAAAACCATCTCCACGGAATCATTCGGTATCCTTAATATTTCCACAATTCGCGGTTGATCAAGCCGCTTATCTTTGGCACTATTAGGGATACTGTCAGTCTTTACCTTACTCTCCTCTTCCTCCCTTCTTTTCGCTCTTGTCATTTACCGTGAAAAGCTTTTCATTCATCTCTTTCAATTCCTCTGATGTTATAGTTACTCTAGATAATGCATCCGCGATGACATTTTCTGAACCCTTTACATATGTTATATCAAAATTGTATTCTTCAAGAGTCAACCGAAATTTTAACAATCTACTACTTGGATCTTTCATACCAAACAAATAAATCAGTGGTTTGTGATCAGTCATTATAGTGAATTTCTTTCCGAATAAATACGGTCTAAAGTATTTTACACTCCATACTATAGCTGTCAATTCTTTTTGAGTAGGCTCTTAATAAATTTTCTATAATAGTTGCAAAACGCTACAAATCTGCGAACGGCATCGGCATCAGTGGGGGTCGGGTAATTTTGAATAGCTTTTATTTTATTTGGGTCGGGGGCTGTGCCGTCTTTGGTAACAATATGACCTAAATACAAAAGTTCTTTTTTCAAAAATTGGCATTTACTCGGGTTTAATTTTAAGTTAACTTTTCGCAATCTATCAAATACGGATAGTAAATTTTTGTTGTGAGTATCTAAATTTCTTCCAAATATAATGAGGTCATCTAAATAAATGAAGCATTTCTCATAATTGAGTCCTGACATTGCCACAGTCATAACACGTGAAAACGCACTAGGTGAAATTTTCATCCCTTGAGGGAGGCGTTTCATTTGCCATTGCCCAGTGCTAGTCGTAAAAGCAGTTAGTTTTCGGCTTTCCGGAGCTAATTTTACTTGATAGTATGATTGGCTAACATCTAAATGTGTATAATAAATAGCTCCCGATAACGAGTCTAAAATTTCATTTATATTAGGCAAAGGAAATTTATCATCCTGTATTGTGTCGTTAACCTTTCTATAATCGATAACTAATCTCCACGATTTATTTCCAGACTCATCAGATTTTTTTGGTACTAGCAAAATAGGGCTCGACCACTCACTTTGAGCCTCTTCTATGATATCATTTTTTAACATATTTTTAATTTGTTTTTCTACCTCTGTTTTATGACAATGTGGAATACGATACGGCTTAGTGTATACAGGCTTAGCATTCTGTTTTAAATTAATAGACTGTTCATATATCTTTGTTGTTGTCAACAAGTCCCCAGGCAAATGAAAGATGTCAGCATATTTAGTGCATATAGACTCTATCGTCCGGCGTTCCTCAGAATGCAAGTGATCCAATTTCAGTTGCGATAACAACACATCAGCTCGACTTGAAGTTGAGTCGCATTTATTAAATGTACAAGCTGTATAATTATTTAATGATTCTAATTTAGGTTTAAAAATTGGAATGCTCACATCGTTTTCGCTATTATTAAGTATTCTTATTGGTATGATGTTTTCCCTTGGCGATACTATCGTACTGCCTAAAAATATATTTTCCTGAATTTCCTGTGGGAAAATAACACTATCTTCGGTTAAATTTTCGTATTTAATATAATGTATAGATTCGCTACGTGCCGGTATTTTCAAGAAATCCTCACTTACAGAAGGTGTATGTATCATACCGAGTTGGTATGAAATTAAGTCATTTTTCAAAATCAAAATCGAATTTTCTAAGTCAAAAGTCACAGTTTTGAATTTATAAAAGAAATCTTGTCCCAGAATTCCATCCGATTTACAAGGTAAAGAATCGAAAATATAAAATTTATGATTGAGTTGAAACCCATTTGGAGCCTCTAATGTAATGTAAACATATCCCTCGGAATATATTTTACCACCTATTCCATTTATAACAATCCGATCCGTAAACACGGGTGTATTTCTCGGAAGTGCACGTGTACAAATTGCTGACAACGATGCACCGGTATCTAAGAGATGGGAACACTTGTTATTGCCTACATATAAGAAGGTATAATTAGCTTTATTTAAATCAACCGTTAAGATGTATCCTTTAGTCTCGAAAAAACTTATTTCGGCTGAATGTATTGTTGTCTGTGGTTGGCACTACGGGTGCCTCTCCCTGTTGAGCCATGTGAATATTATTGCTATGATAATATCCCCTACCACGGGCAGCTCGCCCGCGACTCGATTGTGTGTAAGTGCCTCGAAATTGAGTACCGCGATAATTTTGGTTGCCGCGATCATTATTGTACGTCTTATTATAATGCGCAAAAGGCTTATAATTATTATGTTGGTTACCCCTGAAACCTCTATTCGAGTAACTTGCACGCCCTCGAGCCGGTTGTCGATACGACTTACCTCGCATGTGCATCACCGACGAGTTAGAAGTCGATGGTTGGGGTTGGGACGTCTCTTCGTCCTCTGCTGCTCGAATAGCGTCCTTAAGTTCTGTGTACTTACGTGCTGATATGATAGTGCTTAAACGCCTATTCCTTAGCCCGTCTGCGAATTTTTTGATAGCCATATTTTCATTAAGTGGCCTTAAAATTTCGTAAGCTTTCTCGTTTGCGTCGGCCTGCGAAATTGTAAGGTCAACAAAGAGTGACTCTAGCTTAGCGCCATATTGCGCAATGGACATATCACTTTGGGAAATGTTGTTTATTTGCGTGAGTAACGCATTTGGCGACTTTTTTGTTAGCAAAAACACTTTTATGTCCTTAATTAAATCATCACACGAGCTGTACTCCTGCTTTAACTTAAGTTTCGCTGATTTAGTCAACCTAGTCTTTAAAACTAACCAATAATTTTTGACATGCCGAGTCCTTGAGACATTCCTTATATAATTCGACACTATCTATAATTTTTTTCTACTGTCTCTTCTTTTCCGTCCATAACAGGAACCAAATTTGCCGCCGTTTTTAAGTCAAATTTCTCCATTGTTCTAATTTGTTTACAAGAAGTTTCAGAAATAGTGGGCTTTTTGTCCGATATGTTCGTATCTAACTTACAATAATTCTTAATTTTCTCATAGGATTCTTCGATCCTATTTACTAAAATATGTAATATATAACCTAAACAATATTCTTCTGAACATTCACTTTCATTTAAAATAATCGATTTGTAACATTCATATAATTCAGTAGCGCGTTGAAACTTTACGTGAACATTTTCTTGGTACTTTTCTCTTCGCTTACCTAATTTTCTTAGTGAAATTCTTATATTTTCCAATTGTTCATATATAAACTGAAGGTCAGTTGACATTTATAAAATTCATTCGTACAAAAGAAAATTACTTAATTATCTGGCATAATAAAACTTAAAATATACGGACTATTACGGACCTTGTAATGTTAATCTAAATTAAAATCGCTGTCCTCTTACGACATGGCCTTCAGATGGGTGCTGGCTCTGCCGGCTGCTCCTGCTGCTCATCAGCTGGCTGCTGGCCCCGGAGACGTCGGACCAACGACGCTCGTTGTCGCATGCGATTGAACCTGGTCAGCTCCCGCTGTACCATCCCACGGTGGTACTTGAAGTATTGTCGAATCTCGAGGATGACGGTGGTTGCGACGCAGATGGCCAGTAGCGTGGCCACCATAATATTTATGTTGTAATGGTGGGTCTCGGCGTCCAGATCCCATCCCACCGCCATGAGATGACGAGAGGGGTAGAGAGGTTATTAAATTAAACACATGCGCTCTATCTAATGGTCCGTTTACTAATGCAATCAGTGTATACCACTTTATTGATCTCTCCCTTGAGTAGGCAATTATGAAAGCACCCATGAGGCTGACATGTTCACCCAGAGTGTCCAAAGCCTCTATAAAAATTAGATAAAAAAAAAGTAAGTGCTACTTTTTTTCGCTAAGATCAATATTTAAAAAAAATATTGAAGGGAGAAAATAAATACTAAGGTCCCCTTTTTTAGTCATTCGTAAATAACTCGTAAAGGATAGCCAATAGCAAAAAATATATTTATACATGAATAATTAGCATAAAATTTCCTACAAAAAAGGTTATTCAAACTTTTTGGCTAGGATCAATATTTAAAAAGGGGACCTTAGAATTTATTTTCTCTCTTTAATATCGTTTTTAATATTGATCCTAGCCAAAAAGTTTTAATAACCTTTTATATAGGAAATTTTATGCTAATTATTCATCTACTAATTTTTTTGCTATTAGCCATCGTTTACGAGTTATTTACGAAATACTAAAAAAGGGGACCTAAGTATTTATTTTATCCCTTCAATATTTTTTTTAAATATTGATTGTAGCGAAAAACAGTAGCACTTATTTTATAAGAAATCTGAAACAGATTATTTACGTAAAAGGTTATTTTTTGCTGTGGGCTACCGTTTACGAGTTATTTACGAAAAACTAAAAAAAATAAACGATTGTAGAACAAATTTTAAGTAACTTTCCCACATTCATAGTATTTTGTATTGAGATCACTCTGACCCACGCTTATTATTATTTTGTATCTCCCATTTATCAACAGTTTTGTATAATAAACTATATATTTTCTTAAACGTAATAAGTGTAGCTTTACAACTGTAATTTTCTTTTCCGATTCCTGCTACACTTAAAAAAAAATTGGTAATTATGAAAAAATCACAAATATGTTTTATAGTCTTTTCTACTTTATGCTTTTTTTTTTGTTAGAAAGTGCATTGTTTTAGTTCCAAAACTAGATTTCTCATCCTTAATTTATCCGAAAATGATATATCACATGCCCTAATAGGTATAGTTTTAGATGTATGTTGCTCCAAGTGAAGCGCGGCGGCGTCGAACTTGCCCCCTCCCCCCCACTAAATGAGACGTGGCTCTCGACGGTTCCCGGTCTGTATCTGCTCAAGACCAGCTAACAATCAACTGTGCCAAGTTTCAGCGCATAGTCTCAAAGTGCAAGGTGTCGTGCAGTAACAAACAAGCTATATAGCCTGATGTGTGGATGAGTCTCACAATACTATACTTACGAGTATATTGCTTATTAATGTATTATATACTTTATACAATTTTCCTGTCGACAAGCACCGTTTGTGAAATACCTAATTTAACTGAACTTCCTGAGACTAAATGTGACGTCCCACGGGAAAAGCTACCTTATGGCGGTTGGCGCTTCGCTATTATTAACGCCGCTCCAATATTATTGAGGTGCTATACGACATAAGCGCCAGCCGCCATAAGGTACCTTTTTCCGTGGAACGTCACAAATGTACATTACAATGTACATAATCGTGCAATCGAATTTGAATCTTTTATGAACCAAATAAAGTAGGTAGCATTTCTTTTTAAAACAAACGAAATTCGTTCCTATTTACTTAGAGAATAAGGTTCATATAAAAAAATTGTTAGCTTTTTTACGAGGATAAACATGTTGCATTTATTATGTTTTTAATTATATTAAATACTCTGAACTTCATACAGACTGTCCGTTCCTTTAATGTATGATGAAATTTTAATGCATGCTAAGCACAATTACAATAATATAATAACATTAATAACATACTATATTTGTACGCCAGTCATGACAAAACAAGGATCGTACAAAAACAAAAATGTAACACCTATATACTCGTATATACGCTTGTTTGATGCAAATACACATTCATTCATAATATTTTCTTTTAGCTGCAGTTGAAAACATCCATATCAAGTTAGAGATATCAACTGGAGATGACGCCATTAGTAAGTATCCTACAGATAGAGTATAGACATGTGCAAGATGGGGAATTTTGCCAAAGAGTTAGGATAGTTCTTAGATATTTTCAGGAATAAATCACAAGAAACCAGGGAAACCTTCATTACTGAAATTGAATGCAATTTGGACATGTGGGTGTGAATTAACTTTGGGGACAATCAATTATTGGTTGCAGTATCATTTTTATCTGAATGATATATTAGTCTGTACAAGTGTACATGTAACCAAAAGTGAAAAAAAAAAATTAAAATTAAAGCATCTGTATAAATTATTTTAAAAATATTGAAAATATGGCTTGTTGAATTCCCACGCAATGCAAGTGTTATTTATACGTCGTAATTTCATACAAGTTCGACGTTTAAAATAACACTTGCACTGCGTGGGCTATCAAAATCGCTGCAGACTTTTCTTGGTCTAACTCTACCTAATCTTGAGTTGTTTGAAGGAGCATTCCACGGGCTGTCCCGTACAAACGCATTTTATTTCCTGTGTTGCGACTTTTTTTTCGGCCCTTAAATCAGGTGATTATTTTTCTGTGCATATTTTTGATCATTTGTCATAGAAAAGGAATCTCATATACCTGCAAATCCTCAGAAAATTCGCGTTTGTACGGGACAAACGGTGGACAATTTCATGGAATGCTCCTGAAGTGTTCAATTAAGACATGTTTCTTACAGGCGGGATCAAGCAGGAGAGGCCGGATGTGGAGGAGACAGCAGAGGCTGACAGCAACATCGTATCAGGTGTGTTGTGTACTCTCGATAACTGTATCTAGAAGTCTAACTTTAACTACTTACTTACTAAAGAAGAATACACAATCGCAGTTGACCATTCATGAGTAGGCATTCCATACCCGTCATGCCAGTGCGACGCAGAACCGCCGAGTTGTCTTGCGGCCGGAAGTTTCAAACAAAACTCGGTTTCGCAAGTCACGTTCGAGCCCATGCACGTCAGGCTTTACTAAATACTAGAGATGCACCGGATATCCGGTTACTATCCGGTATCCGGCCATTATTTTATTATACGGCCGGATACCGGTTAGTGACCTTCTATCCGGCCGGATACCGGATAGTAACATTGCTTGATTTCGGAGTAAACAAATTGGATTTAAGAAACAGACACGGTCATAATCATACTTGTTTATTATTTTAAAACATTTTAATCATACCACTGACTTGCACGCGCACTCATTTAGAACCTAGAAATGAGTCCGCGCGAACGTTTACTAGGAAACAGGTCAAACCTGCAGAATGCGCACCTGAAAAACCGAAATGTAGGTATAGTTCCGCCGGCCGAATAACCGGCGGCCGGATACCGGATCTTCGGCCAGTGTCGAGGCCGGATATCCGGTATCCGGCCAAACAACTATCCGTTGCATCTCTACTAAATACCTGATACTGATTTGTCCGGGGCGACGTCGACGGATACGTCTGGGAGCATCATCATCAAAAAGAATAACTTTAGAAGTCTGATTAGATCTCAAAAATGAGCCAATTTGATATTAAACTTTCGTGAGACATATTTTAAATTGTTTATACGACAAGAGTTTCACTCTCTTGAAATTGAAGTGAGTGAAACCGTTGTCGTATAAACAATGAGCCCACGTGTTTTGTACTGTGAGTGTATGTACTATGCGCAGCACGCAAATATTGTAATATTATGTAATTAGGAATGTAATAAAAATGAATGGCAAAAAAATACACGTTTTTGCAGATCCGGTCGGCATTTAACAGCTTCGTAAAGCACTACTTTTTGAGCAAGTGTATTAATTAGAGATGCACCTGATATCCGGTTACCGTGTCTGTTTTTTAAATCCAATTTGTTTACTCCGAAATCAAGCAATGTTACTATCCGGATACCGGATAGTGACCTACTATCCGGCCGGATACAGGATAGTAACATTGCTTGATTTCGGAGTAAACAAATTGGATTTAAAAAACAGACACGGTCATAATCGTACTTGTTTATTATTTTAAAACAATTTAATATTTCCATTGACTTGCACGCGCACTCATTTCGAACCGAGAAATGAGTCCGCGCGAACGTTCACTAGGAAACTGGTCAAACCTGCAGAATGCGCACCTGAAAAACCGAAATGTAGGTATAGTTCCGCTGGCCGAATATCCGGCGGCCGGATACCGGATATTCGGCTGATGGTCAGGCCGAATATCCGGTATCCGGCCAAACAACTATCCGTTGCATCTCTAGTATTAATAAATATTTTACGACGAAAAAGTTTCTTATACTTAACGTTCACTAGGAAACAGGTCAAACCTGCAGAATGCGCACCTGAAAAACCGAAATGTAGGTATAGTTCCGCTGGCCGAATATCCGGTATCCGGCCAAACAACTATCCGTTGCATCTCTAGTATTAATAAATATTTTAGGACGAAAAAGTTTCTTATGCACACTCATTCCACTTCTTAATATGAATTCTTATTGTTCCAGTTTCATTAAACGAAGAATCGCCAGCGCCTTTTGCTCAACCTGTTCCTACCGCGTCCCACAGCGTCTCGTACGCACCAGCTCCGAACGTTACCAGGCGCCGCTCCCACACTGGAGAGAAACCTTACGCGTGTAATATATGCGACAGAAGATTTGGACAGAAGGGCCATTTAAATGTTCATTACGCAAACCATATAGGAAAATTCCAATTTACTTGCGAAATATGCAAAAGGGGATTCGTACACAAACATCAATATATTACTCATATGCGAATGCATACTGGTGAAAAACCATACGTATGTGATATGTGCAACAAGAAATTTAGAAATAAAGGCCAATTAAACCAACATAGAAATACTCATGTGAAATATGACCAGAATCGCGTTGAGCCAGGAGAAATAACTACATGCAAAAAAGAGCCGTCAGAAGAATCAAAAGATCAAGGACCCGCAAAATGTTTTGCGTGTGATATATGCAAAAAGCAATTTGTGGATAAACACTATTTAGACGCTCATTCCAAACATCATTCTGGAGATTATCCGTTCACCTGCGATATTTGTACAAGGAAATTTAATACGCAGTTTGCTTTGAATACTCATAAAGTTGAACACTCGGGAGGGAGACCTTTTAAGTGTGAAAAATGTAATAAAGGGTACTCAACGAAAGGTGCTTTAACTATACATTTGAAAGTTCACACTCAGGATTATAAGTTCGTATGTCATCTGTGTAGTAAAGGATTTATAACAAAGGAGTTATTTAATGTACATATGCGCGTACACACGGGAGAAAAACCTTATACCTGTTTAACTTGTGGAACTAAGTTCCGCTATAGATATAGCTTGAAGAAACATTTATTTGAGAAACACAACCAAGTTACGGACAAACAATTCTGTTGTGATGCTTGTGGGAAACGATTTGCATTACAGGAGATTTTAGTAAAACATATGAAGAAACACGAAGTCCAGACTGAGAAGGAAAGGAGGAAGAAGGAAAAGGAGAAGAAAAAGGACCCCGCTGATAAAAAGAAAGAACTAGCATTTATGTGTGAAATATGTAGCAAGCGATTTACGACTTTAGGTATTTTAAATACCCATAGATTTATACACAATGAAGAAAAACCTTTCGAGTGCGAAGTATGTCATAAAAAATACCGAACGAAGACGAATTTACTGGACCACATGCAGGTGCACGAGGAAAAAAAACACTCGTGTGAAGTATGCGGCCAGCCATTCAGACATAAGTCTGCCTTGAATGTTCATATCCGACGGTTTCACTCCGAAAACAGACCACATATTTGCGATATTTGTAAAAAAGCTTTTGTAGTTCTTGCTCAACTAAAAGAGCATCATCGGGTACACACTGGGGAGAAACCGTATGCTTGCGAAATATGCTATAAGAAATTTCCGTGGCAAAACGGGGTTAAAAGACATCTTAAACAAGTTCACAATGAGAAACCTACGAGATTTATTAAATTGACTGAATTGAATGAATGTGAGTAAATTAAAAGTGGCTTGTTGTGTAAAATGTAGAAGACATTGGATACAAGATGGCATTGACAAAAACCACCCATTGTTAGAGTCATCATTTTATTCCTTTATAGTTTTGCAAGGTCCGTCCGAGACTTTCAAATATAAAGCTACAATTTTGAATGGGTATACATTCACTCTATCAAAAAAACAGCATTAAAATGTTTTGTTGTTGGAGGCGGGGTGGCCTTGGTCCCAAGACTAAGGGCCAGTTGCACCAACCACATTTGACAGACTGATCATCGTCAGCCGGCGCGCCCCGGCGCTTTACTATAAAACTTTCCATACATAACAATTCAGCGAACTTTTTAACGATACGAACAGTTTGGTGCAACCGACCCTAATAATAAGGATCGAGGAAAGAATATTTCGGGGTGACAGTCTCGACTCCCCTGTGCTTTGTGGCAAGCTTTATGAACCAAATAACCAATACTTTTGGTACTACTGAAGACTGTCGAAGTTTCAATAATATTATCTAAAGGGAGTTCTCTCATTGATTCATGCATAACCGCATGTACAGTGGGGATAGTCCACAACGTTCGAATGCAATGTCGTTCATATTTCGCTCAGAACCAGAAACCTATAAAGGTAAGGATGAGAGCATTGTCTGTAGTAGAAGGAACGCTTTTTCAAAAGACCTTTATAAAAAAAAGAATGATAATGTTATCAGTCGATCAGCTTTGTTATGTGAATTGTGGATCAAATGTCCATATTGCAATAAAGTGAAAAATTATATTTAAAATCTGACAATCGTATTCTACTTACGATACACTCCTAACAAAATGGCATGTAATCGTGACGTCACTATTGCGTAGAGGCCGCCTTGAAGTATGGAAAACAAGGAGATTGCGATTTTGTCGGTGAAATATTGCGTTTATGTGTAAAGCTGCTGTGGTTTTTTTTTTATAAAATGTAAAGAATCAAATAGTACCACTTTTTTTTCTATTTAGTTAAGAAAAACTTAAATGTAGAAACTTTGAAGTCCTGATGTTTTTTATAATTTTCATATATTTTTAAAATGTCTAATGTATTATGTTATGATCAATTGTTCATTGTCTATCTATTTAACTAGATTTTATTATAAAATTGAACATGTGTTATCATTATCATTCCTATAGTAGAGGCTGTGCGGAAAGAGAAGAGTCGTGAAATGTATGGGATCCAATACATTGTACGACTCTTCTCTTTCCGCACAGATTCTACCATAAGTACATTAGTAAATTACTTAATAGTTATTAGCCCGGTGGCAACAAAGTGCGCGGCTTCAACGCCTTAGGGCTGCGCTAGATTAAATGATTGTTTAAAAAAAGTATTATTATGTCCATGTGTTATGTGTAGATACATATTACTTTAGATTTGACACATTTGCTATGGTGTCTTATTCTTTAGATGAGTTCCTCCAAATGTAGTAATATTAAGTAGAAATTATAGTTTTAAGTAAACAATGTGATAGATTAAGACCACGTACATAGTAATATAGCTTTAACATTTGCATGCTTAACCAGCAAAATGTCACGGTACGGGCAAATCTGTCCAATAGGTGATATGTAAATATTTTTTTTGTTATGAATCGGGCTTAGGATTTTAAGTTTGTATAAATTATATTTGACCTCTAATGTACCACCATACCTACACAATGCCCTACTATAATGTCTAGCAATAAAAATAAAAATTAGACTAAGTACATCTTTTAGGTGGTCTTTGTTACTTTACTGGAAGATAAATAAAATATAGAAACAAATGAAAAGCTGTTTTATTTCAAGTTTCTATGAAATCAAAATAAAATATAACTTGTTGTCTGACTTGATGTCTTGAGAGAAATGATTGTGGAGGCCAGCCTGTTATGCTACCGCGGAAAAAGTAACCATTATATATAGTTTATTCCTATAAATCTTTGATACATGAGATCAGCTAAAAATCAACTAAATTCTTACAGAGTGCGTAAACTTGGCGGCCTTTTAATTTGAATTAAGGCAGCAGATTGTTGATTGTCCATAATGCCTAATAACTGAAAGTTACAGAAGTACTTATGTTAATCCTTGGTTAATCCATTAAGAACCTAAACTTTATTCAAGCAGCCTTGTGTACTTATAGTAATTACTTACCTATTCAAATATTTTCGGAAACTTGGTCATGACTACATCGCAGATCAAAGTATAATTCCAGTAATGTTTGAAGATAACAGCCTCACCAGCTTAGGCATACAACGCCAGTTACGGAAAAAAGAGACCTATAGTTCGTTTTTAATTAGCATAAGAAAGAACTTGCAAGATGGTAAGCGATCTTGACAAGTCTATTAATTGAAAAAACACTTTTTAAAAATCAAAAACTATTACTTATGAAAGCAGAAAAATATAAATTATCGTATTAGATTCATAATTGTTACATAATTTGCCGTAACTTATTTTTAAAATGTGTTTTTCAATTAAAATACACTTTAAGATTGTTTACCTTATTTCTAATGCTAAAAAAAACGAACTATAAAGCCCTTCCTCCTACGTGTACACGTTTACCGCAGCTGGACAACTTTATTGTCACACGTGCAATAGAGTATCTAAGATCAAGTTCGACCTGGCCACCCACTAAAAGGGCTCACGCTATAGTTCGTTTTTTTTTAGCATTAGAGAGAAGGTAAGCGATCATGACATGCCTGATGCAAGCGATGACATGTCATTTATTCATTGAAATAAGCTTTTTAAAAATCATTACTTATGAAAGCAGAAGAATACATAATAAATGATAGTTTTAGATTCATTCATTCTGAGACAAATGGATTCGGGAAGTTGCCATCATTAAGAGCTATTATGTATTCGATTTTTATCGAAACTTGAAATAAAAAGGCATTTCATTTATTTCTAGATATATTTTATTCATCAATTCATCATTCAGAGTAGCAAAGATCACCTCCAAACTTTTGGGTATAGTACAGTCATCAGCAATAGTATCTTACACAACTAGGGCCGCAAAAATATGTGACACGTTCTTATTTGGAGCGCAATAAGAGCGAGTCATATATTTTTGCGGCCCTAGTTGTGTAAGATACGATTGCTGATGACTGTACCTGTTTTAATTTCTTATTTATTTTAGTTACATTAGATGCAGGTATAATTTAAGGTGTAGCGGGGTAATCCTGATGTGGGAAATATCAACTATTTAATGGAAATATCTTCCATGTTTGACATTAATAACTACAGTGTCATCCGTGTCTAGACTGGAAAAGCTTGTTCATAATTATACCATAGATCGATTTGATAGACCAAATGCTCTCTGTTCTACGCGCTTATTTTGTCTTCAGTAAAATTCCTTGTGTGCACGTGCGAGTTGGCTCCTGAAATATTCTATAAGAATAGTGGTTTCTAATGTATTTTTATACGTTTTTCAAAAATGAGTCGCATATTTATAGCCTATTCAAAATTTATGGATGCGTGTCTTAAAAAATAAAACCTTGATAGTAATCTACCGTATGAAGGCAATCAATTGTCAGTAAAAGTACTGTAGATAGTAGTTTTCGGTAGTCAAAGTTGTACTTTATAATTTACCAGTCGAAAATGACCCGCTGCACCTTGTACAAATATATACAACTTCAATTTCAAGTCCTAAGCCTAAAATTCAAGTTAACCCCTTACTTAATGTCATAAAAAATAATTTATTCAAAAATGAACTTTAATAGTTTTCAATAGAGGTGAAAATTATAACTGCCATGTAGTGCTGCGTATGCGGTAAAGGGCGAAATAGATACGTTTAAGTTAGATATTTATAAACTACCTAGCTTACACACATTTATAGGTACCTTGTCTGCCAGCAAACCACATTGTGGTTTTGCAGAAGAATTAATGTAATTATATGTAAGCACGATTCATGAATAAACGTTTATTTATTTATGTTTTATCAATTCCGATCTCCATTTTGGTAGTATTAATGAAAACTTCGATAGTCTTTAGTATCTCTAATAGGTCTTGGGAGTCGAGACTGTCACCCTAGAATATTCTTTCCTAGATTCATATTAGTCTTGGAACCAGAGTCAACTGGTCAACCCTACCTCCAAAACTATTATTTTTTACATTTTGCAAGCTCCAGTGTATATCAATGCCAAATTGCAGCTTAATAGTTGCAACGACCACTGAGCAAACTCGCGGACTGACATGGCGAAACTATAATGTAATAAGTTGACTAAGGAACTCTAAAAATGAGTGGATTTTCTCAATGTCACCTTGCATCTAATGTCTTCTACACAACTAATCACTTTTAATTTAGTCATATTTATTCAATTCTACTAATTTAATAAATCTCGTAGGTTCCTCGTGGTGGACATTTATAAGATGTTTTTTAACTTTACCAGGGCGCTGAAATTTCTTACAACATATTTCGCAGGCATACGGTTTCTGCCCAGTGTGTACACGATTATGAATTTTTAGTTCAGCAAGAACTACAAAAGCTTTATTGCAAATATCGCAAACATGTGGTCTGTTTTCCTCGTGCATCCGTCGGATATGAACATTCAAGGCAGACTTATGTCTGAATGGCTTTCCACATACTTCACAAGAGTGTTTTTTTTCTTCGTGCACTTGCATGTGATCCAGTAAATTTGTCTTCGTTCGGTATTTTTTATGACATACTTCGCACTCGAAAGGTTTTTCTTCATTATGAGTTTCTCTATGGGTTTTTAGAATACCTTTTGTCGAAAATCGTTTACTACATATTTCACACATAAATGCTAGGTCTTTCTTTTTATCTGTGGTTTCCTTCTCAGTGTGTTTATTCATATGTTTTACTAAAGTGCCCTGTAATGCAAATCGTTTTCCACAAGTATCACAACTGAACTGTTTGTCCATAACTTGGTTGTGTTTCTCCAATAAATGTTTCTTTAAGCTACATCGATAGCGGAACTTAGTTTCGCAAGTTACACAGGTATAAGGCTTTTCCCCCGTGTGTACGCGCATATGTACATTTAAAGTCTCCTTTATTATGAATCGTTTATTACACAGATGACATGCGTGCTTATAATCCTCAGAGTGAACTTTCAAATGTAGAGTTAAAGCACCTTTCGTTGTGTACCCTTTATTACATTTTTCACACTTAAAAGGTCTCCCTCCCGAGTGATCAACTTTATGATTATTCAAAGCAAACTGCGTATTAAATTTCCGTGTACAAATGTCGCAAGTGAACGGATAATCTCCAGAATGATGTTTCGAATGAGCGTCTAAATAGTGTTTATCCGAAAATTGCTTTTTGCATATATCACACGTAAAATATTTTGTGGGTCCTTGATCTTCTGATTCTTCTGATGATTCTTTTTTGCATGTAGTTATTTCTCCTGGCTCAACGCGATTCTGATCATATTTTACATGAGTATTTTTATGTTGGTTTAATTGGCCTTTATGTCTGTATTTCTTGTTGCATAAATCACATTCGTATGGTTTTTCACCCGTGTGTATCCGCATATGAGAATCATAATCAAATTTTTTTACAAATCCTCTTTTGCATAATTCGCAAGAGAATTGGAATTTTCCTATATGGTTTGCGTAATGCTCATTAAAGTGGCTCTTCTGCCGGAATCTTTTGTCACAGATATTACACGCGTAAGGTTTCTCTCCAGTGTGTGACCGCATATGAGTAATATATTGATGTTTGTGTACGAATCCTCTTTTGCATAATTCGCAAGAGAATTTGAATTTTCCTATATGGTTTGCGTAATGAGCATTTAAGTGGCCTTTCTGTCCGAATCTTTTGTCACATATATTACACGCGTAAGGTTTCTCTCCATTATGGGAGCTGAGCTTGGTAACGTTGGGAGCTGGCGCGACCGAGACGCTGTGAGACGCGGTAGGAACGGGTTGAGCAAAAGGCGCTGGCGATCCTTCGTGTAATGCAACTGGAACAATAATAATTCATATTAGAAGTGGGAGATGGTTCTCGGCCAACGGAATGATATGAAACATTGAAAAAACTAACATATTCCGCTTCTGCTTGCGAGGTAACAGAGTGCACGATTTAAATATAAGTTGCAACGGACAATACGTCCCTCAAGTTGACCAAGTGTGATACATAGGCCTGATAATTGACTCCGGACTAAAGTGGAGTCCGCATATTGATCAGCTATGTGACTTCATCCGATTGCTTGGCCTTGGGCAGACTTCGCCCCATTCTAAATATTAATAATATCAAGAAAACTTATTACGGCTACTTTCATTCAACATTTGCTCGAAAAAAGATCTTTTTCATGCAGGTGTACTGAAGGACAATTGCCTATATTGTACGTCGTCGCCCAAATTTAATGTGTGTGTAAAAAATGTTTAGGGGGGGGGGGGCGGGGTCTGGACTTCGGATTATGGTAGCATGACGTAGGAGGAAACGGGGTCATTCGAAGCATGATCATTGGACGATGTTATGGGGGGGAGGGAGGTTCAAACTCGTCAAAAATAGATGACGTAATTTATGAATAGCCCCTTACTTATTTAATCAATAAATAAATAATTGACCCGCGGTAATGGATGGTAAACAAAAACTTTAACTCCATAGGTAGTTCCGTAACTACTATACTACTGTTAGTACAAAGCACGTGGGCTCATTTTTGAGCTTTAATCAGACTTCCACGGTTATTCCAGTCTATTAGGATACAGGGCTATAACCGCGAAAATCGAAGTTCGCGGGCATTTTTCTCTGTCACTCTTATTACGCCTTCATTGGAGTAAAAGAGAAAGATTCCCGCAATATGCGAATTTCGGTTTTCGCGGTAACCGCTCTGCTTTCGAGAGTACACACCTGAGACGTTGTTGCTGTCAGCCACCTCCACCTCCGGCCTCTCCTGCTTGATCCCGCCTGCCGGAAACAGGTGTAAATTGTACACTTAGGTAGAGAAAAATATAACTCAAGTTTTGATAAATACTTTCTAACTGTTCCTTGTGATAAGTTTTTTTTTTATGTAATAGTCAGCAAACGAGCAGACGAGCCGCCTGAATTGATGGGAAGCGGTCATCGTCGCCCATGGACATAAGCAACGCCACAGGAGCCACTTAAGCGTTACCGACTCTTGAGAACCCTAAATACCCGCTTCTTGAAGAATCCCATGTCGTAGCGCAAAGGAAATACCTCAGGAGGCAAGTCATAGTTTGCAATTATCAAAGGTTTTTATAGATACCCGTCTCTAATTTATTCTACGAGATATATCATAAAGAGCTAGCTTGTTTTATTTAGAATTCTATGGTCAGCCATAATATGACATTATTCATGGTGTTCAAAATCCTTTCCCTTCCCTGACAGTTGGAAAGTTGCTTCGGTAACCCCTATCTATAAAAATGGAACTAAAGATACACCAAGTAACTACAGACCTATTTCGTTGCTATGTGTTTTTTCAAAAGTCCTCGAAAAGCTAGTTAATTCAAGATTAATAAAATACATAGAAAGACACCACCTGATTTCCAATCGCCAATTCGGTTTCAGAACTGGGAAGTCGACAGAGGATGCAACCATTCTCCTTGCAAACCAGATATCTGGTTACCTCGACGACGGTAATATGTGCATAGGCTTATTTTTAGATCTCGCCAAGGCTTTTGATACTGTTTCACCGATTATCCTCTTGAAAAAAATGGAACACATGGGGGTGAGGGGCCCTGCTCTTGACTGGTTTGCTAGCTACTTAACCGGACGCCATCAAAAGGTAAAAATTGACCAACACAGTAGCGATGAACTTCCAGTTCTTTTTGGAGTCCCACAGGGAAGCATTCTGGGTCCAACTCTATTCATTTTATATATCAATGACATTTTCGACTTAAAACTCAAAAATACAGAAATCTTATGCTACGCTGATGACACAGTGATTCTGGTACACGACAAAACATGGGACAGAACCTTCTGCCAAGCAGAGAATGCTCTAGCTACAGTGGCTTCTTGGCTAAGTAATAACTTGCTCACGCTAAATAGAGACAAAACTAACTTCGTGACATTTTCAAAATCGCGTACTACTACTCCCTCGACAGATCGTGATATTAAATACCACACATGTGTATCAAACCCTGTCGCCACTTCTTTTTCACCAGCAAAACCTTGCTCATGTCAAACAATTACGAGGCGCGCGTATGTCAAGTATCTGGGGCTTCTATTTGATCAGCATCTCACCTTCAAGCAGCACATTAACACCCTGGCCGCAAGAGTGAGGAAACTAATTTACGTCGTAAAAAGACTCCGGGATAGCGCTTCTCGCGAAGTGCTACGCATCGTGTATCTTGCACTGTGCCAGTCTATTATACAATACGGGGTGGCTGTCTGGGGTAGCACAGGAAAGAGCCACATGATAACTATTGAACGCGCACAAAGAGCCGTGATTAAAGTAATGTACAAAAAACGCTATCGCTTCCCCACGAATCGGTTGTACTCTGAGTCCAAGTTACTAAGAGTACGGCAGCTCTACATCCTAAAAGCAGTCACGCGTACCCACCGCTCCTTACTTAACTCCTCGTCATATAAGGAGATGCTACTAAAGAGAACCTTCAAAGCCCGACTACCCCCAGTTAGGTCTGCGTTGGCTAGGAAGTCTCCAGACTTCGCACATCCATACACCTACAACAATATTTGCCGGGCTCTTGACATAAAATCATTGTCCGTTCACAATGTCAAAAGTAAAGTAACAAATTGGTTGACCACTTTATCTTATGCTGAGACGGAAAAACTGACAACGAAGGCTTAACCACCACATAACACATCTTCTGGCACACACACACACACACTTCCCACACAAACTCACGCCCACACTCAAAATTGAATAGCATGATTAGTCCTCTTAGTTTAGCATGATTAGTCCTTTTAATTTAGTTTAGTGACTTTGTATCATATAGCTTGTACTGTAGTAATTATTTTTAGTATTAAGCACTGTACAAAAAATCTGAATATAGTTGTCAATCGCTCTCGCAGACTTCCAAGATACAGGCTCAGCCTAGTTTGGAGTCTGATAGATATATTCTGCACATGTATACTACTCTTTTATGATAATAAATTATTTGTATTTGTATTTGTATAAAATCATTATTGGTTCGACCGAATGAAAAAGTGTATTGAATATCACGGCAAGTTCTTCGAAAAACAATTTGAGGTTTAAATTGTCTTTAAATTTGACACAAAACACAACTTAAAAGAGACCCCTCGTATTACTTACGTGAAATGGCGTCATCTCCAGCAGGTTTCTCTAACTTGATTTTGAAGTTGTCACCCGCAGCTGAAAGAAAAAGTTACTATTTTATTATATCATTGTAAGCTTATTAAGCGCCGCTTGCACCGTCCCACTAACCGGGGTTAACCGGTTAAACCAATAACCCAGTGTCAGTGAATGGTGCAAGTTGCCGTTAGCATTTATTTAAATTTCATAATAGTTAAAAGAAACCGACACCGTCAAACAGCCGTTATGAAGTTAAAACAATTAAAAACAGAATTAGTTAAACAGGTGAGCGTTGATGTCAATTCTGTTTGAGCTTTTGCTGAAGCCGAGTTCCGACGCCTTTAAGTTCTTGAGTCTAAGGAGGACATAAAATCGTCCTTCTTGTAGCGCGCCTGCAATTATGGGTTTTGTTTTTGTACTGTCAGTGTCATTCCTAATAGTGACGCGCGACATTAGCGACCCCACACTAGCGTCTTTTGAGCGTCGACGCCTAGTCAGCGCTATGGAAAATGACGTCGTTGCGCAGTTGCGCTAACGTTGCGTCGAGCAGCACCCATACAGTTGACTATATTCTGTATCTTTAGGTACTTAAATAAAAGTAAACAAATAATTTGTACATTTTCGGGCAGTTGTAACATTTATTCATTAACCACCCAAATACATAACCACCTGAATGTGTCACTGAACGACCTAACTTTAACGTACATTATTTGATCATGTAATGTTTTCATCTGCCCTCAACTGGCTTAAGAATCGATTTGAAGGTAGATTTAGTTTCATATTTTTTAAATACCTAAAGATCCAGACTATAGACGCCGACGATCGAGACCGAGAGACGCTATAAATAGTAGACTCAAACCAAACGGACGACCGGGACCGGGGTCGTAAAACTTCTCATTCACACTCGCATGGTTGAAGGTGGGATGAGAGAGATAGAGATATGATCCTAGTCGTCCGTTTGGGTTGGGTCTAGTATAGTGTGGGGTGGCCCTTAAAGTTAACGGCCGTGTTCGTATAACTCGAATCCGCTTTTCGTGGTTCACTTTAGAATGGTGAACAGTTTCCCACCCATCACTTCCGGTACAACATTGATGTTCGAGCGTCTAGCCCAATGCTCGTTCCTCGTCGAGTCCGTAATGACGTCATCAACTAATTTCGCCAGTCGGTCCAGCTCCGTTCTGCTTTCCTCCAGCACGCCGGCGCGGGACTCGATGGTGTTTTCTCGAACTGTGTTCCAAGTTCGCTCGGGACCGGACGTTTCTTGCTCTGCAACATAGATTCCTATTCTTGAGTCTAAAAGTTGAAGGCCTACCACGAACCACGTTGGGCGTGTTGCCTCCCTGTCACACTTACGTACGAATTTACAAGTGCGACAGAGAAGCAACACGTCGAATGAGGTTCGTGGCAGGCCCTCTGTAACAGGCGTACTGGACCGCGACCTTGGTCCCGTCCGAGGTCTACTCGATCGTGTGGAAGGTGGACCGCCGTACGTCCGTTAAGGACGCAGCCGTAAGTGAGGGAAAAAGAGACCTGTGCCCTGTTTATCAAAAGCTTGTAACTTGTAATACAACAATTTTTGTCAGTTTTTGTTAGAAAGGGACTTCCACTTGTGTTATAAGTTACAAGCTTTTGATAAACAGGGGACTGCTGAGTGCTGACCGCACCAAGGTCTACTAAGCTGACCAAGAAAATTTCGTGATGGGCACCTAATGTTTTATTTCTCTGCTTTGGTTGTCTATACATATTCATACATGCCTTTTATCTTTACCAATGTCATGGTCCAGTATGCCCCACCCATCTGTCACAGCTCTACAAGTTATTTTATACACTAATTCTTAAATATAGCTCCAGAGAATTATCAACTTTACAAAGGGGATTATCAATTTGCGTGTTTGGGCCCCCTCTATGACATCGCATGTAATTATTATATACAGAATCACTAAATATAAAAGGAATTTTGGATAGCTTACTGGCAGGGAGCGCTCCCGTGAGCCGCTTGTGCAGCACGTCCTGCACGCGCTGCACTTGCAGCTTGAAGTCGCTCGCGTCCCGCAGCCGCGCCACGCACACCTCGCAGATCCCGCACTCCTCATTACCTAAACTTAGCTGGAACACAAAATAAAAGTAATGTTCTTTACAACTTGTCATATAATGAATCATGCAGCTACTTAAGTTTGCACGACAAGGTCAACTTGATACAAAAGCTTTGTGGGACTGGTGCCTGTCCTCCGCCGCTTTTGCCTGTCTGTATGTTTGTTGAAAACTCAAAAACTGCTGTTTTCACTTATGAATAGAGTGATTCTTGAGCAAGGTTTAGGTGAATAATTTGTTAACCTGCACAAAGCCAGGACAGTCACTAGCACTGAATATATATAAAATAATAAATATAATTGGTTGGGAACATAACAAATAATTAAGAACCCTATGTCCATGAGACATGTTGCCTCAGATATTGCATAAGAAAAATTATAATAAAAGCATAAATGTTTAATAAATCTTTAAATAAGACAAGGTTTTAATACTTACATTTAAACCGAAGCATTCTCTCAGCATATTGTCATATATCTCTGCTTTGCCGAGATGATTGTATAGAGTCTTGAGGCCTTTGTCCGGAGGCCGCACGAGGCAGCAGCTACAAGAGTAATACTCCTCCATGGTCTTATTAGACACAATCGGGTAAATGTCCACTTGGAATTATTGAAATTGCTGAGCACTACTCAATCAATATTACATTACCGCTTCATCAAGCATTAATTATGCCAATATTAAGGTAGAATAAGACTCGGCCAGTATATATATTATTTCATAGTTCAGCAACCAATGCAAATAAAATGTGATTGGTTGATTGATTGATTAATGGTGTTCAGTAGGATATCGGAACAACCTACCAAGAAACAAAATAACTTAATATACACAAAACTAATAACAAATTTGTTCACTACAGTAAATACTATCATATCCACGGGCGGTAACACTACTCAAACATATGTCTGCAATTTAAGATTATTTTAGTTGGAAATTTATTCAATATAACACCATACGATGTAAAAGTTAATATTGGCTGGACAACTTCACTCACATGGAAGAAATGAAAAAAAGTAATATACAGGTGATATTATTTAGGACCCTCCAATAATAAATATATGATTTGCAGCACCCTCATCTAGTCTACAAACAGTGTCTTGATCTTGATTGATCCCTCAACTATGCCTCCAACATTATATTATGTGGACCACAAGGGGCCCACATATGTACACTTTAATAGAGGAACTGAGTCATTTTGAGTTATGTAATCGGGGAGATGGTTTGAAGAACTTTATCTGCTATTTTATCACTGATTACTTACCCGTAGCAGCTAATGGAAACTGATAGTAAAGGATAGTAACTACATAACTAGAAAAATAACAGTGAATCGGAAATTTCATCAAGAACAATTATTTAAGTAGCCGAACACGTGTTTCAACGCCACGACGGGCAGAATTCAATCACAGACCAGCTGTTCGAGGAGTATTTTGTCCATGTTATTGAACGCCATTAAATTTTCAGTTCGCTGACCTGACCATTGACAATGTTGATAAAATGTTTTTTTTTTGCAACGTGTATTGCTGCGGAAGCCAAGTGCTAGGCGATTTTCGGTAGTTATTTTTTTTGGTTTTTACCCCTTCACCTTTGGATTTTTATGTGTGTTAAGTACCTAGCTACTTAGTTAAAATTTAATTTCTTCGTATCTTTATCCGAATAAACGGGTTTATCAATAATTTGTTAGCTGAAGTTTACATGAACTAAAGCCCCATAACCCACGGGCGCTTTTACAACGTGCGTTAAAAAAGCGTTTGATTTACACAAATGGATACATGCTTCGAGCAACACGGAAGGGAGGCGGCATTCACACTATTTCCCCTCTGCCGAGGTACAAGATTAGCGCGTCAAAATAATCTAGCGCGGGTAATAAAACTAGTTGCACTTGGATTTTTCACTAGACCGAGTCCAGACGCGCGCGTGAACACTGCTGCACAAAAATGCCTGTTTGCTCGGTTTTTTGTTATAAAAAGAGGTCGAGGACATCAAATTTATAAAAAGAAAGTGTTACATTTCACATGTAATATTTTTTTTACATATCATACGTTTAATTACATTTAAATACAATTATTATATTTTAGTCTCACGTAATTGTTGGATTTATCGATTTTGCTCGCTCAGTACAAATTGCGGATCGGTCGAGCGACAAATCCGACTTCTCATCTCTCAGAATACAATGACATACTTCAACGAAAATGTGTTAGTGTGCGTGTTGTGACACTAATCACTCGTCCGTACATAAAAAGAGATCGAGGTTTGCAAGATTTGTCTTTGACGTGTGTCATTTTCTATGTATTTGTGTCGTCATTACAGATTGGATTTTGTACGTAAGTGTGTGAGAAATGCGACTGTGTGCATCTTTCCCCCCGCGAAAAATGGCAGAAAGATTTGTACGGCGAGATATCGCTTGGGCCCCTCCCTTCCGCCGTGTCGGAAGCCGGTGTTGCTCGAAGGATACATGTGTGTTTATTCACACGATGGCGGTAGCGCTATCTATTAAGCGTTGTTGAATTTTCAACTTTAGGCGTTAGTCGTTAAATGTAGTTTAGCTTGCGGACGGATTCAAGTACTTATTAACGGGCGTTGAAAAAACGCTCGTCAATATGAGCCCTAAATCTTGGCGATATTGTAAACTTGGCTTGCATCGCAGCAAAAAAAGTGGCCAGTATGTTGCCAATAACAATAAAAAAACAAAATGTCAATTAATATTGTCAATGGTCAATTGGTCAGGGCAATGAAATTAACTGAGGAATGTTGCTTATCGTGAATATCGTGGAAGATGAATGCCTGTTAAATTAATTCAAAGACTTACTTTAGGGTTTAGAGACGCCTCGAACAGCTGTCTCTGTGATTGAATTTTGCCCGTCGTGGCGTAGACACGCGTGCTCAGGCTGGCAATTGGAAAAATTGCTCTCGGGGTCCGTAGTTTAGTAGTTACTATCATAGTCTCGATACTCTCGATTAACTGCTATGGGTAAGTAATCAGTGGTAAAATAGCAGATAAGGTTCTCCCTGATACGTGAGACTCCAATGTCGCCATGTTGTCTACAATACAATACAACACCAATATAAAAATCGACATTTGATGGATGTAAACATACATTATGCTCTGTAATTAAAATTGACGTGCATTCCGAAAAAACTTACTTCCCTGACGACTTTACCTAACTTAGATAACCCCTGGAGCCATTAGAACTCAGATCCACTATAAAAATAAACAGATGTTGGCCCCTTGCACTCCCAGTGTTACGACCTGTGGATGTTTTAAGTTGTATTTGTTGGTAGTGTACAATTTTTTATTAGTTTTGTGTTCTTAAGTATGTCAGTATATTAAGTTGTTTTGTTTCTTTGTAGGTTGGTCAGATATTTTACTGAACACAACTGAACGCCATCTATTGCTGAACTACAAAATAATAGATATACTGGCCGAGTCTTATCCAACCTTGTCATTGGCATGACAGAGCCTTGATGGAGCCATAACATACAAAGATTGAATGAGTAGTGCAATTTCCATATTTTCCATTATATTTATATCAATTGTGATATATTGATTGATTGCAGCATTTTAGAAAACACATAATTGCATAAGTCGGTTTTACAGTATAAGTATATAAGTCAGTTGGACATTTACGAAACAGCTAATAAGACCATGGAGAAGTATTACTCTTGTAGCTGCTGTCTGGTGCGCCCTCCGGACAAAGGCCTCAAGACGCTATACAATCATCTTGGCAAAGCAGAGATATATTACGACATGCTGAGAGAATGCTTTGGTTTAAGTGTAAGTATATATAACCTTTTTCATATTGAAATCTTTATTTTACACTATATTTAACAGGCAGGATACTATGAATTATAACTTTCAGTATTTGTGACTGAAATGAGAAAAAACTTGATAGATTGGTATTGGTACCTGGCTTGTTAACTTTAATGTACAGAAGTGACCTTTTTCTAAAATATGTTAGACCTAATTATATGACAAATTGTAATGAACATTGTTTCTATTTTGTGTTCCAGCTAAGTTTAGGAAATGTGGAGTGTGGGATCTGCGAGGTGTGCGTGGGGCGGCTGCGGGACGCGAGCGACTTCAAGCAGCAAGTGCAGCGCGTGCAGGACGTGCTGCACAAGCGGCTCACGAGAGTGCTCCCTGCCAGTAAGCTATGTGAAGGCGTGTCTCCATATTGCGCGGCAAACTATCGAACATTGGCTCGCAAGGCAGCCGCGCGCAATGGATACCGCCCGGGTTGGCTTGCGAGCCAACTCGATCTGATCGTGTTAGCTCGCGAGCCAACCTGGTACCCATTGCGCGCGGCTGCCTCGCGAGCCAATGTTCGGTAGTTGGCCGCGCAATATGGAGACAGGCCTTGACATAATAATAATAATAAAGCCATTTATTCCGAACTAAATTAAATTACATTTTTTTTTCTTATAATATATCCCTCAGTTCGGTGTGCCGTAAGGCATAGGCCTCCTCCAACTGTCTCCATTGGGCTCTGTCTGCAGCAACCCTCATCCAGTATGGCCCCAGAGTCAGACGGATGTCATCTTTCCATCTTGTGATTGGATGTGCTTGCTTTCTTGACATACCAGATGTATATTATTTTATTAATTTATTTAATTTTATGGAATTTTATTTTTGAAATACCTAATTCAATACAAACTTGCTGTATTTTATTCTGTTTTTAATTGTTTTAAATACTCGTAACTTCATGAAGGCTGTCTGGCTGGCTTTAAACGATGAAATTCGAATTAATGTTAAACACGCTTACAATGACACATAATAACAACATTTTCTTTCAGCCGAGGGTGACAATATCAACGTCAAGTTAGAGAAACCTACTGGAGATGACGCCATTTCGCGTAAGTATTCTGTAGACATGTGGGTGAATTAAGGGCACTAATTTGGAAGCAGGGTCAATTATTTCTCAGACCTATATTTTTCGCTCCCTTGAAAACATACATATTATAAAAAATTTGAAATTAGAAAGCAGTGGTTGGAAATTAAATTTTTGTAAGGGAGAAAACTGTTGCGCTAAGGTTTCAAAGAGTTTTTAGATTTAATGAATACTTGTGGAAAAAATCGCTCCGAAAGACCAAAATAATGTATCTCGTCCTGTTCGTAAACTTGACTTATATTTTTGTCCACCTGAGTGTACAATACACCTGTTTCCGGCAGGCGGGATCAAGCAGGAGAGGCCCGAGGTGGAGGTGGCTGACAGCAATAACGTCTCAGGTGAGTAGCAAGAAAAAAAGTTTCTTATGAACACTCATTCCACTTCCTAATATGAATTATTATTGTTCCAGTTTCATTACGCGAAAGATCACCAGCGCCTTTTATTCAACCAGTTCCTTCCGCATCCCACAGCGTCTCGTGCGCACCAACTCCGAACGTTAGCAAGCGCAACTCCCATACGGGAGAGAAACCTTACGCGTGCAACATATGCGACAAAAGATTCGGACAGAAGGGCCATTTAAATGTTCATTACGCAAATCATATAGGAAAATTTAAATTCTCTTGCGAATTATGCAAAAGGGGATTCGTACAGAAACGTGAATATGTAACTCATATGCGGATACACACTGGTGAAAAACCATACGAATGTGATATTTGCAACAAGAAATTTAGACATAAAGGCCAATTAAACGTACATAAAAATACTCATGTGAAATATGATCAGAATCGCGTAGAGCCAGGGGAAATAACTACATGCAAGAAAGAGTCATCAGAAGAATCAGAAGGTCGAGGCCCCGCAAAATGTTTTACGTGTGATATATGCAAAAAACAATTTGTGGATAAACACTATTTAGACGCTCATTACAAATATCACTCTGGAGATTATCCGTTCACTTGCGATATTTGTACAAGGAAATTTAATACGCAGTTTGCTTTGAATACTCATAAAGTTGATCACTCGGGAGGGAGACCTTTTAAGTGTGAAAAATGTAATAAAGGGTACACAACAAAAGGTGCTTTAACTCTACATTTGAAAGTTCACACTGAAGACTATAAGTACGCATGTCATCTGTGTAGTAAACGATTCATAACAAAGGAGAATTTTAATGTACATATGCGCGTACACACGGGGGAAAAACCTTATACCTGTTTAACTTGTGAAACTAAGTTCCGCTATAGATATAGCTTGAAGAAACATTTATTTGAGAAACACAACCTAGTTGTGGACAAACAATTCAGTTGTGATACTTGTGGGAAACGATTTGCATTACAGGGGACTTTAGTAAAACATATTAACAAACACACTGAGAAGGAAACGGCAAATAAAAAGAAAGATCTAGCATTTATGTGTGAAATATGTAGCAAACGATTTTCGACTATAGGTATTCTAAATAATCATAGAGTTACACATAATGAAGAAAAACCTTTCGAGTGCGAAGTATGTCATAAAAAGTACCGAACGAAGACGAATTTACTGGACCACATGCAGGTGCACGAGGAAAAAAAACACTCTTGTGAAGTATGCGGCCAGCCATTCAGACATAAGTCTGCCTTGAATGTTCATATCCGACGGATGCACGAGGAAAACAGACCATATGTTTGCGATATTTGTAATAAGGCTTTTGTAGTTCTTGCTGAACTAAAAATTCATAATCGTATACACACTGGGGAGAAACCGTATGCTTGCGAAATATGTTGTAAGAAATTTCAACGCCCTGGTAGAGTTAAGTACCATCTTGTAAATGTCCACCACGAGAAACCTACGAGATTTGTTAAATTAAAAGAATTGAATAAATATGACTAAATTAAAATTAAAAGTAACTTGTTGTATAAAATATATTATGTTTATTATTTTAACTTTACTGTCCGAATCCGAATTTTAACCGTGATTGTGGTTACAAGCTGGAAAACCGTTTTGGGTACTACGTCGGTGGACAGTGTGAACGAACCATTAGCGAATGACGTAGTGAGTGTTGGGTGCAACCCATCATTTGACAATAATGCGATAAACGAGGGTAGTTTCTCGCTCCCCCTGCCGCCACCGTCGCCTGCGCCGAGTCATCGGGCGCGGATGGCTGCGGCCCGCAGTTTGCGCCGGTACGGAGTGAAACATGTCGAGCGTTTTTCGACTTAAAATACGTACAAGTGACCCGTTTTCAATATATATAATATGTCTGTGTCTCACGGAAGTATTAAACTTTACTGCACAATAAAAATAAGTACAAATGGCGAACTTAATGCCATAAGGCATTCTCTACCAGTCAACCATAGGGACAGAAACGAACGTGGGTACAGTGGGAAATATTTCAGAAGACAGCAACTGTTAATAATTTGGGACATTAAAAAAATACCAATCTTACATTATATATATATATATATATATATATGTAAGGTGATTTCTGGGTCGTGATCCAGAACCACTTTTTCTGACTCTGTAAATGATCCACATTATCATATGGTAGTATTTGATTAAAAGATAATTACTTTAATTATTCTTATTTTTCAAGTAAAATTAATGTTATACTAAGTAATTATGGTCACCCTATGACTTTTGACATACGCTGTATGGAAAGCGACAAGACGTCACATTGAGTAGGGTCACCAAATTGTATGCAAAAATGTTTTTTCATACTTATCATCTGGAAAATAATCATCATTATTGGTGATAAACAATAATTAACAACATCATTAGGCTCATCTTTGTATGATGTCTGGCTCTCTTGCTCCACGACCCCGAAATCACCCTGTATATATATATATATATATATATATATATATATATATATAATTACCTAATATTATTATGAATATTAGACGACTGGTTTAGTCTAGTGGACAGTGATGCTACCTATGAAGCCGATTGTCCCGGTTTCGAATCCCGGTAAGGGCATTTATTTGTGTGGTCACGGATATTTGTTCCTGAGTCATGGTTGTTTTCTACGTATTTAAGTACGTAAATATATATTATATCGTTGTCTGAGTACAGCCTTCTTGAGCTTAGTCAATATGTGTAAAAATGTCGTATAATATTTATTTATATGCATGGAGGGGTGGTTGGACATAAACTCACTAGCCCCCCATTCACACTCCTACCTTGTAGTCCGCCTCATTATGTAGGATTGTGTATGGGGGTCGCGGACTACCCCAAGTAGGATGTCTCTTGGGTCCTACAAATCCTGCCAGCCCCGCCCACCGCTGCAGTCCTCCGCGCAGGATTGTGTGTGGATTGTTCTACGTTGCGGACTGCTGTGTTTGACGTATGACAACAACGCGCGCTGTTGTCATACGTCAAACATTGCTGTTTGTGGGACCAAAAATGACCCAATCACTCCGACAAACAATAAGAATACTTAAGAAATATGACGCTCTCTGGCGAATTTTTAGCAGTTTCTTTTCCCACACTTTTTTAATTTTATCCAATAACAAGAAAATAGATAGCAGAAGGGCTATTTTCTATTTTTTCTAATTGCACGTAACATCAAGAGTAGGTAGACTTGTAAGAAACGAAGCAGTACTGAGGATGGACGGCAAAACAGTACCGTGTGGTGTGCAAAGAATATAATACTCACTAGGAGGTGGTGTGTGAGCTATTTCTTGCTCAATAAGTAGTCCTGCAAGGCGTACTACAATGTAAGGTGTGTGAGCTATATCCTACTCCGCAGTCCTGCGAGCCGGAATATAGGTACAATGTAGGAGTGTGAATGGGGGGCTTTTAGGCTGTACTACGTAGTGCACTCGGCGGGTGCATGTGAATTTGTGAAGCTTGCATTCAGAACACTGGATACAAGATGGCCTTTGCTGCTCTGGAAGTTAATAAAATATAGAAACAAATAAAAAGCCTTTTATTACGACTTATTTTTTAAATGGACGCCTTAGTTTTTTTGTACATAAGTTTCAATGTTTTGTTATCTGTATGTGGACCATTACCGAGAAACTATTGCGAAAGCTAGCCTGTTCTACTGGCAGTGGTTTTCTATATCAGAGGGCCTACCCATGATGCTAATCGTTTGCTTCGTAGCGAGTTATGTACCTAATCGGGGGGTAGAAACTACGTCCATCATCAGGGAGAACTTAATCTGCTATTTTACCACTGATTACTTACCCCGGCTACACACGTTAACGATAAACTGCTACAAGTCACTGACCCATCTACACAATAAAATTGTTTCTTAATTTTAATTTAATTGTGATAATACCAAATGTACCTAATAATAATTTATAGTACCTACTTATAGAATAAGAAAATGACATGTAATTTTTTTTATATTTTTATCAATAAATGATCTATCTATCTATCTATCGTAGCGATTAAACTGTGCAGTCCGGTTTGCGCAGTTTTATCTAATGACACACAATGCACAGTTTTAATCGCTACGATTTTGTAGTACGTGTGTAGCCGGGGTTACTCCTAGCAGCCAATGGAGATTGTTAGTAAATGGATAGTAACTACATAACAAGAAAAACAACAGTGAATCGGAAATTTCATCCAGAACAATTATTTAAGTGGCCGAACACTTGTATCAACGCCACGACGGGCAGAATTCAATCATAATATGGCTCCTCTACACGATGGACCAACGCCGGCCACTCCAAGGGACGCATTTATGCGTTAGAGGGAGCAAGTGATATTGCTATCTCATTCTATGTTATCCATAGATTAGTATATGTTATATGTTATCATATGGTTATCATTAAGTAGCTAACACACTATCGCACCGCACCAAGGTCATTGTGGGACGCACCCATAAGTAAGAGGGAGAAAGGGATATCGCTTTCTCCCTTTTACTTATGGGTGCGTCCCACAATGACCTTGGTGCGGTGCGGTAGTGTGTTAGCTACTTTATTGAACGCCAGAGACGCCATTATCATTTCAGTTCACTGACCTGAGGGCTTATCGCGAACCACGTTCGATGTGTTGCCTCCCTGTCACACTTACGTACAAATTTACACGTGCTACACCTGCTACACAAAGAGAATCGACCAAGTGACCATTGACAATGTTGATAAAATGTTTTTTTTTTTGGCAACATTTATTGCTGCAGAAGCCAAGTGCCAAGTGATTTTTGGTAGTGTTTTCCCTCTTTGCCTTTGTATTTTTATGTGCGTGATAAGGTAGGAAAGTACCTAGGCTAAAATTTAATTTCTTCGTATCTTTATCCGAACAGCCTCCTCCACACTAGTGCGCGAATCGCGGCGCGAAGCCGCGAACGCGAGTGTGGCGTCGATTTTCGCGGACTGCGAAATTGACTCCACTGTCGCGTTCGCGGCTTCGCCCGCGATTCACGCGCATAGTCTGGAGGGGGCTTTACATGAACTAAATCTTGGCGATATTTTGAACTTGGCTTGCAGCGCAGTAAAAATAGTTGCCAATAACAGTAAAAAACAAAATGTCAACTAATATTATCAATGGTCAGGTCAATGAATTTATATGGCGTTATGGTGTTTTATAGCGTGGAAGATAAATACCTGTTAAATCTCGGGGTCCGAGTATCATTACATTGTTGTGTTTAGTTTAGTAGTTACTATCATAGTCTCGATTAACTGCTATGGGTAAGTAATCAGTGGTAAAATAGCCGATAAGGTTCTCCCTGATTGGTGACTCCAATGTCGCCATGTTGTCTATGTCGACGGCCGATCGTACAGACCAGGCAGATCGTAATGTTCCTGTGTAATGTTTTGACGATGGTGACATTAAACCAATGTATAGGTAGGATAGATCGTTAAGTTGCTTTAGATGCCCGAAGGGAACGGGTCAAAGATTTTCACGTTTCACGATATGCCTAGGAATTTCACGATATGCCTGATCTTACGATCGGCCGCCGATATCTACACCAATGTAAAAATCTACAATTGATGGACGTAGACGTAGACATGCATTATGCTGTGCAAATTGATGTGCATTCCGAAAAAATTTACTCCCATGGTGATTTTACCTAACTTAGATAGCCCCTGTAGTTATTATAACTCAGATCGTATATACGACACCCACGGGACGAGATGGCGTGGTGCTATTCAGAAAAGAATAGCACCACCCCATCTCGTCCCGTGGGTGTCGTATAATGCCGGCTACATACGTAACGATAAATCGTTGCGATAAAACTGTGCAGTCCGACTGTGCAGATAAATCGAACCGTGTGTATGACAAATCGTTACGATAATCGTTACGTGAGTAGCCGGGGTAAGGCGAATAAGGGAAAACTGGCGACAGATATGCATATGAGTAAGGCTCGCCCGTATCCTTAGCGGGGTCCTTGCTCACAAGAGTTGTGCGCGCGACGCGCCACATCGAAAAAAAAAATGAGAGCCACTATTAAAATAACAGATGTTGGCCCCTTTGTTGTCCCAGTGTTCGACCTGTGGATGTTTTAGGTTGTATTTGTTGTAGTGTAATATTTTTTTACTAGTTTTGTGTTCTAAATTATGTAAGTATATTAATTGTTTTGTTTGTTTGTAGGTTGGTCAGATATTCTACTGAACACCATCTATTACTGAACTACAAAATAATAGATATACTGGCCGAGTCTTATCCAACCTTGTCATTGGCATGACAAAGCCTTGATGCAGCCATAACACACAAAGATTGTTTGAGTAGTGCTCAGCAATTTCCATATTTTCAATTGATATATTGATTAATTGATTGTTTGCAGCATTTTAGAAAACACATAATTGCATAAGTCGTTTTTACAATACTATATAAGTCAGTTGGGCATTTACGCAATCCCTGCTAAAAGGACCATGGAGGAGTATTACTCATGTAGCTGCTGTCTGGTGCGCCCTCCGGACAAAGGCCTCAAGACTCTATACAATCATCTCGGCAAAGCAGAGATTTATTACGACATGCTGAGGGAATGCTTTGGTTTAAGTGTAAGTATTACTATTATTATATAAGCTTTATTTAGAATTGACTATTCTTTTGTTATATTCTCATGATGTGTGATCCCTTAAGGGTAAAAGCCTCCTCCATCTTTTTAACAAGCTTTTATTAGGTCGACCTGTATGTAACTAGCTATATAATGGAATCTAAGCTAACTAATTTAACCATCTTCTAACGATCGTAGCATCATGAAAATTGGCAACTATATGTAGTTAAGTTAGTTTTACTCATTCTTAGATTCATTTTAGTTTACAATTTATATGTTTAATCTATTGTAATCTAAATGTTTATAATAAAACTTTTAACCCCGTTCTGATGACAATACAATAATGTGGTACTGTCGAACTTATCTGATGATGGAGACAGTAGGTGGGCATAGGAACTCTCGACCTGTATGTAACTAACTATGTAACGGAATCTAAGGTAACTAATTTAACCATCTTCCAAGGATCGTAGTGTCATGAAAATTGGCAGCTGTATGTAGTTCTGATGACAATACAATAATATGGTACTGTGGAACTGATCTGATGATGGAGACAGGAGGTGGCCGTAGGAACTCTGTGATGAAACAATTGTCTGTCGTAAGAAAAGTACAGTCAGCGATAAAAGCTTGTACCAAAAATGAAATTTTGACAAGAACTTGTTCCATTTCTCTTTGTCTGGAGCTTTATTCTCCCAAGTCTTTCCTGCAATTGCTGTGATGTTGTCAACCCATATTTTTCGTTGTTTTCCTGAGTTTCGTTTCCCCAGTGGGCCTTTTGATTTGGTTATTCGAACAGTCCACCTTTTGTCTTTGTGTCTAGCCAAATGTCCAGCCCACCTCCATTTTTGTCTTAAACTAAACTGTAGTGCGTCTGTCAGTTTTGTTTTCATCCGGATATCTGTGTTTCTTACTTTGTCTATTCTTCTAAGTTTCAATAGGCTGCTTTCCATTGCATGTTGGCAAGCTAAAAATTTTTCTTTAACTATCTCGATAACCTTAATCATATTGAAATCTTTATTTTATTTATCAGGCGGGATACTACAAATTATAACTTTCAGTATTTGTAACTGAAATAAAAAAAAACTTGATAGATATTGGTACCTGGCTTGTTAACTTTAATGTACAGAAGTGACCTTTTTCTAAAATATGTTAGACCTAATTATACGACAAATTCTAATGAACATTGTTTCTATTTTGTGTTCCAGCTAAATTTAGTTAATGAGGAGTGCGGGATCTGCGAGGTGTGCGTGGGGCGACTGCGGGACGCGAGCGACTTCAAGCTGCAAGTGCAGCGCGTGCAGGACGTGCTGCACAAGCGGCTCACCGGAGCACTCCCTGCCAGTAAGCTATATGACATATCAGATATATATTGTAACTTCATGAAGGCTGTCTGTTTCTTTAAACCAGCGGTCGGCAACCAGCGGCCCGCGGGCCGCATGCGAGCTTCCCTGGCTATTGTCTGTAATATTGACAAATGACAATGTCTGAAAAAGTCATAAATATTAACAAAGTGCGGCCCGCGTCCACTTCGTTAACTGCTATGTGCCCCTTGGCCGCTAAAAGGATGCCGACCGCTGCTTTAAACGATGAAATTCGAATTAATGTTAAAAATGCTTACAGTGATATAATAACAACATTTTCTTTCAGTTGAGGGTGACAATTTCAACATCAAGTTAGAGAAACCTACTGGAGATGACGATATTTTGCGTAAGTATTCTATAGACATGTGGGTGAATCAAGGGCATTAATTTGGAAGCAATTTCAATTAGTCATCAGACATTCGCTCCCTTGAAAGCTTATATTACAACAAAATCACAAATAGAGACAAAATTAGATAGCAGTGGTTGGAGATTAATATTTTGTAAGGGAGAAAACTGTCGCGCTAAGGTTGCAAAGAGTTTTTAGATTTAATGAGAACTTGTGGAAAAAATCGCCCCGAAAGCAGGGGTGCGAAACTCCTGAGATCGGTCAAACTCGGTTCCGCTTGGCTCAGCATTGCTCCGAGCAATTATTAGGGTTGGCACCACTTGACTTCCTTCTGCGTGCACGACCACAGATAAGATAATCACTTGAATTTTGACAACCCTAAATAGCCGAAAGGGATAGTGTCATATATTAGAAAGGGATAGCATGATTCGACCCTGAACCGCTGTCAAACTTCGGTTTTGTAGGAAGTTTCCTTTCTGTACGGTAGTACTATTATTTATTCTGTGCCGAAAGACCAAAATAATATATCCCGTCCTGTTCGTAAACTTGACTTATATTTTTGTCCACCTAAGTGTACAATTTACATCTGTTTCCGGCAGGCGGGATCAAGCAGGAGAAGCTGGAGGTGGAGGTGGCTGACAGCAACTTCGTCTCAGGTGTGTAGCAAGACAAAAAAGTTTCTTATACATATACATTCATTCCACTTCCTAATCTGAATTATTATTGTTCCAGTTACATTAGAGTCATTACACGAAAGTTCGCCAGCGCCTTTTGCTCAACCAGTTCCTTCCGCTTCTCACAGCGTCTCGTGCGCACCCACTCCAAACGTTACCAGGCGCCGCTTCCACCATGGAGACAAACCTTACGCGTGCAACATATGCAACAAAAGATTCGTACAGAAGGGCCATTTAAATGTTCATTACGCAAACCATATAGGAAAATTCAAATTCTCTTGCGAATTATGCAAAAGGGGATTCGTACAGAAATGTGATTATGTAATTCATATGCGGATACACACTGGTGAAAAACCATACGAATGTGATATTTGCAACAAGAAATATAGACATAAAGGCCAATTAAACCAACATAAAAATACTCATGTGAAATATGATCAGAATCGCGTAGAGCCAGGAGAAATAACTACATGCAAGAAAGAGTCGTCAGAAGAATTAGAAGATCGAGGACCCGCAAAATGTTTTACGTGTGATATATGCAAAAAGCAATTTGTTGATAAAACCTATTTAGACGCCCATTCCAAACATCACTCTGGAGATTATCCGTTCACTTGCGACATTTGTACAAGGAAATTTAATACGCAGTTTGCTTTGAAAACTCATAAAGTTGATCATTTGGGAGGGAGACCTTTTAAGTGTGAAAAATGTAATAAACGGTACACAACGAAAAGTACTTTAGCTCTACATTTGAAAGTTCACAATGAAGATTATAAGCACGCATGTCATCTGTGTAGTAAACGATTCATAACAAAGGAGACTTTAAATGTACATATGCTCGTACACACGGGGGAAAGGCCTTATGCCTGTGTAACTTGTGGAACTAAGTTCCGGTATAGAAAAAGCTTGAAGAAACATTTATTTGAGAAACACAACCAAGTTACGGACAAACAATTCTGTTGTGATACTTGTGGGAAACGATTTGCATTACAGGAGATTTTAGTAAAACATATGAAGAAACACGAAGTCCAGACTGAGAAGGAAAGGATGAAGAAGGAAAAGGAGAAGAAGAAGGACCCCGCTGATAAAAAGAAAGAACTAGCATTTATGTGTGAAGTATGTAGCAAGCGATTTACGACTATAGGTATTTTAAATAATCATAGAGTTACACATAATGAAGAAAAACCTTTCGAGTGCGACGTATGTCATAAAAAATACCGAAAGAAGGGAAATTTACAGGACCACATGCAGGTGCACGAGGAAAAAAAACACTCGTGTGAAGTATGCGGCCAGCCATTCAGACATAAGTCTGCCTTGAATGTTCATATCCGACGGATGCACGAGGAAAACAGACCACATGTTTGCGATATTTGTAATAAGGCTTTTGTAGTTCTTGCTGAACTTAAAGTTCATAATCGTATACACACTGGGGAGAAACCGTTTGCTTGCGAAATATGTTGGAAGAAATTTGAGCGCCCTGGTAGAGTTAAGAAACATCTTGTAAATGTCCACCACGAGAAACCTACGAGATTTGTTAAGTTAAAAGAATTGTATTAAATTGAGTAAATTAAAAGTGACTTGTTCTATAAATGATATTATGTTTATTATTTAAACTTTACTGCACAATAAAAGTAAGTACAAATGGCGGACTTAATGCCTTAATAGAACAGAATAGTTTATTTGTGTAAAAAAGGGTATAAATTGATGTTACATAATATTGTTTCCAATCCTTAATTTACCATAATACATGGCGTATAAATATTCTTAAATTACTATCTAATATTAAACTTCCATTAAAATGACACGTTGAAAAATAATAAAAAATACAATTAATAATAATGACGAAGCCTGTTGCGGATATCATCATTGGTTTGTGTTGGACGAAGTATGTTGCGGATTTGTATTTGTGGCCACCTGACGAAACCTGCGTTGTGGATAACCTAACTGAAAATTTGATCATATCTATAAAATAGATGTTAAATAAAGATTTTTTTGACAATTAATAATAAAATCATAAATTGTCAATATCATTTAACACGTTGATGTTGATTTAGGGCAAAACAGAAACGAACGTGGGTACAGTGGCGAACATTTCAGAAGACAGCAATTATTAATAATTTGGGACAATAAAAACATTATTCACAATGTTACACATACATAACTAGTATTACAATCTACATAGGTATATAGTCATAATGCTATTAAATAAATCATATACATATCAATATATATACAATCAATATTTATTTCAGTTCAGTGTCAGTATAGGTAGTGTATATTATTAGAAATTCGATGATTCAAATTTCAATAAATACTGTATTTACAATACCAATTTTACATACATATAATTATGCATATTAGACGACCGGTCTAGCTTAGTGGTTAGTGACCCTGCCTATGAAGCCGATGGTCCCAGGGGGCCGATTTTTGAATTTCGATCGTTCGATTTCGTCACTCGAAAATCGGTGGAAAACGGCGAAATGCTAATTTTTGAAATACGAGCGATAGAAATTGGGAATCTAGTGGTATTGACCACTCGTTTTCAATTCTATTAGTAAAATTTAAATGCCTAGTAGTGGAGATATTATTGAACGAAATACACGAAATCGAGCGGTCGAATTTCAAAAATCGGGGCGCAGGTTCGAATCCCGTCCGGCATTTATTTGTGTGATGAACACAGATATTTGTTCCTGAGTCATGGTTGTTTTCTACGTATTTGAGTACGTATATATTATATCTGGGGGCACGGGAGTGCCCCCGCCAAGTCGAGCAAAACAAAGACGCACGGCCGTACCATCCTTTTCCCGAAACGATTCAGGCGATTTTCGACGTCCTTTAATTTTGTGCTGGCTAAAGCAAGAACCCTGAATTTTGACATATAGGGCTTAACATGCTTTAGATATATTCTCATAATTTGAACTAGTAGTTTAAGAATTATTGTACGTCAAAGTAAGGAACTTTGTAAGTCAAAGTAAGGAAGTTTCGACACTGACACACTCACTCACGTACGATCATCATAATTCTAAGGTGCTTCTAGCATACCCACAAGCTTCAAATTTTAAACATAAGTAGTTTTCAGCTTATCAAGCCATAGAAAACCTAAAAATATTGCATTATCAGTCACGTTTTAAAGATATATGAACTGCATAAGTAAGTTTGTAGTCCCATATAAATATATGGTATTACAAAGTTACAGTTGCAGTTCCAACAAATAGTAGGTAAAGGTCTGTGATGTACGATGTGTTGTTATTGAATATTTTGTGATTTTCTAAGTTTTTCAGATAATTCGGAATGTAATTATAAATTTTGAATCAAAATTTTTGATACACATAAAATGAGGGCTAGATTTTGACAAGGTCAAGGTTTAATGAGGAAAAAGGCAATTCTAGTTTGTGTGAATTTCGGTTGTTTCTTCTATGGTCTATTATTCCCCATTCGCACGACAGCTTTTTCAACGCGCGTTAAAAAAGCGCTTGAATCTGTCCGCACTCTAAATTCGATTTAACGACCAAGGCTTAAAGTCGGAAATCCAACAACGCTTGATAAAAAGCGAAAAGCGCCACCGCTGTCGTGTGAATATTTAATATACATGTATCCATTTGTGTCATTCAAACGCTTTTCTACGCGCGTTGTAAAAGCGTTGGACGAAATAGTCAAATATGGTTTCGTATCGTCGTATGTTATGTTCGTTTCTTACGGTCTCGTTTTGTGGGGAAATAGTTGTGATGTTGAGACAATTTTCATATAGCAAAAACAATACATTAGAATACTGGTAAATATTGATCAACATTTCTGTAGACCTCATTTTATTGTTGCTCGGTTATTCCCACTAGTTACCACCAAGTTGGCATCATCGGTTGCATGAAATAATTGCTCTAAACTCGGTCTAGAGAATTCCTAGTCTATGACATATACCTACACTATGTCATTAACGTATAATATCTAAGGACGGGCTAATGGGGCACTAAAAATGGTACTAGTTCAGCGGTGTTATATACTCACGAATTTCAGCCAATCGTGCAGTAACCGTGCAACTAGCTGCAACCAATAGCGCGCGTAATGCAAACTCATCAATCAATCGCGCGCGTGATGCAAACTCATCAACCAATCGCGTTGTAGCGGTTTCACACCGCTGTACTGGCCCCTGTCATGCCTCATTATTATTGCCCGTAAAGCCAGTCCCTAGATCTATGTAAATGTGTACGTTTTATTTAATTTAGTGAAAGATTAAGTGAAATAAAAGCTTCTAAAATCTAGCGAGCAATCCACTAATTTACAGCATTTACAAGTAGGTATGCGGCAATTTTAATCTCACTACTTTCTTCAAATTAGTATGGAGGCCCATCCGTAGTATAAACTTTCTATCATATTCTTTATAGTACATTTATGTTTATTTCATATATTTCGATTTAGTAAAAGTGGTATAACAGACAAAATATAATTATGTGTTTTATAATTAGAAAATATTCCACGGCCTGTGAAATGCGACATGCAACGTTCACACCACTTGTAACATCTGTTGACAGCGTCCATGCACCCCAAATGTCCTCCTTTATAAAACATGGCAGAAACCATCACCAACCACCTCAACAGTGGAACCTTTCTCTAAGGAGGCAGGATCACTATCGCCGTTATACGCGCCACCAGCATGTGCATCCGAGGCACACGCCACCGGTTTAAGTCCACCGCCAGGTTCCACACACCGACTGAAACCCCTTTTCTACCCTACCTACATATGTCTTACCTAACACTTTGCCTATGTATTACTTATGATTGTTGTAATAAATATTTGGTTTTTTAATTTAGTACCTTTGTCATTCTATTAAGGGATCCTTTTCTAATTAGATTTTGTTTGCACACTGAAGTGTAGCAAACGTGTTTGATGCACTGTTTTGTAATTAATCTTTACTATTAATTCCTTGCTCCGTTAACAATGGAAGGGACTCGAGGAGGCTTTAGTACCCAATAGGGATCAGTGAAATTAAAAACAATATGAACACATAAAATAAACTAAAATTATATTTATCAAAAACACTACATTGTAAAATGTACAAAAGTTCACTGGAATAAATAAAACTGTAATAATAATAATGTGTGGTTGGATCAAGGGTCAGATGTAGAAGGCGGTAATTTTTGACACGGCGCGTATAGTACGTCGGTCCCTCACTCTGCGGCTCTGACCACCACGGCGGCACCCTAGGTTAGGTTTTTTTTATAATGTTTACATGTATTTTTTATCGTTTTGTAAGTGTTTTTAGATTTTACTTTTATATTCATATTATAAATCACTTAGCCTAAGAGTTCAAATAAATAAAGAAATAATAATAAATTCCTTTAGTTAATTTCCTTTCACTCACTCGGTCACGGGTATCTTTTCAGAATGAATATGTTTATGTTTCTCTAAAATATAATTCTGAGCAAATTGCGCGCCACATTTTGCACAAATAAATGGTTTTTTTTTAGTGTGAGTTCTTACATGAGCTTCTAACTGATGCTTGTGTGTGAATTTCTTGTTACATTCATTACAACTGTGAGATTTTTCTGCGTGATTTTTTCCATGTTGACATAAATTATATTTTCGTTTAAATTGCTTACCACACTTGTCACAGGTGTATGGTCTGTCTCCTTTGTGCGTTATTTTATGGAAATCTAATAGATCTTTTCTTTTAAATCTCTTGTCACATTCTTCGCAGCCGTACGGTTTCTCTCCGACGTGCTTATTTTTATGTTTATTTAAAAGTATTATTTGAGGAAATTTCTCGTCGCAAAAGTTGCAGCTGTAAATATCACCTCGAGCATGCATTTTTTTATGATTAGTTAAAGAGTTTTTATATCCAAATAATTTATCACATTCATCACACTTATATAATTTCTCACCTGTGTGCAGAACCCTTTTGTGTGCAGTTAAAGTGTTGCTTTGTGTAAAATGTTTGCCGCATTGATCACAGCTATATTTTTTGACACCGGTGTGAATATTTTTATGTTTGTTTAAACTATTTTTATATTTGAATTGTTTGTTACATTTTTCACAGTTGTATCGTTTTTCACCAGTGTGAACAGTTTGGTGTAAATTTAAATATTCAACAAGTGCAAATTTCTTATCACATACCTTACATTTGTATGGTTTGTCACCAGTGTGAAGTCTTTGATGTTTCTTTAAGCACGCCTTGTTTGCAAGAATTTTGTTGCAAACTTTACACACGTCATTTATCTTCATATGTACGTCAAAAATATGTCTTATTAAAACTGATTTCAGCCTGAATTTCATATTACACATATCGCAAATGTATAGTTCCATGTGAGTGTATTCATGTTGTTTGCGGAGAGATTTGTTTGAGAACTTTTGTGGACAGATTCTGCATGAATACACTGCATCAGTGTCTGTGTTATTTATATGTCCCATTAAGGTAGGCTGGTGTGTGTGGGCTTGATGGCGGGTGGCGACGGGCAACTTTACACTCGTCGCTGGAGTGGGCCCGTGTGACGTCACGGAAGTCGCCCGCGCGGGCGCTGAGACGTGGCGACGCTCGAGCTCGGCTCGGCTCGCGCGGGCGGCAGGCTGCGCTGGCTGAAGCTCAACAGCTGCGGCTGGACACAAAAACAAAATATATGATGATGATGATTCGGAAAATTGCGGGGCACTTTTGGATAAGACTAGCCCAGGACCGGGATAAGTGGCGTACACGAAGAGGCCTATGCTCAGCAGCGGGCGACTGAAGGCTAGAATGATGATGATGATTTTATTTATAGTTTGTATCTTTAGGTATTTAAATAAAAGTAAACAATTTGTAGATTTTCGGGTAGCTATAACATTTATTGGGTAACTAACGAAATTACAAAACCGCCTGGTTCAGTCACTGAACGACCTGACTTTAACCTACATTATTTGATCGTGTAATGTTTTCATCTTCCCTCAACTGGCTTAAGGAGCCAATTGAGGGTAGATTTTTTTTGCTTTTATTTAAATACCTAAAGATACAGAGTGTAGTTGTACATCAGTCACCTGTAATAATGTGTTACTCTTCGGAGGCTGCAAAAAGTATGTGACAAGCTCTTATGGCTCTACAAGTAACTTCTATAAACACGGACAGTTAGGATAAACTTACATGACGCATCAGGCAGCTGCTCATCTCCCACGGCATCACACGGCTCTGATTTTACAACTAAAACAAATATATTAACATTTATTATGATATAATACTTTAAGTTTAAACTCTCGCGTTTTGTATAGTAGATTTGTAACTGGCCCCGAACTGCTAATAATTTGCAGTGGCGGCGCGTCAAACATATCCATAGGCAAGCCGGGGTTAATTTGGCTTACTTACATATTTACTTGCAAGCATGCAATATTTACAAAAAGTTATTTATAAGTACAAAAACAAACTAACAATCACATTTTATCTTTCCATCCAGTTTCACGGGTAGCAAGATATCACTCATATCTAAATCTGACACACTGGAGTAAGGCCTGAGTTACACTTGTAAGTTTTACTTACGTAAGACAAAGCTATTTGTTAGAATGAGATAACGATATTCATCTCTCATTCTGTAGTATAGCCGTGTCCCTACTTACGTAAGTAAAACTTACAAGTGTAACTCAGGCCTAACTACAAAAAATCTCTTGTGCTCCTCTACTATAACTAAGTAATAACATTTGGTGATTTTTGGTGAATTTTAGCTACAAATAAATTGTCTATATAAGTTTTTTTTTAATGGGATAGGTTTTTTTTGAAGTAAATATAAACAGTAAAGTATGTTCTTGGTCCAGATGTTTCATGATGAGGGAGAGGGTGTCTCTAACTCAATATACCTTTCCGTGAAACACGACAATCGAAAGTTCGGTTTCTGCCACACTGGGAGCGTTCAAGTATTACGTAACGCAATTTTTGGACATTTTTGACCCCCCTCCCCCCCATGTAACGCGCCGTAACGTTTTTCTGTACCCCCCTCCCCCTAGTAAAACGTTACGTAACCACCAAGTGACCATTTTTTGACCTAAAGGCCACAATTAGGTATGTGGCGTAAAGTACCGGAAAGTCACTAAAATACCTTTGTTATTGTTTTAATCCGTTCTGAAGGGTTAAAATACAATGTTACGTAACGCGTAGTTCAAACCCCCTTTCCCGCCCCTGTAACGCATCGTAACGTTTTACAAGACCCCCCCCCCCCCAAATTCGTTACGTAATACTTGAACGCTCCCTCTATCACTCTTGCTTGTTCGATTCGATGGAGAGGCAGATAACGGAATTTCGATTTTCTCGTTTCGCGGTAGGCCACCAGTAAACAAACCGCCCTGAAACCCTAATGCATCAATGTCATAGCAAAAACTTGTCAAAAAATCGGACAAGTGCGAGTCGGACTCGCCCACCGCGGATTTACTTTTTAGTATTTGTTGTTATAGCGGCAACAGAAATACATCATCTGTGAAAATTTCAACTAGCTATCACGGTTCGTGAGATACAGCCTGGTGACAGACGGACGGACGGACGGATAACGGAGTCTTAGTAATAGGCTCCCGTTTTACCCTGTGGGTACGGAACCCCAAAAAACTGTTTAAGGCCCACTACGTATAAGTTACTCTGTGGTTTACTAAACAAATTAGTGCTGCACTCTGGCGGCAGACATTGCAGTAATACTCCCTATTATTTTAAAACAATTTTGTAGCATAAAGATTTGTATAGACGGAGTAGACTATTGTATTTACTGAACTTAACATTCATTCAATTAATAGTGTGTACTTACGTAACAGATGTTCGTCCCGCGGCTCATCTTTACACGGCGGACCCAGGGGCTCCTCGTCTGAAGCTGAACACAGTAATACACACACTGAACTGACGTTGTTTACGAGAGTTTTTTGATACAAATACGAATGGTTTTTTCGCAGTAATATGGTTACATAGTATGGTGGTCTTAAGTACGTACAAAATTGTTCTACATATTACGCCTTTTCTGGCGTGCGAATATCAAATGAAAAACTTAAAATTAAAGGACTAAATCGCTAAATCATACAACTAACTTAACTAGTATATTACAGAGTCTTCTTTGTAAGCAAAGAACTCGTTTATTGAGTAAAATACTCTATGAGTAAGCCATTGGTGGATGATTTATACCTTTTCGTTTTTATTTACCCTCCTCCTCATTTTCATTTACCCTCCTCATTTGCATTTAGCCTCCTCCTCATTTTTATTTACCCTTCTCCTCATTTTAGGGTCGCAACCCCTACTAATATTATCAATACGAAATTTGTTTTTGTGTAATCAGTCCATCACACTCCGAGATTGTTGCGCCATTTAGGGTCCTACCTGAATTTATTGTTCAACACTATAAAGTTTCCAATTTTAGCAAGAACCCTAAATGGCATAACTGTAAATGTAGACTGCATATAAATAAATATTATAGGACATTTTTACACAAATTGACTAAGCCCCACGGTAAGCTCAAGAAGGCTTGTGTAGTGGGTTCTCAGACAACAATATATATAATATATGTATAAATACTTAAATACATAGAAAACAACCATGACTCAGGAACAAATATCTGTATCATAATACAAATATATGCCCTCACCAGGATTCGAACCCGGGACCATCGGCTTCATAGGCAGGGTCACTACCCACTAGGCCAGACCGGTCGTCGACTATCTTACTGCTAAGTAGCTCGTTTTCTTTTATTATAACTGCTGTCAATTCATTCTACTTAATTTTGAAAAGCATACTAGATACTTACTTAAAGGCTCGGGAGACTCGCTGTACGCGCCATCTGAAGATAGTTCATCCAAGGCTTCTTCGTCTAAAATATAACGTGGTAGGTACAGTCAGCAGCAAAAGTTGCTAAGCGGTCGAGGTGTTCTAAATTACCTGGACACACTCTTATTCTCTTAATAATAAAGTCGCGTCAAGATCCTTTTGAACACCTGGCCCGCTGAGCAACTTCTGCTGCTGACTGTATAAGGTTTAAAACAAACGAGTAAAGTAAACACCAGAGGAGCTACCGCGAAAACCGAAATTCACAAATTACGGGCATCTTTCTCTTTTACTCCAATGAAGGCGTAATTAGATAGACAGAGAAAAATGATGATTTTCGCGGTTATAGGCCAGAAACGGTTCCAACGTTATCCGCCCAAAATATTCGTAACATGAACCTCTTTCCTTGATATGGAAAACGTAAGTGACGAAAAACGAAATTAAAATATTTACATAGAATGTAATTGAATTTGTAATTTATAGAAGAAATATATTTTGAGAATTATGGCTCACGGCCATGTCACAACATAACCCTTAATATAAATAATTTTTAATTAATTTGAACAGTATAAAACCATGGTTTAAAGCAGGAGTCTCAAAACTTTTTAACTGAGGGCCATATTGCGCCTCAGAAACTTTCGCGCGGGCCACCACCGGTTTTTGCGCCGGGGAAGGGTGTTCGAACGCATCATGGATTTGGCCCACGGGCCGGGATTTGGAGACCCCTGGTTTAAAAAGTGACCCCGAGAATGTAACCATGACAGTAAGTGACAAAAAATTATTGATTTTCCCACATAAAAAATTGAAAAAGAAGAGAAGCCAAAGAAATTGAGAAGCTCCGGTTCTTTGCTTCTCGAGCATGGCATTGATCTACTGTGGCATGGCTGTATGTTGATATCAAAGCATATTAATATGTACCTTTGTATTGAGGTCCTTAGGTCAGGATTAAAACATAAGAATAAGAATAAATTCAAACATCACATACATTTTATCCAAATATATTTTTGATACTCCTTAAACTATATTACACAATAGCATACATCCAACAAACAGTATTATAACTAGCAATCGCGCCCTTTAGAGAGATCCGTCTCTTTCAAAGGCTCGCAACAGAATGCCCCACTCAGGTACTCGCTTGTGTTTTTAAAGCCAGCTGTTCCCGCCAATCTACCCCCGCAGTCAATCCGTTGGACAAGTCACGTGACAGACCACGTGACTTGTCCAAAGTGTCAACTGACTGTCTCTTATGGATATGAATTCTCAAAATATATAATTACCTTACAGCTCGGCCATCCTACACATAGCGAGTCCCTTCGCTATTTGAAAACAGAGAAAAAAAAATCTAAAAACAAAATGGTGATATAATAATTCAAGAAGTTTTGTTATTTACTGTACACTTATTCGCTAAAATAATATAAATTATATTATCAACCAAAATCGTTACATGTCTATTTTAATTCCTTAAACACATCAAGAGTTTACAACACAATCAAAAATATAATAAGTGCCAAAGTGCTTTAGGATATATTCTAAACGTTAGCCATTTAGGTACGATTTGTTCCCTCATTGTTTGTTACAAAACTAACAATAGGACAATATAGTGGATATAATTCAACATAACAGACACTAATATGATTCCTCAAGACTTTATATGCACATATATATTATCTAGCAACATCATCGACATCCTCATCTATATCTCCGATTTCTAATTCTCTCACGTAAATATCATCCATCGCTGAATTTTATCTGTGTCCACGACAGCAGCATACTTTCATCGGTGTGTCAAGGAATCTATCGTTCGGTAAGACTTTTAGTACCGTAACATCGGGGTACTTTGTCCCAAAATCAAGATACTTTTTACTTTTCGTTTGAGCACTTCAATTTTAATCGCATTATGACACTTTTATACTCATAGGTATTTAATTGTATTGTATTTATTGTATTTATTTATTTGCTGAATATGGGTTTACAAAGGTGTACAATAACATATTAATTAGTTCAACCATACCCTGCTTGGTGTAGCATGCAAAATTTAAAGTATAGTCGCACTAACATAAAATTATAACATAAAAAATATTAGAAATAACATGTCAGATTAATTATTAACATTAGAAAAGTCATGCAATTCATTATTTACAATTTCAAATTCCTATTTCTATTCCATTTCATAATCAAAGTATTCATGTATGGAATAAAAACACATGTCATTAAGCCATAAAAATAATTTCTTTTTAAACTTGTTGATTGGAAGGTCTTTTATGTCAGCTGGCAACCTATTAAATATTTTTATACACATATAAAATGAACTTCTAGCTGTTTGTTTGAGGCAGGTTTTTGGCAAAAATAGTAGATTGCGCTGTCTAGATATACGGTCATTGTAACTTATCATATCACAGTTTTTTTTAAAATGAGTTTCATTGAGGCGAACAAAAAGAGCCATTTCATATATGTACAAGGATGGTAGTGATAACAATTTATTCTTTTGCATTACTGGCTTACAGGATTCCATTTGTTTCATTTTGAAGATGGCTCTTATACATCTTTTTTGCATTATGAACGCCCTTTGCACATCAAATGAGTTACCCCATACTATTATACCATATCTGAGTGTAGACATAATGTAGCTGTGATATGCCAGTAATGCTGATTCTCGAGATACTGTTTGTCTGACTTTCCTCAAAGGGAATATAAATTTATTTATTTTACTACAAACACCATCAACATGCTCATTAAAGGTTAAATGTTCATCCAAATCTATACCAAGAAATTTTAAGCTTTTATTTTCGCTGACAGAATCACCTAAGCAAGTTATATTTAGCTTCAAACTTTGACGCTTACTAGTTCTAAATTGCATATACCTAGTTTTGCTTACATTTATTGATAGGTTATTAATTTCCAGCCAGTTGACTAATGCATTCAGAGTTCTATTAATGTCACTTTCAAATGTTTGCATATCAGTACATGGTATTACTACGGAAGTGTCGTCTGCAAATAGTACGGTAGGAAAATCTACGGCTTTAGGCAAATCATTTATGTAAAATGAAAACAGTAATGGGCCCAAGACACTGCCCTGTGGCACAAAGTAATTTTCTCTGCAGTTAGATTTGTAGGTGTTTAAAGACTTGCCTTCCCTCCTAACAATTTCTGTATATTGCGTTCTTTGACTTAAGTATGACTCTATCCAGCGAAGCACATTTCCTCGCACTCCATAGTGCTCAAGTTTTGTCAAGAGTCTCTGATGAGCAACCAAGTCAAATGCCCTTGTCATGTCCAAAAAAAGGACTAATTGTGGGTATAATCAACTCATGCACATACGTAAAACTTAATAAATCAACCTCTAAATATTTTTTAATTTTTCGCAAAGTTTGAGCCAAAGTTGCGCTTTCAAGCGGGTTTCTTTGGCCCTCGATTTTTCATTGAGTACAACGTAAATAAAAGCGCAAAGAAAGCTGTTTAAATTTATTACACAATACACATGTATATCAAATAAGGACATAGTAGTAAGATTCATTTGTTTTTATTACACTAAAAAAGCAAACTAATCAACACAAAGTAATAAATCTATACTTGGTCAAGCAAATCTTGTCAGTAGAAAAAGGCGCGATATTCAAATTTTCTATGGGATGATAACCCTTCGCGCCTACATTTTTCAAATTTGCCGCCTTTTTCTACTGACAAGATCTGCTTGACGCAGTTTATTAAACATGATTTTTTAATAAAAACTTTGCCAAAACAATCAGAAAAACCCTCTAAACTTATCGATCATAATCATAATCATTAGAAATAGTTAACGTGTATAACTATAATTTTCATATGAAAAATTTTTTTTCCTATAGAATTATTTTACTAGGTAGGCACCTAGTTAACAGTCGACTGTAACTAATCAGTCTTAAAAATTGATAATCATTTTATAAGATATTAAACTTATGCGGCAGATGTTCTTTATCTTTGTTTTCATTAATTCCATTACAATCTAGAGAATCTGTCTTTGAAACCTGAGCCTGTGGTTCATCCAGTGCTCCAGCACAGGACGAACCACACTGGCTGCTGTTCCTGGGATCGCGATTTATAACCTGCGTCAATAGTAAATTGTCTTCTTAGTTAGCAGATTGATCTCGTGCCGTTATGAGAGCTTCAGTAGATGAAGCGAGACTATATCTGCGTCGCTGTTCTCTCTGAAGGAAATGTTTTCCCATGGGTCAAAGAAACCCGAAAACGATAGCCAAAGAATACTTTGATTTTCAATAACATATACTTCTCACAATAATGTCTTAAATTCTATGATTTATATCACATTAGGATCCTAGATACATATCTGTTACGATTAATAACAATCAAACACTTAAACTTATTTGCTTTCTTTGTTTCGAGAAAAAGTTTGCACATTATAGAATCGCGTAGTTTATAGGTAACAACTTGTGACCGAAATTATGGACTGACCAATCAGCGTTGTTAACGTGAAACTGTTTCTACCCACCGCCCCATACGGTCATCTATCGATGAATAGCGCGAAATACATCGATAGGTCCTGACGTGCAGCGTGACGGGAAGTTCAATCTTTTTTTCGTTTTGGGACAAAGTAACCCCCATGAGCTAAAGTACCCCGATGTTACGGTACATAAGTATGTGGGAAGGGCCTGATATTTGTTGCAAAGCTTCTGAGATTTACCATCATGAGGGACTTGTCTGGACATACGTACCAAGTCACCTTCGCTTTAAACCGTTGATGGCTTTTTATGATCATTAAAGTTAGCTGCACCCTTACCTCGCTGTTGAGCTATTTAGTTCAGGCGTTGTTCTAATCACAGTATCACTAAAAACTGAACCTAGTTTACCTTCTGACCTGCTAATAATATTGAAGCCGGATATCCGGATAATCATCATCTCTGTTGTATTTATATATCCAAGATCCTTGATGCTATTAGAGAAACAATCCTTATATTGAAATAATACCTTGTTCAATTCAGCACGTTGATGTCTTTATTTGCTGTGTCGTTGTTAATAGTCACGCAGCCGTTGTTAAGTATGTGTCTAGAGTCCTGTGAGGTTTTTATAAGTGCTCGCATTAATAACTTACCCTTCTGAATGCTCGTCTTGTCTGCCGAAACATTATACACCAATAAAGTAGTGCGCTGGTTCATAAACTAACACATAATAATAATAATAATAAGCCCGCAGGGCAGCTTGTGGCGAGCTGTTGGGGAGTAACGACCCCACGGACCCGAGTGCTCCCAAGAGTCGGTCAGGGTCTCCGTCTCCGGCGTGTCTTCGTCGGTCGGAGTGGACCCCAAGGGGACCCGCAGGACTCTCAGCTCTGGCTTGCCTTCATTGGCCGTCCAGAGAGGAGTCGCTAGAGCTATATGCTCCAGGGGTGGAAGTGAAAGATGCATAAGACGCGAGTTGGCACAGTGGCTGGTAACAGCCACTGGGTAGAAAGCGGCGCACACCTCTCGACACCCCTGAGCCGCTCACATCGATGTTGCTCCTGGTCGTCTTTACGACGGCAGTTTCAGGGGCCCATCTAGTCAGCGGCGAGTCACCACCTGCCTCGATGACGGTGTTAACATTGTTATGGCAGGTGTCCGGACCTCTTTGCAATAGCCCAGTTTCATTGTCCACCCAAACTGCAATCTATAGACCGGAACGCTGTTCACTTTTTCTACAATAGTCCCAATGCCTGCTGTGACCGGTTCATGGGTGTCTATTGTTGCGCCTGTGAACGGGTTCCAGCAGGCGTTCTACATGACATTAAAGCTCTCCAAACGGCCTCTACGTGTTGGATCTGTATCCCCACGCAAGCCTATCAAAAGACCGGGATTTATAGGCCCGTGAAATCCAGAAAGGAGATACAAACAATAATAATAATAATAATAAGCCCGCAGGGCAGCTTGTGGCGAGCTGTTGGGGAGTAACGACCCCACGGACCCGAGTGCTCCCGAGAGTCGGTCAGGGTCTCCATCTCCGGCGTGTCTTCGTCGGTCGGAGTGGACCCCAAGGGGACCCGCAGGACTCTCAGCTCTGGCTTGCCTTCATTGGCCGTCCAGAGAGGAGTCGTTAGAGCTATATGCTCCAGGGGTGGAAGTGAAAGATGCATAAGACGCGAGTTGGCACAGTGGCTATTAACAGCCACTGGGTAGAAAGCGGCGCACACCTCTCGACACCCCTGAGCCGCTCACACCGATGTTGCTCCTGGTCGTCTTTACGACGGCAGTTTCAGGGGCCCATCTAGTCAGCGGCGAGTCACCGCCTGCCTCGATGACGGTGTTAACATTGTTATGGCAGGTGTCCGGACCTCTTTTACAATAGCCCAGTCTCATAGTCCACCCAAACTTCAATCCATAGACCGGTATACTGTTCTCTTTTTCTACAATAGTCCCAATGCCTGCTGAGACCGGTTCACGGGTGTCTATTGTTGCACCTGTGAACGGGTTCCAGCAGGCGTTCTACATGACATAAAAGCTCTCCAAGGGGCCTCTACGTGTTGGATCTGTGTCCCCACGCAAGCCTATCAAAAAACCGGGATTATAGGCCCGTGATATCCAAGGAGATAATAATAATAAAATGCTTTATTGCACACTACAAAACATACCATGGAAGACATAGTATTCTTCTCCCTCGGGACCTCTCAATGACCCGCTGACGCCACATACTGTCATCTACAGTGTTTGCGGTAACTAATATTGATATCACTGCTTTACCTTAATGTTGGTGGCCTTTTCCAGCAAAAAGACGGACTTTGCTAAGTCAGGTCTTACGCCATTAAAAAGTGGTAAGTCAAGCTGACAGTCGATCTGAGGTTCTAAACTGGCTGTCCTACTTAACATTAAGAACCTATTTAGTAACATTGTTTTTGTCAGCAGCCTGAGAATTGTCCTTACTATCTGTGATTTTATTCTTATAGCAGTTAGAAGCCTGATGCTCTATCTTATTGCAAGTCGTACAAGTCAATAAAGGCTTGTTACATTTGAAGCTCGGGTGGCCAATCTCGTTGCAATTAAAACACCGTATAGTTGAATTACTAGAACCCGCCTTACTAGTTTCCGAATTACGGCTATCGGCAAATGAGCTCTCAGATTCGTTATTTTTTTTTTTTAAAGGATGCTGCATTATTATTGTCACGGGGTTGGCCAACTTTTATAGTTCTAAAATATTTAAGGACTTCTTCAGGTTCCTTAAACTGAGCCGCTTGAGCACTGACTTTGACAGTGCGATCCTCTATACCGTTAAGAAGGCAGTCAACTGCATGTTTGTTGTAGATCTTACAGCGGTTAAGCAAGTTGACTTTCGCGTAATAGTAGTGCTCAAACGACTCGCCGTATTTAACTTTCTTAGCTAACATTTCCGTTAATAGTTCAGCGTAGTCCTCCCGATAAGGAAATGATTCTATTAACTTCTGTTTCCATTCAGTCCAAGTGAATAACAACGTGGATAAGCCCTGGTACCATGTTTTAGCTAGACCAGTCAGCTTGGGTAACGAATAGTGGATTATTTCTTTATCCTCCCATCCATAAATTTGTGCACACTCTTCCACTTTCGTTAGCCAAGTGAGAATGGTCTGCTCCTTCGAACTCGGATCAAATTCAGGCACTACATTTGTGTTAAAAGTTAATTTGGGCTTATCCGAACGTTTGAAATTATCAAGGATGTTCAAAAATTTGTCTAACATAATATTAGGATCAGATCCCTTACTTCTCTCTCCTCGAGTCCTTCTGGTAGGCAGTACCGGTGATCCTCCAGGTCCAGATGATCCAGATGACGAATAACTCCTCCTCCTCCTTGTTCTCCTGTTCCTTCTCCTCCTCCTGTACTCTTCCTCGCTGTCATAGTCACTTGATCGATGTCGCGAGCGACTCCTCCTTTGTGTCATATTTTGTCCATGTGCTATCCGCTCTGTCCTCGAGCCTGACGCACTTCCATTCAATCCATTATCCTTTCCCTTGCCCTTATCCCCGGGCATTCCATCCTGAAATCTATGTGACAGTCCTTCCCCTCGACTGTTCACATAGCCTCCATCCTTATCCAATCCAATCCTTTCCTCACGAGGACTTGGCTCTTTCCTCGAGCCAGCCTCGCTAGTCATATTAAGCGTGGTAATCTGAAACTTACATCATAAGCTTAGAATCCCATTAAAGTAAGAAAAAAAAACACGTGGAGCCAAAAAACACGCTATCGCTAATTACATTTAAGTAAAGTAAATAAATCATAGTAGTATAATTTGTTTTAAGATAAATGCGTATCTGTCTTTTTTTTTAATCATCCATTTGATGGTAGCTAGTAATTATGCACGTATTTTTGAGGCACATGAAATTACAGTGCGTAACATAACTGATGCTAGCGTGAAATAAATCAGATCAAAAGTACTTAGCATGTAATAGAATCCCCCTTCAATAAAGTCGATTATAATACGGTGCTTACAAACTCTGTTAGATACAGAGTAACTAAACTGTAAGATTAAGTAAAAGAGAGGGAAAAGAAAAACGATCAGTAGAATATTAAAAAGGAAAAAAAAGTAACTTGGTTTTTCCAATAATCGTTCAATAAGATCAACCTTACAAGTAATAGTTTAATAACATGTGCCATCATTGAAATCTTCCCAGCTTTTACATTTAATTAGATTGTACTCACATCCTACTCTTATATTTCCATAGTTTTACTTGATTGTTTGTCTGAAGTATTCAAAAATGTACTTACGTTTCTTTTTGTTTCGAGCGGTGAGCGTAGAAAGACAAGTTTTAGCCTTATTTTATCCCACTTCTGACCTATTGAGGTCCTTAGGTCAGGATTAAAACATCACATACATTTTATCCAAATATATTTTTGATACTCCTTAAACTATATTACACAATAGCATACATCCAACAAACAGTATTATAACTAGCAATCGCGCCCTTTAGAGAGATCCGTCTCGCTTGTGTTTTTAAAGCCAGCTGTTCCCGCCAATCTACCCCCGCAGTCGATCCGTTGGACAAGTCACGTGACAGACCACGTGACTTGTCCAAAGTGTCAACTGACTGTCTCTTATGGATATGAATTCTCAAAATATATAATTACCTTACATTTGACACTCAGTTTTCTCTCTAATCCCATTTGCAGCTCGGCCTGGCAGTGCTGCACCTGCAGCTTGAAGAGGCACGCCTCCCGCAGCCGCCCCAGACACACCTCGCAGATACCACTCTTACCATTGTCACATGAAGTTAGCTGCAAAAAGTTACACAAAACACTGACTACATCATGCCATACATGATTTCATTATGTCTATATTCTTAGCACACAAGACTCATACATTATTCTATGAGATCTGGACATAATTAAATTGCACAACGGGGACTTAATCGGGTATTTAAGTTTTAAGATTTACCTCCGACAAACGCAAAACGTTCAAACTGATAAATCATTGAATCTAACCACAAAACAATAGTTGTAAACAAGCTGCCAGGGGGTCGTCCAGAGTTGTCCAGGTTTGGAAAGAAGAAGATAATCTTCTTCTTTCCAAACCTTATCCCATTTACATGGGGTCGGCCTTCCCTGTCCTTTTCTTCCATTGTGCACGATTTAGTGCCAGGTGTGAGTCATTTATCCCATGCTGTACTAAGATAATGTGTAAACATTCCACACACATTTCAGGCAGAGGCGACTTAGGGCTTCGTAAAGCACCAAATTTAGGTCTTACCCTACCCTACCGACTTAATATTATTACTTACTTTGATTACAAAGCATTCTTCGATCATGACCGAGTATGTTTCCGTTATGCCGAAACGCGTGTACGGTGTCCTCAGATCTTTCGCCGAAGGCCGCTGCAGGCAGCAGTGGCACTGGTTTGTCGATTCCATCACATTAGTTGCTTTTTAAGTTCTGTACCGCTTTTATATTCATTTATATATTGAAACAATAGCTCTTTTCAATCCAATTTCAAGTCAACCAAAGAGCATATAATCACTACGTTCTATTATAAAGTCAACAATCAAGTCAATTAACAACATATCATAAACATATCAACGGTGAACGCATATATTTAGTATGGAAACCGCCTTTAGGAACATTACCGTTCAAATTCTCGGGCCAAATTAGCACACATACAAAATTACGCCTACATTTAAATAAGACGACGCGTTTACAGAGCCTGTAATCAAAGCTGGTAAACAAAATAATAGTCATCTTTTTTACACTAATGGTACATAGCTAAGTGTAGATGAAATGCATATAATGTCAATAACTACCAATCAGCGACATTAATCCGCTAATAACCTTCTTGCTGTACGTACTGGCCGCTGAGAGTTTGCGGTTCATATTTGATTAGAATATGACTTGGACAGGGATAGGTTTATGCCATACATTGAAGAACCAGTCAAATAATACACGTATAATAATTTAATGCAGATTAAAAGATAACTAGTTAAAATGTTGTTGTGAAATGACAGACTAACTCAACATAAGTAAATATATCATTGTTGTATAAATGTATTCCGCTATAATAAGTATTTTGTATATTTTATTATCAATTTGTATGGCTGTGCGAAGTCACATTCAGGTATAGTCTGTCCGTTTTTCTAAGATCAAGTACGCCATTGTAAATGTATGGTAAACTTGATCTTAGAATTCGGACTGGCTATACAGCCTGCAAAATTTACATGGGTACACGAATCGGGTCAATAATATTTGAAAAGGCGGAGTCACAATAAATCCCCACTTTCAGTTCCAATAGAAATATTTTATATGTATATAGCCGGTCAAGCAAGTTTGTCAGAGAAAAAGGTGCAAAATTAAAATTTTGTATGGGACCACACCCGTTCGCGCGCTTACATTTTCTAAATTTGCCGCTCTTTTCTACTGACGGAAATGGCTTGAGAGAGAACCTACATATATGTGACGGTAGAGGGTGGATTCGAATGACCAACATTTTCAGATAATGTGTGTATTTGTTAAATTAATTCAGTGGAAGTGTATCTACATATAGAATACCGGGTATGATTATCTCACGAGTTATATCTCATGAATAGAACATATTCTAGATATCTTTCCAGGCATCCACTTAATTTCATGTCTCTCTAATTGGACAGCTTTTTTCCATAGTTCTCTGCGAATAGCATCTTGTGGGAATCTGAATGGAAAGTAATGTAAAATGATAATATCAAATTTGATTATTAATTTGAAATAATTAGGTAGTTTTTTTACAGCTCCATTCCATGAAATAAAAAAGGAAAATACAAATCTGTAAGAAACAATTCATTACTACATTTATAATTATATAGAAAATACCTAAACCAAGCACAAGTTAATAAAATAGTCTACTTCATTTGGCATAACACCATCCCTATTATCCTCGCAATTTAAAAAGTTGTATGTTGTTATGAAAGTCGTATGCAGTTATTACGTTTTAGATTAGCACGGTAGTATTGAAAACAAATCGTCATGTTTATTCCAAATTTTACTGAATTTATCTGTTTACTACAAGTGAAAAGTGATTCCACTATCCTTGGTATGAACTAAAATAACTTCTGCACCACTTCACGACACATGAAGACACTTTTAATTACAAAAAAACGTTGTTTTTATAAATCAATTTAGCCATCCATCACTGACTGTCATCTCGGACCAACTAAAGCAAAGAGCATATAATCACTACGTTCTAAGAGACGGAACTCCATAGTACGTTTTTGTCAAACGGTTCGGTTTGACACATGTTTGACAGGACTTGACTGATGAACATCTATTCATACCAACATAAAGAAAAATGTTTATAGCACAGATAAAGAAATATATTATCTGTATATTTATCTATGGTTTATAGAAAGCAGTGCTGTGAAAAATCGATAATAGTGAGTTCTCGAAACGATAATAACCGACATGATAGAAAGTAGTGCTGCGAAAAATCGATAATAGTGACTACCTAAACCGACAAAAACCATCCTAAACTCATTCAAATTTTTTATCGCAGAAAATAAAACACCAGTGAGTTTATTACAAACTTTATTAATTTCTTATGTTGATACTTGGTATATATACAAAAACTCATTTATTATAAATACTAAGTGTTCTAAAATGAATATAAAACTAAAATTAACTACAATTAAGATAACTGAAACTAAAAATTTTGCGCCCTTGGTAGGGTGCCCATCACGCAGGCAGCGTGGATTGGATTGGATTGCTATGGCCAATCTTTGCGCGAGAAAGCTGCCGGCGCGAGGGTCACCTGTGGCCTCCCTTAGGCGTTTACTGAGCGCCTTGTGGAGTCCCCGAGCCCCCCTACCCCACGGACCTAGTGTCTCGACGCCAAAGGCTACAAATTCGTAGTATGCGCCGAGACAATTATATTTATTCGCCTTGAAGTTCTCGGACGTCAGCCGCCGCCCCGGCCTGTTTGCTGGTGGCTGAAATGTAGGACACCGCCAGCGTATTTGCGCAGGTGGCGTCCCACACCAGCGCCCGGCCCATCCACCAGGGGATCAACGACATCCCGTCGGGGCGTTTGCCGTCATCCCTTGCGATCAGGGGCTCCAGAGCCGCAGGGACGTCGTCACTGACGAGCGCTCTCCTCAGGATGTCGTTGAGCACGGCATGACGGGATAGGCGGCCGGCGCCCGAGGAGCAGGCGAGTCCGTGGTGGCCAAGGCGATCAACGGGGGCCCCACTAGAGACACAGCTGTGGCCTGTGGTCCACGTATACATCGGCCCCGACCCAGAGTCCGATAGCAATTCAGGGCTATAACCGCGAAAATCGAAGTTCGCAAATTGCGGGCATTTTTCTCTGTCACTCTAATTACGCCTTCATTGGAGTAAAAGAGAAAGATACCCGCAATTTGCGAATTTCTGTTTTCGCGGTAGCCTCTCTGAGTGTTTGGCTCGATCAAAGTACCGGTGTTGGGTGATGGATAGGCGTGCGGCCATAAAATTAATAAAATAATTTATTTACCAATAAACTATGGTTAGGGCCTCCGCACTAGGTGAGACCTGTATCGCGGAGAACCGTTAAGGCCCCTGTACATAATGGGCCAGCGGGGGCCATTCTGGGGGACGCATTTATGCGTTAGTGGGAGCAAATGATATTGCTATCTCATTCTGCCGCATGGCTGCGTCCCTTGGACTGGCCGGCACTGACCCATTGTGTACAGGGGCCTTTAGATTTGTACAGTATCTGGATTAAGTTACTTAATAGGTATAGCATGCAAGTTACAAAATTACAAAAAATTACACTTAAACCTTTGCGTACATTATAAAATATTACTCAGTATAGCTTCTAGCTGTTTCCATGTAGTTATTTAAGTGATTGAAGAAGAGTGTAGGTAAGATTTTTGGCCTCAATAACTGATTTGCCTTTGAGATAACAATGCTTTAGTATGGCATTGTAGGTTGAAGCCTTAAGGTGGTCCCCAAATCGTTTACCGAAGGCGGAGAAGACTTTTGGAACAGGTAGGTTAAAGATTCGCTTTTTGAGAAGCGAGACGTAAGAAGTTATAAGTGTAGACAATTTGTGTGTAAGCAAAACGATTCTGTGCAAAAATAACTACCGAACAGTCAGGCCCTTAGCTTCAGCGTAGAGTTCAGAAGTTGGAAATCGAAAGGGTCATTGTCCAGCCTCTGGGCTGGACACAGCTAGGAGCCTTGCGTGGTCCCTTCCCGACGAATTATCAATTAGGGATTTTAGAACGGCAGTGGGGGCTAAGTTGTCCCAGGCCCTTTGCTTCTCGGGTCTAGGTGGCACAGGTTTTAAGGATTTTACCTGCGAGATCAGACGTGCTATGGATTGAGGACAAGAATGCCGGCAGAGCAATACTCGATATTTTGCGTGTTCCTAAACCGCCAAACCTAATGGGCAAAGAATCTTGGGTCCAAGCCGGTTCATTAAATCGGACATTTAAAATCGATTCCAGTTGTGACTTAAGGAGACTATCGATAGGTTGGACTAAACTAGCGACTTTCCAGATAGGGCAGCAACGGAGCAAGTACGTAAATTTGGGAACCAAGAAACAAAATTTTAAAATAAATAAGGCCGAATGGCTACTAATTTTGATTAAACGATCTGAATTAACATGAAATTTAGAAATCGATTTGGCCAAAACAGACAGAATGGCTTCATCGAAAATGGGGGAGCCGAGAAGATGGAGATTATCCTTTGGTAAGATTTTAATGTTTGGGGCTAAACTCGAAAAACTTTGAAGTACCTGGGCTGCTACAGACGGTTCTAAGTTTTCGGAAATGTAGGTACAATTCACATTTGTAGAAGTTAAGTTTCAGGCCAATGTCGCTAAATTTCTATATAACTAGGGATAAGTCACGTCGCTCTCCAGATAGCCTGGAAAGAATAATAATGACGGGCAAAGTTGAAGGCACGACGCCTCAGGGCCCTCCTCCTACTAGATGGTGTGCTCAAATTACGGCACCTACGTATATGCTATTAAAACTGCACGAGGCCATGCATTTGGCGGGGAACAGAACCCTATGGAGGAACCTGGTCTTCAACAGAAGGAATATGATGGCACGATCCTCAGTATTGAGGGACCCACTGAAGAAGAGGGATAAGTCTGCCAGGACCGTTTGTGAGTCTCCGCCGATGGTGCCGTCGTCCATGTACCAAACATGCAGTATGAACGTGAGACTATGAATAGCTGAATTAATGGCCAGACTGAATATATGATATATATATATATACATATTTGTTCTTATTCCACAATTTGAATACTGAATGTACAAATATGCTGTACCTATGTTTTTACACACTGAACTGTACAAAATATATTCTGGTAGAATTTACAAACGGATACACTGTAGGTACTCGTTACAAAATCTAACATATTTGCCTAAGGAATTTTCAAAAACTATTCTTAGAATTAATATATTTAAATAGGATAAGGTAAACACAAATATAACTGTAAAAAGGAAGTAGGAACTAACTGAATTACCGTCACACTCAACTCAACAGTCCAAATGATATACCTAGGTAACATAACTTTAAGCCGTATCATCTGCTGTGGGCTGTGTGTATGTGATAGTCTGTGTGTGTTAATTATTACGCTATGATCTGATCCTGGTTAGCCCCTGCCGCAGAATGGCTACAGAATCACAATCTCCAAGTTAATACGCATAAAATAAAACTCATTCAATTAAGACCCTACCAAAACGAACCCATAGATCTAACTTTAATCAAAATAATAGGTTTTTGGCAAAAAATATATTTTGGGTACAAGCTTTTATTGCTGACTGTACTTTTATTCCACAGGCAACTAACAGTACTCATCGAGACAATTCTATAAACCCCAAATACAATTAGGTTTCGTTGTTTTATCACAGAATTCCTAAGGCCACCTCCTGTCTCGCCTTACTTATGTATACACCAGCTTCATGGGAAGTCGGGAAGTGGGTCAAATTTAACTTGTAAGATTTGACCCGTACAAACATAGTTACATAGTCCGTACTAAAGACCGTATCGTTAATTATAGGAACAACTTTACTTAGCCGTTTTTTTTTGGTATTATATTTTTATTTCAAAATTACACATGTGTTTAATTAGTGATTTAATAGTTAATAATTAAATTAGGGAACACATTTCGTCCTGGGACCTCGACGAAAGCATATGGTTTGGACAAAATTTACGCAATCCTCTCGAGTAACAATTACGACTGCTGACAAATATTACAAGAAAATTTGCGGTTTGCGAACAAGACAATACCTATCACACAAAAAAATCGTACTATGTAAACAGCAATTACACAATTCGTATAGCGAAGCATTTCTTTTCGTTATAAAAAAAGTTTAGGATCTGTGAATGGTGGCCTTTTAGAGAATATGGCATGTTACTTACGACAACTCTGACTTTAACATCTAATATAACTATCATGGAGCGTTTCTATCGACCCGCTCTAGCGATGGATCAACGCCATGAATGTCCGTTAAGCTTTGGTTTTTAGCTTATTCTTCTAGCTGTCTCCGTCATTACGCTTGCATCAGAAATTGAAGGGATTCCAAAACGTGGGGTGAAAAATCGTTTTTATGTAAAAATAAAAATTCACCACATTTATTCCGCAGCTGCTCAATTGAAAAATCATGAAGAGGACACTTAGATAACATGTTTTGGCAGCGTATTAACCTGTCGTTACTTTAAATCGTACCCAAGAGTCCATGAATTAGTCTCAAATTTAGCTCGATAGGTTTGTCCGGACTGTATGTGCTATAAGGTATTAAAAGCATTATAAAGTATTTAAAATAAAATAAATTACAATCCTTCTTAAATCAGATATAGCTTAAAAATACCCTCAGATCAAACTCTTAGAACATAGTAATATAATATAGAATAATACACATGCCAACAGTTAGACCAGGTTTTATCTGTCCCGATACTTAACGATACGGTCTTTATGGTGGGCATTGATACCATTAATGAAAATAGAGTGTATTAGAGGCGTTTTGTCAAAGTAAATTATGTAGCCACTGTAAATTTACTGCCAATATCTTTCGACAGAAAATTAAAATTGGGCGATTGTGCACTACAATGAATTTTACTGTCCGGCAGTCCGAGTTTTTACGGTCCGATATGGCATGCCATTAAATGTATATATACAGTGAAACCTCGATAATTGAGACTTCAAGGGACGAGCAGATTTGTCTCACTTAAAGAGGTATTCCACTTACCCAGGCTCTCAGTTAGCCAGGTACAAATAAATTTCTGTCTCATTTACAGAGGGTCTCATTAATAGAGGTGAGAATAGAGGATATTTCAGTTACAGAGGTGGTTAATAAGGTATTTTGTAATTATCTTTAAAAATAAATACATTTACGTTTTATTTGAACCTGGTTAAGTGGAAAACTGGATAAATGGAAAACCTGGATAAGCGGAACTAAACAGCCGGTCCCTTGCGATTCCACTTATGCAGTTTCCACTGTAAGTTAAAATAATCCTTGTCCCTAAATATTTTTTAAGTCTTAATTATTTTTTTTTAATTTATTGCGAATGATTCTATCTTCAAATGACTTTGATCCATAGGGCTGATTTAGACGGAGCGCGAAGTCGTATGCGATTTTAGCTACATTGCGGACTGTTGGTTAAGTCCAATTCAACCGACCGATGAAAAATCGCAATGTCCGCAATGTAATGAAACTCGCATGCGAGTTCTCGCATCGTCTAAATGAGCCCTTTTATTGTTTCACTGATATGTGTAAATTTGTTAAATATTGAAATTATAACGCCATGCACTCGACTGTAGGCCAAAGGTTATGGCGCCATCGCTCGAAAAGATTGCACCATACCTTTGGCCTACTCTCGAGTAGATGGTGTTAATATTAATATTTAACAAGTTTACACATATATATATATATATATATCAAATAGGTACTATTACTTATTTGTGATATCAGTGAAAGAATAATGATCAAAGTCAAATGGCGTTCTAACAGGTTTAATTTTCTGTCGGAAGTTGGCAGCAAATGGTACTGTAGTACTGTAAAGTACTGTAGCTACATAATTTATCATCATTACAGTAACTCTCTATTTAAAATTCTCTTTGATACCATGTTTTAAAGATGGATTTAAAAAACAATTTATCTGGTTTAAGTCCTAAGTTACCTTAGGCAAAAGGTTAATAAAGTAAACTCGATTTCATTTCAGGTTGAGCTTCTTCAGCAATTCTTTCTTCGTTGTATTGTAATCTGTAACAAGTAAAGTTAATTTAAATGAAACTCCGTAGAAATCTTTGGTCTCTTAAATGCATTCGTACAATGCAACCATAAGTACATCCGCGGAAAAATTATAAGATGTATGAGAACCTTTTACCAAGTGAATGAAATTAGGCTTGTTTTAAGCAATGGTATGTATGCAGGCAGAGATTAAAAACCCGGCCAAGTGCGAGTCGGACACGCGTTTCTAGGGTTCCGTACGTAAGTCCGACTCACGCTTGACTGCACATTTCTAATAGGTTTTCCTGTCATCTATAGTTAAAGAACTATTTTATGTATTTATTTCAAAATTTTAGACCCAGTAGTTTCGGAGATAAAGGGGGAATGGTCACTTTTCGGCTATTTTCTTAAATAACTTCGAACCTACATAGGTTTGATGAAAAAAAATTTTTTGAGTTTCAGTTCTAAGTATGGGGAACCCCCAAAATTTATTGCTTTTGTTCTATTTTTGTGTGAAAATCTTATTGCGGTTCACAGAATACATCTACTTACCAAGTTTCAACAAATAGTTCTTATAGTTTCGTAAAAAAGTGGCTGTGACATACGTACGGACAGACAGACAGACAGACATGACGAATCTATAAGGGTTCCGTTTTTTGCCATTTGGCTACGGAACCCTAAAAAGTATTATTTGGTACTATTCCGCCGTATACATCCTTTAAAACGAAGTTGAGATAATAATATGCTGTGCATAAATATTAACCAATAACTTTGGAATTAATGCTTAAAACTCCTGAGAGATAAACATAATTATTTTTTTAATACGAGTAACAATACCTACCATATTCACTTACCTATAGTCTATTGATTTGCTCGCTGCGTTTTTCGATTATCAGAAGCAAGAACTAGAGTATCCCTAGATCCGCCAGATTGTTCGTCAGCAAAGCGGGGGCGTTTCGCTGGTATTGACGCTGAAATCAAATAATCATAATTATAGAGGTACTATTATACGAGCGTTGTACCTGTACCTACGCGCCGTCACCGCGTACTACGCACGCAGCACGCGCAGTGAGGACGCGGCGCTAGGCCATCGTGAGGGTGAGGATAACCTCTAGCTGCTCGCCTCTTTATTAGTACCTAGTTTCAGGCGTGGCTCACTCCGCTATTTCGTCGCTTTGCTACAAGGTAGCTAAAAGTAGATCCGTTCCGCTCCAATTTTGAGGAAAGCCATAAGCCGCGCGTGGCGCTGTCGCCACCTAGTGGCCATATCTGTGCTGATCGTAACAGACGCGTTTTGTTAGAGAGTGAGGCTTCTGTACCTAGTACTATTATTTATTCTGTGGTAGTATTAGTACCTACTTAAAAACTACTTAAAAATGGAGACCTATAAGCTCTAGAAACCACGGACTGGAAGGCGCAGCGTGGGAAGGCCCTCTACAAGATGGAGTTGCATGGGGTCGGCGCGTGACCGGCCGCTGTGGAGATCTTTGAGGGAGTTCTTTGGCCATCAGTGGACGTCTTTCGGCTTATATGGTGGTTATGATGATGATGAAGCTTTCGGAAACCCGTCGTGCGAGTGACTATAAATACGTAATGCTCTACCCATCCATGCAGTATCATACCATGACCGTGCTGTCGTGAACGTATCAAGCATGGAATGTAACGCGATACGGACTAGGTAAATACTAGGGTTGAGCGTCGTTGTATACAAAATATAAATTTAGAATAGAATAGAATAGAATGTTTTTATTCGTGACAAAACTTAATTTGATTTTCAATGCGGAACCGGGACGAAAAGTTGCAGTTTGTCATGTAAATTATAGTGATTATATCAAGTTTCAAAATAAACAGTACTTTTAGCCCTTTAAAGAAATTAATAAACGTAAATTTTCATCAAGTAATTATTTAAATAATTATACTATTTCACTAATATGTATGCATTTTATTGAAATTATACAATACTAAATAATTTATCTGGGAGACCGAGTTTTGCTCGGAATAAACATATAAAAACTCAAAAATGCGCGTTTCCTAGTTCAAAGAGATAAGACCTAGAGCTAGATAGATTTTTCGCTCCCGAAAACCCCCATATAGCAAATTTCATCGAAATCGTTACAGCCGTTTCCGCGATCCCCGTAATATAATATATATACTCGTATATATACATTTTTTCTCAACTCTACGCTCACCTTTATCCGGTCGAATGCTTATTCCAGATTGCAGACAAGCTTGGCCTGTACTCGTAGATGCAGCAGCTGAAGTTTGTGCTGGAACATGTCACACGTTAAAATAAGTTTTAAAGATAAACTACAAACATAGGTACCATTGGTACCAACATAAAACATATTTAGTTAGTACCTTCACTTTTATTCTTATTTGTCAGTCGTAGTCAGCTGTTAACCAAGCAGGTAAGACTTAGACCATTTAAATACCTTACTTTGAACTTCTTATCTGTTTTATACCGATCTATGTTTTACCTAGTAATAGCTGATACTAATGACCTGCTTCAAGACATGCAAATCGGCGTCCGCGTGAGAGCAAATCTCGCAGACTACCGAATACCTAGTAGGTAAAGAATCCTCAAGTAAACTATTAAAGAGCATGCGAAGACCATCTCCGTATAAATCCTTAACCGGACTTAGCGGACGCACACATTTAACCGGTTTCGATGAAACTTGCATGGGGTGGCAACTTTAAGATGATGTTTTGCCCCGTTTCTTCCCAATGATGCTACACACTAGTAGTTCGTACCTATCAATAAGCGAGATTGTCATACTAATACGTACACGTACATTACAACCGGTTTTGATAAAACTTCAACTGAATAACCTACCCTAAGTTGAGATAAATGTACCTATGCCAAAAATAATCTTTAATAAAAGAAACCGACTTCTCAAAACAGTCTGAAATGCCATATATGTAAATTATTGGCTGGCATTTAACTGATCACTATATATAGTAATTCACTTCGTCACCTTTTTCTAGTAGCATTTCGTTTCTGTAAGGGTCGCAGTTCTAACCTAACCTTACCCACTTTTATAGTAGCATTTCCTTTCTCTAAGCGCTAGTGGTCTATTAGCGGTAAGAGCGTGCGTCTTGCAATCGCATGTTCAAACCCGGCTCGTATCTACCAATGAGTTTTTCGGCACTAAACTTATGTACGAAATATCAATTGATATTTACCAGTCGCTTTTAGGTGAAGGAAAAAATCGTGAGGACACCGAACTAATCCCAATAAGGCCTCGTTTACCCTCTGGGTTGGAAGATCAAATGGCAGTTGATTTCGTAAAAACTAGTGCCTACGCCAATTCTTGGGATTAGTTGCCAAGCGGACCCCAGGCTCCCATGAGCCGTGGCAAATTTTCCGGACATCGCGAGGAAGATGATGATGATGATGATTTCGTTTCTCTAAGGGTCACAGTTTTATCCTACCTAACCCACAAAATCGAAATCGCCAATCATTGTAGAGTTCCGTTCTTGATCATCATCAGCAGTTCTACTTCATTAATTGTTACTTTTTTCAATGTAAATGCTTGATTTGTCGATAAAATCACTATATGTATGCCTTTAATTATAGATTTGAGGAGTTCCCTCGATTCCTCATGGATCCCATCATCAGTAGGTACTAGAGCTTAACAAAAATGTGGCTTAAAACCTTAACTTGCTTAATAGTAATTTGAAGACCTATCGAATGATGTGCTTATGTTGATATTTCTCAAGGATAAATCAATTTTAGTTTCATACGACGACGACCGGTCTGGCCTAGTAAGTAGTGACCCTGCCTGTGAAACCGATCGGATTCAGGTAAGGGCATTTATTTGTATGATGAACACAAATATTTGTTCCCGAATCATGGGTGTTTTCTATGTATATAAGTATGTATTTATCTGTATAAGTATGTAATGTATATCGTCACCCATAGAACAAGCTTAGTTGGGGCTAGGTTGATCTGTGTAAGATGTCCCCTAATATTTATTATTTATAAGTTTCACAACCTACCTATGGAGTGTATTTTAAACTACGTACCGAAGCGTAAAGTACATCAACACCACTTAATTAACGTCCATTAATGGACGGCTGCCAGTCCTCAAGTATGAGCTTCTCCAGAAACTTCCTACCTCGCACAGACAAACTGGAATGAACTGCCGCGTGCGGTATTTCCGGACCGTTTCGACCCTACGGTGTTGCGACTGTAATGTTGCGGGTATCCATGGGCGACGGTAATCTTATCATCAGGTGATTCGTGTGCTCGTTTGCCTCCTATATCATATAAGTAGTAGGTACATAACACATGTGTAAAAAACACATGTTCCAAATTTTATTAAAATGCCCTTATATCTTAGAATAGTTTACGATAAGTGTTTCTTTTTTGCCATTTTGGCTACGGAACCCTAAAAACATGCACAAATCGCACTATCGGTTTCGAAGAGAAACGTGGATAAACTACTTGAGATCTGTGTGAAAACTAAAATACTTTTACCTAAAAGCAAAACTAGCATAATTACCATTTTCACTGTTTGATGTTGACAGAGGTACTCTGGCATGTGTAGATCTGATTTGAATCTGGTTTGCAGCTGAAATATTAAATTATTGTAAAAGAAATAAGTTAACATTTTTAGATTAAGTACTATTAGGATTTTGTACCGCAATAACGCGGTTGGGAGCGGGAATTTATCTAAATAACAAAGGTCTTCATGGACTTTCCATGTGCGACGGGAATCGCTTATTTACCATCAGTGGCCTATTTTATAAAGCTACAAGTTACAATTTACAAGCGGAAGTCTCGTTCTAACACATAGGGTTAGAAAGAGACTTCCGCTTGTAAATTGTAACTTGTAGCTTTATAAAATAGGCCACAGGTGATTCGTGTCCTCGTTTGCCTTCTATATAACTTATATAGAAAAGCCTATGTTTGTTATAATATCCTTATATCTTATAGTTCCTGAGTAAAATGTTTGTGCTCTACGGACAGATGGACGGACAGACGGACTCACCAACGGACATGACGAAACTATAACGGTTTCATTTTTGCCATTTTGGCTGCGGACGGAACCCTGAAAACGATCACAATTCGGACTAACCAATTCGAAGAGAAACGTGGGTAAACTGAGGGCCTATCGCGAAACACGTTCGCCGTGTTACTTCTCTGTCGCACTTACATACGAATTTACAAGTGCGACAGAGAGGCAACACGTCGAACGTGGTTCGACGTGTGAACTAGCAGAATTACCATTTACCTACACTGTTCGATGTCGATGGTCTGGCATGTAAAGATGCGTCGATCTGGTTTGCAGCTGAAATTTAAAATTCTTGTGAAAATTATGTTAATATTTTTAGATTAGGTACTATATACAGGGCCGTCTTGAACTATGCTGGGGCCCTTGGGCACATAAGAATTTGGGGCCCTCCTTTGGGAAAATAAAGTAAGCTAATTATGTAAATTATCATTTTTCTACAATGATCTATTTATTATGGGTATCAAATATACTGTTACTGTCTGTCCTTCGGGGCCCCTTTAGGATGGGGGCTCTGGGCACGGGCCCCGTATGCCCTTATGGGAAAGACGGTACTGACTATTTATATTAAACCACTTATTCATAAAACTTAGCCGGTATAACAACGAATACTAACAACAAAATAAAATAAATATTTAGTGGGGCTCCCATATAACCAACGTGATTTTTTTGCCGTTTTTTGCGTATGGGCACGGAACCCTTCGTGCGCGACTCCGATTTGCAGTTGGCCGGTTTTTTAAATCATAATATTAGGTCTTGGTTCAAAGTTTGTTTGGGGTTAGCTACTTAGCTCGGTGAAGGGATAACTTCATCTTTATACTTTAAAATGTATTTGTTGCTGTGCTGCTGTTTTAAACTTACCTACGATAAAGTATTTATTTTATTACTTACCTAATCACTTAGTGGGCTACAACTAAGGTTAATTACTAATTATGGCTAATAGAAAGTTACCTTGTCTACTTGCAGCATATTGAGGAAATTCTCATAATAATTCGTATTCCGTCAGTGGAGTGGAAGTGCGGAAAGATTTAACTTTGGATAGGCTCTTTTTAGGGTTTTGTAGTCACCTAGAAACCCTTATAGTTTCGCCATCTCTGTCTGTCCGAGGCTTTGCTCCGTGATCGTTAGTGTTAGAAAGCTGCAATTTGGCATGGATACATAAATCATGCATTGGGGGCTATTCATAAATTACGTCATTTCAAATTCGAGGGGGGGGGGGGGTCTAGACATCGGATGACGGTAGCATGAAGTAGGAGGAAATGGGGTCATTTGAATCAAGATTTTTGAATGATTATAGGGGTGGGGGGGGGTCAAAAATCGAATTTATGGAAGCCCCTTGCGGCAGAACGGTAAAATAAAAACTATACAAAACATTTTTTGTTCCAATAGCGAGGGGTACCGTTGGATAGGTCTTTCAAAACGAACAAGGAGACCCTTTTTTGATATAGTAAATTATTCGGAAATAATCGCTGCGAGAGCAAAAATATGTGCCCAAAAATATGGGTCCAAAAAGTATGACAAAAATCGTGAAACAAAAGCTTAATAAATAATTTCAATGAAAGCTATAGCAAACATTATCGGTCCAGTAGTTTTAGAGTTATTGCTAAAAATCTCCTTTTCATAGTAAAAAGACGTTCAAAGCGCTGCAAATAGGTACTCCCTTATGCTTGTAATTTGTAATGTACCTACATGATACTTACGAATATCCCCCGTTTAGCCTATTTTGACACAATTGTAACTTCGACACAGCATGGCTCGACATTTAGCTTATTTCTTGTCTTGCCAAAGTCTTTCCGTTCATAATTATCGCCACAAACGTGACAAATCTCCTGCAACTTTTCTATGGGTAAATGAACGAGATCTTCTTTTCCAGTCCAGCTTGTCTAACCCAAGTTATACACCTGTAAGCAAAGTGGTTTTGGCTTCCTTTTAATTGTGTACTGTAAACATAATACTTATTGAGGAACACAAATGATGCAAATTAAATCAATAAGTATTGCAAACATAAGAGGAACATAGTAGGTATGTGCTTTAAAGTAATTGGGACATTTGGGTCCATGAAGGACTACTTTTAGATGACTCAAATATGAAATTGAATAACACGTACGCTTTTATAGTAATAAAAGGTAATATTTGAAAAAAACAGGTAGCAAACATAGCAAATTCAAATTTCAAATAATACACCGTATAAGTAGCTAATAACATCTTTAAATGCCTGGGAAGTTTTTGACCAACAACTTTAATAACTAGAGACCTGATGACCAATGAGTTTGACTGTGGTCATTGTTGAGTCTTGCTGGGCTATGACTATTTTTAAGAATACCTCTGTATTTTATTAAATAAATAAATAATAAATAAATAAATTACATTTAGGGCAAGCAATACGTGCGTTCCTCCTATTACGTAGTGGCGGAGACCGGATTCGAACCCGCGTCTCGGTCGGTCTTCAGCTTACCTACGCGGCTGATAAATCAAAATGTTTAATAAAATAATTTGATTTGTTCCCTGGTAGTTGTATTTCAGAACTTGTTGACTTACCGCTGTTCATCCTTGGGAAATCTGGCAAAGAATCCTCCTCGATTGATTTCTCGGACACCGCATATTTCACAATATCGGTTTTTGCCGGCCATTTTTACTATTTTACAAAAGTACGGGTTTACTTTTCAAAAACACCACACAACTCTATCTCAAACACAAGACACGAGTCGCTATCACAGAAAAAACTGTAATTATTTTGCAGTATGTTTGCACACGAATTTCGTATTTCAAAATGGTTGCCGCTCGTATATAGCGATGGGCGAGTCGAGTTATCTGATTCGAATAATCCGAATCAACCTACAGATGAGTTGATTCTTCGAGCAACACCGGCTTCCGACACGTCGGAAGGGAGGGGCCCAAGCGATATCTCACCGTACAAATCTTTCTGCCATTTTTCGCGGGGGGAAGGTGCACACAGTCGCACTTCTCACACACTTACATACAAAATCCAATCAGAGGCCCTACCGCGAACCACGTTCGACGTGTTGCCTCTCTATGTAGTAGAAGAGCCGGCCGCAAATTTTCTAACCGACTTGATACCACGATGAAATGCACAATGGTTTCCCATAAAAATGATGCTAAGTCCGAATTCGATAGTCTGCCACGGCGGAACTTGCCGAAAGTACGAAAAGGAAGGCCACTTCCGGTGCCAAAAAAGGGGGTTGATTTAACCCATCTGATACCGAAATAATAGTTATGGCAGCAGTTAGAAATTTACATGTAGACCCATAAAAGTGAAGTCTGCCAGTATTTTTTTTGCCGGAAGTGCTTGGCAGACGCTCTCAAAGGTGGCCACCGGGACCCCTAATTTAACCCATCTGATACCACCATGAAACCAATTCCAGTCGGTAGGTATGAACCCTCATGTCAGGAATATATAAGTCTGCCAGGGCTTTTCCTGCCGAAACACCTTGGCAGACGAGATTATGTGAGCAAGGTAACCATCGGTTACCGTACACTAACCCATCTGATACCACCATGAAACCAATTCCAGTCGGTAGATATGAACCCCCATTTTAGGAATATATAAGTCTGCCATGGTTTTTCCTGCCGAAACACCTTGGCAGACGAGATTATAAGCAAGATGACCATAGGTTACCGTACACTAACCCATCTGATACCACGATGAAACCAATTCCAGTCGGTAGGTATGGACCATCATTTCAGGAATATATAAGTCTGCCAGGGCTTTTCCTGCCGAAACACCTTGGCAGACGAGATTATGTTAGCAAGGTGTACATCAGTTACCCTACATTTACCTATCTGATACCTTGTTTGACAAGTCCAGTCTGCCAAGTCAAGTCTTCTAACGCCTTGGCAGACTTATATATTCTTGAAATGCGAGTTCATACCTATCGACTGGAATTGGTTTCATGTAACTGATGTACATCTTGCTAACATAATCTCGTCTGCCAAGGTGTTTCGGCAGGAAAGGCCTTGGCAGACTTATATATTCCTGAAATGAGGGTTTATACCTACCGACTGGAATTGGTTTCATGGTGGTATCAAATGGGTTAGTGTACGGTAACCGATGGCCATCTTGCTTATAATCTCGTCTGCCAAGGTGTTTCGGCAGGAAAAACCTTGGCAGACTTATATATTCCTCAAATGGGGGTTCATAACTACCGACTGGAATTGGTTTCATGGTGGTATCAGATGGGTTAGTGTACGGTAACCGATGGTCATCTTGCTTATAATCTCGTCTGCCAAGTTGTTTCGGCAGGAAAAGCCTTGGCAGACTTATATATTCCTGAAATGGGGGTTCATACCTACCGACTGGAATTGGTTTCATGGTGGTATCAGATGGGTTGATGTAGGGTAACTGATGTACACCGTGCTAACATAATCTCGTCTGCCAAGGTGTTTCGGCAGGAAAAGCCCTGGCAGACTTATATATTCCTGAAATGAGGGTGCATACCTACCGACTGGAATTGGTTTCATGGTGGTATCAGATGGGTTAGTGTACGGTAACCGATGATCATCTTGCTTATAATCTCGTCTGCCAAGGTGTTTCGGCAGGAAAAACCTTGGCAGACTTATATATTCCTAAAATGGGGGTTCATACCTACCGACTGGAATTGGTTTCATGGTGGTATCAGATGGGTTAGTGTAGGGTAACCGATGGTTACCTTGCTCACATAATCTCGTCTGCCAAGGTGTTTCGGCAGGAAAAGCCTTGGCAGACTTATATATTCCTGACATGAGGGTTCATACCTACCGACTGGAATTGGTTTCATGGTGGTATCAGATGGGTTAAATTAGGGGTCCCGGTGGCCACCTTTGAGAGCGTCTGCCAAGCACTTCCGGCAAAAAAAATACTGGCAGACTTCGCTTTTATGTGTCTACATGTAAATTTCTAACTGCTGCCATAACTATTATTTCGGTATCAGATGGGTTAAATCAACCCCCTTTTTTGGCACCGGAAGTGGCCTTCTTTTTCGTACTTTCGGCAAGTTCCGCCGTGGCAGACTATCGAATTCGGACTTAGCATCATTTTTATGGGAAACCATTGTGCATTTCATCGTGGTATCAAGTCGGTTAGAAAATTTGCGGCCGGCTCTTCTACTAATGGCACTTGTAAATTCATACGTAAGTGTGACAGGGAGGCAACACGTCGAACGTGGTTCGCGGTAGGCCCTCTGTAATGACGACACAAATACATAGAAAATGACACACGTCAAAGACAAATCTTGCAAACCTCGATCTCTTTTTGTGTACGGACGAGTGACTAGTGTCACAACACGCACACTAACACATTTTCGTTGATGTATGTCATTGTATTCTGAGAGATGAGAAGTCGGATTTGTCGCTCGACCGATCCGCAATTTGTACTGAGCGAGCAAAATCGATAAATCCAACAATTACTTGAGACTCAAATATAATAATTGTATTTAAATGTAATTAAACGTATGATATGTAAAAAAAAATATTACATGTGAAATGTAACACTTTCTTTTTGTAAATTTGATATCCCCGACCTCTTTTTATAACAAAAAACCGAGCAAACAGGCATTTTTGTGCAGCAGTGTTCACGCGCGCGTCTGGACTCGGTCTAGTGAAAAATCCAAGTGCAACTAGTTTTATTACCCGCGGTAGATTAAATTGACACGCTAATCTTGTACCTCGGCAGAGGGGAAATAGTGCGAATGCCGCCTCCCTTCCGTGTTGCTCGAAGAGTTGATTCGAATCAAGACTATTGGCAATCCGAATCAACTCGGCCACTAAACTGACTGGTAACTTGGTATCCGATCCGCTGACTCGGCGAATGAATCGCCAATTCACCAACTCTCCGAGCCGAGTCAACGCTACGCTAAGGCCATTCAAAACTAAACCTTAATTCGATAGCCCGAAGGTTCTTTTTACAACAACTGCCGCTTGATTCGCCGTTTCAATCCGAGTTGACTGGTACTATGACCATTCAAAAATAAACCTTAATTCCGTAGCCCGAAGGTTCTTTTTACAACAACTGCCGCTTGATTCGCCATCCCGAGTCGAGTTCACTGGTAGTATGGCCATTGAAAAATAAACCTTAATTCGATGTCCTGAAGGTTCTGTTTACAACAACTGCCGCTTGACTCGTTTGCGGCTCCGCGGCCCGTGACCTTGTCGCGAACCACGCAAACCGTCGAGTCGAGTCAGTTCGAATTTCAACTCGGATCAGTGGCCGAATCGATTCGAATGATTCGAATCGAAAAAAAGTGGACTCGTCACATCGCTACTCGTATACGCATAATGTCAAGTTAGCATTTCAACAGTGCTGCCGCCAATGCCTCGCCGCTGAACTAATTATGTCAAATGAATATGACAAATATCTTTGCCGTGCATCTGTTCGTAGTATGAGAGTTTCTCGCCACTGAACTAAAGTTGCGAATCGAATAGTCTGTAAGCACCGCCTACAATCGAATAGTTTACGTTGGGTCATAACTGAGCGGACAGAATACTCTGAATACTTCCATGTATATCAGTTCGCTGCATATCAACAACTATTCAACATCATTGAAATGACATTGACATGTTAGTGACAGTATTTTTTTTTATGGCATCGCGCTCCTGGGCACTCCTGGCGCATTCAGCCAAACAAGTAAAACGGGGAAACGGAATTGAAGGATTACAATAGTAATCTGGCAACAAGACTCTCGTCAATGTCAATAAAGTCATGTCATTTTGATTACGATCGGACAGTGAACGAGATGACGCCATTGCTCGGTCGCCCCCCGATTTCGAGTTTTGGATCGATAACATCTCCCTGTTTGTCTTACGAGACCCAAGATTGAATAAGTGAACTTCTGTTGTGATTCTCAAGAAAATGGAGGAGTTGCACTCGTGTAGCTGCTGCCTGGTGCGGCCGCCGGAGAAGGGGCTCAAAACGCTGTACAGACATCTTGGCAAAACAGAGATATATTACGACATGCTGAAAGACTGCTTCGATATTAATGTAAGTACATAAGTAGAGATAGTAACTTTATCGATCTTGTTATTACTTGTAGATACTGTTCAAATAATTATTTGGATAGTTTTGTTTAATGTGTTGACGCATAACAATGACACTTATAATATTTTCAAAAGATACTCCGCCCAAGTACGCGTACATGACTACATGTTTAGTTGTGTCGCTTAAATTCAAACTCGGGTAAATCTACCCTATTACCATATCTTATTACTAAAATAGCATAATCTGACAGATGGATTTACCTGAATTTGAGTTTTGTGTTGTAGTGACCGTGTATGTCTTGTTATCAGTGATGTTTAAGTACAAAGAATTTCGTGCTTTGAGCTGCCTGATCCTATCTCTATCATGGGATAAGGTATAAAGGGTTACGGCCTAGCAGGGAGTATGTGGAAGGCATTCAAATACACATAGATGATCTTCTGTATATTCTTTTCATAAACTTCAGCTAAATTACATTGATTATATTCCTACTACTAGCCTCGATGGCTACCTCTTTAGGAATGCTAATCCGCAATTCCACACCCCGTTTCATCTGACAGCAAAATCAGATTCTAAATTCAAATATGCATGACTAGCCAGCCACTGATAAAAAAGGCTGTAAAGATTGCAAACCTTTACATATCTTGCCTCCTCAGGTGAAAGAGGCTATCTTTCACAAAACTACGCCCTATCCTACTCTACCCTAACTACCGATTGGCCCTACCTAGGTCAACCCCTATAATATTTCCTAACACCCCTTCGCTAGAGTCAGCCTTATACAAAGTAGCCAACATCTAAAACAAAATTGAAATTAATTATACATCATGTCCTTAATAACATTAACAGTAGGTACATATGGAGCTACTTTATCACCCCAAGGTGGGATTAAAAGGACAATACGTGCCTATGTCAGAAATTTAAAGGGCCATGTACAGTCAAGGAATTTAAATTCCGACTCATTTCGTACTTTGTCACAGTGACAACCGTATGAGGTCTCTAGCGGCTTTCATATTGATTGTCACTGTGACAAAGTACGAAATGGGTCGGAATTTAAATTCCTTGACTGTACATGTACTGTAAAACGTTGTACAATACACATGCAAAAAGGTAATTCGCAACTCATGTCAGTTTAAAACATTCCCTTCAGTCTTGTTTCGTTGCGAATTTCCTACTTTTCGCACTTGTATCGTAATGTCAATTGTCAGTAAAATAATTTGGTCTCTCCTTTTGATAAAAGAGTCAAAGGGATAGATAAATCATCAAAATGATTTATCTATCCCTCAATAAAAAACAAGCAGTGAGTTTTCTTTCTAAATAACTTGCAGTTTATTGTACTTTATGTGATGTTTATAATATAACTATGTAGAAGGTAGAGAGAGTACTCTCTCCAGGCGGGTGTTATGCCTGGGGACCGAAGTCCGTTGAGAGTTGGTCAGATGTTATATATATTATAGAAACTGACATTATAACTCCGTAAGCGTGATGTAGGGTCTCATACTAATTGCGTTCTAGACATAGTATCTTCTTACCCCCCTTATTCATAAACGTTTACTAAAGTTGACAAGCTGATAATAATCGTTTGTCCCTTTCCGACGTATTGGTATGATGGGAAGGGACAAACGATTATTATCGGCTTATCAACTTTAGTAAACGTTTATGAATAAAGGGGTTAGTAGTTTGTGCGTTCTAGCTCCCTAACGCCATCTGTTAGGTTATTATGGCACGACGTTGGCAGTGACAGCTAGAGGAGACGCACTAACTAACTAGATATGGTAAACTTTAAATTAAATAACCAATTTTAATTGTAACTTACAGCTAGGCATGGGGAATGACGAGTGTGGGATCTGCGAGGTGTGCGTGGCGCGGCTGCGGGATGCGAGCGACTTCAAGCAGCAAGTGCAGCGCAGCCAGGCCGAGCTGCGCGCGCGGCTTAAGGGAGTGCTCACTGCTAGTAAGCTATATGACATACTAGATTGAACTGGATAGTTTTGAACTCGCATATCTAGGCCTATGGTAAATATCCATTACTCAATAAAAAGCGTTTTTCAATTAAAAGACATGTCAAGATCGCTTACATTCTTTGAAGTTCTTTCTAATGCTAAAAAAACTAACTATAGTACACATAACTCAAGCTTTGCTTAATTTAGAGCTAGGTCGAACTGTGTAAGATTGTCCCCTAATATTTATATCTCAGTCCTTAACTGTACAATGAAATGAAATAGACCAAAACGTGAACTTATTTTTTGCTGCAGGTAACAAGATGAAAATCAAGTTCGAGAGAGCTGCTGGAGAGGAAACCGTCATACGTGAGTATATTAGTTGTAAAATTAAAGATTCAGGACATAAAGAAATGAAAAACTTTTGATATACACAGTGTTTCTTTTAACTCCGTTAATTTCAAGGGTGCATTGCGGAATTAAATTGAGTTTATTTTCTCAAAGACACCGGTATTCTAATTGACTCCATTTTGAAGATAATCAATAATTTATTTACAGTGTGTACACTTGCCTTAGGGCAAGTTTCCACATTGCTTAGTGTTTAGTACGAGTGTATACATTTGTTACTAAACACAAAGTCATCATCAGCCATAGTATCTTACACAACTAGGGCCGCAAAAATATATGACGCGCTCTTATTGCGCTCCAAATAAGAACATGTCACATATTTTTGCGGCCCTAGTTGTGTAAGATACTATTGCTGATGACTGTACTATCTCGGACGATCAATGTTCGAAATGACAAATATGTATGCCATCCTAAATGTACTTAGCCATACCCCAAAGTTAGCTGAATTCAATAAAAACACCGTGCATACTCAAGTTACACATGTATTTATTTAAAATTGAATTGTTCTTATATCTTAATAAAATCTGTCTGAATAAAACCTTGTTTTCTGCAGCGGACATCAAGCTGGAGAGGTCTGAAGTGGAGATGGCTGACGGCGAAGTCGTATCAGGTGTGTACTTTATTAAATACATATATATAGTGCATAATTGTTTTCCATCGTATATTCTCGGAAACGTTCGTATTTGTCATGCTTATTCAACCTCAGTACTTTTTGTACCGAGACTGGCTGAAATAGCAAGACACGTTCGTACGCTTACGTGAAAATACGATGGAAAATAATTATGCACAACATCTGTAAGCTTCTTTCTCGATCCGTTCGAAATTAAAAATCGCCCCCCCGTGTAGGTTTTAAAGTAAATTCTGGGTGATTTTGGGGTCGTAATCCTGAATGTCATGAATGTATCGAGGTCATACTGAACAACTTCGAGCAACATTGGCTTTCGACACGTCGGAAGGAAGGAGCCCAAGCGACCTCTTACCGTACAAATCGTTCTGCCACTTTTTTGTGGGGGCGAAACGTGCACACAGTCGCACTTCTTACTCACTACATGCAACATCCAATCTGTAATGACGACACAGATAAATAGAAAATGACACACGTCAAAGACAAATCTTGCACACCTCGACCTCTTTTTGGGTACGGATGAGTCACGACCTCACGACACGCATCGCGCTAGTTGTGTGCATGTCCAGTTGGGCTGGTGCTTCGGCAGAGGGGAAATAGTGCGAATGGCGACTCCCTTCCCTGTGTTGCTCGGAGCTGAACAAGGTTTCCCATGGGACCGATATGTTTATTGTTATTGTTTCAGTGGCGATATACGGAGGACCATCAGGGCCTTCAGCGCAACCCGTTACTACAGCGTCCAACCACGTCACTTTTATGCTAGAACCAACTCTTACCGACCTCGACGACTCCAAGTCGGCCCCTTCTGCCGACCGCGGTAAGCTCTACGAATGTGACATTTGCCGCAGAAGGTTCCAGAACCCATGTGCAAAAAGAAAACTCATGATCCATCGCCGCTCCCACACCGGAGAGAGACCTTACTCTTGCGACGTCTGTGACAAAAAATTCGTACAAAAGAGCCACTTAAACACTCATTACGCACAACACATGGGGAAGTTCAAGTTTTCCTGCGAATTTTGTGAAATGAGATTTACCCAAAGGAGTCCTTGGGTTGTGCACATGCGGATTCACACTGGTGAAAGACCGTACTCTTGTGAAATATGTAATAAAACATTTAGACTTAAGTGCAACTTAAATGTACATCAAAAAAGTCACTTTAGATATGATCCCAATAGCGTAGAGCCAGGTGAAATAACAGATTGTAAAAAAGAGCTTTCAGAAGAATCGAAAAATCAATTACCTATAGATAAAATAAATTTCACCTGTCATATATGCAAAAAGCAATTTTCAGAAGAAAAATACTTAAACACTCATTTGAAACATCACACTGGAGATTATACATTCACTTGTGAAGTTTGCGATAAGAAATTTAAGACGCAGTCTGCATTGGATAGTCATAAGTTCGATCATAAGGGGGGAAAACCTTTTAAATGTGAAGAATGCGGTAAAGAGTTTGTATCAAGAAGTGCTTTCGGCCTTCATTTAAGAATTCACACCGGGGATTTTAGATACCCGTGCGATGTATGTAATAAACAATTCATACAAAAAGCTGGTTTGATTCAGCATATGCGCGTACACACTGGTGAAAAACCTTACACCTGTGAGATATGCCAAAAGAAGTTCCCATATAGATGTAGTTTTAAGAAACATTTATTAGTCAAACACAACAAGGTTATGGATAAAAAGTTTTCTTGCGATATTTGTGGGAAACTATTTTCGCTGCAGGGGACTTTGGCTAGACATATGGAGAAACACGCTGAGAAGGAAATGAAAGATGACGTTCCAGGAGAAGCCAAAGAATGCAAAAAAGAGTTTTCAGAAAAATCGAAAAGGCAAACGTACGATTGTGATACATGTAATAAACAATTCAAAAGCAAAGATTATTTGATTGAACATATGCGAACACACACCGGTGAAAAGCCTTATACCTGTGAATTATGCCAAAGGAAGTTCAGATTTAAAGGTAGCTTTAAAAAACATTTATTTGAAAAACACAACATTGCTGACAAACCATTTTGTTGCGATATTTGTGGCAAACTATTCGCACTACGAGGGCCATTAACTAAACACATTAAGAAACATTTTCAGAAAGAAAAGCAGGATAAAACGCAAAAGGAAGAACCAAGGGATTTTATGTGTGAAATATGTAGCAAACGATTTTCAACAAAAGGTATATTAAAAAATCATAGAATAACACACTCTGAAGAAAGACCTTTTGAGTGCGAAATTTGTCACAAGACATTCCGAAAGAAGAGACATTTACAGGATCACAAGATGGTGCACGAGGACTTTAAACAACACTCGTGTGAAGTATGCGGACAACAATTCAGGCATAAATCTGCCTTAACAGTTCATATACAAAGACTTCACACAGAAAGTAAGCCACATGCATGCGACGTTTGCAAAAGACCGTTTTCGGTCCTTGCCGAATTAAAAACGCATTATCGCGTGCACACTGGTGAGAGGCCATATGCTTGTGAAATATGCTATAAGAAATTTCCACGACACGACGCGGTTAAAAGACATCTTGTAAGAGTTCACCATGAGAAGCCTACCAAATTCATTAAATTAAAAGAATTTAATAATCCTTACTGAAGTTATGGAGTAATCTTGTGATTCCATTTGAAAGAACTCTTTAATGTTAACTTAATGTTTGTAGAAAGTCACAATCATAATAGTAACCCTGGAGCAAGATAAATAATTGTAGGGAAAAAAGATGATAATAAAAATAAAACATATGCATACGTAAAATTAACCTAAAAATACGTATAAAGTCTTTCTTCATACTATTTATAGCACAATAAACAACGTTTCTCTTACCTTATCTGACCTTATTCTTACTGCGCAGTTACTCCTCCTAATGTAAAAATAATTTAATTTGTATAGTAAGATAAATCTTATACTAAAATACTAACCTATATACTAGCTTAGAACGGACAATATATTCTATTTTATATGTATTAAAGATTTTTTTAAGAATTATTCTAATATTTCAAGGATTGTTATTATTTAAGAGTACTAGTTCTAAGTCGTTAAACGGCCCATGGAACATGGCCCGTTACTATTATCCTCCATCAAATATTATATTATCAATTGTTATTCATTCACATCAACTATGTAAGTTAAGTTTATTTTGTTTTATTTAATCTGTTGTACAAAATATGTTTAATAAATAAAATGCACATATTTTGGTGTCTATTTCATTTATAGGTATCCTACCTGTATGTGGTATATTACTGGATCGCTACCACATCTATATACCACTTAGGGTCGGTTGCACCAAACTGTTCGTATCGTTAAAGAGTTCGCAAAATTTTTATGTATGGAAAGTTTCATAGGAAAGCGCCGGGGCGCGCCGGCTGACGTTGATCAGTCTGTCAAATGTGGTTGGTGCAACTGGCCCTTAGAGAGCTAAACTCAAAACACGTGTCACTCCGTTTCAAGATGTACTACTTTTAATTTTGAGACTAAGATAATTTCAATTGTGTATACCTACATATTTTGGCACTTTGTCCGTATCGATATTTTTAGACTTGACTGTACAATAATATTGCATTGTCACTCAACTTACATACGTATTTGGATCTGGGCCAAATTTTTTATCTGTAGGTTTTTAAGTTTTGTTGTTTGTTTATTTATTTTTTTGTTTTTATCAATAAAGACCTTTGAAGTTTCATCTCAATCGATTAATGGGAAATGGGTTTAATTGTGATGTTATCTATTAAAACGGACCTTATTGTCGATGGCGCTTACGCTATTATTAACGATGCTCCGATATAAATACAATGCCGCGCGACGCTGTGCGGCGTAAGCGCCATCGACAATAAGGTCCCTTTTCATAGATAATGCCCCAATTTATCTTGCAAGATTTGACCCGAAGGTATACACACTTTGCTATTTACATAAAGCAGTAGCCGGCCAAAACGTCTACTTGACACCGGTTGACAAGGTAGGAGTGTGAATGACGAGAGGCTTTAAATTGCCAAGGTCTGTTGGACCAGGCCGCGTAGCCATCATGCCAATCGCTTACGCTTCGTGGCTAACGAAACTGTTGCACTAATATGGAAGAGTGATAAAGAGACACAAAACGTTGTCGTAGGTAGCGCCAGGGCTGCGAAACTCCAGCCTTCGGGCAAACTCGGCTCCGTTCGGCTCAGCATTGCTCCGAGCAAGTATTAGGATTGACACAACTTGACGTCCCTTTGCGTGCACGACCACAGATAAGATAATGGCTTGAATTTTGACAACCCTAAATAGCCGAAAAGGATAGTGCCATATATTAGAAGGGGACAGCATGATTCGACCCTGAACCACTGTGAAACTTCGGTTTTGTAGGAAGTTTCCTGTGTGTACGATAGTACTATTATTTATTCTGTGGTAGCGCAAGCGATTGGCACCTTGGCTAGGCCGGCAGGTACGATCGGAACGAGAATACTTACTTTGTATGCCTCTGCTTATCTGCATACTCAGCAGCCGAACCAGCAGTACTTAGTGTGACTCAATTGGGACGCGACAAAGCTAATAACACAAGTAGCGTCCATTAAGAAGGCACCGAATCTTCTGCCAAGGATCCAGTAATGGTAAGTGGAAAGTATGGTACCACTAGGTGGGCCAATGTCATTGAATTAAATTTTTGCATTTATTTTAGCATGGCAAAAAAAAGGAGGGACGGACGTATGGCTACGCCGTTGGGCAGGCATAATAACGTCAGAAACTAGCCACATTACAGGTGAATGGATAAGATCAAGCGGCTTGGAAAGCACTGGTGAAGAGAGTCCACTTTCGTTCTGTCATTCATGAGGATACGACAAAGAAGACATACTATTATTTTGTTCATGTATATATTCTGCCCTAATAAGCCGAATAGCGCTATCTTTCGAATGATTACGAAAACTGAATTCTCAGCTATAGAAACCAAAGTATAAAGTTAGCAATGAATTTTCTTTTGATATAGCGGTATTTGGCTTAGTATGGCAGTATTGTAGATAGCTTTAAGAGTTCCTAGTTGACTATGAAACCCTCAAAAGGATAGGGTTAGTGAAAAGGTTTACAATCAATCAAACATGTATTTATTTAACCTTGATTATGATAAAACTTTTGTCTTAGGTTAGTTTTCTTACACTATTCTTATCAGAACTAAAAAAATATTACAACAATTAAAATATTTCTCAAATTCTAATAACTATTAATATTTTAAAGCAAGTCATTTTCGGAAACTCCAATTATACAATCCAATACAAATACTCTTGATTGCACACACCAATATAGAAAACAATACAATGATTTAAATGAATATAGAAACACAAGAAGGGGTAAACTACAGACCATCTTATCGCGATCTCTTCTCTGTTGTATACAAATTAAAATTATTACCTTTACAGTACTTATGGTGCTAATTTTCCCGCACTATAGTTCGTTTTTTTTAGCATTAGAAAGAAGTTGCAAGAAGGTAAGCGATCTTGACATGTCTTTTAATTGAAAAACGCTTTTTAAAAATCAAAAACTATTACTTATGAAAGCAGAAGAATATAAATGATCGTATTAGATTCATAATTGTTACATATTTGCCGTAACTTATTTTTAAAATGTGTTTTTCAAATAAAAGACACATCAAGATTGTTTACCTTATTTGTAATGCTAAAAAAAACGAACTATAATGCAGGAAATAACAATTTCCGTGCGTTTGTCAAAAGTTTTAAGGACCATATGTACTGCAAAACGTTGTACGATACACGTGCGAATAGGTAATTCGCAACTCGTGTCGATTTAATACACTCCCTTCGGTCGTGTTTTAATTTATCGCCACTCGTCCCGGATTACCTCTTTTCCGCACTTATATCGTAAATAACTAATATTTTACAGTACAGGTGCTACATTACGACACCAGGTGCTATAATAAGCACATTACGTAACTACGTTGTAAATTTAAAGGGATAAAGGGCCATACGTAATTCGCACTTGTATCGTAAATAACAATTATTAGTTACATACAATTTTACACGATATAAACATTAAGGTCGCGGACTGGACGCAAGCGACGCGCGGCGCGGCAAGCGATAAATCAAAGCCATTCATAAATTTAGTCTAGCGCAATGTATACATGTCCTTGTATTACCGCTTGCAGTCCGTGGCCTAACAATAAAATACATAATAGCTATGGTATAACTATAGTATTCAACAATACCCTAAAAATGTTGGATATTCTCAATGTTATCACCATTTTTTTCCTCTTTTACACGAAGATTCGCTTTTGATTTAGTTATAATAAATTATTTGATGGTTTTAATTTAATAAATCTGTTAGGTTTCTCGTGGTGAACACTTATAAGATGTTTCCTAACCGCACTATGGCGCTGAAATTTCTTATAGCATATTTCGCAAGCGAATGGTCTCTCCCCAGTGTGTACACGATAGTGCTCTTTTAATCCTGCAAGAACTTTGAAGCCCTTTTGACAAATGTCGCAAGTATGTGGCCTAATTGTTGAATGCATTCGTCGAATATGAACTGCTAAGGCAGATTTATGTTTGAACTGTACACCGCACACATCACATGAGTACCGTTTAAAGTCCTCATGCACCTTCATGTGGTCTTGCAAAACCTTCTTCCTTCTGAATTTCTTATGACATACTTCACATTCGAAAGCTTTTTCTTCATTATGTGTCTCTCTGTGACTTTTTAAAATACCTTTCGATGCAAATTGTTTGCTACATATTTCACACATGTATTCCTTCCTCCCTTCCTTTAACGCTTTATCCTCTATTTCTTTGTCGGCATGTCTCTCCATATGTTTAGCTAAACTCCCCTGTAGAGCAAATCGTTTATCACATTTACTGCAACGGAACTGTTTGTCCATAACTTGGTTGTGCTTCTCTAATAAATGTTTCTTTAAGCTATATCTATAGCGAAACTTCGTCTCACATGTTGCACAGGTGTAAGGCTTTTCCCCCGTATGTACACGCATATGTACATTCAAATTCTCCTTTAGTATAAATCGTTTCTTACACACGTCACACCCATACTTGTAGTCCTCAGTGTGAACTCTCAAATGCATATTTAAAGCGCTTTTTGATGTATAACCTTTATTGCATTTTTCACACTTAAAAGGTTTCCCTCCCGAGTGGTCAAATTTGTGATTATTCAAGGCAAATTGCGTATTAAATTTCCTTTCACAAATATCACAAGTGAACGGATAATCACCGGAATGAGATTTTTTATGAGTTTTAAATGCGCTTTCGTCTGCAAATTGTTTTTTGCATATATCACATGTAAAATCTACAGTTTCGTCTGAATACTCTAGTTTCCATGTAATCTCACCTGGCTCTACATGAATAGGATCACATTTTCTTTTATGACGGGTTAAGTGGCCTTTTTGTAAGAATGTTTTTTTGCAATTTTCACACGAAAACGGTCTTGAACCTGTGTGTCCACGCATATGTACATCGTATTGATTTTTTTGAACGAATTGCGCGCTACACAGTTCGCAGGAGAATCTGAACTTTCCCATGTGGAACGCGTTATGTGTGTTTAAGTGGCTCCTTTGAGCGAATCTTTTATCGCATACTTTGCACGCGTAAGGTTTCTCTCCAGTATGGGAGCGGCGATGGATCATGAGTCTGGTGTTTGCGTTTTTAGTGTCGAATGTTTTGTGGCATATGTCGCACTCGACCACTCTACCGCGGCTGGTGACCTTGGATACGGGCTTCGCCGAAGGCCCCGGTCGTCCGATTGTCGGCACGTGTGAGAATACGGCCACTGGAATAATAAGAAATGTCCGATCTTAGAAGCAAGTACTTACATACATACATACATATAATCACGCCTATTTCACTTAGTATCTATAAAAACATAAATAATATTTAATTTGAGCGCTGGCTTTAATTTTACGAAACTTTATTTGCAACTTCAAAAACTCTTTTAAGACTATAAATTATCAGTTATTTCGAGGAAAATAACACGAAAAACTAATTCATATAAGTAGGTATTATTCCTTTTATTAAGCGCTGGTGGCCTAGCGGTAAGAAGCCCTGGTGGCCTAGCGGTAAGAGCGTGCGACTTTCAATCAGGAGGTCGCGGGTTCAAACCCCGGCTCGTACCAATGAGTTTTTCGGAACTTATGTACGAAATATCATTTGATATTTGCCAGTCGCTTTTCGGTGAAGGAAAACATCGTGAGGAAACCGGACTAATCCCAATAAGGCCTAGTTTCCCCTCTGGGTTGGAAGGTCAGATGGCAGTCGCTTTCGTAAAAACTAGTGCCTACGTCAAATCATGGGATTAGTTGTCATGCAGACCCCAGGCTCCCATGAGCCGTGGCAAAGAGCCAGGATAACGCGAGGAAGAAGAAGAAGTAGGTATTATTTCTGAACAACTGTAAAATAACGATTGAATAAAATAACATAAATAAGAAAAAACTGTTTTTCCCTTGACTCTTCGTAAAATCATTGTAGAGTGTCGTTGGAGAGGTAAAATGCGTGAATTGGGGTATATTAAGGCAAAATTAAGCAACACTAGTTTACGCTTTTACAACGCTTAAGATCGGTTTTCCTAGGATAGCGGTGCCGTCATATAGCGGCCGTCTCCATACTAAATCATCATCATCATCATCCTGGCGTCAATCCCGGCTGTGCCCCCGCGCGGGGCGCGAGGACCCGGGGTCCGCCTTCCGACTCCTTCGTGACCACTTTGCCCGATCTTCGGCATCCCTGGTAGTGAGTCCGTTGGCACGCATGTCCTCCTTGACGACATCAAGCCATCGCTTCTTGGGCCGGCCTCTTCTTCCCGTACCGGGAGGAGGCGGCATGGCCAGGCATTTGTTACCCACGTAACTTGCCGGTCTGCGCGAGACGTGGCCATACCAACGAAGGCGACACTCTTGCAGTTTGTCTGCGATGTCACGGACGCCAAGACTACCCCGAATGTGGGCGTTTCGGACGCGATCCTTGCGTGAAACTCCGCACATCCACCGTAGCATCTTCATTTCCGTGACACGCAGTTCCTGCTTGTGCCGCTCTAGTAAAGGCCAAGTCTCGCTGCCGTACAGAAGGGCAGGTCTAATGATGGTCTTATAGACCTGTCCCTTCAACTTAATCGGCATTTTGGGGTCACAAATAACCCCAGTCATCTCCCGCCATTTGACCCAAGCAGCGGAAATTCGGGCTTTGACGTCGCTGTCGATGTCCCCGGTAGTGCTAAGTACAGATCCTAGGTACTTAACTTGATCCGTGCGCTCGACCATGTCCACGCCTATGCGGACGGGTAGAGGATCTGTACTATTGCAGGCCATGTACTCTGTCTTCGCCACATTTAGTTTAAGACCGCCGTTCTCCAGCGACCCCCTCCATCTGTTCACACGCTGGACAAGTCGGCCCTTATCAGAGTCTGTCAGCGCGATATCATCAGCATACATGAATAGCCACGGTGGCTGCTCATGGTAGTCTCGGATGCTGGCTGACAGGGCGTCTAATATCACGCTAAACAGAAACGGGCTGAGCACAGAGCCCTGATGTACTCCAACAGTGACAGAGAAGGGGTTGGTGTCACCAACAGCGGTCCTGACTATTGAATCAGAATCGTGGTACATGTCCCGGATAGTGTCAATATAGGCCTCAGGTACAGCCTTGGACCGCAGCGCCCACCAGATCATCTCACGAGGGACACAGTCAAAGGCCTTTTCCATGTCCAGAAACAGGAAATGTAGAGGCGTGTTCTTTGCTCTGTATCCCTCCATGAGGGTCCTCAGGGCAAATACAGGGTCCATCGTTCCGCACCCTGGCCGAAACCCATATTGACACCCCGAGACTGTACACTCCTGTCGGAGCCGAGCATCGATTATGCGCTCAAAGAGCTTCATGGTGTGAGACATAACCTTTATACCGCGATACTTGCTACACTCCCGCACCGAGCCCTTACCTTTGAATACTGGAGTAATGATACTCAGCCTCCACTGGTTGGGTATCTTCCCGGTGAGGAGTATGCGGTTATAAATATCAGTGAGTATGCTCACACCCTGAGAGCCCATCGACTTCCACGCCTCTATAGCGATTCCGTCGGCTCCGACAGCTTTCCGATTCTTCATGCGGCGAAGAGCCGCCTCGACTTCCTCCGGCGTTATCGGTGGCACTAGTCCTTGATTCGGAGGGAGATCCGGAGGTTGCACCTCTTTGTGCTGGTTATTCAGCAGGTTGTGGAAGTAAGAGCGCCATCTCTCCTTTACCGCGCGATCCTCGCATAGCAGGTTACCGTGAGGGTCATTTACGCAGCCATACTAAATAATACGGCTAAATATGGATATCGTAATATTTGTATGGAGACGGCCGCTATATGACGGCACCGCTATCCTAGGAAACTAGAGCATTAGTGCCAAGACATTAACCGTTGTAATAGAAAACCGTCCTGTTGCTACAGTAGAGTACCCCAATGCACTTTACTGCTTAATTGACTGAGTGAGTACACACCTGATACAACCTCGCCATCAGCCAACGTCACGTCCGACTTTTCCAGCTTGATGTCGCCTGCACAAAAACAAACTTTTATTATTAGACCGCTAGAACATTTTATAGCAAAAACGAGAGATTGACAGTATGAAATATCGACAAACCTGCTATCGATAAGCAAAGGAAGTCAAAGATAAATATGTAAAAGGGCCATTCCAGCGAAAACGACACCCCTGATGAAGAATTCAGACACTGTTTTATATTGAAATCAATATCTAAAGGAAAGTTCATGAATTATATAATTTAGGAATCAATAAGTTTGATTCTAATTTGAATCGTTTTTTTTTTTCATTTTAATAATTTTCAAACGTGCCTATAGTAGTATTTTTGATCATGCCGTCACAAGGTGTTGTCCTACCTGTCACAAGCTATGAAAAACATTTTTAATTTTTTTTTACAAATTGCATAAATTATACATGTACCCAATTCAGACAATCTCAGAAACAATATGTAAAAAAGCTGATTGAAAGCTGGTGACGGGTTGGACATCAAATGGCCCCTCCTCTGCGAGGTTACAGAGACACTTCGCAAATTGTAACAAACTATGCAACTTTTATGTAAGAGAGTTTAGTTTAGAGGATACCCCATAAGTTTATGTACTTAGTAATTCTGTAGAGCGGTCACCACGACACAGGCCTAGCCTAGTGTGAGACCACTGAGCTAGTTATGTAATTTTATTTTCTTTTTTAATAAACGATTTTTTATTTTATTTTATGAAACAGCCTTTTTACATGTTCATTGAATATTCATACCAAATTTCATGTTATTTCAGCAAATTTCTAAGACATTTTCAAATAAGAGTGTAACTTCTATTGTATGGCGGCGGTTAGGTTCGTGCAACTGAAGAAAATATGTCACAGAAAAGATCTTATATCTAAATGAATGTAATTAAGTAATAACAAAGTTATTAATATTTCAACCATTACATACTGCATGTTCAATTGCCCCCTTGTATAGCATTTGTCTACAACGCTTATTAATTGTTTAACAATGAATATACTCACGTATGGGGGTTTCATCTCTACCCGCTTTCTCCAACTTAATTTTGAACTTGTCACCTGAAGCAAAGATAAATATTTAAATTTAAATTGTAATGAGAGTAATGACTTACACTAACATAAAACTAAATTTCCGGCTTACGCGAGTCCAACTGTGAAATTAGTTTAATACTAACAACCCGCCCCAGCTTTGCGCGGATTACACAAAACCTTAACAAATTATACACATAATGCTTCCCCAGGAATCACTTTATTGATACTATTGATAGGTGAAAACTGCATGAAAATCCGATCAGTTGAGTTTTGAGTTTATCGCGAACGAACAGACATACAGAATGACACGCATTGGACTATGTTTTGCGTAGTGACAGTGATATAACAAAGAGTTATTGAGTATAATAGAGAGGTAAAGTCCAAAAAAAAATGTGACTCGTGGAAGTTTGACATCTGAAGCAGATGTCTCTGTATTACGCCAAATGCATTCTCACACCATACAAAAAAGGTTGTATTTATCTAGTAAAATCAATCAAATTTTGATAATGATCAATAATCAAAATTTATTACATATATTATGTATATCATATGTATACATGTGTTTGTTCAGTCTGTATCTTTAGGTATTTAAATAAATGTACACAAACAATTTGTACATTTTCGGGGTAGCTACACCATTACAAAACCGCCTAGATCTGTCACTGAACAACCTGACTTTAACCTACATTATTTGATCATGTAATGTTTTCATCTACCCTCAACTGGCTTAAGGAGCCATTTGAGGTGAATATCTAAAGATATAGAGTATAGTATGTCACAGTATGTGTCATATCTTACCGGTAGAGAGTACTCCCTTAAGCCGTGCGTGCAACTCGGTCTGGCAGCGCTCCACTTGCTGCTTGAAGTCATTTGCATCCCGCAGCCGCCCCACGCACACCTCACAAATACCACACTCATCATTGCCCATTCCAAGCTGCAAGATAAAATTCAAACATTGATATAATAAATAAATTAGTCTATATACGTCCCACTGCTGGGCACAGGGCTCCTCTCAAGCACAAGAGGGTTTAGGCTATAGTCCCCATGCTAGCCCAAATATACCAAATCAAAATAAATAATTGTCAACAAGGTTATTTGAAATAAATATTATTCTTATTCTAATTTAACGTTGTCAGGCCCAAATAGCCCAATGTTCATTCCATTTCAATCTAAGTAGAATCTTTTATAACAAATAAAGTAGTATTTCTTTTTTATTCATCATTCTTCTTAGGCTAGGTTTTTATAATATGAATATAAAAGGTAAATATAAAAACACTTACAAAACAATAAAAAATACATATAAACACATTATAAAAAACCTAACCTAGGGTGCCGCCAGCAGCGGGGCAAGGCCCAAGCTACCGGTGGTCAGGGCTGCAGAGAGAGGAACCGGCGGACTATCCGTATTTCTTTATTTTTATTGCTTTCCAAAATTTATAGGTTTAATTTTTATTTGTGCTAGTTGTAATTTGTATTCCTATAAATCAAACCATGTATTCATTTTCTCTCAATAAAACAATTATCTGTTTAATATGCTATAAAATATATGTATGAATTTCTCAAAATAAAACACTAAATAAAATTTTGGGTTAATTGAGGCAGACATTAAGTGAAAACTTATGCAGCAATAGTCAAAAATCAAATTGATGTACCTATCAAAAATATTGTATTACTGTAAAAAAAAAAAACTATAGTCCAAAAGCTCCCAACTATAGTCCATATTATTTTACGTTATTAGAGATTATTACTTCAATGTCGTAGGTCAAAGACATAATATTTTTAGAATTTTTATTTTTACTCTTTTTTTCTTGAGGGTATTTATAGAAATGGCAGAAATAATGCAAATAAAACCAAAAAGAACATTGGTATACTTAATTACGTATTGAACTTGTGGACCATAGCTGTGGTACTGGACATTGGATGGTTTTATGGTAGGTAGTCAACGTAATAGTATTTTTAGTGTGGCCATATTTACATTAATATTGAAGCAGTCTTTCAGCATGTCGTAATAGATCTCGGTTTTCCCGAGATGTTTATACAGCGTCTTAAGCCCCTTCTCCGGCGGCCGCACCAGGCAGCAGCTACACGAGTGCAACTCCTCCATTATTTTACTTGCGAGTCACTATAATATACGGGTATCATTCACAACGGAATTAACTAAATTAACACAAAAAATCTGTTTGTCGATTGTAAACTTCAGTTGAGGAGCGACCAAGGCTTAGATTTAGGACAGATTAAGACGACGCGTGGCTTGCGTTGATACCGTTAACCGTGGCGTCTTGTATCAATGGCGTCTCATCCGACTATCCACCCCATCATTGATTTGAGGTCATTGATCTGTCAGCGCATGACGTTGACGTTTAGTTTTTTTTTTTTATATGACCCTAATAGTGCTGTTCTAGATAGTGATGTAAAACTTGGCATGATTATTCCGAACTTGGCCATCGAAGTAACGATAACAGCCAGCAATTGAAGCACTATCGGCAAAAAAAAAACTTAACGTCAATTCAATGTGACAGCTGAGACGCAGTCGCCAAACGCCGCTGTGATCGCCCCTCTATTCCAAGTATACGATCGATATACTGCCTGTCTTTTGTATTGAAAAAGTAAATTTCTGTTGTGAATGGTACCCAATTCCTGTAGTGATTCTCAAGCAAGAAAATGGAGGAGTTGCACTCGTGTAGCTGCTGCCTGGTGCGGCCGCCGGAGAAGGGGCTCAAGACTGTGTATAAACATCTCGGCAAAACAGAGATATATTATGACATGCTAAAAGCCTGCTTCGATATTAATGTAAATATAGCAACTTTATCGAGAAATATTATTACGATTATGCTGGGATTAAGAATTTCACAATATAGCTGCAGAAAGTTAGACGATTTTTCTGCAGCTATATTTTGAAATTCTTACTTTGCAGGATTTTATAGTTTTATTTGATACATCAGTTTCTCAATCAATCGGTCTACAATAGTTGATGCTATAGCCTATTGCTAGTTCTACTAATATGTTCATTAAGTACTTTATAAATCAATACTGGTACTTGTATTTATTAAAGTTGGTACCAGCTAATTAATTAAGTTATTTGTGATAATTCATTATGGAATTTATATGGCAACTTAATCTTTATATTTTATTTTGCAGCTTGGTATAGGAAATGAAGAGTGTGGAATCTGTGATGTGTGTGTGGGCCGGCTGCGGGATGCGAACAACTTCAAGCTACAAGTGCAACGCAGCCAGGCCGAGCTGCATGCGCGGTTCAAGGGAGTACTGTCTACCAGTAAGATATCACACATATAAGCTTGAAATATATAACTGGGATCCGCCTTGTTCTCTGTGTTTTAGTTATAATAGTCCATAATTTCATTACTTCAAAGGAAACATATTCTAATCTGATCACATTTATATATGTGTATACATGTATAATATATAATGTAACAACCAAGAACAAAAACTGGTTGGACTGGTAGTTTAAAGAACTTACTATGTAAAATTACTTTAAACAGATTTTTTTCCATAAAGCTTAGTGACCTGTCCTCTTAGTTATAACTATTAAGTAAAACTGCGTTTGAGATATTTATTCATCTGTGTTTTAGATGACAAGTTCAAAATTAAGTTGGAGAAAGCGGGTGGAGATGAGACCATCAAATGTGAGTATGAGGCACAGGGCACACATATGTACAGTCGCCATCAGACATGCTAGCATGAGTTGCGTTCTCACGCGCGACTCCATACATCTAGCGCGACTTCAAGTATGGACTCGCGCGCTAGAACGCAACTTATGCTAGACCGGCAAATATATTTATTTATTTATTTAAACTTTATTGCACAGTAAAAATTGTACAAAAGGCGAACTTAATGCCAGAAGGCATTCTCTACCAGTTAACCTTTGGGCCAAACAGAGAACAAGTAGTAATAGGTGCAAGAAAAATTAAAAGTACGAAAAATTAACTATTAAGTATACATTTTTATGTTGAACAACATACAATTTCAAATATATATATTGCTATAATATACTTACTTATACATACATAATATACTAACATACATATGGGTGCATATAATATAATATATATATATACCTGCTTTCAGATTTTTATGAGACTTAGCTAAGAGACTATTCTAAAAGATGTCTGCGCAACTTGATTTTAAACAAAGTTTTGGTCTGACTTTGCCTTATCTCGAGAGGGAGGGAATTCCAAAGACGAATCGCATGCATGGTGAAGGAGTTGGTCATGGATCCGGAGCGATACAATGGAACTGACAGAGTTAGTTTTCGGGAGGAACGTAGCTCACGGCCTGGCTGTGCGGTAACAAACTGGAATTTAGACCGCAGGTACTCCGGTATCGCTGGGTCGTTTAATATGTTGTAGAGCATACACAGCACCCTGAGGCACCTGCGTTCCCGTACACGAAGCCAATTAAGTTTCCGTCGAAAGGCAGAGACATGGTCGTACTTGCGGAGGCCGAAGATGAATCTAATACAGCTGTTTAAGAGTGCTATTACATTTCGGGGTTGAGCGAGTTTAGGTATTTTACGCGCTGCGGCAGGCCGTGCGAGCTCAGTATTCCGATCCCTTCTACCACACTCGCACTACAATGATGGATTAAACATTCTTGATCCTTCGCGAAGCATATTGAAATCAACCATAACAACACTAACTGTACTTAACTTATAAAGTCCTAAAACTGTTATTTGGTAAGTACGAAAATACTAAATGCAGTGCAAATGTACATAGGGGCTGTTCATAAATTACGTCATCTATTTTTGACCCCCCCCATCCCTCAAATCATCCAAAAATCATGCTTCGGATGACTCTGTTTCCTCCTACGTCATGCTACCATCATCCGATGTCCAGACCCCCTCCCCCCCCTCCTCCCATTTGAAACGACGTACTTTATGAATAGCCCCATACTCGTACTTATGAACGTATATTACTCGAAAGAAATTATAGGTACTCGCTTATTTACAAGAAACAAGTTACAAGAAACTGAAGATACACAGGGTCTGATGATGGAGCTGGAAGGTGGCCACGGGTACCAGTCTATCATGTAACTAAACCACTTCGTGTTTGGGCTCGTTTGATTCGTCTCAACAAGATCTTTGACACTGAAGATACACAGGGTCTGATGATGGAGCTGGAAGGTGGCCACGGGTACCAGTCTCTCATGTAACTAAACAATTTCGTGTTTGGGCTCGTTTGATTCGTCTCAACAAGATCTTTGACACAAGACAGTACTCAGGGTCTGATGATGGAGCTGAAAGGTGGTCACCATTACCAATCAACCATACAACTAAACCACATCGTGTTTAGGCTCGTTTTATTCATCTCAATAAGATCTTTGACACTATATAGGTGATACTCAGAGTCTGATGATGGAGCTGGAAGTTGGTTACCGGTACCAATCAACCATGCAACTAAACCACTTCATGTTTAGGCTCGTTTGACTAGTCTCAACAAGATCTTTGACACTAGGTGATACTCAGAGTCTGATGATGGAGCCGGAAGGTGGTCACCGGTACCAATCAACCATGCAACTAAACCACTTCATGTTTAGGCTCGTTTGATTAGTCTCAACAAGATCTTTGACACTAGGTGATACTCAGAGTCTGATGATGGAGCTGGAAGGTGGTCCCGGTACCAATCAACCATGCAACTAAACCACTTCGTGTTTAGGCTCGTTTGATTCGTCTCAACAAGATCTTTGACACTAGGTGATAAACCAAACACGAAGCCCAAACACAAAGTGGTTCAGTTATGTGATAGACTGGTACCCGTCGCCACCTTCGAGCTCCATCATCAGACCCTGAGTAGTATCTTGTGTCAAAGATCTTGTTGCGACGAATCAAACGAGCCCAAACACGAAGTGGTTCAGTTACATGGTAGACTGGTACCCGTGGCCACAGTCCAGCTCCATCATCAGACCCTGAGTACTTACTTGTGTCCAAGGTCTTGTTGAGACGAATCAAACGAGCCCAAACATGAAGTGGTTCAGTTACATGATAGCAGTGTTGGCAAAAAATCAATTTGAATTGACGATTGACGATTGAGAATTGACCGATCAATTCGAATTGACGATTGACGAAACTAATTCTAAATCTACTGATTGAAGATTGACGATTACTAATCGTTAATTCGAATTGATCGGTCAATCCTCAATCGTCAATTCGGATTGACGATTACTTTTTATGTACCTACCTAATGTCCTTTTTATTTAGGCCATTTTTGTGAAACTGACCAAATGCGTTTAAAAGCGGTGTCTGAGTTTACCAAAGGTTCCGAAACATGTTTCCGACGGCTATATGAAGGATGTCCTTTTTGGAACATTTTCGGGACTTCCTTGAAATTAACCGATAGCGTTCAAAATCGATATCTGAGGTGCCCAAAGGTTTCGAAACTTGTTTCCGAGGGAAATATTGAGAGATGTCCTTTTTTGGGACATTTCTAGAAATTACCCGATTGCGTTTAAAATCGATATCTGAGGTAAACAGAGGTTTCTAAACATTTTTTCGACTGCAATATTGAAAGGTGTCCTGTTTTGGGACATTTTAGTGACATTCTTTGAAAGTGACTGATTGCATTCAAAATCGATATCTGAGGTGCAAAATATGGTTTCAACGGCAATATTTAGATTCTACACTTTAGCCGCGTACTTACTTTACTACCTGCATTACGCCACCCTGCTGAAAAAAGGTCATTTTTCGGTATTGCCGTCAGAAACATGTTTCGAAACCTTTGGGCACCTCAGATATCGATTTTGAACGCAATCGGTTAATTGGAAGAAATGTCCCATAAATGTCAAGAAAAAAAAGGAAACTCCGTCTGTATTGCCGTCGGAAACATGTTACGGAAGCTTTGGAAATCTCAGATATCATTTTAAAGTGCCAACGATCAATTTAAAAAACCGGCCAAGTGCGAGTCGGACTCGCACACGAAGGGTTCCGTACCATTATCTAAAAAAACGGTCACCTATCCAAGTACTGACCCCACCCGACGTTGCTTAACTTCGGTCAAAAATGACGTTTGTTGTATGGGAGCCCCACTTAAATCTTTATTTTATTATGTTTTTAGTATTTGTTGTTATAGCGGCAACAGAAATACGTCAACTGTGAAAATATCAGCTGTCTAGCTATCACGGTTCGTGAGATACAGCCTGGTGACGGACGGACGGACGGACGGACAGCGGAGTCTTAGTAATAGGATCCCGTTTTACCCTTTGGGTACGGAACCCTAAAAACAAAATTTCCTAAAGAAACTCCTATGAAACAAACAAAATTTAAAAAGACATCAACGCGTGCCGACTGAACCTCATTCACTTTGATTACTATACAACACCTTATCTTAAGTACCTACTATTTAAGACTAATGCCTTGAGCATAATAACGAGGACCATCAGCATTCATCAAATCGCGCCGCACCGCGGTCACAACGAGATCGCTTACATAGGACACTTCTATGGGCATCAAAGGATTGATTGAGCCGCCTCGCGCCGCGTCCCGCCGTTTCGCTTCGGGATCGCGCGATGTTCGCCTACATAAGACGCTGCGTAAGCAAGATCCATATTTATTAAAAAACTTTCAACTTTCAAGATTCTTACAGATTCTGTCAAACAACATCCCATTTGACAGTATCTGTCAACAATAATACTTAAGTAATTTTATTTTGTACTTAACCATGACAAAATATGATCTTACACTAAATTTGACAAAAAAACTGTCAAATTTGACAGTTTGACAGATCATGTCAATATACACTGGGACACTATAACATGTCACTTTGTACCAAACATTCCCATACGAAACCCAAAAAGTCGCCCAAAAATATATAAGCACAGCGATCACTGGGGCTGCAAGTGCGTTGCCGGCCCTTAAGATGAGAAATGCAGTCTACAAAAAATTACCCAACATTGACATTTAGTACTAAACTATGACAAAATATAATACTTTACACTAAATTTGACAAAAACGAACAAATTTGACAGTTGACAGATTATGTCAATATACATTATGCCATGTCATTTTGTACTAAATATTACCATACACATAAATGCATGTATATAAGTAGCGTACACGAAGAGAGGCCTATAGGTCAGCAGTGGGCGACTGAAAGCGAAAATGATGATGATGATGATTACCATATAATTACCTATTCTATTCTATTCTATTCAATAATAATATTTAATTAATTTTATTTTGTACTTAACCATGACAAAATATGATCTTACACTAAATTTGACAAAAACTGTCAAATTTGACAGTTTGACAGATCATGTCAATATACACTGGGACACTGTAACATGTCCCTTTGTACCAAATATTCCCATACGAAACCCAAAAACTCGCCCAAAAATACATACGCACAGCGATCACTGGGGCTGCAAGTGCGTTGCCGGCCCTTAAGATGAGAAATGCAGTCTACAAAAAATTACCCAACATTGACATTTAGTACTAAACTATGACAAAATATAATACTCTACACTAAATTTGACAAAAAAAAACAAATTTGACAGTTTGACAGATTATGTCAATATACATTATGCCATGTCACTTTGTACTAAATATTACCATACACATAAATGCATGTATATAAGTGGCGTACACGAAGAGAGGCCTATAGGTCAGCAGTGGGCGACTGAAAGCGAAAATGATGATGATGTTGATTACCATATAATTACCTATTCTATTCTATTCTATTCTATTCAATAATAATATTTAAGTAATTTTATTTTGTACTTAACCATGACAAAATATGATCTTACACTAAATTTGACAAAAACTGTCAAATTTGACAGTTTGACAGATCATGTCAATATACACTGGGACACTGTAACATGTCCCTTTGTACCAAATATTCCCATACGAAACCCAAAAACTCGCCCAAAAATACATAAGCACAGCGATCACTGGGGCTGCAAGTGCGTTGCCGGCCCTTAAGATGAGAAATGCAGTCTACAAAAAATTACCCAACATTGACATTTAGTACTAAACTATGACAAAATATAATACTTTACACTAAATTTGACAAAAAAAAACAAATTTGACAGTTTGACAGATTATGTCAATATACATTATGCCATGTCACTTACTAAATATTACCATACACATAAATGCATGTATATAAGTGGCGTACACGAAGAGAGGCCTATACTCAGCAGTGGGCGACTGAAAGCGAAAATGATGATGATGATGATGATGATGATGATGATGATGATGATGATGATGATGATGATTACCATATAAATCATGACCCGAACTTACTAACCCGAAATTACAAGAAAAAAAATTAATCTATGTAAAACGGTCAAGTGCGAGTCGGATTTCAATATATCCATACAAAAAAGTCATCAGCGCCTGATGGAGTTAATAGCAAAGTTTTTTCGTAAATTCGTACCTTCAGAACGATATATCTGGAAAACGGTAAGAGATAAAGCAAAATGGACTTCAGTTTTGAGCTGTCGTTAGTACGAAGTACTAAACGATTGATGCATTTCCGTATACATAGACCTTTTTTGGGACCGATTTGGACAAAAAAAAAATCAAAAAATTAAAAATAAAAATTTGACCCGGGTCTAAAATCTTTATTTTTAGAGCTAGAGAGATGAAAAAAAAACCGTTTCTGTAAAATTTTAATATCTTTTGTTCAACCCCAAATCCAACCATATAGTCTTGTAACTTTAATTTAAAAAAAAATAACTTTGGTCAAAAATCACGTTTGTTGTATGGGAGCCCCATTTAAATCTTTATTTTATTCTGTTTTTAGTATTTGTTGTTATAGCGGCAACAGAAATACATAATCTGTGAAAATTTCAACTGTCTAGCTATCACGGTTCGTGAGATACAGCCTGGTGACAGACGGACGGACGGACGGACGGACGGACGGACGGACGGACGGACAGCGAAGTCTTAGTAATAGGGTCCCGTTTTACCCTTTGGGTACGGAACCCTAAAAAATGTCCCGAAATGGAAGGGACATCCTTCAATACTGACGTCAGAAACATTTTTGGGGACCTATGGTCGATATCGATTACGAATATGAACGTAATTGGCCAATTTCGAAAAATGTCCCTAAAAGGGACATCAGTCAATACTGACATCAGGAACACGTTTTCGAACCTCTGGGAACCTCAGATATCGACTTTAAGTCCAGTAAGTAAGTCCCTAAAAAGGACACCTTTGAAAACTAATCTTAGGGAAGGGAAAGGGACCCTTTCTTATCTTAGGGAAGGGGAAGGGGTTAATCTAGATTGAGAATTGATTTAATCCGAATTGAGGATTGATGCGTTAATTCCAATTGATTCAATCGGATTGACGCGTCAATCAGAATTAAATCAATTCGAATTGATCAATTCGGATTGGTCAATTCGGATTGACGCGTCAATTCGATTGATCAATCCGGATTGATTTAGTTCAGATTGATGCCAACACTGCATGATAGACAGGTACCCGTCGCCACCTTCGAGCTCCATCATCAGGTCCTGAGTACTATCTTGTGTCAAAGATTTTGTTGAGATGAATAAAACGTGCCTAAACACGAAGTGGTTCAGTTACATGATAGACTGGTACCCGTGGCCACCTTTCAGCTCCATAATCAAACCTTGTGTATCTTCAGTGTCAAAGATCTTGTTGAGACTAATCATGGACTAGTTGCATGGTTGATTAGTACCGGTGACCACATTCCGGCTCCATCATCAGACCCTGAGTACTATCTTGTGTCAAAGATCTTGTTGAGACGAATAAAACGAGCCTAAACACGAAGTGGTTTAGTTGCATGGTTGATTGGTACTGGTGACCACCTTCCAGCTCCATCATCAGACCCTGAGTACTATCTTAAGTCAAAGATCTTGTTGAGCCGAATCAAACGAGCCCAAACGCGATGTGGTTTAGTTGCATAGTTGATTGGTACCGGTGACCACCTTTCGGCTCCATCATCAGACCCTGAGTACTATTTTGTGTCAAAGATCTTGTTAAGACGAATAAAACGAGCCTAAACACGAAGTGGTTTAGTTGCATGGTTGATTGGTACCGGTGACCACGTTCTGGCTCCATCATCAGACCCTGAGTACTATCTTGTGTCAAAGATCTTGTTGAGACGAATCAAACGAGCCCAAACACGAAGTGGTTTAGTTGTATGGTTGATTGGTACAGGTGACCACCTTCCGGCTCCATCATCAGACCCTGAGTACTATCTTGTGTCAAAGATCTTGTTGAGACGAATAAAACGAGCCTAAACACGAAGTGGTTTAGTTGCATGGTTGATTGGTACCGGTGACCACCTTCCGGCTCCATCATCAGACCCTGAGTACTATCTTGTGTCAAAGATCTTGTTGAGACGAATCAAACGAGCCCAAACACGAAGTGGTTTAGTTGCATGGTTGACTGGTACTGGTGACCACCTTCCGGCTCCATCATCAGACCCTGAGTACTATCTTAAGTCAAAGATCTTGTTGAGCCGAATCAAACGTGCCCAAACACGAAGTGGTTTAGTTGCATGGTTGATTGGTACCGGTGACCACCTTCCGGCTCCATCATCAGACCCTGAGTACTATCTTGTGTCAAAGATCTTGTTGAGATGAATAAAACGAGCCTAAACACAAAGTGGTTTAGTTGCATGGTTGATTGGTACCGGTGACCACCTTCCGGCTCCATCATCAGACCCTGTGAGTACTATCTTGAGTCAAATAAATACATATAGAATGTCAGGTCGTTTCAAATATTTTTAATCCTGTCCGGTAGTTTATTAAACTGTACCATTATAAATTATAATACTATAAAAACAGTGCTAGGATCAAAGTCTCTCGTTGCGGTTTACACGCACACAGTATAGCGTTTTACACGGCGCCCGCCGCACACAATGATAAAAAACCTCGTCGTCGCCGTTGAAAATGTGCGGAGCCGACCGACACACGTCCTGCCTGTACAAGCTCTGCCGCGGCACTGAGCTGGCGAGCGTGCGTCATCGGTAATATAGAGTAGTTTTCAAAAAATTGCCAAAAAATTATAGTAGAATTTCATAAACACAAATGTATACCAACAGTATAAGCAAACGTTGCAGATTGCTTGAGTATGAAAATGACTTCGATATTAAGTAGATTTTCGTAGAAATTGACACTTGTTTCGGAGAGAAAATTGAGTTCGTTTTACTTTGATTTTCTCTTTCTCAAAGGTACGTAGGAAAAATATCGTTTGATATGCCTAAAGTACAGGGTATTAGTAATACAAAATAGCCAGGTTTAGCAGAGTAAACTTCTCAACATTTCCAAATAAGAGCTTGCCGTTCAGTGCTTCACGCGGTTTTTCGGAAACGACCATCAGAAAAAAATTCATTAGTAATTTAATAAGTCCTTTTTCTAATATTTACAACGATATTTAAAAAGATAAGAAGATGCTTTTATTGGAACAAGTACTCATTGTTTCTAATAATTAGCACAAAGTCCTGAATTTCGTCGACTAGTATCATCAATTTTATTTACGCAACGCCTGTAGTAACAAGTTGTTGTCAAACGCTCCGGCATTAAAAATGGATTTAAAACTATCTAAAGTGAAGTTCAACAGCAGTGATAGTGCTAATTAGGACGATAAATTACTAAACTTTAGCAGTGTGTAATAATCCAAGACAATTAGTGCTAAATAACAAGACAATTTCATTGAATCTATTGCAAACCATTGAACGCGATTTTGTAAGTTACCCGACATAATAGAATTTGACCGTCTCGACCCGAACTCGTAAGTACGCGCTATATACGGCGGTTAAGACTTATCGTCCGCGAAGGTGGCGTCGAGTGCGGTACTGGGAGCATTTGTTACCGGGCAACTACAACGAGTTTTGTAAACTGATACTGGCGGTCTCCAGTGCGTGCGCATTTATTACAGTGCATGGTAATTATATTAAAGAAAATAAAATAAACTTTTTTTTTCGCGCTGTCTTACCAACGCTGAACTATGGCCGATCAAGTTGTGGAATGGGCCTGCTGTCCATCGACTGACACAAATGAAGAATTCGTACAATGCTGTCAGTGTAAAAAAGGCTTTCATAATATATGCCTAGCCCTTGATTTGTCTTCTGAACTGACGGACTGGACATGCCCAATATGCGCTGCATCAACGTCTAAAGTAAAAAAAGACGACCAAACTCCGATAAGATTCAACACCAGCGCTAGCCTGCGCGCCGGCAAAAGACCTGCATTACAGTCTCCACCGGATGTATCAGTGGCACCGGTTACAGAGCAGGGCATACGTACAATTGTAGAGGAGGTAATGGAGAACCAATTTGAGATATTAATGGCAAAATTTACGTTGAGCATGGGAGCGATTCTAAACAGAGAATTAAAAACAATGCGAGATGAGATAAAAGGGATTAATGATTCTGTAACTTTTATGAACCTTCAGTACGAGGACATAAAAAAAGAGAACAAAGAAGATAAAAAAAGAATTAAGGAACTGCAAGACCAGAACAATAAAATGTCAACTACCTTGCAAGATATGACAGGCCGTCTCAATTATTTAGAACAACAGAGTCGGGCCAGCAACGTCGAAATACAGTGTGTACCCCAGAAAAGTAATGAAAATTTGATTAAAATTGTTATGGACTTGGGGAAGGTTGTAAAAAGCGAGGTAAAAGAAGCTGACGTCTCTCACTGCACGCGCGTTATGAAGTCAAATAACAACAATAACCGGCCTAAATCCATTATTGTGCAATTTAATACACCCAGACTTCGAGACTCATTCTTAGCTGCTGCTATTAACTTCAACAAATCTAGACCTGTTTCCGAAAAATTGAACACGTCACACTTGGGGTTTGTGGGTGAGAAAACCCCGATATACGTTATGGAACATTTGAGCCTCGCAAACAAGGCACTTCATGCGGCAACACGAATAAAAGCAAAAGAGAAGGGATATAAGCATGTCTGGGTGAGAGGAGGCCGCGTCTTCGTGAGAAAATCTGACGTTTCCGAATATATACTTATTAGAGATATGGACTCTTTAAATAAGATAGTTTAAGATACCTAGCAAGCGGATATGTTACAAATATTTTAAAATTCTCGAACCTTAATATATATTATCAAAACATAGGTGGTCTTAGAACCAAAACTCATAGTGTTTATACCAAAGTTTGCTGTTCTAATTATGATGTTATAGTTTGGACTGAAACCTGGCTAAACAAAAGTGTTTCGTCACATGAGCTTTTCGATGACCGTTACACTGTATTCAGGAGGGATCGAGAGTCAACCGGCTTTGATAGTTGTAAGGAGGGTGGTGGTGTTCTTGTAGCAGTATTGAAAAGGTTCGCGCCTGTAAGAATGTATAGTTGGGAAACAAACTGTGAAGATCTATGGGTCACTCTCGATCTCCCCATGCATAACTCATGTGCCAGGACTAAAATTGCCTTATGTGCTGTATACTTACCTCCTCCTGTTGTGAAAACTACCTTAGACTATTTCCTCTCAAACTGTAATGAGGTCATGGAGTCAATTGATAGCTCGACTATTCTTATAGGAGACTTTAATCTAGGACGGATAAACTGGGCACAACCGAATAATCAGCAATCACTTAACGTTAGATTGTCAGTAACAGAAGAGATGTTAGTCGATTTTGCAAATTTAAATAACCTTGTTCAGCGTAATGTCATTCTTAATAATTTCGGCAAAACACTGGATCTGGTTTTGACAGATATTATAACTACATCTGTTTCCAATGCTAGTGAGATTCTTTCTAATCCTGGCTCTCATCATCCGCCCATTGTTATCACTATTCCCTTAATCGAGACCAATAATTTAAAGAGCAACAATCTTCCCTTGATTCCAAACTTTCGTAAGGCTGATTATGAAAGCATAAATAAACATTTAGATCGTCAAAACTGGGATGAATTATTTGGTCAATGCGAAGATGTTAATGAAATGGTATCAACGTTCTATGAAGTACTTAAGGACGCAATTATGTTACTGGTCCCTTTTTCTAAAAAAAAACACTCGAATATATATCCTATCTGGTTTAATTGTACTCTTATAAAACTATTAAAAGAAAAGAATAGTGCAAGAAAACGTTACAAAAAATTTAATAATCCGCGTGACCTAATTGAATTAAAATTACTTAGAAAAAGATGTGATGCATACGCAATTTCTTGCTATAACTCCTATATTTCTCACGTTGAAAGTAACATACATAATAATCCAAAATATTTCTGGTCCTTCATAAAAGCAAAACGAGGAGGTGCGAGTAGCTTTCCTGCTTCGATGACAGATGGGGTTACTGTAAGCTCGGAAGGACCTGAGATCTGTAATTTATTTGCTCAATACTTTTCATCAGTTTACGGGGAGGAAGACAGCAATAACCTCAATATGGCCAGTATCATAAGATCATCTGAATGTCTTAATAACGTACCTTTAAACCTTGACTCGATTAATAAAAAACTGAAACACCTAGATGCTGCTAAAGGAGCTGGCCCTGACGGCATCCCCCCATTTTTTATATCTAATTGTTCAAAAACATTATCTTATCCGCTATATATTATTTACCGTGAATCGCTTGAAACTGGTATTTTTCCGGATATATGGAAAAGGGCTAAAGTTACCCCAATACACAAGGCCGATGATATTAGTGTAGTAAAGAATTATAGACCGATATCTATACTTTGCACTTTTGCCAAGATCTTTGAATCCCTTATTTGTCCCTTTATTCAATGTCACTTCAAACAGTATATAACCGAACACCAACATGGTTTCGTCACTTCACGGTCAACTTCCACCAATCTTGTCTCCTTCTCTGAGTATGTCACTAAGGCTGTTGATACTAATAAGCAGATCGATGTTATCTACACTGACTTTAGTAAGGCCTTTGATCGAGTTTCTCATACGGTCTTGATTCAGAAGCTTTCTTCCTACGGCGTTACGGGTCCCCTACTAAAATGGATTGACTCATATCTCCATAACCGATCATTTTATGTAGTTATTAATGGTTTTTCGTCTCGGACTTATAATATTCCTTCTGGCGTCCCACAAGGCTCCCACCTTGGCCCTATATTATTCAATATATTTATAAATGATTTGCCCGTCCAACTTCATCACTCCATCCCGTTCATGTATGCAGACGACCTCAAATTCGCTAGAGTGGTAAATTGTCCTTCTGATGTCGTCCTTCTCCAGGCTGACATTGACAGACTTAACAAATGGTGTTCAGAAAATGGTATGTCTCTCAATGCCAAAAAATGCTCGTCTATTAGTTTTACTCGTAAAATCAATACAGTTTCTTCATCATATCATATTGCTGGCGAATGTCTTCCTAAAGTGCAAACCATACGTGACCTGGGAATTATTTTTGACACAAAACTCACGTTCGTTCCTCACATCGATGCAATAGTAAAAAAAGCTTCATGTATGTTAGGATTTGTTATAAGAAACGGAAAGGTATTTCGTAAGATACAAACCAAAAAACTTCTCTATTATAGTCTAGTACGCAGTCACTTAGAGTATGGTAGTATCGTCTGGCGACCACATTATGCAACTCATTGTCTTCGGATTGAAAGATTGCAAAAAAGATTTATGTGGCACTTGTCTCGATCGGTAGGTCTTGCGAATAGATCTTTCTCTTATAAGGATAGGTTAAAACATTTTAAAATGTTATCACTTGAGAACCGTAGAGATCTACTGGATTTAAAATTTCTCACTAAGCTTTTAAGAAATAACATAGATTGTCCACAACTTTTGAGTAGCTTTCGATTCTCAGTGCCTAGAAGAACACCGCGTTTTGCTATCAAACCACTGTCTCGCCCTAAGCGCCGAACTGTGTTAGGGTCAAACTCCCCGGTACCACGCCTGAGCAATTTAATCAATAAATATAGCAACAGATTCGATATTCACTTTGACTCTCTGACCAAAATTAGAAATTTATTCACTAGTAATTAATATATTTAGTTTTAATTCCATACTTATCTAGTTTATTCACTTAACCAGTTGACATCATGGTTGCGCTTTGCTCCTTATTCTACAATAATAAGGTGTTTAAATGTGCCGGCTCTGTTGTTGACTTTGCTTTTTTTAATTACTTGCATGTGGTGTTTACCAGTAATTAGTTATACATTCAGCATGTTGTCATTGTTTGTATAGATGTAAGCTTCAATGTAATAACTGTTGGTGAACCTATAAATAAATAAAAATAAAATAAATAAATAAAAAAAATTTGCATTATTTCGACTTTTCTTGTAAGAGCGCTCTGTCTAAGAGTCCTTGTGAAAGGTTGGTAAGGCACACATAATCAATGACTGGAAGCACAAGAGCCTGAATGAGTGAAGTTTTAGTACTGGCCGGCAGGAAATGTTTAAACCTGTACAATGCTCTCAGGGTATTTGTAACTCTGCGACACACGGCAGAAACCTGTGGCTCCCAAGTAAGGCCCCGATCAATGATCAACCCAATACCACCAAGACCAATATATCAGAGCGGCCGAGGTATTAAAAGATACCTTGACAATAGAGGCGTGTTCAGATATTTGTGAGCACCTTGGCTGCTCTGATGGATCTGATGGCGACTGTACTTGGATATTAATGTTAAATTTCATGTTATTTCAGAAAGTCGTTTTGATGACACTTTTAAAACTATTTTTGTTTTTGAATGTAATGTTGATTGCATGTGAGTGGATTTTAGGCGGTAGGTTCATGTTACTGTAGACAAAGTACTAGTACTAGTGAGATGGGGTCGTTGTATTTCAACCCACCAAGGGTTGAAATAACAATGTTTAAAATATGTAGCAAACGATTTTCAACAAATCATATTTATAAAATCACAGAGAAACACACTCTGAGGAACGCCCTTTCGAATGCGAAATATGTCATAAGAATTTCAACAAATACTATACAAAGTACTAGTACTAGTGAGATGGGGGTTGGGTGGTTCGAAATAACAATGTGTAAAGAAAAGATCGTGAAATTTTTAAATCACTGTTAGAGTCTGTGCGGAATGAGAAGATTCGTGCGTGTGTAAGGGAAGCGACTCTTCTCTTTCCGCACAGACTATATTTGGGCGGGTTTACAGTCGCCATATAAATATTATAAGCCCCACTAAGCCCCACGGTAAGCTATCATCATACAAAAAATGCCCTTACCAGGATTCGAACCCAGGACCATGGGCTTCATAGGCAGGGTCACTACCCACTTGGCCAGGCCGGTCGTCAAGTCAATATATAAAATAAAAGTTTGTTTTTGCTGCAGGCGATATCAAGCTGGAGAAGTCAGAGGTGGAGATGGCTGACGGCGAGGTCGTGTCAGGTGTGTACTCAGGCATATATAAATCACTAATCAGTATCTATAGATAAAATAGTTTTAACTGAGTCTTCATTAAGATTTCGTTTCATGGTTTTATTGGCAAAACTTTGGATCCACTTTTCAAAAGTTAGAGTAGTAAGTAATCTAAATTTTATATTCGTTTCGAATTACCTATCCAATCATTATACACTATAATTTTGAAGTAACGAACATACCCAATTTAGTGTAATAATTTTCTAGTTTTGATTTTACCACTTTGTTGGCGTGATTGCTATGTGTATATGCCCATGCTTATATTAATATCACTGGGCTAAGCAGTGGGCGGTCAGATATACGGATATGGCAAAACAAAAAGGGTTGGAAGTTGACTACAGAAATAAAAGCTGAGAACCAGTGGCGTGTCGATAGGATCTCTTATATGTATTCCATGAACATTTCCAGATTTTAAGATGAAGTATAATCTTATTGTTTCAGTGGCCATATACGGTGGGCCACCAGGGCCTTCAGCGAAGCCAGTTTCTACCGCAACCGACGGCGACACTTCACCGGCGGATACCGTCACCGACCTCGACGACTCCAAGCCGGCTCGAGCTTCTGGCCGCAGTAAAGTGCACGAGTGTGACATATGCCACAAAAAGTTCGAGAATACAAACGCTAAAACCAGACTCATGATCCATCGTCGCTCCCACACCGGAGAGAAGCCTTACTCGTGCAATGTATGCGACAAAAAATTCGCACAAAGGAGCCACTTAAACACACATTACGCATACCACATAGGGAAGTTCAAATTCTCCTGCGAAGTGTGTGGCACGCGATTCATTCAAAGAAACCAATATGTTGTGCATATGCGTGGGCACACAGGTGCAAGACCGTATTCATGTGATTTATGCAACAAAACTTTTAGACAAAAAGGCCACTTAACCGTTCATATGAGAAAACATTTGAAATATGATCCTAGTAGCGTAGAGCCGGGAGAGATTACGTGCAAAACAGAATTTGCTGATGAAACTGAAGATTTTACATGTGATATATGCAAAAAACAATTTGCAGACGAAAGTGCATTAAACACTCATAAAAAAAATCATTCTGGTGATTATCCCTTCACTTGCGATATTTGTGAAAGGAAGTTTAATACGCAGTTTGCCTTGAATAATCATAAATTTGACCATTCTGGAGGGAAACCTTTTAAGTGTGAAAAATGCAATAAAGGGTACACATCGAAAGGTGCTTTAAATCTACATTTGAAAGTTCACACTGAGGATTACAAGCACGCGTGTCTTCTATGTAGTAAACGATTCATAATAAAGGAGAATTTAAATGTACATATGCGCGTACACACGGGGGAAAAGCCTTATACCTGTGCAACTTGCGAAACTAAGTTCCGCTATAGATATAGCTTGAAGAAACATTTATTGGAGAAACACAATCAAGTTATGGACAAACAGTTCTGTTGCGACATATGTGGGAAACGATTTGCATTACAGGGGACATTAACTAAACACATGGAGAAGCACGCTGAGCAAAAAAGGGAGGAAGAAGCCAAAAAGGAAGGGCGCTTAGAAGACAGGCCCTTTATGTGTGAAATATGTAGCAAACGATTTTCAACAAAAGGTATCTTAAGAAATCACAGAGAAACACACTCTGAGGAACGACCTTTCGAATGCGAAATATGTCATAAGAACTTCAGAATGAAAAAAAGTTTGCAAGATCACATGAAAGTACATGAGGACTTTAAACGGCACTCATGTGAAGTGTGCGGCCAGCAATTTAAACACAAATCTGCCTTAGCAGTTCATATCCGACGTATGCATTCAAAAAGTATGCCTCACACTTGCGATGTGTGTGATAAGTCGTATCCAGTTATTGCTGAATTGAAGAAACATTATCGCGTGCACACAGGGGAGAGACCATTCGCCTGCGAAATATGCTATAAGAGGTTTCCTCGGCAAGATGGTGTAAGAAGACACCTTAGAAAAGTTCACCACGAGAAACCATCGAAATATATTAAATTAAAAGAATTTAATAATCCTTACAATAAATAATAAAATACAGTTAACAATACAGAAAAACAGTGGTGACTGGATGGATTATATTATGTATATGCATACCCCGGTTTAACGGGTACTATTTGGTTTCACTTTTAAAAAGTGGAAGGACAAGGAAAATGTTGATAAAGCTATTACTTAAGAAATCTAATTTTTACTATTATATAATTTTAAACCTTATAATAGCTATCATACATACAATCAAATGAACTGAATTATTATTTGATGTTATTTTAATTATTGCTGTTAAGATACTGATGTAGGTGTATACTTATGGGGCACTATCTATGAAAAGAGACCTTATTGTCGATGGCGCTTACGCCGCACTGCGTCGCGCGGCATTGTATTAATATCAGAGCATCGTTAATAATGACGTAAGCGCCATCGACAATAAGGTCCCTTTTCATAGATAACGTCACATATGGCTGAGGGCCAAGGGAAAGGGGAGGGGCATACATTGGCATACCTACGCCCGTGAGTCCATGTAAACTAACTCTGCAGCGCGTTTGATAGCACAGAGTGTGAAATCACTCTGGAAGTGTTATTTTAAAGGCCTTCCAAACGGGATGATGAAATCGGATCGAAATTTTACGTTTATGATAACTCTTCACACGCTGTGCTATTAAATACGGTGCTTAGATAGACTATTGCAATAGGTTGTCCATACTATTCATGCTCGGATATGTAGTCTTAGAGAAATAAATAAGCTTACAGTGTTATCTCCATAGATAATAACCCATTTACATACCTATAATCAGTTTAATCAAGCTTCAAGAAAACTTATTTGGAATAAAATTAATAAATATTCAATTCTAATTGAGTTTTAAACTTATTTAATACTTTTACCTACCTACAAGTTCGTATAAGTTTTGATTGGCTAAGATCACAGAATATGTAATAATATTACCGTACATAAAGGACACTTCCTACAAAACCGAAGTTTGACAGCGATTCAAGACGAATCATGATATATCCCATTCTAACTTATGGCACTATCCCTTTCGGCTATTTAGGGTTGTCAAAATTCAAGCCATTATCTGTGGTCGTGCACGCGAAAGGACGTCAATGTCAACCCTAATAATTGCTCGGAGCAGTACTGAGAAGAACGGAGCCGAGTTTGCCCGAAGTCTGGAGTGTCTCCCCACGCACTGCTATTACAGACGAGCGAAAGCACGCCAGCGACCGCCCGCGACAGCAATCGGCGACCGCCCGCGACGGTCGCCGATACGCCGCGGCAATCGCTGATGTCGCAGCGCGCACTCGTCGATGTGTGTGTGTAGTAGACTACACTCCAACGAGTGCGCGTTGCGACATCAGCGATTACCGCGGCGTATCGGCCGGCGACGGTCGCCGATTGCTGTCGCGGGCGGTCACTGGCGTGCTGTCGCTCGTCTGTAAGGGCCCTAAGATAGAATGCTACATCTTGCGCGGCATTAGAATATTGGACGATGTCAAGCTGCGCGCAGTAGTCGCTCGCGGCACAACACGTGGGATCATTTTTAAGCTCTAGTCAGTTCATTGTTTACAGGTCACAAAATAAAAAGGGAAACACGTTTAACGTATATATTTTATTATATAACAGATAATACAAAACTTTAATTCTCACTTTTTCTTATTAATAATAATCTTTATAACATTTTGGGCCGAAATAATTTAAGTCATAAGTTTATAACGATATTATATGACACATCGTCCGTATAGTTACTACAAAAAATAAACCTCGAATCTATAAAGTGGTTTTAGAATTAGATAGAGAAACTGACAGTATTTATATAAAAATAGTAATAACGTTTCTATTGCTAAATAATGATAATTTAATAAAAAAAGTCTAATATTTGATTGTAATTTAACCTGTCTTATGTACAATAGGTAAAGTGTTTACATACATACATATTTAGGTATTTCATAACATAGAGTATGGTCAAACTAACTCTGCATGGCATTTACAATGGCAATGTCATCATTAATGTCATATTTCTATGAAAACATGACCTATATAATAACACACCATCACTGCTCATGTCAAGTCGATGGAAAGTTAGCCGACACGGACTCTAATTACAGAAAAGAAAACTTACTCCTTATCTAATTCTAAATACCACAATGATCCACAGTCCCCGAGATTATGATAAGGGTCTACACAAATAAAAGATATTTCACGAGAATGTCGCTTACAAAATGCCATTCTTTTGATACTTCTGAAAATAATGAGAAAGCGATATTTGGTGTTGTAATATTCCATTACTTAGTTAACACATTGGCAGTATATTCTCGAACTTTACGCATTTGATTAAGGTATTTACAACAAGGCAGAATCATTTCGTAAGCGACATTCTCGTGGGATGCTCCATAAGGATTTTTACATGGCCTTGAAGATCTCGATCCAGTAGCCGTCTGGGTCCTGGATGAAGGCCAGCCCTTTCATGGTCCCGTCCTGCGGTCGCTTGATGAACTTCACTCCTTGCTCCTCGAATCTGTCATATTTTTTATATTTATTTTAGTTCTTATTTAAACAACATGATCATATTTTTAATCGGCTTCAAAAAAGGAGGAGGTTCTGAATTCGTACTTTAAATACCTGTGACTTAGTATATTATTATACTTAACTAAGTAATCGAGGCTTGTAAAGTTTCATGAATAAGGGGGTAAATCACTGGACCAGTAGGATTATCAGCGCAGGAGTGCCGCGGCAGCATCTCGCCCGCGAGATAGACTACCCGACTTTTTCTAACTATATTAATTAGAGAGGGATGGGTAGGCTATCTCGCGGGCGAGATACTGTTACTGTCGCGGCCCTCCTGCGCTAAGCCTCCTGAAGAGATTATGGTCATCATTGAAAAAGTACCCTATACAGGGTTATTTATTATTGTATGTATTTATTAACAATATTTTTAAAATACGTATAAAGACGTCAAAATATGGTAAAGATAAATGGACGCACGCGATCGGCGGGGTGGCAGGCGACGACCGCTGCTGTTGTCCAAATTTGTTCATTCAAGCCCGATCATGTGCGTCCAGTCCGCGGCCTTACAAGCGGTTTACATGCTCGCGCGAGCCACGAGCCGAGCCGCGCCACGAGACGCGAGAGGAGCGGTTTTTTGGACACGAGCCAAAGGGGCTCGCGAGGGACGCGCGCTTGCGTTTACATCGTTCGGCTTGTCATTCGGCTATAAACCTTATGCCGTGCCGTTAGTGTTTAAAATATATTAGCTCGACGAGCTTACGAGCCTCGAGACGAGCCACGAGGCGAGAGTATAATCAGTAGCTCGACGGGCTTACGCGCTCGAGGCGAGCCACGAGACGCGCCGCGAGCCGAGCCACGAGCCGCGAATCTAAACTGGCCATTAGATCTTCAGTCGACTTACTTAGCACAGGCCGCCTCTACGTCGGGCACCAGTATACCGATGTGGCCGTACCCACGCGGCTCACTGTTGCCGTTGTGGTAGCTCGAGTCGTCGCTCTCGGTGCCCCAGTTGCTGAAATAAACAAAATTTTCATAAAACGTGGTTAAACCTTTAATCCAGCGGTCATCAATAATCAGAGAACCGATTTTTTAATTTCGACTACTCGATTTCGTGTGTTTCGTTCAATAATATCTTCACTACTAGGAGTATCTACTCCTATGCCTAGTACCTAGGCATTTAAATTCTACTACTAAAATCAAAAACGAGTGGTCAATACCACTAGATTCCCAATTTCTATAGCTTGAATTTCAATAATTTGCATTTCTCTGTTTTCCGCCGATTTTCGAGTAACGAAACGATCGAAATTCAAAAATCGGCCACCAGATTTAATCACGTATAGGCTAAAGTAGCCGGTATCGTATTCCAGTTTGCGCAAAGGCTACATGACACCCACACATATTACGCAAACCTGCACATTATGGTTTACATTCCACAACAGTAGGTAATGACCTAGTTGGAATTATGTGTTACTAATTGCAAATTAATAGAACAGCATGTTAAGAATGTCAAATGTATTCATCTTAAAACACTTTGAACATTTGTTGACATGTAATATTTTAAGAATATTTTGAGTGAGTATTGGCCCTCATAATATTATTAGCATTTTGGTTGCATCATGGGAGCATAGTATTTAGCAACTAAAAAATGCTTATCTTCAAGATACAATACTGGAACTCTGGAGTCTATGTCTACAATGGTAAATCTTCGAAATACAAATATTGGGTTATTCCCACCAGTTACCACCAAGTTCTTACCAGTGGTAACTACTGGGATTTTTTTTCCCATCTTTTACCACTGGTAACTACTGGGAAAAAAAATTCACACTAGTTACCACCAACTCGACTTGGTGGTTTTTTTGTGACAGGCCTTTACAGACACAGAAAATCCTGAAAAGTTAACGTATAAGTTTTAGGACTAATGACAATCAGACAATCATTACATAATGACTTTCAATAATGATGTCAAACAAAGGGACCCCTATTGAAACCTTACTGTGTCAGCTCCAGGGTAGCTTTCCTCGTTGTAGCCCAAGTCAGCCTCTTTGCCTCGTCCTGCGGCACGTCGGCCGGGTTCTCATAACCCATGAAGTACAGAGAGAACTTCATAGCAGGGAAGTCCAGTTTCTTGAGGAGGGTCATCCCAAGCACACCGGTGTAGAACGGGAGCGACTTGCGGGGGTCTTTGATGCGGTACATGGTTTGTTGGAACATGAAGTCCTAGTGGTATAAGACATTTTATGAATTTAGTTAAAAATAAATTACTTCGTGTTTGTTATTTTAGTGTTTATAAAAACAAAATTTGTAATCAAAATTGTTTTTGTTTGTCCATCACAGGTATAAAATAGATCATAAGTACAGGCCTTATAATATTATTGTTGTATCACCATGTTGAGCCTGTGACTACAATATGCTGTGCGGTTACGATTACCTATAGTCATATAGTGTAACAAAAAATCACTTATACTATAATATGCTTTATACAAAAAAGATAGTAGTGCGGAATTAATAATAGAATATTTACCTTAGTTCCTTCATGAGGCTTCACACAGAGGGCCTCGACCTCTTCGTTAGTCAAACCTTGAGCCATGGTCCTAAAAAAAAACTTTAAAGTTGTAGTTTCTTTAAGGTTATGTTGAATATCTATGTAAAGCGTCGAACCAAATAAGTATCCAGTAAGAATGGATTTGGGAATTAAGTTATTTACCTGTAGATATTTAGATAAGGTCTATACGTGCAAGTTCTAGAAAAGAAACTCGATAGGCGAATTGATAACACGACCATTGACTTGTGCCGCTTTGACAGATTGAGGGTGACTTGACCACTCTTGACACATTGATAATTGCGTTTCGTTACCGCTTTAAACATAGTATCTAGAATCATATTTATTGCAAATTTATTGATTTATAATGCCGGCAACATACATACATCATCACTGGCTCAGTGACCCAAAGAGGATCTTGGCCTCTGACACAAGAGAGCGCCATTCTGCCCTATTTAAATACGTAACGATAAATCGTAGCGATAAAAGTGTGCAGTCTGAACTGCGCAGTTTATAATCAAAATTTACTTGTGTAGCCGGGGTAAGGTAAATTTGACTTTGTAAAAATTGCGTTTCAACTTATAAATGGTCAAAAAAATCTTGTCAGCAGAAAAAGGCGGCAAATTTAAGAAATGTAGGCACGAAGGGTTATCGTTCCATAGAAAATTTTGATTCCGCGCCTTTTTCTACTGACAATTTGCTTGACCAACTTTATATTTTATACCAAAAAACTTGGCATAATATTTACAAACTTGGCCTTCAAAAATGTTGATCAACACTCAGAAATAAACAAAAAAAAAACAGAGCGACATGACATTAGCAGTCAGTCAGCCATTTTTTTTGCCCATTTACAGTGACTGTCGGACTGCCTGCGCTGTAGGAACCACTCGCTGATACCCATACTTCCAATCAGAAATCGATATGCGACTGTTATCTTTATATAGATGGAATCGCAAAAGTAGATTTTAAAGTGTGAATTATGTATTAGCGTAATCAACTGTGTCTGTGACTCAATTATCACAGTGTTTTATAAGTTAAACAATGGAGGAGTTACATTCCTGTAGCTGTTGCTTGGTGCGACCCTCGGAGAAGGGGCTCAAAATGTTGTATAAACATCTCGGCAAAACAGAAATATATTACGACATGCTGAAAGACTGCTTCGACATAAATGTAAGTTTAAACAATTTATTGCTCGTTTTCATAAGCTATTATGGCTCTGAGGCTCATTTTGCTGTAATAGGTTTTTTTAATGAGATCTCAGTGCGTTCTGTGGAGATATGATCATCTTAATACCATTTTCCACGAATCTGATTAATCAAATGTCCTTAATGATAAAAATGTTCAATTCCCAGATATGGTTGTGCCAATTGGGGTTAATCTGTCTTTATGGGCAGAACTTTGAGCAAAAACTTTTAAAGAATGAAAAATATTGCATAGTTTTGTCGGTTTGTATTTAATGTTGTTGTTGTTGATGTTGAGCAATACACCTGATTGGTGGATATTGTAAAATCCTAATTTAACCACTTGACCGTCCGATGATAGCATATTGTGACTGATACCTATTTAATGAATATTGACCTTAATAACAATGTAAATTATAATAATATTGAATTGACATAGTAATGAATAAGATAGCTAGTAGGTAATAAACAATAATGTTGCTTTATAATATTATGATCTTTATAATATATGAGTAGGGTTGAATAGTTTTTTTTTATATGTATTTTGTACCTTAGACATTTTTTTTTTGTTTAATCATAAGGTTATTTGAATTGTACTATATGTATTTTAGGAATAAGGACATTGTATACCGTAAACCGGTTGATTGTGACACTCTCTAATCAAATAATATTGTAACATCTGTATACTGACATTGCATAATCTGACAATAAATGATTACTTACTTACATAGTATCAGAAAAAAATATGCTCTTAACCGTTCGCGGGAACCTTACTATCTAAAGGGGTGGAAGAAAGAATTGATTTCAAAGCCATCTAATGGTATATTTCGGCATTATTTACTAATTCTCTTGATGCGACAACGTAGCCTAACTAAATAGTTAGCTCTAAAAAATTTTAGATAGCAGTGTAGTTATAATTTTTGTAGAAAGCTGTGAATGCGCTGCGCGGGGCGTGCATCGTTAAAAAAAAACAGACGGTTGACAGGAAAACAGTCTCGCGGGCTGGACGGTGGAGTGGTTAAGAAATTAGATACTTAAGTATGAACCTGAACCTTTAAGTATTGAAATACACGCCAGAGCTACACAAGGTTAACTGGATTGAGCAATAAAATAAAATTGGATTCATTATTTTCTATTACTAGGTACAGGTCTATATTTAAATGAGGCAGTTGGTAAGAAGTAATTGTGTTCAGCCAAGAAAAGGTTGAAGTTTGGATGCATGAAACTGATTTGTATTATTGTACCACATAACTTTTTTGCCAACCCCCCTGAAATAAGTAGTAGGCCTATAATCATAATAATCATAATAGCCTTTTATTGCCAAAAACTAAAACAGTATTACAAAAAATATATAAACAAATTTACTTAAAAACTAACACATCGTATTCACCGGATTAGTGTTCAGCGTGTCATCTGACACATAGGCCTCTCCCAGCTGCTTCCATTCCTTTCTATCAATGGCTTTTCTGGACCAGGTGGCGCCCCCTATCGACTTGATGTCATCCATCCATCTTTTAATTGGTCTACCTCTTTTTCTGTTACCGTCTCGTGGTTGCCAGTCTGTAATTATTTTGGTCCATTTTTCCTTACTATTCCGTGTCATATGGCCTGTCCATTGCCATTTTAACTTTCTTACTTTCTTGATTACGTCTTCTATTTTCGTTTTTGCTCTTATTTCATCTGCTCTTTTACGATCTTTTAATGTGATGTTCATCATACTTCTTTCTATTCCTCTTTGGCAGGTTCTAAGCTTTTGGAGATGTTTCTGAGTCAGTGCCCAAGTTTGGCAGCCATAGGTTATACATGGGAGGATACACAAGTTGAAAACTTTTTTCTTAGCTGACATTGGAAAGTGATTACTTTTAAGTATCTCCTTAAGCGACCAGAATCTTTTCCAAGCACTTGATACTCTTCTCTCTATTTCTAAAGTTGTCTGGTCTCTGAATGATATAATTTGTCCTAGATAAGTATAGTTCTGTACATATTCGATATTTTCATTGTCTACTATTATGGGCCTTTCTTCTCTGTTTGTCATTATGTTCGTTTTTGATTTATTTATGGTAAGTCCGACTATTCTGCTTGCCTCTGTCAGCTGTTGCAGCATGTGTTGGAGCGTCTGAGCGTTGTCAGTTACCTATAGATTATCTTATAAAATCCAACATTTCAAAATATTACAACAAATTTTTAATTTTATTTTGCAGCTAGGCTTAGGGTATGAGGAGTGTGGGATCTGCGAGGTGTGCGTGGGGAGGCTGCGAGACGCGAGTGACTTCAAGCAACAAGTGAAGCGTAGCCAGGCAGAATTGCAGGCACGGCTCAAGGGAGTTATCACTGCCAGTAAGATATATGAGATATTAAACTTAAGTACATGGTTAGGGGACATTTACCCTGCTAAACTGAAAATCGTAATTAGATTCCAAAAAAAGTAAGACAATGTTGCCACTGCAATCATTTATTTTGTAAAATAGTAAATTCCTTTTTATAAATAAACACGCTAAGATAATTTATTTATTGGTAATTTTACTCCTATTATTTAAAAAAGTACTTTTACTTACTTATTTTTACATAAATACAAGACGCGCTAGTAAAAAGTGGCAACAATTATTGGAATCTAATTATGATTTTCAGTTTAACATATCCCTACAACTGGCATACATAATTTTTAGTCATTCAAATATTAATGCTCTCTCAATTTGTTAATTTTCTATGTTTACATCCCCTCTAAGGGGGTTTCGAAGTGTTGTTCTTGTTTATCCTCTCTTTTCTTATGTAATTGTGGACCTCCCAGTTCCTTGGTCCGACCTTTAGGTTATGACCTATCATAACAAACCTGCAATACATAATTTCATATCAAGTTGGATCTAGAGACTGTGCCTCTTCATTGCAGATAGATGGTATGGACGAAAGCTACTTGTTTAAGAGATCCAACTCGTGAAATCATTGGATAATTGCTAATATGTATTTCAAATGTACAAATAAGTCTGTTATGACAATAATTACTAAACTTAATTTGAATGATATTTGGTATTAAGATCATGGGTACATTTAGCACTATTTTTTGTATTTATTTTGACATAAAGTCAGAAGATCATCTGACCTGATCATCTGATAATGAGCGTGTGCTCATAATTAGGTTCTTAAGGTTCCATAGCCTAAATTACAAAGTTTCGTTATGTCCCTCTGTACATTTGTCACAGCCATTAAACTCGAAAAGTGTAATTTTTATTTGTTGCAGGTGACAAGTTCAAAATCAAGTTGGAGAAAGCTGCTGGAGATGAAAACATCGTGGGTGTGTATATTTGATGTAATATAATAAGTGTTTCTATACATTTTTGTACACAATTACCATATTTAAAAAAGTTAGGGTCATTACTAATTGTAGTTGTCAAAAAGTTTTAGTTCATTATTTCATTTCAGTACTTAAATGACACTTAATTGCATGTTATTAAGTTTTGAAATTCTCCAACGTTACAAAGAGAACATCTCTAAACTGTAAAAATATACCTACTTTTATTTTTGGTTAAAGCACTCATCTTTTTGGTACTTCCCTAAACTTGATTAATCTTCATATGTGTCGCTTAAAACTCGGGTAAATCCATTTGACCCTCTCAGCAAATATCTATCTTATTTCCTTTTTTTAATACCAAAATAGCATAATCTGACAGATTAATGTGTATCAAAGTATCACATAGTGTTATTTTGCTCCAGGTGACATCAAGCTGGAGAAATCTGAGGTGGAGATGGCCGATGGCGAGGTCGTATCAGGTATGTACTCGACTAAAGGTGGTACAACGAGTTGCAAAAGTGCGTACCCATTCCATTCATAAAGTGGGTACATATAATAACAAAATAATCACTTAAATAATTAGCAATACATTAAACTAAAATAGTATTGATCTCAAAAAGAAAATAAAATCTAGAGCGGTGAATTACTGAGATAAATCTGTAATACGCCACTATTTTATTCCAGCAAGATATTTGCATAAGGGCTTATGCTTTTGTGTTGTTTGCCAGTCATTACATTTTCATTAATATTTTATTTAATTACCTCCTTTGTATCTTGTATACCTGCTTCTAAAATTTGACTTATTGCTTCAGTGGCCATATACGGAGCACCAGGACCTTCAGCGGAACCCATTTCTACTGCGTCAAAACGAGACACTTCCCCGGTGGAGGTGGCTGACACCAACCACGACGATTCCGATCCGGCTCCGGCTCCCAGCCGCGGCCGCGGTAAAGTACACACCTGCGACATATGCCAAAAAACATTCAAGAACCCTAATGCAAAAACCAGACTCATGATCCATCGCCGCTCCCACACTGGCGAGAAGCCTTACGCGTGCAACGTATGCGATAAAAGATTCATACAAAAAAGTCATTTGAATACACATTATGCATACCACATGGGAAAGTTTAAATTCTCCTGCGAAGTATGCGACAGGAGATTCGTACATAAAAATGAATTTGTTATACATATGCGGATACACACAGGTGCAAAACCTTTTTCGTGTGATATATGCAACAAAAAATATAGACAAAAAAGTCACTTAACCGTTCATAAAAAGACACATTTGAAATTTGATCACAGTCAAGTAGAGCCAGGAGAAATAACAGTATGCAAAAACGAGTTTGCAGATGAAACTAAAGATCAAGTATCTTCAGACCAGCAAATATTCACTTGTGATATATGCAAAAAACAATTTGCAGAAGAAAGCACCTTTAACGCTCATAAAAATAATCATTCCGGGGATTACCCATTCACTTGCGATGTTTGTGAGAGGAAATTTAACACGCAGTTTGCGTTGAAAAATCATAAATTTGATCACACTGGAGGAAAACCTTACAAATGCGATAAATGCAATAAAAGATATACATCAAAATGTGCTTTAAAACTACATTCGAAACTTCATGACGAGGATTATAAGTACGCGTGTGTTGTATGTAACAAACGATTCATAAAAAAGGACGCTTTGAGTATACACCTGCGAGTACACACGGGAGAAAAGCCTTATAACTGTGAGATATGTCAAATGAAGTTTCGCTATAGATGTAGCTTAAAGAGACATCTTTTAGTTCAACACAACCAAGTTATGGACAAACAGTTCTGTTGCGATATTTGTGGGAAGCGATTTGCACTACAGGGGACGTTAGCTAAACATATGGATAGACATGCCGAGAAAGAAATGGAAGATAAAGCGTTAAGGGAAGGGAGAAAGGAGTATATGTGTGAAATATGTAGCAAACGATTTTCAACGAAAGGTATCTTAAGAAATCACAGTATAACACACTCTGATGAAAAACCTTTTGAATGTGAAACTTGTCATAAGAAATTCCGGAAGAAGAGAAATTTGCAGGACCACATGATGGTGCACGAGGACTTTAAACAACACGCGTGCGAAGTGTGCGGCCAGCAATTTAGGCATAAATCTGCCTTGACAGTTCATGTTAGAAGAGTTCACTCGACTGACAAGCCACATGCTTGCGACGTTTGTAAAAAGGCTTTTCCAGTTCTTGCTGCATTGAAAGAACACTATCGTGTTCACACTGGGGAAAGACCATATGCTTGCGAAATATGCTACAAGAAATTTCAGCGCCATAGTGGAGTTAAGAAACATCTTATAAGCGTTCACCATGAGAAACCTACGAGATTTATTAAATTAAAAAACATGAATAATTTTAACTATAACTAATTTAAAAAGATAGTCCCATTGAAAAATCCAGGCTATTTTACATTGTGCAGTTTGTTATAAAGAACGCTTACATAGATTCGTATGCGTAATAGTTAAATTAATTATAAAATACCCTCGATTTTATACTAAACATCCAGATATAACGCAACGCTACGCCAGTAGGTTTCAAAATAAGCTGGTGCAGGCCATCCCTTTAAAACTAAAACTACATTCAAATAAATGTAATATTTAAATTGTTCGTGTACTGTCTGCTTAATCAATGTGTAATTTTCTTATTTTGTTCTTTTTAAGTCAGTGCAAAGTAATCTTAGACGGACTAGGCAATAAGTTAAGATACAATTAGTTGTGCAATAAAGATTATGAGTACCTACCCTATAAATAGTTTCCAATCTTGTTACTTGGGAAGTAGCTCCACCGTTCAGAAATTACACCACTTTGAATGTACATGGTGCCTGGTGGCCCGAAAGTATATTGACATTTTTTTACTGCAACATTGTTGATAATTTAACAAACGTTTGAGTTTGTGTGTTAATGCCAAAGGAGTTTATTTTAAAAATATACTTTATTATGATTGCAATTTTAATTTATAATTACATTTTGTTAAAAGATGAGTAATTAAGAAAATTATTCTTAAAATTCTTTGTCAATGTATTTTTGGGCTGTCCCGTAGGTAGGTACGTACAGTCGCCATCAAATATATCGGAGCTGCCGAGGTGGTCAAAAATATCTGAACACGCACTCTAGCGCCTTGAAAATAGAGGCGTGTTCAGATATTTGTGAGCACCTTGGCCGCTCCGATATATCTGATGGCGACTTTACTATGTGTGTAGGATATAAGGGGCCTACATTTGTCCCTAAACTGTACTTAAAAGATGGGCAACGCGCTTGTGATAACATGCCGTGTTACCATCGTAGTATATCTTCTTCTCAGTCGTGCACCCTTGTCAGTGTGGTGGTGGCTGTTTGTATGACGCACATGGCTGGTCTTCATTTCTGGTTATGTTGGTATTGTTAGAACTATTAACAGTGAGCAGTGAGTCAAGTAGGTACTTTTATTCGGACAAATAAAAAACAATATGGATTTAAGGATTAGTATAATTATACATCAAATATCTACAGTTCTGAAATCAGACAAAATAACATATATTATTTCTATTGAATGGAAAATAAAGTTTAATAAACGTATTTACAGCATTTCGTATTTGTTTATTATTGTTTTATCGAAAAAATACCTTAATTCCTGAATAATTTGTTCCTTATATGTAAAAATGTTTCAAATAACTCAAAAAAGCAATTTTATAGACCTCTATTCTAATATAAGTCGAGATCAGGGATGTTACGGAGCTCCGTTTCCGTTAAGACTGAACTTCCGTTTGGTATTACACATCCGTTTCTGTTCCGGTTCCGTTACTTTTGAAACGGAAGTATATCGGATGTCAATGCTTAGCGCGGCAGCGGGACATGAGCAGTGTCCATCAAAAACAAACAAGTATACCAATCATTCGCTCATCGCGAAAGACCTGTGTCGTATGCAAGCGGCTGAATGGCGTCAGATCGCACAGGAAAGGAACGAATGGCGCAATCTAGTGTCGGAGGCCAAGATCCACTTCGGGTCGCTGAGCCAGCGAAGTATGTAAGTATTCGCTCATCGCCCCGCTTGTCACATGCTGCACTAATTGGTTGTTTGGGGGACACAACACCACGGACTATAACATCTCGTCTACCTATCTATCACTCAGGTTCTATTCTGGTTCCAGTTCCGTTTCTGGTTCCGATTCCGTTAAACGAAACTGAAAACATCTGTTTTCGGTTCCCATAAACCACATCCGTTACATCCCTGGTCGAGATGAAGTTTTATTCGAAATTAAGTGTCAAATCTCGCATGTTGCTTAGTAAATAACCAACTATATGGGACTGGGGGTCAAGTTTGTCCATGAATTAAGAAAAAAACAACGGTTACGTGCAAAAAGTTTTCATTTACCGGAATTGGACGTTCAGTTTATCTTTTAATTCGTTTTTATAATTTTTTTTTATTGTTTATAAACTAACTATAGCACCACTTTCGTTTAAAATGCCACTTAAGAGCTTTTCGTTATCAGCCTCTATCACTCTTGCATATTTGAGCAATAGAGTCCGACAATGAAATTTTTTTTCGCGGTAGATCCTTGATATCCGCGACAGAGCGACGATACCAATTATGTCGGTGGCGTTATAACCAACATGTCATAACCTCCTAAGGCCCAGCCATACAAATGAAAAATGCAAAATTTGCCACAGAAATTTGAACCTACAATGTAGGAAATAGAGTTGATTTTGCGTTGTTCAAACACTGAACAAAACAGCAAAAGCAACTCTGTTCCAATCGAATATGATTTAAATTTCATTGAACTGAATAAGTACTATTTTGTAGGTAGGACCTTGGGCATGGGTAGGATAATATGCTGTTCCTGAATATATTATACTGAGATAAAATATAAGCAGAGTCTCTCTTCGCGTAACAGTGATCCCAGTCGATATGATGACGTGATCTCTGTGCTGTTCGGAGGCGGTCGGTCCAGAAGTGGGCTCAATCACTGCAACGCGAAATGGATAAAATAAGTTTTCATTGTTAAAGATTTCATTCGAAAACCGGGAAGCAGGTCGAATTTTAACTTGAAAGATTTGATTACAGACACACACACAGACAACGGGACAGGTGAAACTAAATAATAGCTTGTATAAAAAGTAAAATTATTATGACACTTAGTTACTGTGAAAAAGTTCTATGGTGGGTCTCAAATCAGTTCGTTCGGTAGTTGTGTGAGGGCGCGGCCACACTGGCGATTTGCGAGCGAGTTGAAAGCGAGACGAGCGCGCAACGATCTCGCCGCGAGCGCGGAACGAGTTCGCTCCCATGCCAGTATGACAAGTAAGCGAAATCGTTGCGCGCTCGCGGCGAGGTCGTAGCGCGCTCGCCTCGTTTTCAACTCGCTCGCAAATCGCCAATGTGGCCGCGCTCTAAGGTCAATGTAGTATTACTGAATCGCGATTAGAAAGGGATTGAGATAGCTGTCAATCCATATTGATTTTGACGTAAGTGTATGGAAATCTGTTATTTCTAATCCCTTTCTGATCGCGGCATGATTTATAGTAGCAGTAGTAGCTAGTACAATAGGTATCTATATTTATTTTAAGGTAGATAAACTTTTCTCAAATGATACTTACGAGTAACTTCCTGACGTCTGGGTATTCGAACTGGCTAGTTTTAATTTAACTCTGCCGAACTGACAAAAAGTCAAAACTTTATTGGGGCCAACCTATGTCAGACCTATGGAACTATACTAGTACCTGAAATAACGCCTGGTGGCGGCAGGGTCTCTTCTCTCGTGTGATCCTAGTCGATATGATGACGAGCGCCACTGCGCTTGCCAGTGGCGCTCGGTGCAGGACTCGGCTCAATCACTGCAACGCGGAATTGATAAAATAAGTTAGTTTTGTCAAAAAAATCGTTTTTGATCCAAGCTTTTATAGCTAACCGTATTTTTCTTTCAACAGGCAGCTAATTATAATATATAGAGATAATTCTAATGCCAGGCCTCAATAACGGTAAACGGCGATGACTATCGCCATAATCCCGGTGTGGCCGTATGAAAAGTAGAGATGCACCTTTTTTAAACATGACAGCGATTTTTGCAGTACCACTGTCACATTTTGATGTGCTTGTAGATAGTACAATTTGAGTACATTTGTTTTGTATTCATTTGACCATTAAATTAACCATAATATAGTGTGGTCGTGCTAGGCAGTATCTACACAGCACGACCACGACCTGTATGTCGCTATGCCAAAACCGTGCGAGTACATTTTTAGGGTTCCGTACCCAAAGGGTAAAACGGGACCCTATTACTAAGACTTCGCTGTCCGTCCGTCCGTCCGTCCGTCTGTCACCAGGCTGTATCTCACGAACCGTGATAGCTAGACAGTTGAAATCTTCACAGATGATGTATTTCTGTTGCCGCTATAACAACAAATACTAAAAACAGAATAAAATAAAGATTTAAATGGGGCTCCCATACAACAAACGTGATTTTTGACCAAAGTTAAGTAACGTCGGGTCGGGAGTGGTCAGTACTTGGATGGGTGACCGTTTTTTTTTGTTTTTTTTTTTTGCATTATGGTACGGAACCCTTCGTGCGCGAGTCCGACTCGCACTTGCCCGGTTTTTTTTAAACATATGTACATAAAAGTGCATTTCTTTTCATGAATATGTACCGCAAAAGAAATAATAAAATCATCCGTGGACGTGCTGTATCTTAGTACCATCACACGAATAATGACAAAGAATAGAGATGTATTTAAGAAGGACCGTATCGTTAATCGGGACCCGGGTATGTCCTTAAACTACGTCCAGGACCCGGGAATGTCCTTAAACCACGTCCAAGACCACCGGTGGACGGGCAGCAGCGTCCCTCAAATTCGGTGTACTCGACTGCGATCGCCAACCCGCCTGCCAAGCGTGGCGATTATGGCATTCACCCCCCAAAAAAGGGGGAGGCCTATGTTCAGCAGTGGACGTCTTATGGCTGAGATGATGATGTATCGTTAATCATAATTACACATAATTACACATGTATCATGTATCTATGGATACAGATAAAACCTGGTCTAACTGTTGACATGTGTATTATTTTGTATTACTATGTTCTTAAGGTATAATCTGGGGTATATCTGGGGTATTATTAAGCCACATCTGATATAAGAAGGTTTTACTTTTGTTTTGTTTTGTTTTTGTATGATGATTTAAATACTGTCTAGCAAATATAATTTGGGCAAGCCTAATTTGAGACTATTTCACCGATTCCTTGGTACGATTTAAAGAAATAAAATATTAATATGCTGCCAAAATATGTCATATGTGTCTTTTTCATGATTGCTCAATTGAACATCCACAAAATAAATATGGTGAATTTTTATTTCTAATGTGGTTTCTTACCTTTATGCCTGATATGCCTCTCTTCATGGACTCGCAAATTACTTTTGTAGATAGAAGAATAACTGCAGTGGCCACATTTGTAAGGTCTTTCACCAGTATGTCTACCTTTCATGTTGTATTATATTAACTTTTTTGTTACAAGTATAGCTACATTTGCTACATTTGTATATGGGTGTTTTCCTGTCACCTGTCACATAAATACAGTATGTCTCTTCGCATTTGTAAGGTTTTTCACTGCTGTGTTTCATTAATTCGTGGATTAGTAACCTTTTGCTGCTTGTAGTAGAATAGTAACATTTGCCACATTTATGTATGACTGTTTGTGTTTGTTTAGCATGCCTTTTTTCATGACGTCGTAAACGCCTTTCGGTGTGGCTTACGTAACTGCAGTGTTCACATTTGTAAGGCTTTTCTCCTTTGTGTTTATGCCGAGGTTTGCTGGGCTTTTTGCTGGTACATCTTGTTTCGTGTACGAGTGAATCGTGTCTCTTTTTATGGAGTTCAAAATTTCTTTTATAAATAGTTGCAAAATTGCATACATCACATTTGTATGGTTTCTCAATGTGTTTCCTTTCATGGATTTCTATCTTACTTATACTTTTATGAACATAACTACAATGACGACATTTGTAAGTTGCGCTATGCTTCCTTTCATGTTGTAATAATGCATCTTTGTTGACAGATATGAAACTACATTGACTATATTTGACTGAATGGTTAATTTTTTTTAAGTGCATTCTCAAATGCCTACTCAATAAGCCTTCACTTTTGGCTGAGTATTCACAATACTCACACTTGAGTTTCTCACTGGTGTGTGTCCTTATGTGACTAACTAAAGTAGACTTTCTAGCCGCTGTGTAACTGCAGTGATCACATTGGTAGGTTTTATTAGTAGTAAATATTGTGGAGCTCCCGTTTCGTTCCTGCTGATGATTTTGTGCTGCAATTAATATAAATTATGTTGATAACATGGAATAGTGAACAATCACAAGGATGCAAGTAGCAAATATTAATCAAGTCAATAAAATAGTTATTTTAAAAAGACTTGTAAATTTTATCTGAAAATTTTCGCAACTTACACATCTGAAATTTCTAGTCACAATTCTTAAACCTGTTTTAAATTGGAACTGTCAAAACACAAGGCACATTGATTCCAATAGACTTATCTGATAATGCCTGTATTCAGAATCATCATAGCAAGTCTACGGGACTATTAATTAATTGATAATTATATGAATGGTTTTTTTTTATATTTCTGACATAGTACCTACCTATTCCAATAAATCAATGTTATTATTATCTTTAAAATGAATTGTACATATTATTTTATAATTTTATTGCATGATTGTAAAAATTAGTTTAGGATATTTTTAAGACTTATTTTGTAAGCAATAATTGTACATGCCATTTATGGTGGATTTCAGTGGACACTTTATTTTTTGTGTTACATCCAATTGTTTCTTACCTGAAATCGTGCAAAATAAATATCATTTATCATTTAAATTTTGCAAATTTCTTATCAATCCAAATAGCTCTATCAAAGATCAGTATGGGTTGGGTAAGTGTAGCTGGCCTTCACATAGGCGTATGCTCACTCTGTGTGGACCCGGCTAATTAATGTAAACAGATTACAACCTCACTTACCCATATATCCTAAGCACCAAGGATGCTTTAATTTTTTTATTGTTTTAACACACTATAAATCTGCAAAGACCACTTTCGTAGGCTACAAACTGTTGATAAAATATGTGAACATTGATGTGCATGTATCAGCTTTAAGCTGCCTGTGTGTTCATATATACTATAAATAAAGATCTTGAACTGCACCATCCTCTGGGTCAGAGGTTTCCTCTTTTATACACACATCAGAGCGTAAACTCTCGTCTTTTATGCAGACCGCCGAGCACGAGGTAGCGTCCTTTGTACACACATCATCCCATGAGGGTTCAGTTTTCACGTGCAACTCCGATACTGCAGACTCCATTATCAACTTTACTATTGTGGATCTAAACTAAACATACAGGGTGTAATTTTTTACGTGATACAAAATATGTTTTTCTAACTCCATAAACAACTAGCAATTGAATGCTCCTACTCTCGTTGAAATCAGACAATTTTATTTTTTATTTTTTTATTTTTTTTCGTGATATTTTTTGTACTTTTAAAGGATATTATGATATTAAAACAGCTTTAAAATGTAAAGTGAACTAAATTACTTTTCAAAGTAGCGTAAATCACAAGTCATTAAACATTTTTTGTGATTTATGCTACTTTGAAATGTAATTTAGTTCACTTTACATTTTAAATATCTTATAAAGCTGTTTTAATATCATAATATCCTTTAAAAGTACAAAAAATATCACGAAAAAAAATAAAAAAATTAAAAAAAAAATTGTCTGATTTCAACGAGAGTAGGAGCATTCAATTGCTAGTTGTTTATGGAGTTAGATAAACATATTTTGTATCACGTAAAAAATTACACCCTGTATATGATTGCGATTCTGTCAATGTCAATGTTTTGACATTTATAGGTTTTTTTAACAATGAATTGCCAAGATTGCCATGTCAGCGCAAACAGCATGTCAAGAAACTAGCTAACTTTTATTTGATAATTATGGGCCAAAATTAAACAGATTTCGCTGCCATTTCAATGCTTCATACACCTTTAATTTATGGATATTACCCATGAAATCGAAGTTCGAAAATTTGGAGCCTCTTTCTCTGTCACTCTAATTAATTCATTGCACTAAAAGAGAGAGATGCCCGAAATTTGCGAACTTTGGTGTTCTCGGCAGGCCTCAGGTCTTCATAACCGGCACAAACTTGGTCATCAACAGCACAGTACAGCACTAAGAAGTTAAAAATCAATGTGTCATGTTATGTCTATGGATGAATGTCAATGGCCGCTTCGAGCAGCTTAGAGGATCGCCTCTACTTTTTCTGCTGGAAATTGCTTAAATAGATTATAATGTGTGTATATCGGTTCCGATTGTGATACAACTGCCAGTATTTTATACGTTACATGATGGAGGAGTTACACTCTTGTAGCTGCTGCCTGGTACGGTCGCCGGACAAGGGCCTCAAGACCATGTATAAACATCTCGGCAAAACAGAGATATACTGCGAAATGCTGAGAGACTGCTTTAATATAAATGTAAGCTCGTATACACCTTCAAATCCATTTCTTCACCAGCGTGTTCTGTAGACACATAGTATACCTTTTTCCACGGAAATCTGCCTTAACCAACTAACCATAATGTTGTTATCAAGTTGATAATGATTGATTGACATTTTTGAGTAAATTATCAGGAACTAAACTTAATCCAAGGCACACACTTGATACCCGCTATATGAAAGTAGAAAACAAATGCACATTAATTTCTGAGTCAATCCTGGGGACCGTTTCTCAAAAGTTAGTAACTTGTAATACAAGTGGAAGTCCCTTTCTAACAAAATCTGTCAAAAAATTATATCCACAAGCTTTTGAGAAACAAGCTCCTGGTACACCATGTGAGCATGAACAAAAACGAGTTGTTGCTCTATGTTCGCCTTCCCATCAAAAATATGATATGCCTGCCAGTCTTCTCCACATTGTCCTCATAATCATAATAGCCTTTATTGCCGAAACTAAAACAGTATTACATTATATATCTAAACAAATTTACTTAAAAACTAACACATCATATTGACCGGATTAGTGTTCAGCGTGTCTTCTGACACATAGGCCTCTCCCAGCTGCTTCCATTCCTTTCTATCAATGGCTTTTCTGGTCCAGGTGGCGCCCCCTATCGACTTGATGTCATCCATCCATCTTTTAATTGGTCTACCTCTTTTTCTGTTACTGTCTTGTGGTTGCATTGTCCTAACATATTTTAATAAATGTGATTGTTTGACTTTTAGCTAGGCATGGGAAATGACGAGTGTGGGATCTGCGAGGTGTGCGTGGTGCGGCTGCGGGATGCGAACAACTTCAAGCAGCAAGTGCAGCGCAGCCAGGCCGAGCTGCAGGCGCGGCTCAAGGGAGTTCTCACTGCTAGTAAGACATCACATACTAGACATAACTATTAGCTATTTCTTTATATACTGTGCAGTATGTCCTCTCTGAATAATGACTATATAACTAATAGTTAAACTTCCCATCGCCATGCTCCTTTGTTGCTTAGGATTATATATTATCCAGAGCCCACTGTGTCCCACTGCTGGACAAAAAAGAAAATATAATATATATATATATATATATATATATATATATATATATATATATATATCTAATCTTAGCAAAACAATAAGAAAAAACATGAGGAATGACAGGAAGCTAAAAAGACTACGAACTATAGAGGAGCATATAATAAGAACAGGCGGTACTAAGAAAGCGCTAAGAGAGTTAAGGGAAAAAGGAAAGGAATGGATTCCCAAACTGAAAAAGGCAGAGACAAACCTCACTAACCGAACAGAAATCCAGAAAGTAGCAACTGAGTACTATCAAGCCCTATACAGCAAAGAAAGTTCAAGCCCAGATCAAGAAAACGTTGAACCACTGACCGGAGCCTTTCCACTGCATGAAAGCGATGTGGTACCACCTATACTTGTACAAGAGGTCAAAAAGGCAATAAACTCTCAGAAGCTAGATAAATCCCCTGGACCAGATAAAATACCCAATGCACTTATGAGAGGAACAGTGGTATTTAACGAAATTCTAAGAACAGGGATAATCCCAAACCAATGGGGAGAATCAGACATCATCTTGATCCACAAAAAAGGTGCGAAAGACAATATCAGCAACTACCGGCCAATAAGCCTCATGTCAAACATATACAAAGTTTTTGCTAAGGTGTTACTAGAAAGAATATCAAGAACACTAGACGAATGCCAACCAATTGAACAGGCTGGATTTAGGAAAGACTATAGTACAATTGATCATATCCATACAGTAAAACAAGTAATTCAGGAGTATAAAGAGTTCCGAAAGCCTTTGTTCATAGCATTTATCGACTACTCGAAAGCGTTCGATAGCCTTAACCACACCTGTATATGGACAAGCCTGAAACAACAAGGAGTACACGAAGTATACGTGGAAATTATCCGAAGGATATATACAATCAGCAAAAGCAGAATTAGACTAGAATCAGTTGGCAAAAACTTCCCTATACAAAGAGGTGTCAGGCAAGGTGACCCACTATCACCAAAGTTATTCTCCGCTGTCTTGGAACAAATTTTCCGGAAACTCGAATGGGAACACCTTGGCCTCAACATAAATGGCACACGCCTAAACCACCTCAGGTTTGCCGACGACATAGTCTTGTTTGAGGAAATCCCAAAAGAACTAGAATGCATGCTATTAGATCTAGCATAACAGAGTGAGGCAGTGGGACTGGAGCTTAACTCAGACAAGACTAAATTGATGACAAATTCTAGGAGACAAGAAATTGCAGTTAATGGATTCAGTCTGGACTATGTTGAAGAATATGTATATCTAGGTCAAATAATATCTTTCAAGAACCAAATGGATAAAGAAATTGAAAAAAGAATAGCATCCGGCTGGAGCAAATATTGGTCACTCAAAGAAATCATGAAAAGCAACCTTGGTATACGGATAAAAAGCAAAACTTTTAACACATGTGTGCTTCCATGTCTAACCTATGGCTGCGAAACTTGGTCTCTTACTAAAAAACAACGAGATAAACTTGCAAAGTGCCAGAGAGCTATGGAGAGGAGCATGCTCGGTGTAAAATTACAGGATAGAAACCGCAGCTCTGACATAAGAACCAGAACAAAAGTGACAGACATCCTCACCCACATAGACATGCAAAAATGGAGGTGGGCAGGCCACACTATAAGATGCCAGACAGAGAAGTGGAGCCAAAGAATTCTCATGTGGCACCCTACAGATGGATCAAGATCGCAAGGCCCTCAATTAACACGATGGGAAGACGAAATTATACTCACAGTGGGACCACTCTGGACAAGGGTGGCAAGAGAGAGGAAATACTGGAAGGAGTTGGAGGAGGCCTTTGCCTTTGCCGACAGGCACACTGAACCAAGAGACTTCATATAAACATTCAAAACTAAAAACCAACAACCATGTTCAGAATAAAGGGCTATATAAAAATATATATATATATATATAGGAGGAATATTGCCGAAATTCGGGCTGGGGGGAGGGGGGTACATTTGTGTACCTTATAAATCCAGGCTAGTTTTGAGAAGTATCCTAATATTACACTACAAGGTTCCAAACTTGGCCAAGCTTATATTATAAATGCGAAACTAACTTTGTGTGTTCCTAACTGGACTACCTACACTTCATTCACTTTTGCAATAACAAAAGCTTGCCCTGCTCATGGATAAGGCTATTTTATTTTTCGAAAATTGGAGTGGTGAAATCTTAAACCCTTGTAGCATTCGGTAGAACTAGTATAAAATACATAATACATTTAAATCATAATTTAATAATACATAATCATGTTTTTTGTACCTGTTTTACCATATATATAGCTCGGAGGCCGCCTGTAGCACAGAATAAATAATAGTACTAGGTACAGAAGACTCACTCTCTAACAAAACGCGTCTGTCACGATCAGCACAGATATGGCCGCTAGGTGGCGACAGCGCCCCGCGCGGCTTATGGCAAACCCCAAAATTGGGGTCGCACGGATGTACTTTTAGCTACATGTAGCAAAGCGACGAAATCGCGGAGTGAGCCACGCCTGCCTGTAGTGAAGTTAACAATAGTGAACTTAATTTTTCTTTCAGGTAACAAGTTAAAAATCAAGTTGGAAAAAGCTTCTGGAGAGGAAACAATTACACGTGAGTACGAGTCTAATCGTCAAAAAATAATTAATTATTGTAGAGAGTAGTGTTTTTGACCCCTTAAACTTGTTTTTATTAAAAAAAGAAAAGTGGCCAGATTTGCTGTTTTAGATCTGTACATTTGCTCACTTGGACGGTTATTTAAGAAAGAAGCACTAATTAAATTTCTCTAGTATTATCTTTAATGGCTTCTTTTATTTGTGTTTCGAATTGTGTGTATTGTGCATTTTATTTCAAAATCTAAATCAACTTAAATACATAAGTGTTTTTAGTAATTCAACCATTAAATATAGCTCTCTTTATAGCTGCAGCTTATGGGCTAATTACTCGCAAAGATCGATCAGCGCCCTACGGGTTCAGTTCAACAACGCCTTCAGGGTGCTGTTGCGTCTGCCACGCTTCTGCAGCGCGTCAGGCATGTTCGCGGACGCACAGGTAGACAGTTTCTCTGCTACAATAAGAAAGCGTGCCGCCGCGACGCGTCGCAGAGTGCTTGACAGTAGCAACAGTATCCTGAGTGTGATAGCGGGTAGGCCCGATAGTCGCTATATGCAGCACTGGTCGAACCTGCATCGTTCCTTAGCTCCTTATGAAATGTAGTAGTTAGACATCTAATAAGTTGAGTAAGTACTAACATAGTCTTAAACAAGTTCCTGCATGTACATGTTCGACTAACCTTTTTGTTATGGATTTTTGTGGTCCGAAATAAATGATTTTTATTTATTTTTATTTATTAAATAAATATTGTTTTCTGCAGGTGATATCAAGGTGGAGAAGTCGGAGGTAGAGATGGCTGATGGCGAGATCGTTTCAGGTACTGATCATACAGATTTACAGATAGACTGCGCTCTCTTAAGGCCGGTTGCAGACGTCCGGACTTGTCGCCGGACAATTGTCCGGGTTCGCACGCAGATGTCTTGTTTTCTTGGGTCTAGTTGCCACACACAAATCTGGACGTAGTCACGTAACACGGTCCGGTTTCCGGCGAAAACACCTGACGTTAACAACCGACCTCATACTTCACTGTGGACGTCTACGTAGTGTCCATAAAACTCGATTTCCACCGGCTTGCATATTTCAGTTAAATTAAAGGTTGTAAGTCCAATTTGGGGAAGTCCGTCTCTGTTTTGTTTGTCGGAAAACTTAAGAAGGTCGGTAGAACAGAAGCTACGAAGATCTTCTTTTCTGAATGTGTCCTGTCTGAATAAATACGAGAGCTCTTGTTCTGTGATGATGTTTAATTGGGAAATTGGAAATTGTATAGTCGACGTCAAAGATATGTTTATTTTTCGTTTACAAAGGAGTAAGGTGCAAAAGTGTAAACATATCTTTGACGTCGACGGTAAATGTCGGTTTTCCTCACATTGACTTTAAATCTTATTTTCAGTTTCGGTGGCCGTACAAGAAACACCGCCAGCGCCTTCAGCGGGACCAGTTGTTACGACCAACCCTAGTTGTTCTGCCCCCGCCCCGTCCCTCACCAACCTCGACGGCTCCGTGTCTGCTCCGGCTCCCAGCCACCCTAGAGAACACACGTGCGAAATATGCCAAAAAACGTTCCACGGGCCAAATGCCAAATCCAATCTTGTAATCCATCGCCGCTCCCACACAGGGGAGAAACCTTTCGCGTGCAATGTATGCGACAAAAGATTCATACAAAAAAGTCACTTAAATACTCATTACGCACTCCACTTGGGAAAGTTCAAATTCTCCTGCGAAGTATGTAACGCGCGATTTCTACATAAACACCAATGGATCGTACATATGCGGATTCATACTGGTGAAAGACCGTACGCGTGTGATATGTGCAATAAAAAATATAGACATAAGAGCCACTTAACTTTTCATAAAAAAAGTCATTTCGATTCTGATCCTGTGGACAAAAAGTACGGTTGCGATGTTTGTGGGAAACGGTTTGCACTACAGGGGAATTTGTTTAAACATAAGGAGGTACACGATGTGAAGGAAAAGGAGGAAAAAGAAGGACAGCAAGATGACCCAAAACCATACGAGTGTGACATATGTCACAAACGATTTGCATTAAAAGGTGTCTTGAAAAATCATAAAGAAATACATACTAATGAAACACCCTTCGAATGCGAAACATGTCATAAGAAATTCCGGGTGAAGAAGTATTTAGAAGTGCACGTAAAGGTCCACGAAAACACGAAGCAACACGCCTGTGAAGTTTGTGGCCAACAATTTACACACCGGTCGAGTTTTAAACGTCATATTAAAATACACACTGGCGAGAAACGCTTTTCCTGCGAAATATGTCACAAGCGATTCGGACGCACAACAATTTTGCGAGACCACATGCTTATACATAGCGGACTTAAGCTACACTCTTGTAAAGTGTGCAATAAGCAATTTAGACAAAAGAATGCTTTAGACGTTCACGTGCGTCGACTGCACACTGACGTGCGACCATATCCTTGCGATGTATGTAAAAGAGGATTCGCTGAACTATCCGCCTTAAAATTCCATTATAGAACGCATACTGGAGAGAAACCGTATGTTTGTGAAATCTGTCAAATGAAATTTGTTCGGCCTGAAGGTGTCAGGAAACATCTCATACGTGTTCATAAAGAGAAACCTAATAAATTTGTGGTTATTAAATAATGAGTTAACAGACATACCAGAGTATTGCAAATATACTGGATGTGTCCTCTAATAAGTTCAATTTAGGGAGATTTAATATATAAATAAACTAGTTTTACGTTTAGTTATCTACAAATTAACAATTAAGTGTTTTTATTGGCAAAAGTTATGGACAACAGTGTTGTATGTATACAATCTTATTAGTTACTTTAAAAGGTTAATATAATTTTATTTAAATAATTATGTCTCGTACTTTTGGCAAACTAAAGCTCAATAAAGATGTTTATTGCATTTCGGTTTTCTAAATTATTATTTAAACGATTCCATAGAGAAGTACCAGTCCTTGGTTATCTTAGATTAAATTGTTGTTGTTGGCTGTGTGAGGTGTGCATATTTTGCTTTATCCAAGTTAGATAAAAAAAAACATTGTAATTCTAGACCCGTCAACATACACTGAACACAGTGTGTGACCTGCGCAACACAACTAATCTAACTATTATACCCTGAACTTTATTAAATGGCGGTATAATATACTACATTATGATAGAAGGAAAGAGCGTAATTGTCGCCTCGCCGCGAACCTCAGTACCAACTCAGTACGCTCCTAAGGCCTCATACTTACGAGCGCTTTAACAACACGCGTCAAAAAAAAAGCTTTTAAATGACAAATGGATGCATGCATGTGTATTTTTTATTCACACGATGGCGGTGGAGCTTTTTACTAAGCGTTGTTGGATTTTCGACTTTAAGCCTTGTTTGTTAAATCGAATTTAAAGTGCGGACAGATTCAAGCGCTTTTTTAATGCGCGTTCAAAAAGCTCCCACTACATATGTGGCCTTAAAAACTTGGCAATATTGGATAAAAACTTGGATATCAACAGCAGCGGCACATCACTATAATTTCGTAAAGAAAAAACAATGTAATGTCTATGGTTACATTATGTCAGACGTCAGTCAAGTCAAATGTCATAAATAAATATGTCAATGGCCGCTTCGAGAGGATCGCCCCGATTTTATTAATATTTCTGCTCAACATTTCATTAGTAGATTATAAAGTACTATATAGTTGTGGGCAGTTATTGTCAGTGCCTTATATCTTACATAATGGAGGATTTACACGCTTGTAGCTGCTGCCTGCTGCGGCCGCCGGAGAAGGGGCTTAAGGTTATGTATAAACATCTCGGCAAAACAGAGATATACTGCGACATGCTGAGAGACTGCTTTAATATAAATGTAAGTAAACAACTTCAAAATCATTTATTAATGTTGTTAACAACATTAATGTTGTTAACAACATTAATGTTGTAACATTTCATCTGTTTGTTAAGGATCTTAGCCAAGTCACAAAATAAATAATAGTACTACGTACAGAAGACTCACTCTCTAACAAAACGCGTCGATCACGATCAGCACAGATATGGCCGCTAGGTGACGACAGCGCCACGTGCGGCTTATGGCAAACCCCAAAATTGGGGCCGAACGGATGAACTTTTAGGCACCTGTATCAAAGCGACGAAATCGCGGAATGAGACACGCCTGGCCAAGCCTTTTGTATTTGGTTCTATACTTACAGCTAGAACGTGTTTTAAACTCACGATTTTACGGCACCACGCGCAATCCAATTGATGTCTAAATTTGAATAGTAATAGCGATCACCGGGGTCATTGGTCTCTATGGGTGTACCACAGGGGTCAATATTGGGGCCTTTCCTGTTCCTTATCTACATAAATGACTTGCCATTCCTTGTAAAGACCCACCATGACATAGTATTGTTTGCAGACGACACCTCACTTATTTTCAAAGTCAAACGACAGCAACAAGCGTACAATGATGTAAACGATGCTATTTCAAAGGTAGTAAATTGGTTCAATGTTAATAATTTATTGTTAAATGAGAAAAAGACTAAATGTATTCAGTTTGTCACTAGTAGTAACGTAAGGCATGTGCAAACAAGTGTCATTGTGAAGGATGAGGAATTGGAATTAGTTGATAGTACAGTTTTTCTTGGTATAACTTTAGATTCTAAACTTCAGTGGGGTCCCCATATTGCTACTCTTTCGAGTAGACTGAGTTCTGCAGCTTTTGCAGTGAGCAAAATCCGTCAGTTAACTGATGTGAAAACAGCTCGATTAGTATATTTTAGTTACTTCCATAGCATTATGGCATATGGTATTTTACTGTGGGGCGGTGCTTCAGAGATAAATACCATTTTTGTTCTGCAGAAGCGGGCTATTCGAGCAATATATAAATTGAACCATAGAGACTCACTTAGAGATAAATTCAAGGAAATTGACATAATGACAGTGCACTGTCAATATATTTATGAGAATATTCTGTATGTACATAAAAATATTGTTAATTTTAGGAAAAATTGTGACATTCATAATATTAATACTAGAAATAAACATAAGCTCGCAGTGCCCTTCACACGGCTCCATAAAATTAAAAAATCATTCATGGGTAATTGTGTAAGATTTTATAATAAACTTCCAAACCATATTACTGAATTATCAATTAATAAATTTAAAAATTATGTAAAGCGTAAACTTATTTCCAAATCTTATTATACCACACAAGACTACATGAGTGATAAAACAACGTGGGATTAATGGTGACTCGAAATAGATAATTCAATGTATGTACTTCTTTGTTAAGTTTTATTGACATTTGTTATTGACATTTAGATTTTATTCTAGAAACATTCTAGACTAGTATTTTTTATACATTTTTTTTTTATGTTTGACGATCTTTTTGTGAAATTCTTAGTATTAAATTTGATCTGTATAATAATCCAATATTACTATGGAATAATATTAACTTCAATAAATTGCTCTGATAATTAGCTTAAGATAATATATTATTATGTAAAACGTTCATAAGTGCTTGTTACTAGGCCTACATGAATAAAGTATTTTTGACTTTGACTTTAATTATAATTTTAGTCAGTCGCCCATACACATTATACATGTCATTGCTAGGCTCAAGATCTTCACATTGTTTCTAGCCCTAATGATCTCTTCTAGACAGAGCATTTTTCGAGGTTCACCCATTTGTAATAAAATAATGTTTCAGATGATAAATCAATATAATATTTAAAACTAATGGTAATTTTATATGTATATGTCCATACATGGCAGGAAGAAGTTGATAACTTTCGGGAAAAAAATTAAGAAATTTGAACCTTTTATTTTAAGTTCAAATTTCTTCAACAAAATATCTCGAGTTATCTATTTCTTCCCGCCGTGTAGCGATATATATATCTATTATGCCAAATGTAAATACAAGCAACAGTAATTCTATTGTAATAATATAGTAATCATTTAAAAAACTAAATAAAAACTAAATTGTTTTTTAAATTATTTTGGGTAAGAATAAACAGTTGTAGAAAGGATTATTACCAGGGAAACCAACATGGCTGTGCCATTGTGCTGACAACATTATTTAATAAAAGTGTTATAAAAAATATTATATGATTTAAGCAAACAAGATTAACACATTCTGTGCCAAAAACCCGCTAGTCATTCATTTTGTATTGGGTTCCATTACTAAGTCCTTTGATTTAAATGTGTAAAAATCATCAAAATAAAAAACATATTTGATTTTCACTCGACAAACTGCACAGCATCAGAGCTAGTACAAGGTCAAGGTAAAAAAATGGTGCATATACATATACACACAACATTAAGAAGTTTCCATATATTTATGTTCAATAAAAAAAATGTTTTATGAAATTATTGATAAGACCAAATCCATATCCACACCATCAGCTCATTGGTGGTGGTATGTCACCAAACAAATTAAGTGGTTACCTAATTTTAAGAATAAGAATAATATTTATTTCAAATAACCTTGTTGACAATATATATAATTATATATATTTTAATGTCAACTTTCAGCTAAGCATGGGAAATGAGGAGTGTGGGATCTGCGAGGTGTGCGTGGTGCGGCTGCGGGATGCGAGCGACTTCAAGCAGCAAGTGCAGCGCAGCCAGGCCGAGCTGCGCGCGCAGCTCACGGGAGCGATAGCTGCTAGTAAGTAATCACACTATCACTATGCTTAGTTTGGGGATAGGTTGATTTGTGTAAGATGTCCCCTAATATGTATTTTATTTATACATTCTAGACTTAACTACAACTAACCAAACTAACTAACTTAATTAACTACTTGATATTTGTACAATAAAGAGTTTACTACTACTACTTAACTAAAACACTTTGTAGCTATATTTCCATATTCAATCTATCAATCAGTATGTCCTCTCTGAATAATTACACCAGTTATAGTACGTTTTTTCTACCATATAATTATATATGCCTGTCATACTGCCATAGTCACGCACTCTTATTTTTCAGGGTTCCATACCAAGCCTTATGAACTTTTAAAGACTATGTTAGCAGACCGTAATTGACAAGCAGTTAAAGATATCACATTCTCTTCTCTATTCACACCTCTCTCAACTCTCTCTCACCTCTAAATGACAGATTGCGTGTTTTTTTACTTTATTTATTTACTTTTATTTTAAGGTTTAATCATTCTAGTAACAACTGTTTAGAAAAGTTAGTATGTATTTCCATCTGACTGTCTAGTGCTATACTTGGCATTCACCCCCCATAAGGGGGAGGCCTATGTTCAGCAGTGGACGTCTTATGGCTGAGAAGATGATGGTGATGAAAGAACTATAGCATATAAGAAAATTGTTATTTTCATAAGACGTCCACTGCTGAACATAGGCCTCACCCTTATGGGGGGTGAATGCCATAATCGCCACGCTTGGCAGGCGGGTTGGCGATCGCAGTCGAGTACACCGAATTTGAGGGACGCTGCTGCCCGTCCACCGGTGGTCTTGGACGTAGTTTAAGGACATACCCGGGTCCATATAGTTCTTTATACGATATTAAATCCATGTTAATATTATTGCCTGTGCGTGTCTTATCTTTGCGGGATAAAGGTTGGAACATTTTATCTTTAGAAATTAGTGGCGGGGAAATGTCACACACTTATAGTCCCGGTCCCGGCACTGTTTTAAATCGACAAGAGTTGCGAATTACTTACCTCTTCGCACATACGTTTTACAGGTACGTAAATATAGCAGCATTAATCCAGTAACTTTGTCGAATTTTGTAACCTGGATATTTTGCGTCAAATCCGGTAGTTCTGATTTTTTGCAGGCTTGCTTATGATGTTGGCCCAATGAATAATCCAAGTTTGTGACCTCGAGCGCCAATTACAATAATTTTTTTTTTTCAAAATAGGCACTCATACATTTTTTTATGGAATATAAATATTTTGTAGAACGTGGCGGTGATGAATTCCATATAAATTACCTACCTAACCCTTATATTAAAGCTAATAACTGATGTAAAATTATAAAATTTTGAAAGGCTTTATCTCGGAAAATATTAGATGTACAGAGACAATTCTAGTGTCTTATTGTAGCAAATTTAGTCTACTTTAAAAACGCCCTAGGAAGTTACTATCAAAAACTAGTACTTTAGGGTTATAATCGCCCAAATCTAAAAAAATTGCGGTTTATTCGATTTTTGACAAAGTTGCGTTCGGCGCTCGAGGTCACAAACTTGGATTATTCATTGGGCCAACATCATAAACAAGCCTACAAAAAATCAGAACTACCGGATTTGACGCAAACGCAAAATGTATAATTTTACTGTATTACATATGTACTGTAAGTAAATAACCAATTATTTATTCATTTGTTCTTTAATAAAGCTACGAGGCCGCTTCTACGTCTAAAGTAGGATGAACTTGAAATTACTGACTGGGTTTCTCATGCTAGATATTTTTGTGCAGGTAACAAGTTAAAAATCAAGTTGGAAAAAGCTCTTGAAGATGAAACAATTATACGTGAGTATTAGACAGTTGACTAGAAAGAAGCAGTAGATAAATTGCTGACTTTTCTGTTTAGATTTATTTTCTTGTGATGTGCAATAATAAAATATTATGAAATGTAATTTTATAAGGAAACCTATTTTATAAGTATTCAAGTATTTATAAGTATTATTTTGCTGCAGGCGATATCAAGGTGGAGAAGTCCGCGGTAGAGATGGCTGATGGCGAGGTCGTTTCAGGTATTGGATGTATACCGTGCAGATAAATGCTTTTATTACTACTGATACTTCACCACGAACACGACAATGGCACGTTTTATCATTTATCGTCATTAAGAAAGGGACAGATCACATGATATGTATCATATGATCTGTCCTGTGATTTTTCAAAGACGGCTCGACTGATAACTTTTTTGTTTGAAAGACAAATTACAGATCAAGATAACAATATATAGTAGACGATACTTGGTACTCTTGGTAGTTAAATCAGGGCTTTAATATTTAAAATTATATCATTTTTATTTTCTGTTTCAGTGGCCATCCAAGAGGGACTGTCAGCACATTCAGCGGAACCCGTTGTTACTACGTCCAACCCCAGTCCTGCGCCCGTTCCGACCCTCACCAACCACGACAGTTCCGAGTTGGCTCCGGCTTCCAGCCACCATATAGTACACCCTCATAGCCACCCTAAAGAACACACATGCGACATATGTCAAAAAACCTTTGACAACCCAAATGCCAAGTCGAAACTTGTCATCCATCGCCGTTCCCACACTGGAGAAAAGCCTTATGCGTGCAATGTATGCGACAGAAAATTTATGCAAAAATACCACTTAAATACTCATTACGCACTCCACCTGGGAAAGTTCAAATTCTCTTGCGAAGTATGTAATGCTCGATTTCTACATAAACACAAATGGATCGTACATATGCGGATTCATACTGGTGAAAGACCGTACGCGTGTGATATGTGCAATAAAAAATATAGACATAAAAGCCACTTATCTTTTCATAGAAAAAGTCATTTCGATTCTGATCCTAAAAAGTATCTGGACAAAAATTATGGTTGCGATGTTTGTGGGAAACGGTTTGCACTAGAGGGGAATTTATTTAAACATAAGGAACTACACGATGGAAAGGAAGCAAAAGATGGAGAGCAGGATGACCCAAAGCCATATGAGTGTGACATATGTCACAAACGATTTGCATTAGTAGGTATCTTAAAAAGTCATAAAGAAATCCATACTGAAGGAACACCGTTCGAATGCGAAACATGTCATAAGAAATTCCGGGTGAAAAAGTATCTAGAAGTACACGTAAAGGTGCACGGAAACATGAAGCAACACACCTGTGAAGTTTGTGGCCAACAATTTACACACCGGTCGAGTTTTAAACGTCATATTAAAATACACACCGGTGAGAAACGCTTTTCCTGCGAAATATGTCACAAGCGATTCGGACGCACAACTATTTTGCGAGACCACATGCTTATACATAGCGGACTTAAGCTACACTCTTGTACAGTGTGCAATAAGCAATTTAGACAAAAGACGACTTTAGACGTTCACGTGCGTCGACTGCACACTGACGTGCGACCATATCCTTGCGATGTATGTAAAAAAGGATTCGCTGAACTATCCGCCTTAAAATTCCATTATAGAACGCATACTGGAGAGAAACCGTACGTTTGTGAAATCTGTCAAATGAAATTTGCTCGATCTGATGGTCTCAGAAAACATCTCATACGTGTTCATAAAGATAATAAACTCTCCAAATCTGTGGTAATTAAATAATGCATATAATCAGAGACTAGTAAATGTTCAAAACAAAGAACTTACAACACCGCGTTCCTCGCTCTTTTTATTCAATTTTTCCATTTTTGATTTTTCGTCCATGGACCAAAAAGCGTTTGTATTATTTTTGAATTAGGAAACCTTAGTTACACAATATAAATTCAAAATTGATTCTGGAATATGTACAAAAATGTTTGCGCAGGATCTTAGGAGGTTATATGAATAAAATCTGTCACCTATTGCTGCTTTTCTGACTTCTTAACGTAAAATCCGACGTCACGATCGTCGACGTCGACGTCACTGGCCGTTGTCATATAGTACAATTATAGCATTTTAGGCACACTATTATTTAGTTTATTTATACTTTATTGCACAAAAGAAAAACTTAGTGTCATAACATAGAAAAGGCGAACTTAATGCCATGAGGCATTCTCTACCAATGTGTTGCTGGCACTCAAGAAATAGAAATCGCTTATTTGCAAACCATGGTACATAGGTGGTACAATAAAAATAGAATCACATGGCACACTATAAAGGGTATAGCAAGTATTCTTATAGCTAGGTAGGACTACTTTGTATAGTAACATAATGTTATTATTTTTTTGTTTTTACACATTGCCATTAGGCAGGAACATAGATTTTTTAGCCACAGTTAGGCTTTTGGGGCTTGGCTACATTTTATTTATACTTAACCTACGAGGGAGATCAAAGTTAGGATGTATTTTATACCTACTTATAATTAACTTATTACAAACTAATGTGTAAAATCTTATTGTGTGACTGTAACTGCGATAAGTTAAGTGAAATTTTACGATTGGAAATTATAAATAGTAGTAGGGTGGCAGTTTTAATATGCAAATAACTAAAATGTAAAAATATTATTTAGTGTGATCTACAACATTGACGATTCTCGCGGCGTTGCATGGGGGCTTTCAGTCTTCTTTATTTACTGGACTCTGGTTATATGTATATTGACAGTTAGTCTATTGCGAGGTCTAAATATTTTTAATGACAGTTGTGGACCACTATGTTGTCTGAACTCATTATTATTACTTAAATAGGTTAATATAATTGTAGTTAAAAAATCTGTACTTATTTTGAACAATTCATATATGTTTTATATTTTAATTGTAGTAGCATAGTAAAATTCAATAAACACATTTATTGTATTTCGGATTTCCACATTATTTTTCTACAAATTCCCTAGAATAGTGTTGGTCATCTTAGAATATTGTTATGACGACTGTGTGAGTTTTATTTTGTTCTTAGCCCCCATTCGCACGACAGCTTTTTCAACGCGCGTTAATAAAAGCGTTCGAATGGCACAAATGGATACATGTGTATTTATTCACACGACGGCGGTGGCGCTTTTTATTAAGCGTTTCGACTTTAAGCCTTGTTCGTTAAATCGAATTTAGAGTGCGGACAGATTCAAGCGCTTTTTTAACGCGCGTTGAAAAAGCTGTCGTGCTAATGGGGGTTTAATGTTTATAGTGGTGGTCGTCATAAGAGGGTGAGTGAGGGAAGTGCGCATATTTTACTCGTATCTAAGTTTATTAGACAAACATTTTTAGGGTTCCGTACCCAAAGGGTAAAACGGGACCCTATTACTAAGACTTCGCTGTCCGTCCGTCCGTCCGTCTGTCACCAGGCTGTATCTCACGAACCGGCCACGGTTATTTATTTAATCGTATGGCTACAAATTGGTCGCTTGATAATTAATTGCTTATTGAATAGGTACTATAGTTTAGCATCTAGTTTCTTCACCCATTGGGCTGCGTTCACATCAGGGCAGAGCAGGTCCAGGGAAACTCCGGTATATTTCCTCTTGGGGCAGTCGTAGATGATGTGATTAACAGACTGCACTGGAGCTCCGCAATCACACGCCACGTCCACACACAGGGCCACGGTAACCTTAACATATGGTTGCCATCTGGACTTTGGCTGATACATTGTGGTTGTGGCATAAAGGTACTGCAAAGCCTTGCTCCCTGATACTTTCAATGACGCTAAAAGTATAGCTGTCACACTCTAAAAAGTTATCGCTATTTTTCTTATTTTTTAAATAATAACTTTTTAGGCAGAGTACCAAACCTTATATCAGTTCTATATAATGAAATATAATAATGAAAACTTACATATTATTTTATTTTTACAATGCATATACATATTTACACAATTTAAAGACAAGAATACTACTTCAATTCAGTAAGGGTTTTTATATTCTTTTAACTTAACAAACTTTGAAGGTTTCTCATGATGAACGTTTATAAGATGTTTCTTAACTCCATTATGGCGCTGAAATTTCTTATAGCATATCTCGCAAGCATATGGTCTCTCACCAGTGTGTACACGATAATGCGCTTTTAATTCAGCAAGTACTGGAAAAGCCTTTTTACAAACATCACAACAATGTGGCCTAATATCTAAATGCATTCGTCGGATATGAGCCGTTAAGGCAGATTTATGTCTAAACTGTTGGCCACACACTTCACAAGCGTGTTGCTTAAAGCTCTCGTGCACTTTCATGTGATCTTCTAAATACTTCTTCATCCGGAATTTCTTGTGGCATACTACGCAGTCAAAAGGTTTTTCTTCATTATGTATTTCTCTATGGTTTCTTAAGATACCTTTGGTTGAAAACCGTTTGCTACATATTTCACACATAAAAGTTTTGAGATCTTCCTTCCTCCCTTCCTTAATAGCTTTTTCTGCCTTTTCCTTCTCAGCGTGTTTATTCATATGTTTACTTAATGTTCCTTGTAGTGCAAATCGTTTCCCACAAATATCGCAACAGAACTGTTTGTTCATTATTTGTTTATGTTGTACTAATAAATGATTTTTTAAGCCACATCGATATGGGAACTTCCTTTGGCATATCTCACAGGTATAAGGCTTTTCACCAGTGTGTACACGCATGTGTATGCTCATAGCGTCTTTATGTAGGAATCGTTTATTACACACGTCGCACGGGAATCTATAGTCATCGGAGTGAATTCTTGCATGAAGTCTTAAAGCACTTTTTGATGTATATCGTTTACTGCATTCTTCACATTTAAAAGGTTTTCCTCCCGTGTGATCGTACTTATGAATATCTAATGCAGACTGCGTCTTGAATTTCCTATCGCAAGTTTCACAAGTGAATGGATAATCACCAGGGTGATTTTTTAAATGAGTGTTTAAATAGTTTTCTTCTGTAAATTGTTTTTTGCATATATCACATGGGAAATTTTCGGTGGGTACTTGATTTTTCGATACTTCTGCACACACTGTTTTGCATACTGTTATTTCTCCGGGCTCTACAAGACTAGGGTCATATTTCGAATGATTTTTTTTATGAACGGTTAAGTGTCCTTTTTGTTTGAACGTTTTGTTACATATTTCACACGAGTACGGTCTTTCACCAGTGTGTATCCGCATATGTACAACCCATTGGTTTTTTTGCGTGAATCTCGTGTCGCATTGTTCGCAAGAGAATTTGAACTTTCCAATATGGTACGCGTAATGACTATTTAAGTGGCTCTTTTGTGCGAATCTTTTGTTGCATACATTGCACGAGTACGGTTTCTCTCCAGTGTGGGTGCGGCGGTGGATTATGAGTTTAGTTTTCGCATTTGGGTTTTTGAATGTTTTGTGGCATATGTCACACTCCTGCACTTTAGTGCGGTTTGAAGACGGAGCCGGCTTAGAGTCGTCGAGGTTGGTGAGGGTCGGATCTGACGCAAAAGAAATGCGGTTGGACGCGGCAGGAACGGGTTGCGCTGAGGGCGCTGGTGGGCCGCCGTAGATGGCCACTGAAATGACAAAAAATAATTATAATTTCACAGGTGTCGGTATACAAAATCCAAATTAATAAAAAGTCTTAAGTGATCATGTTAACCGATTGCCAATCCGATGGCAAATCAGTCAATATTTGCTAAAGAAGATAAACTGATAGAAAAGCAGACGTAATATGTTGTACAATGTTTTTAAATAAAATTATTAGTGTGCAGACTGTCATTTTTAACGCATTTGTTACTTTTTATTTATTTCCCTGTATGAGAAATGTCTTACTAGTATCTGTACGCACCTGACACGACCTCGCCGTCAGCCATCTCCACCTCTGACTTCTCCAGCTTGATGTCGCCTGCAACAACAACAAGGTACTCCATTGAACATTCGGGCAATAACCTCTAACGTCCCACGGACTTAATATTAATACAAACTACATACCTCCAATAAAATTTAAATCGTTATTAAACGGAACAGAGTTGCTTTAGTTTTATTCGATTTAAAAACGAAACAAATCCAATTTTATTTTCTAATAGCATTGTTGACTGTTTAACTTGACTACCATTTCTACAAGCTTTTATTTAATTTACCCTGTTAGTATGTATGTATGTAAGCGCCACCTGCAGCAACCCAGTCTCAAATTGTACTGGTAACCATGGTAACTCCAGGTTTAACCAGTTAATGCATTTTAAATATTTCATTGTCATCCGATTTACATGGGGGAGGGGAGGAAAGGGACAGGTGAAACTAAATAAAGCTTGTACTTAATTTAAATTAACAACACTATAAAATACATAAAATTGTGCAAAAAGTATAGACCAATTTATTCTTTGAATAATATACTCACTTAAGATTGTTTCATCTGCAGAAGCTTTCTCAAATTTTATTTTCAACTTGTCACCTGCGACAAAAAAAGCATGGTTCAAGTCTCCTATAGTTCGTTTTTTTAGCATTAGAAAGAACTTGCAAGAAGGTAAGCGATCTAGACATGTCTTTTAATTGAAAAACTCTTTTTAAAAAACAAAAACTATAAAGCAGAAGAATATAAATGATCGTATTAGTTTCATAATTGTTACATATTTGCCGTAACTTATTTTCAAAATGTGTTTTTCAATTAAAAGACACATCAAGATTGTTTACCTTATTTCTAATGCTAAAAAAATCGAACTATAAGTCCCGGAGTACTTTTACAAGTTGTATAATTGAACTCTTAGGCCACCTGCTAGCCGGCGTAGCACGAGGCAGGTCACGTGCGCGGGTTAAATTGTAGGCAAAATCCGCTGTATGTGTTCGCATCACTTACAATTAGTGGCGCGTCGCCCGCTCAGTAACCACGCGCGATCCAGTGGACGCGAAAATAAAAGAAAATTTCGTTTCAAAAGCGCAAAAATTGGCCTGAGTTATATTTTTCCATTAAGGACCTTTAAGAAGAAATTAGCTATTTTCGCCAAAATATATGATACAAAATAAGTACATGTATAATTCACATTCACAAAATGATATAAAACAGTTTGTTAAATAAATAAATGTGTGAGATATGGACAGATGGACATAATGAAACTATAAGGGTTCCTGTTTTGCTATTTTGGTTATTGGACCCTAAAAATACTAGCATAGAAGCATGCATTGTATTATGTATGTTTATGATATGTCATGTATCTTACTAGCAGTAAGCACTCCCTTGAGCCGCGCCTGCAGCTCAGCCTGGCTGCGCTGCACTTGCAGCTTGAAGTCGTTCGCGTCCCGCAATCGGCTAATGCACACCTCGCAGATCCCACACTCTTCATTTCCTATCCCGAGCTGCAAGTTACAGCATAATAAAATTAAAGATTTGCCATACCTAATCTAAGATGATAAAAAACTAATTACTTCAATTCATTAGTAATTATTTATGGAATAATACTAAGAGTGTTTCTTTTATTTTTTGTCATCTTATATATTGTGACCTTATTTGCCACTTTTATGTTATTTCTAGTCAGGATCGCGAGCCCTTTACATCCTTATAGGAGTAAAAACCGGGCAAGTGCGAGTTGGACTCGCGCACGAAGGGTTCCGTACCATAATGCAAAAAAAAGCAAAAACAACGGTCACCCATCCAAGTACTGACCCCGCCCGACGTTGCTTAACTTCGGTCAAAAATCACGTTTGTTGTATGGGAGCCCCACTTAAATCTTTATTTTATTCTGTTTTTAGTATTTGTTGTAATAGCAGCAACAGAAATACATCATCTGTGAAAATTTCAACTGTCTAGCTATCACGGTTCGTGGGATACAGCCTGGTGACAGACGGACGGACGGACAGCAGAGTCTTAGTAATAGGGTCCCGTTTTACCCTTTGGGTACGGAACCCTAAAAAGTGTCCTAAGATTTCCATATATTTTTCAAACTTTCCTTTTTGTTACCGCCATACAAAGTGTATGGGTAACACAATAGCCGGGTACTGACTGAGCGAGCAGCCTCGGACGAATGCCGCGCAACGTTTGCCGCGCGAGGCAGCTTTCGGTCAGTAGGTTTTGTTGCACGAGGCTGCCGCGCGCGGTGACGCCTGAGCCGAACACAGAGACCGCGCGTGTCATGAGGCCGTTCATTAGAACAGCTGTCGCTTGGTATCGATATTTATTTATATATGAGGTATTTAGACAGTGGTCTGGTTTCTTGGCTTATATTTTTCCAGGCATCTTCTCTTAGTCCTCTATTAGTAAAATCGGGATATTTCGCATCCCATAATCGTCTATGTTCACCATATAGTTGGATCAATTTAAGGCGCTGTTCTTTATCCATGGCACTAACAAGCGAGGCAAAACACAACCGTCTTGAGTGAGCGCGGCAAACTTACCGAGGCGCCTTTGAGCATGGACAAAAAACCGACAACGCTCGGTTCAGGCCGAGGCGCGCTCGGTCGAGGCCAGACATTTGTTTGCCTCGGGCGAGGCACGTCCTGACTGACCGAGGACTTGCCTCACGAAGCTGCCACGCGAGGCTGCTCGCTCAGCTAGTACCCGGCTAATAGAAAAAAAAACCCTGGGACATTTTTTTATCCCATTACGATCAAAAGAGCTTGTGATTGGCAAAAAAGGTCACAACAAATAAAAATGTCATAAAATAAAAGAAACGGTCCTAACACAATTTTGAACTCAAAAATACATATGAATAAAATTTAGTCTTTTAGTAAAATGTATTTTCACCTCAGCAGCTCGAACAAGGGTACTTTGCTTCTTAAAAACAGTGAGCAAAATGCGATTTTGCTCACTGAGCCATTTTGTCACACTCAGTGAGCAAAATGCGATTTTGCTCACTGAGTGAGACAAAATGGGTGAGCAAAATCGCATTTTGCTCACTGAGTGAGACAAAATGTCATTCAAGTGACCTTTATAGTCAAATGTCATTTCAACATGCGGGGTCTAATACAAGTTCGATATACTTGGGTTCTATTATCTCTGTCCCTCTAGGTATGTTCTCACTGCTTAGGGTGAAAAATTTTGTGTACTACACGAGATCAAAGTTATTTACATCTCGTGCGCTTTTGAATCCCTTACTACGCTCAAGATTCTAAATTAGATTCACTCGCTACGCTCATGAATCTATTATAGAATCTTTCGCTTGCACGGGACTCAAAATAAGCACTCGAAGAAATATCTAACTTTGATCTCTTGTTGTACAAATAACTATTCTATGAGGCCTGGAGAGCAGTAATAGGAATAATACCCCATAGGAGTCACCTCCGTCAGACATGAGGTCACGACCAAGAAGAAGAATTTCTATGACATACGAAAAAACATCAAAATCATATGCAGATTTGCTCTAACTTCCAGTAATTCGGCTCTCTTGTATCACCATTAGTGACGGATTAGTGATATTGTACTGTAGACCACAAAAAAACCAAACAGTAAGAACATTTAAGCAACAACAGGAAAAGTACATAATCATTGAATTTGTGTACTTACATTAATATCGAAACAGTCTTTCAGCATTTCATAATATATCTCTGTTTTGCCGAGATGTTTATACAATGTCCTGAGGCCCTTTTCCGGAGGCCGCACCAAGCAACAACTGCACGAGTGTAATTCCTCCATTATGTAACTTATAAACCACTGCCAAATGGATTACACACGCAAATATTTTGAGTAATGTACACTTTAAGACTTATGCAATTCTGTGTCTATTAAAATTAAATATAGCGGCCACATATTGATCGGAAAATATTCGTTCGCCTGCTTCGCATTCGCCTGTCTCCCAAGCCGTCAGTTTGACAGCTTATTTTTTTTTAATGGCATTGTTGTGGTGCTGTACTTTTTATCAATGTAGCCAAGTACCAAAAATGTGCCAAGTTTTTTTATTGCGGCAAATAAAAGCCATAACAGATGGGCGTACCGAACTACACATTTGGTGCGGTCGGCTAACACATCGCGTTTATCGCATAAAATAACCGCGCGCTTGGTAATGCCATATGCGTACACATAATTTTCAGATTAAGGGCCAGTTGCACCAACCACATTTGACAGACTGATCAACGTCAGCCGGCGCGCCCCGGCGCTTTACTATGAAACTTTCCATACATAAAAATTTAGCGAACTCTTTAACGATACGAACAGTTTGGTGCAACCGACCCTAAGTAATAGTAAAATTATAACATGGTTTCTAAATAACCAAATCCACCATCTACTTCCCGATTTTGTCACTGCCTATCAACTCCCCTCAAATTATAAAAATCTGCAGACTTTTTATCATCTGAACATACGATTCCAAATTCCAATAGTCGAGATCTCTACGGCGCTCGAAGAGCTCCAAATTTAGCATCCATCTCTGGCTCCCCTACCATCAAAACATTGCCCATCTTTTTACTGTTTTCGCTAAAAAAAGAGGGCCAATGGTTTCTAAGACTTTTTTTTCTATCTGTAGAAGTTATAAAATTAACTTAAAAGTTTAGGGTAAAAAAAAATACTACATCTATGTCACTATTTTATTAACTACAAGCCACATATGTATACCTATAAAAGTAACCTTTAATACTACAGTAGGTACACTTCATAAATCAAAAATAATAAAATGTATTTACTAAATAAGATTTAGGTAAATAAAGTTGGATCAACTAGTTCTTTATGTCCTATCCAGTCATCCAGGAGACAATAATACTATTAATACTGGTTATTATTATTGTTATTTAGGACAACTGTGCCATCGCTAACATGAACGAAATATAATATATATATGTCATATACAAAGGAAAATATGACCAATGCTTCTGCTGGAATCGAACCAGCGTCCTCCATTATACGCGACAGATGCCTGAGCCACTCGGCCACATGGATTCGGCGGCATGGGTCGAAATTTCCAAGTATATGACAATTTCCAAAATTGTTCTGGTAAAAAACACAAATTAAAATATTCTCATAGAAAGTAATTTAATTTGTTCTTATAGTGTATGGCTAACATTATTATATATATATCTATTATCCATTTTTTTATATTTGACCAAACTAATGGGAAAAAATTAGAAGGCAAAGCACAAACTGAAAGATGATAAGGGATTTACAGATATTTTGTATATGTATATTAAAATATTGAATACAATATTGTGTACCAAAGAACCCTTCGAATTGTTCATAGTTTTGGCCAAATAATTTAGGGGTAGGTACTTTACACTTATTCACCATCAAGTGGTACCATACTAAAATTAGGATAACTTTTACAATTTAAATAAATAGTAGCATTGTAGTTAAAATAACAGTACTTAAAGAATATGCATGAAGTACCTCATAATTTGATTATCATTTATTATTTGATTAATAATAAAATAATATTTTTAACATAATAAAAGTTCTTGCTTAAGTCCTTCAAAAAAAAAAGACATGAAGCCGATTTTTAACTTAAATAGTTGTATGACGTAGACTAATTTAATATTGAAGCGATTTAAAGGTTTTAGAAATTACTTATATAGACTAGACTCGCAATACCTACCTATATAGGTAAGTATAGGCTTAAGACATTTAGAGTTGAAAATATTACAATATGAAAAATGTAACATTATATTTATGTCGTTACATACCCAGTAAAACTTAACATTTTTTCTTATTAACTAGTGTACTTATAAATATTTTTCTTATATTACACAAGAGTCTGATTAAAAACCGGATCGATTAGTATAAAATATGGCCGATAGCTGTCATGCCATTACTATCCTTTTATTTATTTCTCTTTTTATTTTATGTTAGGCATTTTACAATATGGATATAAAAGTAAAATATGAAAATGTAAAAAAAAAACAATACTAAACACATTGTAAAAAACCTAACCTAGGGTGCCGCCAGCATTATTATTGTGAGCCCATATTGTCCCACTGCTGGGCAAAGACCTCCCACTTATTTCTCCACGTATCCCTGTCATGCCATACAGATTTGTAAACCTACCTTTAAAATGTTAATATGAAATGCCAAGTATCTATGCACCTGAGTTTCTTTCGCATGTTTCAAATATTATTTTCTATGTTGCAATAATCCCAAGTATCAATGTCATTATTGACACCATAGAAACTGTTATTCTCCATAAAAAGTTGTTTTCCAACGCTGTATTTAGTATCAGCAGGCCCTAGGGTATTTCATAAGAGTAAACATGATAATGATCTTAAAATTTAGTTAGGATTATTAAATTCTTTTAATTTAATATATTTTGAAGGTTTCTCATGATGAACTCGTATAAGATGTCTCCGGACCCCATCGTGTCGTGGAAATTTCTTGTAGCATACTTCGCAAGCATACGGTCTCTCACCAGTGTGCACCCGATAATGCGCCTTTAACTCAGCAAGAACTGGATAAGCCTTTTTACACACATCGCAAATATGTGGTCTGTTTTCTGAGTGCATTCGTCTGATATGAACCGTCAAGGCAGACTTATGTCTGAATTGCTGGCCGCAAACTTCACATGAATGTTGTTTAAAGTCCTCATGCACTTTCATATGGTCTTGCAAACACTTTTTCATTCTGAATTTCTTGTGACACACTTCACACTCAAAGGGTCTTTCTTCATTATGTATTTCTCTGTGATTTCTTAAGGTGCTCTTTAGTGAAAACCGTTTGCTACATATTTCACACATATATGGTTTTGGGTCTTCTGGTTCCTTCTCTCCGTCTTTCTTCTGGGCGTGTTTCTCCATGTGTCTAACTAAAGTCCTCTTTATGGCGAAACGTTTGCCACAAACATCGCAACAAAATTGTTTTCCCACAGTGTGTGTTAGTACATGTCTTTTTAATGCGGGTTTATTTGAGAATTGCTTGTTGCAGTGTTCACATATATAGGTCGGAATAGGTTTAGTGGGGTTGTTCATGACTTGATTATGTATAACTAATAAATGACTCTTTAAGCCACATCTATATGGAAACTTCCTTTGGCATATCTCACAGGTGTAAGGCTTCTCACCTGTGTGCACACGCATGTGTTGCCTTAAGACCTCTTTCTGTATGAATCGTTTGCTGCATACATCGCATGCGTACCTATAATCTCCGGTATGAATTCTTGAGTGAAGTCTTAAAGCACTTTTCGTTGTGTATTGTTTATTGCATTCATCACATGAAAAAGGTTTCCCTCCCGTATGATCAAATTTATGAACATCTAAGGCAGACTGTGTATTGAATCTTCTTTCGCAGATTTCGCAAGTGAATGGATAATCTCCGGAGTGATTTTTTAAATGTGCGTTCAAGTTGCTTTTTTCTGCAAATTGTTTTTTGCATATATCACATGTGAAAAATTCAGTGGGTACTCGATCTTTGAATTCATCTGACTCTCTCTTGTACGCAGTTATTTCTCCAGGCTCTATATCATTTTTCAAGTGAATTTTTTTGTGAACGTTTAAATTACCTTTTTGTCTAAATTTTTTATTGCATATATCACAAGCATACGGTTTCTCGCCAGTGTGTATAAGCATATGTTTAACCCAATGAGACTTTTGAGTGAATCGCGTGTCGCATAAATCGCAGGAAAATTTGTAGTCTCCCATGTGATATGCGAAATGAGCGTTTAAGTTGCTCTTTTGTGCGAATTTTTTGTTGCACACTTTGCACGAGTAAGGTTTTTCTCCGGTGTGAGACCGCCTGTGGACCTTTAGTCGGGCTTGGTGGTCAAACGACTTGTGGCATATGTCGCAGGTGTGTATGGTGCCGCGGTTCGGAGTCGGAGAGGGGTCGGAGTCGTCGAGGTTGGTGACGGAGGGCGCCGGCTTGAACGAGATGCGAGACGCGGTGGGCACGGGTTGCGCGGAGGGCGCTGGCGGCCCGCCGTATATTGCCACTAAAACAATTTTGTTTTAATACTCTGGACACATTCGCAATTTTTAGCATCGCCAAGCGCCTTGGCTGCAGTGTATGCTTAACATTAGATGGTCCGCAAGCTTGTTTACCACTGTCATAGCGTATAGTTCGTTTTTTAGCATTAGAAATTAGGCAAACAATCTTGATGTGTCTTTTAATTGAAAAACACATTTTTAAAATAAGTTACGGCAAATATGTAACAATTAAATTATGAATCTAATACGTTCATTTATATACTTCTACTATCATAAGTAATAGTTACTGATTTTTAAAAAGCGTTTTTCAATTAAAAGATTTGTCAAGATCGCTTACCTTCTTTCAAGTTCTTTCTAATGCTAAAAAAAACGAACTATAGTATATGGATAAAAAAAAGTGGCTAATTGTGTAACTACTGTGTTGTTTTTCAAGAATTATAGTTCGTTTTTTTAGCATTAGAAAGAACTCAAAAGAAGGTAAGCGATCTTGACATGTCTTTTAATTGAAAAACGCTTTTTAAAAATCAGTAACTATTACTTATGAAAGCAGAAAAACATTAAATGATCGTATTAGAATAATTGTTACATATTTGCCGTAACTTATTTTTCAAATGTGTTTTTTAATTAAAAGATACATCAATATTGTTTACCTTATTTCTAATACTAAAAAAACGAAGTATAATTAGGGTATTGAGCGTGTGGTCCCAAAGTTCTTGCCTAAGGCGAAGAGTTCTTGCCAAAAAATGAGTATACCTACATACCTGATACGACCTCACCATCAGCCATCTCCACCTCTGACTTTTCCAGCTTGATGTCGTCTGCTGCAAACACAGTTTTACTCAACATTTTGTGTAGACAAAAAACTGTAATGTGACATTCTATTGACAAGAGCGTTTACTTAAATAAATTAAGACCTACGTTGCCATCTCTTTGACTTTTACGTTAGCGACTGCATCAACTCGCATCGATCGCATTCAGTGCAAGCGAGATCGACTGGGATCAAGTTTACGTAATACGCAGTCGCTCGTGGTAAGGCCTATCCTTCTATTCATATTCATTAATAAAAATAATTAATTTTATTGCAAACTAAGCATCGTCAGTGTAGTGTGTACAGTCACCTGCAATAATATGTTACTCTTCGAAGGCCGCAAAAATATGTGACACGCTCTTATGGCTCTACAAATAAGATCGTGTCAGATATTTTTGCGGCCTTCGTTGTTGAACATATTATTGCAGGTGACTGTACGTTGCTTGTGATTATGATGACCATAATCGAATTGAAACCATAATATTAATATTAAGACACCAAGCTCTTAATTACTCGTACCTATACTTCGTGTGCTATGTGACGTTATCTATGTCGATGGCGCTTACGCCATTATTAACGATGCTCCGATGTAAATACAATGCCGCGCGCCGCTGTGCGGCGTAAGCGCCATCGACAATAAGGTCCCTTTTCATAAATAATGCCCCATATTATTATTTACATACTTAATTAGATATGTATTGATTTAAATAAATAAGAATAATGTATATTGATGTCATTACAGAAGATTACAGAAGTGACATCGTCACTGTGTGCCGAAAATCCTTTTTATTTCAATTGTTACTACCGCGCGTCAAAATAATACTCATAAATATACTCACGAATTATGGCCACGTCTCCAGAAGCTTTCTCTAGCTTGATTTTCAACTTGTCACCTGTAGCGAAAAAAATGTAGTCATTCAAGTTGGAGTTTAAAATGACAAAAGGAGCGGCTCCTAAACCAAAAGTCGGGAATTCGACTCATACCAATGCATTCTTTAGAACTTATGTACACAAATAGTTAATTGAACTTTGCCGCTTTTTCCTTCAATGAATCCTTGGATTGCTGAAAGGTTCTTGGTTCAAATTCAATTAAAAAAAAATCAAAATTCTTTATTCAACAAAAACACGTTGGTTGGTTGAATATTGGTAAACGGAGACAGTTCCACGGATGGCTCCAGTATGTAGTAGGAGTTTACCATCATCCCCAGGAATGGAAATTTATCTTTCACGAAAAATATTAAATTTTGTGGAGATTATTTTAAATGCTCTATACAATTTGGGCCGAAAAGATGACTTTTCTTCTTCTTCTTCCTCGCGTTATCCCGGCATTTCGCCACGGCTCATGAGAGCCTGGGGTCCGCTTGACAACTAATCCCATGATTTGACGTAGGCACTAGTTTTTACGAAAGCGACTGCCATCTGACCTTCCAACCCAGAGGGTAAACTAGGCCTTATTGGGATTAGTCCGGTTTCCTCACGATGTTTTCCTTCACCGAAAAGCGACTGGTAAATATTAAATGATATTTCGTACATAAGTTCCGAAAAACTTCTTGGTACGAGCCGGGGTTTGAACCCGCGACCTCCAGATTGCAAGTCGCACGCTCTCACCGCTAGGCCACCAGCGCTTCTGAAAAGATGACTTTTCTAATACCAAATATATTTCTTAAGAGCTTAATATTGTAGTATTGTTTGATTTGTCTAAATATATACAAAAAACAAACCATGATACTAAAATATTGCATTATTCTGAGATATTTGATGATTACTGGATACAGGCAATATCAGTTGTCACAACTGCCTGCCTGCTTATAGAATAATACTAATAATGGTTCCTAGACAATGCTATTCTGTTATGGATTAATGGCTACCATTTGTCTACTAGGTACTAAAACATTATCTATAAATTCTATAATATATGCACAACATCTTACTGGCAGTGAGCACTCCCTTGAGTCGCGCTCGTAGCTCAGCCTGGCTGCGCTGCACTTGCAGCTTGAAGTCACTTGCATCCCGCAGCCGCCCCACGCATACCTCGCAGATCCCACATTCGTCATTTCCTAGACTTAGCTGCAAGTTAATATTAAAATGGATTGTTTATTGACCTCTAAATATATTTAGGCCAACTAATTAAAATAGACAATATGTCAGGTACAGAAATTGAGACACATATAGGTCATGCTTGGAAGAGATACTGGTCGTTCAGAGAAATAATGAAAGACAAAACAATGAACATCTCAGTTAAAGGAAAACTATTTAATACCTGCATACTTCCTATCCTAACATACGGATGCCAGACTTGGGCGCTCACCAAATCACAACAAACCAAACTTCGTACTTGCCAACGAAGCATGGAACGTAGCATGATGGGAAAGAGGAAAATAGATAAAATCGACCACAACATAATCAGGAAAGCTACAAAGACCCAAGATGTGGTGCAAAAACTAAGAACACTTAAGTGGAAATGGGCTGGCCATGTAATTAGAGGAGAAGACAAATGGAATAAATCAGCAACACTATGGTACCCAAGAGAGGGCAAGAGAAAGAGAGGGAAACCTTTCAGAAGATGGGAGGCCTTTGCCAAAGGGCACACAGAATATTTACCAACGAAAAATAATTAAACAAACGATAAGACACATATTCTGATACAAGGCTATGAAATAAAAAAATAAAAATAAAATATTTACCTCTAGCTTAAAAACAAGAAGATCTGAGGAGAACAGTGTGGGAATGCCGCTGGGACAGTAACCTGCAGCTCCAACTCCAGGGAATTGGGCTGAATGAATGCGACATGTGATCGACCAGTCAGCTTGCTTCTGGCCAGGCATCCGTACACTACATCTACCTCTAGCTTCCAATGATTGTCTCTATGACAGGCGATTTTTATATGGGCTAGCTGTCACATATGTTTGCAGATATTTATGTTACATTCAGAAAACATTTACACAACAAAAATAAATCAAATGCATTAGTTCTTCAATTATCTTTTAAATAAAATCCATTCAAAAGAGTCTTGAAGAAACTGTCATAGGGACCATCATTTCATGGGAAAGTTAATATGTCTATTAGAAGACATTGTTTGTTACAAGTGAATATGAACATGTTAATAAAGAGACTGTGACAGACGGACAGACAAACGCACGAGTGATCCTATGAGGGTTCCGTTTTTTCCTTTTGAGTTACGGAACCCTAAAAATAGGTATGCTAAAAAGTTGAAGTTGCCCGATTTAAGTAGAATTGAGTGGAAAATGCCAGAGGAGATTTATATGTCGGTATAGAATTTGTTGTTAAAGGAATTGACTGATCAAATAAACCATTATCAAAGGATTTCGCAATGATAACAATTTAGGCTAATAGGAATAATATCAATGCAGTTTTTTTAGTTGTTAAACTTACATTAATATCGAAGCAGTCTCTGATCATGTCGTAATATATCTCTGTTCTGCCGTGGTGTTTATACAGAGTCTTGAGCCCCTTTTCCGGAGGGCGCACCAAACAGCAGCTGCATGAGTGCAACTCCTCCATTTTGTTACAGTTAAATCTTTAATCACTGCGGTAATTAGGAGACATTTACAACTTATGCAAAACCTACATACTTTAAAACGTAGTTATGAAATCATAAGTTTCTAATCAAAACAGGGCCACATATCGATCGGAAATATTGAAAGCGTCCATGTCATTGACATACATTGACGTTTTGTTTTTTTTTAAATGATTTATCGCCTTAGCGCTGTGCTTACGGAGGCCAAGTATAAATATATTGTGCCAAGTTTTGGCAGTACTCTTATTTATTCTGTGGCTTCGGTAATTTCCACAGATATAGACATGTTATTTCTATTGATACTGACAAAACATTCTATATGCTCTAAACTTTAAATTACCAAAAGCTAAATCATATTATATTTAGTTTAGGTCCACAATAGTAAAGTTGATAATGGAGTCGGTAGGCTCGGAGTTGCACGTGAAAACTGAACCCTCATGGGATGATGTCTGTACAAACGACGCTACCTCGTGTTTGGCGGTCTGCATAAAAGAGAGTTTACGCTCTGATGTGTGTATCAAAGAGGAAACCTCTGACCCAGAGGATGGTGCAGACGGCGTGAGCGAGGCGGCCGCGGCGGCGGGGCTGTACACCGATCATGCCGTGAAAGACGAACTCGTACTTGGCCCCATACTAGTGGAGCATCGTGGTGTCTACGCACAGAAAGGTTAGTTTTTAGCCATTTATTTATTATTATGTAAATTACAAGCTTTGCTATGTACTTATGGTGTTTTGAAATTCTGCCTGCACTTAGTTGTACTATACGTCGTTTTTAAGCATTATAAAGGCCAGTTACAGTGACCCACAACCTCACTTACCCTTATTGACCCTAATTTCTATGCTTCCTGAAAGTTTGCAGTTTTAATGGAACTCACTGTAAAAGATAACCCTTACAGATTTATAGTGTGTTAAAACAACAATAAAACCTTGGCGCTTAGGGTCAATAAGGGTAAGTTAGGTTGCAGGTTACTGTACTGGCCTTCACATTGAGGTCTGTTTACATTGATTAGTGTTTATTGCGAGTTCATATATTTCCAACTAAAAAAAGTAGCAAATGTATGTAACGCAATAAATATCTAAACAGGCGCCAGGTGTGGCCAGCCACACTTACACAACCCATACTGATCTTTGTTAGTGCTACTTGGATTGATTGAATTTGCAACATTTGCTAAGATGATTCTGATACAGGTATTATCAGATAAGTCTATTGGAAACAATGTGCCTTGTGTTTTGACACTTCCAATTTAATAAATTTAAAATAGTTGGATAAGTTCTTGGAAATATCAGAAAAAAATTACAAGACACAAGGGAGGAGTATCAGAAACTTTTCTAAGTGCAAATTCTGCAGTTTTGGATACTCTTGATGGCACATCAGTAGTAGAAATACTATTCTCAAAGCTTGGGAATTGCTATTACTAAAACTTTATATGCCAGTCAATTTTGTGAACAAGTTTTTAAGTCTTTTTTAAATAACTATTTCATTGAATTTAATTATATTTGCTTCTTGTCTTGCATCCTTGTAATTCTAAACTATTATGTTACCAACATAACCTATATTAATTGCAGTGCAAAATCATCAGCAGGAACGAAACGGGAGCCCCACAATATTTACTACTAATAAAACCTACCAATGTGATCACTGCAGTTACACAGCGGCTAGAAAGTCTACTTTAGTTAGTCACATAAGGACACACACCAGTGAGAAACTCAAGTGTGACTACTGTGATTACTCAGCCAAAAGTGAAGGTTTATTGAGTAGGCATTTGAGAATGCACTTAAGAAACATTAAGCAACCCTTAATAATTAAGCAACCTGTCAAATGTAGTCAATGTAGTTTCATATCTGTCAACAAAGGTGCATTATTACAACATGAAAGGACGCATAGCGCAACTTACAAATGTCGTCATTGTAGTTATGTTCGTAAAAATAAAAGTAAAGTAGAAATACATGAAAAGAAACACACTGAGAAACCATATAAATGTGATGTTTGCAGTTTTGCAACTACTTACGAAAGAAGTCTTGAAGGCCATAAAAAAAGACACAACTCACCCATACAAGAAACGAGGCGTACAAGCAAAAAGCCCTGCAAACCTTGGCATGGAAACAAACTGATATCTTACAAATGTCATCTTTGCAGTTATACTTCTTTTAGCAAAGCTGATTTACGACGGCATGGATTGACGCATACTGGTGACAAGCCATACAAATGTGGAAAATGTAGTTATTCTACTGTAGAAAAAAGAAGGTTACGAATCCATGAAACTAAACACAAAGGAGAAAAACCTTACAAATGTGAACACTGTAGTTACGCAACCCATGATCAAAGCTGTTTACGAATTCATGAAAAAAGGCATGCTGAACAAACACAAACAGTCATACATAAATGTGGCAAATGTTCCTATTCTACTACAGAAAGCAAAAGGTTACTAAACCATGAATTAATAAAACACAGCAGTGAAAAACCTTATAAATGTGGACTATGTAGTTTCGCTACCCATCTGGAGACTAACTTACGGATACATGTAAAGAGACATACTGACTACAGGGACTGCAGGCAAAAACCCATACACAAATGTAGCAAATGTAGCTATACTTGTAACCAAAAACTTGCTGTATTAGAGCATGAAAGGAGACATACTGGTGAAAGGCCTTACAAATGTGGTCACTGCAGTTTTTCTACTAGCTACAAACGTAATTTGCGAATCCATGAAAAACAACATAAGGGTAAGAAATTAAGAATTCATATTATTTCAGTTTTATTTCAGCTTTTTAGAGTTCCGTACCCAAAGGGTAAAACGGGAGCCTGTTACTAAGACTCTGCTGTGCGTCCGTCCGTCCGTCTGTCACGAACCGGGATAGCTAGACAGTTGAAATTTTTTGACATGACATGAACCATTATTTGTACAATTTAACAATCTGATTTGAGAGTCACCACAATGTTTTACTTTTTAAATCATTGTAATGCCAAAGGCTTAATAAATTTAGACCAAACTAACTCTGAAGTGATCGAAAAAAGTATATTTTGAACATCATTACAACACCACAGAAAATTAAATAGTCTCGATACTTGTGAATTTTTCTACCATTAACCAATTGTGAAAATCAGTCATCTATATTTAAATCATAAAAATGCGGAACCTAAACGTTCGTAAGATTAGTTGGACTATACCTGGGCATTTTCTTTTAACTTGTACTTTAAAGCGCGAGTTAAGTCGTGTTTCAGTAACGTCTAACCGTTACATTCCTGACAAAATGTATGGGATTTAACATTGACCGTCATCTTTGTAACGATTGCTAACCGGCCGTTAAAGTTGCACAGTAAAGTGAAAATGCCCACCTATTAGCTGTCGTAAATTTTCCGTGAAATTAAAATCTTGGACTAAACTAATATTATATTTTCTTAATATGTTGCAAGTATTAAGATGTCTCATTCCACTTACCTGTCGTCAACATATCTTTGTGACAGCTGAGAAACATTGCAACATATAGACACAGAGCAACCACTGTACATTACAGTACTTTTTTCAATAAATTATTTATATAGCCGTAATTTTTTGCAGTTCGGATGTCGAACGCGATATAACAATGCAACCTAATTGAGTTTGGGTTTTGTCAAAATTGTCTCGATGAAAAAAAAATACAGTCTTGTATCCTGCCCTCCTAACAATAAGTGCAATAACTCATATTAAATTATCATTAAATAATATACCTTGTTCTCTTACAATGTGTCACACAAGCGACTGAGATTTCAAAATTAGTTATTGCACTTATCGTTAGGAGGGCAGTATCATAAATGAAAGTTTTAACAAAAAACGCATTTTCTATATTCCGCGTTGCAGTGATGGAGTCCACTCCTGCTGCCGCCGAGCAGCACAGTGAAGCATGCCATCAGAGCGACTGGGATCACACTTACGCGAGAAGAGACCCTGCACCAAGAGCACGAGGCGGGAATGTTTCTTATTATTTGCATACCGTCTGACTCAGTGTTACAGACTCAAGATTTAATTCCAAATAGCATCTGCCCGCGTCTTCGTCTGCGTGTGTTGTTTGTTATAATTTTATGTACCTAAATTATGATCCTATATGGTCGAAATAAAAATGATTTAATTTAATTTTAAATTAGTTCAGCGGTTTAAGCTTATAGAGGTAACTGACAGACAGAGTTACTTACACGTTTACGATTATAATATTAGTTTCTAATGAAACACTCAAAACAATAATTATTTCTACACTGAGCATTTTTCGATATTTCTTCGAGTGCCCATTTTGAGCTCCAAACGAGCGAAAGATTCTAAGGTAATAGAATCATGGTTTGTAGCTATACTAATTTAAAATGTTGAATATTAATATTAATTTTCTTTTTTTATTTTATTTATTTTTATTTAGAAATTTAATTCAGGCAACAAGGCCCATATTACAAATACCTTACAGACTAACATACATATGTATTTTATAAACTTAAAACAAAACACTATTTAGACGATAAAACGGCCTTTTTGAATTGGACGATTTGGTTTGATGGGTACTATGAGTAGGACTAGCGCCTTATATATCTTTACAAAATTGGAATGTGCTCCGTCTCGGACACATGTAAAATAGACTGTTAATTTTAAAATGTATGTTTTTTTTATTTTATTTTATTTTTTATTTTATGCAGGCACACAAGACATGGGCACAGATTAATATAACCCTTTACATGTACATATTTAGGGTAGTTATAATTATTCTAAGTTTAAAAATAAATAAAGTTAATAATACATTTTTGTCCACTTTTGTATTTATTTTATAATATACACAAGTATCTTGTCATTGTCACCTTAACATTGATTTTTAAGTTTCACATTCTTGGTTGGTATGATATCCAACACTGAAAAAGTAACTTAAAACAAAGCGCGTATATTTCTTACCGATCGAAACTATAAGAAACATTCAAAATACTGATACCTATTTAAAGGTACTTACTTTGTTTGCCAACTGTCAATTTTTTCACATATTTAAGAGGATACAAAATAGTCGCACCTTTTGAACGAAGACTGGAAGCGATAATGATTACTATTATAAGTGCCATAATCAATAATGTTCAATCAGATGTTTGGGTTAAAATGGCTATGATTATTATAACATTACAAACTTATCGATGGTTTCAAGTTGGATGCTGATACGCAATAATGTGTCAACTCGCATTAATTTTTCAATAAGATGTCAACTCAAAAAATTGACGCATAAAGTTGACATTTCATTGCAAAATGGATGTGGGATGACTCATTTTTGCTAAACACCATCCAGTTAACCTGTATCGTAGTTTTAATGGTGATTGTGTTGTAGTAATTAGCAGTCTAATTACTTTTTTTTAAATCTATACAGGGTGATCAATCTAAATGGGTCAGTATGGAGAAGTCAGAAACTATAAGAGATAGCAAAATCTGTTCTTAGGAACCATGGCTTCGATTTTAGATTTAATCATAATGGCATTCAATTTTTTTTTTAATTCTATCATACATAACCGGGATTCGAACATGGTCAATATTCTTGTTGTTTGTTTGTATGGCAACTTTTAAACGATGCGTGATAGGTGGGGGGTGCTCGACCAAATATCATAGAGGGCCCCGAGACAAAACAAAGTACCTTAAAAAAAATCAAAATGGCCGACTTTTTTTTTAATTTTTTCAAGTTGGTCCGAGCGCGCTGAGAATTGGCATGCGGCGAGCCTGAAGGCCCAAGATTACAATGTCAAAAAAATATTTTTGGAAAAATCCAAAATGGCGGCGGACACGGGCAAAGACAAATTTCCAAGTAGGTTAAGCCAGCCTGAAGGGTGAGCTTCAGGCCGGGAGGCCGAAGGCCGACCCCGTTGGAGGGCCGAAGGCCCGAAGCCTCCACCCCGACGCCCAAAAAGCGACTCCCAATAGGAAAAGTGTTGGGTCGTGTTTACGCTCCAACTTCCCTCTCGTGTGACGCTTCGGGCCTTCGGCCCTACGCAGAGCTCGGCCTTCGGCCTTCGCAAGCCTCGACGCTTCGCCGTGCCTTCGGTCATCAAGACAGTTAACTTGGTAGAACGCTTGGAAGCACCGAATTCACGCAGTTCGGCCTTCGGCCTCGCATTTTGGGAGTCGGGGTGGAGGCTCAGGGCATTCGGCCTTCCACCGGGGTCGGCCTTCGGCCTCCCGGCATGAAGCTCGCCCTTCGGGCTCGCTTATCCTACTTGAAAATTTTACTTTGCCCGTGTCCGCCGCCATTTTGAATTTTTCCAAAAATATTTTTTTGATATTGTAATCTTGGGCCCCCAGGCTCGCCGCATGCCGAATCTCAGTGCGCTCGGACCAACTTGAAAAAAAAAGAAAGTCGGCCATTTTGATTTTTTTTTTATGTACTTTGTTTTGTCTCGGGGCCCTCTATGATATTTGGTCGAGCACCCCCCACCTATCACGCATCGTTTAAAAGTTTCCATACAAACAAACAACAAGAATATTGACCATGTTCGAATCCCGGTTATGTATGATAGATTTAAAAAAAAATTGAATGCCATTATTATTAAATCTAAAATCGGAGCCATGGTTCCTAAGAACAGATTTCGCTATCTCTTATAGTTTCTGACTTCTCCATACTGACCCATTTAGATTGATCACCCTGTATATATAAACAATATACAATGTAATGAGATCTAATAGTAATAATGTAGTAGTGTAGTATTACCTACACCACTACATCACTTTTAAGTATAAATTGCACATCATCCTACATACACATCTTATTAAAAATTTACATATACAGGGTGGAAAGATAAGTCGAGCCCTAGATAGTTTCCCTCCAGGGCCCGACTTATCTTTCCACCCTGTATATACGGTACACAGTTTTAATTTAGCTATTATCTGAAAACTCTTTTAATTTAATATATTTTGTGGGTTTCTCATGATGAACTCGTATAAGATGTCGCCTGATTCCATCGTGCCGATGGAATTTCTTATGACAAACAGAGCAAGCGTACGGTCTCTCGCCAGTGTGCACACGATAATGCGTCTTTAGTTCTGCAAGAACTGGAAAATTCTTCCCACATACATCACAAGTATGCGGTCTCTCTCTAAGGTGGAGTCTCCGGATGTGAACTGTCAAAGCAGATTTATGTCTGAATTGCTGGCCACAAACTTCACAAGAGTGTTGCTTAAAGTCCTCATGCACTTTCATATGGTCTTGTAAACATTTGCTCAGTCTGAATGCCTTGCTACATATTGCGCAGGCGAATGGCCGTTCTTCGTTATGGGTTTCTCTGTGAGCTCTTAAAGTACTTTTCAATGTGAATCTCTTGCTACATATTTCGCACATGTGTGGCTTTTTCCCCATATGTATATCTATGTGTTTAGTTAAAGAACTCTTTAGTGAAAATTGTTTCCCGCAAATATCACAACTAAATTCCTTTTCCCCTGTGTGTGTTTGTACGTGTCTTTTTAAAGCGGATTTAAATTTGAATTGCTTGTTGCATACTTCACATGAATAGGACGGGACGGGTTGATTGGGGCGGTCTAGAACTTGGCCGTGTCTAACTATTAAATGACTCTTTAAGCCGCATTTATACGAGAACTTCCTTTGGCAAATATCGCAAGAATAAGGTTTTTCACCAGTGTGTACGCGCATATGTTTTATCAATGCTTCTTTTTGTATGAACCGTTTGCTGCACACATCACAAGAAAAGCTATAATCCCCCGAGTGAATTTTAGAATGTAGTTTTAAAACACTTTTTGTAGTATACTTTTTATGACATATTTCGCATGTGAACGGTTTTCCTCCTATGTGAACAAATTTATGAGTGTCCAAACTGGACTTTGAAGCGAATTTTCTTTCGCAGATATCGCAGGAGAATTGATAATTCCCTGTGTGATTTTTGAGATGAGCTGTTAAGTTACATTTTTCAGCAAATTGTTTTTTACATATATCACAGGTGTGGGGTTTTTCTGCGAGATCTTTTGAACGATTATTTGAGTTATATACTGTTTCCTTTTTACATACTGGCAGTTCTCCTGGTTCAAGATGATTACTTTCAGATTTCAAATGTATTTTCAAATGTACATTTAAGCTGCCTTTTTGTCTAAATTGTTTGTTGCACACCTTGCACGTGTGAGGTTTTTCACCGGTATGTATCAACATATGTTTGCTCCAATGAGATTTTTGTGTAAATCGCGTGTCGCACTTATCACAGGCAAATTTAAAGTCGCCCATGTGGTATTTGAAGTGAGCGTTCAAGTTGCCTTTTTGTGCGAATTTTTTGTTGCATACATTGCACGAGTACGGTTTCTCTCCAGTGTGTATTCGACGGTGGACTTTGAGCCTTGATTGGTGGTCGAATGATTTCTGGCAAATGTCGCATGTATGCGCTGCGTCGATGGACGTGGCAGCTGGTTCTGGCGAGTCGCAGATGGTTACGTCAGCAAGCGCCGGCGTTGGTGCCCCACCGTATAACGCCACTGAAATAGAAAAGAAATATTATCTAACACAAATCGGCCCAGTCCCACACGCCACTTAGGAATAAATGTCCTTACCGGGATTCGAATCCATAAACGTAACGTAAACATGTTTCACGTATAAGTAACGCAATATTATATGTATGTATAAATTTCGAAATATATGAAAGTCCATTTTCAAGCGAAGCACTTTTAAAATATTTATACTCGTAACGCAACGAGTCACTCAAGTAGTCAGGCAGGTTGAATACCGCCCGACTTCTACCGCTTCGTAACGAGGCGTCAAAGCGGCCTTTTCATACTCTTAATTTATTTAAAACGCAATAATATCACAAATTCTTTACTGGAAATCGCCTTTAACCGTCCTTGTACCCGGACACAATTGTTGGTAAAAATAGGATTTCATAACATCAGCCTACAATCATTTTTCAACTTATAGAAGAAGTAAATCTGATTAAAAATTACGAAAACAAATCGTCAATCAATAATTTACAAGCTGAGAGATCTTTAACATGGTTTAGTTTTGAATTGTCTCGCTGTCGTCATACATGTTACCTCTCATATTAATATGATATCTTGGTTTCTTACCTGATACTATCTCTCCATCTGGCATCTCAACATCAGATTTTTCCAATTTTATTTCACCTGAGGAAAAAAGAGCTATGTTAACCACGGTATTGTCTTGGGTCGTCCCATTCTTAAATTAGTCCTATTCTGCTTTCGTCACCCATTCTACATTCGTCACAATCGTCGAAAGCAGAATAGGACTAATTTAAGAACTTGACGAAAAACGAATGGGTCGACCCAAGACCATAATTTAACCACAATATATATATTAAATATACACTGTTTATTCAGGGGCAAAGGTAAATACTTACATCTTACAGCTTCACTTCCACAGGCTTTCTCTAACTTTATATTCAACTGCTTGCTGGTATCATCTGCACCAATAAGGTAAGAAAGTTAAGTGTCAGTAGCCTATGACCTATGAATTACTTGCAATTTAAGTATATAAGTAATTAACTGGCAGAAAACCTTTAAAGGGATAAGTTCGCCTTTTTACTGCCTATCTTGTGCCATAAATTTGTGTTTTGTACAATAAAGAGTTTATATATGCATACATACATACGTAAGTCATTTGATATATCCTTGTAAAAAAGGGTAAACAATGTAAACATGCTTCTGGTAAGCTTTGGTAGCTCAGGTGGAGGTGTTCAAAAAGGTTGTTAGTCTTGCCGAAAGTAAGTTTTTCCAACATAATTTTAATTTTAAAATTTAATCCTTTTGCAATATTATTTTAGCATCATACTACTACAAAATGTGACAGTATAAAGATATTTTTTAAACACCATAAACATACATAACTGATCCTACATATTTAATTAACTACCTGTTTCATGCTTCTCCTTGAGGGTTATTTCCTCTATCTTATTTGTGTCAGATAACTCTGTTTGCAGACACTCACGGAGCTTTGCCTGACTACATTTTACTTGCAGTTTAAAATCATTTGCCTCTCTCAAGCGGCCAACACACACATCGCAGATTCCATAGTTTTCATTTCCTAAGATGACCTGAAAGTTAACATTATATCAAACCATTTATACTAAACATATTTAGGTTTTGTGTATTCCTATTTGTACTTGCCAGCCACAGATGGGAATTGGTGTATCCATACAAATCATTCCCATCTGTCCCCATCTAGTGTATGGCGGCAATCATGTTGAACAGGGACAAATGAGAATACACCTTAGATTCTCAAAATTTCAAAGATCTTACAATATCATGTAGTTGAATCCTGGAAGCGTAGATGCAGAAGTTAATCCAAATTTATAAACAGAATGCCACATTTGTTAACTTTATCATTAGTATTGGTTTCTTAATTGTTGGTTGTCCCTAGCAAAAAAGTTTCATTGAGTGGTTCCTCATCATTGAAAGCTTAAATATTTGACCGCCAAAGATGTCAAATGACGCGCGCGGCTACAAGCCAATATCAGCCTTTGTTCATATCAGCAAACGGTAGATGTGGCGTTCAAAGTGACCAATGGCTTAGACCAGCGACCTTTGCATCACAACCATAATTGTGTTTTAAGTTTTAAGATATATTTTGTAATAATATGTATGCTAGTTTTAAGGTATTTATCTATGGGCAGTATGGGCCAATAGTTGCCTGAAAATTAATGTTTTCATTTCATTTTAGCATTAGCAGCCAAGGCCCACATAGTAGTTAACGAAGATGTCGCGGGCCGCACTTTGGTCATATTTGTGACTTTAGTAGATATCGTCGTTCGTCAGTACACCCAAAACATACAAAATACCCAGGGAGGCTCGCGGGCCTCAAGGGAGAGGTTGGCGGGCCGCGGGTTGCCGACCGCTGGCTTATACTGAACTTGTTATTTGTGCACCTGACGAGTAATATTGTAAAACATACTCTCTGTATATTGTGATACCTACATTTATATTAAAGCATTCTCTGAGCATGTCGGAGTACACCTCCTTTTTGCCTTTATGGTTGTACAGCGTAGCGAGCCCCTTCTCCGGCGGGCGCAGCAGACAGCAGCTACACGAGAGCAACTCCATTTTGACAACAAATACATCGATATCAATATTAATTGGGTAACGTTAACGTCCTAGTTTTATTATTTCCGCCTTTTTAGGCATGAAATTTAGTCTTATGAGGAACAAAGCCATGAGGCTATAAAGATTTGCTATAAAGGATATTAATAAAATTTAAAGTCAAATTTCGATATTTTCGATCAATTGAATCAATTCATTACTAATAGAGACCGTTCGGTTTCTACAATAAAGATTCCTGCGACTACGACAGTCAAAGTTATTTTTGTGAAAACCATTGTAAGAAAATATGTTCATTATAACTTGAAAAAATATTATTTTACCAAAGTAACAATAAACTTATGTTTATCGTTTCTTGTATTCAATTTATTTTGGCTTTGATGCCTTTTTTAAAGTTATTTAGTAATATTCGAACGCGTCTGAATTGACAATTGATTTTTTTTTTACAATTCGTTAGTGCTGCTCTCTGGCATTCTATACCGGTTTTAACAGCCAAGTTACAAAATAATATTTTAAACACCGAAGAATTTGTTTTAACAACACTCTTTAATTTAAAAAAATATTGTGCATTTTCTACGCATACATCAATACTCAATATCTAAATTAATTATAGCCGACAAAAGAAATTTTTTGACTTGGCTATAATTCTCCCTACAAAACAACCCTATTTATCCGTGTCATGTCGTTGTCAACGTTGTCAACTGTCACGACTGTCCATCGACTGTCAGGCAGTATGTGACTGATTGTCAACGATTGTACCGTAAACCGTAAATAAGCGTGGTACGTCTTAAAACGTCGTCATTGGCAAAATCCCTCCTGCCAAAATAAGAGGGGAAAGCCATAAAAAAAAAAAAAATCCCTATTTCACATTCTAATTCAATAAAATTAACATTTGTTATTACAATGGACATGAGCAATTGGTGTCGTTGTTGCCTGCTGCGGCCTCCTGAAAAAAACTTGAAGAAACCATATACACGTTTGGGCAAAACTGAAATTTATTCGAATATGCTGAAGGAATGTTTCGAGATACATGTAAACTGACTTATTTAATAAATAATTTAAGATTTTTAACTTTGACCGCACACCATCCCGCGGTGCGAATACTCTATACCATAATTTTATATTACGCAGAGGGATATTCAGCTGTATGGGAATAATGATATTTTCTCTGAAACTAAAACGTTGATTTTATTTGGATAACATTATATACGTCATTGGAATGAATATAATCAAGCTATTTTGTTTTCGTACAATTCCATACACATCTGTGATCGTTTGTAGAGTAGTAGTTGTCATATCACCCAAGATCTTATTATACTGCACAATAAAAGCAACACTTCCCAACATAGACGGGTAAACGAATATAACTAGAAAATTCCTTACAAAGAGCCACTCCTTAAATATTTGACTATGAAACATTGTGTAGTGTGAAAAACCTAATAAACTTGTGGTTCAAAGTCAATCCACACCTTTCAACTAGGTCACCAACACTAGAGTTACAATTAGTAGTTTTTTACACTATGATGATTAACTTTCAGTTAACTTACCTGCCAAGCGATGATGAGTGTGGGATCTGTGAGGTGTGCGTGGGGCGGCTGCGGGACGCGAGCGACTTCAAGCTGCAAGTGAAGCGCAGCCAAGAAGAGTTGCAGTCGTGTCTAAGACGAGAGTGCCATAATGTTAAAGGTATTGTTCATATGGACATAAGATAGGTATTATCCTCATATCACTTAAACGAAGATGTGGGCAGAACCTTGTTTTGCATAAATAAAACTGTCATTGCACCATGAGATACATGGGTACAGAAAGCCCTTTTAACACTATAGTGTCTCGTGACCGGTGATTAATTCGTAAAAACTTGATTTCTTCTTAATCTAGACACGCGGCAGCGTGTCAAGCCAAGTTCAAGCAAAGGAACTGGCTAGCCAGCGCCGAGTGTAATATTACACGAACCACTTGGTGCCACTTTTGACCCTTCTATAACTCAAAACATCTTTGACGTAAACACATAAAACTACGTGTGTTTAATTATATCCATAAGGATATCTAGAAGCCCAAATTTCATGAAGCTAGCTCAAACGGTTATAAAGATATGAAGGTCAAAAAGTCGTAAATTTTAAGACTGACTTATGACTTATAGTACCTAAACCTAACCTACTTCCAGATGACCTAGAAGGATGAAATTTGGAATCCAGCTTGGTTATTGTGTGTAACCGTAGGAAAAAATCTAAAAACAAAATAAAGTTAAAAAATAGGGGGGGTCCCCATACAAAAAAACCACTTTTTATTGGGACTGACATATAAGTACCTAAACCTAACCTACTTCCAGATGACCTGGAAGGATGAAATTTGGAATCCAGCTCGGTTATTGTGTGTAACCGTAGGAAAAAATCTAAAAATAAAATAAAGTTTAAAAGTAGGGGGGGTCCCCATACAAAAAAAACCATTTTTTATTGGGACTGATATAAGTACCTAAACCTAACCTACTTCCAGATGACCTAGAAGGATGAAATTTGGAATCCAGCTCGGTTATTGTGTGTGAGCGTAGGAAAAAATCTAAAAATAAAAAAAAGTTAAGAAATAGGGGGGGTCCCCATGCAAAAAAATATTTTTTTATTGTAGCGTTGGAACCGTTACAAGCAGATATTTGAAACTACCCCAATATATGTATTATTATATTTGCTATATTAAAATAAAGTTTAGTCAAAAAATAAGTGGTGTCCCCATACAAAAAACTTTTAATACGCTCTAAACAACCGGCCAACGGTGTGTAGTCGGCGGCGCGCGATACCACATAATTATACAAAGAACAGAAGTAAAAACCATACAGCGGAAACACAAGAAAAAACATTAAATCTCAATACCTGCCTAGTTTTCTTTACAAAAAGTATTGATATCCCACCAAAAACATAAATGTAAAAAAGGAGAGCCAAGTTCAATACAAAAATTATGCTTGGCTGTGGGGCTCGCCGCAAAAAGAATGGAGATCTAAATAAGTGCCACTGCCAAGTTCTATGCAAAATCCAAATATGTATTTATAGGAACAAAATAACATTATAAACAAGTATTAAACTCTATTTCTTTGCTTTATTGGATACCTATAACAATTGCTGTTATTTAAAAAAATATGAGATCTTAAAGTAGGTTAGATTTGGCTTGGCCAGGTTTTATCAGAATTACAATATATATAAAATGATTGATATAATGAAAACTGGCCAAGTCAAATCTAACCTACTTTAAGATCTCACATTTTTTTAAATAACAGCAATTGTTATAGGTATCCAATAAAGCAAAGAAATAGAGTTTAATACTTGTTTATAATGTTATTTTGTTCCTATAAATACATATTTGGATTTTGCATAGAACTTGGCAGTGGCACTTATTTAGATCTCCATTCTTTTTGCGGCGAGCCCCACAGCCAAGCATAATTTTTGTATTGAACTTGGCTCTCCTTTTTTACATTTATGTTTTTGGTGGGATTATATGTTCCTCATGAATCTATAAATCACTGGGCCAAAGAACAGGCACAGTAAATACCTAGTGTTTGAAAATATCTATAATAAAATAGATAAAATGTGATCTTTTGAGATGGTAGAGTTGTAGAAAGAAACAGCTCATATAAAATGCTGGCTAGGCTGGTAATAAGTGGCATCACAGGTTTTCTTATATTGTAAACCAGAAAATAAATACCGGAAAACAAATAAAAACTGAAAAATATGCGTTTTCCCTGAGAAAAGATCTAGCTAGATCGATTTATCGCCCCCGAAAACCTTTATACAAATGTATAGTAAATTTCATCGAAATCGTTAGAGTCCCGAATCTGTGATCCCCGAAATATGTGTATAAATAAACAAGAATTGCTTGTCTAAAGGTATTCGATAATTTAACCTATATAGTAGCTATAGTCCCCACGCTGTCCCAATGCAATGGATAGCACATGCATACCTTGCAATGAGTAGCACATTATACATATATTATATACATTTGTTTCAGAAGAAGAAGATTCACCGAAGGCGGAAAAGTCAGATGATTGTAACTCTATTCAAGAGGAGCTTGTGCGTGCGTATTTTGCAAATTTTTTTGATGCTGTAAGTTATGATGGGTCTGCCTTTATCCCCAATGATTAATAAGGAAAATGCGCTAGGCTTTTTTAGTTGACGGTATCTGAGTTATCGGACAGTAACTAGTTTATTTTGTTACAATTGAATGTACTAAAACTAAGTAAGCTCAGAGTGGGCCATACGTAAATAAAATCTTATTTTAAAAAAAGTTTTAAGCGAGTTTTGTGAAAGACATAATATATGGAAATTGTTTTCATTGATTGATTGAATTGCTTTCAGACGTCTCTACGGAAGTCAAGACGGAGTGCTTAGTTGATCCCTTACCGACTGAGGAGATTGAGGAGTTCAAGTTATTTATGACAGGTATGTGTGAGCGAAAGTAACTGGCATGCAGATATGCATTTATTTATACATTTACTAGAAATTATTTATTTACTAATCCCCTTATTCAAATAACTTTATGGGCCTGATTTAGTTAAATTATGTTATATCCCTTTCTTACAAATACATAAGTCAAAATGACGGATATAGACAAACGATTACTAGCTAATTGAGGTTTGTAGCGCATTCATGAATAAGATATACATTACATATGTATTTATAAATAAATTATCTGTGATTATTATAATTCTATCTTGTCAAATAATCCTTCAAAACCGTTTCAGACCTCGAAAACCGGACATTAGATGTTTGCAAGCAAGAACCGCTGTTTGAAATTCCTGTAAATGAACGGAGTCCGTACGTGACGTCACCAAAGAGTTGCATCAATGAGGTGCTTGGTCATGGCATGAAACTAAAAAAGGAACGAAAATTCCGGACAAGCGCGAGAAACAAAAACGCACCATACAATTGCGATACTTGTGGCAGACAGTTTAGGCGGGAAGTGGGGTTAAATATTCACAAAAAAACTCACACTAGAGAAGACTTTATTTGTGAAATATGTAACAAACAATTTAAAATTAAATCACGTTTGGACTTGCATAAGAAATTTCACACTGGGGACAAACCTTTTTGGTGTAGAAAATGTAAGAAAAGATTTGAAGACAAGTCTAGCTTGAACAAACATAAACGCACACATAATGGTGAAAAACCCTTCGCGTGTGATATATGCAAGGCAAGATATACTCAAAAACAAAACCTCATTTCGCATATGGCGGTACACACGGGTTTGAGACATTTTCGCTGCAAATCATGTCCAGTAAAGTTCACGGATCCAAAAAGTTTAAGAGCACATATTAGAACAAATCACGTCAGTCATACCTGCGATGAATGTCAAAGAGTGTTCTGCTATAGAGGTGAATTAATTAGGCATATGAATATACATTATAAGTGGACTATTTATGCTTGTGACATTTGCGGTTTGACTCTATCGACTAAGGCTAGTTTGCGACGTCATAAAATAGTTCACACCGGTGAGAGAGCATACACCTGCGACATGTGTAACAAACAATTTAGTTACAAGCACGGCCTGAATGCTCACATACTAACACACACCGGCGAGAAACCACACTGCTGCGAAGTGTGCGGTAAACAATTTGCACAAAAGAATAACTTAATGAAGCATTTGCAAATACATGTGGAAGGAAAAATATATGCGTGCGAACTTTGTACCAAATCGTATTCTACTTCAGAAGGTTTAAGGCAGCACAGGCGAACCCACACGAAGAATAAATCTCAAGTTAAACCTATAAGCAAAAGGCAAAAAGTAAAAGACATTTAAGTTGTTAACACTTTTTTACTTACCAATTGCCATCTCATACTTACACACTATGGTGAATAAATGATGTTATTTATAGGATTATACTTGTTTTCTTTTTCTTCCTACTTACGCTTTCCATTTCTGTGTATTACAGGCCAGGCTTTGTCGTGTGCCCAATAATCAGACGTAACGTATTTTGTACACGAAGGTATATTTAATTAAAATTGATAGACATAAATTTTGTTAATTTATACTTAAAATCAACTCCCACGTTTTTTGGTTGCCCTGAAAATGCCCTGCGCCATGGCTGAGAATGATAGTCAACGACATATGCTGAGTGGCATCCATTTTGGTGTCTTGCATTAGAATAAGATATTTGTATTATAGCTCAAGCTTGTATTCAACAGTTCACACCAAATAAGTTATTTATATTTATTATATACTTAACGATTTTTTTTATTAATATTTATGTTCGACGACGACGAGATGGATCGACGAGGTCCAGAAAGACCTATGTGGCATGCAAGCGGCTGAATGGCGTCAGATCGCACAGGAAAGGAACGAATGGCGCAATCTAGTGTTGGAGGCCAAGATCCACTTCGGGTCGCTGAGCCAGCGAAGTAAGTAAGTGTAAGTAAGTATTATATAACCGTTTAGTAGTAGCTCCTATTGCCTGGGCATTTCTATAATGAATATATCAAAAAGTCAGTAGGTAGGCTTACATTACAATTATCTTGGTCTTACCATCCAATAAACACAGCAATTAGGTCCACACGGGTCTCCTGTTGACATTTTAGAGTTATGCTAACATTAAGCTAAGAAACATGTCGCGTGAATAACTAAAAATACGTGCGTTATACCGTAGCTAAATAAGGAAAACCGACTTCATTAAATAGTTAGAGATACCAATAAATATATCCTCGTAAGGCCCAAGGACCTATAAGTAGTAACTCTTCATTTCGATGAAATTTAAATCATATTCAATTGGAGCAGTCGCTTTAGCTGTTTTGTCCAATTTTCCAACAACGAAAAGTCAACTTTATTCATTACACTGTAGGTTCAAATTTCGGGGGCAAATTTTGGATCTTTCATTTGTACGTCTGGACCTTAGGAAGATATATAAGACCATAGAGTTCGGCCAAGCTAAATAGTGCTAAAGATGGGTGTACAGGACCGCGCGACCTTGTTCCGGTTAGCTTCTCCTTCTCACTCATAGCTGCGTCTTTAACGGACGTACGGCGAACCACCTTCCAGTCGATCGGACAGGCCTCGGACCGTACTCACTTAAATGGTTGGGCTTAATAAAAATAATTTAAGACATATGTTTTTACGATATATTCATTTTATTACATAAATATTACATTTCTAAATAAATTAATGCACTTTAACTTCCAAAAAATGTATATTGTTTATAAACATTATCAGCATAGAAGACAGAGTAAGATAAAAATTCTAAAATATACAAAAGATAATTATCATAATGTACTTTACTGCGCTGTACGAGTGTACATATCCTAATTTTATTTATTATGATTATAATGATTATGTACTTACGTAATATAAACTCATTCTCCAATTGTGTGACCACCGCAGATTCGCTTTCCAGTCTTGCGTCTGAAATTGCAATAGAAACTATACCTCTCGCGTATATTGATGGTTCCTATGAACATTTACTTCAAGTCTCTTTCGGTTGAGTTTGAGAAATTTTGATGAACATCCAACACAACAGCTAGGTACACTCGCCATCAAATATATCGGAGCGGCCAAAGGGCTCACAAATAAATATACGTATAAAAATAAATAAATAAATATTAGGGACATCTTACACAGATCAACCTAGCCCCAAACTAAGCAAAGCTTGTACCATGGTCTAATAATATACTCCGCCTGGTACTCTCTTCCCGTCTTTCCGTGGTCACGTGAAGGACACAAACCTAAGTCATCATGCGACAGCGCTATATGATAATATGCGATAGCGCTATATAAAGTGGCAATGTTATTGTGACGTAGACTGGGAAGAGAAGACCATGTTTTATTAGACTATGGCTTGTACTATGGATTGGATATGGATATCCGGTTACTATCCGGTATCCGGCCATTATTTTTCTTTCCGGCCGGATACCGGATAGTGACCTTCTATCCGGCCGGATACCGGATAGTAACATTGCTTGATTTCGGAGTAAACAAATTGGATTTAAGAAACAGACACGGTCATAATCGCACTTGTTTATTATGTTAAAACAATTTAATCATTCCACTGAATTGCATGCGCACTCATTTCGAACCTAGAAATGAGTCCGCGCGACCCAAGTAGCATGGAAGTGTCGGCAACATCAATATACCAGCCAATTTAGAACTTAGAGTGATTTAAGAGACGTATTATAAGAGTGTCAGAAAAGATTTAAGCTGTATAAAAGGTATTTTACAGACATTATACAGCTCAAGCTGTATAAAATCATTATAAAGGATTCTGCGGAATCATGGAGTGCTTTATCAGAATATAAAAAATCTACTATAAAACTAAAAGTGTTGTGAAACACTACAAGCTAATTCTATCGTAAAAGTTGTATGTACAGGCTGTATTGTAGTAACACTTGGCACTTTTAGCTGTACAAAAGTATCTGTCAACTCCATTTTAAAACTTTAAGTGTTGTGAAACACTACAAGCTAATTTTATCGTAAGAGCTGTATACAGGCTGTATTGTAGTATCATTTGGCACTTGTAGCTGTACAAATGTATCTGTCAACCCCATTTTAAAGCTATTTCTTAAGGCGTAATTTTACTCTCCTATAAGAATAGTGGTTGCATAACTTCTGTCTATGAGGGTATTATAAAACTAAACGAATAAATGGCAGCTACAGTACAGCTTTTTTCTGTATTACTGACAGAGTCGCTTATAGCAATCTTTTGGCATAATTTTACACTCGTATAAGTATAATATAATGATTTCTGAAAATAAGTGTATTATAAAACTAAAGGTATATATGACATTTATATCTAAAGAGAATTATAACTTATGTATGGAGAACCGAAATACAGCCAAACGAATACAAATATTCTATTATAAAGCTGTTTTAATTACAAAAGCTGTAAAAGACACTCCATTTATTACACAGCACAGCTACTAAGATTATAATGCTCTCCAACTATCCTTTAGGCTGTTTAAAAATTGTCGCCATTTTACAATGAAAAAAAAAAACTTATTAGTAAATATAATTAAAGAAATTCTTGCAAATATTTAGCAGACTAACGCCGTGTTATGATTACCAGCTAAAATAAATTGACTTTAGCCTTAGAATTAATATTTATAAATATTTTTGATATTCTAACCTTAAAAAAAACACTAAGTTTACCGATTTTTAATATTTTCCTTATGGTTTCTCTTTGTTATTTTGCAGGCGCGTGAATATTTGGCCAGAAAAGATACATAGGTTCACAATAAATAATAATCGGCACTTACCAATAATATAATATTCCACTCAAGTCCTGTATAATATTTACTTTTACTTTTACCATCCACTATAACACTTTATTGTCGCCATTACTATATTACGATTTAACAAGATTAAGAAATTTTAGTTTCTTAAATGAGTATTATTCTCTTGTTATGTTTTTAAAAAAACTCATTTAAAACGTATATTCTTATATCGTATTTATAAGAGATTATCTGTAGTGTTAAGGTTTCCTGTTACACCGAAATATAGCTGTAATGCAGCTATTATGCAGCTTATGTTTTGCTTATACTGTTACTATACAGCTCTAATAACGCGATAGGCTGTATAATTTGGGCCCTTTTTTAACTTATAAGGGCTGTATATTTATATTTATTTATTTAATGAAGTGCAAGCTTACAGTACTACACCAATTCACTTACACACTAGAAAGATATATACATGTCAGAAAAATTACAAAAAAACATGCAAACAGAGAAAATGTCAAGAGGGATAAAATTTACAAATTCAGTCAATTAATTAGCTACAATATTTTAGATGTCGACAAAGATAAAATTTACAATTCAGTCAATAACTTACAATATTTAGAATTAAGAAAGATTCTAGCCGTATTGCATAGGTATGCTAAACTACTAGCGAACATGTCGGCATCTGCGTGCTGAGCGAGCATTGAGTGTAGAGTCCATAAAGCGCGAGAGGTAGGAGCGTGCCTCGCGTAGCATGTGCGAGCGGAAGGGCGCTGCAACAGGCATGGCCAGCGGCGCGGCGCTACCGCTCCGTCCACATCTTGGGGTATCCTCTTAGGAACTACCAATCCCATCCTCTCCAACACCTCTGGGCTGTCGACTCGATGATGAACGATCGAGAGATAATGAACTAAGAGTAAGAATTTCCTCCTCAGTTCAAGCGTATCCTGCCCGACCATCCCCGAGACAAAGATGGAGGGATAGAGGTACGGATAGTACCCATAGGCTTTTTTATATAACCAGCGAGCAAATTTGCGCTGTATTCTCTCCAACATTAGAGAGTACTTGTTTTCGTGAGGATCCCAGACAATAGCACCGTACTCTAATTTGCTGCGCACATAAGCGTTATATAGAACTTTAGCTACTCCAACATGAAATTGTTTACATATCCGCATAACAAATCCTAAAATTTTACTAGCCTGTTTACTAATATTAATAACATGTGTGTGAAAGTCAAATTTATCCACAAGAATGAAGCCTAAGTCGCGGATTTCGCTAACTCTCTCCAGAGTGACGTCAGCTAAACTGTATTGAGTTAGGAGTGGCGAATGTTTGCGTGAGAAAGTTATCACTTTGCACTTATTTACATTGAAAGGTAGGCGATTTAACACACTCCACTCAGCTGCAGCATCAATATCAGCCTGCAATGCCACACTGTCAGCCACACTACTGATACCTCGGAACAGCTTCAGGTCATCAGCAAAAAGGAGGCATTTAGCAGTGCGAGCTACGTCAGGCAAATCATTCACCATAAGGAGAAACAGCGTAGGCCCCAGAGTACTGCCCTGACTTACTCCATACCGGGAGTATAAGCGCTTATACAGCCTTTGTACAGCCTAACTGTACAGCTTATAGTATACAAATAAACTTGAATACAGCTTATATACAGCTTGCAATGCTACTTGGGGAACGTTTACTAGGAAACAGGTCAAACCTACAGAATGCGCACCTGAAAAACCAAAATGTAGGTATAGTTCCGCCGGCCGGATACCGGATATTCGGCCAGTGTCCAGGCCGGATATCCGGTATCCGGCCAAACAACTATCCGTTACATCTCCTCTATGGATACTAGGCGACGATATATGAAATGAAAATCTTTATTTCACACATACATTCTTATCGGGGGGCACGGCAGTGCCCCCGCCAAGTCGAGCGCGAAGCAAACACTGCCGTACCATCCTTTACTGGATAGATAAATACATGTTTATACACTTAGGAACAAATATCAGCGTTCATCATACAAATAAATGCCCTTACCGGGATTCGAACCCAGGACCATTGGCTTCATAGACAGGGTCACCACACACTAGGCCAGACCGGTCGTCTAAATGTTCCGATATTTGTGAGTCCCTTGGCCGCTCCATATATCTGATGGCAACTGTACCTATAAGTACGTTTTATAAAATAATTTGTTGTGCAATATTTATAGGTAGGTAACTCAGTCTAAAAACTTGGTTTTACAGTTCAGGAGTAGGCACTTCCCTAGTAGCATTTTCGTTGGGGCCCACGGTGCCAACGGTAGGGAAAACGTTGGGATGAGGTTCGTTCCGTAGCCAACATTAATTTTGTATTGGCCCGCCATCGCATTTACCAACATTAGCTGTGGCACGGATGCCCAACAATGGGCCTTTGTGTATTTTGGTAACGTTGGCTAGTCAACGATATCATCCGATGGCCCAATGCTGACAAATATCGCATTTACCAACATTGGCTGTGGCACTGATGCCCAACAACCCAAGTAGCACAGATTAGCTGTATAGCAGCCGCATAATGAAGTACGAATACGCTTGAAGCTGGAATAAAAAAGCTGCATAAGAGCTGTATAAGCCTCTTTTCAGCTTTTATAACTCTTAAATGGGCACAAATTATGCAGCCTTAAGTTCACATAGCTGTTTAAGAGCATTGTAGCAGCAATTTAATGGAATTATAAGGGTTAACAGGAGTTATAAGAGGTGTATATTGACTGGGTAAGAGACCACCAGTTACCCTTTATTCAGTTAATATGTCACATGTGCGCCCTAATACCGGGAAAGATTGACGTTGGGCTGAATAAAAGATAATTATTAACATACTTTTACACCTCTGCCTTAAAAAACATATTTATATTGAAGCAAAAACCTTTAGCGCAACAACACCATAAGTCATTTTGTTAAAGTGTTTAGTTAAATGTTAGTACATGATCTTTTATATATTAATGTGAGAAAGATGTTTGGGAATGCAAGTTTATTGACATTATATATATACATTATCTAAGAAAATTTCAATGCGCCACGAGAATAATCAGGATTTATTTAAATTAATGATATAAATAAGCTATTGTGTAAAAACTACTTTAGTGGTTTGGACGGAATTATGAGATAAAAAGTTAATAATACGTTATAGGAAGTGCTAAACTAGTGATTTAGGTTAAGAACTCATGCACAAAACGTTATTGTTGCCCTTAAAAGTTGGAAAAGTAATTTAAATTTTGTAGGTTATATACAATAAAATGGCGGTCAATGTTAAAAAGCAACGTGAACCGTTAAAATTCTAATATGCAGCATACGACTGTTATATATCTGATTAAGATACTTAAGTGAACCACTATAAAGTCCAAGTCGTTCTTTCGATACACTAGTGAACCTCTAAACAGTTATAAGGCATCTTGTGAACGATTAAATAGCCGCTATACACACAGTCTCAATGGTAGTATAATAGGCTGCTTAGCGGTAAACATGTTCAGCGCTAAGCCGTATTATGCGCCACATGTGTTCGATTATACGTCTATTGGTTTCATAACAGTTCACTCGTTCTCCCTTATAATCATCATCATCTCAGCCATAAGACGTCCACTGCTGAACATAGGCCTCCCCCTTTTGGGGGGTGTATGCCATAATCGCCACGCTTGGCAGGCGGGTTGGCGATCGCAGTCGAGTACACCGAATTTGAGGGACGCTGCTGCCCGTAAAGCGGTAAACATCTTCAGTGATAAGCAGTATTATGCGCCACATGTGTTTCATTTATAGGTCTATTGGCTTCATATTAGTTCACTCGTGCTCCCTTAAAAGTCAGCGTAATAAAAGCTGCTTAGCGGTAAACATGTTCAGCGATAAGCTGTATTATGCGCCACGTATGTTCCATTATACGTCTATTGGCTTCATAATAGTTCATTCATGCTTCCTTAAAAAGTCAGCGTAATATAAGCTGCTTAGCGGTAAACACGTTCAGCGATAAGCTGTATTATGCGCCACAGGTGTTCCATTATGCGTCTATTGGCTTCATATTAGTTCACTCGTGGTCCCTTAAAAGTCAGCGTAATAAAAGCTGCTTAGCGGTAAACATGTTAAGCGAAAAGCTGTATAATGTGCCACATGTTTTCCATTATACATCTATTAGCTTCATAATAGTTCACTTGTGCTCCCTTAATAAGTCAACGTTATAAAAGTCCACAATTACCTCCTTATACAGCACATGGCGTAATTTTATCCACTAAACAGACCTTATAACGGTTAAAGCATTTGATAACCCTTAAAGCTGTATGTAGGTTCGTAGCAAATATACCTTTATATCACTCTTTGCGTATTAATGGTAGTTTTCAGAGCCGAAATGCAGCTTTTAATCAGCCCTAAGCTATATAAATATCACTGAAATCTATTATACAACTGTAGGACCACGAGTGTGCTGTTATAAGTGTCTTAATACGCACAGAGCGTTAGATAGAACTAAAAGTGAGTAGTTATAGAGCTATCTGTGCTACTTGGGAATGGGCCTTTGTTTATTTTGGTAACGTTGGCTAATCGACGATATCATCCGATGGCCCAATGACGACAGATATCGCATTTACCAACATTGACTGTAGCATTGATGCCCAACAATGGGCCTTTGTGTATTTTTGTAACGTTGGCTAATCATCGATATCATACGATGGCCCAATGATGACAAAAATCGCATTTACCAACACTGGCTGTGGCACTGATGCCCAACAATGGCCCTTTGTTTATTTTGGTGACGTTGGCTAATCAACGATATCATCCGATGGCCCAATGACGACAAATATCGCGTTTACCAACATTGGCTGTAGCATTGATGCCCAACAACGGGCCTTTGTTTATTTTGGTAACGTTGGTGTCGCGAGCCCACTCGCGAAAGCATCAGATATTAACTACATCTGAACCATAGACCTAGGATTCGCTTGCGCTTGACAGACAGCTTAAGTGTGCGAAAGGGAAGCCATCACGTATATGAACATCCCATAAGTGCGAAAGAGTCAGACTACCAATGAGAAAACGTAACCACTTTTGAGTTTGACGACGGCCGCGGACGGCCAAGAGCGTATCACGGTAATTTTCAAATTGAAAAATATACACGGATTAGGACGAAAAGTATTAAATAAAGTAATTCAGTGAAGATGGTGTCTTGTAGTGTGCCGGATTGCAGTGTCACAGGGCCAAATAATCCAAGCAAATACTCATTTCAGAGGATTTATGATATTCCGAGCGAAATTTTCATAGCGATATTTTGTCAAATTAACAGCGTAAAAAGTGTAAGAAGCCGGTTTATACAGTTCATTATAAGTTTTTCTTCCGTTCCGTGCTAATATTTTATCATGTTAGTCAATAATTTAGAATATTTTGTGTAAAAACATAAACTGTTAGTTTACGCTAGGGCTTGACAAAATGTTCATATGACAGTATCGATAACTTGTCGGTATATTAATAGCTATGTAATTATTTCTTCACAAGACATCATTAAGATATTATCTTTTATAACCGACTTAAAATAATAACGATTGTTATACTTTTTTGAAGGTGTTCATGTTTAGCGTGTCATGATAACTTCACTTTCCAACACAGTAAGAGTTACATTAAGATAAGTCTGCAACGATTTTTATGGCAAACGCAGTGCAAGTGTTATTTATACGTCATAATGTCATAGAATTTTAGTGTTTAAAATAACACATTTGAAAATGTAGTCGATAAAGCAATCAAACATCGACAGATTATTAATATGTTGTAAGGGCCCCCCCACATCTGGCGTCTTTCGAGCGTCGGCGTCTGTCGGCGTCGGTCCAGCGCTATGGAAAATGACGTCGCTGCGCAGTTGCGTCGACGCTGCGTCGACGTTGCGTCGACGTCGGCCATAGAATTGTAGACGCCGACGCTCGAAAGACGCCAGATGTGGGGGGGCCCTAACATGACATCACTATTTTTGATCTCACATAGACAATTTACGCACACACTTGCATTTCATTTTTGGTCACACTTTTGAAGATTGAGAGTTGTTCTTTGTCATATAATTCTTTGATCTGAACACGCCCTAGATGACGTCTGTCATCTGTCATCGAAGCCAACCTGTCAAATATTTTCTCACCGGCGAAAACTTGCAGACAGTTTTTTTTACCCACCTCGATATTTGCCTATTAGTTCTTATTAACTATTATAAATGTGGGTAGTAAAGTGCTTTAGAGTTTCCGGCGCGTCCGGTCGCTCGCCCATTTCGTCTTCAGCGGCCATAGTGTGAACAGTCTGTAGTGGTAACAAGTAGATTGCGGGACGAGCACGTGCTGGTTGGTTGTAACCGGCAACTGGTTCATCTATTATAAGTTAAGTATGATTAGCTTGATATCATATAACTTAAGTATTGTTAGTTTGATATAGGTACGCTTGCTTTGATATCTATTCATTGTATTGTAACTGCGTATTCTCCATTTCTCGTAAGTCTCTTGTTATACCATGACAGTGTAACTTGTACTCATAACGTAACTATTCAGTGTTATCTCATGGTCCCTTAGCCTAATACCAAAGACCCTTGGTCTGTGCCCTCTATGAATGTTTGTCCCCGTAACTTGATTGTTGATGTATTTGATGTGTCCACTACCTGGCTAGAGTTACGAGGGAGATCACCACCGTACGTGAGGTACGGTGGACTTGGTTATAGAAGGCAGAGGAGAGGGCCTCCCTGTGGTTGTGAGGCCCATGTGTTATTAGAGAGTGGAGAAGGGCATCCCTGTGGACGTGATGCCCGTGAGCTAGTGCCTGACGAGGCCTGACGGCAACCTATACGGTGTGCCTAGTGCCTGACGAGGCCTGATATGTGTCGGCACCCCTGTGGTCGTGGTGCTGACGTGCCTGTGGAAGGCGTATGTTTGACGGCACCCCTGTGGTCGCGGTGCTGGTGATTTGTGGGAGAAGTATGATCTCTGGGACATTACGGACATACAGACAATGTGACTATGTAAAGCATCCATGACGTAACTGACGGACATTAGTTAATGACCATATGTCTCTTACCATATCATGCTAACCGTACTTAGTGACTGTATTAGTCATAAAACTAATTAACCCCCAGATGTCGGACGGTGGCGCCGTGGTGGCGGCGAAACCCCCTAGTTAGCGAAGCAGAAAGACTGCGATATCCATCATCATCAATGAACAAGGTAAGGATCCAGTGCAATCACATATATACAAGAACCCGGACACTAGTTTATTAGGTATCGCGACGCCTCCATGTGTGTGTGTGTTATCGCAGTCCTATTTATGATATACAGTAATATATATTCACATACATACACGCATGGGGGTAGTTCGCGACAGTTGGCTAATCAACGATATCATCCGATGGCCCAATGACGACAAATATCGCATTTACCAACATTGACTGTAGCATATGGTACGCGGCGGTGCCTAGGAACTTTTCCAATCGTCTAATGTCACATAATTGTACAAGTATTAAGTTGGTTTTTAATGGAAAATATATAGAAATAAATACTTAACTTACTTATTGATAGTCGCTTATGGTCTGATGCATCAATGCAATGGAACCTCGATAGCACGCATCTCAAGGGAAACGCCAGAAACTTCGTTTAACGAGGTTATGGAGGGAATCGACTTAAGGAGGAAAATTCATGATAGAGAGGTAATTATAGAAACACATCTTGGCTGTCCCGTCCTAGACCAATCCTTTGAAAATTTCGTTGACTCAAAAATTCAAAATTTTACATCGACATCACACCGTTTGGCCAAAATTATTCTACATTCAGCCTATTCGATCGTTAAGCATTGTCTTTTCGTTCCAAAATTCACGTATATTCTTCGCGGAACCCATCTTTGGAAACACCCCAATTTGGTTTCAAAATTAGATACATTGGTAGTTGAAACACTCACATCCATCTTTAACATCTCTTTTGACGAAAGGTCTTGGACCCAGGCTAGCCTACCCATTAGGTTTGGCGGCCTGGGCATCCGCAAAATTTCTTGTGTATCCTTACCTGCGTTCTTGTCCTCGGTGCATGGTGCTCAAAGCCTTATAGGGAAAATACTAGGTCCTTCTATTGGATCTATGGAGGCCGCACACTGCTCCGAGGCCAAGAACGTCTGGTCTATAACCTGTCCCAACACAGACCTGCCTGAAAATCCCTGCTCGCAGAGGCAGTGGGACGAGCCGCTCTGTCAACTAGTACGGAAAAACCTTTTAGATACGTCACCTAGTTCGACAGACCGAGCTCGTCTCCTTGCGACTGCAGAGTGGGAGTCAGGTCTGTGGCTGCAGGCGCTACCCTCTCCAAACATTGGGACTTTCCTAGACAACACTACCTTCCGCCTAGCAGCTAGCTTACGTTTAGGGGCATCTACTAATCAGCCACATCGCTGTCAATGTGGCACCACGGTGGACATTCTTGGCCACCATGGCCTCTCATGTGTTCGAAGCGCTGGCAGGATCCCCCGCCATGCCAGTATAAATGATGTCCTCCGTCGGGCTCTTGCTAGTGCCAAAGTAGCTGCAGTCCTCGAGCCCAGCGGTCTGGCCAGAGATGACGGCAAGAGGCCCGACGGAATGACACTGGTGCCTTGGAGAATGGGTCGGCCGCTAGTTTGGGACGCTACTTGCGTTGATACCCTGGCACCGTCTCATGTTCCAAGCACTAAAGATTCTGCTGGCGCTGCGGCTTCCTCAGCCGAAAGCCTCAAGCGCCGCAAATATGCCGCTCTGGGAAGCAGCTACATATTTGCGGCGTTTGGTGTCGAAACTTTGGGGCCGTGGGGGCCGAGTGCGCGTCGACTGTACAAAGACTTGTCGGCGCGCTTAATAGAGGCTTCTGGTGACCAGAGGGCTGGCCACTATTTTGCCCAGCGTATTAGCATCGCTATACAGCGGGGGAATACGGCCAGCCTTCTGGGCACCTTGCCCGTTGACGGCGATCTAGGGCAAATTTTTTATCTATAGTTTTGTAAGTTTTATTATGTTTGTTTGTTTATTTCTTAGTTTTTATCAGAAACACATAAAATACAATCTTAGTATATTTTTCCAGTTACAGAGGTTTGTTAGTAAATAACTTCAATGAATCTTTCGCCTGCTCGGGTATCAATATTAGCACGAGCGGTTAAACAACAACTTTGCCCCCTTGTAAAACAAATAACTATTGTTATTACAGCAAACGAAAACAACTCAGAATTTTCATTTGATTACTTTGCCTCACATGTGAATAAAATGCAACTTTGCTATCAGTTTTTGAAGTGCAAAGTAAGCCTTTCTGAGCTGCTGTGGTCAAAATATATTTGGTCATGATATTTTGAGTTTTATTCACCGGTAGGTACTAGAGTTCACTTTTATTAGCGATTTCATCAAGATGTAGCTTTATTGAATAATATTTTAGTGACATAAAGTTAGAATGTAACTGTGAGATCCTCGTATTTCAACTCGTACAAGATTAGAATCTTTTTCATGTAATGTGATTGAGTTTTTCTTTATTGATTTAAATGCCATCTAAATGTTACGGTCACGTGATCGCCTTCCGCTGTCTCGAGTTTATCATTTGTCCCCACCTCAAAAAGTGCTCAGCGCCGCTAAAGAAGTTATATCACTTAAAAAAATCTGCCAAGAGCGTGTAGGGCCATGCTTGGGATTTTGCTCACTCATTTCATTCATCCACATCGCAGTTAACTTTTGTAGAGCAACAATGTGCAACATGGTAGGTAACTTATTTTTCTCAAAAATGGACGGCAAAGTCGACTTTGCCGTCTAAAAAATAGCTCGCGAAGCGCGTAGTTTATGGTCAGTCAAAAATTAAAAAGTTAAAAACATTGCAGTCTCGATTTTGGGACTGCAATGTTGCATACAAATTCCATTATTTGTCGAGTTCCAAACTTTTTAAAAGTTGAAATGGCCATATCAATTGAAGGCACAGGCCCTTTCAACAGCCAAACAGATGATTAGTACCGCGACTATTTAGTTGTCTCAAATAGATTGGCGTATTTTCGGCAGAAAAATACACTTCTATTTTTAGTGTTCCGTACAAAACTTTGTTTACGGAACACTTATGGGATCACTTCGGTCTTGCAAATCAGTTAAATACGTTTTTCTCAGAGACCGTTTGACATAGATACCTAAAATTTGGAACAGTTATAGCAATTACCACCACTCATATTTTAAATAAGTCAAAACTGCTTATTTCTTATTAAAGGGGGAAATTTAGGGGGTTGAGAGGGGTAGGCTGAAACTTTTTTCATTTGTAAGAATCGTGTGGGGTACCATTAGAAAGCTTGCAAAAAATTGAGTCGATGGACTGATTTTGACTTCATTTTAGACTGCAATAGTTTCGTCAAAAAATGCATTTAAAGTTGCAAGTTTTCATACAAAATTTTTCACCTCTGTCCTGGCGATTTTCGCGAAAACTATAGCTAACAGGCAGCTGACCAGTCAATACCCAACTTAAAGAAGCATGGAGACGGCGGGAAAATTATCAGCTTAACTTTATCTTTATTAGTTTTTCAACTGGAGCTTGACCTTTGGTTGCTTAGGGCTAGCTAACTGATGCTTACACTGGTCAATTCATATTAGGCGAGAAACATCCTTAGTTAAAACTTTGGCATTGAAATTTATGACTTATGTCTTTGACACAAAGTTTAATTCTGCTTGCTTATTTTTGTGGGATATTTAATTTTATCTCAATAGCCTACTATAAGTATGAGAGAGATCTACAAAATACGACCTTATTATATTGCAAATAAGTTTCAATTTCGAACGGGCTTTCCAACCAATGGACTGGAATGGAAAAATTCAAATTAAGAATTCCGTTCTTGACTGTAGTTGTGTTTTTTTTTCCACAATAGGACACATAGAGTTAGTAAGGCGTATAGAGATAATAAAGTCATTTAATATTTATGAACAGCTTTGGCCTCATGTATAGATTTTATTGAGAGTATCTGATTCGTCGAAACAATATACACAATATTTCTTTTCATTAAGTACCATTACATTTCTGTATTAATTGTATAATTATAATATCTATTAATTAGATTCAGTACATATGTATATTTTTGAACGGATCGGTGAGCAATAAGATTCAGCGAACCGCGAAAATAGAAGTTCGCAAATTGCGAGCATTTTTCTCTGTCACTCTAATTACGCCTAAATTGGAGTAAAAGAGAAAGATCCCCGCAAATTGCGAATTTCGGTTTTCGCGGTAGCCCCTCAGTCCTGTTACGAGAAAATAATTTTGGAAGACATTAATAGTATATGACAGTTAAATATCACAGTATTTAGAAACAAAGGTAACTTTGACGAAATATTTAAAGTAAGCCGATCTTGTTTTTTAGCAGTTCTAAATAATATTAAAGTCTATATATATGGCATAGAACTAGAAGCAAAATCAAATAAAAAATAATAATGAGTTCTAAATTCAAATTGAAGGAGTATACATTTAAGGTATTATAGGCCAAGCGCGCACAACGATATTAATTTTTGCGACACGATTTTAGAATCGCGCTGTAATATATCGCAGAAAATTCACTGCGCGAACTGCGATGAAAAAGTCGACGATTTGTTCATTCTCAACATGGATTTCGTACCAGTCGCTTGTCATGAAACGTGTCTTTAATATGCGATTGCTGTATGACTTTGAGCATTTATAACACAAAGGTGATCCCCGTCTATTCCATAATTAAATGGTCAACATCTAGCGTCTCATTTTGAGACTCCATTGGAGATGCAGGTGCCGAGATGTTGGGGTTTGGAGAGCGAAATGCCGACTGAGGTCCGGCCGGTTTGCGATTTTATTATCATAGTGCGCGCGGGGCCATACAACTCCGCATGCTGCAATTCACTTTGCGACAATCGCGGAAAAATGTGACAAATCACAATTTTAAAATCGCTGCGATTTTTTTGTCGCATATGCGCGCACTAACATATAAACACATACGTTGCATTTATGCGACAAAATTATCGCAGGACAAAAAATCGTGGTGCGCGTTTGGCCTTACTCTAAATTATTATAATACATCAAGCATTCGCGAGATGCTCGACTTCGGTATTCAAACACAAAGCAATAGTACAAGAATCTAACTAAATGCAAAGGCCGAAGGAGCGATTCGAAGATCCGAAGCGTCCGACAGACGCGCGTCTCCCGTAACTTTTCCAAGAATTTTTAAGTACAAGTGTCTAAGTCGCAAGATCCAAACCAAACGCTGAAGTCGCATTGGGCCGAAAGCCCGAAGCATCCAGGCCCCTGTTTCACCAACGTGACAGGTGCGACGAATTGTAAAATCCCTGTTGCTGACGTCACAGGCATCCATGGGCTACGGTTACCGCTTACCATCGGGCGGGCCGTATTCCTGTTTGCCACCATCATTGTATTATTTAAAAAAAAACGTTATAATATCGGAAAAAAACAGATATTTCTCTTGCTAAGTTTATGACAATTGTCACAAGAAACACTACAATTGTCACGAAATTCCGACATATAACTCATTACCTGTCAAGAATTACCTACAATTCTTCGAAATCTTTGACAATTGTCAGAAACTTCGCAGGAGAAATATCTGTTTTTTCCGATATAATAAAGTTTTTTTAAATAATACAATGATGGTGGCAAACAGGAATACGGCCCGCCCGATGGTAAGTGGTAATCGTAGCCCATGGATGCCTGTGACGTCAGCAACAGTGATTTTACAATTCGTCGCACCTGTCACCGATGTGAAATTGGGGCCAGGAGGTCAGTTCTAAACACAGGTAATTAATACAAGTGTCTAAATGCGAAGGCCGGAGGCCGAGATCCGCGTAGGGCTGAAGGCCCGAAGCCTGCAAGATGTCAGTGGTTAAACACAGAACTGACAGCCTGGACGCTTCGGGCCTTCGGCCCTACGCGGAGCTCGGCCTTCGGCCTTCGCATTTAGATACTTATACTATTGTTCTGTGTTTAAGTACTAACATCCTGGACGCTTCGGGCTAGGGCTTGCAATATCGGATGGTTTCTAATTCCGGAACTGATTTTCGATATTGGAATCCAATTCCGGAATTCCGGAACTGGTTCCGGAATTAGGGCTTATCATATTTTTATTCTATTTTTAAGTAAAAAACAACAAAAAATGTGAATTTCTGATACTTTACGTTTATTATAAAGTTAGTATTGTTTAAGAGAAATTTAATTTGAAGTATTTTTTTCACCTCTTATTTAACCACCTTATTAAAATGGTTACTTTTATTCACTTGTATGATACGGGGTATTTAAATATTTATCTGGGGAAACTATATTAGTTGCTAGCAAACCATCCGAGGCATAATTTTATAAAATAGTTAAATATAATAGCTTCCTACCCTTCCTAACCTAGTAGGTAGTGCTACTGGTGGTGTTGTTTAAGAAATTGAAGGTCTAAGTTTGGCTTTTTCCTAGTTCCTAGTTATGAATCAGAATATCATTATATTATGTGCTTCTACAGGATTCGAAATAGATCATAAAGAAAACCTCTTTCCCTCTAAATCGAAGATAAAACGTGCAAATATTTTTTAATTTGAATTCTACATATTCGCTTTTGTAGGTTTCTGACTATTCTACTTAAATAAGTAAATCGCTTTGCTTTATTATATATTTTTTATGAGCCCATATTGTCCCACTGCTTTAGCAAATGGAAAAGTAAAATACACCTAAAGGTACTTACTATAGTTCACTGAATGACTAAGAAGCACTTAATAATGACAATAACACCAGTATAGTGTTATTTCTTCACAATTTTCAATAATAAACGTATTAAAACTTACAAAAAGTACTTTAATCCAATTCCGGAATTTTCGATATTCAGTGGTATCAATTCCGGAATTGTAATATCGGAGAATTTGTCCGAGATTCCGGAATATCGAAATTCCGGAATTCCGGAATGCAAGCCCTACTTCGGGCCTTCGGCCCTACGCGGAGCTCGACCTTCGGCTTTCGCATTTAGACACTTGTACTATTGTTCTGTGTTAAAGCACTGACATCCTGGACGCTTCGGGCCTTCGGGCTACGCGGAGGTCGGCCTTTGGCCTTCACATTTAGACACTTGTACTATTGCTCTGTGCTAAAGCGATGACATTTTGCTAAAGCTCGGCCTTCGGCCTTCGCACTTAGACACTTTGTACTATAGTTCTGTGTGTGTAGTTGAATACGGTATCCTAAAAACAGGCAAACAACCTCTGTAAAATGTAACGATGCGAGCGGTACGGCTACCATCAGTTTGGCATTGACATAAACGCTACCGTGGGCGTGAACGTAATTTACTTTCTATGCATCTCGCTCGTACTGACATATTAGTGCGAAAGAGATATACCTATAGGAAGTAAATTACGTTCACGATATCGTTTATGTCAATCTGATGGTAGCCGTACGGAACACTAAATGCCTCGAGCTATCTCGGACTTGGCCAAATTATTTTATTAAAAAAATAAAAAGGCGGCAAGGGCTTTCTTCTGTGAAAATATATACGTAGCAACGTTGCTTTTGTAAAATATTTCTATGATATTTATATTTCTTGCACCATTTTTGAGAAAAGCACTATATATGACTCGGCTGGAAGGCTACTTGCTGGCTTCGGATTCAATTAAACGGACTCCCAAGGTCGTCCGTTTAAAACGAATCCTCAGCCTGCAAGTAGCTACTTCCGAGCCTCGACAATAATGTACTATTATTACCATGGACATATATATTACTTCGTAAGGACGCGGCTAACGAGCACTAAAAAGGGGGCCGCTACATGGGTGTGATATTTGCATTTATCACACCCCGGCGCTCAGTCGTGTGGCGAATTGCGCAGTAGAAAGTTGTCACGCAGCATAACACAAAAATGCCTTATTGCGTTGTAAAAGGGTGCAAAAACCATTATAGGAAGTATAAGAAAAAAAATGGGATCTCATATCATCGGTAAGTAATTTCCAATTAGGTTTATTTATTGCTTAAAACCAATTTTAAACGATAATTTTATTTCATTCTCACGAGCAACTGATGTTCGCTCGTACGTCATAGCGCTAATGCATTAACCTTGTAAGGACGTCATTTCTCTTTGGAAGTTATTATGAAGTAGAAATGCATACTGCGTGATTTGTATAGGTAAATCTACTTAAATATGATTAGTTGATTACCTACCGGATATAATTACCGAAATTAAAGTACCTATTGTCTGTCTTACAGAGTTTGTTCCCGTTTCTTTTACATAATTATTAAAAACATTCGAAATAACAAGATCAAGTATTTGTTATTGTTTTATTCGTTGACTTAGGTACCTAGTATATTGATTCTTGTCAGGTATAAGTTTTTAATTAACTGTAGGTAAAACTCAAAAAAAATTAACAGGTGAGCGCTAGAAACAAAGCGCGCATTTTCAAACACCGATTAATTCACATCGCTGTATTTAATACTTTCCATTACCTACTTATATTTTTGCATCATATTTGTGGACAGGTGGCACGCTCTCGTTGTACCAACGGGGATGAGTTTGGCACACATTTTATTTATGATAAAATTAATAGTGGAATTTATGAGATCTTTCAACACTATAGCTTATGCCTTAGTTCAATATAAATTATAACTCAGTAATTACAAATTACCTGCTTCGCTTGTTGGTGTTATTATGTAACTTTGTCTATGAACATACAAAATCTAACATTATGATAAATGAGGCTTTAATCTGTACGGTAGAAATATGGTCATCCTTACCTTATAATTGCTTCTCACGACATGGCCCGAGATGCCCAGAACTCCAGGTTAAGATTGCAGGTGAGCAGAGCACAATGATTCTCCCCACGACCTGTTAAAGTATTAACACATTGATTCCAACCGAATCACTAAATATTTCCTAAGTAAATTTATAAGGATTGTTACATAGAGTGGCAGTCAATATAGCTATACTCTTCATCACTGATTGTTTATAAGTTACCTTGCCAAACGCTTATGGCTTGAGCAGTTCACTGACCTGGTCTCATTAGATTTTCCTATACCATGGTATATCAATCCTAAATAATGGCATAAAGCCCATACGCTTAAGAGCTTGTATAAGGTCTGCAATCACCACATCTGTGAATGTTACCTACAAATGTTTCATGCAACCTAAAACGCTTATTTCTGAGCTCGTTTAAGGTCCGCAACCCTCACATCTGTGTATGGGACCTACAGATGTTAGATGCAACCTAAAACGCTTACTTTGTTTTTATTATAGGCCCACTCGTCCAAGTTTGTGGTAGATCCGCGACCAACACATCGGTGCTATTACTTACAGGCTGGCTCCAGCGGTCTACAAACGAGTGCCTATTAACTATTACATGCGAATCCAACTTGCACGTAATAACTTTATTTAATTGGTAGGCTATACCATCCCTCAAACCAACACATGATTTGGAACTTTAATTTAATTTGCATGCTACCTTACATGCCCAATAAATGCTTGGAGTAAGCTTTAGTGACCATTTATAACACCACGCTAGAAATTAATGCTAGAAACTTTATGCATTCAACGTATAGATACATTTTTTATTCTCTAAATACTTAGCTTGCTTTTACGTGCTGAAACCTGGAAATCCCGAGCCACTAACACTGATTTTAAGTTTAATAACTGGACAAAGTTAAAAGTACAAACTGCCATTTTCATGGTAGTGAGCAAAAAAGGCTTCCTTCAACTTACCATCGACAATATATTTTGTTTTTCTTTCTATTCCGTTTCCGGACTTAGTGTTGCTATGTATGCATTCACAATCATCGCGTATTTCGCGACACTCGTTTCGGAGGCCAAGATTCTCTTTGGATCACTGAGCCAAAATAGTTAGTTTGTATTGCTGTTTCCTTCTTTTTTACTCTACCTGTTTTGCAAGCAAGAAACTAACAGAAATAGTTGTTCGCCGCATTTTACTCGCGAAAGCTCGGGAGGTACTTATCGAACTGTACTGCTGTAGCTAGTAGCTCGGCCAAATTGTCGACCTTGACAGAGCCGGCTTACACAGGACGGCACACCGTACTGCGCGAATGTTTAAAATATTGCATTGCCGCCTGAGACGATAATGACATCACGAAATAACGTAGAAGAACGGAAACTTATAAGGATAAGTTCGCCCATTTTAATACAATAAATATGTTAACTAAAGCATTTATTACGAGAATCATAAGTAATACATAGGCAAAGGGTTAGGTTAAGACATATGTAGGTAGGGTAGAAAAGGGGTTTCAGTCGATGTGTGGAAGGGCGGCACCGTCGTCGAACCCAAGCCACCTGGCGGGGGACTTAAACCGGTGGCGTGTGCCTCGGATGCACATGGTGGTGGCACGTATAACGGCGTTACTGATCCTGCATCTCAGCCAGCCCAGTACAGTACTTAGAGATCGGTTCCAACGTTGAGATATGGTTTCTGCCATATGTTTTATAACGGAGGACATTTGGGGTGCATAGACGCTGTCAACAGATGTTACAAGTGGTGTGAAAGTTGCATGTCGCATTTCACAGGCCGTGGAATATTTTCTCTGTTTTTCGTCTTCAGCTGATTTTAGTACAGATAATATGTCACGGGTCTTGAGAGGTAAGAAGGAGCGTCAGTGTCGACGACACGGATATCAAACAACGCCAACAAATACAACAAATAATTTTGATTAACCATAAACTTAATCGACGCTCTTCTGATATAAACCGCGAATAAACTTAACAAGCCTTGTACGCCCGTACAAAGTTATCGCGAGAGTCGAGCTCACGTAGTTGTACGCAGTGTGTAACAGATGGCGCTTTTTTGCTGACATGAAGATCGCAACGGGCAATTCGTATGCATGCGCTCATCCATAGTTTATATCTATGATTATTACTCGTTCATTTTGCTGACAGCTAGTCTAGTAGGAAAGAGTTTCCATTTCAGAGTCAACGCTACAAATCAAAGGATATTACCTACCTACTTAATTCAGAAATATATGATTATATAATTTATAAAAAAGCGTTTATAAGAAATTTCACTTCAAGAGATTAGCGCTTAGTAACGGGTATCAGAAGATCGAAAAGAGAACTGTTTACCCGTATTAAAAAGCCAAAATGAAAGGGTCTAAGGTAGCAACGGCTTTGGTAAACAAAGTCAAAAGAAATACCCCTTTCCTAACCCTCGAAGAGGATACCAGATCGGTCCTTGATGGAAGCCTTCATTTATGCGTAGGTACTTTTTCGGGTTCCGTACCCAAAGGGTAAAACGGGATCCTATTACTACGACTCTGCTGTCCGTCCGTCCGTCTGTCTGTCACCAGGCTGTATTTCACGAACCGTGATAGCTAGACAATTGAAATTTTCACAGATGATTTATTTCTGTTGCCGCTATAACAACAAATACTAAAAACAGAATAAAATAAAGATTTAAGTGGGGCTCCCATACCTACAACAAACGTGATTTTTGACCAAAGTTAAGCAACGTCGGGCGGGGTCAGTACTTGGATGGGTGACCGTTTCTTTTTCCTTTTTTTTGTATTATGGTACGGAACCCTTCGTGCGCGAGTCCGACTCGCACTTGCCCGGTTTTTATTAATATAATTAAATATTTACAGGGCCCATTTTTTATATGACAATTAATAATCCCTTAATTGATCCAAATAATTAACGGTGACAATAAACAAAAGCCCATTCATTACAATGACCTTCCGAGTTAAATTATGAAGAAATTTAATTAATTAACGCCGGTGGTGATATAAATAGTTAGGCGAATTTCATCGCAGCGTCAGTCTTAGGCTACCGTCGAGAAGATAACTTACCTACTTACACCATGTTCATCAAAACGGTTAGTGACCGATAATTTTATAATAATTATTATTTTGACGACCGCTCTGGCCTAGTGGGTAATGACCCTGCCTATGAAGCGGTCCCGGGTTCGAATCCTGGTAAGGGCTTTTATTTGTATGATGATACAGATATTTGTTCCCGAGTCATGGTTGTTTTCTATGTATTAAGTATTTATATATTATATATTTCGTTGTCTGAGTACCCACAACACAAGCGTTCTTGAGCTTACCGTGGGGCTTAGTCAATTTGTGTAAAAAACGTCCTATAATATTTATTTATTATTAACCAGATTTACCAGATTTTTTTTACATAGCCTATTTTGTGTCCCACTGCTCTCTACTTTTTGGTCTGCTTCTGCCCCGGCTATATATTAACATTAACCTGCAGTAACCAATTTGACTCACCGATCGGATGCATTCGGTAGACTTATCAGGCTGCCACAGACTAAATAGTAGATCGTTAACCAAGGGGTGAACGGCATTTACTTCAGGCGAGGTCGTTTACCTAAAACAAGACCGAAGTGATCCCATAAGTGTTCCGTAAACAAAGTTTTGTACGGAACACTAAAAATGACATATTTGTTTTACATCATTTGTCTACTCAACCACGACTGAAGCTCTCTACTCGTATATCTATAAAACAACATGGTAACTATCCTATTCGTTTTCTTTACCAAAAGTTGGTCGTGTGCGTCATCATTGCCGTCATCGTCGCCGTGGCCGAGGGACAGCGCTCCAGGGGTGTATGCGGAGTGGATATATCCTGTGTACCTAACTCGTCTTCTGCTGAGGATTATTATAAGTAAAAAAGGAAGATATAATCATATCAAAGACAATGTGTAACTAAAATAATCGTTACCCAAACATTCAACTAAATGCATTAAATATTACTGTTTTATTTAAATTAGGGTTTATTCTAAAATTGGTAATGGAATAAAGTTAATAATAATTGAATAAGTAGTTTCTGTATATGGACTTGAAAGCGGTGTTACCCATAGCATCATGCAAGTAAAATCATAGAATATTAACCGCGGGAAGGAATTTCGGATTTTGAAAAAAAAAGTGCTCAGATCACATAAACAGGGTGTAACAATCACAGTGGGGTTCCGTGGGCATATTCGATTTCTCTTTTCGTCCAGGGCAGGTATTAGTTAACTAATCCTAATTTAATTTAATTTTCTTTATTTAGGATTACCAACAGATAATAAAATCTATATAATGCTCTTAAATCTATATAACAGTCATGACCTGATGCTTATCTAATTATAGGTAACTACAACTTATAAGAAATTACTTATCCTCCATACAAAGGCCAAAAATTTTACAGAACACGATACCGAGTATGCCTTTAACCGTTTGGACGCCAATGACCGATATATCCGCACCGCAGGTTCAACGCCAAAGACCGATTAATCGGTCATAGACCACAGAGCAACATAGACCTACGTGTATATGCCATAGACATAATATATATATAGACGGTGCCTCAGCGAGCTGTCACTGTTGCCACTTTTGTTTAGTGTACGATTAACAATTTAACACCACCTTGCTGTAGTCATGTCGATAAAGTCATATCGATAAACTATCGACATTTCTTGCAATTTTAATTTTACTTTAAAGGTTTGACGATATCTAAAATGAACAAAAACGCTTTTATTCTTTATTGTGGTTATCAGATCACAATTTTATCGTCACGCCCCAGCAGGGAAATAAGGGAAAGTTCAGATATTTAATTAAAATACATAAATACCTACTAAAATAGGTGGTCCGCAATAATTGAAATATTTTATTACATCATAATATATTCATTATCCATTAGCATTTCAATTATGCTTATGTTTAACGAAGATATTGAAGCTTCAATTAATCGCTATTTCGTTCTGCTGTGTAGCGTTTATCGATATATAATATGATCCCACTGACAGCTCGCTTGGAAGGCATCTGTATATATTCTTATATCTATGCCCCGGCTACTCACGTAACGATAAATCGTTGCGATAAAACTGTGCAGTCCGACTGTGCAGATAAATCGAACCGTGTGTATGTCGATTATCGTAACGATTTGTCATACGCACGGTTCGATTTATCTGCACAGTCGGACTGCACAGTTTTATCGTTACGTGAGTAGCCGGGGTTACAAGGGCTACCCTAACAATTTAGTCGGATTTAGTGCTTTTTAGGGTTCCGTACCCAAAGGCCCTATTACTAAAGCCTCCTCCAGACTATGCGCGTGAATCGCGGGCGTAGCCGCGAATGCGAGTGTGGCGTCGATTTCGCAGATTGTTCACGCCTTCGCGCCTTGTTCTCCGTTTTTTGTCGGTATTTCGGCCCGCGTCAAAGTAGACGCGAAGCGCGAACTTGCAAGACTCCACATTACACAATATTTTGGCTCCTCTGTGGCAAGATAAATACTAATTCTATTATGATTATATTATATTAAGCAGCTATATTTTACGGTTTTACAATAAAACAAAATGGAAAAACAGCTAAATCACGTATGATGCCATAGATAACTAACAGTAAAACTCGATCAGCTGATGCTTTTCCGCCATATTGCCGCAAACCAAACTGCGAAATCGCCGTGAAGTGTGCGAGTGTGGAGTCATACGCCAACTTCGCGGTATGTTCGCTCCGCGAAATTGAAATTTTCATTGATGATGTATTTCTGTTGCCGCTATAACAACAAATACTAAAAACAGAATAAAATGAAGAGTTAAGTAAAGGAGCCCCCCCCATACAACAAACGTGATTTTTGACCGAAGTTAAGCAACGTCGGGCGGGGCCAGTACTTGGATGGGTGACTTTTCTTTTTCCTTTTTTGCATTATGGTACGGAACCCTTCGTGCGCGAGTCCGACTTGCACTTGCCCGGTTTTATTATTATAAAACTTTCCCTTATTATTTTAGTCAACTTTTGTAAGTGGCCAGTAGGTACTGATTGATATTTATACATATGAAACCTTCATTCATAGCCTAATGACTAATACAAACCATCCTTGCACAGCTTTAGTGAAAACGTACCCTAAGGATTAAGCGATATGGATGTAGAGGTGAAAATAAAATTAAACTTCCCGATGTAAAAAATAGTCACATATAATTCGTATTTTTTATAATACTATTATTAAATAGGATAAGATAATGTAGTTATCTGAAACTTTCTAGTGGAAGCGCTCTAGGGTACCTAAATAGGTAGGCCAATTCATGGAAAACCCCTACAGAGACATGCCATATATAGTAAATCAGAATCATATATCATAGAAAGTTTCCCATAAATACAGTTTCAGGAACTTTATCAAATTACGAAGTAAGAAATGATTAATAAGTTTAATAACATTCAGGTTTTCTCATAATTAGTAATAGTAGTTTGCTCCTTGTGAACTTTTATAAGATGTCTCCTGACACCAGAACAATCAACGAATTTTTTACCACAAATCTTACAAGTATACGGGAGTTTTCCAGTATGATATCGATAATGGATATTCAACGCAGATACCATAGAGAACGCCTTTTTGCATACATCGCAAGAATACGGCTTTTCGCCAGTATGAACACATCGGATATGCATAGTTAAAGCAGATTTATGTCTAAACTGTTTATCGCATACTAGACAAGTATGTTGTTTGAGTTCCTGGTGAACCAGCATATGTTGTCCCATAATTGATTTTGTTCTGAATCGCTTATGACATACATCACATGAATAGGCCTTTTCTCCTGTATGAATTGACATATGCTCTTTTAATGATTCCTTCAGTATAAATGTTTTATCACATAATTCGCAGGAGTGACGACATACTCCCAAGTGTGTCTTTATATGATACATGAACGACCTATATGATTTGTAAGACTTACCACATTTTTCGCAACAGAATAATCCTCCAGCAGCAGTAGTAGTTGAAGTCGAGTTTTCCACCGTGTGAGTTTTCATATGAGTCTGTAAGGTACTTCCAGTTGCAAACTGTTTATTGCAAACTTTACAGGTGTAAGGTTTCTCACCTGTATGAGTACGGGTGTGAATTTTTAAATAGTATTTATATTTAAACCCTTTTTTACAGATTTCGCAAGGGAACGTCACCTCATTAGTGTGAAATTTACGATGTCTGTTCAAGGCATCTTTGCGTGCATACTGTTTTTGACATATTTCACAAGAAAAAGACTTTTGTTTAAAATGCACAGGCATGTGGTTAATCAGCACTGATTTTGTCGTGAAGCTTTTTTTACATACATCGCATGAGTATAGCTTTTCCGCAGTGTGAATTTTACGATGCCAATATAAGCTTCTCTGGTGTGCAAACTGTTTATTGCATGTATCACAGCTGTAAGGTTTCTTATCTGTATGAGTGAGGGTATGAATTTTTAAATAGTATTTATCTTTAAACCTTTTTTTACAGATTTCGCAAGAGAACGTCATCTCATCAGTGTGAACTTTATGATGTTTGTTCAAGCCATCTTTGCGTGCAAACTGTTTTTGGCATATTTCACAAGAAAAAGACTTTTGTTTAAAATGCAAAAGCATGTGGTTAATCAGCACTGATTTTGCCGTGAAGCTTTTTTTACATACATCGCATGAGTATAGGTTTTCCCCTGTGTGAATTTTACGATGACAATATAAGCTTTTCTTGTGTGCAAACTGTTTATTGCATGTCTCACAGGTGTAAGGTTTCTTATCTGTATGAGTGAGGTTATGAATTTTTAAATAGTATTTCTTTTTAAACCTTTTTCTACAGATTTCGCAAGAGAACGTCATCTCATCAGTGTGAACTTTATGATGTCTGTTCAAGGCATCTTTGCGTGCAAACTGTTTTTGGCATATTTCACAAGAAAAAGGTTTTGGTCTGAAATGCAAAAGCATGTGGTTAATCAGCACTGATTTTGTCGTGAAGCTTTTTTTACATACATCGCATGAGTATAGCTTTTCCCCTGTGTGAATTTTACGATGACAATATAAGCTTTTCTGGTGTAAAAACTGTTTATTGCATGTCTCACAGGTATAAGGTTTCTTATTTTTATGAGTGAGGGAATGAATTTTTAAATAGTATTTCTCTTTAAACCTTTTTTTACAGATTTCGCAAGAGAACGTCATCTCATCAGTGTGAACTTTATGATGTCTGTTCAAGGCATCTTTGCGTGCAAACTGTTTTTGGCATATTTCACAAGAAAAAGGTTTTGGTCTGAAATGCAAAAGCATGTAAGAATTCGCCCCTGATTTTCGTGTAGAACCCTTTTTACGTATATCGCAGAAAAATCGATTATTTGCCCCTGTGCAGGCGTGATTTTTTAAAGAACATTTGTCTTTAAAAGTCATTTTGCATACTTTACAAAAAAAAACTGTTCCGTTAAAGTGAATTTTAAAATGCCGTGTAAAATTTGATTTAAAGGAAAACTTTTTTTGGCATATTTCACAAGCGTATCGTTTCTCTCCAGTGTGTACAGCCATATGACATTTTAATTGATAATTATTTTTGAATACTTTTTTACAGACTTCACACGAGACACCTTCTGTGTGCAATATAACACGAGTGTTACGTTTCAGTGCAAACGGTTTTGGGTCGACTTCAGTCGAGTAAGGTCCTTCACTGGCGTGTGTAAGCTTATGGCATAACAATACAGATTTGTGTAAGAATCCCTGATTGCATAAGTCGCAGAAATATCGATTCTCCGTATGGCACGAGTGACTGTCTAATTTACTTTTCTGTGAAAATGTTTTCATGCATATTTTACAGCAGTACGGTTTCTCTGCCTTGTGTCTAACCATATGTCGTATCAACGCAGATTTATGAAAGAGTTTCTGTTTGCATATCTTACAATCGTAACGTTCTCCCACGTGCACACGTAAAATATGTTGTTCTAAAATACATTTTTGTGTGAATTGTTTTTTACATATATCACAGTAGTTATTTGTGTCTCCATCGTGAAGACGCATGTGAATTTGTAAGTTCTTTTCATACGTGAAAAGTTTTTCGCATACAGGGCAGAAGTATCTTTTTTTCTCCACACCCTTATGGATAGAAGGAAACTGCGATTCAAGTGTGTTATTTTCAGGGTCAATATGATATGTTAACTCTAAGCTACGCTCGACGTGTGTCGTAGGTGCGAGGTCACAAGTTTTATGAGCAGTTTCGGTTGTGCGCGAAGCGATGTCGCTGCGGAGGTTTATCTGTCCATCGCTGAAAGTGTCCTCGGGCGACATCTGCATCCCCGAGTTGCAAGCGTCTTCAGCTAAAGTAAAAATTTAATTGATTACCTTCATGCGTTGAAGTCTTAGAATAGTTTAAGTATATATAAGTACCTACATATTATTATTGGGGGTGATGAGGGCGGTGTGGGCCTTTGAGTGCCACTTCGATCAAGCAGTGACCTATTGTGATTGTGACGGCCCTTTAAAGTTCATTACTAATGCTCCTTGAATCCAGGAAATTCCAGATTCTTTGGGCCGTAATGCTCTGTACCTCATATGGTTGCAATACGTGCCGCCCTAAGCAGGTTATTCTTCTTGACATTAGTGGTCCACCGGAACAGAGAATGTGCATTTTTAATAATTTACCATAAAGCATACGGAAACTACAGGACGCACATATATACAAAAAAAATAACTTTTCAAATTTCTAGTAAATAAAGAATATATCTCCATAAAAGAATATCTAGAATTCTAGATGACTATAACCATAAACATTAATTATAACCATGACTAATAATATATTTCAATTTTATTTGAATTATAATTGTATTTGAATTATATTTTATTGGATTATTTAAATTTAAATGTAATGTACTTAATAGTGCATACGACAACAGTACACTGAGAGAAAAATCATCACCAGGAATTAAAAAACAGTTCTGTACCGGAGAAAAAAATGAAGTTTTAGTAATAATTATGGACGTTTCACTATTTCTGTAAAGTTTATTTATTTCTAGAAACAGCTCAGTAATCCCAAATATAATTTCAACAAACAGATAATAGAAATTGTAAGAATTAATAGAAATTACAAAAGTCAATTTGTTCCTATTAGTTAACTCTCCTTGTCCCCGGAGTTTATTTTTGTAATTCTAAGTGTATTTTTGTTGTACTTTTCTCTCAGTGTACGGCATCCTTGGAACGCGGGTCCGACTCGCACTTGGTCGGTGCTTTATACCACTCCAGAGCTTACCTACTAACTACAGTTGTAATCAAAGATGTGAGGAATACTTACGCAATATAAAATCATCATTGGCCACATCAGTTTCATCCAACTTTGGTTTTACATCCAGTTCATGAACTAAAACAAACAAAAAACATAGTGCACATTTTCTGTAGGTATAGGAAGTGTACTTTATTTGTCGTTGTCGTTGGCAAACAAGCATACGGCCTGATGGTAAGCGATCATCGTCACCTAAAGACGCCAGCGACTCCAAATGTACTGCGCGTTGCCGCCCATTTAAAAACCTGTACATTTCTGTTTTAAGAACCCGATACTACCTAACACTTCCGATAGTTTCATTCTATATTTTGTTTTTTTAGCATTAAAAAAGTAAACAATCTTTCAAAAAAATTATAAAATAAATAATTAAGAAAATTGTAATAAATTTTAAAAATAAAAATAATGTTCATGATCGTGCATGATTTATAATTGTTATACATGTTTGCCGTGTCTGCCGCGACTTATTTTTCATATTTTTCAATAAAAAGACATGTCTATATTGCTGATCTTTTTAGCTTCATTTGCTACAAATGGGGAGGTATATAAATGTATTCAATACAACACTTTTATGAAATATTATTAATAATAATAATAAATAATCATTTCCGGTTGTTCTCATCTTGCTAACGGCGAGTACTTGCACAGACATAATCTCGTAGCCAGGATTATTCACCAGCAACTTGCTCTTCTATATGGCCTTGTGGACTGCGAAGTACCGTACTACAAGTACTCACCTGCGCCTGTTCTCGAGAATGGTCGTGCCACGCTCTATTGGGATCGATCTATCATCACTGACAGGACTATTGTAGCCAATAAGCCTGATATTGTGATAATAGATCGATCGCAACGTCGGGCCATGCTCGTTGACATCACCATCCCCCATGATGAGAATCTCGTGAAGGCCGAGAAGGACAAGTCCAGTAAGTACCTAGACTTGGCTCACGAGATAACCGCCATGTGGGATGTTGATTCGACGATCATTGTCCCGATAGTCGTTTCAGTGAACGGTCTAATAGCGAAGAGTCTCGACCAACATCTCGAGAGACTCTCGCTAGGTGGTTGGATCAAGGGACAGATGCAGAAGGCGGTGATCTTGGACACGGCGCGGATAGTACGTCGGTTCCTCTCTCTGCAGCCCTGACCACCGGTAGCTTGGGCCTTGCCCCGCTGCTGGCGGCACCCTAGGTTAGGTTTTTTATAATGTGTTTATATGTATTTTTATTGTTTTGTAAGTGTTTTTATATTTTACTTTTATATTCATATTATAAAAATACCTAACCTAAGACGATAAATAAATAAAGAGAATAATAAATAAAAATCATTTATTTCAGACTAAAGGTCCATACATTGTTAGTGAAAGTAATACATACTTTATATAGATAGGTAAGGGTAACTGGAGCTGTGCAATCTACCGGGTGTGGCCTGTAATATGGGCAAAAAATTTAACTGTAAGTAGGCTGTACTCCTCATACTGATCAATATTTGTTCAGAGACTTTTAAAAATAGCTTGTGGTTTATTTTTTAATACACTTTAAAGTTTATTTTAAGACGCAATGTATTGCGAATTTTGTTATGTTTAAGGCGTGACAAGCAACGTCAATCACAATGATATGGCGTGGCGATGGCGTCCATTGAAGATAATATTTAGTTTGTATGAAAAATAGGTTGTCTAAATACTTCATAATTTTTAGAAGTTGTTGAACAAAAGTGTCACCGTTTGAGGAGTACAATCTATGTTTAAATTATTTGCTCGTGTTACAGGCCACACCCGGTATAATAAACAGTAGTTTTGGTTAGATAACGATAGGTTTATTATTCAAGTAGGCATATTACAATGCGCTTATGAACGTCAAATAAAGCTATACCGGCTCCAACCCTACACCTCTGCCACGAAAAGATTTAAATCCCTAAATAAAGATAAATTGGAGGAGGGTATCACAATTTGGGACCGGTATCACAATTTACTATTATAAAATTATAAAACTCTGGTCTTAAATTTCAAGATTACTTACGTGATAGAGGATCGCTATTTGCTTCTTGTTCTACAACCACTTCCGTCTGCGGTTTACCATCTGGAGCAAAGAGATTTTTTGTTAGTCTGAAATACGATTCATTCACGAATACCGCAAACGTATAATAAGTTGGTCTTTATTGTTTAATTTTTCATTCATTCATTCTTTTCAAATTATGGCTTTAGCCCAGTGGGACTATTTCGCCAGTATCAAGGTCGTAGTAGCAAGTATACTCGGTAGTATGTTTCTATTTGCCAAACCACTCCTTCTTATGTTTTTATTTAAATAATGAGTATGGGGGAATACTTACGCAATATAAAGTAATCATTAGCTGCATTTGTTTCATCCAACTTTGATTTTATATCCGGTTCATCGTCTAAAACAAATTCAATATATTTTTAGTTCAGACATTTTCTGTAGGTATAGTAAGTGTACTATGAAATAAATTATTGTACTTAGTAAAAATATTTTAGTTCTTGTTATTTGTATATTTAATATCTGGGAGATCTTTCTACGGGAAGCATACAAAAACTAAATAATGCCGTTTTTTCCACAGATAAAACCTAGCTAGATCGATTTATCACCCCCGAAAACCACCAAATACCAAATTTCATCGAACTCGTTAGAGCCGTTTCCGAGATCCCCGAAATATATGTATAAATAAACAAGAATTGCTCGTTTAACCTTTTCGACGCCGTGTCAAACACAAAAGCTGTCACTCGGACGCTACGCCACCGAAGTGTCAAAACTGAAATGGAACTTTATGCATATGCACATAGATCTATGTTGCTCTGTAGTCTGTGACCGATTTATCCGTCGGCGGCGACCGAGATATCGGTCATTGGCGTCCAAAAGGTTAAAGGTATTAGATATATTTCGGGGATCTCGGAAACGGCTCTAAGGATTGCGATGAAATTTGCTATCTGGGGTTTTTGTGACTACCGACAAAACATTATTCAGGACTTTACGATCGGCTCTCGACCTTTACACTTCTATGGCGGAATACTTACGCAATTTAAAATCATCATTGGCCTCATCAGCTTCATACAACTCTGATTTAGTATCCGGTTCAAGATCTGAAACAAATAAAAAAATGGTTTTTGGCAAAAAAATCATTTTTGGTACAAACTTTTATCGATGATTTGTACTTTTCTTTCCACAGACAACTTTAATACTCATCGAGACAATTCTAAAAAGCCCAAACACAATTAGGTTGCGTTGCTTTATCACAGAGTTCCTATTGCCGCCTCCTGTCTCCATCACCCCCTGCCCTGATTGTTGTTTTTCATCGGAAACCGAGAAGTGGGTCAAATTTAACTTGCAATAGTTGACCCCCTAACAAACATAGGTACACACAACAAGTTTATTTAAACTGAAACAAGGAAATAAAAATACGTATATCAAGAGAGTTGGTAGGTAGTGGTCGGTTAGAGCTAGGGCTGTGGTAGGGCTGCCCCGTTGTCAAAGTCTAGGATTTTTTTTGTGGATTTAAATTTGTGCCGTGTGCCGCGAATGCACATGCTTGTGGCTCTGATTATCGAAATTGTGATTTTTGATCTAAGCCAGCCCATTACGACACTTAGGGATCTGTTCCAGCGGTCAGGAATAGCTTCACCGAAGTGTTTAATGAAGGCGGACATTTGATGAGCGAAGAATCCGTCACGATGTTGCGTGACGTTTCTCACAAGCGCTGCTATATTTTCGTTTTTTCTCGCGCGTCGGTGTCTAAGACACGGATGTCAAATAGCGCCTCCCTCTGTGCATCCCAAACGGCAGCCGAGGTCTCCAGGAAGTCCATCCTCGCCTTAATCGACTGTAATTTGTATGGAAACTGCACGTCGACTGCACAGTTCCATACAAGTTGCAGTTGGGTTGCAGTCTGTCTCTAGCGGCCCTAAGGCCTCTCCTATACGTTTGCATTTGTTTAATATGCACGCCGCACGCCCAAATCAAGCGTCCACTCAGGCCTTACACTAATGGAATTTTTTGTGGGTATTAAAAGGTGTCCCGCGTCCCGTCTTACGCTCATCCCTCCCGTCCTTCATATTATGTCAGCGCCTCGTCTTCGCGGCGTCGCCGTCCCACGTTTTATGCGTTTAGACCACGCCACTACGCTGAAGATTATTAAATGTATTACTGCCTCCCAGAACCTGATTAATCCTTTTCTTGGCAACTTAAAAAAATCGTGAGTTTAAAGGGGTCCACTGATTAACAGTCCGCCGCGGACGGTATTGGCCTGTCAGGTGTTCGGAACTGTCAAAATTTTGTTCTAACTGACAGGCCGATATCGTCCGGCGGACTGTTAATCAGTGGGCCCCTTTAGCCGTACTTGCGCCTTATATTAGAAAAAAAACTAATGTATGTATGTATCGTAATCATAATATAATTATAAGATATACTACCAAGAATACGGTTACATTATTGATTAAAGATAAATCATCACTCCCCTAGGCTAATAGCATTTTCTTGTAGGGATTTGGTTGGGCCTTTGTTTACGTATTCGTTGGGCAACAGTTATATTTGGCCGTACGATTTGCTGGAGGGCCCTTCCGATGATTCACAACAGAGGGCCATAGGAGTATTTTTTTCGTTGGGCCAATTTAAATAAATCATATACAATTATTCAACGGTGGTGGTTTTGGTTGGGCCTATACACATTTGTTTGATGGTTGGTTAATTGTTACATTTGGCCGCATGGCTTGCTGTAGGACCAACTACAAAAAAATAAAATAGGGCAATTTTTTTCGTTGTGCTTCTGTTTGCATATTCAACAATTACCCAACGGCATGTTAGGTATGTAGGTACCTAAATGTTGTCTGGAAGAGAAAGCTTTTTAGCGATAAGACCGCCTGTTGTTTAACCTCTTCTTACTGTATTATTTGTATTGTTTTCTGTAATGAGGTGTGCAATAAAGAGTATTTGTATTGTAGCCGTGCACCAGCTTGAAGCCCCAACACAGCTTGTACCACAACGGGCCAACTTTGTAACTTTAACGTTGGGCCTTGTGTATAGGATTCTTATTATACTACCGTACTGGTAAATAGTTATGTTTAATCTATAGTGGGCCTACAGTCTAATTATGCAATGGGCCTCTGTTTACGAGTCCCTACGGTAGGTAAGTGGTTGTGTAATACGACGTTGGGCCTTTGCTGATAAATATTACAATTACACTACGGTAGGCATGTGGTTGTATACCCACATGAAGGCCTTAGGCAGTATTTTTTGCAGAGGGCCTTCAGAGTAAATATACGTTGGGTCTTTGTTTATGAGTCCTACCCTACGGTAGGTAAGTGGTTAGTGGGTATGTGGTGGTAGTGGTTAGTGGTGGTTAGTGTAACGGTGCGTGTAACGAAGCGTAACACTATCGACCTTCATACTATTTCTGGCACCATACAAATTCTAAATTCCTTTTTGAAATTCAAATCCTATTCCAAATTCCATTCAATGATTTTTATTTTCAGTTCGATCACATACTTTGATCGATAAACATCATTTCATCTAATCCCTGACGCTTTATCACGCTTACCTTCAGTAGACGTTATTAACTACAATAGTTCTAATACCAATGACGACTGGTATAATAATATCTACGCTAAATGCAGTTCTAACCCCAACACCACTCCAGATTACATAATACATAATAATAAATTATACCGATACTCAAAAACCCCTTCGTTACTCCAATCTGAGTATAATTGGAAAGAAGTTATCCCACTAGAGTACAGAATACCCATTATCACAGAAAATCATTCCACCCCAACTTGCGCTCATTTCGGAACATTTAAAACATACAATAAAGTTAAGTAATGGTGGTGGTGGTGGTATACGACGTTGGGCCTTTGCTGATAAATATTACAATTACACTACGGTAGGCATGAGGCCCTATGCAGCATTTTCATACAAATACCCCACTGTAGATAAATGGTTATCTACCAACACTATACGCCCTAGGCAAAGAGAATTAACCCTTATCTTGGCAAGGCTAAAAATATCTTAAATATAAACATTTTTTTCGTTTTTTGTTACCTATCGAGCATACTAGACTATTAAAAAATAAGAAAAAAAATCCAGGATTTTCCAGTTTCGGAAAATCATATGTATCATATTTGATACAGTGCCAATAAGTCGACAAAATAGTTACCTACTTTTTAGAAGAAAAATGAAGATTTTAATAAAAATAAAACATGTAAGGCAACAGAAATTAGCATTTACTGCTAATTAAATGCAATCTAAAGCATCAGATGACCATTAAACCTGTAAAAATAAATTATATCTACGAATACCTGATCACGTGGGCGGAAAATTAGAACCCGTAAAGTTTCAAAAAAGTCGTCAGCAAAAAGTTGAGTAAAATATGAAAAGTAAACAAATAATTAAAATTTAAAAAAAATCATTTTTTTTTACTTTGGGGCCATTTTTTGCCATACACATATTTTCCCGTGCTACGGGCTACGGCGTAGCAATAATGCTACAGCGTACGAATATATAGTTAAATAACATCTAGTACTTAAAAAAATCAGAGTTTAATAACTAAATAATACGACAACTAATATTAAATAATTGAAGCATGTTTTTTAACCCCACAAAAATAAAAAAAATAAAAAAAATATTTAAAAATATTTTGACGATAACTTGGCAATGTATTAAATGTAATACAATCCTTTCGATATGTACATTTCTGAGTTCTTGGCAGTGTATCAAATATAATACATAACAGTTTCATGTAAGGTTCTGTGTATTAAATGTTTTTAAATTCGAAGGCATTGTAAATATGTATGCACTAAGAGACAGTAAAGATATCAAAATGTAGATTATGGAAAAATATATACTAACATAAGAAATAAATGCAAAACTTCCAGTACGAACCAAAATCTATTGTTTCCGCGGCGCAATGTTGATTATTACTAATTAATTTACAATGACACTCGTGTCATTTATTTTTTTCTATAAGTAAGGAGGGTAGCTCGACATATTGATGGCAGAATTATTGTGTTAGGTAATAAAGTGAACCTGCTAGATTTTTTTAAGTTCCATGTATCACGGGTGTTACGATGCCAAGATAAGGGTTAAGTAGATATAGAGAGCTCTCTCCATAGTCAAGTTTTGACCTCGCTTAAAAACTATTATCGTCGCCGTTCCTTGTAAATAAACTAGATGGCGTTACTGAGCAAGATGAAGTTAGACATTTTTAGTACCATCTGTTGCCAAGTCGATGAATTTCTGAGTCAAAGTATACTTGTGGTCGTAACCTGTGGGCATACATTCGTGTGTGTGCGTGTGTCGAGTTCGTCCATAGACAATACTACCATTGTCTGCATCTCTTTTTATTTAAAAGCAACCTTTTTTCTCTATTATATTGTGTTGTAATAATGTAATTTGGCATATCTTCAAGAAAATACAAGGCCATTAATACTATAGTGGTCACCATATTCTTGTGAATTCTACGACATCTGAGAGAGCCTACCGCGAACACCGAACTTAGCAAATTTCGGGCATCTGACTGTCTTTGTTAATATGAAACATATATATGTTTCATATCCCGTGCTCCCAGGACTTTCGCCCTTCAAGTGTACAAAAATAATACATCTTTTTATAACCCAATCGTTAGAATGTGTCGTCAGTACAATGATTTAGTTTCACAATATAGAAACATCGATATTTTCAACTCACGGCTAGCAGTTTTCAAGAGGCAAGTCATTAGTGTTCTTGGCCACCATACTACACAACAACAATAGTAAGCAATTTAACATGTTACGATCATTTATGTAATTTTAAAATTTAGTATGTTTTAAGATATTTTGTGTTTTTTTTTATAATTTTAGGATAGTTTTTGCTCGTTGTTACTTATTGTTCTTGCTGTGCTCACTAATTTTGGATGGCATTTTTATACAAAGCCTACCACTTTTATTGTAATCATGCATTGAATGTCGTCTGTATAGTGTGCCTTATGAATAAAATAAAATAAAATATGTCACAAAGTTGCGGTTGCCAGGATATACATTTTTCTTTGAATTATAACTGTATTGAATTTTAAAATTTCTTTTTATTTATACTTACTATAGTTATACCAAGAAAAGTCTGCAGCGATTTTGATAGCCCACGCAGTGCAAGGGTTATTTCAAACGTCAAACTTCTACCAAATTATGATGTATAAATAATATTTGCTGTGCGTGGGCTATCAAAATCGCTGCAGAATTTTCTAGGTCTGAATTTAACGATATTTATTTAAAAAAAAACTAAAACCAACATTAAAACTATTAACTCTTTTTATTTTATACTACTTCTATATGAAACATAGTCAACTACTTAAGAATCTTAACATACTTTTTTTCTAGATTTAAAAGTTGCCTTACATAGCACATAATTAGCGCAACAGTATCTCGCGGCGAGATAAACTTTAGACCCGTATTTTTAGGGTACCGTACCCAAAGGGTAAAACGGGACCCTATTACTAAGACTTCGCTGTCCGTCCGTCCGTCCGTCTGTTACCAGGCTGTATCTCACGAACCGTGATAGCTAGACAGTTGAAATTTCCACAGATGATGTATTTCTGTTGCCGCTATAACAACAAATACTAAAAACAGAATAAAATAAAGATTTAAATGGGGCTCCCATACAACAAACGTGATTTTTGACCAAAGTTAAGCAACGTCGGGAGTGGTCAGTACTTGGATGGGTGACCGTTTATTTTTTCCTTTTTTTTTTGCATTATGGCACGGAACCCTTCGTGCGCGAGTCCGACTCGCACTTGCCCGGTTTTTTTACTATGTTAATAAAAGAGGGACGGGTAGTCTATCTCGCCGCGAGATACTGACGCGCCAATCATGTGCTAGCCCGGCTTCTTGTAAGTATACGAGATATGACTATTAGGGTCGGTTGCACCAAACTGTTCGTATCGTTAAAGAGTTCGCTAATTTTTTTTATGTATGGAAAGTTTCATAGTAAAGCACCGGGGCGCGCCGAACGTTGAACAGTCTGTCAAATGTGATTGGTGCAACTGGCCCTAAGTCTGTTCGAGATCCTGAAAACGGTGAAAAATTGAGATAAAGTTTTCAGCATCTGCTGTCAAATGTTAAAGGTTGTGAAAATTATACACAAGAAGTTCCTTTGTAGGTATACAATCTTGACACATTTCGAACAAAACAATGCAACAGCTTATTTGCGTACTCTCGCCATTCACTTTGTTCACAAAGGTCAGTAAGGTCACCACATTTTGAAACGGAACGCTCATTTTGAAATTAGAACACTATGGTCTGTCAGTAAATGCCCTAAACTTTATGTCTTCTTACCTTAGCAACAGAACACAAACAGTTGTTGTAAACAAAACCCGGTCTAGCGGTACTGTAGTCCAATTAGGAGTGCCACAAGGTTCTATTTTGGGTCCATTCCTGTTTTTGGTTTATATAAATGATTTGCCATGTGTAGTAGAAAATCTTTGTGAAATTGTTCTTTTTGCTGATGACACATCATTACTTTTTAAGGTTGATCGTAAATCTACCGATTACAGTGTAATTAACAGCACACTCGTTAATGTACTAAACTGGTTTACTATGAACAATTTGCTTCTTAATACTAAGAAAACTAAATGCATTCGATTTTCTTTGCCGAATGTTAAACCAGTCGATACTAAGATACTTTTGAATAATGAATGCTTAGAGATGGTAGATAAAGCACTGTTTCTTGGTTTAACATTGGACAAAAATCTACAATGGAGTCCTCATATAAGAACACTAGCAAACAAATTAAGTTCGGCCGCTTACGCTGTGAGGAGAATTAGACAATTGACTAATGTTGAGACAGCTCGCCTTGTTTATTATAGTTATTTTCATAGTGTAATGTCATATGGTATTCTGGTTTGGGGCAAAGCAGCTGACATACAGACTATATTTGTCTTACAAAAGAGAGCCATTCGTTCTATATATAATTTAAGGGTGCGTGAATCATTAAGAGAACTTTTTAAAGAAATTAATATTTTAACTGTAGCTTCCCAATACATATATGATAGTATTATTTATGTTGTTAAGAATCTAGACTCCTTCACTAAGAATTCTGATGTCCATAACTATAATACTAGAAATAAAAATAAGCTTGCTATCAGAAAGTTTCGTGTTCGTAAAGTACAGAAGTCATTCGTTGGGCAATGCATTCATTTTTATAACAAGTTACCTGAGGATGCTTTAAATTACCCTTTCCAGCTCTTAAGAATTACTTAAAAAAGTCATTGATGTTGAAGGCTTATTACAGAGTCGAGGACTACTTGACAGACAAACATGCATGGTCCAAACCAGAAACTGTAATAACGACAAGTAGCAATTAAAAACATTGTATTATGTGTAGAGTTAAAGGTGACTCAGCTCAGGTAAGAAAGCACATCAAATTGTATGAAAGCATCTCATAACAATCAGTTAGATTCATATAATATGTATTCTCATTTCTTTTATTGATTTTATTTTCTTTTCCTTTTGTAAGATTTGATTTGTTTTCTGAAAGAGCTACGTATTTGTGATTTCATGTGCATATATGTTTATTTTTTATATCAAATTCTATAAAGTTATGTACTCACTGAGTATAATTGCATGAATTCTATAGTAATTTAAATTGTATTAATTACTCGTAATGCATGTTAATTATAAGATGTAATAATGTTTTGAAAAGATGTGTCCCGCCGAGTTTGTTGCCGGTCCCATATTGGGATACCCTCCTCCAATTGAGGGGGGATTTAAATCTTCTCGGGGCAGAGGTGTACGGTTGGAGCCGGTAAAGGTTTATTTGACGTTCATAAGCGCATTGTAATATGCCTACTTGAATAAACTATTTTTTATCTTTTATCTTTTTATCTTTTACATAATATGTAAATGGCACAATGAAGTGACAAAAAATGGTCATAAATATTTTTTCACCTCAGCAGCTCGAACAAGGGTACTTTGCTTCTTAAAAACAGTGAGCAAAATGCGATTTTGCTCACTGAGTGAGACAAAATGACTCAGTGAGCAAAATCGCATTTTGCTCAGTAAGTGAGACAGAATGAGTGAACAAAATCGCATTTTGCTCACTGAGTGAGACAAAATGTCATTCAAGTGACCTTTATAGTCAAATGTCATTTCAACATGCGGGGTCTAATACAAGTTCGATATACTTGGGTTCTATTATCTCTGTCCCTCTAGGTATGTTCTCACTGCTTAGGGTGAAAAATTTTGTGCACTACACGCGAGATCAAAGTTATTTACATCTCGTGCGATTTTGAATCCCTTACTACGCTCAAGATTCTAAATTAGATATAGAATCTTTTGCTTGCACGGGACTCAAAATAAGCACTCGAAGAAATATCAAACTTTGATCTCTTGTTGTACAAATAACTATTGAAACAATCCCGCGCAGAACTACCGGACTGAGATATAAAAGAAAAGTTCGAAATTCTGTAGCTTTCCAAAATTTAAACAAGTGAATGGGTCGAGGGTGCCTATAATAGAAAATTCAGAAGGGTATTTTTTTTTTCACCACACCAGCTCGAAAAGACTTACTTTGCACTTCAAAAACTGATGGCAAAGTTGCATTTTATTCACGCAAAGTAATCAAATGCAAATTTTGAGTTGTTTTCTTATGTTTGCTGGTAGAATTGACTTTTAAATGATGATTTTGGATGATAAATATTTAATGACATTCATTTCTATTTGATTTTTTTGATATTTTATATTTAATATTTGCTTCGGGTTGGTGTGGTGAAAATTTTTGTGTTTCACTCGAGGTCAAATTTTGTTTAACCCTAGTGCTTTGAAACCCTCGCAACGCTCAAGATTTCATTTTTCGAACCACCCGCTACGCTCATGGTTCAATTTTGGAATCTTTCGCTTGCTCGGGTATCAATATTGGCACGAGCGGTTAAACAACAACTTTGCCCCCTTGTAAAACTAATAACTATTATGAATGATTAACAATCTCTCTAGAATATCGGTGGCAACTATTCTCGCCTCTGCCGCGTATTAAAAGATCTCCTGTTTTCTCGGCCTCCATCACGATCCTTAGCGAATCTGAACCAGTTAGTTAACGCTTTGGTAATCTCAATGTCCTTTGCATTTTCAGAGAGCTTGTTCCTCCGAACTGCATCTATAATATAAATAATTATATTATTATACGGCACTCATTGCATCACATATCACGCTATACTTCCTGGAAACCCCACTGTGTGTTTTGAGATATATTAATACAAAAAAATGTGCTCAATATGTACTGAATTAGTACTTTTAAAAAATGTACATCAATAGATACCGAGCAAAATGCCCGCGTCCGGGAGATAATTAGCTATTTTAATTAGCAAAAGCTAAAGTATTAATTCAGTACGTTATTGAGTACATTTTATGTCAAAAAAAATCTCAAAAGAAACACACAGTGGGATTGCAAGGGAGCATGACGTCAAATATCGTATAAAAAATTAAAAACCGGCCTAGAGAACGTCTGACTATGACCAGTAGGTAGGTACATAGTGAGCACAGAATTCCGGTACTCACTAAGGGTTACTCGCGGACCGTCTAGAACGCAGAATGACTAGTGTAACATTTTATCTATATCAGCACAGAATTTTTAGACGTTATAAGTACTTTGATCGCTTATAACATACCTACTCGTGTCAGTTTGCTTTTTAAAAGTACATTCTATAGCTATCTTTTAAGTTAATATTAGTTGTATAGAACTTTACTTTCTCAAAGAAATAGTAAGTATTCAGATGTGTTGTTTTAACTACTTACTAATAATTACTTCTGTGAGTAGCAGTTGTTTTAAGCTAAACTTATTGTTTTTGCCAGTCCAATTGCATTGGAGTGCTAGCGCCGTAGAGAAGAGCCGTTGAAGTATTCTTCTGGTTATTGTTGTAGTTGTATTCCCACCAACAAGGCTTAAGTTGTTTATCTGAAAATATAATAAGTATAAGAATAAGAAAAAAAAAGTACCGCAACTTTACATTGGTACATTGAAGTTGGCTTCCTGGCTCTCAAACTAGGTTTTCCTGTGTCCGATGGTACAACGGATTTTCTCCCTGCCAGTGTCATGGGAGGAACGCAGTATTTTTTTTAACTAATAAAAACAGTAGGTATGTACCTACAGGTTGTTTTTTTATAGTAACCTGCAATAATTTACGGGGTGAATATGTAGGTCATACTGAACTACTTTTACTATGGGACCAATATCGAAAAGGCGAAAAAAAATTTACTCTCTCATACAAATATTAACGTCAAGCCAGCCAAAATGTATGCCACAGCCAATTTTTTTAAATAAATTTATACGCATATCATTGCAATTTCAATGATGGGTTTAATTAAGCAGATATACCTACCAACTGATTTTTCATTATTTCACTTTGTTGTATTTCTAGTTCAAGTTTTTCCAAGTCCGGTAATGTTTTAAGTGGCAATCGATGACATAATGAATCTGCGTTATTTTGCTCGTTTGAACTAAACAGGGCCATTCTTTTTTCGATTGTCTCAATTTTGCTCAATGTGCAAGTTGCTAAAGTTTTTAACTCGATTAGGGATTCAGAAATACCTGAAAATAAAAATAAAAAATAATATATGCAATAATCCATACTAATATTATAAAGGCGAAAGTGTGTCTGTCTGTCTATCTGTTACCTCTTCAGGCTTTAACCGCTGAACCGATTTAGTTGAAATTAGATACAGAGATAGTTTGAGTGCCGGGGAAGGACATAGGATAGTTTTTATGTCGGAAATCATCCCTGAAGAGAGTGCAAGGGGGGGGGGGGGGGGTGAAATTGAAAGAGTTAATGAAATGCCTAATAATAATAATTGAAGTAAGCAATGCGCGAATTAATTGATTGCTATTAGCATTATCCAGCAGCATACCCGCATTTATTTCGTTTGATCCTTTTTCAATTGGTATCGCGACACTTATCTTGCCAGACTCAGCTTCGGATGATGATGCCGCCTCTCTATATTTGAGCACATCCAATGCTTCTTTATTACCTGACACAAAAATTATATTTTTTCAAGCAACTAGGATACTTGCCATATATAATCCCTAAGGACAAACCTTATTGTGTATGAGTTTCCACAACACAAGTTAATTATCACATGTAAATAATCTGCCTTCTCCTTACAACAAAAAACACTTCAACTACTGCAATAGTACATTACGAATTACGATACAAGTGCGAATTATCTATTCACACGTGTATACTTACGCCGCCCAACTTAATAGAAACCAAAACTTCGATCGGACACTAAGTTGGCATCTTTTCACTCGCGAACTCCCACTTCACTCACTCAACTCAAAACCGGAGTTGTATTTCTCGACGTGGTGAAAGCCAGCCAGCCGCAAGTACGTACAAAAACAATCTCTATGGAATTTGGCAGACTGGAGGATATTGCCTTCCCTCAATGTATCCATCTTACTTCATAGTCGCCATTTATATCTCCTCTGTGGCCATATTGTGCGTGGGTGCTTCAAGAATGCTGTTTGTTTCGAAGTTTTTCTGTGATTATAATTGGTTTTAATTCGAGTAAAATCATTTATTTTTTGGGAATTTAAACTTTTACTATTTTTTACACATTATTAAATTGTACAACGGAACTTAATCGCGTATTTAAAATCTTATTTTAAATACCTACGGATCTATGTAACTTCTAAGGAGGAATGTAACAAAACCACACAAAACTAAACTACCCTGACATGGTTAATCCGGCCCTGGAAAAGAAATCCCATTCTAAAGCTAAGTAAAATTAATGGGATATCATTTCAAAATGAAGCAAATGGTTGGAGCCAAGACATTTAAATGCTTTTTTCTGGGATGGGACGTGATATACATACTTACATGATACAGAATCACCAATAACTTCTTGTTGCTGTACCACTTCAGTTTCTGGTTGACCATCTGAAGCAATGAAGTTTTTTTGTCAGTGAAATAATTCACGAATACCGCATACATATAACAACAAGTTGGTCTTTTATGGGGCACCCACATTGGGAGTATCTGCCGATTTGTAGCTTAAATCAGAATCTTGACATTGACACTTCGCACTACTAAGGTTGAGGTTCCCTCAGTTTATGCACAGTATAATAAAGAGTACTAACGTACAGTATGGACACTCCCTGCCTCCCGTTGAAAGTGCCGCCCACCCACAGTTACCGGCTGGCAAGGACGCGACCACACGGTGCGCAAAGCGGAGGCCACGTAAAATATTCAAATATTAAACAAATATTTACAAAACCTATCAGATCACACTGAAAACGGCACAATATCTATATGAACAAAAAGTCATGTTTTCAACTTACGTAATATTTTGGTGGCCTGAATTTCCTTACAAAAATTTTGTTACTTCTTCGTTTATACAGATTCTAAACAGGAAACTATTGTATAAATCCAGCTTAGATGTACCTTACAGCATAATACGATTCTTATTTCTTCCTAATTCGCGCAATGACTTTTGAGTCATTGAGGTCATCGAACTTGACAACAAAATGGCGGGAACCCTAGCACGTCTTATCTCACACACAAGCATGGTACGCGTTCACCTACACGAGCTTAGACTGTGTGCGTAGGAACGCGTTTGTTTAATACATTTGATCGCCAGGGTCCGAGGTGTGGTTTATGTGTGTTCTATCAGATCATTTTGTTGTCTAATGTCTATTGTATACGATCGTGAAGATCCTTAGAAGAAAAATACGAAAAGCTGTATTCGTGAGATACGGCAGGCAATTATACCTTGGAATAAACTGTTACCAAAGCGAATAATACACACAATTACATATTATTTCTTAATTCAATATACACTTCCAATGAGACTTGACATCATTCCGATTTTGGTTGCAGATGATAATTTTCTACATTGTAGATCTACGCTCAGTACTTACGTGATCTAGGGACACTATTTGGTTGGTCCTGTTCCTCCATCTTAGACCCGCCTTCAGGTCCCCCATCTGTAACAAAACAAATAGTGCTATAATTTACCTCCGTCATTTCGAGGACAGCGTTGTTACGGAGAATTGTGAAAGTTTCAATCAGTGCATACCTTTCTAGCCATTTGAACCGTAATTCATTTGGATTGGAGGATGTTGCCACTATGGACTTAAGGGTTAAGACTCCTTTGGACATACAAGTTCATATTTTATTGACAGATCTTTGTGAATTGGATCCTTTTCCCTCCAATTATCAATAGAAAAGGAAAAATATGTTCACAACCGTACCCATAGCGTGAAGTACTCGATCCAGGCGCTTCTGCAGCTCTGCCTGGCTGTTCTGCACTTGGAGTTTGAAGCTGCGTGCGTCTCGCAGGCGCTCCACGCACGTCTCGCAGATCCCACACTCATCATCATTGTCTAGAGACAGCTGCCAAATATAATTAAAATGAAAAAATGAACAATCCGATTTTGAAATCGTGTCTAAGAACTACTGCCATAAATACTGCTTACAAATTAAAGTAACAAGATTATCAAGGTGTTACAATAGTTAATGCTATAAATTTTAATAACATTCATGTCAGCAGCATGTTAATCAGAGTATATTTAAATCGCCTTATTTTTAAAATTTAGGGCCGGTTGCATCAACTGATCAACATCACTCAGCACTGAACTATGCATCTTTCCATGTAATAAAATTCAGTGAACGCTTTGACGGTGACAGACAGTTTCGTGTAACCGCACCTAAGGGCCAGTTGGACCAACCATATTTGACAGACTGATCAACGTCAGCCGACACGCCTCGGCGCTTTACTATGAAACTTTCCATACATAAAAATTTAGCGAACTCTTTAACGATACGAACAGTTTGGTGCAACCGACCCTAAGTAAACCTTTGTTAAATCTTGTCCTTGGTGTTTACGAATAAACTATATACAGGGTGATTCATGAGACGTGAGCAGGACTAATCCTGCACACTCAGTAGCTGATAATTGATCGATCACCGTCGTATTTAGATGAAACAACCATACTTTATCCTATTTTTTAACTTTTTGGCGAGGGCAAATTTAATTCTCTACGATCATGGTCACCCTACAAGACCTAATTAATAAACATAAAACCTCTTTAACCGTAATGACAGCATTATGATTACGAAGATAATAAACTGTCAAACTTGAGTGAGATACGAGTTTTCAAAAGTAACCAGACCGTGATGACATTCAATTTGCACAGAATATCGGTAGTTTAGTATTCTAATTGTAGGGTGAGCATGCATGTCGTAAATAAATTAATAACTTTTTTTTTCATCACGACTAGAAAATTAACGTTAACCGCACTAATACTGATACGAAACAGTTGCTTATTATTTACGAAATGCGCAGTGTTAGTCCTGCTCACGTCTCCTGAATCACCCTGTATATGTGTATATTATATAATTATATTGTCGTCTAGTACCCACAACCAGAGATGCGAAAAATACTTTATAAAAAGTATTTAAATACAAAATACAAATACTTCCTTGATATAACTATTTCAAATGCAAAATACAAAATAGTTTTTGAAAATGTATTTAAATACAAAATACTAAATAGGTATTTTCAAAATACTTTTTAAAAATACAAATACTTTGCGATAAAATGTACTCTGAGTAGTGAATACCTAGTCTGAATTAAAAAGTATTACTCGGAATTTCCGAGTTGAAAAGACTCTCTTTATTCTTTGAAATCAATCCTCGTATCTTAACCCTAAACTTGGCAGGAATTTTTTTGCTACAATTTTGTGTTTTTTTCTTGAAAAAAGGGATACTAAGGGTTGACTTAAGGGTACAAAAATAATAAAAAAAATCTTAGTATTTTAGTTTTTTATTTATACAACGTATCTTTAAATGCACACTGCCAAGGATTCACAAATTAACAGTAAATTAGGTATGTATCCTAGGAGAGACACTGCCAGGTTCACTGTGAGGTGAGTTATGTATCTTTAAAGATTCATTGCCAGGTTGAGGTTGCAGAATATTTACCGTCTTACTAAGAAATTATTAGAATTTTAGGACAAATTACGATATTCTATTTATTAAAAGTATTTAACTATATTATTCAAGTGCCACAGATATTACAGATAAGGCTACAACAACAAAAAAGAGCTCGCAATCTGATTGCTCTTGTTCCTCAACCCGGGTTCAGGTCAGAAATAGATTAGTAGTTGCCTCCATCTTCTCTAGAGCACCTACATCTGTTATCAGACAGCGATCATGGAACAACAGATAGCGACCCCAGCCCAGCGACCACTGCTATCCATGTCCAGCATGCCATCATCACCATCGCCAAATCAGGTAACATTGCTAGTACATCTTCAGAGTGAGTCTCCAACTACTAAAGTGAGTCTGAACTCTGAACCTGCCACAACACCATCCCATAATCATATATAATCGCCATTTTCAGGTTTATCATCCTACTCTGCAGCTTCAGTGCTCCTTCCCCTGCAACAGCTACCTACATTTTATTTGGCTTATTTTTTTTACACATTATCTGTGACTACTGGCCTTTCGAAAACTTGTACTCAATTTTTACTAGCCCAATTCCCGTAAATCGCTACATTTCCAATATAATGTGAGAGGTTTTGATTGGACTGGCTTCTTTTTAGTCACAATTATAGTTTTTTTTTATCGAGTAGCTACTGCAAGCATTGAAGCTGAAGAGTAGGATGTAAGATTGATAAACCTGAAAATAGCGATGGTATAGGATTATGGGATGATGTCAGAGCATTCGAATTTGCTTGTTCAGAGAGGCTTACTGTTTGTCTTGTAGTTGGAGACTCATTCTGAATGTACTAGCAATGTTACCTAATTTGGCGATGGCAGTGGTGGCATGCTGGTCATGGCTAGCAGTGGTCGCTGGGATGAGCTCACTATCTGTTGTTTCATGATCGCTGTCTGATGACTAGTCTAGGTTCTCTAGATAAGATGATAAAGATGGAGGCAACTGCTGCTGTCTATTTCTGATCTGACTCCGAGTTGAGGAATAAGAGGAACCCGATAGCGAGCTCTGTTTTGTTGCTGTAGCCTTATCTGTGATATTTATGGCACTTGAAGGATATAGTTAAATACTTTTAATAATAGAATGTCGTAATTTGTCCTAAAATCCCAATAATTTCTTAGAAAGACAATTAACATTCTGGAACCTTAACCTGGCAATGTATCTTTAAAGATACATTTAAAAAAGCATGTTGTTAGTAGAGAAGCTGGCGGTGTGCATTAGTAGATACATACGATAAAACGAGTTCATGCTATCTATAACAACAATGCAATGACTAATAAAAATACGTTATTGTATAGAATATATATTCACTTTTTATGTAACAATCATAAATAGACCCAAATCTAAAAGGAAGTCACTAAAAAGTACCACTTTTCGCATTCAATGCGTAGACGCAGCTTCGCGGCCTGACATTTTGCGTGCTACACTCAAAATCAGATATGCCAGCGACATAAAACATTTTTTTACCAATTAAGTATAGTATCAAGTGGAAAAATATGCGTCAAAAAATAATATGAAGCTGTTTACTTTTTGCGTAGATTTTTAAAAAGTGTAACGTGCATAAGAATGCACACTGCCAAGTTTAGAGTGACATTCCATTTCCAACTGCAGCTGCAATACTGTTCATTTTACTATGGAAACGCGTCGCTGTCATTGTCAATTTCCATAGTAAAATGAACAGTATTGCAGCTGCAGTTGGAAATGGAATGTCACTCTTAGGGTTAAGTGCAAATTTCTAGTTGTTTTCTCATATGAACCAGGTAGGATGTATGGATGATGGTTTTTAACGGCCAACTTTTAAAGCATTAATTTGTAATGTTTTACAGCTAGTATAATGCCCCTCGTTAGTGTGATGAAGATGTCTCGTTTGAGCTTCACCAGGGCAGAAAAGTTTGTTCTCCTCTTATGCCTTGAAACCCTCACAACACTCAAGATTCCACTTTTTTAACCACTTGCTACGCTTGTGGTCATGTGCGACGTTACTAAACAGATTCATTCAACAGTTCCATGTTAAAAGAATGAGAGAGTTGCCAGGATTGTAACATCAGAAGAGATTGTAACTCCTACCTACATTACCTACTAACTATAAAGTATTTTGTATTTTGAAAATAGAAAATAGGTCCCAAAAACTATTTCAAATAAAATACAAAATAGTTTTCTTCAAAAGGTATTTAAATACAAAATACAAAATAGGTATTTTGCATTTTGTATTTGCATTTTAAATACAAGTATTTCAAATAAGTCACATCTCTGCCCACAACACAAACCTTATTGAGCTTACTGTGGGACTAGGCCGATCTGTGTAAAATTGTCCTATAATATTTATTAAGAGTAACATAATACACTTACACGTATATCAAAGCATTGCTCGAGTATGTCCGAATATATCTCTGTTTTGCCGAGGTGAGTGTACGGCTTCTTGAGATCCTTGTCCGGGGGCTGCCGCAGGCAGCAGCGGCATGAGTGCAGCACCTCCATTGCATCAATAACTGCGTCGTCAATCATTATGGAAGATATATTCAATCCTAAAACTTTTAAAGAAACAAGTTTTTATTTTCTAATCCAAAGAACGGGAAAATAAAAAGTCACAGCATGAGCAATTCAGCTTTGCCGTGATTCGATTGCCGAACGGCGCCATGACGGCGTCGTTATGAACAAAATAATACGATTTTGTTTACTTTTTGTCTATGCCAAAACTTGGCAATCAAAACCGGTTTTTTTTTAAGAGTACATCTCTAGTGTTGTATAATAAAAAAAATCTGCATAAAGTCTATGGTGGCAATCTTAAAATGTTGCCATATACATAGATTTTACTGTAGTTACCTGGTTTTTAGATAAGCTATGTATATAGAAACACAGATAGAAGTTATGTATGAAAAAAAAAATTCGCTGTATTTTTTTTACTTTGTTATTTGAAGTTAATTACAGGCATAGTTACCTACACCATACTTTATACTATTGTAACGACAAAGCTTCAAAGCAATCTAGCTAGTGGTTTTAAAATGAGAGCGTAACTACGTTTATATGGAGAACCGAGCTTGCTGCGGACTCTTATATCTCTCTACTGTATCTAATACCTATTATTATAATAGAATATGGATGGAGTTGAGTACGTCTAAAAACTGTGAGTTAAGTTAAAGATTTGTTTGGTTAATCATATGGGAACACTGTGTGCCAACGCCATTGGGGCCATCGAGTCATCTGTCACATTCATACATTACAAAAAGCTTAAATAAATAATACTAATGTTTTGAAATTGAAACAAATTAGTTTTAATGATGGAAGATTACGATAGTGATGCAGTTATTAATGCCATAGAGGCGATGCATTCCTGTCGCTGCTGCCTGCGGCGCCCTCCGGACAAGGGCTTGAAGACTTTGTATACTCATGTTGGAAAAACTGAGATATATTTGGATATGCTTCAAGAATGCTTTAATATACGTGTAAGTACGGCCGCTTTTAGACTTATTATTCATTTGAAATATTATTCTATTACCTACTAATAAACTTAGTTGCACATAATTATAGCTTACAAAATTAGGTCGATCATAATTTTGTCACTCGTTGCCACGGTTACGACTGTTCTTTTAGACGCATTAAATTTAACAGTATAAGTATGGTATAAGTTCGCATATTTTTTGCCAAGTATAACAAATATAACTTATAGGTTAAAGAGTGTCTCCTTAGCATATAAATCTTATAATTTCTGGATTTTATGGCGTTGTTACCCAATTGGTATATTACAAAAAAAGAAAATGTAATAACAATGAAAGTGTAAAAATAACAAAAAGGCATGAAATAAAGGCTATTACTATAATGTTACATCAACTAAACAGCCGTCTAAATTTTGAAATTAAAGTAAAACCTCAGGGCACGATTTGAACCTTTTTTTTGTTATTAGTTGTTAAATATCTCATAACAAAATGGATAAATGTGCAAGTAACTCTGTCTGTCTGTTACAGACATGGTAGTTTTCATCAATCATCATCTCCGTTCCATGTAGATAAAGTCACAGGCGGAAGGTAATTTTTATCATTTTGTAAACATTTTTATTAAAATCGTACTTTCCTTCTAGGTTGCAATGAGCAGTGACGACGAGAGTGGAATCTGCGAGGCGTGCGTAGGGCGTCTGCGGGACGCAAGCGAGTTCAAGCAGCTAGTGCAGCGCAGCCAGGCCGAGCTGCAGCGGTTGCAGTTCATTCATTTTTTGGGTAAGCAATAATGGCATGTATTTTATTTATGATAAAGGAGGCTAACAACCTGATGATAAGCGATTACGGTGCACATGGCCGTAACACCAGAGGGGTTGAAAATGCGATGCCGGCCTTGAGGAGAGATGAGAGTACACTTCTCTTAAGGGTCTGAAGGTTCTGGAAACAGGCGACAGTCAATGAAGTTTCTGGAGAAATGCACAGTTGAGGACTGCCCACCATCTTAGTGGTGAATATGGAAATGTCGTCGTGTAGAGAGTGATGGTGGAGAGAGGTGGCAGGGATTAAATAGCCTCTTCCGTCACCTATAGTTCGTTTTTTTTAGCATTAGAAAGAACTTGAAAGAAGGTAAGCGATCTTGGCATGTCTAGAAATAGAAAAACACTTTTTAAAAATCAATGACTATTATGAAAGCAGAAGAATATAAATGATCGTATTAGATTCATTATTGTTACATATTTGCCGTAAATTATTTTTAAAATGTGTTTTTCAATTAAAAACACGTTTTTTTTTTTTTTTTTTTATTATGAATGAGCTTACTCATGGCCACAGACTAGCCGAGGCGTAGACGTGGCCTACGATGGAGCCAGCTCGCCCAGAAGGTGCCTGTTCACTCTTGATTTGAAGGTTGCCGGGTTATAAGAACACGGAAATATAGACGCCGGCAAGGAATTCCATTCCTTGGCAGTGCGCATAAGGAAAGTAGAAGCAAAGCGCTTCGTGCGAATTGGTGGAATAACTACCAAGTAAGGATGGAAACCGGCCGTGCGTCTAAAAGTCCGATGGTAGAATGGGGACGGTGGAATAAGCTCGTGTAGCTCATGGGCACACTCCCCGAAGTGCAACCTGTAGAATACCGACAGGCTGGCGACTTTCCGCCGATGGGCCAAAGACTGAAGCTTGTTTACCTTATTACGTCAAGATTGTTTACCTTATTTCTAATGCTAAAAAACCAAACTATAAATACATATTTAAATTCTAATATTTTCCTTTTTCTTATCAGTGAAACTGGTAAGCAAGTGGTACATCTAGTATATACCTATGATGTAGATTTTAGTTGCCAAGTAATGCAACTAAATTTCCTGTTTCAGATGAGAAACCCACAATCAAGTCTGAGGGTGTGGAAGGAAATGCCACAAATGAAGATTTTACGCTACGTAAGTATTTCTGTATCAGACGACAGACACTTACCACCATATTCATAGAACTTTAGTAGTAGTAGTAGTAGTAATCACTTTATTGTACACAACACAGGTACACACAAACAACCACACACCTTTACTGGAACTTTACAAATGTAAAAAAAGAATACGAACAAACAAATTATATTAATTAACTTTTTTTTTACCTCCTTGACAGAAGTTGATGAATAACATAATTTAGTAGTAAATAAATGTAAAGTTCGGTTAAATTTTATATGACATTTCTACTGAATACGTACAGACATAATCAGTTCAAGTGCGTGGCCCACTGTAATATACGGTTATGTACTGTACTGTAATACACCTTAAGAGAGACGGCACACCGCTTGCGTGACGTGTGCTCACGCTGCAGGTGTGCTCGTGCCTTTAATCTATATAAATATCAGTTCAGTACCTAGCCTACAAAGATAGACTTAGACCAAGCTAAGTTGACAGGGATTCTGATAGCACAGACTGTGCCAGTATTGTTTTAAACGTCATACTTTCATAGAAGTTTGACGTCATAGATTTTGATAGCACAGTCTGGGCTATCAAAATCGCTGCCAACTTAGCTTGGTTCAGACCAAGCAGGCTACTATCTGCCCATAGCTCGGTCACCATACAAGTTGTCCATTACCCCTTACATGAAGAATTCTGTATCTTAGTTCTTATCCATTTAAATTTAACCTCTAGCCGCCCAGAGACCTATAGAAAGGTCTCCTGTTCCATTCTAATTTGAACTTTGTGTTGACAAAATAAAATTTCATTTTGCTTGGCAAGGTTGACGTATGGGCGGCTAGAGGTTAAGGAACTTTGAATTGTAAACATTATATGCTGGTAACTTTCTTCTGACGTTTCCTTTTTTCTCACAAATAGCGTACAGGATTCCCAAGCTTCAAATATTTTACGAAGACTTGGTCTATACTTACCGTTTTACCGTTCAATATCTGTGTGTAAAGTTACTCTTTTCTTCAGGCGAAGTGCACCCGGTCAAGTTGGAGGCCAAGATGTCGGAGGGAGAAACGATCAACAACGAAGAGTTGGTACAAGCACGTATGTACTTATTTTTATCGTTGAATATCGTCAGGTGACAAGCAAAACTCACTAAGTACTATTAAAAAATTAAAGTAACAATGCACTTTATTACACTTGTAACACGGTTTATTGTCCAATAATTTCAATGATGTTAGTTAGTGAGTTTTGCTTGTCACCCGACGATATTAGGGTCGGGTTACTCGGGTTTACACGTTTTACTATGGAATTTCCAAGTTATAATTTTTTAGCGGCCCGAAAAGTAAAACCTGATTGACGAGTCTTCATATCTTATGTGATTGACGTGAATATGACATCGTTACTTACAGCTCTACACTAAACGGTCAAAAATTTATTACATTAAAACAATCATAAGTACATAGGCAAAGGGGTAGGTAATACATATGTGGGTAGGGTAGAAAAGTGGTTTCAATCGATGTGTGGAAGGGCGGCACCGTCGTCGAACCCAAGCCACCTGGCCGTCGACTTAAAACGGTGGCGTGTGCCTCGGATACACATGCTGGTGGCGCGTATAACGGCGATACTGATCCTGCATCTCAGCCAGCCCAGTATGGTGCTTAGAGAACGGTTCCACCGTTGAGATATGGTTTCTGCCATATGTTTTATAAAGGAGGACATTTGGGGTGCATATACGCTGTCAACAGATGTTACAAGTGGGGTGAACGTTGCATGTCGCATTTCACAGGCCGTGGAATATTTTCTCTGCTTTTCGTCTTCAGCTGATTTTAGTACAGATGTGACGGGTCGTGAGAGGTAAGAAGGAGCGTCAGTGTCAACGACACGGATATCAAACAACGCCTCCCTCTGCGCATCCCAAACGCCACGACAAGATAGATCTGCACGTAGGCCGCAGTCATTTTCCGAGATTATTGGTTCTTTTGTTACGTTGCCCCACGCGTGTTGACAAAGTTCACAGAATAAGTCTCTAATCTCATTGTGCCGCCTTGTGATTAGGCCTCCAGTTTTACAGCAGAGCGCGTGGTCGATGTTGAAGCTGCCGTTGCCACAGCCGTCGCATGATTGCGGCATGGCGTTTGGTGTTCTAAGTATGGTAGCGTATTGACAGCGCATCTCTGAATTCGTATGGGGATAGATCGAAGTGATCTTTTTTTGTTGGAATAACCGAGAGCCAATTTGAGGCCTTTGTTTTCATCTTGGCTGCGATGGATCTCTCGATTGCTCGTTTTTTGTTAGGTGTAAATTTTGCTAGGGTAGATTCTAGAAGTTTATTATCAAGGTCTTCTTTTTCTTTGCGGCCATCTTTGCGAGCATCTTTTATGAATGTATAGTGATCTGAAAGAACAATCTCTTTATTTTCGATAAGGGCTTCCGTGAGAGCTGTGCAGCTTTTTTTCGAAATTTCATAATTTAAATTAGTAGCATTAAAAGGGTCGCTAATAGCCAAACCGCCTTTATTTATAGGTAGAGAGAATAGATCGGCTTCAATAGGGGAGACGTCACTTCCAAAGAGCGTTGGGAGGAAGATAGTGCGTAGGGCATGTGTTAGTGGTTCAAAGAATTCGTGGGAGTTTTTCAGGACACGTAGTAAGTATGACCATTTGAATTGAATTGCTTTGGTGAGGGCAGTGTAGGCAGCTTGCGGAGAATCCTTGCAGATAAGAGATATTTTTTCAACGGTGGAGACGAATTTATTTACATTATTTTTTATGAAATCCTCTTTTCCTTCACCAATGTAGCTTCCCAGGAAGCGAGATCCGGTGACAATAGTTAGATTAGTACCCTTGAAGATCTGATGAGCTATTTGTTTGTCAGATTCAGATACTATGAGCAATGTCTTTTTGGCTTGCGGAAAGTAGCCAAAGGATGGTCGTGTCATATTTATATTGTTCCACCAATTTCGTAGATTTTTTAGACTACCCTGTGCTGAGGAATCGTCTGCATACCAAGATTGTATGGTATTTTCATCTTTCATTTTGTTTATGATGGGCAGAGTTGCAAGGGCATACAGAGGCATGGCCAGTGGGTCTCCTTGAGTTACCCCTTCTCTGCTGTATAGTCTCATGTCGGAATCGCGAATAACCAGTTCCGCGTGACCATTGTATGTATTATACAGAAACCGGGCGCCGTGTGGCCAATATATTCTTGCTTGCCAAAGAGCCAGTTGTCTATTGACAGCATTAAATGCATTATTTGCATCAACAAGAAGCATTCCCCAGTTTGAGTTAGGTTGACAATTATTTTGAAAGATGTCATTCATTGCGTGTATTGCACCTTCAATGCCGCTACTGAGGCCACTACAGAGTTGTGACTGGCCACATGCTTCCGTTACTTCGGAGCCGGTAGCTAAGATCATACATTTTGATAAGATTCGACGCAAACATTCGCCGATGCCGATGGGTCTCACTCCTGGGGATTTATCTAGGGCTACGAGACGACTTGACATTAGTGCTTGCTCTACACTAAACTGGAATAGAAATGTCTAAAGTGTAATTATTCTTACGTGTCTTATCATGTAAACAAACGAGACTTGAAAGTGTCATTCCAACAATAGGATTCATAGATAATCTAGACAGCGTAATGTCAGATGTCTGTGAGGTGATCGTTCTCCGATTATTAATGAAAATCTTTCTAGGAATGATATTTTTCAGTGGTTGTTTGGTTGTGGTACCCAAGCTGCCCAGGACCGGGGTCAGTGGAAGAAAAAGATTCGAGCCCTACACCCCAGCAGGGGGGTAACAGGATGGAAAGAAGAGAGATTTGGTTGATTTCGATACTTTGTGGGTTTCTTTAAGTATACGACAACATTTTAAGTAATGTGTGCCATTCAAGAGAAAAGTGTGATAATGTTTTCGAGAAGTCTTTGTTTACAACTTTACATGATAGGAAAAATAAGGATGAATAGACTTTAATGATCACACCACCTCCCTGCGACAATTGGTTTGAAGAACGGTCGTTAGTGAGTTTGAATCGACGTTAAGTTGATGACTAATTGCTGCCTTGTCTCAATGTATTATAAGCCAGTGTCGTGTACTATAGGAGCGACGTAACGGTTAATTAACACTTTGAACACCATGCGTATCGGGTGCGGCGCGTCATCGTGAACATTATCGGAATGCACGAAGGTTGTTATTGGTTGATATAGACGTCTTTGGCATTCAAATGAAATAAGCTTACCGACGAGGATTTTGGAGTTGCCACCAACGGCGCATAGCTGCGAGCAACGATATAGTGAACAGCTCAGGAGATGGACATGGATAATTTATTATAAAATTCAACAAGAAGGATTGTGCCCTAATATGCTAACTGTAAAAGTTACGTTGTGAAATACATTTAGTATATCTTTGTAATGGTGTGTAATAAATGCTTTGTAATAATTATTTATCATTTACTAAGTTAAAATTGTCCAAAATTTTGGACAAGGATTCCAAGAAATTGGAACAAAAATTTACTCTTTTAACATTTCTAAGCACATTTGGAACTTACTACCTATTTTTTTTATAGTTCGGAACTATTTTAAAATAAACAAAGTTATAAATACACGAATTAATTCCTACGCCCATAACCCCGGGGGTATACATATGAAGGCATACAGATGTAGTGCATAATATTTTCTGTCGTGTCTTTTTCAGTTAGTCCGAGTACTGAGGTTGACAAATACGAACGTTTCCGAGAAAATACGATGGAAAACAATTATGCACTACATCTGTACCCGGGTCACCATGAACCGTGTATTAAAAACTTCTAAACATTAAGTTCAGTAATTACATCCTATAAGCAATTTTTCTTTCTAGTGCCATTAGCCGTTCCACCACCAGCCCCAGCGCGGACGAGGAACGATTCCAGCCACGCCTTAGATCAACTCGAGAAGCTGACCGGCTCAAAGACAGCAAGCACTCTCACAGAGTCCTCCGCGTCCGCCATCGCAAGGCAACAAATGGCGAAGCTGGCACACCTTCCCCCCGCACCACCCTTGGACGCTCACCCAGCACAGCCTGCTCCTCGCAACAGGGGACCCCCCACACCTGTCTCCTGCGATATATGCAAAAGACAATTCCAGTTTAAACATCTCCTAGTCAAACATATGCCTAGACATACTGGAATAAAGCCTTACGCCTGTGAAGTATGCAACAAAAAGTACTCACTGAAATCCGTCCTAAAGAATCACCTAAAAACTCACACAGACAACAAGTACTCTTGCGACGTATGCCAAAAAGAATTTAATTATGGATATAACTTAAAATCTCATATGCGTGTGCACACAGGCGTCAAACCGTTTTCATGCGAAGTTTGCAATAGAGAGTTTTCTAAAAAGCTTTCATTAAAAAGTCATTTAACCAGTTCTGGTCATTTACTTCCAATTTCTTGCAAAATTTGCAAAAAACGCTTCGCTCATGAAAGGGAATTAAATGAACACATTACTAGTTTGCATGGAATTAAAGAGACAAACCCACTTCAACCAAAAAAACGATACATTAAAAAACAACATACAAATGAATTTCTAGACGATCTTCAAACAAATAATCCGCATACAAAGGAACAAGAAGAAGAAACAAGAAATAATACAAATCTCTCAGGCCAATTATTCTGCTGTGAAATATGTGGAAAGCAATATAGACTTAAGAAATTATTCGATGCCCACATGAACAGACACACGGGGGTGAAGCTCGAGTCCTGCACCTTATGTGACAAACGCTTTGCAGAAAAAAGTACTTTGAAAAGTCATATGCTATTACATACTGGGGAAAAACCTTATCCCTGCGCGATATGTCAGAAACGATTCCGGCAGAGCTCAGCTTTACAATACCACATGTTAATACACAAAGGCGTCAAACCTTATTCCTGCGAAGTGTGTAATAAAGATTTCAGACATAAATCTGCTTTGAAAGTTCATAGCAAACGGCATACGGGACAGAAAGCACATGTTTGCGATATATGCAAAAAGGAATTTATAGTACTAGCTGCGTTAAAAGAGCATCAGCGTATTCACACTGGAGAACAGCCTTACGTGTGTAAAGTGTGCCAGAAGCAATTCCGGTTAGCCAGCCATGTCAGGAGACATCTCAAACGCGTCCACAATGAGGCAGTCTCCAATTATATTGTTATAAAGAAGTGATATTCATTCCAATTATAATAAGATTCACCGGTGTACTCCTGTTTGTCTCAGCCCCATGTGACCACCGCCGTACAAAAAGCGGAAACAAATGGGAATTAATTATATGAAAACTCTATTTCCAACTGTGCCCGGCGAGGACAAATGGGAATATTTCGATTCACTGCATATCTTAAGAGATTTTTATTAGTTTCACAAAGTCAAGTGACTATTTATGTTTTTTAGTACACCTTCGCCATTCTGAAATTATATGCTTATTTAAGTGAATAGGCTATTGTTATTTTATTGCTAACTATAAGTTTTATAAATATTAAATACAGTCAAAAATGTTATCTCTGGTTTTGAAAACAATAGAATACGGAATTAATCATTTGAGTTAACTGTAAACTTGTATTCTATTATATTTATATTTGTACTGTATGAATTCGTTACAAATAAAAGTGTACAATCAAACAGTTTTTTTTATTAACTTCACATGATTTACGTATATTTCCAGTTGGGGTAAGAATTAAGTTTTGACAGTTATCAATTGGACGTAGTTATGCACAAACGTTTCAACCCACAAGGACCTCCTTGATCTCTACTGATTATGAAGCTAATGCTTTACATAAAGTTAAATAGTCGGTCTAAGCTTAATATCTACATATGAGTATTTTTATAACTGTCAAAACTTCTTACGTTACACCTCGAATACCCCACTCATTGCACTATCACTTTTAACCCTTCAGGTGGCATACAACGCTTCAGGTTGTTGGAATTATAACTTCCTGTCAATCCGGCAGTCCTCGAGCCCAGCGGTCTGACGGCAAGAGGCCCGACGGAATGACACTGGTGCTTTGGAGTATGGGTAGTTGATAGCACCGTCCCATGTTCCAAGCACCAAAGATTCTGCTGGCGCTGCGGCTTCCGCAGCCGAAAGCCTCAAGCGCCGCAAATATGCCGCTCTGGGAAGCAGCTACATATTTGCGGCGTTTGGTGTCGAAACTTTGGGGCCGTGGGGGCCAAGTGCGCGTCGACTGTACACTGTACAGACTTGTCGGCGCGCCTAAGGGTCGGTTGCACCAAACTGTTACGAACGTTAAAGAGTCCGCTAAATTTTTATGTATGGAAAGTTTCATAGTAAAGGCGCGGGGCGCGCCGGCTGACGATGATCAGTCTGTCAAATGTGGTTGGTGCAACTGGCACTAATAGAGGCTTCTGGTGACCAGAGGGCTGGCCACTATTTACGAGGAAATACGGCCAGCCTTCTGGGCACCTTGCCCGTTGACGGCGATCTGGGGCAAATTTTGTATCTATAGATTTTTAAGTTTTATTATGTTTGTTTATTTCTTTCTTTGTTTTTATCAGTAAATATATTATAAACATCTTATTAAATATCAAATAGACATTCCCACTGCGGGAATATGCCACGCAAAGTATTAATTCAACGCAATCGAAAATACTAAGAAGTGCCAAACATTGGGACGTTTACCTCCAGCCTTGTCACAAGCTTCTCACATTATATTTGTAGCCTTAAATGAAGACTACGGATTTTAAACTACTATATGGTCATCTCATTCAACAAATCACTGTCCATTTTTATGTGGCACTTATCGCTGACTGTAATACTTCCCATTTATGTCTCGAGGCGTTGTGTTGGCTAGATTCCGACGGCGCCATCAGATCAGATCCACGCTAGCATATTATTGTATTGTCATAGGAACTACGGAAATACTACAAATTTCAACTGAATCAGATACTAAGAAATGGTTCAAAGTTACAAGATTTAAAGTACACATGTAATGTAAGTCTATGATTACATATAATTTATAGAAATTACTTTTTTTTCTAGTGCCATTGGCCATCCCAACACCGGCCCCTGTTGAGTCAGATGATGCTTCTGACAACGCCTTGGACAAACTCGAGAAGCTGGCCGACTCGGCGGGCATCACGGAGTCAGCTGCTTCCGCCATCGCCAGGAAACAGATAGAAAAGCTGGTCCATCTACCCCCCGCCCCACCCTTAGACGCTGCACCCAGTGGGCCAGTGCCGCGCACTAGGGGACCCCCCAAACCCGTCTCCTGCGATATATGCAAGAAGAAATTCCAATATAAAAGCCTCCTCGTCAAACATATGCCCCGCCACACTGGGGTGAAACCGTACGCCTGCGAAGTATGCAACAAACAATATTCGCTTAAATCCGTCTTAAAGAATCATTTGAAAAGTCACACGGACAAGTTCTCCTGCAAGATATGCCAAAAAGAATTCGCTTACAGACACAACTTAAAATCCCACATGCGTGTACATACAGGTGAAAAACCGTTTTCATGTGAAGTATGCAATAAAGAATTCTCAAAAAAACTCACTTTAAAAACGCATTTGTCGAGTTCCGGTCACTTACTTCCAATATGCTGCAAAATATGCAAAAAGAGATTTGCAAATGAAATTGGATTAAATGAACACATTATAAGCTTGCACGGAATTAAAGAAACAAAACAACTGCACACAAAAAAACGACATATAAAACGGCAACAAACAAATGAAACTCAAGCAAATGACCCACAAACAAAGCAACAATCCAAAGCAGTAAATCCTTCAGACAAATTATTCTGTTGCGAAATATGTGGAAAGCAATATAGACTTAAGAAATTATTTGTTTCCCATATGAACAGTCACATGGGAGTGAAACTAGAGTACTGTAATTTGTGTGACAAACCATTTGCAGACAAAAACACTTTGAGAGGCCACATGCTAATACACACGGGAGAGAAGCCTTATCCCTGTGAGATTTGTCATAGGCGATTCAGACAGAGCTCAGCTTTACAAGATCACATAATGATACACAAAGGAATTAAACCATATTCCTGCGAAGTGTGTAATAAGGAATTTAGACATAAATCTGCTTTAAAAGTTCACAGCCACCGACATACAGGCCAGAAAGCGCATTCTTGTGATGTATGCAAAAAGGAATTTATAGTTTTGGCTGCGTTGAAAATGCATTATCGTGTTCATACTGGCGAGAAACCGTACGTCTGTAGAGTTTGCAATAAGCAATTTCGCCTTCCTAGCACAGTCCGGAGGCATCTGAGGCGCGTCCACAGTGAGTCACCTTCGAGATACGTCGTAACACGGAGTAACAAATGTGATATAGTACTGTAACAAATGTGATATATAGTACTGTCTATTTCCATTTTGACAAAAATTCTCATTGATCCTCTAAAATGTATTTATTTGTAATTTGTATTAGTTAAGGGTTAGTAAGAGGTATATATATATATAATTCAGTCTATATACGTCCCACTACTGAGCACAGGCCTCCAGACTCATGCGCGAGAGGGCTTGGGCTATAGTCCCCACGTTAGCCCAATGCTGATTGGGTACTACACATACACCTTTTAATTTCTTCGCAGATGTATGCAGGTTTCTTCACGATGTTTTCCTTCACCATAAGTCTCATTGGTACGAGCCAGGACATGAACCCGCGACCTCCGGATTGAAAGTCGGACGTCACATCCACTCTGCCACCACCGCCTATAAATTTATACATATTTTACTGTAACTGACCTAAAACAACTTGTTTCCAGTTGCAACCCCAATTCTTTATTAGACATAGAGTTAGACCAAACTTCTATGAAATTATGACGCATAAATAACACTTACTTTGCGTGAGCATCAAAATCGCTGCAGATTTTTCTTGGTCTAACTCTAACGTGCACATACAGCGGAAATGAAAGTCCAGTGGTATAAAATACATCAATTATTAATCTATATTTAATAATCTATATGTGTGCAATATTATATTACTATCCTTGAACTTATTTTGACTGGTTCGCGCTTGTGAGAGCGAGAGGTCCAAGTAGATCTTGAATTTAACCACCTTATGTATGAGAGCACTCTGTACACACATATCAGCTATGCCTTTTATTATATTTTCACTATTCTACTTTTTTGTATCCCCTGCTGACCTTAATACGTCCAGAAAGAAAACTGTACGTTAAGTGCTTTAATGCAGAATAATTTGTATATCATCTGCGCCTTGATCATAATCCATTAAAGTAATTTTATTCTGTTTTTTTCTAAACGATTTAGTTAAGTCGTTCTTCTTCGTATGAGATCGCCTGTGCTGTCGTAAACCTTCCTTAGTCGAATAAAATTTGGTACAAAGCTCGCACGAATACGAAATTCCTTCTACATGTGTTTCTAAATGGGTCTTCAAATTATCTTGCCGCGCAAACTGTTTCCCGCATACTTCGCAACAGTGTGATTTCTCGCCAGTGTGTATGGGTATATGAGCCTTAAGGTTGTGTTTGAATCGGAATCGCTTGTTACACATTTCACAAGCGTATGGCCGCTCTTCAGTATGTCTCCTTTTATGCTGCTTCAAACTGCCTAAAGTCGTTAGCTTCGCCGGACAGAACTCGCATGGGTACGGTTCCCGTTCCGTATGCGTTTTTAAATGACTGACAAAACTCGCTCTAATGGTAAAAACTTTCTGACACACCTCGCAGCTATAACTTTCAAAATCCCCGGTAATATGTATTTTTCTATGATACAATAAACTCTTGTAATCCCAAAACTTTAACGAACAATATTTACAACTATAATGCATCTGTCCTGTATGTCTGCCCATATGCGAGATCAGAGCATATTTGTTTTTGAATTTAGCTTTACATATATCGCAATGGTAGGGCATCTCACCTCGGTGTAAGAGTTTATGTTTGTTCAAATAAGACGCATCTCTGAACAGTTTGCTACATTCATCACATTGGAATCGCTTTTCATTGTGCGCCACTTTTACATGTCTATATAAGCCGCGTCGGTGTGCGAATCGTTTGTTGCAAATATTGCAGTTGTATGGTTTTATGCCTTCGTGAGAATCTTTCCAGTGTATGTCTAAGTGGCATTTGAATTTGAATTGTTGGTTACACTCTTCGCATTTGTAACGGTCTTCCTTGTGCCGACGCTTGTGGTTGGCCAAGGAGGTTTTCAGTTTGAAGCGTTTCCCGCAAATGTCGCATGTGTTGGAATGTTTCGATTGAGAATGGTCGTGTCGCTTTTTCGTGTTATTCTCAGCGTGTTCAAGCTTCAAGGGGCTTATAGAAGGGCCAGCGAGGGGTACGATCGGGGCGAATTCGAACAGGGGCTCCGGCTTCCAAACATCTGACACTCTGTGCCCCATGTCTGAAACAAATAAAATGAAAACTACTGAAGAAAAGAAATTTCAAGCCGATATGGCAGATTTGCTCTGCTTATATAAATACGCGGATTCCACCAAAATTTACTTTATTGAATAATCTTAATCATTGTTAGTATAATATAGTACTAGAACTAAAATATTCTATCCGCATATTTAGTGTTCCTTTGCCTTTGTCTGTGTAATTATAGCGTAGCTTTGGAGCGTATGTGGGGCATCCGGGGGGAAAACGTCCGTCTGGGCGTCCCAGATACCGCTGGAGTGACGAAGCCCAAAAAGACCTGTCCGCCCTCGGAATACCCAACTGGCGTGAAGTGGCGCAGAATAGAGCAGAATGGCGCTCTCTTGTGTCAGAGGCCAAGATCTTCTTTGGGTCACTGAGCCAGTGATGTATGTATGTATGTAATTATATGTATATAGTAATTAAGTATTCTCTTTATACAACCTTAAGTATAACTGGCTGCTGAATGTCTACATGTAATAAGTTCTGCGTTAAGTTATATACTTAAATAAATAGCAAAGCAGAAAAGGTTTTATTTGTTTTCATTACCACTGATAAGAACGATTGGCCGTGCATTGACTAAAGTGTCATTCTATGGGACTTGCTAACTATGTAAACAAACCGCCATGTTGAAATTGTCTCTGAATGATGAATTTACTAGTGTTACTAGTATACTACTTTTGTTTACATAGTTAGCAAGCTCCGTAGAATGAGACTTTACATACTTAACACAAACTCCTTGAAGACATCGTCCTCGTCGTGCGGCAGAGGATCCTCGGTGCTCTCAAGTTTTACTTCTACATCTGAAATGATGATTAAAATTGACAAAAATAATCCATGTTCAATGCATTTGCATATTTACATTACAGCTTCTATCTGTGAGTTCCTGTCATAGACTTGGTTCCTGTATAATATTTTTCACATAGCTCGTGATAGCTGTCATCATTCAATTTATAACCTTAAAAAACAATCTCGCAATATTGTACTGAGATGACAATTGTCACAATTGCCAGCTATGCGAAATACACTATACTTAATTGGCTCTGTATGGCTATTTAAAACGTTCAGTGTATCGTTTATCGCTGTTGGAATTCATTGTAAATACATAAATAAACAAAAAAAAACCGGGCAAGTGCGAGTCGGACTCGCGCACGAAGGGTTCCGTACCATAATGCAAAAAAAAAGCAAAAAGAAAACGGTCACCCATCCAAGTACTGACCCCTCCCGACGTTGCTTAACTTTGGTCAAAAATCACGTTTGTTGTATGGGAGCCCCATTTAAATCTTTATTTTATTCTGTTTTTAGTATTTGTTGTTATAGCGGCAACAGAAATACATCATCTGTGAAAATTTTAACTGTCTAGCTATCACGGTTCGTGAGATACAGCCTGGTGACAGACGGACGGACGGACGGACGGACAGCGAAGTCTTAGTAATAGGGTCCCGTTTTACCCTTTGGGTACGGAACCCTAAAAACGATAACGTCAATTGGTAAAATTTTAGACTTGAAATTAATGAAGATATAGACACGCAGCCACTTTTTTCATCTCACGGTGTAAGAGTCACAATAATCGCCATACAACGATCTTTTGTAGATTCGCCGTGTCTCGGTAGTATTACAATGCTGTGTAACTAATTTGAATAATAAAAGAAACAATACGGCAGCTGACGACAGCATAACAAAGAAATATAGCCACAGTCAAGTCAGGGTTATGGACCACACTGATAGTTATATGTATGTGTAACGTTAAAATCTAGTGCCTACGCTGATTATTGGGATTAGTTGCTAAGCGGACCCCAGGCTCCCATGAGCCGTGGCAAATGCCGGCGGGACAACGGAAAGAAGATGATGACATGATCATGTGACAAATACCTACAACATGATAGTGATAAACACGTCGAGCGTTTTGAACGCCAAACGGCGCATCCATTTGCCGTGCCACTGACGACACGGGGGTAAAATTTAGTTTTGCCTCGATCGACGTCAAATGCCGTCTTTGGCGTCGTTGTCACGATTTTGCGTTGACGTCAATTGCCGTCTGTGCCATTCAAAAGGTTAAAATACGTGAGTGACCCGTTCTTAATATATTTGATACGTCTGTCTGTGTCTCACGGAAGTTTTGTTATTAAAACATGATAGTGATCTGTGTCCAGTATAAATTTCTCGCCGATCGACTGCATTATTTGTTTTAAAACCGGCATATTTGTTTCATTGCGCCAATTCATTTCGTAGTAAACTATGTCAGGGGTGCGAAACTCCTGACTTCGGCCAAACTCGGCTCCGCTCGGCTCAGCATTGCTCCGAGCAATTATTAGGATTGGACCACATGACTTCCTTTTGCGTGCACGGCCACAGATAAACACAGATAGCCGCGCGCAATGGATATCGGGGCGCCGCGCGAGCCAACTCGATCATTGGTGCGCGGCAAAGGAATGTTCGCGCGCAGTTGGGAGTGTTGGGACGGGTGTGTATATATTTCAGTTGGTTCGCGCGGCCGCATACATGGATAATGAAAAGTGTCGTACTTTAATTGAATTATACGGCATTAAACAGTTTCTATGGAACAGTAAATGTAGTGATTATCGCAACAGATCATTTTTCTATTTGGCTATACTTCGTTCCGAATAATTCATTTTTGTGATATAATGTGGCCGATGTGGTGTGGTTGTGGTGGATGTGGTGTGTAAAGGTGGCCGCCGACGCCCGCTAGGGCATGGCAGTAGAAGAAGATATAATGTGGTCGATCGTCGGATCGCCTGCCGCGCATAAGTTCAAGATGGTGCCGAAATTGGCTCGCGCGCCAAAATACAGAGGGCCTACCGCGAACCACGTTTGACGTGTTGCCTCTCTGTCGCACTTGTAAAATCGTACGTTAGTGTGACAGGGAGGCAACAAGTCGAACGTAGTTCGCGGTAGGCCCTCTGGTTTGCCGCGGTCGAACATTGCTCGCGCGGCCGCCGCGCAATATCGAGACGCGCCTTAAGATGATCACTTGAATTTTGACAACCCTAAATAACAGAAAGGGCTAGTGCCATATATTAGAAAGGGATAGCATGATTCGACCCTGAACCCCTGTCAAACTTCGGTTTTGTGGGAAGTTTCCTTTGTGTACAGCAGTACTATTATTTATTCTGTGACTATGTCGATTTACAGCTTGGTAAAAAACAGTAGAAATTAAAAAGTGGCAACACTGTAGTGTTGACCCGTTTTCTTATATATATTGGTTTGAAAGGGCCGACACTACAGTGTGCCACTTTTTAATTTGTACTATTTTTTTCCAAGCTGTAAACATTTAAACAGTCACTATTACTAAACTTCAATAAAATGAATACTCACGTATGAGGGCCTCGCTGTCCACGACGTCGTCTGACGTTTCTGACTTTACCAAAGGTTCTTCATCTGCAACATAACATTAATTAATTTAATTATACATATATTAAAACATTAATAATATACAGGATGAAATATTTTAACGCCACCAACGGAATTTTTTGGAAGGAAAGTACTCTAAACGATGGAGATATCAAATTTCACTCAAAAAAGCATTGAAAACATTCCATTACATTTGAAAAGAGGCATTCGAATATTTTTTTAAGTTAAAGCATCAACATGCAAGCAGCATGTCAATGAGACATGTAGATGTTACCTTTCACAGGCATAGTTCCATGCAACCACACTTTCAACTCGGCCTGGCTTTGCTGCACTTGCAGCTTGAAGTCACTTGCGTCGCGCAGCCGCCCCACACACACCTCACAAATCCCACAGATACCATCGGTTGATGGTGTTGCTAACTGCAAGTAAATGTCAGTTTGTTCATTTATTCATAAGTTATATTCTATACTTGGTCAACATGTCATTCACTTATAAATATTAATAATCAACTAATCTTCTTGCGAATAATTAAAAAAAGCTTACAGGTTTAAGCTACCTACAGTTCAGAAAAATGGAATAAAGTTCAATCTCACTAACCTAGCACTAATGCTGACACAAGAGATCTGGATTACTGGAATATTCAGTTTACTGGGAGTTAGAGCAAATGTGCATATTATTGATGTGTTGTTTAGTATGTCGTAGAAATACATTCTACTAAAATACTATATTAAAATAAAAATATACTCTTATCTGGAACTTAACCATTTACAAAGTGATTGAAGTTACGAAATTGTTAGCGCACATAGTAAATTAGGGCATAGAATTATTGTATCCCAATTTTAGTGCCGGATTATTGAGTTTTCATTGTACTAAGGAAGCTGACTCCTCAATTTATGGTTTATGATTAAAGACATTTAATTTCATTTAGTAAGTAAATCAAAACTTTATGACTTCATAAATTCTAAAAGTATTACAAAACCTGCAGACCCTTAGCAAAAAACACAACAAGAAAATATCATTATAGAGTCCTGAAAAAAATTGATATTTTTTTCATAACAAGTGATCAAGTAGAGAACTATGGCAACAAGTGATAGGAAAAAGTAGATCCCCCCTTATAAATGAAGCAGCTCACTCTAAATAATATAATTAACTAGCGACCCATCCCAGCCTCACACGGGTTGCACAAAACCTTAACACCTAAATCTTCTTCAAGATTCACTCTATTGATAGGTGAAAACCGCATGAAAATCTGTTCAATAGTTTTTGAGTTTATTGTGAACATATACAAACACACCAACAGACAGACTTTGTTTTATAAGGTGCCATGATGTCTTATATTATATTTTCACACCTGACACCATGTCGTGTCGTACGGTAAAAGCATAGATAGAGCATTTATTGAATAGGTTCAATACTACTACAAGCTTTATTAATACTGTACAATTATCAATAATTATTATGACACCCTAAACTCTTCCCTCTTTTGAACACCAGTGGCACTATTATGTGTATTTTATAAAATATCCGGATTAAAATATTCATATAACAAACTAAGACTCGGAGCAAATAAAGCATTAACAATTCAGTAATGCTACTTAGTTACACTTAATAATTTTGGACAGAACATTATGTACTGTTTAAAAGTTATCATTGAAGTTTGTCCAAACAGTGAAACCGATTTGAACGGTAAATTTAGATAATTACAAATAAAATCCGATATAAAAGACGAAAGAACAATGTTTACATACATGAATCTCGAAGCATTCCTTGAGCATGTCCGCGTATATCTCTGTTTTGCCCGAATGGGAATACGGCATCTTCAAGTCTTTGTCCGCGGGCCGCAGTAAACAGCAGCGACACGAATTTTTTAAATCCATTTTTTCCTTTGCTATTGTTTCACTGCGACTAAAAATACTAAAATACTATTAAACAGTGGCACAGCCTCCATTGTTGACGTTTCATTTTTTTTATCGACAAATTCCGAAATTGGCTAGAGACGTACTTCAATCGCCAAGTTATAATATAATATGGCCAAGTTTAAAAAATATGACAGTTTTTTTTCAATTGTTTTATACGTTTCCTTTTTTATTATTCATCAAAAAAATCGATGCAATGACTGCAACAATCCTATTATTATAGCATCCTTTTCCCATTTATTGAGAAAATGCATAAGTAGTTATTTGGCAAAAAAATAAGAACCACCCACAATTAAAAACATATCCAATTGTCAATGTCATTTCATTGTTCATCCCACTGAGCATATAATCACTACGTTTTAAGAGTCGGCACTTTCGAACAAGCCTTAAACCGAATTATGAACGTACATTGTGCCAACACACCAAATACATGTCAATATTGCCAACACAAAAAAAAACAACACTAGGGCTTGCCACTACTGGCGTACCTACTCTTTATCGATATCGATAAATGTGCGATACAGTCGCCATCAGATATATCGGAGCGGCCGAGGTGCTCAAAAATATCTGAACACGCACCTAGCGCCATGACAATAGAGGCGTGTTCAGATATTTGTGAGCACTTTGGCCGCTTCGATATATCTGATGGCGACTGTACATGCTGCTGTACTGTACTATAGTAACAGTAAATTTTGAGTATCACTAGGATTAATAAAATAAAAGCAAAATATAAAAATAATTTTATTTAACATATTAAAGATATGATACAGATAGTTTATTATTACAATACGCTTATGTTATGAACGTAAAATTTGTATGGGGTTAAAGTTTTCTTTTGAGCTACGAATTTGAAACTTCGTTGAAAGATATATTATTTAAATACAAGAAAACTAATTTCAGCGTTTTTGAAAATTCAACCTCTAAAGTGATGAAAAAGGGGTTGAAAGTTTGTATGGATATCAAACATTTTTTCGAGTGTTGGACTTGAATCTTTGTATTTAGGGATATTATTAGAAGACAGGAAAAGTAATTTCAGCGTTTTGTAAAATTCATCCCCTAACAGGGTTAAAAAGGGGTTGAAAGTTTGAATCCATTACAAATGGTTTTGAAACTTCTTAGAAAGGCATAATAGCCGATTGCAAAAAAAAGTGATTGCAACGTTTTTGGAATTTCAACCCCTAAGGAGGTTAAAAAGGGGATGGAAGTTTGTCTGCGGGTGCAAATTTTATTTTAAGCAAGGAACTTGAAACTTTGTAAAAACGTTTTAAATTAAAATACAAGAAAACTCATTTCAGCATTTATGAAAATTCATCCCCTAAGGTGGTGAAAAAGGGGTTGAAAGTTTGTATGGAGATCAGATATTTAGTGAGTGCGGAATGCGGAACTTGAATCTTTGTATAAGGGCATAGGTACCTATTATGAGAATACAAGAAAAGTAATTTCAGCAACCAACATCAAAATCCACTTGACTTAAAACTTCATACAACTTGCTAAAAAATGTCAACATTGCTTGGATATGAAAATTATAGGTACTAAAGATGTAAAATGTTGAAGATAAGATTCCACGCGGACGAAGTCGCGGTGTTGCCCGCGACTTCGTCCGCGTGGAATTGATATTGCATACTCGTTATTACATATATTATTTTGCAGCGCTTCTTAGTTGAGCTATCTTTGCAGCGTTCGCAGAAATTTCTTCTGTTTTAATAATATCCGAATTTAATATTTGGCACTGTCTTCTAATTAAGATTTTGGTCACAAGCCAAAATAATTGTTTTTTCATGAAATCCTCATGTTCCTTACATGTCCACCAGGTTATGTTAATGTTTGCCGCAAAGAGTGTGCAAAACATTTGCCCGACATTTTCTTCATATAATAAATGACTATTTTTTTCAAAATAGTTTTTCGCTTCCTCAATTGTACGACACAGCTGGATAGATGGGTACGTTAATGATTTCTTTTCTTGCCACCACTCCCGCAAGCTTATAAATTTATACATTGGGTGATCTGTAACATCTTCCAGTTTCAGCAAATTAGAACACATTTGACAGCTTACGTTCTTCAACAGTCTATAAGCTATGTAACCGCTTAAATATACAATAGGTTGATTTTCTATGTCTGTTAAATCTGTTTCAATTTGCTCCTCTAATTCATTTTCAGGTATCATTAAAACAGGATATTCTTCTTCTTCATTGGTAGTCATTGATGTGAGTTTCTCATCACCATCAACATCATGTTGGCATAATGGATTGACAAGCAATAACTTGTTCAAATCTTCTTCGCAATTAGATCCTCGGTTATGTGGTGCATTCATTCCAGAAATATGAATTGATTTCAATGCACTTACAAAATGTGTGCAGGTAGGATTTCGATTTGTAGGGCTATTCTGTCGTATAAGTCCGAATAGGTTTTCAAGAGCGTCTTGATTCAGTGAGCGTAAATTCAAATAGTTAAATCCTTGATCCTTACAATAACACCAGATATCTTTAAGCGAATTTATGGTTACAATATAACCTTCCACGCATCTGACTCTTTTTAATCTTAACCTGCTATCTGATTTCATGAACTCCATTGACTTCAGCTTTTTCAAAAAACTATTCCAGATTTCTATGTGATTGGTTTTACGAGACACATTTTGTCTTCGTCCCTTTATTACATCTTTTGGGTTTGATGGGCCATTAGTAGAATCAAATAAATTATTAAGGTCCCGTACTACCTCGGATGTTTGTGCCACTTCTTTTCCGTACTCTGTGTCTTCATATTTTTCTGCAATCATCTTTAGAATAGCTGCGAAAGTATTACTTAGAGTTTGAGCGGCATATTTCACTTTCATTTTATGTTTTTGTTTTGGATCTAGCATTACAGAAGATACTTTATGAAAGTACAGCAGAAATTTTGTTAATTAAATTCCATCGCTTGCCTCTAGGTTTCCGGGCTTGATTTTTCAGAGAGTCTGATACAACATTTTTCAGAAAATCGGAATCTAATTTGTCCAAATCGACGGATGTTTTTGAGAGTGATGATAACAAACACTGTGTTCGCTGCAACTTTTTTACAAGTTTTTTTTTTCGTGGAGTCATTTCTATGTTGCTGTAGCCATATTTTGGCGGTGTTCCTCGTATACAATCTGTGGTTTTATTCGTTTTTACCCTTGAAGTCGAAGCATCATCTAAAACAAAATGAAAATGATGATCGATTATTCCGGCGATAGCAAAAATTTTTGAGCATGGCCTAAGTGCCCGTCTCTCACAGTTCCTAAAATCAACAAATAGTCTATCTGACAGACAGTATGCGTACCGTGAGGGCAGATCCACCACGTCGCTATCCCGTGAACTGATACGGCGTATTGTAGCAGCTAGAGAGAGTCAGCAGGAGGTCGCAGTCTTGTGTTGTGACCTCTCAAAGGCTTTTGATGTTGCCGACCATGCAGTGCTCATAGGTAAGCTGCGCCATTACGGCATCCTCGATACATCATTGTCCCTTTTCTCAAGCCTACTTCAAAATAGGACACAAGTTGTGGTTAGTGATGGTGGGAAAGTGAGGTCTGATCCACAGGGAGGACGTATGCGCGTGGCGCAGGGATCATCAGTTTCAAATTTGCTCTTTTCACTGCTTTTAAACGACCTGCCTGATGCCATAAAAGCCGGTGAGGTACTAATGTATGCTGATGACGTTGCTGCGATTGTTACTGCTCCGAATGGAGATGGCGTTGAGAAGGCGTTGAACGAGGCAGCGGCGCAGCTTGCTTATTGGTTCAGAACCAATGGCTTAGCTCTCAACCTTAAGAAAACGCACTTCATGCAATTTAATTTATCTGGTCGCCAAGCAGCGCCGCTGGCTGTTGAAATTGATGGAACGCTGCTGGAACAAACCACTGCTACAGCTTTTCTGGGTTTTGAGATAGACTCGGGCTTGAAGTGGGATCGGCATGTAGACAAACTGTGCAGCAGAGTAGCAAGCGCGTGCTTTGCCCTTAGTAGAGTAGTCGGGTCTGTGACTTCGGAGGTGGCCCGCGCGTGTTATTTTGCTACAGTTCACTCCCTAATACAGTACGGGGCGGAACTCTGGGGACGCTGTGCCGAGTGGGAAAGAGTTTTTCGCCTCCAGAAACGCGCCATACGAACCATCTCACGAGTACCGCTAGATACTCCGGCAAAGCAACTGTTCACAAAACTGGGCATTCTCACATTACCCGCAGTAGTAATAATGCAGGTCGCAGTGTATGTGCGTGAACACCTTACATCCTACAAAACGAACGCAATGGTACACGAGTACAATACGCGAAACGCTAACAAGCTTGTAGGTATTAGCCGCAAACTTGTGAAGTCGTCCAAGTTAACTCACGTTATGGGCCCCACGGTCTACAACAAGTTACCAAGCATTGTTACTGAGGCCACAAGTCTGCATAGGTTTAAGTGCCGTCTAAAACACTGGCTTATTGAGCGCTCGTTCTATAGCTATGATGAATTTTTAATGTATAAAGACAGTTAGTCCATATACCAACATCCTTTTTAAGTGTGATTATTTATTTATTACTTCGGTACTGACTTCAATAGTAGGTACTGTTATTGGGTATGTGTTATAATTTATTCGGATGAATCCGTGAAGTGACTAATTATGGTTGTATAATTGTACATTTTTACTAATATTTTATTTTTATCATATTGTGATCTAATGTTAACTCAATCATTTTACAATACTGTAATCTGTTGGGAATCATTATAATTATTATCTTTGACATGTAAACCGGTTTTATCAAATAAATGACTATGACTATGACTATGACTAATGATTTGTTAATAATAATTATGATTAGTAACAAATTGTTCATCACTACATAGTATAAAACAAAGTCGCTTCCCGCTGCCTGTCTGTATGTATGCTTAGATCTCTAAAATTACGTAAGCCCCCATTCGCACGGGAGCTTTTTCAACACGCGTTAAAAAGCGGCCAAGTGCGAGTCGGACTCACCCATGAAGGGTTCCGTAGCAGCAAGTAACATAATAAAATTGCGGTTTACGATTTATGACGTATTAAAAAAAAATACTTACCAGACCTGTCTCTGCGTGCCCATTGGCGTGAACAGCCGCAGCAACCTCGCGTTAGTCGCACACGCGACGACGTCGCTGCCCGCCGTGACGCACAGGATCTCCTCGGTATCGGGCATGGAAACGCTCCACTCCTTGCTGCTGCCGACCAGCGATATGCATACTAGTTTGCTGTAAGATATAGATATTTTTTTAATAGATTAGCTATTGCGTAGTCTATCTATAATAATCACCATTAAAATCTTGTGCATGTCTTATTCAACATAGGAGTTGGCATTACACACAATTCGATGTTCCGGAAAGGTCATACATAATAAAGGATTTGATTGTATAATCATCTTTTTGAAAGTTGCAAGCCTAACTCTGGTACCACCTTTTTTTTAATACCAGCACTTGTAGTCTGTATCTTTAGGTATTTAAATAAAAGTAAACAAACAATTTTTACATTTTCGGGTAGTTATAAGATTTATTGGTTAACCAACCAAATGCAAAACCGCCTAGATATGTCACCAAACGACCTGACTTTAACCTACGTTATTTGATCGTGTAATGTTTTCATCCAACCTCAACTGGCTTACTTAAGAAGCCATTTGAGGGTAGATTTTGTTTCATCATCATCATCATCATCATCTCAGCCATAAGACGTCCACTGCTGAACATAGGCCTCCCCCTTGGACCTCCATTCGTACCGGTTGGAAGTGACCCGCATCCAGCGTCTTTCGGCGGCCTCTTGATCGCGGCAAGCTGTGATTGGTCAGTTTCATTATAGTTGACTAAACAGAATCGATATGGACAGACAGACGGACAGACAGACGGACAGACAGACGGACAGACATGACGAACCTATAAGGGTTCCGTTTTTTGCCATTTGGCTACGGAACCCTAAAAAAAGGTAGCAAATTATGAATACTAATAAAATTTTAATACCTATTTCTGAATGATGTGGTGTCATTTTATCAGAAATCTCGTAAGTTGAGGTCGATGGCACACTGTTTGGGTCATAACCCTTATTTCGTTTTGAATTTGTGGAATCATCATCTTCACCTTAAACAAGGTTGTAAAATTACGTTATATTCAATTCAAACGAAAGTCAAAAAATAAAAATATAATTAAAGTATTATTTTTATCTTTTACCTCCTAGTTTGCGTTTTTGTCCTGAGACACTTCCAGCAGAAACCACTGTAAAGCCCGCTCCACACTCGTGCGCGAATCGCGGCGCGAAGCCGCGAACGCGAGTCTGGAGTCGATTTCGCATATCAGCGAACTAGACTCCACACTCGCGTTCGCGGCTTCGCCCGCGATTCACGCGCATAGTCTGGAGGGCGCTTAACATAATCAAACATTTTAATTTACTTGCCTGATTTTAGTTAAAGAAAAGCGGCCAAGTGCGAGTCGGACTCGGCCATGAAGGGTTCCGTACCAGCAAGTAACATAATACAATAGCGGTTTACGATTTGGTAATGGTAATGTACATCATATATATTTTTTAGATTTATCATTCTCTTATTTTGGAAGTGTCTCTCGCGGCTCGCGCAAACTATTCAGTTTAGAAAAAAATGATATTAGAAACCTCAATATTAGACACCCCACACCCATATGTTGATGAAAAAAAAATTTTTGAGTTTCAGTTCTAAGTATGGGGAACCCCCAAAATGTATTGTTTTTTTTTTCTATTTTTGTGTGAAAATCTTAATGCGGTTCACAGAATATATCAACTTACCAAGTTTCAACAGTATAGTTCTTATAGTTTCGGAAAAAAGTGGCTGTGACATACGGACGGACGGACAGACAGACAGACATACAGACAGACAGACAGGTATGGCGAATTCATAAGGGTTCCGTTTTTTTTGCCATTTGGCTACGGAACCCTAAAAACCGGGCAAGTGCGAGTCGGACTCGCGCACGAAGGATTCCGTACCATAAAGCAAAAAAAAATGGAAAAAATTCAAAAACAAAACGGTCACCCATCCAAGTACTGACCACCCCGCGTTGCTTAACTTTGGCCGTTTTTTTTTGCTTTTTTTTGTTTTTTTTTTGCATTATGGTACGGAACCCTTTGTGCTCGAGTCCGATTCGCACTTGCCCGGTTTTTCAAACTCTGGAACAATAGGGAATGACGATAGAATTTCGTCCGAGAGGGGCGCCTTGAGATTTAGGCTTGGTACCGCATTCCTTTTTAGCCTGTTTCCATTTTTGTTGAAGGCAGTTGGAAGAAAATGATCTCCACAAATAAATTTATTTTCGTTTAATCTTTGTATGGGTAAATATACCAAATCTTCGTTGCCGGTCAACTTTACCCATAATCGACATCTGAAATAAAGGGATTATCGACAAGTTGTTCGCACACTATTCGTGTCCTTAGGTTACCTAGTTTTTTACAAGAAGAACCTATTCACAGAATGTTTTCGTTTTAATCAAGGATTGTAAACGATAAAAACTGCTCCAAACTAATTAAATTAGTATCTGGTAACGACTCAAAATGAAAATATCGCATAAAACATCAGTTTATCGACCTGTTGGGGTCAAGCGGAAATCTCGCCAAAAATATATCAGAAGTTAATCTTCTTACACGCCTGACCCCACAAACTTCACATTTTCGCAAAGATTTGCCCCCCATTTAAGTAAAAGAGAAAGTTATTTTGTCTTATACTCAAAAATAATCACTTAATATTACCGCTGTCACGAAAATTTAAAATGACGGTTGACGTTTTACCGATCATACCAACCTAAAGAAAAGTAAGTATAATACGACTAAGTTGAAAGCAAGTATGGTATGTGCTACCAAAATGCAACAACAGTCATTTTAATTCGATAAGATTATTTCTATGCCTCAATGTTGGTAACAAGTACGTTCATAGTTTATCATAGTATGGGGTGTCGATGGGCTGGTTCATCCATCAATGATCCATCATCATCATTATTATTATTGAAGCTGGAGGCTGGTGGAGACGATACTTATGAAACTATTCATGCTATTCAAAAAAATTGTTTATCTTTATTAATGGAATTTAAGAATTCGTGTCAATGCTGTCTGCAGCGGCCTGCGGACAAAGATTTGAACATGCCATATACATGCCTCGGAAAAACTGAGATATACACAGAGATGCTCAAAGACTGCTTTGAAATACATGTAAGCAATGATATTTCGTCTTTCTATAATGAATGAATAGCAAAACTATGTGTAGCTAACGACTAAATTCACGTAACAGAGCCAGGATAGTGTTATATTCCCAAAATCAATTGATATTTTGAAATAAATGAAAAATGTACTGCCAGGGCGATTTTCAAACTCGTTACTCCGGATACCAGCCCGCTAACTGATATACCAAGACTTACCCATTACCAGTGATTATTTCCACCATATCCTTCATTTGCGCCTCACTAGGGATTGCCCCAGAATAAACTATTTTGAGCAAGAGGATTTCAAACAATAACTTGGTCTTATTAACCATGGTTATAAGCCCAAGACTGAACACATATAAGAGATGCCCGTAAATATGTAAATGTATAGGGGGCTACTGTACTGTACTATTAATACTATCTGTAGGCGACGGAAGGAAGAATGAACAAATGCCATCTATGAAATACTTAACTGAGAATTTGACCTACTGGCAGTACTGACACACTTCTAATATAACAACACAAAACTGCTCCATGAAAATGTTTTTTTTTTAGTAATTAAGATTTTTATTATTGTATACTAGCTTTTGCCCGTGACTTCGTCAGCGTGGAATTAGTAATTTAGATAGCTATTATTTTATTCAATCTGCGTTTTTTTGATTCATCATACAAACTTTGACCCCCTTAAAGGGTGATTTCTTGAATGAAATCTACCTTTTGTCCTTCCCTGGGACTCAAACTAAAGTTCGTTTTTTTAGCATTAGAAATAAGGTAAACAATCTTGATGTGTCATTTAATTGAAAAACACGTTTCTAAAATAAGTCACGGCAAATATGTAACAATTATGAACCTAATACAATAATTTATATTTTTCTGCTTTCATAAGTAATAGTTACTGATTTTTAAAAAGCGTTTTTTAATTAAAAGTCGTCAAGATCACTTACCTTCTTTCCAATGCTAAAAAAACGAACTATATCTTTATACCAAAATTTCAACTAAATCATGCACCAGCGCCGTTGCTACACTGCGCGGGCGGGACAGTTCTTATCAACAATGTTTGTAATGCAGTTGTTGTTAAGTTCCCATACAAAATTCCACCCCTTTAAGAAATAATTTCTGGGATAATAACTCTCCTATGTCCTTCCTCGGGACTCAAACAATCTCTATACCAAATTTCATCGAAATCAGTTCAACGGTTTAAGAGTGAAGAAGTAACAGACACTCAGACAGACAGATAGATTTCCTTCCTTTTATAATATTATATTATTAAGTATGGATATATGTCATGTCAGTTTGTAAGGTATTTATCTATGGGCCTTAATTGCCTGAAACTAAATGCTTTGATTGATTGATAATTCCAAATTGCTTGATAGGATTATTTACTTGCAGCTAACACTGTTAGGTGATGACGATGGTATCTGCGAGGTGTGCGTGGGGCGGCTGCGGGACGCAAGCGACTTCAAGCTGCAAGTGCAGTGCATCCAGGCCGAGCTGCACGCGCGGCTCAAGGGAACTCTACATGTGAAAGGTGAGGTCTAGAAAACTTAACAAATATTTATCAAACAGATGTGTCACCAGCGATCGGCCAGTATTTCTTTTCATATTAAAAGAAAAATTCACCCCTTCAAGCAAACGATGTTCCAAAAAGTCGCAAGTTTGAATCAAGCCCGTAACGGTGATTATTAAATTTATTTTAATTATTCTAGAATACTTATTATATGTTGGTGCAAAATTTAAAATACATATTGTAATTTAACCGGCCAAAAATTACAATTAGAGGATGATGTAGCTCAACCATTTGATTCACACGGTTTGTGAGGTACATCCGCAGTGGATCTGTTAACGAAGAGAGGATAGTCTGAGACTAATTCAATTTAATTAAAGTCAGTAAATAGATTTTTTTGTTTCAGAAGAATTACCTTCCATGAAATCAGAAGAGTCAGATGACGGCGAAGAAGCCGAGCCACTCATACGTAAGTTATTATTACAGTTTAATGTACTGAGTTTGTTTAATATAACCGTTTTTCCCCCGAAAGGGATAAAAACGAATATTTCGAGTCCAGCCGAAGCTTGACCCACCTTGAGATTACGATCGGCTTTTCCCCAAGTAAATCGTTCTACAAACTCCTTATAACCTACTTACAGCCACCTTAAGTGGCAACACTGGCGTGACGTCACTACCGGAACAGGCACCAACGCGAGCCGGCTAGCTGCTTGGTCAGTACCTTTATATGCCGGCAAGGCATTTAAACTTGGGTGGGTCAAGCTTCGGCTGGACTCGAAATATTCGTTTTTATCCCTTTCGGGGGAAAAACGGTTATATTTAGAGGTCCGAGCCTCTGCTTGACCCACCTTGAGATGTGTTTGGTTTCTGCCGGCATTTTTCGATTGGTGTACTGTGAATGGTATCGTGATGATTTCAATAATAATTCATATTAAGATATTGTTAGGAATCACTTTATTTCTACTTATTACAAGTAATTAAAGGGTGAATTAGAATAGACTAGACCGCATTGAAATGATTGGAAGGTCTGTCGGTATTAATCATACGTGGTCGGCTGATTTGCCTATAGTAATGTCTGAAGAATGTTTCTTGCGATCTCCAGTTTCCTTTAGACAAGACGTCTTCTATGTCTAAACCGCTCAGGGAGTAGTTGTCACTTGCCACTGCAGCACGGGTGGAGCCAGGCGGAGCATTTATGTGAAGTTCCTTGAAGTAGTTTTTTATCCAACCGGCTATCACGCATCTACTGGCTTCTTGTACCTTCCCTCTAGTTGTGATAAACAGACTGTTCAAAGATTGCCTAGCGTTTCGCCGAGGCAACGATACCTCTAATAATTTTTTAATCCAAAATACGGAATTAAGATTCTTGACATGATTGGCCTTGAGGGCCCATCCGGTTTGACGAAATTTTGTGCAGTCTGTTTTCGATCCAAACCTCGGTTGAAGGATGACAGAGTCGGCGCTAATATGGCAATTGTTAGGTGATATATCTAATAACGTCAAGTCGTGGATACGTCTACCTGAATGCAGTAACAGTAGCAGAGCCGTATGTCTGGAGACTTGATATAAGCTATCCTCATTTACTATACTTTTATTCAGACCAATTAAAATGTCATCCAAATTCCATATAGGTTTCTTAACCTTAGGCTTAGATATTGATATGCCCTTAAGTATGTTTCTCACTAATGGATGACTGGAGATTAATTCTGATCTCGATGGATTGGCAAAGGTACAAATCACTGATTTATGTACTAATATTGTTGCAGCGGCTAGATGTTCTCTATGATGAAGAAAACATAGATATTCTGCCACTTTTTCTGGAGACGGGTCATTAATAGAACAGGAATTTTCAGCTGCCCATTTTTTCCATCTGATCCATGCTTAGGGTTGCCAGATCGAAAGGCGCTATTATCGGGAAACAATATAAAATTTTCGGGATTTTGGGACTTAAGTCGGGAAAAAAATACATTAAAATTAAAATAATTGTATTAAAAAAACAACGACATTTTACATTATTGGCACTACGTCAGTTCGCTCGCTCGACGACAGTTCGGAACTTGAAATTATTGTTTTATAACGTGAAGCTGTTTTTCGGGACAGTATACACTTTGTCGGGAATCGGGAACACATGCTAAAAATCGGGAGAATCCCGCCAAATCCCGACCATCTGGCAACCCTATCCATGCTGAATGGTATGTTCGTAAAGAGCTTTTTCGCCAGGAATTTTCGAGAAGGTCCTTGTACTCTTGTGGCCAGGTGTTTATCTCGGAGGCCCACCCCGTACCCTCCAGACTTCCAATTCTAGGTCTCTCACTTCTGGAGGTGGTTGGTTGGTTCTGCGATCCATTAGATTGAATTGTAAATCTCGAATCGTGAACGGGGCTGCTGTTGCGCGAGATTTGAGATCGGCTCTCCAATGTACTTTGTGCCACCTCGGGCAGGCAATTAAGTAGATTCCTCGCGCTTTGTTCAGGTGGCAAAGTACTCTCGGCATTAGACATGGTGGGGGGAATATCCACGCCAGGTTCCAGTTCCAATGTCTGGAGAAAGCATCTACGAATAATGCGTTTCGATCCCGTATGTCCTCGGTCACGTACACTGGTACCACCTTCGACTGAGCTGACGCAAAAAGGTCGATCTGTGGTGTTCCCCATTTGCTGAATATCGTGTCCATGACTGAATTCGACAGGGACCACTCCGGAAGTTCTTGTTGGCGAGAGAGGCTGTCCGCCGTAGCGTTGTATCGACCCGGGATGTGTCTCGCTGTAAGCGTTATATTTAGTTGATTGATGAGCTGGAATATCATTCTCGTTAGCTTCAGCAGGACCAAGGATTTGGTGCCCCCTTGTTTCTGCAGATAAGCTACGACAGTTTGGTTGTCTGATTGTAGAAGGCACGTTTGTCCTCGTACTATTTTCTTGTTCTTCTTTAGCACTATGAATACTGTCCACAATTCCTTCCTGTTGCAGTGCCACGTTTTTTGCTTGCTGTTCCACGGTCCTTTTTGGTGTCTGCCATTTATGGATGCGCCCCATCCCCAGTCCGATGCGTCTGTCGATATAAAAATTGTCGTTTGTTTTGGAAAAATAGCAGAATTGTCGGACAGGTGTCCTAGCCACCACGTGCAATCGGATAGAGTCTCCGGGGACAGAGCATATTTTTTGCTCGTCGGGAATCTTCTCATTTTGTTGTTGTCTCTCTGGAGGTGCCGACAGTGCAGTCGCCCGTAAGGCACGACAAAGGACGCGAAAGTCAGACGTCCTAGAAGACGTTTTGCTTCTAGCCAGGTGCATTTTTGTTCCGTTAGTATTTTCGACAGTTGTTTCCTCGTAAGCAAGTTTTTCTTGTGGTCTATACTCTTTATGTCCGCTTGCGTGTCCCAAATAATCCCGAGGTATTCTTGTTTTTGAGATGGAGTTTGGCTGGTCTTTCCGGAGTTCAGTTGCCATCCGAGGTACTTTAGTATTTGACAGGCACGAATTCCTTGTTTTGTTAGTTGTGACGGATTCTGCCCCGCTATGAGGAAGTCGTCGAGATACACGACCACGCGGATCCCTTCGCTTCTTAGGATGCTTGCTACCCAGTTCGTTAGTTTGGCGAAGACTTGAGGTGCAGTTGCTAGACCAAAGGGCAGACACGTCATTTGAAAGAGGCTTTCTCCCACCTTTAGCATCAGGAATCTCCTGTGCTGCTCTATTATTGGCACATGAAAATATGCCTTTGAAATATCTATTTTCAGTAAGTAATCCTGTGGTTGTAAGAAGTTTTGAACTTTTTGGGAGTTTATAAGCCTGAACTTTCTTGGTTCTAAAAATTTGTTTAAGTTTTTCAAATTGAAGATCTGCCGAAAGCTGCCGTCCGGTTTCTTTTTCAGGAATAAAGGGGACAGGAACCCCGTTGGAGCCGATGCTGGCTCTATCGCCCCAATTGTTTGTAGGCCCCGAATTTCCGAGTCCATGGTAAGGCTGGGCGTCGTCTCCAGTGATTTGATGTCTTCCTTGGAGAGGCACATTAACGGGGGTTTTTTGATAAAGGGGATCCTGTATCCTTTTATTATGTCTAGTAGAGTTTGATTTGCTCCTAATTTTCTCCACTGATTTACCCTTAGACGTAGTGCCCCGGCTCGAAACTGATTGTCAATATTTTTTATTATGCGCAGCTCGCGTGGGGCGCTTTCTGGAGTCCTTCTTCGAGCTTTGAGTGTCCTTGGCACGATTCTTTTGATGACCAGACGGTTTGGCTGGCCCGTGGGCTCGTCGAGGTTGTCTTGTCCTATTGAAGTTCCCGCTCCCAGCGTTGGGAGTTTTGTTTTGCATTTTGCTTTTGAACTCCGGTTTCTTCGGGGGAAAAAACTTTTCATATCCGCCATATTGTTTGAAAGCTTCTGAAAGCATTGCTTCATCAAACAAGTGTGTCTTAGAAGGCGGGATGTTCTGCATGACGGTGTCACACGCCATATCCGAGGATGAGTAGAACGCTCTTCTGGTCGATATTATTTCGGAGCGCCGGCCACAGATGTATTGTAGCGCCTGGTCGGAGATACGCCTGTACCCAGACTCTTTTGAGAGTACATTCCGGTGTATCGCATTGAAAATGAGGGGGTCATCCACCTCTCTTGCTATCTGCTGGAGCCCATTTTCTAGGGCTCGTCGCTCCAGCAGAAAGGCATGCGTGAGAACCCCTAAGGTTTTGTCGATTTTCAAGAGTATATCTGGATTACACCATTTCGGCGTGATCTTGCTTAGCTGAGGGTTGATTTTTAATGCAGTGAAAACCGGAGTTCCATGTAGCGTTTTTTCCGCTTCTTTGTAACGCAGATTATTCCATGTGTCAGAGCCAAGGCGTTGGCATTTAGCTCCTTTTGCTACCATGTCTGCATCTGCCGCTGGAACAGGAGGTTCAGCTTCTGTAGTGATCGTGTCAAAGCAAAGACCCGCTATGGCTTCTGTCTTGTCACCCCATGTTGGTACTGGCGTTTCTTGGCGCTCCTCGCTTTCGTTGTTCGATCCTATATCAATGTCGGAATAGGACGTGTCCGCTTCAGCGATAGTATGATCATCAGCCACTTGAACGTCTTTAACTGAGTTTACCGCTTGTATGACGCGCTCGGCGGTGTTGTTCGAGGCGGCCACCATTTGTTTCATCAGGGCGGCGAACATTTCAGTTTGTTTCGCCAGTGCAGCGGCAATAGGATCCGGTGTGGCGCTCTGTGTTTTTTCTGTGTTCCCAGGGGTCCTCAGTCGCTTCGTTCTGGTTAAGGACCGAGCTGGAGAGCTTGGAGCTCGTTTTGAGCCCCGCGACGAAGAGCGTCCTCTTAAGAAATTATCGGTCTCTTCTCTGCTACAAAGATGTGGTTTCATCGTTCTAACTGTATTCAGAACATTTTCCACGTTGTTGCCGTGTATTTTAACAGCCAGTGAGTAAGGGGCATAAATTAGGGCTCTGGTAAAAGGCCATTCAAGCATCTTCAATTTTATGTTTTTATATGTTTTTTCGGATAGTTCCTTCAGGTTAAAAGCTGCTGCTATGTCTGCTGTCGGGATCGCATAGCGCAATTTGTTGGTTATCTTAGGATCGGGTGGATCGCCAATGAGCTCTCGAATATTGACCTCTTCTATTTGCCAGTCCTTCCAGTCTAACGGCATGAACGGTAGAACGGCGTCATGCAGCTTGTCGATCGGGTCCTTTGAGGAGGAGGCTGTGGTGCCCGTGAGTAGAAGGATCTCTCGGATTGTTGGCATATTCCTGAAAAAGGAATACTATTTGAGCATAGCTGTAACTGATGATCCGTCGGATCAATTAGGCTTAGAGAGGACGGTCGCGCGAAGCGTCGGGCCGTTGGTCCGACGGGCGGAACTGATGGTATGTACAGTGAACCGTCGGGTCAGCCGGACCGCCCGTCGGACGGGTCCAGTATGGAACGGATAGGAGCCGACGGCTCAATTGAGACGACGGGTCAGATATAGGGATATACGATCCCTTACGTTCCGGGTTTTTGCTTTTGTAGTGCGTATAAAGCACGTTTACTCAAAAAGCAGGAGCAGGTGATGTGATACACGCTGCTCGCATACGTCTAATAACGTAATGTGATTTGATGGCTCTCAGAGGCGGTAAGCCGTCCGGAGCATCAATAAAATTAACTCGTAGGTTGCTAAAAGAAAGGGAAATAGACTTACCTTAGTCTTACACTTGTAGAACTAAACGTAGATAGTTCACTTTTATATTCGCTTTGCGAACGAACACACGTCGTTACTTGGGGGAAAAGTCAAAGCGTACTGACCAAGCAGCTAGCCGGCTCGCGTTGGTGCCTGTTCCGGTAGTGACGTCACGCCAGTGTTGCCACTTAAGGTGGCTGTAAGTAGGTTATAGGGAGTTTGTAGAACGATTTACTTGGGGAAAAGCCGATCGTAATCTCAAGGTGGGTCAAGCAGAGGCTCGGACCTCTAAATAAGTATCGTATCGTAATCGGCAGGAAAAATATACTGGAGTCAGTTACGGATCGCTGCCATATATGACCCAAATTTTTTTTATTAAGCTATGAGCTTCATCACATATGATCTCTGAGTAATTCTAAGCATTTCTAGCCTCGGAGGCGATAAGAAGCGTGCGTCTAGTCGAGGAGGGCGGGGTACAAAGATGGCCGAAACCCGTCATCATTCAAAAAAATCTGTTCTGGTCTTGGTGGCTACTAGGGCAAGTTTGGTATCATTTTCGTATAAACCGAAGACATATAATTCATTGCTGATATTTGTTTTTTTTTTCAGTTTCATAGTAATTTTGCAAGAAAAACGTAAAAAGATAAAAATTTGGGATGGAGGTTTTTGCTTTGAGAGCTAATAACTTTTGTATAGTGGCCAAAAGTATCATACAAAAAATACTATAATAAAGCGCAATTCATGCAGCTTCTAAACATATACATGTTTAGTAATATCCTACTGCAAAAAGATGGTGAAAAAATTATTAAATGACCGCAGCGCGGGTAGTTAGACTCTCGCTAGGCGGCGTTTATCTTACAAAATGGTCGAGTACGAGTATCTACGTAGGTAACTATCAAAGAATATAATACTCACTAGGAGAAGAACGGTAACTCCATACAAAAAAATGTCCCCAACCGTTTATACGTTTATACTACTGGCGCCCTCGATGTGTACCAATGGAACTAAAGTTGACAACCGGTTTAGCCTGGCGGGTATTGGTATTATAGGTATATAGTAATTATGTTGATAAACATATTTGTTATCTTCATATCACGAAATATATGAAAGATGCAAATATTACCCCTTGTTTGTGATATTATCTATTGATTTAAATAAAAGGCATATTTATGTTTATAACATTGTATTATGTTTTACATATAGAAATATACACTGAAAATTAAACCCTGACAACTTAATAAAAATAGACATTAATAAAGCGCATTCACAAAGTTTTCAGTATTATACAAATTTAATAACATTAGGCATACCTACCTATTACACTTTACACACAGATACACTACACTTTACACACGGCATTTTACACAGATTTCTAACTTGTATTCATTCATACATTTCTTCACGGTTAATTAATACGCTTTCCAGGTGCGTTATGACTCGTTTCCTTCTGAACCCACTAAAGCTGTATAAATTTCACTCTGGCTGCTTCAACAGCCGTTGCTCCGCATTTAGCACATTTTCTATGTGCATTGCTGTAATCTATGTAGGTACAGACTTACAGTCTTAAGTGGTTGTACCGCTACGTTGTATTTATTATTTAAAGATTTAATGAATAAAATGTTCGTTATGAACTTTAACCACAGCAGTTGGACAGAGTCATTGACAAATATATATTTTTTATTATGGTGGGTAGACGTACCTACCCTCCATATATTTTATGAATATTGATAAAGACAGTTGGAAGCAAATATTCATTATAAAACTTAATCGCGTGTAATTAAGTTTTAAGTCCCGTTTTATGATTAATTATAATTATGTATAAAATTCGTGATAATTTAAATCAGAGTTGGGAGCAATGTTGCTGTAGAAAAATGTTTTTATTTTTATTACTCGCAACTTTTTCTCGGAGGCCAACGCACACATAGAAGCTTCAGGTGCAACATGCGCAATTTTTTGGGGACATAACTTTCTTAGGAAGTGAACAGGCCTTGGTAACTATGCTTACTTTGCTAGATTTTATGATGACGAATAAAATGCTTTCTGTATATTTAATGTCCGCAGTTTCCAGTACACAGACATAATTCTGGTATAGGTTAAAAAAATAGACATCCCCAGGTATCCCCATGTTTAAAGAGGAGGGCGGCTCGCTTAACAAATAAGATCATGTACAACCGCAATTTCAGGTTTGGTTAGGTTAGGTTCGTTAGTTACCTTTTATCCCTCAGAGCAGAAAATAGAAGCCCCGCGACGCGGGGCTTCGTTGGTTTGTCACCAAGTCATACTTGCATAACCTATATTACTATGACAAATATACATAGCTGTAGGGTTTCTGGTTTCTCGACCTTTTTAATTTCTCGAGGCACGGGAATTCTCGACCAAGATTTCTCGAGTTTTTCGAGTATCTCGAGAAATTTTTAAAGCTCCAAAAAACACTATGTTATTTTTTTTTGTTGTTTACAAATCAGACTCGTAGGAATCGTAGGTGAGATCAATAATCAAACATATGGTACATTTTTATTCACCGTAAATTGCACTTAATAATCAAAAATACAACAACAAAAAAGAAAACTACGTGCAGGCGTGTGCACCAGCGGCGATGTGTTATGTGCTATAGTGCATTATGTAATATTGTTGTAATTTTATTTCCGAAATAGGAATATATCGGGATGATTTAATTTATCAATAGTAATTTAGTTTTGTAATATTTGTTATCACACTTATTATATGGTCCTATAATTCTTTACAATATTTTTTAAAGCGTTTTTCAATAAAAAAACGGTACATATGAATGTCATGAATCATGATAGTTAGTTGAAAATTGGTTAAAGCTATAACGATAGGGGACGGATCAAGGTAGTTTTTTATTTGGTTGGTAATAAATAAGTAGGTTTCTACCTGAAAATGTAAAAAAAAACATTGTTCATATTTATTTAACTACCTAAAGAAATACATTATAGACACATCATGTATTATACGCGTGTTTTTTTTTAACTTATCACGAGAGATTTATTTCTCGAGTTCTCGAGGCATTGAATATTTTTTCCCGTCTCGACTTAGGACAAATTTCTCGAGATTTCTCGCCTCGGGAATTCTCGAGCAGAAACCCTACATAGCTGTTATGATTTCTAAATGTAAGCTCTCCGCATAATAGTTATTTGTTTTACAAGGGGGCAAAGTTGTTGTTTAACCGCTCGTGCTAATATTGATACCCGATCAAGCGAAAGATTTCAAAATTGAACCACGAGCGTAGTGAGTGGTTCGAAAAATGGAATCTTGAGCGTTGTAAGGGTTTCAAAGAACGAGGGTTAAACAAAATTTGCCGCCGAGTGAAACACAGAATTTTTCACCACACCAACCTGAAGCAAATATTAAATGTAAAATATCAAACAAAATCAAACCAAGTCAAATCCAAATGAATGTTATGTGCAGGTTGAAGTTATTTATTAAAAACAACTAGTAAGTACCTATAAAATTACTTAAAGTGAGTTATAGCATGAAAATTATCGTGAAAATAAATATTTTGCCTCTTCCTAAGTAGTACAATTTCTCTCATAAATAGTGTTTTAATATTATCAGCAAAAATAAGAGCGCTATTTTATTAGAATAATTTCATTTATAATAGTTATTTCTCGGACCCAATTTTGGACCCGGGTATATCCTTAAACTACGTTCAAAAGAGAGGTATGGGCACTGTAAATGTCATCTCGCTTTGTGTGGTAGGGCACAGCACAGCGGATGTCATTCCAGATCTATCCGAGCAGAGCCCCACTGGGGAAGTACGTACTTACCTCCACCTTACAGAAAACACCGGTCAAATAACACTAGGCCCCACTCAAATCGTTGCAAGTGCAAAAATTAAAATTAAAATGCTTAAAATTATGTCTGTATGATGAATTATGTCTGGATGAAAGTATTTTATTCGTCATCATAAAATCTAGCAAAGTAAGCATATCTACGTAGATACTCGTACTCGATCATTTTGTAAGATAAACGACGGTCCGCAAGATAAACGAAAGTCCAACTACCCGCGCTGCGGTCATGTAATAATTTTTTCACCATCTTTTTGCAGTAGGATATTACTCAACGTGTATATGTTTAGAATCTGCATGAATGTATTTTTTATATGATATTTTTGGCCACTATACAAAAGTTATTAGCATACATCGTTATCGCGGGAGCAAATATAAATTTATTAAAGAAGTGGTAAAACAGACTGCCCGTTTAGTAAAAACAGACCTTTCTGCCTACACATTATAAGCCTCCAAGAAGTTCATCATACATAGCACGAAGTTTTTGTTGCATAATGTTCATAAATCTTGCTTTACACTCTGTTAGTAAATAATGACCCGGAATCGACATATCAAATAAATATTCATGATTTATTTTGTACAACATTATTTAATTTTTGTTGATCTTAAGTGATTTTCGTAATATACGACATAAATTTTCTCTATGTTTTCTACTCTTAATCTGCGGCGTCGTGCAGTAAATATCCATTTTAATTGGCTAAATGATCTTTCGACTGCTACTGTTGTAATGGGTGCGTTTTTAAAACGACGGAAGTAATCAAATGTAGAACGATATATCGTTGAATCTAGTACTATCTCCTTCTCCGATATCAGTTCACACATTTTTTTCATAACTTCATATCCGGCATTTTTCTGCAAAACCACTTTGAACTTTTTTAAAATCTGTTTTCCATCTTTATTCAAAATTAATTTGGATATATGTTTGTATGTATTTTGTACTATGGTCAAACTTTCACTAAGAGATAGATTTTGGCACTGCAGTTTATTTATAGCATCTGGTATTACTTGCAGATACTTTGCTATGAAATTTACATCTTTTCGAACTTTTGCACTGAGTAAAGATTTTTTTGCTTTGACGATGCACTGTGCGTCTGAATTACGAAATGTGTCTATAACGCTTTTTATTTCATCAAAATACTTGTTGTAGTAAGTGGTAGCCTCGATCCATGTTCCCCAGCGAATAATTGTTGGGTTTGGAGGCAAAGGAATTCCATTAAACATTTCTCTTAATGCTTTTACTCTTTTCGGAGATTTGCGAAATACTTTCTTTACATTTGAAATTAATAGGTTAACTTCTGGAAAAAGAACACGAACTTGATCGGCAACTCTGTTAAGAGCATGGGCTAAACATGTAACATGGACAATGTTCGGAAAAAGTGTTTTCAAATTTCTGCCAGCTTTCAACATATACCCCACACCATCAGTCAATAACAACAACACCTTGTCATGCTTATTGTGACCAGGGCCCCACAAATCATCCAGGGCATTTTTTACAGTATTAGTTATACTGATATTGTTCGTTTCATTTAAACATTTGCTTGACAGCACGTGTGGAGTTCCAACATCATCTTCAAGCATAGCACCTACTATAACGTTAGCGATTTGACGACCTATAGCATCTGTGGTTTCATCAACACTTACATATATATACGCGTCTTTTAATTCGTCTCTAATTATATCCATCTCTTTGTCGTATAATTCATTCACGCAAGTCTGCCTCAGCAAACATTCTGAAGGGACCTGAACAGTTTTTTCAAATTTTCCAGATACACAATCTTCAATGAAATTTTTAAATACAGGGTTCTCTATTTGAGACCACGGTATGTTACAGCTTACTAGAAATTTTGTCAGTTCCAACCTAAAATCTTTTTTGAGAGAAGTGTGTCTTTCAGAGTTAAAATGACGTTTCACGGAAGATTTAGTTTTACAAAAACTAATATTGCACTTCGAGCAAAATAGATTTGTATCGCGAGCCTCTAGCTCAGGATAATCCTGTATAAACAACCCCACAAATTCATCACATGTTATTTTCCTTCGAGGCATTTTAAAGGCAACTTCTATTTGATTATGTTGTTACAAATAAAGATCAGTCAAGATTGACAAATGTCTAAATTGACTGATAAGGTTGCGTACCTAATAGGTAATCTTTTTAAGTACCAATCAAGTCAAGTATGGAGGTAAGATAGCATTGATATTCAATAAAATAATTATACATTTTAAGGTCGTAGGTATAAACGTTTCTCTATACGAATGTCATTTCTGTTTTTGACTGTTTTTTATAATCTTTCAGTATTGTCAAATCGTATTTGCTCCCGCGATAACGATGTATGGTTATTAGCTCTCAAAGCAAATATCTCCATCCTAAATTTTCATCTTTTTACGTTTTTCTTGTAAAATTACTATGAAGCTGAAAAAAACAAATATCAGCAATGAATTCTACGTCTCCGGTTTATACGAAAATGATACCAAACTTGCCCTAGTAGCCACCAGGACCAGAACAGATTTTTTTGAATGATGACGGGTGGCGGCCATCTTTGTACCCCCCCTCCCCTTATTGCCTCCCAGGCTTGAAATGCTTAGAATTACTCAAAGATCATATGTGATGAAGCTCAAAGCTTAATAAAAATTTTTTTGGGTCAACTTCATAACTGACTCCGCTACAATACTTAAGTACTGAAGAATTTTTCATATATTTTTTCACCACACCAGCTCGGAAAGGCTTACTTTGCATTTCAAAAACTGATAGCAAAGTTGCATTTTATTCACATGTGAGGCAAAGTAATCAAATGCAAATTTTGAGTTGTTTTCTTATGTTTGCTGGTAGGATTGACTTTTAAATGATGATTTTGGATGATAAATATTTAATAACATTAATAACAATCTCCACAAACGCCTTCCCTATATACTCAACAGCCTGCCTTCTGACATCAGACAGGAAGCCAATAAAGTCATATTTGGTAAAAAGCTGCGTAGTTACCTCGTAAATCGCGTATAGCAATTGATGACATTATTACTAATGATAGATGTTAACTTTTTTTTTCTAATATAAGAGAGTAGAGACTGCACGATCCCACAGTCAAACCGTGTAAACTGTTTTGTGGGACACTGTAATTGTATAAGATGTATATTTTTATGTTAATAAATAAATAAATAAATAAAATAAAAAAAATTGGATTTGATTAGGTTTGATTTTGTTTGATATTTTACATTTAATATTTGCTTCGGGTTGGTGTGGTGAAAAATTTTGTGTTTCACTCAGGGGCAAATTTTGTTTAATTGTTTGTATGTTTTCAGATCTCGAAGTCAAAGTTGAGGGCTCGCAGGATCCTCTACCCAACGATGGGAATCAAATATTCAAGGATTTTGAGTCAGGTACGGTTAACCTTAAATGGGGTTCAATTAAGGTATTCATAATGTTTACTTTTTTTATTAATTTGATTGAGACACTTAATTTTTTTGTTACAGTTACAAAGATGGAAGTAGAATACAATAAGCCAGAGACAAAATTCACGAAAAGGAAACAACTCGCAAAAGAAGAGCTCGTCAGCAGCGATGAAGCGCTGCCCGCGAGCCAGCCGTGTCCCGCGACATCGCAGTGCGACCCGAGCCCCGCCAGCAGTGTGGAGGACGCGCCTGCTCACACACCCGCCGTCAGCGCCGACCCACAACCCTATACCTGCGATACTTGCCACAAACAGTTTGCAAAGAAACTAAATTTAATCAACCACATGAAAGTTCATAACAAAGGCAAGATTTACTCGTGTGAAGTTTGTAATAGTGAGTTCAAACGTTTTAAGCAGTTAGTCGTCCACAAACGTGTTCACAAAGGAGAAAAACCTTTCAGCTGTGAAATATGCAACAAGCGATTTAGGGAGACGTCGTCTTTAATAGTTCATAATAGGATACACACAGGGGAGAAGCCTTACAGCTGTGAAATTTGCAACAAAAGATTTACACAAAAAAGATGTTTACTTAGTCATAAACTAACGCATGTGGCTGACGCGGCTAAGGCTTACACCTGTAGCGTTTGTAACAAGGGATTTACACAAAAAGGCAACTTAGTATCGCACACACGTGTACATACTCGTGAAAAACCATTCCATTGTGAAATATGCAAAAAACAGTTCGGCCAACAATCTTCTCTTATTCATCACACGCGAACTCACGCGGGAGGGAAATTGGGAAGAAACTACAAGTACGCTTGTAAACTTTGCAACAAGAATTTTAAGTCATTGTTCACCTTTAGCTGCCACGAACGTATTCACAATGGCGAGAAACCTTATATATGTGAAGTATGCAACAAGCAATTTACTCGCAAGGATCACCTAGATAGGCATCAATGGCTCCACAGTGGGGTGAAACAGTTCTGTTGCGAAATTTGCGGGAAACTATTTACAGAGAGATCAACTTTAAATGCGCATATAGTGCTTCACTCGGGCTCTGCGCCGGCGCGCCGCCGACGTCGCCGTCAGAAGTGCGGTCGGCGTGACGCGCAGGCGACGCTAACTACCGATAATCGTGCGTCTATATCGTCAGATCAGCTGGTTATCTTAGCATCAACCAAACAAGGCGCGCCGCCGACCAAAAAGCCCTCGACGTGATGCCTGGCAGCTGACGGGGTCCAGGCGTCATTTTAAGTACACAATTCAAGAATAGCTAATAGCTCAGTCAACTAGACCTAAGTACAAACACAGATTGCCAAAGCCATATATGTTAACTTGTCACTCACTGCAAAAATCGCCTATATTATGTGCATCACAATTTCTAATAAGTTACCTGACCGCTTTAAAGATATGGAATAGAAAAATAGATCCCGCTCCGGCCGCCGCACCGCGCGCACGCGCGCTCGCACGTACCTACTGAGTGCCGATCGTTTCACCGCCGCGTTGAGCCTGGCTCCGCGTGCTGGATTTTCGAATAGTGCCCTAGCCACGTTGTAGGCCTGCTCCGTGTGCCTTTACTGGATTGCTGTGCAGTGTAAATACAGAGATAGTGACTCATTAACAGTGCCACCTTACAGTGTTTCGGTTTGTTTACTGGGATAGTTTTTAGTATACAAATCATTGATAACTCAGTGCCCCCCCCCCCTCTCTATCCTTCACACCATTCCACCGGCGACAAATCAAGATGCCAACGCGTACAGAAGTCATGGACATGTTCGTGGACTCGTATTGTCCACACCTGCAAGAGCAATGGCTCGAACACAAGATCAAACTAGCGGCAGCGACCAGCGCCGCTGGCCTCACCGGCGCCTTCACGTCGGCTCCCCGCCAGCCCCCAGAGGCTCCGCAGGAGCGGCGGCCTCTGCAACCGACAGCCAACACCTACGCGGACACCTCAGCAAATAAAGGTAGGGTTACACCCACTCGCAATATTAACAATCACAACATACCGGACATGACTACATAAAAGTCAGACAAATTTGACAATAGACGACGTGACATAGAGGCCCGCCACCGTGGCAGCCATCGCGCACGTTCGCATTCCATTCACTTTCGCAACGCAGTGGTAGCGCTCCTCTCGCTCACACCCATATAGAGTAACCTCTCCCTCTCACGACGAAGGGCGCACGCCCCGGTCTAGGTCGCGTTCCCCCCAAACTGACGAAATTTACAGCATAATAATGAGCGTAAATCGTGACAACATCTCTAAATCAAATAGTGTCAGAGACCAGTTAAGTAATACGGACAGCGGTTCTGACGGCGAATTCTCCAAAATCAGACGAAGATTACGAGCAGGCAAAATCAAGGAAAAGTAGGAGGAGGAAGTCTTCAGTTAACACTCCCCCCACCATACAATCGCATTCAACTATACCGATTTCGCAGAACCGGTTTTCTCACCTACCTCAAGGCGAATGGCCTCAATCACAACCAGGTCGTATAAATGACATTTCCCATGCTGACCGCCATGCTGACAATTACACAGAAGAAGAGGAGGATGAGGACCAGCCCCCCCCCCCCCCCACCCCTTTAGTAGTTTACAGCAGATGGGCCTCACTCTCAAAGCAGGCTAACATTAAAAAACTTGGTTTCCTAAGATCACATGTTGGTATAAATAAATATACCAAAGAACTGAAAGAATCCTATACATAGACACCCAGACCCCAGATCAATATAGAGGCTGGCGTGAACTACTGAAGGATGGATTCCATTCCCACCCTACTGGCAAGCAGAGGAGACTGAGGGTGGTTATCCTTGGTTTACCAGTGAGCATTGAAACTGATGATATTAAGAACGATATAATCAGCAAAGACCTCCCAGTTCTCGAAGTTTCTAGAATGCTAAAAGGCCCCAAAGACAAGCGCGAACCTTTCAACGCAGTTAAGGTAGTACTAGACTTTACTAAAAAAGGTAAAAAAATATTTGATGTCCAGCATGTATGCGGCCTCAGTGGGCTCAAAATTGAACCACCTCACAAGAGTAACAGAGTGGCTCAATGCCAAAAATGCCAAAGGTATGGCCACATCGCAAAATATTGTCAGATGCCACCCAGGTGTGTTAAATGCCCAGGAAATCACCTCACAGTCAACTGCGACAGACAGCTTGATCCGGTAACAGGCAAATTCGTAACCACATGTGTGTTATGCGGAGGAAATCACTCTGCAAACGCCTCAATTTGCCCGGCAGCCCCCCTCCAAAAACGCCAGACCCCGCCGCAGAAGGGTAAATAACAATAACTCCCGTACCATTCCCGCTCCGGACGCCGCGCCGCGCGCACGCGCGCCCCGCTCGTACTTACTAAGTGCCGTTCGTATTACCGCCGCGTTGAGCCTGGCTCCGCGTGCTGGATTTTAGTGTTCGCACCATCGCCGCGTCGAGCCTAGCTCCACGTACTGGATTACAGTGTTTTTGTTGGACCGTGCACAAATTACAACGAGATAGTGACTCTAATCTGAGCTAATTACTGAGTGTTTCAAAATAAGTGTTAAAAATTAGAATCATAGTTATTTCAGTGTGTCCCCCCTTCCCCCCCATCACCCCATCCCCCCGGTACAGGATACTGGGGGAGAGCGAGCGAGCAAGATGTCGAAAACAGAAGCTATGGACGGCTTCGTAGAGTTTTACTGTCCGCATCTTCACGAGCAGTGGCTCGAATACAAGGCTAACTTAGCGGCTGAAGCCAACGTCGCCCATCACTCCGGAGCCCACGCGGCGGCCCCCCATCAGCCCTCAACGGCCCCACAGGGGCGGCAGCCCCTGCAACCAGGAGCCAACACCAGCGACAACAAAGATAGGGTTGCACCCACTCAAAACTTAAACTCTCAAACTATAACAGAAAGATACCCAAACTCTGATCACAGAAGACGTGACATTGAGGCGCGTTCCCGCGGCGGCCACCGAGCTCGCTCGCACTCGCTCACGCCGAGCCGCGGTAGCGCGTCCTCCAGACCACACCCTTATAGAGTAAATTCCCCCCCCCCCCCCCAAGACGAAGGGCACACCCCTCGTTCGAGATCCCGATCCCCTCAAACTGAGGAAATTTACAAAATAATAACTAACGCAAAAGTCAACAGCTGTTCAAACGAAATAATTGCCAGAGACCAGCTATACAACACAGACAGCAACTCCGATAGGGAATACACCTCGGTACAATCCGAGGATGAATATGAGAAGACCAAATCAAGGAAAAATAGGAGGAGAAAGTCGTCAGTTAAGACTCCCCCCCCCTCCCACCACACAGCCCCATACAAACATTCCGATTTCGCAGAATCGTTTTCCCACCTACCTCAAGGCGAATGGCCCCAATCACGACCAGACCGTAATAATGACGATTCCCAAATTAACCGCCACGCGTTACCAGCCCAAATACATACACAATCCCCAAACCACCACTCACAATCTCACTCGCAAAACACCCAAGAGATGGAGTTGGCATATGATGACGAGGACAACGACTCACTTGCTGAGGACGATGACTATGACAATTATACAGAAGAAGAAGAGGATGAGGACCAGCCCAAAAGGAAGCCTAGACCCCCCCCTTCTTTAGTAGTTTACGACCCTAACAGATGGGCAACTCTCTCAAAGCAAGCTAATATTAAAAAACTAGGGTTCCTAAGGTCACATGTAGGTATAAGCAAATATACCAAAGAACCTATACTATATATAGACACCCAGACCCCTGATCAATACAGAGGCTGGCGTAAACTACTAAAGGATGGTTTCCACTCTCACCCTACTGGCAAGCAGAGGAAGCTGAGGGTGGTTATCCTCGGATTGCCAGTGAGCATCGAAACTGATGACATTAAAAATGACCTTATCAGCAAAGACCTCCCGGTACTAGAAGTTACTAGAATGTTAAAAGGCCCTAAAGACAAACGCGAACCTTTTAACGCAGTTAAGGTAGTATTAGACCTAACAAAAAAAGGCAAAAAAATATTCGACGTACAGCATGTATGTGGCCTTAGTGGGCTCAAAATAGAACCACCTCACAAGAGCAACCGAGTGGCTCAGTGTCAAAAATGCCAACGTTATGGCCACACCGCAAAATATTGCCAAATGCCACCAAGGTGTGTCAAATGCCCAGGTAACCATCTCACAGCCAACTGCGACAGACAGCCTGACCCTGTAACAGGTAAATTTATAACCACATGTGTGCTATGCGGAGGTAATCATTCTGCAAATGCCTCAATTTGCCCGGCAGCCCCACCTCCAAAAAATGCCAGACCCCGCCGCAAAAGGGTTAATAATAATAACCCCCACAACCAACAGATACTATCAACAAACCAGCCAAATTTCGACCTCTCTCAGGTTGAGTCAGTAGATGCTAGGGTCACCTTCCCTACTTTACCTACCCCACGTAACCTATCCACACAAATTCAAACCCAACCTCAGCAAAAACCACCCCAACAAAAAACCAAAGTGAAGCAAAATACAAACTTCACATGGGGTAGGAACCCATTACGTTACGTACCATTACGTGTTCTGCCAACCAACACCAAGCTCAAACTCCTCAGATATATCAAACGAGCCCCTCCCCCCCTCCCTCACAACTCAAACCTTCCCCCCCACCAACCTCAGCGCCTCAACACCGTGAGCCGCACCTGTCCGCAAATTACAATAAAAGGCGTTCAGTTGTCCCGCCACCGCAACAACATTCTCGCTCCGGACGCCGCGCAGCGCTCACGCGCCCATTGCTGTCGATTATAGTGACCGTTCGTATTACAACCGCGTCGAGCCCTCCTGGCTCCGCGTGTTGAACCGTTCGTTTTACCGCCGCGTCGAGCCCGCCTGGCTCCGCGTGCTGGATCATAACATTGTGCGATTTATTACGAGACAGAGACTCTTACTGATCATATTCCGCTTCGCGGGCCATTGTGTAAAAATAAAGACTTAAAATAGTGCGTGTACTTGCCCCTATATTGGATTTTGGATTAAATTACTCTCTTGGGTGAGAGGTTAATATGTATATTTTGTAAGTGTGCCATTGATTAATGACCATGTCAAATTTGTATTCCACAAGGCTCCATCCTCAATCAATTCAAAGTGTTGGAGTGGTTCTCCCAAAAATATCCAGAGCAGGCTAGGGAATTTATAAATGAACAGGCCGCTATCCAAAAACAAGTCAAAAATGTAAGTGAAAATATTAATGCCAAAAATAGCGCCGCCGCAAAGTCGGACCTCAAAAACAAAACATCGGACCCACGTCCGCATAGGCGATCGGACCCGCGTAGTCGATCCAGCTCGATTGACTCAAGAGGCCGCAGCCCCCTTAAAAATAAAAACAAAGACTCACTTTCAAAAATATCAAAAAAGAAAATGGAACGTCTGAACACCGCGTCTTTTGTAGCTGCCGCTGAAGCCGGTTTAGTGCGTCATAACTCGTTGCAAAACAAGGACTTAATTAACCCCTCAACACAGTCACAGACTAGCAATCTTTCACTGACAAATGACTCCGTTTTACAACTAGGGCAAAACACCTTTGAGTCCCTGCCCAGAGATGCCCATGACTCTGACATGGACTACGAGGACATATCATCATCATCTGAGACCTCCAAATATGACGACGACGGTTTTAAGATAATTTCACACAAAAAGAGTAAGAGCAAAAATAAGGGGAAAAAATCCTCACTGGCGGCCTCTAACATGCCTCCTCCCTCCTCAACCAACCCTAAAGGCCCTCAATCCACAAATAGTGCTCACAAAGCCCAACCAAAACACAATATAAACAAAAATAAAATGGATAATAAACAAACTAACACCAATAATAACGACCAACCTCATAATAGTATATCCAACAACCAGGCGGCCTCGGCTGACCCCGATTCTGAAAATCCCACCCCCAAAAATCCCCCAAAACCCCCTCAAATACTCCTTTATGATAAAAATAGATGGATGCAAGCATCACACGAAGCAGACTCCAAAGGAATAGGCTGGCTCAGTGCCCTGCCAGTAGATCCTACCCCCTGGTCCCCCGGGGGCATATTAATTACGACTCAAACTAGCCGTCAGTACAGCGCTTGGTGCGATCTTCTTGGCGACGGCTACTATACTCACAAATATAAAGATGGCACTGAATTCAGCGTAGTCATTAAACGCATTCCAGTAGAAATAGGTGAAGACGACATATATGAAGATTTAAAATCACAGGGTTATCCAATTCTGGAAGTAAATAGAATGCGTAGGACCCGCGGCAGAGCACCCATGGACCTAGTAATGGTCTCCCTAGAAAAATCCGACTCGGGCAAAGACATATTCAAACTACCACATCTATGCGGTCTTGTAGGTATAAAATAGAAAGACCAATAAGTAACGGGAGAATTCCACAATGTAAAAACTGTCAATTTTACGGTCACACGGAGAAATATTGCAAGCTTCCATCAAGATGTGTTAAATGTTTAGAACCACACCATACTAGTGAGTGCACACGAACTAAAGACACTCCAGGCCCGGTTCGCTGTGTGTTATGTTTAGGAGAACACACAGCCAGCTACGGTGGATGTCCAAAGGCTCCTCAAGCCAATAAAAAGAGGCCCACCCCTAAAAGACACGCCACGAATGCATGGGGCAATTTTAACAGCCACACAAATAATAACACTATCCCGCCACAGGAATCAAACAACTCTGATCCTATCCATAATTCTACCCACAATCCAACCCCTTATAACAATACCTAAAAACCAGAAATTATAATAATAATAATTATGGTCAATCCCACCAATCCCAAACGACCGCGCCACCCACACCTGCGCAGCCCCAATACCATCCATTGGATCTTAGTTATGCCAATCCTAACCCGCCACAACCCTATAACACGAATAACCAAACAACCAACCTAAAAGGACCCCAACCCAGAAAAATAAACCATAACATACATCTTAATAAAACTCGCACCGTTAACAACAACAATAACCAGTATTCCCCTACTCCATACCCTTCTCACAACTATGGGGTAGGACTGGCCGAGGACCTGCGGCTGGTCTTTGACCTCGCCAATACGATCGATATTGACGAGGTATGTGCACTGGCCGCGGAATTTCGAGGCGCCCCCTCTCCCATGGAGAAATTCCAAGTTATGGCTAAACATGCCCACCTTATCAAAGCAATAAAAAACTATAATATCAATAAATAATGGACCAGAGACAACCACGGCGCAAATTAAATTCACTCACAGTAGCTTTATTCAATGCCAACGGCATCAATAGTAAAAGGGACGAAATAGCATTATTTTTACGAAACCACGACATAGATATACTTCTAATTCAGGAAAGTTTCCTAAAATCAAATCGCCGGGACCCCAAAATAGCTAACTATTCCGTTATTCGAAACGATAGAACCACAGGTGAAAAAGGGGGTACCCTAATTTACCATAGACGATCTCTCCACATCTCCCCTATCACCTTACCAAAACTAGACCAAATTGAGGCATCTGGGTGTAGAATTGCCCTAGCAGGCCACAGACCAATAACCCTTTTCTCTGTATACCTCTCACCCAAGAATAAAATAACTTTTGAGGATTTAAACGCACTATTTAAAACTGACGATTCCGTTATTATAGCCGGCGACCTTAATTCTAAACACACCATATGGAACTGCAATATAACCAATCCAAACGGTAGGCGGCTCCATACCCATACCCAAAAATTGGGGGTGGATATTATAGCACCACTTGAACCAACTCACTTCCCATCAACGGTAGATCATAGACCAGATATTTTGGACGTTGCAATTTTTAAGGGTGTTTCACTAAAGTTAAGATCGATTTCCGTCAAACATGAACTCACCTCAGACCACCGACCTGTAGTAGTAGCGCTCGGACCAGACCCTACTTATACCCCCCCCCCCCAAAACGATTACCGATTGGATCAGGGTCAGTAAAGAACTTGTAAAGGAAGAATGCCCCTTACATAACATTGGAAAAGAGGGATTAAATAATACACATCAAATGGACACTGCGATCGACTCTCTCACAGAGGGACTTAAAAACATCATTAAGGAATGCTCCAGGCAGGTGCCTTCGGAGGATGACCACCGTTGGCGCCTCCCCGAGCACCTAGTCGAACTGGTGAGGGAGAAGAACGCAGCTGTACGAGCCTATGACGCATATCCTTCCCCTGATAACAAAAATAGACTCAACAAACTGGTCAAAAACCTAAAACGTAAAATTAACTTTTGGCGAAACTCCCGATGGACAGGCACCTTAAAAGAAATAACTCCTAATCACACAGCCTTCTGGAAAATCACTCACGCTCTAAAAATAGACAAAGTAACAGCCATCCCGCCACTCAACAGAGGGCCAGGCCTACCTCAAGCCTTTGAGGACCACGAAAAAGCGGAATGTTTGGCCGAAAGTCTGGAGTCCCAATGTTCCCCGAGCGCCCAACCCACTGATCCCATACATCTCCAATTAGTTTCCGATTATATCATTAATAAACAATCTGAACCATTAGACCCATCCCCCCTCCCCTTAATAACATCCACAGAATTAAAATCTCAAATTAAAAATCTTAAAATTAAAAAAGCCCCTGGATCAGATGGCATTTCCAACAAAACTATTAAAAGCTTACCAGATCCTATCATTTCAGTCCTACTCCTAATATTTAACATGTCTATGGCACTCTGCCACTTCCCAGCTTGCTGGAAGGAGGCAGATGTCATAGGCATTCCAAAACCCGGTAAACCCCGAACTGAACCTGAAAGTTACCGCCCCATTAGCTTGCTCCAGACTTTGGGCAAAATATACGAGCGACTCATACTCACCCGTCTCCAAAACCATCTGTCTGACCACGGGGTGATCATCCCTGAACAATTAGGGTTCAGGGCTGATCACTCTTGTGTGAACCAAATTCATAGACTAACTGAACATATTATTTTCTGGATGACCGGTTGGGGCCGCACCATATCAACTGGCGCCATATTTTTTGACATAAGTAAAGCATTTGATAAGGTATGGCATCAAGGACTAATTTATAAACTTTACAAAATAGGACTCAACAACAGACTGACAAGACTACTTACAAACTTCCTTAACAATAGATCTTTTAAATACAAAATTGAAAATTCCAGGTCAACTTCTCATCCAATAAGAGCAGGCGTCCCCCAGGGCTCCTGTCTCTCTCCTACCCTCTTTTCAATCTACATTAATGATATTCCAAGGCTCCCTCAAACAAACTATGCTTTATTCGCGGACGATACAGCAATCTTCGCGACCTCCCCACGCCCCGGGACGATTTTCCGCCTTCTTCAGGATGCATCCGATGCCCTAGGGCATTGGTGTAGGCTGTGGAGAGTGGAATTGAATCCCGAAAAAAGCGAGGGTGTTATCTTCTCCCGTACATCCACCTATTCCAAACTTCTATCTGCCATCCCTAATATCACATTGTGCGGGCAACCCATTCCGTGGAAACCTGAAGCAAAATATTTAGGAGTAATTTTAGACAAGAGACTAAACTTCCAAAAACACATTAGAACCGTTAGAAACCGAGCCTCCTATTACTTAAGTCGCCTACACTATCTATTAACCAAAAACAGCGGGATGTCGATTAAAAATAAACTACACATTTATAAAATAGCAATTAGAACAGTATTCTCTTACTCCTCAGTAGCATTTGCCCAATCCTCAAAACAATCCATAAATAGTCTCCAAGTAATCCAAAACAAATTTCTCAGAAAAATAGTGGGAGCCCCTTGGTTCGTCAGGAACAAAGACCTCCATAGGGACTTCCATATCCAAACAGTAGCACAACATTTTAAAGTCTTGAGGCAGCGTTATTTCGAAAAAGCGTCCACTCACAACAATGATCTGATAAGGCATGCCTCGGTGTACACCCCTGAGATTCCTCCCAGGAAACGTGTACGTAGGCCGAGGCATGTCTTGTTAGATCCTGACGACGAAATAACGCTGGCTCAAATTAAACAACAAGAATTAATTAGGACCCTGGCCAGGCAGCGTACGGCTCCTCCCAGAAATGGCAAAAGAAAGCCAGCTTCATACTACTCCACGCGCCCTCACTGGGAAAACAAACGTAGACCACTAATCAATGCCACACCGGGCCCTCTGCCCTAGGTTAGGGAACTATTTTTATATAAATTAATTCATCCTCATAATAAATTTCATAAATTTCAAAACTAGAATTGTATACCTAACGTCATTATTTGCTAATATGTACTGTAAACTACACTCCTCTACTCTCTTCTATCATCTTTTTACTTCTTCTGTCTCTTTCTTGCTCCTTTCATACTTGGCAGTGTCGAGGCCCTTCAGGCCGCAACACTGATCCCACTCACACCGCAAACCTTCGAGCAACACCGGCTTCCGACACGTCGGAAGGGAGGGGCCCAAGCGATATCTCACCGTACAAATCTTTCTGCCATTTTTCGCGGGGGGAAGGTGCACACAGTCGCACTTATCACACACTTACATACAAAATCCAATCAGAGGCCCTACCGCGAACCACGTTCGACGTGTTGCCTCTCTATGGCACTTGTAAATTCATACGTAAGTGTGACAGGGAGGCAACACGTCAAACGTGGTTCACGGTAGGCCCTCTGTAATGACGACACAAATACAGAGAAAATGACACACGTCAAAGCCAAATCTTGCAAAACCTCGTTCTCTTTTTGTGTACGGACGAGTGACTAGTGTCACAACACGCACACTAACACATTTTCGTTGAACTATGTCATTGTATTCTGAGAGATGAGAAGTCGGATTTGTCGCTCGACCGATCCGCAATTTGTACTGAGCGAGCAAAATCGATAAATCCAACAAATACTTGAGACTAAAATATAATCATTGTATTTAAATGTAATTAAACGTATGATATGTAAAAAAAAAATTACATGTGGAATATAACACTTTCTTTTTGTAAATTTGATGTCCCTGACCTCTTTTTATAGCAAAAAACCGAGCAAACAGGCATTTTTGTGCAGCAGTGTTCACGCGCGCGTCTGGACTCGGTCTAGTGAAAAATCCAAGTGCAACTAGTTTTATTACCCGCGGTAGATTAGATTGACGCGCTAATCTTGTACCTCGGCAGAGGGGAAATAGTGCGAATGCCGCCTCCCTTCCGTGTTGCTCGAAGCCGCAAACTGTAACTGGCCCCAGGCGCGGCCAAACAGTATAAGTCGTGATTATAAAAAAAAAACCATCGCAACAACCTCACTTCTCCCGCACTCCTCACTCATATGGTAACCCTGAAGCGGACCTACAATTAGTTATGGATATGGCAAACACTTTAGACATAGACGAGGCCTGCTTACTGGCTACTAAAATAAGGAACGCGAATTCAACTGCACAGCAATTAATAGCCATGGCTCAACATGCCAAGTTACAATCAAACATTAAAAATTTATGTAAAAATAGCGTAAATGGATTGCACGCCCGCTAGTAGATGTAAGCCAAAATCAATTAACATAGGTTTTTATAACATCAATGGAATCCAAGGAAAAAAGGAAGAGCTAGCTAGTGCCATGACATCATTACAGTTGGACGTTCTCCTGGTTCAGGAGACGTTCCTTAAACCAAGTCACAGATGCCCCAAAATTGCAAACTATAAATTAATTAGGAATGACAGATTAGGTACTACAAAAGGGGGTACTTTAATTTATTACAAAAAAGAATTACATTGTTCAATCATCACCCCTCCAACCTTAGTAAATCTAGAGATCTCTGCATGCAGAATTGCATTCACAGGTCACATCCCAATTACGTTAGTCTCAGCATACCAGCCTGCCTCCAAAAGTATCAACCTGCAGGACCTGGAGACCGTGTTTGGTATGGACGAGTCGGTCATAGTGGCCGGCGACTTTAATGCCAAGCACGTTCAATGGAACTGTAGGTTGAACAATGGTAATGGCAGGCTGCTATGTCAGTACCTTTTAAAATCCGACCCCCCGATCGACATATTATCCCCCCTCGAGCCAACCCATTACCCACACCAGGAAGATTTCCTTCCTGACATCCTGGATGTAGCACTTATGAAAAAAGTTACTTTAAGAATGAGATCAATAGAGGTGGCTCATATCCTAAACTCAGACCATAGACCTGTCATCCTCAGGCTGGGTCCTCCCCCAATGGATCCGGACGCCACGAAGAAAGTGGTGAACTGGGAAAACGTGGGGGTGGAGCTGGCCAGGGAGGACAGTTGTCTTTTAAACATAACAAATACAGACCTATCATCTAAAGCCTCACTGGAAAAAGCAGTAGACGACTTGACAAAAGGCTTCCAAATGGTCATAAACAGCTGCACTAGATCAGTTCCGGCTGACGACGATAGGCGTTGGCAGCTCCCACGTGAAATTAAAGAATTAACAGGAAAAATGACGTACTAAAAGATTACGACCGTTTTCCCTCTCGGGAGAGCAAAAACATAATCAATAGGCTACAAAGGCAAATTAAGGAAAAAATAAAAGTGCACAGGGAGGACAAGTGGAATGACATGCTTGAAGAGATCAGGCCAGGACATAAAGCCTATTGGCAACTGGCCAGATCTCTAAAAGCTGACACGACAGTGTTAATGTCCCCGCTTGTCCGCCCTGACACACAAATACCGGCTTTTACGGATACCGAAAAGGCCGAATGCCTGGCCACCAGCCTAGAGGACCAGTGCTCTCCCGGCAGGGAACCAAATGACCCGGACCATATCCCCTTAATAGAAGAGGAGGTGGAGGAGCTTCTTATAGACCCACCATTAGACCCCCGATTCCAGCAGATCACTTTTACGGAACTCAAAAGAATAATAAATAAATTAAAACCACTGAAAGCACCTGGACTAGACGGAATACCCAACAGATTTTATAAACTTCTCCCAGACACACTAATACATATTCTTTTAAAAATTTATAATGCAGCTCTTGAAGGCTGCCATTTTCCAACAGCATGGAAAGTGGCAGTCGTCATTGGCATCCCAAAGCCAGGTAAACCTAGTAATATCCCCACCAGTTACAGACCCATCAGCCTCCTCAACATCATGGGTAAGATCTATGAGCGCTGTGTCCTCAATAGGATGCACCAACACATTAACGAAAAGGACATCTTACAGGGGGAGCAGTTTGGTTTCAGGGAGAACCATTCATGTGTTCACCAAGTCCATAGAATCACGGAGCACATCCTTCACCGGCTGACGAGGGACAGGAGACCTGTTCCAACAGGAGCAGTCTTCCTTGATGTGGCCAAGGCTTTCGACAAGGTATGGCACACCGGCTTGATTTACAAGCTAAATTATAAATAAACTAGGTGTGCCAATACGTCTCATTCACATTATTAGAGACTTTCTAACCGGTGGAAGCTTTGGCTACAGAGTGGAGGGGTCGCTCTCTACTTTCCACCCGGTGAGGGCAGGTGTACCTCAGGGCTCAGTTCTCTCGCCAACACTGTTCTCCTTGTATGTCAATGACCTACCCAAAGTTCAAGATGTACAGTACGCACTTTTTGCTGATGACGCGGCGTTCTATGCCTCATGTCGCTCTCCAATTATGCTCACCTCTCTCCTCCAGCGAGCGGCGGACTCCCTAGGGGAATGGTTCGATCGTTGGAGAATAGAGGTGAACCCAGATAAAAGCGTAGCCATACTCTTTACCAGGAAAGGAGGGGGACTACAGAAAACTCAGGACAGTTACAATAAAATTTAACTCTTTAACAAATATATAGAGAGGAGCGAGTATGCCAAGTACCTAGGTGTAACCTTGAATGCTCGCCTCAACTTTCATAAACATATTAAAACAGTAAGAGATAGGGCAGCTTTCATCATGGGCCGTCTAAACCCCCTCATCCAAAGCAATAGCAAAATGAGTATTAGGGGGAAATTAATGTTGTATAAGACTTGTATAAGACCTATCTATTCCTATGCCTGCGTCGTCTTCGCCCATGCATCCAAAAACAAACTCAAATCCCTTCAAATCATCCAAAACCGGTTCCTTAGAAGGGCAGTGGGTGCGGACTGGTACATTAGAAACGATGACCTACACCATGACATGAATCTACAGTCAATTCAAAACTTCTTCAAATACGCCTCAAGGAGGTATTTCGACAAAGCCTCCCACCACTCAAATCCACTAATTGTCTCCACCGTCTCCTACACCCCTTCACAAAACCCCAAAAGATGCAAGCGCAGACCAAAACACGTACTAACTGACCCAGACGATGACATAACGATCAGACTAAATGAAGACCCCCCCCCCCGCAAAGAAACCTTCCCACCCGACTGCATACTCAAAATAGACTTGACGAACCTGACTGACAACGACACCACAACCGCAATAGAGCACATACTTACATTACATAACAGATTAAAATCAAACTCGAGAGTGGGTGCACCCTTAACCTTTGCTTTGCAGGTATCTACGTCACAAGAAATGGCTGCAGGGGCGGTCGCGCTGGCCAACACTTAGCTTAACAACAAATTCTACCTTAATCTATGTGTTTATCATCAACTTTGTTTAAAATCAAGTTGCGCAGACATCTTTTAGAAAAGTCTCTTAGCTAAGTCTCATAAAAATCTGAAAGCAGGTATATATATATATTATATTATATGTACACATATGTATGTTAGTATATTATGTATGTATAAGTAAGTATATTATAGCAATATGTATATTTGAAATTGTATGTTGTTCAACATAAAAATGTATGCTTAATAGTTAATTTTTCGTACTTTTAATTTTTCTTGCACCTATTACTACTTGTTCTCTGTTTGGCCCAAAGGTTAACTGGTAGAGAATGCCTTCTGGCATTAAGTTCGCCTTTTGTACAATTTTTTACTGTGCAACAAAGTTTAAATAAATAAATAAATAAACTCGCTCTCCCCCGTTTGACAAAACAAAACAGACAACTTATTACCATATAACCAATTTGACTATACTAACCGACTGACCACATTCAACACCCTCAAAAGAGGCTAAGACCTGTGTCCCTTCAGGACGCAGGCATCCTTTCTTTTCCCCCGGGATGTCCCTCCGGGACATCCCGGCGTCAATCTTATGGATAGGATAGAGGTCCATTCTCTAAATTCCATTAAAAACCTAAAAAAAAAACTCCCGTACCCAACCGATCTCACCCACAAATCAGCCTAACTTCGATCTCTCTCAGGCGGAGGCAAGTGATGCCAGGGGCACCTTTCCAACCCACTCCCCAAAATTTATCCTCTCAAGTTCAAACCCAGCCTCAATTTCAACCACCCCAACAAACAGCAACAGTGAAATACAACTCAAATTTCACATGGGGCAGACAGCGTGGAAAGTGGCAGTCGTCATTGGCATTCCAGAGCCAGGGAAACCCAGTAACCAGGGCATTGGTGCAAACTGTGGCGAGTCGAAGTAAACCCTGAGAAGAGCGTGGGGATCCTCTTTTCCAGATCTTCCAACTGTCACAATATTCTAGCCACTATTCCCAACATCACCCTCTGCAACCAGGCCATCCCCTGGAAAAATGAGGCAAAATACCTAGGAATCATCCTTGATAAGAGACTTAACTTCCAAAAACATATTAAAACTGTCAAAAATCGCGCCACCTTCTACCTCAGCCGGCTGCACGCACTTCTAACGAGAAAAAGTCACATGTCAATATATAATAAAATGCACATTTATAAAATAGCCATCCGCACCGTTTTCTCCTACGCATCGGTAGCGTTCGCCCAATCCTCTAAAAACCAACTATACAGCCTACAAGTTCTCCAAAACAAATTCTTAAAAAAAATATCCGGGGCTGAATGGTACGTTACCAACAAAGATCTACATAAAGACTATCAAATAAACACAGAGTAGCACAACACTTCAAAATACTAAGTCGCCGATATTTTGAAAAGGCGGAAATTCACTCCAACGATCTGATAAGACATGCCTCGGTGTACACCCCCGAGGTTCCACTCGACCCTCCCCCCCTCCAAAACATTGAAGCCTCCATATGTCGAATCTCCCCCCACGGTCACCAACAAATAACCATAGTCTCAGCCTACCTGTCCCCCGGAAAGGAGCTCCTGCATGAGGACCTGAGGTTGCTTGCTGACCTGGGGCCTTCGGTCATTTTGGCCGGAGACCTCAACAGCAAGCACACCTCTTGGAATTGTGTAGCCTCCAACAGAAACGGGAACAGGTTATACCACCTTATGCTGAACAACACAATACCCTTCGATCTCATCTCTCCCCTCGAACCCACCCACTTCCCCAACATAGTCACCCATAGACCGGATATCCTAGACATCACATTGCTGAAAAACATCTCCCTCTCCCTCCATTCTATAGAAGTACATCACGAACTGGACTCAGACCACAGACCGGTCATCCTGAGACTAGGCCCAGACCCCAGCAACCCCCAAAGCACTAGAACCAAAATAGATTGGAGGAAGGTGGAGCTAGGTCTCCAAAAGCCCCTCACCCACATTCCCACATCCCCCTCCATGACTAAGACTCAGACAGAAGACGCAATAAACCTATACAGCAGTCACCTCTCCTCTGTTATCAGAGATGCCTCAGCAGAGGTGCCGGACGACGACTCTCGTCGCCGGCCCCTCCCTGACAGCTTGAGGAGACTGCTGGATAGAAAAAACACTGCCCTACGAGCCTACTCCCGATTTCCCTCGCCCGAAAACCGGCGACTCCTGAGGAGCCTTCAAAGGCAAGTCAAGGAGGGCATCGCCGCTTTTCGGGCGAGCGAGTTCGACGAGCTCCTAGGAAATATTTCGCCCAGCCACCAGGCCTACTGGAGGCTGGCGAAATATTTTAAGGCAGATTTAGTCACCACCATCCCCCCGCTTAACAGACCCGACTGTCCGACACCCGCATTCGAGGACGAGGAGAAAGCTGAGTGCCTGGCAAAGAGCCTAGAAAACCAATGCTCCCCAAACTCAAAACTAGTCGACCACAACCACATCTCCCATGTCGAAACTACTGTAACAAACCTCCTGTCCTCCCCCCCAAAAGATCCCCCCACTCGCCCAGTCACCATTGAAGACCTCATCTATTACATCAGACAGCTGAGACCCAGGAAAGCACCCGGCCCCGATGGCATTCCAAACAGACTCATAAAAATGCTTCCTGGGTCTCACATCGAACTGATACGAGACATCTTTAACTCTGCCCTAATAAATAGTCACTTCCCAAGTCCATGGAAAACCGCAACAGTCATAGGTATCCCCAAGCCGGGGAAACCTAGGACCGAGCCATCCTCCTACAGACCCATCAGCCTGCTGAGCACCTTGGGGAAGCTCTTCGAGAAGGTCGTCCTGGCTCGAATCCAGACCTGGTGTCATGAGGAGGATATCCTCATACAGGAGCAGTTTGGATTCCGATCCAAACACTCCTGCGTACACCAGGTCCACAGGATAGTAGAGCACATACTGGACGGCTTTTCTCGGTTGGGGGGCCTCAAGACCGGGGCGATCTTTCTTGACGTGGCGAAGGCGTTCGACAGGGTCTGGCATTCTGGTCTGGTATACAAGCTATACCAACTAGGCATGCCAGACCGTCTCCTACATCTCGTAGGAGACTTTCTGTCGAACCGCCACTTCCGCTACCGAATAGAGAAATCGCTATCGGCCCCGCACCCCATCCGAGCAGGGGTTCCCCAGGGATCAGCACTATCCCCAATCCTGTACTCCCTCTTCACCAACGACATCCCCAACACACCCCCAGTACACCTAGCCTTATTTGCCGACGACACTGCCATCTACTACACCCACACCACTCTCTCCGCGATTTACAGGAACCTCCAGATCGCCATCGCTTCCCTCGGGGAGTGGTGTAAGCTCTGGAGGATCGAAGTGAAACCGGAGAAGAGTGCCGCCATACTTTTCCACCCAACAGCCACCACTACACCCAACATGCCAAACTTCACACTTCACAATAAACCCATCCCGTTTGACACCAAGGTTAAATACCTTGGTGTCACTCTGGACCAAAGACTCACTTTCAGACCACACATCAGTAACGTTAAAGCTAAGGCCCAGTTTGTCTCTGGCAGACTGGGTCCCATGATCAACAAAAAAAGCAAGCTTTCCACACAAAACCAAATACACTTATACAAGACAGTAATTCGACCCATTTTCTCTTACGCATGCCCCACCTTCACCTTCCTAGGGGAGAAACGACTACAACCATTACAAACACTACAGAACAAATTACTAAGGCGCTTCTTAAAAGCGCCTTGGTACACACGCAACACAGACAACCATTTCCAATCCCAGCTCCCCACAGTCTATGAATTCCTTCGCAAAGCCTCCCGCCATTATTTTGATAACGCCCCCCACCACCCAAACCCCCTCGTCCAACAAGCCATAAACTACACTACACACCCAAAACCCGATCCACCTAAGGTCACCCCACGACCCACCCCTGCCCGGCCTCCCCTACAATATGACAATGAGACAGATGAGGACAACCTAGAACCCTCCCTCACGCTCACTAACACACCAACAGACGGACAACCGACAATGACACCAACACAGACCAACAGCCGACGGAAACCAAAGGGCAGCGCGGTTCGCCGCCCTAAGGACGTCCTAAACGACACGACAGACTACATGACAGAAACAATCGACAAATGGACCAGACAGAGACAGGACACGACAAATGACTCAACGATAGACGTTCACACTCGACCTCGCCACCGCCGACGAGGTCGACCACCGCGAGATACAGCTACACTCCACCACGACACGTCGCTACTCGGTGCATCCGCACCGAGTAGCTGACAATACAATACACTTCACATTTGCTCAAAAGACAGTTAGGTAAATATAGACACTGCCTCACAACGCCCGCGCGCTGCTGAGTGCCCGCGATCCCAAATCATTCATCATCGGTTCGGGAGGCCCAAAAAAGGAGCCCTCCCAACCGTAGCCAGGACCTCCAGCTAAATTCGCGAGAATGCTGTAGAGCACAGATCAAAAAAAAAACCCCCCGAGGTCCCCCCCAGGAAAGGTGTACGTAGGCCGAGGCATGTCTTATTAGACCCGGACGACGACATAACTCTAGCCCAAATTCGTAATCTAGAAATTATAAAACAACTCAAAAACCAGGCATCTAATAGCAATAATAATAACTTAAAAAGGAGAAAACCAAATTCCTACTATAGTACCCGCCCTCACTGGGAAAACCAAAGAAAATAATAAGTTCATATTAAAAATGGTCACTATCACACAGGGCCCTCCGCCCTAGGGAAATTTTGTTTATATAAAATCACCACAATACTATTAATTTAGTTTATATAGCGTCAAAGATTTGCTAAAATATTGTAAACTTCTCTCTTCTATACTCTAACCTTTAATCTTTTACTCTACCTATCTCTTTCACTCTCCTTTCATTCTTGGCAGTGCCGCGGCCTGAAGGGCCCCACTTTTATCATCATCATCATATATCATGGGCCGTTCGAATCCTCTAATCAAAAGCAATAGTAACATGAGCATCAGGGGGAAGATAACGCTGTATAAAACCTGTATTAGACCCATCCTCTCCTATGCCAGCGTTGTCTTGGCCCACTCGTCCAAGAATAAATTTAAGTCCTTTCAAATACTCCAAAACCGGTTCCTCAGAAGGACAGCGGGTGCGGCCTGGTATATTAGAAATAAAGACCTCCACCATGACCTGAGCCTCCAGTCAGTCCAAGGAGGTACTTTGACAAAGCCCCCCACCACTCGAATTCACAAAACCCTAAAAGAGGTAAGCGTAGACCAAAGCATGTTCTCACAGACCCAGATGACGACATAACGGTCAGACTCAACGAAGACCCCAAGCAAAGAAACTTTCCCACCCGACTGCACACATAGACCTGACTAACCTGACACACAATGACGCCATAACCGCAATAGAACATATAATAAATTTACAAAAGCGACTAAAATCAAACCCGCGAGTGGGTGTACCCCTAATTTTTGCTCCACAGGTCACCACGTTTCAACAAATGGCTGCAGGGGCGGTCGCTCAGGCTAACACCTAGCGATGTCCATGACTTCTACCTTCAATCTAAATGTGTCACCAATTCGCTCTCTCCCGTTCGACAGACAAACTGACAACCTACAGGCATAAAACCAAATTGACTATCAGACTAACTCAACTGACCACTAACTAACACCCTCACAGGAGGTTAAGACCTGAGTCCCATCAGGATGCAGGCATCTTATTTCTTTTCCCCCGGCGTCAATCATATGGATGCGATAGAGGCCCCTTTTCTCTAAATTCCATTAAAATAATCATAAAAAAATGGATCTCAAACTATTCAAGTTAAACACAAAAATGTGGCTTATTGAAAAATGTTTTTACTGTGTTGATGATTATTTAAGTTACTCATAAGCATTTGTAATATTTAGATAATATATAGATGATGATGATCCTTCCGGCAGATTTCTACCATGGCGACCACTTCGACTCCTAGTTAGCTCGGCGCTCGTGCGCCCGAATATGGCTGACGTAGCCGATCTTTGAGGTGAACGCGCGCACATTGGGGGCACGTGAGAACACCAGTCACATAGTGGTAGTGAAGTAGCAAGCTGGCGCGCTTTCAGGTAGCAGTTTGGTGGGCATCGCACCTGATATGTGTTCATACTTCATTATAATTATTCTAAGGCTCATATAGCAGAAACTCGCTAATTTTGACATCTGCAGCATCGACGACGCTCTCATTAGTAACCGGAACATCTGCGAATAATACATTAGAATCACTCAAACGATCACGCGTGTACTCATAGCCTCCTAAGGCCCAGCCATACAAATGAAAAATTCAGAATTTGTCACTGAAATTTGAACCTATAGTTCAGGGGATAGAGTTGATTTTAGTTTTGTTTGAAAATTGAACGAATCAAAACAAATGCAACTCTATTCCAATTGAATATGATTTAATTTCATCGAACTGAATAATTACTATAGGTAGGATCTTAGGCCTTAGGAGGATAGAATCACATACACATCTCGACAGGGTGATTTTGTTATGTCTGACCATACTCTGAGGGGCAAAAATGTAGGTCATACCAGGCGTGGCTCGCTCCGCGATTTCGTCGCGTCGCAGCAAGTAGCTACAAGTACATCCGTCCCAGATCAATTTGGTGGCTAGCCATAAGCCGCGCGTGGCGCTTGCGCCACCTAGCGGTCATATCTGTCCTAATCGTAACAGACGCGTTTTGTTAGAGAGTGGATCTTCTGTACCTAGTACCTACTATTATTTATACTGTGGTCATACTAAACAACTTTTACTATGGAACCGACCCCTAAATCGTGAAAAAAAAAACTTTGGTGTTCCATAGCAAACATTGACATATGATCGCCTAAATAAAAGATAGATTTTTTTTTGCGTTCTCGGGCTTGGCCCAATAGTTAAAGTTGTTCAGTATGGCCTACATATTCTTGTTCAGTTACCCCTCAGAGTATGGTCAGACATAATAAGTTCCCACTGGAAATAGTATTAGTAGTAGTTTTGGGATTAAAATTAGATATACTTTCTATATTATATTTTTAGCCAAGCCATCAACCGGGCCGTAACTGACCAAAATAACTTCTTACCAACTGCCTCAGTTAAACTACTGTTTATACATGTTACCTAGAGTCTGACCAGCGAGTCGTGTCACAAGCTATTTTTTTAAATTCTTTATATGACAACTTTTTTCCTATGAAATAAGCTGTCATTTAATTTCATAGTAATTTTATTGCCAGGTGTGGTTTTTATTGAAATTCCCGCGTTTTTTTGTGACACGACTCGCTGGTCAGACTCTATCTCCACATGACCACATGATACATTTTACGTTTCTGTATAATACCTAAGGTACGCCAAATTCTTACCAATATTGAGAAAATGTTCCGTGTTGTACCCGCTGTCCTGTCGCGACGCGTCTATCGCTACTCGCAGAGCGTCCACCACGCAGTGGCTCAAGCAGAGCGGAGGCTCTCCGGTCGCTGGAATTAATTCATTCTAATATACTTAATCAGGTAACTGAGGACCTTTAGAAAATTAGCATATGCTACATTATAGAACATTAAAATATTAATAAAGTTATAACACACATTAGGGTTCGATGTGTTACACAATTGCCCGACAAAATTTGACATCCTTCGGCCAACTCTCATCTTGAGTACGTGATACTGAGTTTTTAAATATCCTCATGCCATCGCGCAAACAATAGCTTAGGTATACCTACCTCAGGAGGTACCTAACTCATTCCACATTGGGAAGGAACGAGCGAGATGCCCTTATTCTTAGTTCTTAGTATATAGGTATCAGAAAAGTGGGAATGAGCTTTGCTTTGTTCCTTTGGCGACAAAAGCGATATAAAATTAAAAATAATCTACCTTTTGATCCCAATATACCGACGGGGTTAGGCCGATTCCGAGCCAGATACACGCGGAAATCGTTGGGAATGTCTTTAGCGCCCATGATATAATAATTCCACGTTCTGTCCGTGTAGATCTCTCCGTTGTGATGATTGTAAACGGTGTCTTCCATTAACCAGAGCGACAGCGTCTGTACAAAAGCTCCTTCAACCTTCAAATAAATAAATAAATCTTTTATACAACGGTGTCGGGCTCGAAATAGTGCAGCCTGAGTCATTTAAAGAGGGCTTCTGAAAACCATGTAAAAGGGCCATACCTATTTATTTAAAATTGTACACTAACATTTTTTTGTAACTTGGAAATTTTTATGTCATTTCTACTCAGAATCGTACATATGTGACGTTCCACGGCAAAAGGTACCTTATGGCGGCTGGCGCTTACGTTGCATAGCGCCGCAATAATATTGGAGCGGCGTTAATAATAGCGTAAGCGCCAACCGCCATAAGGTACATTTACTCGTGGGACGTCACATATAAAAATATTATACATACCCACTTTATGAATAAAGTCCCACGGTAAGCTCAATAAAGCTGTGACAACGATATATATAAATACACAGAAAACAAATATCTGTGATCATCACACAAATAAATGCCCTTACCGGGATTCGAACCCAGGACCATCGGCTTCATAGGCAGGGTCACTACCCACTAGGCCAGACCGCTCGTCATGATTGAGATTGATGGAGAAGGAATCGTGATTGGGAAGTCTTTGGATATTATACTTGCCTGTCCAACATCCAGAGCCGGATTAATAGTGCGGCCAGCATCTTCGAATATATCAGCGCGAACTATGTATTTCGTGCCAGTCAACACGTCTATTTCCACTTCTGTCGCGGCGACACCGAATATAGAATAATTCTGCAAGCGAGGGTCATTCGGACTCGTCTCGTAGTTCGCCTGCAGCAGAACTCCTCTAAGATCAGCCTCGAAAACAACTTGTTCCCAGGTAGCATCCGGCATGAGTGCACGGAACGGCGCCAGTCGTGCGTTGAGTTGCTGGCAACATCTTATCACAGATAGAGCACAACATTCAGTAGTTATACTCGACGCAGTAGAAAAATTGTTGGGGGTGGCAAAATCGTACGCCGACAGAACGGCTACTTTCTCGACAGGTACCTTCAACTCAGAAGCTGCTACTTGCGCTATTCTAGTATTAATGCCTTGGCCGATCTCGATGCCGCCTATATTTACTGCTACGCTTCCATCCCCGTGGTAGATAGAAACTAAAGCTCCATAATTCCCGAGATACTGTGTAGGGAAAGCCATATTGTTTAGCCTTAATCCTCGTTTCTTCCAACGATTTTTGGCATTGAACTCCTTTATATATTCGAGTCTCTTGGTAAAATCGCTTTTCTTTAGAAACTCGGGGACGATTTCCGGTAGCTGGTTGTCATCAACTCGGTAGTTGTTGAAACGGACTTCTATAGGGTCTCTTTTTATTTCTTTAGCTATATGCTCCATAACGTGTTCAATAGCTGCTATGCCTTCAAAACCACCTGCATAAACATATGTAATATTGATAAATATATGCAATTAGCCTTATCGGTGACTTACTCAATGTTTTGGGCGAAACCATTAAACTATAGTTCAATTATCTCACAGTTATGGCCCAGGACTAGCTCGAATATTTTCTATTAATATTTCTTTCGTGGCATAATCTATTTAATCATAACTAACCTTGTGCATAAACTGTTATGGCATAATTAACATAGTTTGTTCCTTTACACAGATTTTTAGATAGGTACCTATTACATATTTGTGGATGAAGTCTATCGTCCGCTTTGTTTTTAGGCATAAAGTTTTCGTGCATTATATTTCTGTCGAATAAGTTTGAAAAATGGATATGAAAAGTACCTACACACAGCTCTGTTAACCTACACAAGGTTTCTGCTACATAAATATTAGACGAAAACCAATTACTTATGCTAAGTCAGTTTTGCGTAAAACGTTTCGTACAAACTAAGATATGCCAAATAGGATTATAATTGTAAGACTATACAGTTAGGTGTTAGCTTTACGTAGCTGAATTGAGACTTACCTGGTGCTCTCATGAAGCAATTAGTCGGAGCGTCAGTAATAGGACCGAAAGAATCAACCTTCCATCGATCAGGATTGTAGCAATTCTTCATAGAATCCGTGGCGTAAGAGTTTTCATTCTCGTTTCGGGACATGCCGTCGTTGACGTAGAAGGTTCCATCTAAATATTGGATTTGGCCGTTTCCGTCAACGCCGACCTACAACATAATATTTGAACTATAAATGAGTCGCTTAACTTCAAACTCGGGTAAATCCATCTGTCAGATTATGCGATTTTGGTATTAAGAAAACGTAAAATAGGGTAGATATTTGCTGAGAGGGTCCAATGGATTTACCCGAGTTTGAAGTTAAGCGACACAAATAAATTCCACAATACGGACATAATAATAAGCAAGTTACATAGGTTCGGTTAGAAGCGCTATGTTCGAAGCGCGTGATGAGAGAACTATAATAAACAATAAATACATATATAAATTTAATTATGTTTTAGGTATGGTATTATTTTGTTTTTAGGTATTACGTTTGTATGCAGTAATAAATAGTTTACCCAATTACATTTAAATTAAGATATAAATATTAGGGGACATCTTACACAGATCAACCTAGCCCCAAACTAAGCAAAGCTTGTACTATGGGTGCTAGGCGACGATATACATACTTATATAGATAAATACATACTTATATACATAAAAACACCTATGACTGCTTGTTTGTAAACTATTGTGAATCCAGACGGCTTATTGCCAACTTCGGAAATCATTATCTGCCTCTCTAATCGCTCTTGCATATTGGAGCGCGAGAGGAGAACATTTTTCGATGTTGGCGGTAGGCCCTCAATATAGTCTTCCAAACCTACGAGTTCCTTGCGCCATTTGTATCATCCCACTAACCTGGGGTTACCCCCCAGTTAAATTAAACCTAATAACCCAGTGTCAAATTGTACTGGTAACTCCAGGTTACTGGGATGGTGGAAGTGGCGCAAGGAACTCGTAGGTTTGGAAGACTATATTGAGGGCATATAATATCTATTATTACGAAAGCAACTTACTGACCTCATAGTCAAGCCTGCTATCTGGTCTTTTACCAGTGATGCGCATAATATCCTGCATGCGCATAGCTATGCGGCAAGGCCTGTTCAGTTTATACGCGACTAGGGCTGTGCCGCACGCAGCGAACATATTTCTGGCGATCTTGCAACCGAACGCACCCCCGCAACGTCTTGTTCGAACTCTCACTCTGAAATTACAAAGTGAATATTTAGTAAAACTCGACCTACTATACTTATAAAACTCCTCCCTCCTCTTTAATCATTTTGTGCCTTTGACATAGGTCAAGCTTCTCTTGGCAGAGGTCGTAAGTAACTTTTAGTTTATAAAGAATATTATGCGAAACTCTGCGTAGGGGGCGCCACTATCATAAATACCACAATCAGTCACAATCTAAGGATCTACCGCAAACGAGAGAGTCGAAATTTTGTTATCGCTCTTGCATAACTATTCGAGCGATAAAGAGGCAAATAGTTGAGTTTCGATTTTCGCGTTTCCCGGTATCAATGTCACATTTTATTGTCTATGAAAACTTGTCAAAAAACAGTTTAAGGCACAGTATGTATAAGTTACTCTATGGTTTACGATGGGTGCTAGTGCTGCACTATGGCGGCAGCACATTGCAGTAATACCCCTTATTTAATCCTACCTATATTTAACTGGCTAAGTATAAAATGATAGATTATGAAATAGTTTTTAAGAAACATGTTATTGTATGCTTACAGGCTATTAGGAATATTCAGTAGCTGCGCAATGGCTGCCTGAGTGACATCCATCCACTGAGTAGAGCAATCTATTTCATAGCCATTGTCCACTGGGCACGTGACCGTCGAATGCAATTCCATCATATGATGATATTGTCTCGGAGAGTAGAAGGAACCCTTGATTATTCTTTGCACGTTGACTCCTCTATCTGACGGAGTAATCCCTTCATATGTTATCAGCCTATTTTCCAAGGGCGGCGCGTCAATAGCATCTTGTATAGTGAAAATTATTGGTTTCTTCGAAATATTCTTATACTTCACAGTAACAAGACATGCTGCTTTATCGGCTATGACTTGGGTTTCGGCCACGACTAGAGCCACGGGCTGGTTGTAAAAGTATATTTTGTCGCTCGCGAAAAGTTCTTCGTTTTCGAACAAAAGTTGAAAGTCTCCACGCACGATGCTGTTCACTCCCGGGATGTCTTTAGAAGTGTAAACCGCAATCACGCGTTCAATTTTCTAAAACAAATTTAGCAACATTTTTAAGACAGTTAATTAACTATAGTGATTCCTAAATGTAGATACTTTCCTATTAAATATCTGATTTTGGCGTTTTAATTTTGTATTCACCTTCGACTATCTTAAAAGAGCATAGAGCCGATTGGCAAGTTTATTCCTGAAATTAGCGCACTTAAAAGTGTTCAATATATAGCAAATACCATCTGACCTTCTAATGCAACGGGGAAACTAAAATTTGTTGGGTTTCCATACAATGTTTTACTTCACCAAAGAGATTTCTACTACAAAAATACCAACCATCGACACCAATTTTCTGTAAAAAAAGTCACCACAGCTGATTCATCATCATCATCATATCAGCCAGAGGACGTCCACTGCTGGACATTATAGGCCCTCGCCTCGCCCGAAAAATAAGTCGCAAAGAATTTATAATCAGCAATCAGATTATAATACTTACAAGGACATCGGCGTAATCGATACTTTGTATTTCACCTCGCGCTATTGTAGAAACAACGAACGAGGCGAACACTTCATCAGATATTCTAGGTATATCGTCAGCGTACTTGGCCTCGCCCGCGCACTGGATCAGACCCTCCTTCTTCAGCAGCGGCTGAGTGATGGGGTAGTCTGGTCTGCTGGTGTCGTACTCCTGGTAGCTGCGGCTCACGGGAGGCCGGTCTTCGTAGGCGGTTGTGGCGCCCGAAACGTATTTTGGACTGAGGATTTCGCGTGGACACAGTTTGATGACGGCCTGTTTACAAGAGATTTGTGCAATAAATAAATAAATAGAAAAATATAGTGTACCGGCAGGGGTACCTATAGTCGCGGTCGGTCTAGAACGCAAAATAAAATAAAATAAAAATGACTAGTGTAATATTTTGCCTATATCGCTTTTAGTCTACGTCGCGAACGGTCTAGAACGCAAAATTACCATTTTTTTATATCACGCAGGTAGGTTAGGTTTGTTAGTTATCTTCATATGGCCGAAGGCCAAACCACACAGAATATTAGGCTGCCGCGGGGCTCCGTCTTTATCGCTAACGTAAAGATAAAACGACGAAAAAATGATGTAGGCATTTTGCGTTCTGGACCGTTCGCGATGTTAACTAAGAGCGATACTAAACGATATTGTTCATAATCAAGATTTAGCTATTACTTACCTTATAAAATAAGCCTAAAGCCACTTTTTTCCTAAAATGCGGCTTAGGCTCTGGTGGATTAAAGTTTGGATCAACTTCCTTATCCAAGCAGTGCAGAGCACCTTGCAGCGTATCATTTGTGAAAAGGTTTCGACCAATGAGGAACTTTTCTGTGTTATAAGCATGAGTGAACGTCGGCTTTATTCCTCCATATACAATTGATGCTTTAAGCACTTTATGAGATTTGGGATCAAATTTGAAAAGAAACGCCCCGTTCACTTCAGCATGCGCATTTTGTTCTTTTGCTGGTATCTGTAATGAAGTAACTTTGTTAGGCCTGTGCACACCGGATGCGTCTGCTTTAGACGTGCACGTGCGCGGTGTAATATTCAGATCCTTTGAGAGACGGCGCACCGCTTACGTGACGTGCTGTGCGTGCACAGCTCTACTACGCACACGTGCGCGTGCACTAATATGTTGGAGCCACACACGCACACGTTACGCAAGTGGTGTACCATCTCTCATAAGGATCTGTATACTATAACGCGCACGTGCACGTCTACGCACACGCATCCGGTGTGCACATCAGGTCTTAAAACGTATACACAACAGCACGTACCTTGTAAGTCACTACGTCATGATGTCTGGATAACGGAGGCAGTTTAATTTGCGTCATGACTCTGCCAACTATATTTGCAGTCAAAAACTCAGGCAGACTCAGCTCCGTTTGAGTCATTGTACGGTCCACTACAAAATAAAAATATGTTATGACCCAGATAACTCTCTAAGTAAATAAAAGTTACTTACTACAAAACCTAATAAACTTGCTTTTTCATAACAACCGAAACTGGATTTATTGCCCAAAACAGAGGGTTTGGTTTGCTCTAGTTTTGCGGCCGAAACCGATCCTTCAGCCCAAAGAAACATGATTACCCCGCTTTCGAAGTTAGATGCATTTTGGTACTTCGGTAGTGTAGGTATTAGGGAATCCTCCCGGTACTGAGTTTGTATGGCGAGAAACGGGAATTCCCGGTTCCGGTACTGTATTTGTATAAATAACTAGTAAAGGGAGCACTCCCTAGTAGGTATTAGAAAATTGTACCTACCTAGAGTAACAATCGCTCCAACACACGAAAACAAAAGGAAAATATCCGACTGAAAGTCGGGGTGCTCGTGCTTCAGTATTAAATTCCCAGCTAATGTACCAATCTGTAAAAAAACGTTAACTTTAAGTACATACACAATAGTTATTTGGTTTACAAGGGGACAAAGTTTTAGTTTAACTCATAGTCCTAATAGTATAGCCGATAGTATAGTGTAGTAGTATAGTATTAATAGCGTTGCTGGGGTTACAAGGAACGAGGGTTAAACAAACATTGCTACAGAATGGACAAGGACTAACTGTAAAACATTATAATCAAATCTTAATTAGCACTACCTACTAAATATTTATCATTTCAAATCATTAAGTACTTAAAAGTCAGTTTGACCAGCCAACAGGAAGCACCTCTAAATTAGCATCAAATTAATTTGCCACTCGTGTGGATAACATTGCAACTTTCTCATCAGTTTTTGAAGACTAAAGAGAGCCTTTTACGAGTTGGTATGGTGAAAATATAATTTCACCTAAAATTTAAATGGACAGGTAACGTAGAAGCTCCAGTGCCCGACACAGCTCCAATAATCGACATTTTCAATCATAGTGTCTTAGCAATAAGGTTGACAGCAAGGTGTCGAATACTGGGTCTTAACATGTCGATTATTGGGTGTTTACGCTACTTACGTTCCGAACAGGTATGTGAGCAACTTCCTCCAAATGTTTTCTCAAGACTTCCAAGTACCAAAAGTCGGCATTGGTTTTACTCAGTTCGTCAAACAAGTGGATCGTGTCAGTAATCGTCGTGTTAGCTCCGAGAACCAAGTTGACGTCTAGATAGTGGGAGCGTAACTCGGCGACACCACTTATGTCTACTAGCACTTTAGGGTAAAACTTGATGGGGTATGCTCCTGGAAAAAAGGCAAATACTTAATAAGTAGTCTTAGTCTAACTACGAGTGGAAACTGTGGCCTATCGCGGTTTTTGTCCTCACCTGGGCCTGGCCAATCATTAAAATCGGCTGTCCAATTTGCGATACACGCAGAATTTACTTGTAAGTAGGTACTCTCATACGTGAAAAGGTTGAGATAGCAAAATAAATAGGAATTACTCAGGTACTTTAATATGTCATTTCCAATATGCACATATTGCAAAATTATTTGCCAGGCTGTTCATTATTTAGTCGGTTTTCATTTTGCGTCAATTTTTTTTTTGCTGGACTTGTACCTTAGCCGAGTAGGTATAATGTCAACAGTCTGCCGTGAATGCAGAAGATGCTGGTTATCGAACCAGCACGGCCCAGCCCCAGGGCTCCAGCCACTGGAGGCGTTCAATTATACATTTTCATTAGCATACTAATGACACCTGTTTCAGTTATATTTATTTCGAATTAATCGAATAAAATTATTTGTGATCTTTCCTAGTTATAAGTCCCTATACGTATTAATGTACTAAGTGTAATAAGGTCCATCTTCACTCTGCAATAAAGAGTTGGGATAGCACGAGTACTTAATTGTTCACGTTGACAAAGACAATCTTACCTTTAGACGTATTACCAGCAACCAACATGTAGTTGCTGTAACCGTTCACTTGATCCAGAGATTCAAATATAGCTTTTATATTATTTACTCTGAACCATATCCTGCCATCGGACAATGATATCTTCTTAGGCACGGGCTCCTCTTTGTCCATAACATGAGCATTGATCAGACACCAGTCTTGATCGTTGTTGCCACAAGTTCCACCACATTTGACTCCCGATTTTGGACAAATTAAGTTGTCAATATCTTCGATGTCCTTTATTTTTCGGAGTATTTTCGGGTCAGGGTCCACCGCGAACGACTTGAAAGCCTCCAGGATAGGACGATAGCCGGTGCATCTGCAGAGATTGCTGCCAAACGACTTCTCTATCTGTTCTTCGCTTAAATGATGCTCACTGCCTTGAATTAGACTAAAAAGTTAAATTGTATTAATTATGTTTATTAACAATAAATTACTTAATTACAGGTTACCTATTTCGATCTTAAATCATAATCAGCGAGGTGCAAGGCGAATCACTAAACGGTTTTTACAATTTTTCGAACAAACTCGCGATTAAAATGGAAAATTAAATAATACTTAGTTTCATATTACGAGGTTGGTCTCATAGAAAAGTCGTTTATTTACATAATATTACAAAAACAGCCCCTATAAATAAGAAGTGTACATAAACAACCTATTGACTTATTTACTTCTAAGTAGGTACATACCTGTACATGCTCATAACGAATCCCGGGCTACAGTATCCACATTGCGAGCCAAAGTAGTTGTTAAGTCGAGTTTGTATTATATTGTACCCGTTCTGTCTGTTTCCGATTCCCTCTATGGTAGTAATATCCCAGCCTTCGCAGGACAGCACAGCAACAAGACACTGGAAAGTATATCACGTAGGTATTAGGTGCTGCAGTGGTGTAGCGTGCACTAATGCCATGGGTGAAGGTGAAGTCGCATCTGCGAGGCCCTTTTCTTTCACTGTCCCGAAGGGGCCTCGCGCGAGGCCCCCTTTGGGTCGCGAGGCCGTGGGCGACGGCCCACTTCGCCCACGCCACGCCTAACTACACCACTGAGGTGCTGCGTAAGTTTGTACTTGGTAAGACTAAAAACTTATATTTAAGTTACCGTGTTGACAGAGAAGGTGGGTCGCTCGCCGCTGGCGGAGCGCGCGCGCACGTTGACGATGCACGCGCCGCAGCCGCCCTCCAGGCACATGTACTTGGTGCCGCGCAGGTCCGCGCAGCGCCGGATGTATTCGGTCAGCGTCGTGTCCACTGACACCTCCGCGCCCGCTGAGGGGTCCAAACAAATTATTTATTATAATCACATGATTAAAGGAGAGCCATGCGGCAAGAAACAACGTTAACACTTAACCACCGCTATTATAGTTTTGTATCAAAAACAGAAATGGTTGAAAATAGAAATATAAACGTGATAATATAATAGATATATAAAAACACGATACTCACCACTAAATTGTTTCCCATTGACGGTGAAATTCACTCTATCCATTTTGCATGCTACGCCGTTTAATAGTTATTTGTTTTACAAGGGGGCAAAGTTGTTTAACCGCTCGTGCTAATATTGATACCCGAGCAAGCGAAAGATTCCAAAATTGAACCACGAGCGTAGCGAGTGGTTCGAAAAATGGAATCATGAGCGTTGCGAGGGTTTCAAAGCACGAGGGTTAAACAAAATTTGCCCCCGAGTGAAACACAAAAATTTTCACCACACCAACCCGAAGCAAATATTAAATGTAAAATATCAAACAAAATCAAACCAAATCAAATCCAAATGAATGTTATTAAATATTTATCATTCAAAAACATCATTTAAAAGTCAATTCTACCAGCAAACATAAAAAAACAACTCAAAATTTGCATTTGATTACTTTGCCTCACATGTGGATAAAATGCAACTTTGCTATTCGTTTTTGAAGTGCAAAGTAATTCTTTCCGAGCTGGTGTGATGAAAACAAACTAGTATATTGACCGATGTATCAGATTCATACTGAGCTTCTATATCGCGTGCTACATGCCCTTCCCTTACCCACCACTTTCAAATCAAACACAATGTTATATTTAATATGTTGAAATTGGCGGAAACAATTATTTTCACATTAACAAACGTCAGGATTGATTGTTATTGATTAAATCCTTAGCGGATGAGTTAACCCACCCATTATTACACTTACCGACAAATTGCCCTTTCCGGATTATAGCTAAACATTAATCATAATCATAAAGCCTACCTACCTACATATTAAAATATGTTGGAATCGTATCGTATCGTAATTACTTGTATTCAAGGTCTGTTTCTCCACGATTTCCTTTTCTAAGTAATTACTATAATTGAACTGATTTGCATTTTATTTATAATTCAAGCACGTCCGACTGTCATTTCGCGCATTTTTCTATTTTATCCCTTACAAATACATAAATCAAGAAAATAAAGAAAACAAAACAAACGATTAATAGGTAATTGAGGCTTGTAGGGCGTTTATGAATAATTTCAATACCGTTTTCTTATTTTACAAACCACATGAGTAATTGTGGTTTGGTGTAAAAAAATGTGATAGTTCTAGCGGACTGCCTACAAAAAGAAATGAGATCATAAACGTTTTGCCTTTTATTATTTGATCTCTAAGTGGCCTTTTCTAATAACTTCCCGTTTGCCTTATCTATTAGACTGACGCAAACGACATACCGACTTTACAAAGCACGTCATAGTTAATGGAAGCATCTTCAAACTCAGTCTTAACCCATAAAAAAGCACGAATTCTTTTTCAATCTTAATGCAAAGGTACATTTTCATTAAATATCGTCCATAAGGTCTCGTCGAAAGCCGCTAGACTCCGAATACTCCGATGACTCGGGCACGTAGTTCGGATGGGGGAAGATCGCGCAGTCTGGAGGGCGCACTCTGGAGTACCAAGTGGCCGAAGGCCGTCTGAACGCCCTAGGTACCGCTGGAGAGACGAAGTGCAGACCTTAGCGAACTCGGCGCCGTCGACTGGACAGATACGGCTTTGGACAGAGTAGCATGGCGGTCTTTGGTGTCGGAGGCCAAGATCCACTTCGGGTCGTTGCGCCACAGCAGTAAGTAAGTATAAGATCTCGTTGTATTTTCCACATACTTACCTATTTATGTTAAAGAAGTATATGGAGAATGATTTGGATTGGAGAAAAAGTTGTGCCTCGGATTTGACAGTTGAAGTACTTAAATGATGTTATATGACCTCGTACAGTAGGTATGCGATAGTTCTGGTTGTGAAAAGTTGACGGTTGGCAACTGTCAAAGGTTTGCATAGATAGTGCCATCATAGCTTGCCCCTTTTTCTATGAGATTTGGCTTAAAGCGCTGGCATCCAGGGTATCAAAATTACACACATTTAGGGGTTGACAGGGCAAGCTATGCTGGCGCCATCTGCTTAATACTTTGGTCGGCCAACCCCATTCAATTATTACAAAACATGCGGTGGCAACCTTAATAGCGCCGCCCATCTAATTCTGGTGTTAATCACTTTGATTTATACTAATTTTTGTTATTAATGTTATCAATTATTTTTGAGACATGGCACTCAAAATAATAAAACAAGATTAAATGTTATACAGGGTGGAAAGGCACGACGATCCTTCCCGGAAGTATTAGGTCGTTTAAGCGATACAGAGCAGATTGGTAATGGTAAGAATCGTTAATTGAGTAAAAAATAAAAATACCAAATTTTCTACTTTTTAACTGTGGTGATAACCCTATAGCATGTGCACATGACGGCTAGATTAAGGATCCCCGTCGGGAAAGCTCGGGTCTTTACGCTTTTTTCCGATCGTTGACAGAATCGCAATGATCTATGAATGACGCCTAAATGCCAAATAAATCAAATTAATGCAAAAATATTACATACAATTTTATTACTTTCTTAGATAATTACTTTTTGCCAATATTTAACACTATCTTCTCTTCACATACGGTGTTCAAATGTACCTCCGTGTCTTATAATGTACGCCGCAGCCCGCACCCGAGCCCGCGCACATTACCCATGCGATAGTGTAGGTATGCTCTTCGTAATTTTTCCTCCGCAGATTGTCAAAAGCAGCAATTAGCCTTTAATGTCTCAGTCTCGTCCGCAGTTTCACATTCCGTTTGGTACACCAAATCTTTTACACAGCCCACAGATTTAAATAACCACGAGCATCTAACACGGCATTTTTATTTGAAGAATATGACATTAGATAAATAAAGTTCAATGACAATTTAATTTCAAACATCAGACGTCTTGTCTATTTCCTACCACGCAAGAAGGTTTGTTAGTTAGGTATTCAAGAAGTATTTATACTTGATTTATTCTTAGTATTTCATTTTTGCAAGTTCTTTAATCCATCAAACACAACCTACTTGTATTTTATTTTTATTTTTGATAGTTTCCAATTATTCGAAAATAATTTTGTGAAACGTGTTAAGAAACTAAAACCTTTTTATCAGTCAAGGAAACCAGAGATATTTATAAGACAATTGCTTACTTTTGAGTGGTTGTCAATGTCACAATTTGAACTGTCGTTGTAAACAATGTTGTGGTTAGTATTATTAATATTAAGGAATAACATAACTACTTCATTCAAGTAAGTATTGAACAAGTGGAACCACTAAAAAAGCGAAATTCCTGCAACGATTCTTACCGTGTTGTAAGCAGACCTAAGAATGGTTAGATGGCAACAAATTAGCATAATTTCCTGTCGTATACTAATTGTTTACAAGTAAGTTCATTGACCCTGTCACCTGTTAGGGTTACAACAAAGTAGTTTTTTGCACGGATGTTTAAAAGGCCATAATTTAGAAACGGTTGCCCATATTAACATAGTTTCTATGGAGAAAATATAGAGCTTAGGCTCAACAATCCCCCTTTTGCGGAAAGGATCGTCGTGCCTTTCCACCCTGTATACTAACTGTAATTCAATAAGAAATAAATTAAAAAGGAATCATAATGCGCCAGCTTTTGTCACTCGTCGTTAGAAGACTGATTTTTCGAGTGAACCGTTTTATGATTGTCTAGTATATATTTTTCTGTAAATTGCTTTCCACAGATGTCGCAACAGAACCGTTTCTCCCCTGTATGAAGTTGCTTATGTCTATTTAGGTGAGTTTTCCGACCGAATGATTTATTACATATATCACATGTGAACGGCTTCTTGCCGGTATGAATTAGTTCGTGTTTACTATAACTGGAAAAATCTCTGAATTTCTTGTCACATGTTCTACAAGCGTACGGCGTCTCTCCTGTGTGAATTCTTGTGTGTCTTTTAAGGCTAGATTGCTCGTTAAACCGTTTATTACATACTTTACAATCATATGGTTTCTCACCAGTGTGTGTACGTACATGCGCAGAAAAGTTGCACTTTAGTGAAAATCCCTTGCCGCACATCTCACAGAAGAAAGTTTTCTCCCCGTGGATGCGTTTATGCATATGTAAAGCCGAGCTTTGTGTAAAAGTTTTGTTGCATATCTCACAGCTGTAAGGTTTTTCACCAGTGTGGATTCTCTTATGTACAATTAAAGACGATCTTTGTGAAAACCGCTTCTCACAAACTTCGCAGCTATAAGGCTGATCTCCAGTGTGAATACGCGTGTGCTCGATCAAGTGGTGTTTATGTTTAAACTGCTTTGTGCAGACTTCACATATGAAAGTCTTTGTTTCGTTGTGAATCTTCATGTGACCGATTAAATATTTCTTCTTTGTGAACTGTTTCCAGCATGTACCGCACTCGTAGTTTTGGTCGGTGCGGACAGTCGCGGCCACCACACTCTTGGCTCGGCTCGCAGTCGCCGCGCGGGTCGGCTCGCGGTGTGATGTCGCGGGACGCTGCTGGCTCGCGTGCGGCGCGGGCTCTAGTTTTAGTGTGCACTCTACTTTTATTACTTGCGGTTCTATAAATTTTACTATTGGCTTCGAAACGTTTGATTCTACTCCGGAGTCTTCGGCTGTAACAAAATATTGAATATCATTCTTGAAAATTACACTAACCAAATATAGTGACAAAAAACAGCAAGTACATATTCATATTAACTTTTACTGCCGTATAGGGTCGGACGACCCCACGCAAAGTATGAATTAAGAGTTACACTAATTGCCACAGGGAATGGATAAAGCAAGCAGAACTAACTAATACAACAATTGACAACATGTCTTAGCACGTTATACCGCTAAATATGCAAAAATCGAGCACATCAAACTGTAGGTTTGATTTAGTTCCTCGTCTTTGATTAACTTCGTTTAATTCTGCATATAACAATGTTGCCAAGTAACTTATGCTAATAAAAACACAATTAAAGTGGAAGTTATCACGAAGACTATCAAACGATTAACGGAACTCTGTAATTAATAAGAAGCGGCTGATGGGCCACATTACGTTACAGTGTTTACACTCATCTACCACGCCCATTAGCAATGAAATATGTAGATACATATTCTAATATTGACACGGACCTCTGTTAAAACCGATTAGAATCCGTCGAAGCGACAAAAAAACTGTGATCGAAAAGAAGTCAATTTACTCTTTAAAATGAACTTGTTCTGCATTTAACATGTAAGTTTTTGGACTTTTATAATGCTACCTGCTACTTGTTATTGTGACAAAAAAAGTTTTAATTTGTTATTGTTTTTTTTGTTTTGTATAATGCTCACTGATTTACTTTTATTTTACTATGTATTCATTCTCATTCATTCCTTCATTGTATGTATTCTCATTTGATTAATGACTTAAGGTCTCCACAGATATATCGACGCGCATTCGGCTAAAGCCGATAGGAGAAAGCTTTATGTAAATTCAATGTTGACGTGTAAAAGTGCCCTTGTGGCCTATTTGCTGAATAAATGTTGATGTTTGATGATGTTGTTTGATGCGAGTGAAAAAGCCGTCGACGCGTCGGCAGGCGCCGGCCGATACCAGCCGAGCCGAACGACGACTTATTCGCTCCTATTGCGCAGACATAAAGGTCGGTTCCGCGTCGACATAATTATGTGGGGAAAACCCATAGACAAAAATGTGTACCGATCTATTTGCAAACTTAGGTTACTATCTACATATTTGATTCTGACTTAGTGTGAGCAGCAGAGATAACTGACCGGAGCGACACACAATTAAATAAATAAATATTATAGGACATTTTACACAAATTGACTAAGCCCCACGGTAAGCTCAAGAAGGCTTGTGTTGTGGGTACTCAGACAATGATATATATAAATACTTAAATACATAGAAAACAACCATGACTCAGAAACAAATATATGTGTCATCACACAAATAAATGCCCTTACTGGGATTCGAACCAGGGACCATCGGCTTCATAGGCAAGGTCACTACCCACTAGGCCAGACTGGTCGTCAATTTTGATTTAGACTAAGGCAACATACCTACATGTCTCTGTTTTAACGAGGCACAGAATGCCTTTAAGCCCGCCATTTACACTTTTGCAATTACTTTTATAATTAATAAATAAGAGTAGACAAAGAAAACTACTTACGTCCGAAATCATCTGTTACATCATCCTCTAATATTTCTTGTTTAATCTTAGATTCATCTGAAACAAAATCGGTTGAGAATTATGTTTGAATTTCAACTGCCTAGCTATCACGGTTCATGAGATACAGCCTGGTGACAGACAGACAGACGGACAGAAAGGCAGATAGACGGACAGTGAAGTCTTAGTAATAGGGTCCCGGTTTTACCCTTTGGGTACGGAAACATGAAAATACAAAAAGAGGGTGTAAAATTATCAATCTTATAAGATAAGATACAATGCCTGGAAAATGTTTTTAAGAATTCAGGGCTTAGAATCTCACTTTTAACTATAAAGTCTCCCTGCAGCTGCTGCAACTCCTCCTGGCAGCGCTGCACTTGCTGCTTGAAGTCACTGGCGTCTCGCAGGCGGCCCACGCACACCTCACAGATACCAATGTCAGTCTTGCTAACAATTAACTGTAAATGGATATCCATTAAATACAAATAAATAAATATTATTGGACATTTTTTACACAAATTGACTAAGCCCCATGGTAAGCTCAAGAAGTAAGCAAATAAAGTGTTTACATACATACTGTTTGCACACCTCAATAAAAGAAATTAATAGAAAAAGAGACACAGGGGCATCCTACTTTGCAGTGCCTATTAATGTGACCTATCTGCTAAGGCTCACAGTCCTATAGTATTAATTAAGTGCGATGAAATGTAAATCATGATTTCATAGCCCCATTTGAAAGCCATTTAGGTCAAATGTGTTCAATGAAAAAAAGTTTTCTGTGGATTAATGATTTGGGTAAATACATTTTAGTATTGCTTTCATACAGAGAGAAAAGAAAAAGATAAAGAAGTAGGTTTGGATATTATGCAAGGAAATTGGACTTTAAAGTTATTCATGAGTTATGTATACAGGAAAGAAGTTACTGAGCCATTTATATTATAAAATGAAAAAACCTTGTGATTCACAGCAATGACTCATATTCAACATATATTTATGATTTGTATAATCCGATGGTTCATTTGAACTAGCTCTGACTATGCTAACTTTGCGCAAAACTTGGCAGTAAGGCGCCATTCATTTATTAAGTAAGACGATTTAGGGGGGATACAACCAGGTTTTATTTTTTTTAACTAGCAAAATGCGTCTTACGTAATAAATGAATGGCGCCTATGCATACATATCCTTATAAGCTCCATACTTGACGTCGCATGGCATGAAAATTAGCGTGATCCGAATTTAAAAAGGTAATTAAACGTCAGTATTACATGTATATCGAAGCATTCTGCTAGCATGACCGAATATATCTCAGTTTTGTCCAGATGCAAATATGGCATGTTCATATCTCTGTCCGGGGAGCGGCGCAGGCAACAACGACACGACTGTAGCGCTTCCATCACGTCAGCAACGCGAGTAAAATATCAGAGGGAAAATATAATATAAATCTTCCAATGTTATTAATAAATTATATAATAAAATGGAAACAAATCAATAAACAAGACATGAACAAGACTGAATATTAGGTTAAGGTAGTTTGACACATGTCAATTTTGTTTGTGTGTACTAGTGCTTACAAGAGCATATTTTTACCGGTTTTAGTTAGCCAAGGTCACAGATAAGAAAGAATGCCAAGTTATATTAAAGTTTTGTAAATCCAATATCTCCACACTCGTGCGCGACTACGCGAGCGCAGAGCTTTAGCCTGTCCAGATGGACGAAAAAAAAGAAAAGTGTGGAGTGGAGTCAAGATCGCAGATCTGCGAAAACGACTCCACACTCGCGTCACAGGGCGGACGGGGCGGACACGCCATTATATCAAAAAACCGGGCAAGTGCGAGTCGGACTCGCGCACGAAGGGTTCCGTACCACAATGCAAAAAAAAAAACAAAAAAAAGCAAAAAAAAAAACGGTCACCCATCCAAGTACTGACCACTCCCGACGTTGCTTAACTTTGGTCAAAAATCACGTTTGTTGTATGGGAGCCCCATTTAAATCTTTATTTTATTCTGTTTTTAGTATTTGTTGTTATAGCGGCAACAGAAATACATCATCTGTGAAAATTTCAACTGTCTAGCTATCACGGTTCGTGAGATACAGCCTGGTGACAGACGGACGGACGGACGGACGGACAGCGAAGTCTTAGTAATAGGGTCCCGTTTTACCCTTTGGGTACGGAACCCTAAAAATCATTTGCGTTTATATGTGTGCGCGGAACGTCTGTACACGCGTCATTGTGTATGTGTGGGTAAGTCGCTTTAGCCCTTTAGTTTTGTCAACGCGCGTTACAAAACCGTTTGAATGACTAAAATGACAACATGTGTATAAATGTTCACACGATGGTAGTGGCGCTTTTTATCAACCGTTGTTTGATTTTTGACTTTAAGCGTTAGTCGTTAAATCGAATTTAGCGTGTGGACGGATTCAAGCGTTGTTTTAAAAGCGCTCGTCCGAATGAGGGCTTACTGTGAGGACGCCAGAAGTCCGCCAGATTCATGTAGTGGCCAGAGGGCCTACCGCGAACCACGTTCGACGTGTTGCCTCTTCGTCGCACTTGTAAATTCGTACGTAAGTGTGACAGGAAGGCAAGACGTCGAACGTGGTTCGCGGTAGGCCCTCAGTCGCGGGGCGAGGTAATGCGAGTCGGGGCAGAGCGGTGCGTGGCCGTTCTGTAAAGCCTCCTCCACACTCGTGCGCGAATCGCGGCGCGAAGCCGCGAACGCGAGTGTGGCGTCGATTTTCGCAGACAGCGAAATCTACTCCACACTCGCGTTCGCGGCTTCGCCCGCGATTCACGCGCATAGTCTGGAGGGGGCTTTAGACTATTACTTAAGTTGCTAACACACTATCGCACCGCACCAAGGTCATTGTGGGACGCACCCATAAGTAAGAGGGAGAAAGAGATATCGCTTTCTCCCTTTTACTTATGGGTGCGTCCCACAATGACCTTGGTGCGGTGCGATAGTGTGTTAGCAACTTTATTCTGTGCTCGCGTTCGCGGCTTCGCGCACGAGTGTAGAGCGGCCTTAGGGGCTATTCATAAATTACGTCATTTCAAATTAGGGGGGGGGGTCTGGACATCGGATGACGGTAGCACGACGTAGGAGGAAACGGAGTCATTCGAAGCATAATTTTTGGATGATTTTAGGGGCGGGGGGTCCAAAACCGTGAAGAATCGATGACGTAATTTATGGACAGCCCCTTAGGGATTTACAGGGTAAGCTATGCTGGCGCCATCTGCTAAATACTTCGATCGGCCCCATATAGCCGTAACACTAATAACACACTACCGCATCGTACCAATCTCGCGGTGCGTCGCACCAAGTGAGAGCGAGAAAGAGATATAATGAAACAAGCTTTCTTTCCGAACAGACTAAAAAATGTTTATTTTCTTGGTGGTTGACATGAAGTAGGTTCTCAAACATTCTATGACAAAACTTCATATACGTGTACGCGTGGGGCTTTAAATAGTTCAAATGCAATGCTCGATTTTATTCGCTACACCAAATATAATGTAGTATTTTTTTTATTTAGTTTTTTTTTATAATCAACTAAACAATACCACTTTACAGAGTAATCCAATACGTGATATGTATTACATAAAGGAAGACAAATAATTAATAGATAACAACACACTTAAAAATATTACAGTAAAACAGATTTATAACTAAATATTTGGCAGATAACATCGCCGGCTTGTTACCATTGTGAATTCACTCGGAGTGCAGTTAAATTTAAATATATCTATTTTGGCGGAGTCTTCGTTCACTATTACTATAGCCTTGACAATGAGCGCTTTGGCAGTAACTCTGTATAAGATAAGTAAAAAACGTGCCTCGAAAAATCACGAAAATGTATGCTCGAATACATGGCGCCGCACCTTTGCACTATAGGTACTCGTGTTATAGACATCGTTTTATAGTATAACATTTATAGACTAAATTCTAGCATTGATAATGATTTATTATGTTGTCCCTGTCACATAATGTTACGTCGTGCGTCCTTCTGTCAGGTTGTTGGTTGTCATCAGCCATGATCATATTATAGGACCAAATTTAATCTACCTATCTACTATCTAATATCATAATCAATTAATCAAGTCTGAGGACCGTTAGACAAGTGTCACAAATGATCGTCCGCGCGATCGCCGGCGCGGCGGCGCTTTACATAAAGGCCCATGTGAGTTTTTTCGTGAATATTCCTAAGTGAGGCAGACACGAACTTTTTGCTACAAAAATCGCAAGAATAGGGTCTCTCACCCGTATGTAACCTGATGTGCCAGATCAAATTCTGCTTATGTCGATACTGCTGATGGCATATGTCACAAGTGTATGAAATGACCGATGAGTGAATCTTTTTGTGCTTCTGTAAATAGTGTGGGCTTGCGAACTTTTTAGGACACGATTCACAAGCATAATCTCTTTGCCCCATGTGTAATTTTATATGAGATATCAGATTCGTCTTGCTAAAAATCTGCTTATTACAATAATCACAGATATAGGCTTTCTTTTCGTGATATCTCCGTTTATGGTATCTCAGATGACGTAATAGAATAAAGTTTTTAGAACAAATTTTACAACAATACGGTCTTTGTCCGTTATGAATGCGCATGTGCCAATCCAAGAGATAATTCTCATGAAACCGCTTGGGACATAGACCGCAGGCGAAGGCGTCAGGCCTTGTGTGAACTAAGGAATGTTTTCGTAAATGATCCTTACTTAGGTACTTTTTATTACACACTTTACAAGAAAAACATTTCTGTCGATTTGTATGTATTTCTTTATGCGTGTTCAGATAACACATTCGTATAAACCCCTTACCACAAACTTCGCAGGCGTAGGGTTTCTCTTTCAAATGAATTCGTTCATGTACTTTTAAATAATCTTTAGTGCTGAATCCCTTGTGGCATTCTTCACAACTGAATGTCTTTTCTTCAGTGTGTCTTCGTTGATGATGTCTCTTTAATGTGCCTAAAGTCGAAAAGTTCTCGTTACATATTTTACAGTTAAATTTTATTCCGGTGTGCCGAGTCATATGTGCATTTAAAGCAGCTACATGAGCAAACCGCTGGTCGCAATATTTACATAAATAAGGTTTTTCTCCAGTATGTGTACGCTTATGGATAACTAATGCATGGTAACTCGACAGTACCTTTTTACATATGTTACAAATAAACTCCTTGTGAGTTTTTCTGTGCCGACAATAAGCAACATAAGTGGAAAAATTTTTCGAACAACATCCGCAAGAAAAAGATTTCTGGTGTGTTGTTAATACGTGTATGGACAAACTAGACTTAAAACTAAATTGTCGTTCGCAAATGTCGCAGGTGTAGGGTTGTGGGTCGGCGCTGACGGCGGGTGTGTGAGGCGCGTCCTGCACGCTGCGGGCGGGGCTCGGCGCGCGGTGTGGTGTCGCGGGACACGGCTGGCTCGCGCGCGGGGAGTCGCGGAGGCGCTCGAGCCTCACGCAGCAAGCCTGCGCGAGCTGTTCCCGCGCGCGGGCGGACACGGGCCACGCCGCCTCCGTCTCCTTGCAGGCTTCACCGCCCGACGCTGGAACACAATCAAGTCAGGTGAGTAGACGAAACGCTATGATTACGATAAATGACAACGATTTATTATCTTCACACGGCATATTAAATAACAACAACAAAGCCCAGGTCAACCAAATAATAAGAGAACTTTCTTTCAGACAGGATTGTAAGAGTTTGCACAAAGTAGGAATATAATCAATGTAGAAATTTCGAGGAATTCAGAATGCGTGACTATCGTCATGGATATAATATTCGCCCAAATAGACACAGACTGACAAAATCTGAGCAGTATATAACTATAGTGCAAAACGTAATTCAAGACCAAAAAAGTAAGGCAATGTTGCCACTGCAATAATTTGTTTGTAAAATTGTAAATTCCTTTTGATAAATAATCACGCTAAGATAATTTTATTCATTAGTAATTTTACTCCTACTATTATATTTAAAAAAGTACTTTTATTTACTTATTTGTACATAAATACAAGACGCGCTAGTCAAAAAGTGGCAACATTTCTTACTTTTTTTGGTCTTGAATTACGTTTCTGGTAATAGTTCCCAAAATTTACAACCGATTGCCCAATGACTTAACACCTTAAAACTAGTTGAAATGTCTGACTACAATATTTATAACCAAGCTCAAGGAGTACTGAATTAGTATTCGAACTATTCGATGTAAGTTTCATTATCAAAATGACTATTAGAGTCAGTGTCACATAGTAATAACTCACGTGACGTGCAGCCCTCGTCATCAGCCGCGTCCGACCCCTCGCACTCGGACTTGATGGTTAACTTTTCATCTGAAACAATAATACCTACTGATAAAATTAACCTAGTAAACGCCATAACTAAAAATTATAGACTGCAAGCCAGGTACAAGATTTCTACATAATTATGTCCCGATATTGGATTGCAAGAAGTGAGCCGGGGGTCGACCTCGATTTGCTCTGTAGAGAAGACGCCCAGTTGGCGTGTCATCTCTTTCTAACGCACGCGTGGGCGTGCTGTCTCTGTCACACGCTATATGTTTATTTTGATGAAGATGCTGATGATATGATGAGAAATTGCTTGGAATCGTTAACACTTGAGTTGATATTTAATAAGGGAATCACGCGGTGAACATAGTAGTTACTCACGTGACATGCATTTCTCGTCATTGGCCGCGTCGGTATCTTCACCTTCGGACTTGATGATTAACTCTTCATCTGAAACAATACCTAATGATTAAATGAACCTTCATGCCATAATGAATAAATATAGACTGTAAGCCAGATACAGATTTCTATGTGTCCGATATCATCTTAGGCGATAATTCGTAAAGTAGTAATGAACTCTCGTGGACGCCAGCTGACCCTCCGTTGGTGAGCTGAGGAATGACAGCAGTCTGGATGGAACTCTTTTCCTAAAACAGACAGTTCGCGATCTAAAGTATTTCATGTATTTGTCACAGTCTAATTGTTATATTATACTTACAGGGATAAATATCTTTTGGTTATGCTTTTAGAGGGAAGTATCTTCACCTAGTATGATCCATTACTTTTGATTCTGAATGTACAGAAAGCATTCTTCTCCACATAATGGTCAGTTTTCAAGGTTAGAATTCTCTTGCTGTCATTAGATTAAGATACATTTAATGTATACTTACGTAGAGAGGTCTTTTCACATGTTCCTTCTTCAGTCAGCACAACTGGGGGTTGCTCGTCTGAATGGAAACACGTAATTGTTATATAAATATGAATTACACTTTGAGACCTACCTATTACCACATCTTATTATCAACGTTGCAGTTCATTGAAAATAAAGATTGGCATAAATATGTACCCTAAAATTAACAGGTAGGTACATAAAAACACCTAAACTAGTAATGACAATGTGCAACAATTATTTAGAGCATTTTACATACAAAATAAACTTGGTAAACATTAAAACCCAAACCATATGATGGAGCTATTTAATAGTATATATGCTGATGTATAAGGATTATAACATCATGTAATGCATGTACTCAATACTCATGTAATATTAACTTAAATTTATTTTTGAATAGTTTGTTTTTTTTTGTTTGATATGTGAGATTCATAAATGTAATGAATAAATCATCTGAAATCTGAAACAATGTATATGAAGATAAACATCATTGCAACTACCAACCTTTGACATGATTTTTTGACTCCAAACCCCTGCGCAGCTTGGCCTGGCTGTGCTGCACTAGCAGCTTGAAGTGGCATGCTTCCCGCAGCCGGCCCACGCAGTTCTCGCAGATCCCACTCTTACCATCATTGCCCACAGTTACCTACAGCCCATGTTGAAACAAAAACTAATCAATGTCATCACCTGGGCCGTGTTGTATAATAAACTACAACTAATATTACAAGCGGAACTCCTTTTTAAATAAGTGAAATCAGAAAAGGAGTTCCGCTTGTAATATTAGTTGTAGTTTATTATGCAACACGGCCCTGGTCTCGTATTCAAAGTAGTAGTGTTCAAGATGAGATTCTTCCTAAGGTTAATGTGCCAATGGTCCATTTTCAATCATAAGGGTACTATTGCTGATTGTCATTAAGGAAATATTTCCTTATAGCATCAATTTGAAATCAACCTTATTGACAACTAACAATGTGGTACCTTTTGGTTGAGAATGTCACAAATGCTCTTGAAAACATAGAAAATACACTATACAGTCATTTGATCTAGTACAGCAGACTAGATCAAATGACTGTAATACTGAAAACAAAAGTTTGGCAGCATGACGCTGCTCAACAATTGTCAGCCATTTTGTCATTCGTGTAAGGTTTCACCAGTTCCCAAAGGCCACCTTTTTAAATATTTGATCTTAGGGCTCTAAATTTGTCACCAAATGAAAATACCTTCAAATTTTAAGTTCAATAATTAATTTTGATTACTTTCAACTCAATATAGAATATGCAATGCAGCATAAACATCAAATTTTAATGAAATTATGTTTAAAATAACACTTTGATAGTTTGTAATATTGAGCATTGGTGCAGACGGACTCTGGAAATTTGAAGTTACACAGACCTATCCAGTTCTGTTCAGATATAGCAGCATTCCCTAGTTTTGAAATTCTTACAAAAACTGATCAAATAAAAAATACGAATACATTTTTCATTTTTGAAAGATTTTCGCGCTTACTCGGACAATAAACATATTGTGTACTAATAGACACTTACATCAATTGCAAAGCATTCTTCTAACATGACCGAATATATCTCCATTATTCCGAGGCGGGTGTACGGCGTCTTCATATCCTTCGTTGGAGGCCGCCGCAAGCAGCAGTGGCACTGGTTTATCATCTCCATTGCATAACTAACCGTCTTAAAAACATTTAGGATTCACTCCCGTTGTGATTGATATTAAAACACAGTTCAAATTCTTTGTTGCTCCTAAAATAAACTAACACGAAACACACCAAGGCACGACCAGGGCACCATCTGGGCCAAAGAGCATATAATCACTACGTTCTGGGCCACATCTGGGTACGACAGGCAGGGTTGCCAACTCCAATTTTTTTTTACCCCTGAGTTCAACTTAAAAACCCCTAAAACTGTACTATTATTTTGGAAAACCCACTAAATAAAAAATAAAAGAAATTATTATAGATTTTCCAAATTTAGAACATTATTATGATTTTCAACCGGTTCGACAATTTAATGATCATACATATGAACGTTATACATATAGATGGTCAAGAAAATCAATCATCCAATTTTCTATGAGACGATATCCCTTCGCGCCTACATTTTTTCAAATTTGCCGCACTTTTCTACTCTAAAAAAAAACCCTAAAAAAACCACTAAAAATATTTAGCCCCTAAAAAAGCCCTAGCTGGTTTATTTCCCCCTAAATTTAGTGGTAAAACCACTAAGTTGGCATCCCTGACGACAGGCACGTCAAAAAACCGGGCAAGTGCGAGTCGGACTCGCGCACGAAGGGTTCCGTACCATAATGCAAAAAAAAAAAAAACAAAAAAAAACGGTCACCCATCCAAGTACTGACCACTCCTGACGTTGCTTAACTTTGGTCAAAAATCACGTTTGTTGTATGGGAGCCCCATTTAAATCTTTATTTTATTCTGTTTTTAGTATTTGTTGTTAAGCCCCCTCCAGACTATGCGCGTGAATCGCGGGCGAAGCCGCGAACGCGAGTGTGGACACAGAATAAATAATAGTACTACCGTACAGAAAGGAAGCTTCCTACAAAACCGAAGTTTGACAGCGGTTCAGGGCCGAATCATACTATCCCTTTCTAATATATGGCACTATCCCTTTCGGCTATTTAGGGTTGTCAAAATTTAAGTGATTATCTTATCTGTGGTCGTGCACGCAAAAGGAAGTCAAGTGGTGCCAACCCTAAAAATTGCTCGGAGCAATGCTGAGCCGAGCGGAGCCGAGTTAGGCCGAAGTCAGGAGCTTCGCACCCCTGGTGTGGAGTCGATTTCGCTGTCCGCGAAAATCGACGCCACACTCGCGTTCGCGGCTTCGCGCCGCGATTCGCGCACGAGTGTGGAGGAGGCTTTATAGCGGCAACAGAAATACATCATCTGTGAAAATTTCAACTGTCTAGCAACGTAGTGGTTATATTCTCTTGGTGTCTAGCCATCACGGTTCGTGAGATACAGCCTGGTGACAGACGGACGGACGGACGCACGGACGGACGGACGGACGGACGGACAGCGAAGTCTTAGTAATAGGGTCCCGTTTTACCCTTTGGATACGGAACCCTAAAAAACAGCAGAAGTTGTTCCACACATGACCAAACAGCTTTTTATATTCAAGAATAACTTGGCGACTGTATCTCCCACTTGGCTGTTTAAACCGGTACCTGATACAATACCCACTTCCCTATTGGCTATTTCACGCTGATTCCACCCTGTTCCACCCTATTCATAGAAAAAAAATCTACTGAAATAATGACAGCTGTCATATAGTCAAAGAGCATATAAGTAATAATTTTCATGCACGGATATAGCACGGATGTAAAATTTTTTCATGCATTTTTTATGTAGTTTTAGTTAGGTTATAATTTAACTCAAGTACTTGTTTTAAGGTCGTTTATTGCTGTAACAAATAACCATATAACTATATTGCGATAATGGATGTGTTAAATTCTTGCCGCTGCTGCCTGCAGGCCGCCGGGGACATAGACTTAACGATACCGAACACACATCTCGGTAGAACCGAGATATACACGGACATGCTTAAAAACTGTTTCCATTTGCACGTAAATATGTATTTTTACATTTATTGTATACATCAAAGCACATGTGTAGGGTTTTAAACTCTAAACCCTCTTATGGACGAACAAATAATGGAATTAAAAACTTATTTATATTCGATTAAGTTTCGTTTGGTAATTAATAATGTGTAAAAAACGAGGAAAGTTTAAATCAATATGTTGATTTATTTTTTATATATGCAGTTGACACACATGAGTAATGGTTCATGTGGGATCTGCTTGACATGTGTGGGGCGCCTGCGAGACGCAAGTGACTTCAAGCTACAAGTGCAGCGCTGTCAGGGAGAACTACAGTCACAGCTACAGGGCATAGGCCATGTTAATAGTTAGTTTCATCATTATTTGAAACCTGCTGAAACTGAAACTTTGGTTGGACACTACCGTGAATGGTCCCATTAGAGTAGCTGTTTTACAATTATCGCCAATTAATGAATCTTATTAATTTAGAGGACCAAGTCTCACATGTAAGTAACTCTTCTTAGCCTTCCATTTTCTATTTACTTTTTGATATTGCATTTTTGTTCCAGGTGGAAATGTTGTAATCAAAACAGAGAAGGTGGTAAATCATGACTCAGAGGAGGAGAATGCGTCACGTAAATATACAATATTTACTTATCTAAACAATTACCTACACATTAAAAAAATATCTGTGTGAAAGCTTTGTGACCGCCAGCGAGAAAGTGAGCTTTCGACTTAATTTTCATGCGTATCTCTTTTTCTGCTAATAGGCACTTTCCCGCGAACAGTAAAACTCTTATATCGCAGTCGGTCTGGGCTAAGACTGTCTCATTTCTAACATGGACAGAGAAAATCATATTGTCATTGTCTTATGGTAGTACTAGCACCCAAAAGAAAGGGAAGAGTTTGTTTTCCTGGTTCTTACTGACTGCCAACGTGGTTGTGTTTACCAGACTATTTACGGCTAGTCCAGTTATACATGGTTTAAGCAATAGTACCAATATCAATTTAACGACTAGGTCAAAGATAAACACTGAGTAAAACAATTTTACAGTACATATGGTCCTATTTTCCCGCACTAGTGCGTAAAATAGCATTTTTCGTGCGATGTCTAAAGTCTAAAGGGCCATATGTACTGTAAAACGTTGTACGATACACGTGCGAATAGGTAATTCGCAACTCGTGTCGATTTAAAACACTCCCTTCGGTCGTTTTCGAATTTCCTCTTTTCCGTACTTGTATCGTAAATAACTATTTTGACACAATCACGTAAATAAAAAATGCGTGAGTGTCGTAGAACACTTGGTTGGAACGAATTTAAGAAATGGTCGTGACGGAAAACCGTTACACTTTTTTTCGCCTAGCTCCCATCCGCCAAGTCCATACCGTGCGATAAGCAACTTCGTTCTAAAAAGCAATTTAGCCTTTTGTAAAAACTTTTTTTTTCAGACGAAGATTATTTAGTCAAGTCAGAGCGTTCGGATGGTGTCGAGACGTGTAATGAGGACGACACATCGTCTCTATTGGGTAAAACCTTTTTCTTTATCTGAATTACCATTGATTTTGAGGGTTCAGAAATCTCGACTAGATGTAATACTCGCAATAGTTGTAGGCATAGTTGGTGGCCTTTAGCCGTACCAAAGAGAATAGAGTGTATAGAGGGTTACTGTCATGGTAAATTATGTAACCACAGTACATTTACTGCCATCTTTCGACAGAAGATTAAAACTGTTAGAACGCCATTTGACTTTGATCCTTATTCTTTTACTGATATGTGTTAAATTTGTTAAATGTCAAAAAGTAAGTAAATTTATCATGGGTACATAATTTATTTTAACTATTCGACTCTATTTCAAATTCTCGTTGGCCGTACCAAGAGCACGGATACGAACGAGGACACTTCCGATTTGGTTGGAACTTTTTATTTCATATTTACCCATTGCTTTTCGACGAAGGAAAACATCGTGAGGAAAGAGTACTAATGCCACTAAGGCCTAGTTTCATCTTTGGGTTGGAAAATTAGATGCCAGCTTGCCAGCCCCAATTTTTGGGATTAGGTTGCCAATTCACCCTGGGCTCCTTTATGAAACAACAAGAAATACGTTGAGAAGAAGAGATATCTAAAGATACATTTAATGGCGATCCTAAAACGACGTAAATTTTAGCATGTGGTGTGGAGTATGACTCTAAATTGGCTATTCTATAATTCTCTATACATATACGATGTGCGTGCGCGATATCGCAGGTAACTTTTAATGGCCAAGAACCACCATAATATAAACTGTTTTCTTTTGGTATCCAGACCCGTTGGGCGGCGCAGTTGGAGCGGGAACGGAGCCGGCAGCGGCTGTAACCCGTTACGAGACGCTCAGCCCCTCGAGTCCCGCGAGCGACGTGTCCGACACCGGTGAGGCCCACACCGGGGACGAAACGTACACCAGCGACAGAAGTCATGCCAAGGGTTATCACTCATATAAAAATATGTCATTCTAATGATTTTGTTTTACTTTTTAATCAGCTTTACGATTACAATAACTCTATTATAGATCACTTAGATAACACTGTCCTTTCAACTCAGTCCCTATAAATGTTCCCTGTATACTATTTAGGTATTTTTAAAGTCAAAAACGATTATTAACAGCATATAAGTAATAAGTGTAATAACATTCCAGTTTACAATTTAAGGTTTCGTAAAAATATTGCATTTAAAAAGGGATTAAATAAATATTTTGTGCTTTATTATTTTTTATTTTAATGACAGGTAGGGGGGATCCTATATAAGTGTTAATTTAAACAATACCTTTAAAATTAAAAGAAGGGCATTGAGTTATTACTAATAACGTAATATTTTTACAAACAAAACTTGGAGTGATCAGTAGGTAAAGAGAGAAAGATCCAATAAGAACTCCCTAAATTGTCATTAAATATTAAGCCCCTAGAAACCGTTGGGTGGTTATTTATTTTACAAGGGAGCAAAGTTGTTGTGTAACCAATATTGCTAATATTTATACCTACAAAATTGTTCGCCACACCAATGCGAGAAAAATATTACAAATCGAATCCAAATGAATAATATTCAATATTTAACTTTCAAAATCATCACTTAAAAGTCAATTCTACCAGTCAACTCGAGAAAACCACTTTAAATTTGCATCAGACCGCTTTACTACTCTTGTGGATAAATTACAACATGAATATCCCTTATTGAAATAAAAGGGAGTTCTTTGGAGCAAGTGTGGTGAAAACAGTATTTTGATGAATGAAATAATATCTCGTAAATAAATAAAAAATCAGCTCTCTTCAACAAACTATTTTTTTTTTCAGACGAAGATTCTTTACTCAAGTTGAAGCGTTCGGATGGACGGGTGGATGTTGAAACGTCCAATGAGAACGACATGTCGCCACGATCGGGTAAAACCTTTTTGTAAATTACTATTGATTTCAAGGGTTTGGAACCCTCGTCATTCTAGACTAGACGTAGGTGGCCTTAACAGCCCGGACACGCGGCAGCGGCGAGCGGTGTCCGTAGGTGGGAACGAAAGGTAGGATTGCTGTGTCTCGCTCCAACCTATTGCGTCGCCGCGCGATGTCGTGGCACTCGTGGCCGGGCCATAAGCCGTGTGAAGGTCGCGGGTTCGAACGAGTTTCTTGGAACTTGTGTTTGATATTAACTTATTGCTTCTCGGCAAAAAACAAAATTGTGAGGAAAGAGTACTTGCTTGTCTTCGTTTCACCTTTGGGTTTACAAATGAGATTCCTGCGCCAATTTTAGAATTTAGTTGCTAAAGGTCCCTGGATGCAACAAGAAATACTGTAATCCAAGAGTTCCAAGAACTTCGTACTTAGCCCCTCAAGTTTCAGCAACTGTTTGAACTCGAGTCTTTTGAGTTTAAATTTGAAGATCTCGACTCGTTTATACGAAACTCAGCGCTTAAATAACTTCCGTTCCGAAAATTTTGAGTTGGGTCCTTAGTTAGGTCTTAAAAGCATGACTCAAAAGGACTGGCCTCCGAATCAAGAAAACGCCTTTATCTAAAAATCTGTTTTAATAGGCGTTATAGTATAATTTATGTATTTTACTCATACATTTTACAAGCGGATAATTTTACAAGATTTTTGTAATTAATTCGAGAGTTATCTGAAAAGGACTCACGGCTCTACAAATGACTCTGGTCTCTAACATGATGAAAAGAACTCGAACTAATATAAGGCTTAAGAACTTAATTATAAGAGTCTGAAAAACGGGAGTCGACTTTAAAAGTAGAAGACTCAAAGGACTCGATAGCAATAGATGATTCTGTATGACGCCTGACGCGCTGGACTAAACTAAACTGTTTTCTGTTGGGTATGCAGACCTGTTAGGTGGCGCAACTGGCGAGAATACGGAGCCGGCAGCGGCTGCGTCCCGTGACGAGAAATTCAGCCCCTCGAGTCACGCGACCGACGTGTCCGACACCGGTGAGGCCCACTCCGGGGACGAAGCGTACACCAGCGACACTTCTAAAGAACAAGAAAGACATATCGGCCAACAGCGTTATCCGTGCGATTTATGCGATAAAGACTTCGTAAACAAGTCAGCTTTGAAGCGACATCAGCGAGTAATTCACGCAACAGAAAAAATGTACACTTGTGATAAATGCAAGAAGAAATTTACACAAAAAGAGTACTTAGATAAACATAAATGCCCTTACAGCGGAGAAGAGCCGTTCGGTTGTAATATTTGTGGGAAGAAATTCACGAAGAAAGGTTATTTAATTATACACAAAGTAAGCCACAACGGAGAGAAACCATACAAATGTGAAAAATGTAACAGGAGATTTGCACGCAAATGTTTTTTGCAACAACATGAAACAACTCCATGTGTGGAAAATTCATTTACCTGCGATGTGTGTAAAAAGCAATTTAATAAAAAAAACACACTCAAAAAGCATATATTAAGTCACACTGGAGTAAAACCATATGGCTGTAACGAGTGTGATAAAAGATTTTCAGTAAAATATAATTTGAACGCACATAAGAGAATGCATACTGGAGAAAAATACAGCTGTGAAGTTTGTGATAAACAATTTCTTACTCAAAACAGCTTGTCAAGACATAAAATAACTCATACAGGGCAAAAGTACGAATGTACAATATGTAACAAACAATTTACTCAGAATTATACTCTAAAGGCACATCAAAAAATACACACTGGAGAAAAGGTGGCCAAAAAGCCTAAGACACGTTCCTACACTTGTAAAGATTGTAACAAGTGTTTTTCGAAGGCGGAATTAGACAGACATGCGAGAATACATACTGGCGAGAGGCCTTTTGCCTGTGAAGCGTGTCAGAAGAAATTTAAGCAAAAATGTACATTATTGAGACATATGGATACAGTATGTGTGAAGCATTTTACATCATAAAATTATTTAGAGTTATATGCAAGAATTGACTTTTTGCCTTTGAATTATATTCTAAGAAATTTAAAAATACCTAAGAAAATTTATGTTACTGTATTTTTAATGTTAAATCACAAATACTACTTAGGTATTTCTAGAGTCAGTTATATCGGGTTATATCTGAAATACGAAAACGATGATGATGATAGTGGTTTTGGCAGAATACCGAATATTCGGCGCCTTTCTCGGCCGAAGCGCCGGATATTCAGCATTGTAAGCGAACATTTTGAGTCACAATTATTATAAAAACTGTTCGCCAACAAAGCACAACGTTTTCTAAGATATAATTATTACTTTTTGTTGAACAGATTTAATTAATGTAGTTTATAGAGTCAATCAAATCAGACCCATGTAAAAAATAAAATATTTTGTAATCAACAAATTCTGAGAAAAGGGTAGGTATTCGTATTTATAAGCTTTCCAAGAATACATTTTAAATATACCTAGTGTTTGGTTATTTTTATTGTGTAATTCATCATTTTATAGGTAGGTGCAACAGATATTCGGAATTCGGCCGATATCTACGTAAATTCGGCCGATATCTACGTAGGCTGTTCCATAAGTCTTGCAATGGAAGGAATCTAACAAGCTTTGACATGTATGACTGAGCGTATGGTTATCTGCCACTAATTACAAGTTCTTACATGATGTGTTTGTTGAGTCTGCCAGCAGTGATATTCGGTAAATAGATCGAAACAATTGTGAAAAGGGTAACCGCGAGTACAGAGTGATTTTCTATTATAATTTCAAACGTGGATTATCTTACTAAGATTGCCACGAGGAAATGTTCGGTGCCTTTGGTAAAGAGTACCCTTCCCTTTCTACCGTATTCAGGTGGTACAAGGAATTTCAAAGAGGCAACTACAATTTGGACGACGGGGAAGGACCGGGCCGACCCATTACAAGCAGGGCCCAAGAAAACATAGACGCTGTTAGAAAACTGATAACTATTGATAGGCGAATTACGTGCAGATAGATTGAGGAGATTCTCCACATTAGTGCATCAACACTTAATTCAAATTTACACCAAGGCCTAAAAGTTAAAAAGTTATGTTCTCTCTGGGTTCCTCATCTGGGCAGTTGGCACTTCAGCCATGACAACGCTCCTGCTCATCGAGCGATCAGAACTCAGAAGTGTTTGGGACAATTGGGGCTTAATGTGCTGGACCATCCGTCTTATAGCCCCGACCTTGCACCGTGCGATGTTGGTCTCTTCCCGCTGATCAAGAGCCAGTTAAATGGACGACGGTCTGCGACTGATGACGAGCTATTGAGTGCATGGGATGAAGCCTTGGCCAGTGTCACAAAGGAGCGGTGGAAGATCATGTGTGATACATGGTTTGAACACATGCATAAGTGTATTAACAGTGATGGTTTTTATTTTGAAAAAGCTTAGTAAGAAGCAGAGGCGTAACTAGGGGGGGGTTGGAGGGGGCACGTGCCCCGGGCGCCGTCCAAGGGGGGGGGCGCCAAAATGGGCAAAATACCTCCCATAGAAAATGGACCAGCCAAAATGTAGGACACAGCCAAATTTTTTTTTCGCGACTTGCTCAGTAGGTGTAATCCCAAAATCTCCCTGGCAAGGAAAATGCAGTTATTTTTTAGCCAACCTGTATACAGGATGGTCCAAACCTTGACGTCCAAAAATTTTTTTTAGTATCGTCGTCGTGGGTTATCAGAATATATATACCCCATGATTAGCCGATTTTTCGTAGTTTACGAGTTTAACTTTTAACTTTTGTTAAGAAATTCCGGGGTGAAGCTTTGCTTTGCTTTTATGTCTTCTAATACATGTTCGTGGTATTTGCACATATAACATGAAATAGCGATGGGGAAGTGACACCATAAAATAATAGTAGAAATAACAAAAGAGGACTTTTTTAATGAATTACTAATTTGGAAGCTTTCCACCTCAGTTCCTTTGACCGGCGACTCTGAAAAATTAGGACTATTAAGTATCACTTTTTTGACCTTTTAAAAAAACTTAGGGTCTAGCAGTTTCTAAAATAACAAAAAGTCCTTGAAATCGCTTGTATTTTATTTTATCATTATTTATTTTTTATTTATTTAGGTAAGGGCAACATCTAAGCTTGAACTCAGCTCAACTCAGCCAAGTGAGGATGCTGTTGTTTTAGCAACTGCGCCGTTGGTCAAGGATTATGTTACAAAAAGAAACAATAAAGTTCAATACTTTTTTTTTAAATTAAATCATCACCCCAGAATTTCTTAACAAACGTTAAAAGTAATAAAAATCATAATTCGAAAACTACGAAACGTCGGCTAACGTACATATTCTGATAGCCCACAGCGTGAGAAATTTAAAAAAATTATGGACGTCAAGGTTTGGACCACCCTGTATAAGACATGCCGTGATAACATCGCTCGTTCTGTGATACTAGAATGTCGTGAAAAACCTGTGTCAGGTTTCGATGTGGGATCGGGACAAACTAGTCCAATTCAATCCCACCAAGACTCAATTTTGCGCGTTTAGGGCTAAGAAAACCTCATTTTTCAAGGCACAAGCCTTCCCATCTCAGGGAGTATTGGGAGCCTCGGTGTTGAGATCTCCATCAGTGACGTCCAATAATTTCGTAGCCACCTTGCTGGGTAGGCTGCGCTCGTATCCAAAAAAAAACTCGGTGTGCTCAATAAAGGGAGGCGATACTTTACTCTGGGGTAGACAGATCCCATTTATTGAGTACTGCTGTCACCTTTGGGCAGGAGCATCTGGATGCCACCTTGGACCCTTCAAATCAGTCCAAATGTACCTGTGAATAGTCTACGATCCCAAACTCACAAGCGATATTGAACCTTTAAGTCTAAGGAGATCTCCAAAAAATAAGTGTATAAGTTTTAAAATGGTCGGCAACGCGCATGTGACCGCTGACCATCAGGTGGGTCGTAAGCTTGTTAGCCACCGATGTACTAAAAACACTTTTTTGTCTCAATTAAAAGTAAACTGTAAGTAATAAGTAAAAAAGTAACTCTTTCGTTAGTTCATTTCGTTTGAGGGGGAGGGGGGGCGCAAATTTGGTGCCTGCCCCGGGCGCCATATCCTCTAGCTACGCCTCTGGTAAGAAGTTACACTCTTGCAAGACTTATGGAACAACCTACGTATATGTGTGTGTATGTAGGTATGTTTACGATTATCTATATGGATATTCTGTGTATGAAAGTATCCTTCATTCGCAGCCAGGTGCAAACAATTAGAAATGGTTGGGGAGTGTCGGGAGCTGATGATAGGAGAGTACTTATTGGTTTCGGGTTAAATGGTTAGATTACAGGTAATACCCTCTATTCGTATTTTGAACATAGTAAACAAACTTGCCTCGTCTGCTTTTATCCCATATCCAGTAGGGAGACACGTAGTCAGCCCAAGCACAGAATAAATTATAGTACTAGTAACACTGGAACGATTTTGATTCTAGCACAGATAGAGTTATTTTAAATATGAAACTTCTATGAAATCATGATGTTTAAAATAACGCTTGCACCGTTGCGCTATCAAAATCGCTGCCCAATTTGCTTGGCATGACTTCTATCTATTATTAAAAACACTAGCATAATATTTCTTAAATAGGTATAAAGAAAATTAAAAAAGTGATTTTTTTGTAATGTTTATTAATTAAAAAGAAAATTTGTTTCATGGGTTTAATCTTTTAAATTATTGTAATTATTATATGAATGAAATCATTTTATAATATAATCAACACTTTTAATCATGCAACTAACAAATGCCATTGACAAAATTATTTGGATTTCTCAAATACAAGTCTTTTCATTAATTCAGGTATGTTGTTTTCAAACGCAAGATCAAAAAGAGCATTAAATGTGGCTGGTGTTACAGTTTTGATCAGCTTTTCAATGCAACCAGCTGCTAACTTATCCATCAAGCAGCGTTTGGCCAACAATAGGAGCGGTTCTAGCCCTTTATTGGGAATTGTGCCCAAGTACATGTATTCCTTCAAGTGCTGTAAGGTCTGCACCGTCACCCCCGCCATATCAATGCTGCCTTCTCCCGTCTCTTTCCAGTGTCCCTTTAGCATTGCCCGGAACATCTCGCTATGAATAAACAGTATACTCTTGTGCACCGGCACAGTGCCATCAATTGCCCGCAGTTTGAAATCAGTGAACTCTTTTTCTTGATAAAGTTCATTGTATAAATTTGTATTTTCATCTTGTGTTGAGACATCTACAGTGAAGTTGATAACAATTGTATACAATAAAACTTTCTCATTCTTACATACAAAAGAGTCGTATTGTTTTGCTTTTATTACTTTAACTTCTAACCATTCGTCTTGACAAATAAGTTGTTTCTCAAATCCATCTGTCGTTATGTTTAATAAAATGTTACTCTTCTTTGCGTATATGTTTTTTGTATTTGCACTTGATGCTTTAACACTGACTTGAAGGCAATATGGAGGTTTATGGTTTTTATGGAAAGGCGTCATTATTGCATAAACTGCAGCTGTGGCTTCAGCGTAGTTATTAAGGCAAAAACATTCACTTCTAATTTCACTAAAATCATCTTCAAACCTCATAACTGAGAAGATGGCCTTTAAATTAGGGCCACGCTGCTGCCTCTCCACTGTACTGCAAATAAAAAAGTGAACTTGACTATATGTGGCGCATCCTATGATGATCCCTATATGAATTTAAACGCAACATACTTATTATACTCTTTGTTTAAACGTCGCTTGTAGAAAACCATTACGAAATAGGAACTTCACTTCACTTACCATTTACTTGTAGTCTTCGACATTGTCTTAAATTAATAAACGCTGCAAGTAAACTACTTTAAAACCTTAATTTCGCTCTTGTTAACTACGTCTGTTATTCAACACTAGATTTATTCAGAGCTAGAAGTTTTAAGGCGCGGTGTGTAGTAAAATGCGCTTTTTTGTAACCATATTTACAGACTTTTACAAGGATTTCAAGCATTATTTTCTAGTATGTATAACTTTAGTCCTTGAACTACGTTATTGCTTGTCAGAAACACAACGGCTCATTATTTTCTCGATAGAATCTTAAGTTGGAAACATGCTTAAAGCTGTCTTTTGATCCATATTTTAGAAGTACTACGACGAAAATGGATATGAAACTTACCTCATTCGATAGCTTTTAAGTAAATCTTCGTTATTGCTGGTCCTTTTATTGATACGTTAATCTTTTCATTCATACTTTTATGAATTCAAATTTTGCCTACTAAATTACACCCTACGCGGCAATACCTTGCGCCCATTCCCCGCGTCAGTACGCCCGTGGCCACTGCCAGCGTCGGACCTATGCTAGTTTAGTGGACGTTTCATAAAATGTGTAACCACTGTATAAATATGCAAATATGTTATACATGTCGTAGTCAGATCGTATAATCCGCCGTATTACATTACGGCTAGCCGTTTTCAAAAACAGGGGCGTTTTGAAATGCGGCGGTTCGACGATTAGCCGGATTGTCACTGCGATACGTTCTTCAATAAGGCGGCCCACGTTTAGCCGCATCGTACATTGTAGAGTGACCAGTTCTTTCGGTCGCCTACGTAACCGGAGTTTGACAATGTTTGCAATTTAATTTATTTCTACCATGGTCCCACCGCACTACATGTGTTTCTTTTCCAAAACATTTCCTTTACAACTTAAATAGACGGAGCCCCGCAAGCGGGGCTCCTATTTCTGGGCGGTTTGCCCTTCGGGCATCTGAAGTTACCTAACGAACCTAACCTAATTACCTACCTACGCTTTTTTCCCCAAAGTGTAATGTTTTCACGGACGTCTCACTTAATCAATAGGTAGGTAGGTTAGGTTTGTTAGGTAGCTTCAGATGCCCGAAGGGCAAACCGCTCAGAAATAGGAGCCCCGCGAAGCGGGGCTCCGTCTAGTTAAGTTGCGAAGGAAATTTTTTTTTGAAAAGAAACAGTCTGACAATCTCCAGATTTGATGGACACCCCAGCGTTTGTCAGGCAGCGCCACGAGTGTTAGAAATTGGAACTAAAAACTGTCAAAGCGGCGGCTAATGACTCGCTGTATTACATTACGGCTAGCCGTGTTGAAGAACGTATGGCGCCGAATACATTCCGGCGGATTCTCATTCAGCCGCATTCAATACGGCTATTCGTTAAACCGCCGCATTTCAAAACGCCCCTGTTTTTGAAAACGGCTAGCCGTAATGTAATGCGGCGGATTATACGATCCGACTGCGACATACACACAATGTTTTTCAACATACTTACGAAGAAAAGCAAAATAATTCTTAATTACTGTGACATTTCAGACATTCGCCCGTCATATTGTCATTTTATAACAATTTGGGAAGCAAAGGCACACACCCATCTAACCAATCCGGAATTCAGTCACGATTGATAAATTGTGTAAACATATTTTATTAAAGGCTATTAAATTAATCAAATTGAATAATTTTTAAACATATGTGTATGGAATTCAAATACCTATGTGGGAGTGTTTAGTGTATGCTGGTAACCATTTCACCGCTTTTAGTTTCCGAGTTACCTACATGCGTTTTAAGGGAAGTGGTCGAAAAATGTCTAAAATGGTTTTGTGTTTAATATTAGGTAAGGTAGAAGTACTAGTGCTCGACGCTGCACTAGTATTTGACATGGGTATAGTGTGTAGCTTTCAAATAGAGCTCGACGGCTAATCCTATTGTCTATTGTTAAGTAAAACCGCTCGTGCCACGTGCCACAACCACCAGCATAAAAAATACGTACTTCGGTTACTGAGTGCCGGTGAGTCGAACGCTACAGAACCAGTCTAAAATTTGTCATAGAGATGCGTAAAAAGAGCGCACCTACACTGGTTTTTTGAGCGTTAGCCCGCGCTCAGGTGCCAAATAAAATAATTAAGACCCTTTTTTGCAGGTAAGTAGCACGTGCGGTTTTACTTAACAATAGACAATAGGATTAGCCGTTGAGCTCTATTTGAAAGCTACACACTATACTTTATGTCAAAGTAATATAGGTTAATTGAACGGCGACGATCTTTCTGTATTCAAATTTAGTTCTTGTCACTTTGACATAAAGTGCCCATGTCGAATACTAGTGCAGCGTTGAGCACTAGTACTTCTACCTTATTTCCGCCAAGTCCGTACCGTGCGTTATGGAAATTTATTCCAAAAAATGCTGTTTTTATATACCACACTGGTGGCAAGCAAGCATACGACCCACATTCACCATAGCCTATGGAAGCCTGCAGCTACGGGGATGTGACACATCATGCCAAATGTTGATTGCTTTTATATAAAATAAAAGTCCTAATACTCGTATATAAAATAAGCTTTCATAAGTAATAGTTACTGATTTTTAAAAAGCACTTTTCAATTAAAAGACATGTCAAGATCGGTTACCTTCTTTCAAGTACTTTCTAATGCTAAAAAAAACGAACTACAGTATTCTTCCTTATTTTCAATACCTACTTGCCCGAAATTGACTTCTAGAATTAGACCAAGTGTGCGACAATTTTGATTGCACACGCAGTGCAAGTGTTAATCATAATTTCATAAAGGTATGTCGTTCAAAATAACACTTGCACTGCGTGTGCAATCAAAATCGTTGCAGAATTTTCTTGGTCTAACTCTATTATATTTTTATGGTAAGTAAGTAGTAATTTCTGTCTCATAATAATTGGGTATAATTTGATTAGGTTCTTAGTTTGTCGGGGTATACTCTCATATTGTATATAATTTCATTAAATACTCATTAAAATACGAATTTGCTAATAAACCTTATTTCGATATTAATTGCCGGAAAAAATCCCGGAACTGACAAATCAGAATATTCAGAATACCGATGGCGCCAGAATAAGGATGTAGACGTGCTGCGCGGGAATGGTGCGGCGGGGCGCGCGGGGCGCCCGCCCGCCTGTTCTACCACTCGTCTGCTTCACCCCCTCGGAAACGTAAAACTCAAGTATAAGAGCGCCTTAACGGGTTGACTGTATTCAAAAAGTAGGGTATTTATAATTTTTTTTTACCAAGAACTTATACAAGAATACTGTCCAAAAAGTCAATAAATAAAATGTGCTCTATTGCAATAATGTTAAAGTTTTATTTCGCTTGGGTTATAGGAACGAGGAAAACCTGACCTCTGAGCGCCTACCGCGAACCACGTTCGACATGTTGCCTCCCTGTCACACTAACGTACTAGTTTACAAGTGTGACAGAGATGCAACACGTCGAACGTGGTTCGCGATAGGCACTCTGAGCGGCTACCGCGAAAACCGAAATTCGCAAATAGCGGGGATCTTTCTCTTTTACTCCAATGAAGGCGTAATTAGAGTGACAGAGAAAAATCCCGCAATTTGCGGACTTCGATTTTCGCGGTTATAGCCCTGTCTCTTTCTAAATGTTACCATTTACCATCCAGCAAAAATTGATTGTGTAGTAAGTGCTTTGCAATTTTGCATGAAATAATGGAGTTAGCTATATAGAATTAACATTTTATTTTTTGACAGTAATGCGTTTTAAGCAAAGGTTTTTAAGCTTTTAAGCAAAGGTAAAAACTCCTTGGTTGGCATCAAGGACCGGTAATCGAAACGACAGAGGGTACTCACCAAGGCCCCTACCTTTTCTGTTCTCTTTGACGGCGCAGCAACTAGTATCATTTCTCTCTCCTCGCTCTTTTAAAATGCCATTTGTCAAAAAAGGACAACCATACTGTTGACAAGGTGAACTTCAAATCAAGTGTTGCCTTTTTTGATGCATCCAGGCTGTGTATGTGTGCGTAAAAACGTGTATGTGTGCTCTTTTAGGGATGTGAAAAGTCGATTTTAATCATGTTATATATCGATAAATGCTACACAGTGGAACGAAATAGGAATTAATTGAAGCTTCAATATCTTTGTTAAACATATACATAATTGAAATGCTAATGAATAATAAATATATTAGAATATAATAAAATATTTCAATTATTGCGGAACACTTATCTTAGTAGGTGTTTATGTATTTTAATTAAATATATGAACTTTCCCTTGGTTCCCTGCTGGGGCGTGACGATAAAATTGTGATCTGATAACCACAATAAAGAATAAAAGCGTTTTTGTTCATTTTAGATATCGTCAAACCTTTGAAGTAAAATTAAAATTGTAAGAAATGTCGATAGTTTATCGATATGACTTTATCGACATGGCTACAGCAAGGTGGTGTTAAATTGTTAATCGTACACTAAACAAAAGTGGCAACAGTGACAGCTCGCTGAGACCCCGTCTCTATATATTGTAGGTCTATGGTACTCACTATTACAAATGTTGTTTGTAAAAAAAAACTAAAGTGTCATCTGTCGTGTTTTCCATGTGTTTTCAGTAGCTGAGTAAAGTAAGTAATTTTTTTTTTGTTTTCTTATTCTTAATTACTCCTCCTTTTCATTTTAACACATCGACATGACGCTGGCTACTATAGTAAATGCCTTAAAAAAAGTATATTATTATGAGCTGATCTTCCACTTCACTTCAGTTCGCTTTTATGGCGGTTCTTCTGCTAATTTTGTTGTTGTTACATTTGCAATATTATTGCCAAATACTGTAATTCTCTCCTCCAACTGAATACCACTTATTATAAGGATTAGACAGATGCACACTGTAACTTCTTATTATCTGAGTTTAACCGTATTATTTTTCAAACCAGGCAATGGAAACTAACAGATTGTGTTGCTGCTGCTTGCTGCGGCCGCCGGACAGGGGTATGACTAAGCCATACAGTCGCCTCGGCGATACAGAGATATACTCGGACATGCTCGCGGACTGCTTCAATTTACATGTTAGTATGGTTATTTACATCTTTAACCGTTTTTTCCCGTTGCCGTTTATAGCGTCAACATACTTGCTATCATAACAAAAACGCATCTCTACTATAAGAATTACGGTTCGAAATCGAATGACTAGAAAGGAATGTGAAATCGTTAAAGGGTTAATATTTTTACACCAGCAATATTGAACACTGGCGGAATTAACTAGATATTGTTGCAATAACAATAATGGAACTCTAAGTAACACACTAAAATAATATGATTTTGATTGCAACATCATCTGAAGTCATAGTTTTTAAATCTTTTGCAATGAATGGCTTTAGATAACATTTTAAGTTTGTTTGGACTTTGGTGAAATCTGAAATAAACTGTAGGGAATTTATATAAGTGATTGCATATTGAATATATGAGAAACTGAAGCTAGAATATTACTTTATAATATAACTTTCAGGTAATATTGGATAACAATGAGAGAGGCATCTGCTTGATGTGTATAGACCGTTTGATAGATGCAAGTGACTTCAAGAAGCAAGTGCAGCGCAGCCAGGCCGAGCTGCAAGAGTGTATTGATTCTCTACTGGATGTTAAAGGTAAATACAATTCATATTGGTATCAAACTAGAGTAACTACTTGTAGAAGTCTGACCAAATTGCCAAGTGTGCGATAAAATAGAAGATGTGCACCTTGTGTTGATGGAATGTGTCTGTAATGAGGCGCTGAGGAGTGACATGTCATTTATAAAAACCACCAACATAGGTAGTTGCAACATCGTCCTGGCATCGCCACTGTCAGATGAGGCCAGGTTGATGTGCAAACTATACTTAAATGTGATGTAGTGGTGTAGGTAATACTTCACTACTACATCATTATTACTATTAGATCTCATTACGGGGGTGACATCGTCACTGCGTGACAAAACCCCTTTAAAAAAAAAGATAAAAGAAAAAATAGACTCAAGCCAATAACTGGCGGGAGATTGCGATAGATTTAGACAACTGGTGTTTACTCGTGTCGGAGCCCAAGACTCATTTTGGATCGCTGCACCATTGAGTAGTAGTAGTAGTAGTAGAAGTCTGACTAGAGCTCGAAAATTACCCCACATATATTGTCCTCTGACTTAACTGTACTGCCTACAGCTTGACAACATGAATGACTCTAAAGCCGTTCAACATATGAAATTGAATTTGAGCCAATAAACATTTGTGACTAATAACAATGTTTTTTAAACTGTGGGAAATTTTGCATTAGCTGCAGGCAGAGCATATTTATGGAGAAGGGATACCTGTTAGATATTGTCAGACCTGCTGCTAAGTATATTTATTGTCTTATTTTTTTAACCATGTTTGTTATACACAAGACACAAGCTGACCTTTTTCCAGATACTTACTTTACATTTTAATTCCAGATGAAGAAGCAGAAATAAAATTGGAGTCAACAGAAGATAATGACATCATTGAAGCTGGCGGACTGATATTATGTAAGTGTCTTTTAAAACACAAGCTATTAGGAGGCGGCGCTAGGCGTGGGCGACTACGGCCTCGAGATCCGAAGGGCCTCATGCCTCAAATACGAATAACTTACGGAACGTAAAAAAAAAGTCGTTATTTCTTGCACCACCAGAGGGCCTCGCTAAATGTACCTTGCCCACACCAAATTTTATTATTTAAGGTTGCTTTATATGTACAGACATTGAGCGTGCCAGACACGTGCCGTGAATTTTATTATTATAGAGTTGTCTATCAGCATCTGCGCGGTACTGACTTGAAGATATACACTGCATTTAGAAAGTATAATTTTGTCTACCACGGCACGTGTCGGCACGCTCAATGTCTGTAGATATTAGTGTTTTGTAACAACACAGTATGAAAGTGCTTATTTGCTACGTGCATGACCGTGGCGCCGCATGGGAAAGCCGGGAAAGGGACAGCATGATTCGTCTCTGAATCGCTGTCACGCTACGATTTTGTAGACTCCTTTCTGTACGGTAATACTATTATTTATCCTGTGGTCTAATGATAAATTGGGGGGGGTCGTCAAAAATAGATGACGTAATTTATGGACAGCCCCTAAGTCTGCGGCTGATGTAGTGTTTTCTATGTGTGAACTGAAATTATGTAAATAGATGTGCTTATTTCGATTTTCTGATCATTGTTTTAGACGAGCCACCCAAGTGGGAGTCGCCGGATAATATAAGCGATTATAATTCGCTTTTTTTAAGTAAGTATGAACTTATCGTTTCAGTAAGGTTAAAAATAGCGTGCTAAAGAAACCTAAATTTAAAAACTTCTATGGATTGCGAACATCGCTGTATATACTACCAGATCTCATAAATAAACTCCCAACTGACTGAATGGAAGTCACAAATTTAACTAATAATATTACAAACTATCTTAAAAGAGCAGTATTGAACCAGCTGTAAGAAAATTAGTTGTAGAATTAGTGCTTTCGTATTGCATCCGCATGGGTCGCGCGCGTCGACTTCCGGCCTTATTAAGTCTGTGGCTAAATAGTTTTATTTTATACTCTTGACTTTATTTATTTGTCAAGTATGTGCCGATATAATCCAAATGCTACATTTAGGGGCAGTGGCGTGATGAGGAAAAGTCTCATAATGAGAATGATTTCCTTATTTATACTTTATTGCACATGAAATAATAAGTACAAATGGTCGACTTAATGCATTTATTTCCTTTGAATTCATGAATAAGAATGTTTTTATTGTCCACTGTATAGGTATACACTATACATATAGATGATCTTTACAAATAATTGGTATCAAACGCTGCCCTTTGCGATAATACAATTCTTAAAACTACTTATAAACTTAATGTATACAGTACTATATTAACTAAATTATTTACATTTCGTTGCCGCATGCATCGTCAAAAAATTAATTTATTTATTTGTAGTACACCTTCTTAATCAGCCATTTCTACAGAAATTACAATAATTTTAAGTATAGATTACAATCTTTACTTAAAAATATTACCTTGCAACATCTTTATTTCGTTCGGTAATTCATTATATACACATATTGCTGTTAAAAGTGTGCTCTACATATATAGCTCTATGCTTATACATATATAGGTATTCTTTATCTACGCCGATACGAACATTATCTTAACAAGATCAGCGCGAGCGCTAACATCTAACTACCGTTACGCCCTAATAACCTACAGTATAAGTACAGCAGGAAATAAATGATTGGTTTAGATTGTCTGGCAAACTAATAATTAATTTAATTTCCAATTTAGACACAGTTGAAGATGCCATGGTTCCCAGTCAGCCCGAGCCGTATGTGCCAAGCGAAGAAATGGTGGGGACGACTCATTCCGCCAGCTTCGATCATTTTAGTCATGACGACGCGAGCCAGGCGTGCCAAGAAACACTTGCGGGCCAATCACACCCTAAGTCCAGAAGAAAACCATATAAAAGGGAAAAAAAGACCGTTGGAGTCCGCAAAGAAAAGGAGACGAGCAAAGCACAGCGATCTGAGAAAGAAAATGACACGATCTACCCTCTACGTAGCAAAGTCAAGTTCGAAAGCAAACCCAAGCTGAATAATGATTATACAAATATTTTTGCAACGGGACCATACACCTGCCAGATCTGTAAGATGGTGATAACTACTAGACGTTCTATGGCCTGCCATATGCTAAATCACACTGAACCTAAATCTGAAATATGTGACGAAAATACATGGGACTGCGACGTATGTGAAAAGAAATTTACGTCAAAATTGAGTATGACATCACATATGATAAATTTACACAGGAAAAAAATATTCAAGTGCGATTCTTGCTCGAAAAAGTTTCCTACTGTTTCGCGTTTGGAAAAACATAAAGTCATACATACTAAACGGGAAAGGAATTATGGTTGTGAAGTATGTGGAAAGCGGTTTGTATCAAAATACTATGTTGATTCTCACGTACAGTTTCATACTGGGTACAAGCCATACACTTGCGATATTTGTCAAAAGCAATTCTTTGGTAAAAATAATATGAGAGAACACATTCGTGCACACATGGGCGTAAAGCCTTATACGTGCAATAAATGTGGAAAAAAATTTACTTGTCGGTCGTCTTACAAAAGGCATGACTTATTTCAGCATAGTAAGCATATGAAAGAGAGAGCTTTTTCCTGCGATATATGCAATAAAAGTTTTGTTCATAGTTACCATCTAAAGCAACATAAGCGCTTACACACGGGTGAGAAGCCATACGCATGTAACATTTGCAGCAAGCAGTTTGCTGCTAAATATAATTTGAGCACTCACTCACTAACCCATGTTAAAGGAACGTATTCTTGTGAACTTTGTCCTAAAAGTTATGCGACTAAGGAAGGCTTGAGGCAGCACAAACGGGTCCACATTAGTAAGAAAGATATTCAAATTAAACGCAAAAATAAATAAAATATAACGGTTGATCATTTCTACACACTTAAATTGTGATTTTACTGATAGGTCATTATAACTTTGTCTTTCGCAGAAAAAAAACAATTTCAATTTAATTAATTATTTAATAATTATAGAGTTAGTACAACAAATCTTAAAATTAATGCGCTCCTTGGTTTTTATTTTCAAAATAGAATTTTAGTAAATCCCTCTGTTGGGTTATATGGTTAACTGTTTGTAATTAGTAACGTGTTTGTATTGATATGTCGTTACTTTATTTTAAATAAATATACAATATGCTAAGTAATATGATGTGCAGTTATACACTAAACCGAACACAAATCACGGATACACAAAATTACTTTTCATTTTTCATGCTCTGAAAGAGGGTCATTGTTGTTCTAAAAGGTGTGCAGAAAATGATACGAATTAGGTTAGCACTAGAGCATTTTAGGTTCCAAGTACAATTTTTTTTTTTTAAGATAAGCAATTGAAATTTGGATATAAATGGATTTGTTATACAATTACCATTCTGATATTTGACTCTACATTCCATAAATAACGATACTTTTGCCTAAATTGTTAATTGAAAGTACCCTCAAATATACCACAAAAAGGAATACTTATCAATTATCACGTTTTTAATAAACACATGCACTGTACTTTCCTCGTATTCGAAGTGAAAAGTTGAGTGTTTACCTCGGGTGAAAGGCATCATTTCATTCTTATTAAAAAACTCTCACTGCTATTAAGCGCCAAACTACCTCGGCAGAAATGAGTGCCATTCATCCCTTGGTTAACAATCTACTGTTCTCGGGCTAAACACCCATAAAAGTATATAACAGTATACATTTGTTTAACATGGAATAAGTATTTAAAGGAAACGAACTATAATAATAATAAATCATTTATTTCGAATAACTTTTACATACTCATACAATATAAAGGTATGAACTTATTAGTAGCAAGTTCACTTATAGCATGACACAATACAATACAAATACTCTTTATTGCACACCTCAATAAAAAAAGACAACACAAAAGAAAACAGAAACACAATCAGTCAGAATTACACTATATGAATAAATAAACCACTATATAAATTATATTGTGACACTTTATTTCTTAGGGATTAATTTATGCAGTATAAAAGAAATGCAATAAATTTTTACTATTCTCAAGAAAAGGGGGCGGCCTGCAGCACATTCAGAACAATTACTCGCGGGCGCTGCAAGGCAGTGTGAGGGTGTGTCTGGAATTTACTTATTTGTCTTTTGATAATTGTAGAGTGTAGTGTGTTGTCAGCTACTCGGTGCAGATGCACAGACCGATGCAGGACGTGTCGTGGTGGAGTGTATCTGTGTCTCGCGGTGGTCGGCCTCGTCGACGGCGACGAGCACGAAGGATCGTGTCGCTGGCTTTAGAAATGATTCTTGGATTCTTGGTTGCAAGAATCATTTATAAATCGATCCTTCGTGCTCCCGGGGTTCGCACTAACCCGAAATGACAGAACAGACCGCAACCTCGGCGGCACAATGATCTATTTTAAGCGCCAGCTACATTGCATCCCCCTAGACCCTCCCCCCCTCCAAAACCTTGAAGCCACCGTTTGCAGGATTTCCCCCCACGGCCACCAACAGATAACTATAGTCTCAGCATACCTATCCCCGGGGAAGGAGCTCCTACTCGAGGACCTGAGGTTGCTTGCTGACTTGGGGCCTTCGGTCATATTGGCCGGAGACCTCAACAGCAAGCACACCTCATGGAACTGTGTAGCCTCCAACAGAAACGGCAACAGGCTCTACCACCTCATGCTAAACAATAAAATACCTTTCGACCTCATCTCACCCCTTGAACCTACCCACTTCCCCAACATAGTCGCCCATAGACCGGATATCCTAGACATCACATTGCTGAAAAACATCTCCCTCTCCCTCCACTCCATAGAAGTACACCACGAGCTGGACTCCGACCACAGACCGGTCATCCTGAGACTAGGCCCAGACCCCAGCAAACCCCAAAGCACCAGAACCAAAACAGCCGGCCTAGCCAAGGTTACAATCGCTATCGCTTCGACAACGAAAAGCATTATGTCTCTCTATCACTCTTCCTTATTAGTGGGACAGTGACAGTTGCGTTTCGATCGCTACGGAGCGTAAGCGATTGGCATTTTGGCTACGCGGCCTGATTGGAGGAAGGTGGATCTAGGTCTCCAGAAGCCCCTCACCCACATCCCCCTCCATGACTAAGACTCAGACAGAAGACGCAATAAACCTATACAGCAGTCACCTCTCTTCTGTTATCAGTGATGCCTCAGCAGAGGTGCCGGACGACGACTCTCGTCGCCGGCCCCTCCCTGACAGCTTGAGGAGACTGCTGGATAGGAAAAACACTGCCCTACGAGCCTACTCCCGATTTCCCTCACCCGAAAACCGGCGACTCCTGAGGGGCCTTCAAAGGCAAGTCAAGGAGGGCATCGCCGCTTTTCGGGCGAGCGAATTCGACGAGCTCCTAGGAAATATTTCGCCCAGCCACCAGGCCTACTGGAGGCTGGCGAAATATTTCAAGGCAGATGTAGTCACCACCATCCCCCCGCTTAACAGACCGACTGTCCCACACCCGCATTTGAGGACGAGGAGAAAGCTGAGTGCCTGGCCAAAAGCCTAGAAAACCAATGCTCCCCAAACACAAAGTTAGTAGACCACAACCACATCTCTCATGTCGAAAGCACAATAACAAACCTCCTGTCCTCCCCCCCCCAAAAGACCCCCCCATCCGCCCAGTCACCCTTGAAGATCTAACATATTACATCAGATAGCTGAGACCCAGGAAAGCACCCGGCCCCGATGGCATCCCAAACAGACTTCTAAAAATGCTTCCTGGGTCTCACATCGAAGTAATATGCGACATCTTCAACTCAGCCCTTATAAACAGCCACTTCCCGGGGCCATGGAAAATAGCAACGGTCATGGGTATCCCCAAACCGGGGAAACCTAGGACCGAACCATCCTCCTACAGACCTATCAGCCTGCTGAGCACCCTAGGGAAGCTCTTTGAGAAAGTCGTCCTGGCTCGAATCCAGACCTGGTGTCATGAGGAGGATATCCTCATACAGGAGCAGTTTGGGTTCCGATCCAGGCACTCCTGCGTACACCAGGTCCACAGGATTGTTGAGCACATCCTGGACGGCTTTTCTCGGTTGGGGGGCCTCAAGACCGGGGCGATATTTCTAGACGTGGCGAAGGCGTTCGACAGGGTCTGGCATTCTGGTCTGGTATATAAACTATACCAACTAGGCATGCCAGACCGTCTCCTACATCTCGTGGGAGACTTTCTGTCGAACCGCCAATTCCGGCCGCGTAGCCAAGATGCCGATCGCTTACGCTCCGTAGCGATCGAAACGCAACTGTCACTGTCGCACTAATACGGAAGTGTGATAGAGAGACATAATGGTTTTCGTTGTCGAAGCGATAGCGATTGTAACCTTGGCTAGGCCGGCCGTTACCCAATAGAATTAGGGATCTTCTTCGGGGACTTGTGACGCTCGTAGCCGTAGCCCAGCCCCGCCCACAGTGGGCGTGCCCGCGCCCGCCGCCGCGCGCGCCGCCATCTTGCCTGAGCCAGGATTGGCGGAGGGCGCGGCGGCGCGACTGGGCCCGCCCGCGGAGGGAAAACCGGGGTCTATTGGCCCACGTAGGACCAAAGCTAGAGTTGCAAGGGAGAGAAGTTGCTCCCGATCCCCTATAAGACAAAGCAGTGACAGCGACAGGGACACTTACAAAACTAACGACACAAAAAAAGACGTAAACAACGACACGGACGGTGGTACATGGCAATCCACAGACTCCCTTAGAAAGAAAAAAACACCGTAAATCTAAGCGAGCGCATTCGAAAAGCTCGACTCAGAGGGCAACAACCCCCCGCCCACCCCCAAGACCGCACTCACGCTCATCCCCCCCCCCCCCCCAGGCCCCAGCAGACAAAATTAAAACAGATAACGTCACAATTCAGGATAAATCTAAATACAACACCATCAGATCAATTCTAGCCCAAAGGGGCATACATATTACGGGGACGAATGTGGCAGAGGGAATCAAAATCTCGGTCAGGGGTACGGATGACTACAGGGCTGTCATCCGACTCCTGGACAAGATGGAGATCTTAAAAGTTCGCGACCGTTTCCCGGAGGAATGCTTCTTCCGGGTCATCATGAAGGGAATTCCGAAGGAATTCCCTTCGGATGACATAAAGAGGGACCTCCGGGAAAAGGGAATAGAAGTCGCGGAAGTTCATCGCCTGCATAACAGAAAAAAGGGCAAATATGACATGGTCTTGGTCAAGATTGTAAAGAACGCGAACCAAGAGGACATCTTCAAAATCAAAGAGGTATGCTTCCTGCAGGGCGTCAGAGCCGAGTACCCCAGGACCCACGACTGGGAGGTGCAGTGCTTTAGGCGCCAAGGCAGAGGCCACACCCAGAGGGTGTGCACTGCGCCTCCTAGATGTGTCAAGTGCCCGGGGCATCACCTGTCTTGGGATTGTGACAGACAGGAAGGTGACCCGGTGGGGTGCTCGCTCTGCGGCACTGTAGGTACCCACCCTGCCAGCTTCAGGGGCTGCCCAAATGCGCAAAGACCCTCACCAATTATATAAAACCCCCAAGACCCATCATGCCCCCTCAAGAAACCAACCTCCTTCACTTCTCCCTCCTCCCCCCCCTCAATACCAACCAAAGGCCGGCTCCTATTCACAGGCGGCAGCAAGGACCACGCTCCTGCCAACCCCTACGATCCGCCCCCCCTCATCACCCCGGTATCAACCAGCCTGGGTTCCCTCACAGCCTCATGACCCCAAAAACCCACCAACAATTGCCGATCGGGGGTGACAGCAGCAGCCCGATGCTCGACAGAGCGCGCGCACTCGAGATCGAGGCCAGGCTCGCTGTCGCCGACGGTCGGCAGACTCTTCTCATTCTGGATGAGTATGAGAGAGAAATTGCAACATTCAACGGCCAACGTCCCTCTTGCCCTTAATGGATAGTACAAACCAAAAAATAAAACCTAAATCGTTATGCATAGCCACTTTTAACGCGAATGGCATTAAGGGCAAGAAGGACGAAATCAAAACTTTCCTCTCAAAGCATAATATCGATCTCATACTCATCCAAGAATCATTTCTAAAGCCAGCGACACGATCCTTCGTGCTCCCGGGGTTCGCACTAACCCGAAATGACAGAACAGACCGCAACCTCGGCGGCACAGTGATCTATTTAGGGCTCTTCTTCGGGGACTTGTGACGCTCGTCGCCGTAGCCCAGCCCCGCCCACAGTGGGCGTGCCCGCGCCCGCCGCCGCGCGCGCCGCCATCTTGCCTGAGCCAGGATTGGCGGAGGGCGCGGCGGCGCGACTGGGCCCGCCCGCGGAGGGGAAACCGGGGTCTATTGGCCCACGTAGGACCAAAGCTAGAGTTGCAAGGGAGAGAATCAAGAATCACATAAGTCCCCAAAGAAGAGCCCTTGCATGGAGGGAGAGAGAAGGAAACATGAGGGTAGATCGCGATCTCGATCTCGCGGTCTACCCTCAACATCGAGATCATCATCGCGGAGGCGGGGAGCCTCACTGCTGCCACCGGTGGACGTGGAGGGTAGTTGGGAATTTGGGTTTTTCTCACCACCCCCCGGATTCGACCCCGGCTCACGTGAGGGCAGCGAGGACTTCGATCTCGCCGAATTCACCGCCGGCGACGCCCCCGCATCCGGAGCCGCCTCCCCCGCCCCGGCGGGGTCAGAGCACACAGAAACAACGGACACAGCGGACCAGCTGTTGCCAGAGCCGACGACGCGGCCCTTCTCGCCCGTGTCGCCCGCCGGCCCTCCAGAGTCCCCAATGGACCTACTACAATCTGATACGATTGTAGTGGCCCATATGATGGGGACTGAACTGGAGTCGGCGGGCCAGAAGGCGTGGATGGCCGCCTACATCCGCATCTCCTCGCACCACAACGAGCTCCAGCCCGATGACCTACCATTCCTAGAGTTCCTGAGGGCCAACCCGCCCGTCCTGAGGCCGCCGACCTGTCGAGAGCCCTGCGCAGGGGCAAGACGAAAAGAGACACTGCAACAAGCCGACCCCACCAAAGGACCCAAGATTGCGCCGCCGATCCAGGTCGGCAGGAGGCGACGCACCACTGAAAACACCCGCACGGGAACTCCACCAGCCCCCACCAATGATCGCCCCCTGGAAGGCCCCGTCTCCCACTTCGATCCTGGCGAGATGCGGTCTGAAGGGGATGGTCCATAGAAGGTTGAACGTCTTTCCGTTACAACCGGAGGAGACCCCAGCCCCCGCACCCGCGGAGGCCCAACCAGAGGAAGCCCCCGCCAGCGTGGGCCAGCAGCCCCAACCTAGGCCCCCCTCAGAGGAGCCACAGCAGCAGTCGTCGGGCTCCCCAGCCAAGGAGCCCACACAATCACAACAAGGCCCCACCAGAGGAACCCAAGCCCCAGCGCGCCGCCACCAGGAGGCAGCATCAAACTTTCCGAAGTTTGCCCGCCCCAAGCCATTGGAGCCCACAACAGAGCATCCCAGCAAGAAGAAGAAACAGGGAGCCCCGTCGGAGGAGCCCCCTTCCACCTCAAAGCAGCAGGCCACCACAGTCGCCCCGGCTACAACCCCACAGGGCCCAGCACCAGTGGAGCCCCCACCAACGAATACAACATATGCAGCTACAGTATCCCAACCCACCCAAAGGAAACACAAGGATGCCCCCGCCGCAAAAGAGAGCAACCAGCAGCCGCCCCCAAATACCCCAGCATCGTGGCGCCGAATGCCAAATTGGGGGGCTATCGTGCAGGAGATTGCAATAAAATTGGGCCGAGCCGTCAACGCCAAACCGGTGGGACGCAGTTTGCGGTTCAAGCCCAAGACCGAGGAGGAGTATAAGACGGTCTACGACCACTTAGACCGACTTGAGAATGCCATCGAGTGGCATGTGTACGCACTGGACACCGACAAAAAGATGAAGGTGGCGCTTCGAGGCCTCCCTGCTGACACCTCACTTGAGGACATCAAGAGAGCGTGCGAAAAGCTCGGGTTCCCAGTAGAATATATAAACAGATAACGCCAGAGGGGGCACGCCAGGCTGCGTCTACTTCCTGGCGCTGGCCGGGCCCCCGCGAGACCACACCGCAATCTACAGGGTCAGCGAGCTGCTCTACTTGAATTGCATCAAAATAGAGGCGTGGAGGGGAAAGTCTTGCCCCCCGCAGTGCCACAGGTGCCAGGGGTTCAGGCGCCATTCCAAGGGGTGCCACAGGCCGCAGAAGTGCGTGCGCTGTGCTGGCCCCCACCCAGCATCACAGTGTGACCGGCCGAGAGACCAGCCCTGCACGTGCGCAAAGTCGCAAACTGTGCGGGGCCCCACCCGGCCAATTATAGAAGATGTTCGTAGGAGAGGCCCGTAATTGGAAGGCAGGGACCAACGCGCACACGGTAAGAAGGCGGGACCAGAGACCAAAGCAAGCGTGAAGAAGCTCACAGTGGAGGAGTCGGCGCCGGCCTCTCTCATGGCGCCGGCCAACGCCCCCGCCCAAAGGGGCGCACCAGAACAGCCTGCAGGCTCCAAGGCCCAAAAGAAAAAGAAGAAGAAGACGCCCACCCCCAGCACAGAAGCCGCAGTCGAAGCCCCTTCCGCTGCTCCAACACAGGCGGAAAGGTGCCAAGATCTGGCAGCAATGATTGCTGCCCTACTCCGAGCTGCCGCAATTCAGGGCCCAGAGGCGGTCCAGAATGCCCTACAAAAGGCCTTACCTCCCCAGCACGTTCAACCGTAGTCTGAGACCAAAACTGAAAACTTCTATTAATATAGATATATCAATTCATAAAGAATATAAGTACATGTGCAATTTTATTATAATCATTATAATACAATTCGCTATAAATTTAGTTTAATCATAAACGAGTAAGTGAAAAGTTGGAAGTGTTATTACGAGAAAACGTCCCGCGACATAAGGGTCTGCGTTACGGTTAAGCCGGAGGATATATAAAAAGTGGAGCCCCCAAGCGACTCGTGTCGCATTCCGCCTCCAGCGACCGAGTCGAGCACGCGCGTGCATTGCTGTGCTCCTCATATTGCGATTGCGCCTGCGCGCGCCGTTCCGAGTGCCTCGCGGCGGCCGCGCCCCCCGTGAGCCTTGACGCCAGTTTGCCGGGCCCAGCTGGCCAGTGGTTCATAAAACAATGCGATTTCGTGTATGCGGCATTAGTGTGTTTGTATATACTGCGGTATCGTGCCAAAGACTGAGATAGTGACTCTATTAGTTAGGCGTATAGGTTAAATGTTAATTTTAAGTTTTTTAAGTGTATAGTGTTATTAGTATAATTTCACAAAAATCGAGTTCGGCTTGTCGAACGAACAAATCAAAGAAATCGAGAGCATTGCGCTCAGGAAAGCTATGAACTATTTCCTGGAGCGCTGTCCAGGGGCAGCGCAACAGCTCCAGAATACCTACAAGGAAGCCCTAAGTAACTTCACGGCGTCGGACGGGAGCGAGCCGGCCTCACAGTCGCTGTCCACACAGCAGGTTATTGAAGGTATGTCACCTGGCACCCACGATGTTATGTCCCAAAATAACTCTGGTCAATCCGAGAGAGGATTAATTGCAAACCTCTCCCCCCTGGGCCCTTTCCCCGAAGCAGGGGTGGCACCCCCCCCCCCGCTCGCAGGCCAGTCAATTTGACACCCAATTGCCCCCAGGGCAAATTACCCAAGTTTCTGACATATCACTGGCCCTCGGGCAGGGTCAGCTGTCCCCTACCCCGCAAACTGCACGTAGCGAGGGAAATAAAGACGTAGACACTGATAGTGACCACACTCTGACAGGTCGAAGTGATGACTTCATAGATTGTAACGCATTAAGCGATAGCTATGACAGTTCTGCTACGACAGAACAAGACTTTCAGTTAGTTAAAAACAAAAGGAATAGGAGAAAGAGGGCTCGTGGCTCCCCCCTCTGCGTCGCCTTTAGCTATAGCTAACCAATTTGAACCCCTCCTCGAATGAGGGGAAGACTGACACTGTCGCAAACTCCCCTGACCCCCCAATTAAGAGGCCAGACAGGCGTAACTCGGTTGACAAGACGGTGAAGGTTAGGCGCCCACCCATTCTTGTCCTAAGAGACAAGGCTAGGTGGACTCCTCTCTCCAAAGTAGCAAACGAGACACGAGTCGGTTATCTAAAGGCCCGTGTAATAAAGGGTGAAGCCGGAGGCATGGCCATATTCACCCAGACTATCGAACAATTCCGGGCCTGGAAGGCCCTTATGGTAAAGGGTTACTACACCTTTCCTACCGATGATGAAAGGGGAATAAGAGCGGTTATAAAAGGTCTCCCTAAGGAAATCGACACTGATGAGGTCATAGAGAGCATTAGGGAGCAAGGGCTTCCTATTCTCTCATGCCACAGGATGTTCAAGCCCTACTCCAAGCCGCGGCAACCATATGACATGGTTGTCGTGACTATGGAGTATTCAAAAGCAGGCGGAGAAATTTTTAACTTGGCCACAGTCTGTGGCATCTCGGTGGGGGGGCTCAATGGTTAGGCCCCCCCACCCTCGCAAGAGGATCCCTCAGTGCCACAATTGCCAATTGTACGGGCACACCAAAAAATACTGCACACTGGACCCGGTGTGCGTAAAGTGCGCCGGGGACCATGAAACAGTTACATGTGGAAGGGACCCGGAAAAGGATGGGGATCCTAAATGTGGACCCTGTGGGGGCAATCACACAGGGAATTATGGTGGGTGCCCAAAGGCCCCCAAATACAAATATTATCCCAAAAAGAAAAACGCTTGGACCAGGTCAGTCCCTAATGGAACTGCTCCAGCAGCTAATCAAACTCAGACACAGCCTCAGTCGCAGACTAAAACTGTCCCCCACTTAACGAATTCCCTTCTCTCGGGGCCTGGAAAGCCAAGCCACAAACCAGTCACCATCTTCTCCCCCAGAGAACAATCATCATCATCATCTCACTGTACCTGCTGCAGCTAGTAAGCCTAAAGGGCAAAGACCCGTGGGCCAGCCGAAGGCTGTCCCCCCCCCCCACCTCAGATCTCGCAGCCCCAACAGGCTCAGATCTATCATAAACCTAGCCCACAACTGCAGGTCATCTGTGGCAATTCACCTCACCCTGCCGACGACTTGCGCCTTGTTATGGACCTCGCCTGTATCTTTGATATGGACGAGGTCTGTGACATGGCCGCAAAGTTTAGAGCGGCGGGCTCTCTTGGGGACCAGCTCTCGGTTATGACCGAGCATGCAACATTCGCAGCCAGAAATAAGCCCAGGTCTCTAACTCTTGCCTTTTTCAACGCCAATGGTCTACGAAATCAGAGGGATGAGGTCTCCTGTTTCCTCAGGGACAATCAAGTGGATGTCCTTCTGGTGCAGGAGACCCTCCTAAATAGCGTCAGATCCCCAAAAATAGCAAATTATAATCTTTTACGCAAAGGCCGTAGTACCCCTGGAGGTGGTACAGCAATCTACTATAAACGCTCCTTACACTGCAGCAACCTGGACACTCCTGACCTATAAAATGCGGAGGCGTCAGCTTGCCGGCTGGCGCTAACCAATCACCTCCCAATAACCCTAGTTTCCTTCTACCAACCTCCTACCAAACCAGTTCTTGATAGTGACCTGGACATGCTGCTGGGGTTGGACTCATCAGTCATCTTGGCTGGTGATTTCAACTCCAAGCATGTCCAGTGGAACTGTAGACTTTCCACACCTAACGGCCGCAGACTTCACAAGTACATCATAAATAACAATATAAATATTATAGCCCCCATAGAGCCTACTCACTACCCCCTCACTAACCTTTCCTACAATCCTGACATTCTCGACATGGCCCTCCTCAAGGGAGTGACCCTCAGTTTCAACAGCATAAATGTCATTCACGAGCTTGATTCTGATCACCGACCCGTGCTACTCAAGTTGGGCACGAGTACTGACGGTCCACATGAAACCAAAATGGCCACAAACTGGGTCGAGCTGGGCAAACGACTGGCTGCGGGCGACTTACAGCTCCTAAATGATCTTCCAAACATAATCTTCAAAACCAGGCGTGGCGATTTCTCTTCTCTCCAGTGGCCTCCAGTGGCCTATTTTATAAAGCTACAAGTTACAATTTACAAGCGGAAGTCTCGTTCTAACACATAGGGTTAGAAAGAGACTTCCGCTTGTAAATTGTAACTTGTAGCTTTATAAAATAGGCCACAGAGCGTAATAGCTGAGTGCTCTGGGGAGGTTCCAGCGGAAGGTGACAACCGACGCTGGCGCCTCCCCGAGCACTTGAGGGAGCTACTGTGGAGGAAGAATCGTGCACTTAAGGACTATGACAGGTACCGTTCTCCCGAATCGAAGACTCTCCTCAACAGACTTCAGAAACAGGTTAGGCAGGAGATTGCCGACTTCAGGGCCGACAGGTGGGGGCAATTTCTGAAGGGGATTGCGCCAGGTCACCAGGCTTACTGGAACCTGGCGCGTTCCCTGAGGAAAGACACGGTGGTGTCAATGCCCCCACTAGTCGTCCCTGGATCTGGCGCTTCGGCCTTCCTCGACGCTGAAAAAGCGGAATGTCTGGCCAGTAGTCTGGAGGCGCAATGCTCCCCCAGCCTGCAGCCAGCTGACCCAACCCATGTAAACTTCATAGATAAAGAGGTGGAAAATTTTTCCAAACAGCCCATATCACACCCCCCGTTAGATCAAGTTACCAACAGTGAAGTTAAGACCCTAATTCAAAAGCTCAAAAATCGTAAATCTCCCGGAAATGACACTATACCTAATAGAGTTTACAAATTATTACCAGATGCTATAATTACATTCCTAACGTTAATCTACAACGCAGCACTATCAAATTGCCACTTCCCAGAGGCGTGGAAGTCGGCAAACGTAATTGGAATACACAAACCAGGAAAACCGGCCAATAACCCCACCAGTTACCGTCCCATTAGTCTATTGAGCACTATGGGCAAACTCTATGAGCGCATAGTGCTCAATAGACTATTCAAACACATAGGCAAGGAAAACATCATAATAGATGAGCAGTTTGGTTTTCGGGCTAGGCACTCATGCCCCCAACAAATTCATAGGATAGTGGAGCACTCGCTCTACTGGCTCACTACCTTCAAGCATTCGATCCCCACCGGAGCCATATTTTTGGACGTGGCGAAAGCGTTCGACAAGGTTTGGCACAACGGCTTGTTATACAAGATGTACACATCTGGAGTGCCGAACCAGATAGTCCATGTCATCGGGGACTATCTGAATTGTCGAACCTTTCGCTACAAAGTTGAGGGTACGCTCTCTGATGCCCACCCAGTTAGAGCGGGTGTTCCACAAGGGTCTGTCCTTGCCCCCACCCTTTTTACACTATTCATCAATGATATCCCAAAGATCCCTGGAGCAAATTATGCCCTGTTTGCGGACGACACGGCAGATTATGCCACGTCTCCGCACCCTTCTAGATTGGCCAAGATCCTTCAGTCCGCCATTGATGCCCTCGGGGATTGGTGTCGGCGCTGGAGGGTTGAGGTCAACCCGGAAAAGAGCCAGGGCATAATCTTCTCCAGGCGAGCTGACTACCTGGCACTGACATCTGCCCACGGGAACATAAAGCTTCACGACACCCCAATACCCTGGGTACCTGTAGCAAGGTACTTAGGGGTGTATCTAGACAGACGACTTAATTTTTGTCATCACATAAAGATAGTAAAAAACCGTGCCGCCTTTTTTGCCAGCAGAATGAATGTTTTAATAGGCAAATATAGTTCAATGTCAAATCAGAATAAATTAACATTATACAAAACTTGTATCAGACCGGTATTTAGATATGCGTGCACAGCTTTTGCGCACGCCTCAAACAAAAACATAAAATCTCTCCAAACCCTACAGAACAAACTGCTGCGGCGCGCAGTAGGGGCGCCGTGGTATGTTAGTAACCTTGACATTCATAGAGATCTCAAAATCCCCACTGTGCGACGCTTCATGAAACTTCTCTCAAAGAGGTTTCATGAAAGCGTCGACAGCCACGCAAATCCATTAGTCAAAAAATTCGGTAACTACAAACCCAACCCTCTCGCAAATAGATACAAAAGAAGACCTAAGAATGTCCTCATTGACAGCGACGACGAAATAACTAAGGCCCAGGAGGTGGAGGAGCAAATAATTAGCGACCTCCGAAACATTAAGCGGAGTGGTGTGGGGGGGTTGGGGGATGGGGTGGGGGCCACAGCCGACCCGTCGGCGGAGGTAACCCGGCCTCTCCCTCCTCCTCTCACCACCACTGCCGTCACATCCCTCCCACCAACTTCCTATCCCTCAGATTCGCCCCCACCATCTGTGCCAGGTGGCAAACCCCTACTACGCTCTTGTTCGTCGCCTGTATTCAAGAAAATAGCTACTATTACCTCTGGAGCTGGTGTCGCTGCTTCTACTCCAGCTACTTCTCCTGCGCGGGAAGAAAGTGACCCGTTCGAGTTCTTCACCAGGGACTCGAACCCTGTCACATTTAGTAGATAAGTTAGTTTTTAAGATATATAACTTGCTATGCCTTACGGGCAGATGCACTTACCCGATATTAAGCATAAGAGCCCAAATGGGGCTCGGCTTAAAAAGTCCTATTCAAAAAAAAAAAGCGACTCGTGTGAGGCGAATGAGGTGGAAAATCTGATTTTTAATAGACCTGCATGTTAGATTAGGCCTGTAAGGGAGGGAGCAGGACGTTTTTGCTGTGGGGTTAAGCCCACCCACCAGCAACAGTCGGGGCAGTGATAGGAAAAGAAACATCAACCGAGTTTAAACTGTTGCGAGACATTACTAACATTGAATAATTTTCCGGTTTAATAGACTCACTTGTTTTTAGTCACTCGCGCGACATGTTTTCGTAGAGCCTAGGTCTCCTTTCTAAAGCACTAAGAGTGCGAGCAGCGTTCACGACGGCCGTGTAACGCGATAACGGCTCTCCGAAAACATGTTGCGCGAGTGACTAAAAACAAGTGAGTCTAAACCGTAAAATTATTCAATCAACCGAGAGAGAACAGGTACATTCTGCCTTCCTCAAAAAGCTGGCAAAGCAGACGATTTTAATTCGACGCCGCATTCCTTTTCAATATTATTTGTGATCGTAAAAAGTCGTCGTCGTCTAACAGCACATGCCTGGGTTTTCGTCTATCCGGTTTACCACCCGGGATTGGCTCGTACTCGGCGGCCTATACTATGAAGTCTATGAGTGGATTTGTGTTATGCGCCGCTTTGTCAAAAGTCGTGGAAATGTCCTGGAAGTATTTGACTATTGACGGCATGTCTAGGTCAGCATGCAGCCTAATATTACTGACGGAGTAGGGGGCACCAGTAGCCTTCCCCATGAATTTATTTTGGAAAGTTTGTAACGTTTTAATCTTAGCCTGAGTAGCGTGGGCAAAGGCTACACGAGCATTAGAGGATACTGGTCTAATGCATGATATAAATTGTGAGTTTATTCCTTTAAAGAAGAGCTTCTGGCCCTCATCGGACAGGTCAGCCTAGACACGTAAAATATGGCTTTTCTCGTCTTCCTGATATGCTCACCAAAATTGAGCCTCCTGTCCAGAGTTACTCCTAGGTACTTGATGAGACCTATGGCCAAAAAGCCCAATGTGGCCATGTTTTTGGAGCTGTTCATAATATTGACGTCTCCTACTGAAGAGCATAGCTGCACTCTTTTCAGGGTTGACGTATTCCACTTACGACATCAGTCCCCAAGGGAATTGGTGGCTCGCTGGAGAGAGGCCAACTTGACCGGACACACTGACGTGGCAAAGATCGCCGTGTCATCCGCGAATAACGCGTAATTGACATCGACGACCTTCGGCAAATCGTTAACAAAAAGGTTTAAAAGAGCCGAGAGCACAGAGCCCTGAGGGACTCCAGCGTGAATAGGGTGTAAGTTTAGGGGATATCCTTTGTCGGTGGTTGGTAAATTGAGACAAATGTGATCGGAGGGTGGCCAGCGATTGCAAGGCGGCAGATTGAAGCCTCCATATTTTGAAGTTTGGGGGTGTCTAATGCCGTGCAGTGGAGTAAGCGCCTGTAATAAACTACGGTAATTGGCAAGTCTTGGGCTGCCCGAGGAGGCCTTTACAAAGGTCTCCTGAACCAGAAAGATGTCAATATGATGATCTTTTAGAAAGACAGCCACCTTATCTTTTTGTGACCTCAGGTCATTGGCATTAAAATCACCAAAGATCTTGGTTTTACTCTGGAGGTTGTGTGAGGGGTCTGGCATGGCTAGTCGGTATAACTTGTATACCAGACCAGAGTGTCAGATTCTGACAAAGGGCTTCGCCACGTCACGCCAAGACACCATAAATCTAAAATTGGCGATTAACCAAATGCATAGTGTTGCCAAATGTCTACAAAGCGTTAGACAGCTCACAGATTTAAAAAAAAAAGGCTTACGTTCTTGAACGCACCTTTATACCAAACGTCAAGTAGTAGGGTGATGGTTTAAGGGTTAAATTTACGCAAAATTTTTAATTTATAAAAATTACAGTCTTTTTAAGACGAAAAGTGGGAAAGCTTGGTAAAATCCAGAAGTTGATAATTTTTAGTATGTGATTTTGAACGGTGTTTTCGGGGTTTGTAATTTTTTTATATTTAAATACTTTAGCATAGGTATATCACAAATAGTGTACCTTTCTAATGGTAGTAAAAAAATTCATATATCTATTACTGAAAATTACATATTTACATAAATATGATTTAGCCAATTTAACTTCTAACACTGATTTTGCAGTGAAAATCTAAGTTATATTTTTTTTACAATTTGTCCTAGTATGGACAAACAATTTTGTGATACATATATTAATTTCGGGCAAAAAGAAAAAATCATGCCTAAGGGTTAAAATTAAATAATGTACGTGGACGCTAGGTGAGATTGTCGCCAATTTTTTCCTTTTCAAATTGGTCAATTTGATCATCTCGTCTGACCGGGTCGTTATGTATCTCAATATGTTTTATTAAACTCGTTTCATGTAAGAAAATTGTTTCACATATTTTACATGTGTATGGTTTCTTCCTAGTTTGAATGTTTTGTTTCAATCCGCTGTGAGTTCCTTTATGTCCCCTTAAACGACTCTTGGTTTCAAATCGCTTATTACATTCTTTACACTTGTATGGTTTATCTCCATGGCGAGATTCTACGTGGTGATCTAACGCGTGTTTCTGTTTATATTGCTTGTTACATTCTTTACATTTGTATGGCCTAAGTCCATTGTGGACTAGTTCATGTTTGGTTATTTCACCTATTGTTGTAAATCGTTTGTCACACTCTATGCATGCGTATGGTTTTAATCCGCTGTGAAATCTTTCATGGACCTCTAAGTGATGTTTGTGTAAAAATTTCTTGTTGCATTCTTTACATTTGTATGGTTTCCGTCCACTGTGAATTTTTTCATGACTTTGTAAATCAACTTTTTGTGTAAATTGTTTATTACATTCCTTGCATGTGTATGGTTTCAATCCTTTGTGAATTTTTTCATGTCGATCTAAACTAGTTTTGAACCCGAATCGCTTTTTACATTCTTTACACTGGTATTGTTTCACTCCAGTATGAATTGACTCATGTTGAGCTAAAAGAGTTTTATATTGAAATCGTTTGTTACATTCCTTACATATGTATGGTTTCGGTGTACTATGGATTTTTTCATGGTTTTTGAAAGAAGCTATATTTGTATATTGTTTGTTACATACTTTGCACACGTACAGTTTTGATGGGACGTGGATTCTCTCATGATATTTTAAACTTCTTTTGTCTGGAAATCGCTTATCACATTCTTTACATTTGAATGGTTTCACTTTACTGTGAGTTTTTATATGAAAATATAAACTTGATTTATGTGATAATTGCTTCTTACATTCTTCACACCTGTATGTTTTCTCTCCATCAGGCATATTTTTTACAGCATTCATACTTCGTTGTTTTATCAGTTCTAAGCGTTTCTGGTCGTTATGGACTTCAATATGTTGGATTAAAAGCGATTTTGACGTAAACTGTTCACTGCACATATCGCAGCTGTAGGTGATGGTATCCGTGTTAATTTGTAAATTTTCAGTAAAGCTATTTTTACATAAATCCTTTTTGAAACAGGTTTTGTTAGACTTATCCGACTGTTTCATGTGTTCCTGTATATGTGTGATTAATGTAGACTTGTCTGTGAAGTGTGTCTGGCAAGTGTCGCAGGTGTAGGGTTGTGGGTCGGCGCCGGCGGCGGGTGTGTGAGGCGCGTCCTGCACGCTGCGGGCGGGGCTCGGCGCGCGGTGTGGTGTCGCGGGACGCGGCTGGCTCGCGCGCGGGGAGTCGCGGAGGCGCTCGAGCCTCACGCAGCAAGCCATCTCTAGCTGTTCGTTAGCGCGAGCAGGCAGAGACGTCCTAGCACCACATGCGTCGGCCGATGCTAGAACACAACACAATTAAGTAAGTTAGTGTGTCAGAACCTTTTAAGAGTCACGCGAACACGCCCCTAAAAATCCGCTCCCGTACAATTCAATTCAATTGAATTGTACGGGATTGGTATGAAATTATTTTTTTAAAACGACATGCTTCAATTACATGCAACTTGAACATTTACGTAAGATACAATAGGTATGTCTAGGAATAATTTTCATTGTTAAAGGACCCCGGACCTAAAGTATGGAAAATGTGATTTCAGTTAAATAAATATCTTGATATTTTGATATGTTATAGATTTCAGAGTCCTGAACAAAAATCTCTAGAGGTGCTACCACTTTTTCTGAATCCCTTAATAAAAAAATCATGGCTTAATAATAAAAATTTGGGTCATGTATGGGAGCGATGCATAACTGCATCCAGTATATCAGATATTCGACTGATTTTGTACTGGTTAACAAAGTATTAGGTACTTTGTTATCTTAGAAACGCATACGTTGTATGAGTATCTTAGGCCTGAAATACATTTGTAAGTTTTATTTACGTAAGTAGGGACAAAGCTATTTGTTAGAATGAGATAACGATATTCATATCTCATTCCGTAATATAGCTGTGTCCCTACTTACATAAGTAAAACTTACAAGTGTATCTTGGACCTTACGAAATATAACGTAATAACATAGTTTTTTGTTATACATAACGTTATTAAGGTGTAGGTGAGAGTAGAGAAATAACTTACGAGCCAGAATGAGACAGTCCTCGTCACTCTCATCGCCCGACTCCGACTTCATTGAACACTCGTCTACAGTCGGCGGGAGCCCTGATTCCCCAACTGAAACAAAACGCGTACCATTGCATAGTTATATTTACAGGTACGTGACCACTCTGGAATTGCAAGCGCCCAAAGGTTTTATATGTAGGTATATCCTAGAAGAACAAGGCTACATTTTAATTGACTTGAAAATACAGCAGACGCGTTAATACATTGAGAAACAATTGGTTTTAGGGATGTAAGTCTTGTGTAAGTATATGTGACATCCTACGGGTAAAGGTACCTTATAGCGGCTGGCGCTTACGCTATTATTAACGCCGATCCAATATTATTACGGCGCTATGCGACGTAAGCGCCAGCCGCCATAAGGTACCTTTTACCGTGGAACGTCACATATTTACAAAAGTCAATAAAAAATTAACTAAAAACGCACTATTATCAAAACACTATCCTTCCTTTAGCTTTGATCATTAAACTCAAACATTTGTTAAACTTGCCAATAAGCAAGTAAATGAATAAGGCGCGATTCTACTTTATGCCGCTTACATGCGACTTAAACACCGACTTTACGAGTATGACAAGTGTAATGTAAAGCGGCATTTACATTACGAAATTAGTGTCATGCATGTTGAAATCAGTTTCACGAAAGTAGTTTCGATATATGCGGAAGTAATTTTGTGAAATAATTAGTGTCGTGAAATTCACAGTATCGCAGTGACCATGGCCCCATCAGCATCGAAGCTACACGTCCGCAAAGCGCAGACACTTTCGCGACACTAAGTTTCACGTCGCATTTACACTACGAAATTAGTTACATGACACTAATTTCACCAAAAAATCGCGCAGAGCACGAAACTGATTTGCATTCGTGAAATTAATGCATGCATTTATTTCACGCCAACCACTTAAATAGCCTCACCTATATATTGTGAGTATTATAATTATACGTGATAATTTTTATCAATATATCTTAAATTTGAATTGTACGCCCTGACGTTTATCGAACGACACATTCACAAGTCCGAACTTGTCTGCGCGCGAAACGTCGTGGACGCAAGAGCTAATACGGGTCGTCCACATGAATAGCCTCAGTGTAACATAATTGTCCAAACCGTGCATTTATGTTTCGCTTTCAAATTTATTTTATTATGATTAGATAATACAGAAGGCATTCTATTAAGTACCTGCAGTAACGCGATAAACACAATGTTTTTGTGACTATAGGACGTGGCAAAAAACTTACAAGTTTAGAAATTGAAAAGGTTAATTTTTATTTAACTCATAAATTATCCCATCGTGAGATAGCTAAAAAAATAGGTCGCAGCCCTAAAGTTATTAATAATTATGTTAAAAATAAGGAAAATTACGGCCACCAGTATAAAGGACGCACAAAATTTGCCACTATGGATCGTGAACGTCGACTTATTTTACGCTCTGCTTCAAATTCCACCAAGACCGCCAGGCAGATAGCTAGTGAAATAAATACTAGAGTATCTCTCTCTACAGTTCGACGAATTATTAGAACATCATCCCACCTCAAACGAAAAAAATCATGAGTAAACCTCCTTTGCGCGAACAACATGTGGCGGATCGACTGTCTTTTGCCAAAAAGTACATGTGCTGGAAAACCGAGTGGCGAAATGTGATTTTTAGTGATGAGAAAAAGTTTAATCTAGATGGTCCAGATGGATTTAAATATTATTTTCATGACCTAAGGAAAGATCCGAAAGTACTATCACGTCATCACTCAACTCTCGGATCGGTGATGGTTTGGGGAGCAATTTCTTACTATGGTACTGTTGATTTAATTATGGTAGATGGAAGACTAAATGCTGAAAAGTATTTAAATTTATTAAAAGAAACAAAAAGTAAGATCAGAAAAGTAATAAGTAGAAAAAAAATGTTTTTTCAGCATGATAATGCTCCCATACACACGTCAGCCATAGTTACAAAGTCGTTTGAAGAAAACCAGATTGAAGTTCTAGATTGGCCATCCTTGTCTCCTGATCTGAACATCATAGAGAATGCCTGGGGTTGACTGTCTCGGCAAGTTTATTACAACTGAAGACAGTTTAGTAATAAAGAAGAACTGATTCAAGCTATTTACACTTTTTGGGATTCTGTGGACGTTAATTACATACATTCTTTATATGAATCACTACCTAATCATATTTTCGAATTAATAAGGTCTAATGGAAGGTATACAAAATATTAAACGAAAGAGTTTTAATAACTAAAAAGTATCCTTTAGCATGTGAGGCTATTCAAGTGGAAGGGCCAATTATTTGTTTGACGTTATTTCTTAAAACTTTGATTAGATAACAATAAATCTTTTATTTACTATTACAAGGCTTCTTGTTTTATTTCATATTTAATGTTTAATGTATATCTCCTTTTTATATTACTATGAGAAATATTAATTTTGGTGAGTGAGGCTATTCAAGTGGCTGGCACTGTATATCCGCTTTATACAAGACTCAAATGAGTATTGGGACCGGCACGCCCGCGTAGGGCTGATTGGCCGCCAGCTACATCTGTGGCATTTTGCGGTTTTATACTTCATTATTAAGTAAGTCTATAAGGGTAGTAAGGGGCAATTCTACTTTATGACGCTTAAATGCGACTTAAACGCCAACTTTACGAGCATGACAAGTGTAAAGTAACTTACGCAGCACAGGCGGACAGTCCTCGTCCGTTGCAGCGTCGCCCGACACCTCCGGCTTCACTGGTCTCTCTTCTGCAATAGGCTGTGGGAACCCTGGTTCCTCAACTGAAACAGAATGAGTTTCGTTACATATATCCAGCCACTATACTCTGTGTCTTAACTTCTTAACTTAACTTACATTTTCGGGTAGTTATAGGCTGGTTTTAGTGTCACGCGGACCGTCCGCGCGGACAGCTTTCTCATGCAATTTGGCAGTGCGAAGCGATTAGCACGGATGGTCCCGAATTGGTCCGCGTGACACTAAAACCAGTCATAACATTTATTGGCTAACCAACCAAATACAAATCCGCCTGGATCAGTTACTGAACGCCCTGACTTTAACCTACCTACATTACTTGATTGAACATTACATCAACTACCAACTCAACTACCCTAAACTGGCTTAAGGCAGATGAGGGTCGATTTTGTTTACTTTTATTTAAATACCTAAAAATGTAGACTATAGTTCATAGTTATTATTTCATAAGTATTTATTTTATGTTTTTCATTATGTCCTTGTATTTCATAATGCCCACAAATGTTTGTTCTGTAATTTAGTTTTTATTCAGATATTTTTAAGTAGGTAGGTACCTATATGGGTTAGCATTTAGTGGCAATGGTAACTTTATTAGTATCTGTAGTTCTGTATTAATTAATAACATTACATACACCCCGGCTTCGCACGCCTACACCTAAACCTTCTTTAAGAATCCCTTTATTGATAAGTGAAAACCGCGTGAAAATCCGTTCAGTAGTTTTTGAGTTTATCGCGAACAAATACACAGACGCGGCGGGGGACTTTGTTTTATAAGGTGGTTTACTTGGCTACTGATCGAGGATTGTGTTTTTCACGAACAATAGTTATTTGTTTTACAAGGGGGCAAAGTTGTTGTTTAACCGCTCGTGCTAATATTGATACCCGAGCAAGCGAAAGATTCCAAAATTGAACCACGAGCGTAGCGAGTGGTTCGAGAAGTGGAATCTTCAGCGTTACGAGGGTTTCAAAGCACGAGGGTTAAACAAAATTTGCCCCCGAGTGAAACACAAAATTTTTCACAACACCAAACCGAAGCAAATATCAAATGTAAAATATCAAACAATATCAAAACAAATCAAATCCAAATGAATGTTATTAAATATTTATCATCCAAAATCATCATAATTAAAAGTCAATTCTACCAGCAAACATAAGAAAACAACTCAAAATTTGCAATTGATTACTTTGCCTCACATGTGAATAAAATGCAACTTTGCTATCAGATTTTGAAGTGCAAAGTGAGCCTTTCCGAGCTGGTGTGGTGAAAATGATGTTACATTTTATCTCCTCCTCCGTGCAACGGTTTCCTCATCAATGAGGGTCGTGGCCACTTCTAGGGAACATCTTCTCTTTGACAGTTTGCCGCCACCTCTTTCTGTCTGTCACCGAATATGGAGCGTTGTATCAAGGGCTGAGCGAATTTGGTCTGTTTACCGCATTGGGCTCCTGCATCTCGGTTTATCGCCTTCGATTAACCAGTGATTACCAGCTTATCGTGCTGCGCTGTCCAGTGTATGTTCCGCAACCTCTTCTAACTATCTAGTGCAGCAGTAACTTACGCGGCACAGTTCGGCCGTCTCCGCCACTCGCCTCGTCGCCCGACGCCTCCGATTTCACTGAACACGCTTCATCTGTAACAAATACACATTACGCTATTACGTCAATAAAGAATTAAATAAATATTGCACTATCTTATCACAGGCCCACAGTAAGCTCTATATGGCTTGTTTTGTTACTAGACGTAGAAGACGATTTACATATATAATACCGTCAACCGGGGATAGTGGGGATGAATAGGTACAAAATTTGTAATGAGATTTACCTGACAATTTATTTGCTAAACAAATAAATAAATACCCTTAGAATTAGGAACCAGTTTCATAGGCGGGACGAACTAATAAAAAACGAATTATTACCTACATTACGCACATATTTATATCTACCTATAGTTCGTCCGGTTTTCCAAGATCAAGTACGCCATTTGCACGAAGCGCTTTGCTTCTTCTTTCCTTATGCGCACTGCCAAGGAATGGAATTCCTTGCCGGCGTCTATATTTCCGTTTTCTTAAAACCCGGCAACCTTCAAATCAAGAGTGAACAGGCACCTTCTGGGCGAGCTCGCTACATCGTAGGCCACGTCTACGCCTCGGCTAGTCTGTGGCCATGATTAAGCCCATTCATAATAAAAAAAATAGGAAATTTGCGAACTTGATCTTAGAAATCGGACAGGGCATACAACATGATCGTCAAGGGAGGGATGGAGTCATTTGCAGGCTGAGTAATAAGTGTAATAACTTTCATGGGTCCACTTACGTGAAGAAGGATCAACGCACGCTCCTTCAGCGGGCGGGAGCGCTGATTCCTCCACTGTAATAGAACAAGAATTTGTACAGTCAACATCGTATACAGGGTGTCCCAGAATTCGACGTCAAGCCGTAAACGGATGATAGACCAAGTCATAACAGTTATCATAAAAATACAAAAAAAAATCCAACTCATGTTCTTTAAAAATTATGGTCGCTTTAAAAATTCACTAAAAAATCCACACCCTGTAATTATTCAAGATTACAAAATAATTAAAAAAAAAAGAATAAATTATGGAATTTGTAGTAACAAGAGTTAAAGAACCATTACAGGTTGTGGATTTTTTAGTGAATTTTTAAAGTGACCATAATTTTTAAAAAACATGAGTTGGATTTTTTTTTGTATTTTTATGATAACTGTTATGACTTGGTCTATCATCCGTTTACGGCTTGACGTCGATTTCTGGGACACCCTGTATATAGTAACGGTCAAAGTAGCCAAACGTGTTGGAATATATCACTTTTTATTTTTGAAAGACAAAGAAAATACTTTTTCACCACACCAGCTCGGAAAGGCTTACTTTGCACTTCAAAAACTAATAGCAAAGTTGCATTTTATTCACATGTGAGGCAAAGTAATCAAATGCAAATTTTGAGTTGTTTTCTTATGCTTGCTGGTAGAAATGACTTTTAAATGATGATTTTGGATGATAAATATTTAATAACATTAATTTGGATTTGATTTTGTTTGATATATTACATTTAATATTTGCTTCGGTTTGGTGTGGTAAAAAATTTTGTGTTTCACTCGGGGGCAAATTTTGTTTAAGCCTAGTGCTTTGAAACCCACGCCACGCTCGAGATTCCATTTTTTGAACGCCACGCTACGCTCGTGGTTCAATTTTGGAATCTTTCGCTTACTCGGGTATCAATATTTAGCACGAGCGGTTAAACAACAACTTTGCCCCCTTGTAAAACAAATAACTATTATTTACTCGTACGTCAAACCAAACCAGTTAATTACATAGAAGACAGATGAGGTGGACGTTAAAAAGGACCCCCACTCAGCGTATTTGACAGTCCCTCTTGTACATTCTAGTCCAGTGGGAGTCCCATATGTAAGCCCGGTTCATAATTATAAGGAGATACATATAGAGGAGAGAGACCGTTACTTACTCGGCACACTCGGACAGTCTCCGCCACTCGCCGCGTTTCCCGACGTTTCCGACTTCACTGTAAACTCTTCGTCTGCAACAACGATTATATAGTGACACCCGACTTTTCAGTATAAAAAAAGGCGAAATTAAAATTTTCTACGGGAAGTCCACTCTTTCCTACTCTATCTACATTTTTTTAATTGGTCGCCTGTTTATACCTACTGACAAGGTCGCTGTGCTAGAGTATAGATTAATCTACTACGCTCACAACGAGTTATTGATGGTGCAGACATGCAAAGGCTAACCGCCTTATTCATAAAACTTTACAAGCCTCAATTCTTAGTTGTTAGGTTTTATCCCTGTTTTACAAATACATACATTAGTCAAAATAACAGATTAAAACAAATTATTAATTGATGCTATTATTTATATGAATAACATCATAAATTTATAAAACATAATCGTGCCCCCATTTGACAGCTCAAATAAGTAGATGAGTAAGTAATAGAACGAATACGATTTAATTAACTCAATTTGTATAACTCGTATCGTTCAGTTAGTACCATAGACTAGGAATCCTCTAGACCGAGTTTAGAGCAATTATTTCATGCAACCGATGATGCCAAAAATGCGGAGGTGCGCGGGACGAGGTGAGCGAAGTCAAAGACACGGACGTCACACAAAGACACTTTCGACTCGACCATGGAGTAAAATTACCGTATGCGTGGCAGAGGGGGTAGCGCGACTATGCTCAGTCTGGTGGATGTTTTGTCTGTGGTTAGTACAATCAAATAAACAAAATTAGTGGCCTGAGAGGAGTTGAGGTATTGGTGTGTATAAGTTCCATGGACTTTTACGACATAGTTGTCTTCAGATTATACACAGTCCATCTATGTACAGTGATGTACAGTCAGCAACGCTATTAGCTTAGCACCCCTGCATACAAACACGTATGCAGGGGTACTGACTGTACATATGATATGTAATTATGTTGGTAGGTAACTAATAAAAGTTTCTACTTACGTAAACAAGGTTCGTCACACATCCCTTCTTGAATCGACTGGGCCCCTGATTCCGCGGCTGAAACAGAAAGCACAACATAACATAGTATATAGGTACGAATGTAACGTATAATGAATCAGTAATAAAATAACAGTAATCGACTTCATAATACTATCTATTCAAAAATCACATGTTCGGTTATTCCATGCAATTGTTTTTAATTCAGACCTTGTGTCCATATCATGTTAGTTAAAAATCAATCTTAAATTAAGTTAAATACGTAGGTATGCTTAACTTACATGCATTATAAGTACATAATAGTTTATTTTACTAATAATCCACTTCATTGTCCCATCAGGTAAGCCGGTGAAGGTTACTAGTATATGTTATCTTGAACGTTAAGTCATTTTCAATAGAAGTAGCAGCAGGGTGTCATCGATTGGGCATTAGCATGTCGAGCACTAGTAGCACCACCTTCCTATGGCGGAGATGGCGCAGTAGTAACTTATGTAATGACTGTAATGAGTAACTTACGCGGCGCGGTCGGACAGCCCCGGACGTCCCCGTATCCCGCCGCGTCGCCAGACGTCTCCGATTTTACTGAGCACTCATCAAGACCAGTATCTGCAACAAGAGCCACCTGTGGGATGGCTCAGCTAAATACCAACTCGCCGCTTTGGACTCAGTGGAGCGCAGAGCCAGGAGGATGATTGGCGACAAGAAGCTAATGGCTAAGCTTCAGTCTTTGGCCCATCGGCGGAAAGTCGCCAGCCTGTCGGTATTCTACAGGCTGCACTTCGGGGAGTGTGCCCAAGAGCTACACGAGCTTATTCCACCGTCCCCATTCTACCATCGGACTTTTAGACGCACGGCCGGTTTCCATCCTTACATGGTAGATATTCCACCAATTCGCACGAAGCGCTTTGCTTCTACTTTCCTTATGCGCACTGCCAAGGAATGGAATTCCCTGCCGGCGTCTATATTTCCGTGTTCTTATAACCCGGCAACCTTCAAATCAAAGAGTGAACAGGCACCTTCTGGGCGAGCTCGCTCCATCGTAGGCCACGTCTACGCCTCGGCTAGTCTGTGGCCATGAGTAAGCCCATTCATAATAAAAAAAAAAAAAAAAGAGCAACATCCATTCCACGTTACGCCAGTATTGGTTTTAATATTTGGTAGACCACGCCCAACAACATACTGTAAGTTTGTTCGTCTTTACAATACCGAAAATTGGTAGTGGCGGCGACTATGTATAAAAGACGTAGTAAGAGTGTGTACTTACGTAAACAAGGTTCAGCACACAGCTCTCCTTCAGTCGGCTGGAACCCTGGTCCCTCGACTGAAAAAAGATTACGTACCTATTATTACATACCTATACCTATTAGTCCTATTACATCTAACCTTACCAAAAGTAGTTAACATTACACTTAATTGGTTAATCATCATACATTAAGTACTTAGTCATAAAATCACTACACCTTTTAAAACTAAGTCCCTCGCGTCTGTCTGTAAGTTCGCGATAAACTAGTAAACTACTGAACAGATTTTCATGCGGTTTTCACCTATTAATATACTAATTTTTGAGAAAGGTTTGGGTGTATTGTTAAGGTTGCTTAGTATTCTTGTTGAATCTAACAAACCTTTGATTATATATGTAGTTTGTTCTAACATAAAAACTTTAACACAGATTTTTAAGAGATTGCTAAGTTTTATGAAAAAAGTGGTAACTGTGTAAATAAATAAACATTATAATACTCGTACAGGCTGTTTTATCGCCATAGAGCAACGAATTCAAAATAGTCTTTAAGAGGGGGCGTAACCCAAGAAATTACGAAGAAACAAAAGATTAGGCGCGCCGCGCGAAACTTGCGACGGAAGATTTTGGATTCACGCGGATTTTGACGTTTTTCATCAATATCTTTGAAAGAACACTTCTGTTTGAAATTTTTCTAGTCAAATCCCTCGGCTACATCACTAGCTATTTTAAACTGAAATTATACTACAAATACAAATAATTTATTCCAAAAAGTATTGTCCAGTGGTTCTTTAAGATTAATATTTTTTTTAGAGAAAAGTACATAGTTAACAAATGCCTGAACTAGGATTGCCTGTGTTTCAGGCAGCAAAGGACTATTTTTTGTTAATGTATTTAAAATAAAAACTGCAATCTTGCGTTAGCCCCCTCTTAAGTGAAACCAGAGTAAAACGAAATTAAATAAAAGTGAACTTAAAATACATGTAAAAACGTACTATGGGAAGGCTCGTGATAAATTCCATCTCCATGCGTTAGGCCCACAGATTCATCGTCTACATCTACAACAAAATACATAGTATTAAAATTGAAACACTGTAACTCTGAATAATAGTTATTTGTTTTACATGGGTGAACTGAAAACCAGCGCTGTGACAGCTAGTCTGTAACACATCAAATGCTGAGTCCATCCCTATTGTCACACTATATTATTATTGGTTGTTTATAAGTTTTATAACATAAGTACGATTAATGTCAAACTATGTTAATTTCATTGTTGCTGGTTCAACATGTATTTTTGTATTTTTTGTTTGTTTTTTATCGACTTTGTTTTCTTGTATGTGTGTGGCAATAAATAATTATTATTCTTATTCTTAAAAGTTGTTGTTCAACTCTTTGTGCTACTATATTCCAGAATGAGTAAGCTACCAATTCCAAAATAAAACCACGAGCATAGCGAGTGCTTCCAAAATGGGAATCTTGAGTGTTGCGAGGGTTAAACAAACTGTGGTGCTGAGTGAACAACAAATTTTTCACAACACCAATGCAACAAAGTTTTTGAAGAATAAAGAGAGCTGTTGTGGTGAACATAAAAGTTACACCTTAGAGTGTCTCACCTTAATTAAATCAAAGATTTCTTTAACATAGTACTTTAACCATGGCTGGTCTCTTTAATGCTCATTATTACAAAATATATAAAATTGATACATATATGGTTTTTGAAGATTATTGAATGCTAATCTATATAAATAGACAAATGAACAAAGGTTACCAAAGATTATATGAACAAAGGGTACCAAAGATTATTTTCGCATAGACTACTAAGATAAGACTCAGTCTTCTTCTCTCTTATTCCCTTGGGACTGAGATTTGTGATCAAAAAGGTCCCAGCGCGTAACACGTTTGAGGGCCCAGCGGGCTGCCCTCTGCATGGATCCTACCAGTGTATCACTGCACCGCTGGACTATAAGATTCTGTAGCTAACCCTTACAAATAGATCATTGTGTTGGGTACTGATCAAAGATAAATAAAATAATTAACACTTACGTAATAATACTACATCACGCGCAGCATCTTCAATCGCCATTTCCATGAGCCCTAAACCAAACACAAACCATATTAGAAACTAGTAATACTTAGTTGAAAAATTGACCCTAAGACTGGTAAACCCTGATCTAAAGATTGTAAAAAGTGTTACGGCTGTCAGCCATGTTCATACAGCGAACTGATATACATGGAAGTATTCTGTCCGCTTAGTTATGACCCAACGTAAACTATTCGATTGTAGGCGGTGCTTACAAACTATTCGATTCGCAACTTCAGTTCGTCCGAGATGACAGTCAGTGACGGATGGCTAAATTGATTTATAAAAACAACGTTTTTTTGTAATTAAAAATGTTTTCATGTGTCGTGAAGTGGTGCAGAAATTATTTTAGTTCATACCAAGGATAGTGGAATCACTTTTCACTTGTAGTAAACAGATAACTTCAGTAAAATTTGGAATAAACATGACGATTTGTTTTCAATACTACCGTGCTAAGCTAAAACGTAACAACTGCATACGACTTTCATAACAACATACGACTTTTTAAATTGCGAGGATAATAGGGATGGTGTTATGCCAAATGAAGTAGACTATTTTATTAACTTGTGCTTGGTTTAGGTATTTTCTATATAATTATAAATGTAGTAGGTAATGAATTCTTTCTTACAGATTTGTATTTTCCTTTTTTATTTCATGAGATGGAGCTGTAAAAAAACTACCTCATTCATTCAAATTAATAATCAAATTTGATATTATCATTTTACATTACTTTCCATTCAGATTCCCACAAGATGCTATTCGCAGAGAACTATGGAAAAAAGCTGTCCAATTAGAGAGACATGAAATTAAGTGGATGCCTGGAAAGATATCTAGAATATGTTCTATTCATGAGATATAACTCGTGAGATAATCATACCCGGTCTCCTATATGTAGATACACTTCCACTGAATTAATTTAACAAATACACACATTATCTGAAAATGTTGATCATTCGAATCTACCCTCTACCGTCACATATATGTAGGTTCTCTCTCAAGCCATTTCCGTCAGTATAAAAGAGCGGCAAATTTAGAAAATGTAAGCGCGCGAACGGGTGTGGTCCCATACAAAATTTTAATTTTGCACCTTTTTCTACCGACAAACTTGCTTGACCGGCTATATACATATAAAATATTTCCATTGGAACTGAAAGTGGGGATTTATTGTGACTCCGCCTATTCAAATATTTTTGACCCGATTCGTGTACCCATGTAAATTTTGCAGGCTGTATAGCCAATCCGAATTCTAAGATCAAGTTTACCATAATATATTTACAATGGCGTACTTGATCTTAGATAAACGGACAGACTATACCTGAACGTGACTTCGCACTGCCATACAAATTTATAATAAAATATACAAAATACTTATTATAGCGGAATACATTTATACAACAATGATATATTTACTTATGTTGAGTTAGTCTGTCATTTCATAACAACATTTTAACTAGTTATCTTTTAATCTGCATTAAATTATTATACGTGAATTATTTGACTGGTTCTTCAATGTATGGCATAAACCTATCCCTGTCCAAGTCATATTCTAATCAAATATGAACCGCAAACTCTCAGCGGCCAGTACGTACAGCAAGAAGATTATTAGCGGATTAATGTCGCTGATTGGTAGTTATTGACATTATATGCATTTCATCTACACTTAGCTATGTACCATTAGTGTAATAAAGATGACTATTATTTTGTTTACCAGCTTTGATTACAGGCTCTGTAAACGCGTCGTCTTATTTAAATGTAGGCGTAATTTTGTATGTGTGCTAATTTGGCCCGAGAATTTGAACGGTAATGTTCCTAAAGGCGGTTTCCATACTAAATATATGCGTTCACTGTGTTCATATCATATATCTTGTATACTTAACATTTAATTTATACATATTAGTCATATAAGACTAATCAGTAATTTATATTATCAAAAAAGTATACATACGAGTATGAGTATAATAGGGTAATATTTTACTCTGATAATGTTACCCCTCACCTCAAAGCACAGTTTAATTGGAGACAATTAAACTGTGCTTTGACGTTCCTTTTCATTTTCCTTGCGTTATCCCGAAATTTTGCCAAGCCAGACTAATCCCGAGAATTGGCGTAGGCACTAGTTTTCACGAAAGTGACTGCAATTTTACCTTCCAACCCAGAGGATAAATTTAGCCCTTATTGTTACAAAATCACAAGAACCAAAAAATTTAATCTTGATCCCTGAAGTCTATCTAGCTTGATACCAATAAAGCTCGGTATTTACCTTTGACACTTTGTTCTCTCTCCAACCTCTCTTGCAGCTTGGCCTGACTCCGTTGCACAAGCATTTTGAAATGGCAGGCATCCCGCAAGCGCTCCACACATGCCTCACAGATACCACTTTTCCCATCACTACCAGGTATTAGCTGCAACATATTAATAAATCATAAGAGCTTGAAGGCTAACCTTAGGCATCGTCTATTAATATTTTAAAGAAAATAATGTGGAACCTATAATGGAGTAACAATAGAAGTATGCTATTTACCATCTATTTTCTAATTCTAACAAAAACTGCAGTAGTACGGCTACCACCAGTTTTGACATTGATATACTTAGTATCTCACGTCTACGTTTGGAAATAATTAACATACTGGTCACATAACTTAATCTGGGTCGTAGATTAGAATAACACCATACTTTCCTTCCCTGAATCCATCCTCTATAGGAGTGATATAGAGGTCGGAATCGGAAGTTTTTGAGACTGCTTTAATCAAATTTATAATTAGAGCTTAGATCGTATGGAAACTTACGTCAATTAGAAAGCACGCTTGGAGCATGACAGAGTATGTCTCCGTTATTCCGAGACAGGAGTACGGCGTCATCATATCTCTCGCCGCAGGGCGCAACAGACAGCAGTGACACTCATTTGATGATTCCATTTCATTTATAAATATTGAAAAAACACGGCTGAAAAATACACCTGATCCTATAAATAAAACAAGTTAAACAAGTGCAACTGTCAGTGTCAACTGCCGAGAGACGCCTGCGCCGCTCGAGTGGTGTCACTCGACTATCGACTACGACTAATCAATTCGACTTTATGAACATGAACGTAGTCGATTCGATTATTGAAAAAGTCGATTTGCGGTGTGGTAGTCTGTTACGACTTTAAAGATCAGTGGCCTATTTTATAAAGCTACAAGTTACAATTTACAAGCGGAAGTCTCGTTTTAACACATAGGGTTAAAAATAGACTTCCGCTTGTATAGACGGTCAAGCAAATCTTGTCAGTAGAAAAAGGCGCGAAATTCAAATTTTCTATCCCCTCAACTGTGGGAGCGCCTTTCAGGCGGTCATAAAATTGGCGGTTTATCTGTGGCTCAACCTGCCAGGTTCGCATAATTCGCGCCTAAACTTAAGGTAAAATATCAGTTAAACATATGTTTAACTCGCTCTGACATATTTAATCGTGGAGTGAATGAAGCAAGACAGCTAGCAAGCGAACATTTGAATGTTCAACGGTTGAAAAAGTCGTTATCTTTCGTCAGTCAAAAACAGCCACTGTGACGAGTAGGATGTTACGTGTTTTTATAGTAAAATTGTGGATTTTTATGGTGAAACCGTTAAAAAGCTGAGGAAATGTCAGTAAACTTTTGTTAATATTATGTTTGGGTGTGTTTTTAGAATAATATAAGTGCTAAAGGTGTGAAGAAATGACATGCCAAGTCATAGCCGAAATTTTCTTACTCGGTTTCATATTATTTGTATAAGTTTTACTATGTCTCAAAACAATCATAATATGTCGTAGTTCATATAGATTATATTAAATACAATGAAATTAGTTTAAAATCTGTTTAAAGTGAATAATAGCTATCAAACTAAATAACGGTCGGCACATAACCTCTCGGGCTGTCCCAACAGACTGGACGAGCACCTGCCAGGCTGTCGCCACAGACGGCGCTGTCATGTTACTGACGCACGTTTGCATAGCATGGACATTCCACTTACTAACTAATTCTACGATACTTCTCTTTCCACATAGGCTATAATAACACAGCTCAGCGCAACTGTAATGAGTGAGAGCAAGGGCTGGACATTTAATTTGTAAGATTATTGTTTGGTCCATGAACTTTATACTGAGATTGACGAGTAGGTATAAAATTTTTTATATAAATTAATTATGCAAGGCTTTTAATATGGGTACTAGGCGACAGTGATGATGATGATGATGATAATGATGGTGGTGGGGTTTGCTACTAAGATTTTAGGTGTTACTCTTCACACATTCTGAAATATCCCTTTATTGCTCTTACGGTCTAGGTATATCCATATTAATCAAACCATATAAATGTGATTTGGTCTATATTTGTCTTGTTTTCAGATCAAGTTTTTAGATGTTTTTGTTTAATAAGAACAAGTGCGATTATTTATTATTAAATATTGTTTCATTAATACCCTGAGAAACGGAATTTCTTTGGATTAAGGCTGCTGGTTGCTGTGATTTTTCAACATTTTGTGGGCTATCAATGGTGCATCAAGAAATAAAAGCATTTTTTAAACATTTCTTACCATATAACTACCGCACCTGCATTACTATTACTTTGGCCATAGATAGTTTACAACTTAAGTTTCTTATTTATGTATAAAATTATTACATAGGGTGTGGTAGGACTCCACAATGCATGTAATTATAAACTTATTTACGTGCGCCATTTCTAGGGCAGACATAATTTCAATAAAGTTTTCAAATGGTATATATTATGTATTTAATTGATAAGCCTGACATTTTATGTTTTTTTGATGTGTATGATTACATTATGTACATAATTAGAGTAACAGATACGCCTAAAAACTGTTTATTTTTTTATTACAATAGAAAATGAAAGATACATTTCGGTACCTATAATTTGAATTCGACTGTACAGTTATTTTATGTTAGTTTAATGGTCGTAATTTTAAGTAGCAGTTAGATAATTAAATAAAGGGCAGAAAAAATACAAACTATAGACTGTATCATTGTAAAAAACGGAATAAATCGCAATTTTCCACTTGCACGTGGACCTAGAAACCCTGTCTGTGGAGCAGACCCCTTAGGCTGCCACAGATGAGGGGGAGCGGCCATATTCATCTCCCACAGCTGAGGGGCTATGGGACGATAACTCTTCGTGCCTACATTTTTTAAATTTGCCGCCTTTTTCTACTGACAAGATTTGCTTGACCAAGTATAAATTGTAACTTGTGGCTTTATAAAATAGGCCACAGATTGTGCAATAATGGTTATCGTCAAACGGCATTATCGTGTCAAGCAATATATGGCTGTTCATTAGCTAAAATAACCCGCATCCAGGGTAAAATTGTTGAAAAAAAATATTTGACATGAGTTTGACAGACATTTATTCCATTTATTTGATTGATGCTTTAATTTTCTGAATTAACGGTTAAAATACATGTTTCATTTGTTTTCTATAGATCGTGTACACAAATTATGGAAGCTAAACATATTTGTAAACAAGTGTTACTCTGATGGAATGATTATGTACTTTGGAACGACAAATACAATATTCCAAGGAGGTTGCAAATCGACGAATTTCTAAGTGCATTCATTAGCTTTCCTCTACTTTCGCTGCTTGTACCTTGTATCAAAAATGCCGGTTAATAATATTAAAGGTCATCTGCTTCCAGAAATATATACAGCCTTTGATTTGTAAATCAATGTATTCTGCTTTTCCAATTAATTAAACTTATATTATTTTAACAAAGAACCAGCCGTTACATCTCGATCATCTTTTTTTCTCCAGAATACCCGCCTGTTATTTTTTTATTAAAAATCAATTCTTACCTACATTTTATTTGTTTTATTTTTAAAGATCGCCAGTGTTGCTAACAGACGGCCATTCTGTTGTAGGAATGTCCCCATTCCGGTTAATGCTCGGCCATTCTACACAAGGCGTATGGCCTCATACAATTATTTTATATCTGTTAACAATCAAGAATTTATTTACAATAAACACGTTAACAAAACTAGTATTCCAAAATGTAACTTTAATCTTATACAATACATCATTAATAAGCATATAAAAAAACTAAAATGAAATAAAACTTTCTATGGCAATGTATCACTTTGATATAACATAACGTTCATTATGCAAGCAATTATTTCAGAAATTGCACTCAATTTAATCACACAATTCTTCAGCGTAGACGTCGCTTCTTTGCGAGTGTGCACGTCACCGTCGACGAGATCACGCACTCCTTCTTATGTGTACACGTCACCGTAGACGAGATCACACACTCCTTATGTGTACACGTCACCGTAGACGAGATCACACACTCCTTCTTATGTGTACACGTCACCGTAGACGAGATCACACACTCCTTATCTCATGTGTATCCGTCACCGTAGACAAGATCACACATACCTTCTTTGTTTTTAATGTGTATCCGTCACCGTAGACAAGATTACACATACCTTCTTTTTTTTAATGTGTGTCCGTCACCGTAGACAAGATCACACATACCTTCTTTTTTTTTTTATGTGTATCCGTCACCGTAGACAAGATCACACATTCCTTCTTACTCACGTCACCGTAGACGAGATCACACATTCCGTCTTATGTGTACACGTCGCCGTAGACGTGAGGACACACTCCAAACACTGAAAATAAACTCATGTCAGTTACAACTGGTAATACAATTAGTAGCAGACAACTAACAATTTCTTTTTCGTCACTTCTTCACTCAAAAGTAAATAATTATTTCATACCGAACAATAAAAATGAGGATAAGGTTATGATTCCACATTTAGCGTCAAACTTCTACTTTAATTTGCCTCACTAAACCTTTTTCATTTTCATTTTTAAATGTTGCGGCATTGATACAACTAGCATTTACTGCATAACAATTACAATTTATAGAATACCATAAAAACTCAGTCCCATTACTGTGTTTTTCCTCACAAGCTTGATAATAATTTACTTCAATTTTTAACACTCAAATAGAGAAATATTGTTGTTTATGGTGATCGGAATATAGACACTCTAAAAGATAATTCATCTACAAAGGAGCTATCAAGTATAATGAGAAGTTTTAACATGGCAATGCACATAAAAGCACCAACTAGGATTTATGTATTAATGTGTGCGTAATGCTAACTGACACCCACCAACTTGAATTATCAGATTATGACCTGTCACCTTAAACATTAATGAAATCAAGACTGGTACGACCTGGATTGAACTGAAAAGGATTTATTGTTGATTTAACATTCGAAAGTTTCATGATAGTATAAAGGCTCTGAGGCTCTCTTCTTTTGTGAAGTTATTAGCTCGAACAACGCTCAGGAAGCGTTTAATTATCCTGTGTCTTATTCAGACTTTTTTCGATCTGTGTTTTCCCATCATTATCATCATCATCATCATCGACAAAAGGGAATTAAGAGATTATCTGCCAAACAATAAACTCTTCAAAATTATGGTAAGATATTTAAAAAAGGTATACACAAATTGCAATAGCAAATATATATGTATCTTCTAATAATAATATATAAATGTAAAGCAACCTGGAATGTCATATACCCACGCAGGTACCAAATTTAGATCAGACAACAGATATAATTACTTTAAAAATGAATTATAAGATCTACCAATAATAATTAGTAAGATATAGGTAATGTACTATCCTACATTAATCATTTTATCGATTAAGTAATTTTAATAAGTTAACAACCAAACTAAATGTTGAGAATAGTCCATAATACGATGTTCTTAATGCCAACAGTAGTTGAGTAATAGTAAAACTTTTGGTATTGACGATATTTCAAGCGAACTAGTGAAGTTAAGTAGGTTATTTTTAAGCAGACCTCTTGCTCATGTACATTTATCCTTCAGTCAAGGCTTTTTCCCAGAACAGCTTAAAGCTTCGTTTGACGATCTTAAAGTAACGATCCCAATAATTACAGATCGTAGTTTTACAGTGTAATTACAGCACAATAGTGATTGTCCCAATAATATCAAAATTAATAGAAAAAGCTTTTTATTAACAAAAGACAATAATAACTTCCTTACTAAACATGATATTTTACACCCTGACCAATTTGGGTTCCGTAAAGGACTAAATTCAGAATTGGCTTATTTTGAATGTGTCAAATTTGTGACTCAAAACTTTAATAAGTCACCGATTATGGAAATTTTCCTCGACATGACAAAAGTATTTGACTTAATTGATCATGCCGAGCATCTCAATAAATTATATGCTAATGAAATTTAGAGGCCAGGCAAATGATTGACTTAAATCTTACTTAGCCAACAGAATGCAGTGTACGCAAATCAGTAAATTTGTTAAAACTAACAACCAAATTAATTACTAAAGTAGGTGCTACACTTATTTATTACTTAAGGGGGGAAGGGGATTTTTTTTCATTAATGATATTCAGATGGCGATACAACTATAATTTCAGTTAGTGGTCAAGATCAAAGTATGTATAAAACAGATATTTATAATGCCTTATCTGATACTAAATATTGGATAGAAAAATTAATAAGCTTCTTATTTAGCTCAGAAAACACAATTTATGCAATTCACTCATATGGAACAATACCTCGACAGCTCAACATTCATATAAATGACTATGCATTTCATAAAACAGGTAACATAAATTAAGTTCTTTGGTTTAAATTTCGATTCATTTTTAAATTGGAAGGACCATAACCACTCTGTCATAATGTTCAAGAATTGACCATTTCGTCTTGGCCTGCAAAAATTACGACTATCTGTTTCCTACGAAGCAGTCCTTATGGCTTATCACGGCTACGTCTCATCATACTTTAGCAAATGCTCCTATGGGGATCAGTTGTAAACCACTATTTAAATATTACTGTAAATCTGGCTTGTATGTATGTATATACTCAAAATCTGTAATTATCAAAAATCATATCCAAAACATTTCCAAGACCTTATGATATGTGCTCCGTCAACCCAAGAGCACAATATCTTACACCATCCACGCTGTATGACAGACATGCAGAAAAAATGCTTATATAAAGATATACAATAACTATACCTGTTCACATAATCACTTGGGGCCATAAGTTTAACAAACTTCCATTGGACTGGCTTCTAGATCACTGCTTTTATAATACTCGTAACATTACCTACTGATTATGTTGCTCATAAGGAGCGAACCAATTTTTTTTTTTTTTACTATTTGTAGGTACTCGCTGTGTGATATCTAAATGTTACTTTGTTTTAATTACTGTTGTCTATGATATACCTTGGTGGTATAGTTATTAAGTATACCTATTCTTTAATGTTCATTTATGTTTGCCATTTTGGCTCATGTACCTCGTAGTTTTATAAATGTAACTATGTTAATTTCTTATTAACGGTGTACTGCATGCTGCTTATAAACAGCTGAAGAAGGTGAAACGATTACACACTTAACCCAAGACACTTATTGTACCCTTTTTCTGCTAATAAATCATTTCTATTTGTACTCTCTTTTACTACTACGTTCGAACGTCTCATTTAACCTGTCAGCGTCATTTCGATAAGTAGTATGATGGGAAGATCATGAGTATTTTATTTTCCATTTTTGTATTATCGTTCGTAAGGCTACCCTGTGACAGCTTGAAGCGAAATCCAATGGAGAAATAAAAAGAAACATTATAGTGCTCATCAGCGTCATCAGCAGACTTATGATATCGGAACCAATCATACCGTCAATAACTAGATACATACATGTACCATTAACAAAACTTTACAGGACCTGATACTGGACCATACTGGGCATATCTATCCAAAAAAATAACAGTCTTCTAATTGTGGTCCACCGCATGTAATTTCCGAAAATCAAATTACATTCGTGAAGTTCGGTTTTAAGTACTTATGGTGCTAACATTCGTTCAAAATTGAGTAAAGCTATGCATTTTTATTCAGTATTTACGTCCTAATTTACATGGCGCTATAGGTTCAGCTTGTAAGTTAGTCTCTAATAACATATAAGGTGTACTAAGGTACTGGACTGGACAGCGCTCGTCCGCGACTACGTGACCCACAACCGCGACTAACAACTTCTCTATTCAACTGCAAGTGACACAAAGGAGCCAAGCAACGATTGCAATACAAGGAGCTACAAAAGACTTTTTATCGCCCGCTCAGAAGCCAAAGTGCAAATTGCAGCCGCCTACAACTCACTTAGAGCCACAACACCAGCTGCCCAACACGCATTATACGAGTAGCAGCAAAAACAGCTACTGTAAGTTAAAGCTATAGCTGAACCTCTTAACCAGTTTTATGTCACCTCAGCCTGGCTAAGCTAAGACTATGCAACCATTTTACAGCCATTCTATGTCTAAAGGTTATAAAGTAGGTGCTGAGTGTCGCCTGATTGTCTGCTGGGTTTGTATTTACACATTTGATCCTCAAAACAAACCTGATCGACTGATACATTAATTAAAAATTGTCATCCCCATTACTAAATTATTCATTGAAATATCAGCTTTATTGTGCAGACAAACGATGCAAGTTGTAATGAACTTACTGTATAAGATGTAACGTTAGTCTACCATACATTTCTATATTAATCAAGCTCACCGATCGCTGCATCACGGAAAACCCAAATAATGCTGATCCTCATTCACGTGTAATGGCCGTATATCACATGGGGTCAATTAACATTGGACCGGGCGTGAAAGCGAAAACAAGCGTTTCGTAAATTGCTAATATCTTGTAGTCTGCACTTGATATTTAGTGGGTAGTTTTCTTTTTAGCTTACTCGTAAATAATCTTACTAAAATCACTGAATGATATAAACAATCTATAATAGTCTATATACCTATCTTAAAACTTAGTCGTGTTTGTTATATTACAACACATAACTCGAGAACAGCTGACCCATTTTCATGGTTTTACTGTTTGATTTGTCTCCATCGGAATATCAGATAAACTATTTAAACAGTTAGAAATATTAGAACAAATTAAATTATTTTACTGAAAATATTTTAATTTGTTTTTATGTAGGCCTTGGTAACTTTCTCAGTATATGACATTTATTTCAGTTAATACCTATTAAAATAGACGTAAACAAAATTATAAAAGTAATTCATTGCCATAAGATTGCTCCTAGGGTAGTCCGACACGAAATTGTAGAAAATGATTGAGGGCGCCACTGCGCTTTAACAGACAACACATGATGCAACACGGGTCCATCCATCTCCTTTTGCCGCATAAGTTCGTCCTTCTTGTTGTTTGACGTTGAGATATATAACTTTACATCGTAATTCAAACATGTACAATAGATAAATTTGATCATAAAATCACGTATTTCATTAATTGTACATCATCTCTGCGTGATTTATCAATATAAAATTATTTATTAAGAAATACTTTTCCAAAAATATCTTGAATTCAGATCACAATCCATCAACATGCAATTTCGGGCCAATCGCCTATAAAACATGTTTAATGTTATCTTCCGAGTTTAATTACATTTTGTTTTATTGAATTTGATGCTTACTATTTCTTTTCTTCATTTAATTAACTAAGTTGACACAGAAATATTTTAAAATAAAAATAATTATTTACACTGTTAGTCGGTGCGAAGTTTGCCGGGTCAGCTATAAAAGCCGAAACTAAGTTCACCTGAAAGGTAGCACGAACAGTCGAACACGACATTCACTGACAACGACATACGAAGTCGCCGGGTCAGCTAGTTAAATCATATTGTGGTACTTTATGCTGATAAAAGAAATACTTACCCATAACACCATCATCATTATAAAATGAATACTTACTTTTAATAAAATCAGGATAGCCAAGGGGGAACCTTAAATGATTTTATAATAACATAATTATGTACCTATTGCAAAATGTACCAGTTATCTGTTTAAGTGAAGAAATCCCAAATCATTTGAGCCCATTTTACAGAAGTATTTACTGGATAAGAGTTACCGTTCACTGCAAGAGTTTTTTTTTTTTGGTGATCCTCCCGGAATAAACAGTACTTGAAACTGCATAATTATTAACTCTTTTTTTTTATACATAGTTTATTAAAATGTCTGTACAGTGTAGTTTATAAGGATAATACTTAATACTTATGTATAATTATGTAAAAGACAAATTGCTGTGCCCTTACAGGGTACTTAAGTCATATAACTATTGGCAATAAAATTGTTTGAAGTTGAAGTTAATCGCTTATCAAAAACGTCAATTCGTAAAATAGGTAACAAATATTAATCAGAAACACCTTTATTCCTTTATTTTTGTAATCTCAATACTTGTACCCTGTACAATGATTGTATATATTTTTTTATAATTTACTGGCACTACTTACATATGCCACTAATATTGTATTAGTGTATAGTTATTTTACACTACTCCAATATTATTTAATACAAGTGATATTCCTAATTGTAGGCGTGTAGTTGTTAAAATTTGTATGTAATCAAAATTAACACATACCTGAGGTTGTCTAAACGTTCTTACCACTTCGGATATATTAAAGGTCATCTGCTTCCAGAAATATATACAGCCTTTGATTTGTAAATCAATGTATTCTGCTTTTCCAATTAATTAAACTTATATTATTTTAACAAAGAACCAGCCGTTACATCTCGATCATCTTTTTTTCTCCAGAATACCCGCCTGTTATTTTTTTATTAAAAATCAATTCTTACCTACATTTTATTTGTTTTATTTTTAAAGATCGCCAGTGTTGCTAACAATATGGAGATGAATATGTTAAAAAAAATACAACGTGACTTACATAAACAAAAGGATTACATGAACAACATGCATGTTTTACAAGCAAACATGAATGAGAAGTTAAGTTGCATGGAGGGAAAATTAGACCAACAGCAATCATACATTGCAAGACTCGAAGAGCAGGTTAGAAATAACAATACACCAGAAAATAACAATTTTCAAAATAAAATATTTAGTGATGAGAGTGGTATTGGTGACATGGAAATCGACGAGACATATTTTCCAAAGAATACCTACGACGGGAATGCTGTTGAAAATGATAACTATGTCGTCACTGACGAATTAATTAAACTTTTATCAAGAGTATTAATAAAAAACATTAGGGTAATTGATAATGTTAAAATTAAATTTAAAGAAATGGAGTCAGAGTTAACTCAAATAAAAGCACTTATTAGCAAGAAAATAATGGCTTTTGAAGAAACAGCAATTGCAGTTCAAAACCGAGAGACCTGCATGATGTTAGTCGGATCGCACAGAATTAGTCAACTCGAAGATGAATTGAAACTAATGATGTCTGAAATTAGTGAAATAAAGGAAGAAATTAAAGAGATTGGAGAACAATGCAAAAACACAGATGAACCATCCACAACTTGCACAGAAGTAGACACTATAAAGATACCTAGTTATTCTCCTGCAGAGCAGATCTGCGATCAGATAAACTGTGAATTAAAGAGAGTCACAGAAAACTGCAAGGCGACGAACATGTTGCCCAACATAGAAATCATTCTGGACCCGAACACTGAAGACCATCCTATCATGAAGGCTCTGCAACAAGGTATATTCTGTGTCAGACATGTCCCTGGAGTACTTTGCGTAAACCCGGCTGATGAGAACAACATTTGTGGTCAACATTACACAACCAGAACCATTTATTTGGATACACCTGGACTTAAGAAAAATAAGGTGATGAAACTGCTTAGAGCCAAGCCAAATATGACTTTGTATGAACTCCTTAAGAAGGGTCTGGATAATACAGATTTATGGCACAGGCTGAAAAATTGTAACTTTTATATTCCAGCCTGTTCACCGCCTACCTGGACTTGTAATAATATTTAAGCATATTAAATGTGTAATATATCACAACACATACTTGTTCCTACAGCAACAAATGTGTGTTGCAATACAATATTTTTTCACTTTTGCTGTTACTATTTTTCTGATACTGACTGTACATAGGTACCTTAAAATAGTTTAAGGTACAGTCACGCTCCATAATTGTTGAGTCATTTAGGGCTTTAGCTAAATTGGTTGTTCAATACTTCTGCTATGGAATGTCCAATTGGCTAAATGGTCCTGATGGCTCATCCAGCATAGAGCCTGGCTGTACTTCCAATATATACTTATATAGAGCATAAATAACCTGTAGCGGGCTGTAAAATAGAGTTACACTAAGAAACTTCTGCAGCGATTTTGATAGCCCATGCAGTGCAAGTGTTATTTTAAATGTCAAATTTCTATGAAATTATGTTATGACGTATAAATAACACTTGCACTGCATGGATTATCAAAATCGCTGCAGACTTTTCTTGGTCTAAAAGTACACCAATTTCATATTGTAAAATATCTAGTTCCTATTGTTATTAATTATTAGAGAAGAAAGCATGCAGACTTCTCCATCTGACCATAACTTAAGTTTATGATTATGATTGATTAATAAATAAATAATGGCCATACTAAAAAAGTTGATTGCCATTATTTTTGCTTTTTGAGAGCAACATGCTTACATTGATTATCCCACCTTTATTTTAATGAGTGATTAAGTGCAATTTCCTTTGTGTGTAACTTATAATATTTTGTTTAGAAAAATAATATTATTTTAGAAAGTATGTCAGATGTTGAAAGTTTTTTTGGTTTTATATTGCTAGAGCATGTGGGCTACTTAATTATATGAATATTACTTAAGTGAAATATTTTTTAGTCCAAATGATCCCTATAAGTATAGCACATAATATATTAATTAGTATTATGAATATTATGATTAAGATATGTTTTAAGTACTTGATGATTATGATACTGAACACTTATAAATGTCCAACTTATATTAAGTTTCAAAAACTATTATTTTACTTTTAGAGTTCAAACTTAGTATGGGGCCAGTAGGTTAGTGCGCTGATATTTTTTTATTTTATTTTCTTTAAGTTTTTAATGTGATTATGTGCCATTTTGTTTTAATCTTGTCTTGTCTTAGGGTGGTATTCCATGTGTCAAATATCTTGATCCAATGTCATTGCGTCTCACTTTCTCATTGAGGCCAAATGTGAGACAATAAAATACGTTTTTGGACAAAGAAATTGGACAGCCGGAATACCACCCTTAGTGACACCCCACACTAGGGTCTTTCGAGCGTCGGTGTCCAATCAGCGCTATAGAAAAGGACGTCGTTGGGCAGTTGCGCCAACGCTGCGTCGAGCAGCAGCTATAGAGTTTAGTAGACGCCGACGCTAGAGAGATGCTAGTGTGGGGTGGCCCTTACTTAACTAGTGTAGACCATGTAGACGTAGAATATGTGGGCAAGTCCCCAGAGGGCCTACCACGAACGAATGTTCGCAAATTGCGGGCATCTACCTCTGTCACTCTAATTACGCCTTAATTGGATTTAAAGAGAAAGATGCCCACAATTTACGAACTTTTATATTCGCGGCAGGCCTTCTGATCATGACATGATACGATAATGAGGATCAGCACCGCGTGCCGGTGTATGAGCGGGATAGCTAAGCATGTGTATCTATAGCGATATCCCGCTCGCAAAACTCGCTTTGTGCGGCATAATAATTGAATCTAAAGACTGCTTAACTTTTGTAATAGGTATAGATATGTGGCAATGTGAAATGATAATTATATATGTAATAGTGAAGCTCAAAAGTTTTTATTTCTTACTCCCCCAGACTTGAACACCAGTTAAGTACCTACTGAAGTATGAAATTTCCCTTTCAAATAAATTTAGTGAACGCTTTAACGGCGACATACGGTTTGGTACAAGTGGTACAACCGATCCTAGGTTTGTGGTGACCTTCTCTTTCTAAAGATCAACCACTTAACTACGACGGTTCGTCAAGATGATTTCGATGATTTTCTTGTCATCTTGTATGATTTTCTTGTAGAAAGTAGCCGTTTTCAGACTGAAAATAGTTAAGTTGGGACTAAAGGTGGCTGGCCCCTCATATCCCCGGCTAGAATTTATAGTCCCTAACTAATCAACCGTCTGAGTTAAGTGGTTAGGAATCTCAGTAACTATACTGAGACACCGAAAAGAACGAGTCAGTAGAAAAGATGCGGGAAATTCAAATTTTCAAAGAGAAATTAAATAAAAAGCATGTAAAATATGTTAATCAAAGTTTAATCATTCTTGATAAAATGGGTGACTGAAGATGAAGTGGTATTTGCCATAAACACCATCTATGTATCATAAAATAGATATAAACAACTTTGTATATTACCTTGTCCCTAAAATAAATATTATGTCTACTTAAACAATAGTCATCTAAGAATATTGTTTAATATTACTTTGATATATTAAATCAACATGATCTTCATCATACAAATATTTAAACAAATGAAAAATGCTTGATAATAATTAACTGATTTTCTAAGTCTAATAAAATTATGTCAATGGTTAGCTTTTGGGACCTTCATTTTTTTCTGGCAAATTTTCACTATATATTTTGGCACAGCTTCAAGTATTGCATATGTTAACTCTGGGATCCGATTAAGTGTAGAAAATTCTAATAATTTGTACAAGTTCTCAGAGGTCACACTTTGAGCAAGGTTAATGATGCATTCTTTCTTTAAAGAATCAATTAGGTAGCAGTGTGCTACTAAGAGAAGTGAACGAATGTCACATTCACTGTCAGGCATAACTCCCAAATACATGTAGTTTTTCAGATGATTAAGTGTCCGGAGAGTAACACCTTTCACTTGTAGGCAGCCTTCAGTTGTCTCCTTCCATTCTCCGCTAAGCATAGTCTTGAATACCGGACTATTTGCAGCTAGGACTGCTTTGTGTACTGCAACATTGCCATCAGTGGTGCTTAATTGAAAGTCGGTAAGATGTTTGTCTTCATGAAGGCTTATTGTAACTTCATTGATTCTATTAGAAGTGATAGAGACAGTACAATAGAGATCAAGGTATCTCTTTGAATCATTTGATGAGCCTGTTCCTATAGATTGCCATTGGCTCCAGTGATCTCTACATGTGAAATGGCAGGTGTGAGTATCCCCGCAGGCTCTTTGAATCTTAATTTTTAAATTGCTTGTGCTGGCTGATTCCACTTTTTTTGCGCTGATGTAATAATCAATTTCATTGTCTTCATGTTGTTTCAGAAGAAATTGTATGTCTACTATGTTATAAATATCAAAGATTTGGCTTATATGGGTGCCTTGTTCTAGTGCATCAATTGAAAAAACAAGCTTCAATGATGATTGTGTTGAACTGTTGCTGTTCTTCCCAATGCTGATCCTGCAAGTAGGGAAATAATTAATTATAGTTAGGACTAATAAAAAAAAATCTAGTTTTGTTGTCACCAAAAAATGTGACTGAGTGTATGGGGTGAAATTAAGTTTGTAATTTATCTCAATAGTTGTCAAGCAGACCTCAGCCTCCCGTGAGCCGTGGCCAAATGCCGGGATAACGCGAGGAAGAAGAAGAAAAATTATTATTTACAGCTAGGATATCGTTAACTTTTTTTATTTGATAAAAAACAAAAATAGAAGCGTTACGTGGTCAGAAACAAGGCAACGAAAATAAATTTGACCCCGTAAGCGCTATACTGTTCGGCAATAGTTTGAAGTATGAAGCCTAATTTGAATCTGACGAGATTTATGACTAATTATGAAAATGTAACTTACATTTTCATGGAGTCCGTTGCTCTGAGCATTGTGCGTTCGAAACTCGAGTCAAGTCAAACTACTTGTTATCAAAGAAACTCAGTCACCACCAGATACTCCAGACCTCCTAGTGAGTATTATATTCTTTGCTCCAGACAGTCACCTCTATAAATTTGATCAAACCGCCGTTGTTCAAGCATGATTAATTCAATACTCAAAAGTCGAGTCCAAGTCGAGTAGTCGAATGGTGCGTGAGTGTCATATAGACGATTTACATTCGCGGCTCGGGTCGCGGCTCGCCTCGAGCGCGTAAGCACATCGAGCTCATGAATCTAGCATATAGGCGTATCCAGATTAGTCAATTTTTCGCCAAACTGATTCAATTGCCCGATCGAATCAGGAGGTGCGGACGCAAATACCAATTTGGCTCGCCGAATTCAACGCCGATAATGACCGATATTACCGATAAAATGAGATGCGGACGCAAGAATACCAATTTGTGAGGCCAGTATTTTCGTTCTGGGGCATATTTTAAATTTATAGGTCTCTAATATCACTAAGATTGTTATTTATTTACTTTAGATTTAAAAATAAAATATTTACTCTGATTGATTACATGTCATATCACCATAAATCCAAAATTGGAGAAAACCAAAATCAGTCCCGTCTGGATACCACTTATACCTGAATCAGGTGGAGGGAAATGACTGAACGGGATAGTCTTATGTATCTTTTAGTAGGAGTAGCACCGAGAGCGCTATTATGGTTTGTCCTTGTCACAGTCTCACTTTTTTTATTCCCCACTAAATTTAGTATGGATTATGGTGGGCAACAAATAAATTCGACCAATCATAGTGTCGCATTGCGTATGTTTTGGGTCTCACGGTGGCACGCGTACAGACTTCTATAGGATTCTACCATATATGGTCGAGCTAATGATTACACTCTCGTCTCGTGTCTCGTAAGTTCGCCGAGCTAATCGATTTTAAACACAAACAGCACGTTATAAGGTTTGTAACAGAATGACAGCCAAACGGCCAAACGCGAATGTAATCAGCAAGCGGGCGTCCCGCGCCAAAGAGGCTACCGTGAAAACCGAAATCTTTCTCTTTTTCTCCAATGAAGGTGTAATTAGAGTGACAGAGAAAAATGCCCGCAATTTGCGAACTTCCATGATCGTGGTTATAGGCCAGCGTAAGCTCGTAATGCCGGCTCCATACGTAACGATAAATCGTTGCGATAAAACTGTGCAGTCCGACTGTGCAGATAAACCGAACCGTGTGTATGACAAATCGTTGTCGATTATCGTAACGATTTGTCATACACACGGTTCGATTTATCTGCACAGTCCAGCACAGTTTTATCGCAACGATTTATCGTTACGTATGTAGCCGGCATTATTTAACTCGCGTCTTGCGGCTCGGCTAGCAGCTCGGCTCGACTCAGCTCGCACGCGAATGTAAACGTGGGTCTCATGGCCGGCGAATCCGGTGATTTGATTTTCCTTCCATGCAGTGTTGCCAGATGGTCACAAAAGTCACATTTTTCGTGACTTTTCGCCTTCTCGTGTGACATGTGCGTGACTTTCGATCATGAGGCAATTTTTGTGACTTTTTAAGCTAGTCGAATTTTGGACAAGTTTAATTCTGCAATTCGTATTATTTAGGAACGCAGTGAACGCACCCAAGTTGACACTTGCAATAGCACTTTGACGTTACATCCACCATCATGTTTATTATAATAGTCGTGGCAAAATGAGACTTGTTATCTTGACATGACGGTGTTATTTAGTTTGATAGTATACCTAGTAGTTATCTATACGCCTCTGGCGGCCTCTGATTCGATCGGGCAATTTAATCAGATTGGCGAAGAATTGACTAATCTGAATACACCTTTAATCGGAGATTGACGCCAATTTTATTTCTGATCAAATCAATCGATTTGGCCATCCCGTTTGGATACCGCTTAAAGGCTCTCGTGATTGTTCAAAAAGTGATAAGTAAGTTGCATTTTATCCACATGTTAGGCAAAGTAATCAAATGCAAATTTTGCTGGTAGAATTGATTATTTTCAGGAAGAAAAATATCAATAGATTTATAGTGATATTAGTGCCCTCTAAATTGAAAAAATGCCCCAAAACGAAAATAATGGCGTCACAAATTGGTATTCTTGCGCCCGCACTCCATTTTATCGGTCATAATCGGCGGTTTAATTCGGCGAGCCAAATTGGCGTTTGCGTCCGCACGTCCTGATTCGATCGGGAAATTTAATCAGATTGGCGATTAATTTTACTAGTCTGGATACGATTTAAAATTCATGAAATCGATCACACATACCATTAAGTATGAAAATGTGTGTGTTTCAAAAAGAAAAATCGTATAAAGTTTGTAGATTTGTTGTGAAATATTATATTTTCAGAATTTTTTTCTAACAAAATAGATTTAAAGTTGGTTAAGCATGGCTTTGTCAGTAGAAAAAGGCGGCAAATTTGAAAAATGTAGGCGCAAAGGGATATCGTCTCATAGAAGATTTTAATTTCGCGCCTTTTTGTTTTTTGACCAGCTATACCTATCCATACGATACAATAATATAAAAATGTGACTTGAGCAGCAAAATCGTGACTTTTAGGGAAAGGAAACGTAACTTAGGACTCCAGAGCCCTGGCAACACTGCTTCCATGTGCTTCCACCCGCTTGCTTGACCACTTCCACGAATTTTATATCTACCTTCAGAATTAGCAGCGGACGCCTCGCCTTCTTTTGTTTTATTTTAACTAAATATATTTGAAACCGTGGCAAAAGTGGAGTATTTATAAAAATATCGAGGTGAGTTAAAACCCGTACGCGTTAATTTAATCTTATTTCAAGCGAAACTTAACTTAATTGCGTTTATTTTGATTCAGAGGTCAATAAAAGCACAAAATGATGATGTTGATGGCGTGGCATCTCTAAACAACCTCGACAAACGGCACCTTATTAACTAATACTATTGTCGCCTTCTTACATTTTCATCATGCCGGGGCCGCGCCTTCTCAGTGCGCCGTCTGTACCTAATTATTGATTTATTTAAATGTAATATTAATTTATATTTTCAGGTCATTAAGGAAGCAAAATGCAAGATTGCAAGCAAATAGTTCTGCAAAACCCGAGGGGGCAACTATGGGGGCGCATTTCTGACACCGCAGATTGAATTGGTCAGGTCATCATGATCATGATCAGGTATGTAATGACATAATGTGTTATTATGATTGTTTCCTTTCTTTCTAATACTAAAAAAAAACGGTACTACAATGTATTCATACTTGATATACTACAAGCTTTGCCTAGGTTGGGACTAAGTCTGTGTAAGATTGTCCCTAAATATTTCTTCTTCCTCGCGTTATCCCGACATTTTGCCACGGCTCATGGGAGCCTGGGGTCCGCTTGGCAACTAATCCCAAGAATTGGCGAAGGCACTAGTTTTTACGAAAGCGACTGCCATCTGACCTTCCAACCCAGAGGGTAAACAAACAAGGCCTTATTGGGATTAGTCCGGTTTCGTCACGATGTCTTCCTTCACCGAAAAGCGACTGGTATCAAATGATATTTCGTACATAAGTTCCAAAAAACCCGCGACCTCCGGATTGAAAGTCGCACGCTTTTACCGCTAGGCTACCACTTTTTTTGTCTCGAAATATTTATTAGTGTATTTGTATATTCATTTAGGATGTAAGAAAATTATAAGTAATTCAGTAGTTGCACCATTGAAAAAATAAATTGTAAAGCTTACTCTACATTGGAGTTAACAAACATCTTATTTATTGCGATTACCTTTACCTGGCAAATGTTTTACAGGTGGAGCTTCCTCACGTGTCTGAATCTGAAATGATGTCAAAATTGGAAAACAGACACTGCCTTGAACATATGTATCTGGATTCTGGATAATACTTTACTACAGGTAGGTACATTAGTTTTGACTCTTTAATTAATATTTCGTCGGGTGACAAGCAAAAGTCACTAAGTACCACCACAAGTTCATAGCCATAGTGAACCATATCAGTACTAAAGAAGGTCGATTTCTGTTTATTTTTTTTTAGTAATTAGTGACTTTTGTTTGTCACCTGATGATTTAATCTCTGCTTTTGAAGTAATTCCAAAAGTACCCCTGCTTACAAATGTGTCATGTAGGGGTGTCTAGGCTAAGTCTAAGCTAATAGCTTTGCTGAGTCTTCTTCTTTTCCCTGCCCTTATCCCACGTCATGTGAGGTCGGCACGGATTTTCTCTTCCATTCTCCTGTCTTTCGTCACCTCAGCACTCACTTCTTTCTTTCTCATATCCTCTCTCACAATCAATTTTGGGTCTACCATCCGCTCTCTGTCCATTACCATTCATAATAATAATAATGAAGGCGGAGTTAATTTTCAATATGGAAAATATCAATTAAACTAGAAGCATTATTGCAGCAACAGCAAGGAAGGTGCCTTGGCATGGCCTGATATGCTCTTGGCCAATTTTTTCTTGGGGATGGGATGGGATAGGAGACTATAATATATTTTTTTAAGTCTTTAGGAGGCTATTTTTGATCAAAATATTTAATTTTAGTGTTAGTGTGAGTTTAGAATTTTTTAAATTTACCATTTCTGCAATTTATTATTTATAAATGTCATTCATTCTTTATCATTAGGTACTTATAAATAAAATAATATACCTAGCCTTTTATTTCGACCTTAAATTTTGAATGATACAGTATTGTCACGTTATTGAATATTTGTCCAAATAGTCTAATTAGTCAAACATATTACATTAAAATTGTAATATTTACATTAAAGTTGATTGTCATTTCTGTTAGAGTTGATATCAGTGAACTTGTCTCCCGGCATAGGCTTCCCCTAAGATCTTCCATTCCCAAGGTACTTACATCTATAAAATAAAGTAATGGCAATGTTTAACACATAGTATGCCTTTTTTTTTCAGTTGGCGATAACAGTGTGAGGCGGGGCCATGTTCACAGGACAGCAGCTGAGCATGGCGTTCACATATGCTGGGTTGTAGCGTCATAACTGGTAAATATTGTAAGTATTTTTACTGTTTACTAGCCTAGCTTCTGCACTAGAGCACACGACTTCGTAAAATGGATATTTATATCATCTTTCCTATAAATATGTAGCATTGTCTATGTGCAGAGTTGGTGGTGATTACAGCTTAGGCGTAGGGTTGTAAAAAAACGGTTTTTTTTCTGACTTGAAAAAAACATAAAAAAAACTGAAAAAAACCGTTTTTCTGGAGTACGTTTTTTTTCAAAAGTATGAAAACTCAAAATTTGCAAGGCAGTTAATACCTACTTTTATACGGTTGTTTTACTTGTTTTAAACTTTATGTTAACCATTAAACCAATTTAATTTAACAACTTTGATTAATAACAACATAAATGAAATCTGTAGTGGTACTTATCGCAATTTACTGTTGGCAACATCAACGCCTCTCGTCGCCGCATCGGGGAATTCATAGAGCGGTCAAATCTTACAATAAAAAAACATTGCGTGATGTAGTTCTGTATTTTTTATATATTGTTTATAGTCATTGGAGGAATGTGATACTATGTTTTGCAAGCAAAAAAAAGTTGTGCTCCCTGCGTAATTTGCAAAAAACTGCAAAAATTTCTGAGCTTTTTCAGTTTTTGCACTTTTATTAAAAAGCTATAGGTCTTTGGTCAAAACTTGCTATGTAACGCTAAAAGAAGAATAAATTTGGAACAATTTAAGCCCATGTATAGTGCCGCATGTTAAATAGTTCATGAGATATGGAACTATAAAAAAAGGGTATTTTTTTCCTTAGAATGAAATTTTTAGTTTTTCCTATATTTCAGGACAAATATCGGCACAACCGCTCATGCCATGAGATATATTGCGATAAATAAAGTTGTAGCAAATTTAATTACCTTTCATTTAAAAAGTGCAAGAAAAGGTCAATAAGTTCTACAGTTCTCTAGTTATCGTAAAAAAATGAAATTGCTATAATGAGGAAGGCAACTAATGTATTGTTTTTAAGGCATTGTCAAAATCCGTACAAAAGGCAGTACCATCGTCGAGAATGCCATCTACGATTAACTTTTACCGGCCTTCTCGGATAGCAGCAGAGCGAAGTTAGAGATCAACCATTTTTAAAATGCACTCCCCTCTTAAGCACTTCATTCATTCAGTAATGAAATCAAGATACAAACTGTAGTTTGGCTTGTTTTTAGGCTCCACTTTTTAGTCTTAGCCATTGATTGTAGTCCACGATACCGATTCTTATTTAAAAATTAGTTCTGGTTTTGATCTTGTTTTGATACGACCTTGACGATAGTTCACGGTGATTGGCGTGGTGTTGACGAAACGCATCGGAATCACGGATAGTCTTGTCAATAGCTGTCGCTTTTTAGTGCTCTTGGCTGTACTGTGAGTCGTGTTAATACAAAATCACGATAATATCCTGTATCGAATATAACCACAACAAATGGATACATCAGAATCAGCTACCATTACCCACTCTAGGTAATATGTTTGTGTTATAATCTACGGGTTTTAACTAGCAATATCCTATTACTAAGAGTCTTAACTGCATACAAAAGTGTATAGATTGACAAATCGGGAATAGAAGAAGAACTAAACGAAACACGTAGTATGTACTAGTCTTTATTCAGTAAGGTATAGATAAGTGTGTGTTAACATGATGCATGATCTGCCAAGCTGGGTAGATTGCATACATTTGTTACTTTCTAGCAATGAGATATTCTTTTAGCATAATTAGTTAATCATGTTAACATTGAGATATATTTGATTACGAATTACACATATAGGTACCTACTTAAATATCCAATTTGTAACTCAAAAACTTCAATATGTATTTGCCGTATTTTCTATTGATAAATTAGTCAAATTATTTTTATTTTTAATTGGTCCAGACTATAAATTCATTTGTACAGTAAAGACTGAAATAGTTATTTATAGTCACAACCCGTGGATTGACAACTCACTTAGCAGTAGCTCCACATACATTTAGCCTTAACAGCCATTGGAAAAGAATTTTCATTTGCAATATTCCGTGTAAATACGGTAAACCACTGAAGAAGTTATAATATACTGGTAACTTGACAAGACTGAGTCACATCCATGCCTATAGCACAAACATATACTTAGCGTGGGTAATGGTAGCTGATTCTGATGTATCAATTTGTTGTGGTTAGGATATTATCGTGATCTTGGATTAACACGACTCACAGACAGCTAGATATCTAAAGACACAACTTCCAGTGAGCTGCTTCCAGCTTCTGGTGCGTTTCGCCAACACCACGCCAATCACCGTGAACTGTCGTCAAGGTCGTATCAAAACAAGATTAAAACCAGAACTAATTCTTAAATAAGAATCGGTATCGTGGACTACAATCAATGGCTAAGACCAAAAAGTGGAGCCTAAAAGCAAGTCAATCTACAGTTTGTATCTTGATTTCATTACTGAATGAATGAAGTGCTTAAGAAGGGAGTGCATTTTAAAAATGGTTGATCTCTAACATCGCTCTGCTGCTATCCGAGAAGGCCGGTAAAAGTTAATCGTAGATGGCATTCTCGACGATGGTACTGCCTTTTGTACGGATTTTGAAAATTAGTTGCCTTCCTCATTATAGCAATTTTATTTTTTTACGATAACTAGAGAACTGTAGAACTTACTGGCCCTTTCTTGCACTTATATGAAAGGTAATTAAATACGCTACAACTTTATTTATCGCAATATATCTGATAGCATGAGCGGTTGTGCCGATATTTGTCCTGAAATATAGGAAAAACTAAAAATTTCATTCTAAGGAAAAAAATACCCTTTTTTTAAAGTTCCATATCTCATGAACTATTAAACGTGCGGCGCTATACATGGGCTTAAATTGTTCCAAATTTAATCTTCTTTTAGCGTTACATAGCAAGTTTTGACCAAAAACCCATTGCTTTTTAATAAAAGTGCAAAAACTGAAAAAACTCCGAAATTTTTGCACTTTTTTGCAAATTACGCAGGGAGCACAACTTTTTTTTGCTTGCAAAACATAGTTTCACATTCCTCCAAGGATGCCAAATAATATAAAAAAAAATATAGAACTACATCACGCATTGTTTTTTTAGGAGATTTTTTTGTAAGATTTGACTGGTCTATTCAGGGATTCCCCAAAAATTGTTTGTATACTGAACGTTATTAAAATGTACGTTGTTACTATTGAGCATATTTTTGTTCATCTGAAAAAAAACGTAATTTAGAAAAAAAAACATGGTGCCAGGTTTTTTTTCATAAAGGGTCTAGCCGTGTTTGTATGGGGCATCGGCCCCAGAAGCCAAATTGATTGCCGTTTTGCCAATTTATTAGGCCAGATGTAAGATGCTATTTCACCAAAAAAATAACCCTAAAATGCTGCAGGTTTTTGAGAAAATTAAAAAAAAAGAAATTTGGTTTTCATTTTTTTTTATCTAAACTACCGAACCGATTTTTTTGTAACTTATACACATTATGTAAGTAATCTAGATGAATTATTTAAAAAAAATGGAGTTTCAAATATCCTTATAACTAGTAATATTTTCACTTTTAATTTTTCAAAAATTTTTTTTTTATATTTTCGAAATAGGGACACCCACCAATTTTGGGTATTATATGTATAAATTAATGTTCTATAGCATATATTTTTTTCAAAAATATTCATTTGGCTCAACAGGGTAAAAATACCGTATGTATGTATGTAATGTATGAACAGACACAACTCACACAACCGGGAGAACTCCCGGTCCCATATCGACCACCGCGCCGCTCTGTACGAATTTGAATTTCGAACGTAACAAATTGCTAAAATGGACTATATTATTATTGGCTGTATGCGGCTTGCTTGTCGTCGCGTCACGAAATTAAAAAATAAAAAGGCGGGAAACGCGGCTCACTAAAAAGTTCCGTTTTAATATGAGCTGCGTTGATATTGATCTTGCAATGGAAAAAAAGGAGATTATACACAAAATATTTTCAAAATCTCCAAGATCGTTACATTACTAAAGTCGCACCAAACAAAGTCTGCAGCGGATTTGATAGCCCACGCAGTGTAAGTGTTAAGTATACGTCATAATTTCATAGAAGTTTGACGTTTAAAATGACACTTGCACTGCGTGGGCTATCAACATCGCTGCAGACTTTTTACGGTCTAACTATACGTTCTTAGCAATATCTGCAAACGGCTTCGAGAATATGCGATTGATTATATAGAAAAAAGCCCGCTGTCCTTAGAGGAAAACGTAAGCTCTTATAGGATCACTCTTGCGTCTGTCTGTCTGTCCGTCTGTCACAGCCTATTTTCTCGAAAACTACTGGACCAATTAAGTCGAAATTTGGTACACATATGTAAATTCGTGACCCAAAGATGGACATATTTTTATATAATTTTAAAATACATAGGTTCGAAGTTATTTAAGAAAATAGCCAAAAAATGACCATTCCCCCCTTTAATTCCGAAACTACTGGGTCTTAAATTTTGAAAAAAATACTCGAAATAGTTCTTTACCTATAGATGACAGGAAAACCTATTAGAAATGTGCAGTCAAGCGTGAGTCGGACTTATGTACGGAACCCTAGGAACGCGAGTCCTAATCGCACTTGGCCGATTTTTTAATTTCGTGACGCGACGACAACCAAGCCGCATACAGCCAATAATAATAATATTATTATTATTGGCTGTATGCGGCTATTATAGACTATATTATAGTCTATTTTAGCAATTTGTTACGTTCGAAATTCAAATTCGTACAGAGAGGCGCGGCGGTCGATATGGGACGGGGAGTTCTCCCGGTTGTGTCGGTTCATACATTACATAAATACATACGGTATTTTTACTCTGTTGAGCCAAATGAATATTTTTGAAAAAAATATATGTTATACAACATTAATTTATACATAAAATACCCAAAATTGGTGGGTGTCCCTATTTCGGAAATATAAAAAAAAAATTTTTGAATAATTAAAAGTGAAAATATTACTAGTTATAAGGATATTTGAAACTCCATTTTTTTTTAAATAATATATCTAGATTACTTACATAATGTGTATAAGTTACAAAAAAATCGGTTCGGTAGTTTAGATAAAAAAAAATGAAAACCAAATTTCTTTTTTTTTAATTTTCTCAAAAACCTGCAGCATTTTAGGGTTATTTTTTTGGTGAAATAGCATCTTACATCTGGCCTAATAAATTGGCAAAACGGCAATCAATTTGGCTTCTGGGGCCGATGCCCCATACAAACACGGCTAGACCCTTTGAAAAAAAAGACATTTGGTTTTTTTTTCTATTTGCAACCCTACTTAGGCGACGCCAACGCACGATGTGGTGAAAATATGAACTATTTGCATATATTTGCCAATTGCTAGCAAAACACCCCATGTTTACTAGGGCGGCCCACAATCATGCTAAGAACGAATCTCAGATAAGTTAGATTTTTTAATGTGCCTTTTATGTAGGTTCAATTCAATAAATGTGATTCATTTGGTACTCCGAAAAAAGTGGGCATGATTGACCGCAAGCGTAAGAGAAGGACTTGATTGTATGTCCAGATGTTCTCCTCTACACGTCGCAAATCTCAACGGATTTTCGTGGAATTTTATGAGTAGGTTAATGATAAAACAAAATGTCGAATAATTTTGTTTTATTTTAGGGTTCCGTACCTCAAAAGGAAAAAACGGAACCCGTAACTGACTTCGTGACCCGAAGATGGACGTGAGTGACGTGACACGTAAACAAACGAATTTTTAACATAGGGTCCACTTTTAAACGAGAAAGATAAAACTATAAAGTTTTTCAAATTGTATCGTGTTACATATCAAATGAAAGAAAATTTGAAATTTTCTCATTTTGAAGGGAAGGTCATATTATTATTATTTTAAAATAGCAGTTATTTAAGAAAATATAGGAAAATGACCATTCCCCCCTTTATCTCCGAAATTACTGGATCTAATTTTTTTAAAAATACACAAAATAGTTCTTTACGATGACAGGAAAACCTATTAGAAATGTGCAGTCAAGCGTGAGTCGGACTTTGTATGGAACCTTTGGGGGTCAACCATTAATTGCGTCACACATTTAGGGGGTGGGAGGGGGCCAAGAAAATGTGACATGGGGGAGGGGGGACGCACAAACATTGTGACGTCATTTTAACTTCATCACTATTCATCAGTAACCGAAAATTAATTTATATTTTTTTATTTGCTGTACATTTAGAATAGAATAGAATAGAATGTTTAAATAATGAGGTTTTGGAAGTAGGTAATTTTCGTTCCTAGGTAATTGGTTTTGTGTTCTAAAATTACTAATATTTCTTTTACCAAAAATATTTTTTTTATTAAATAAATAATGCCGAGTTAGTATTGCCGATTTCGTTGAAAACAAAATAGCCTAAAATGTGACGTCTCACCAAGTGGGGAGAGGGATTTGCAAAATGTGACCAAGTGTAACAAGGAGGGGGGGAGGGGTCAAAAAACCTAGAAATTCGTGTGACGTAATTAATGGATGATCCCTTGGAATGCGAGACCGACTCGCACTTGGTCGGATTTTCAAAATGGTGAAGCCATACATTCATTCATTTTTAAGTTATGCTCGCGAGGTCTACAGCTCACAGAGTCATTATGTATGTTTGTGTTTTTCAGGTGGCGATAGCAGCGTACGGTGGAGCTGAGATCCTGATCACAGTAGCAGTGGGACAGCAGCAGAGTACGGCGCTCGCCGGAGCTGGGTCGTAGCGTCTGCAGACACTATAAAGTACGTAAAGCCTGGTTCTATTTGGCCCTGAGATAGTATATCCATATATCTACAACATGCCAAAGTGTTGAGGTCCTTGGGTCTTAGGCAGTGCATCTGTACCGCATGACACAGAGATGGGAGCGAGGGCCGGCTGAAGGTGATGGAAATTATAACTCACGTATAAGCTTGAAGTAGTCCATTTATTGCTCAGAATAAAGCACAACTTACATTTGTCAAAAGGTAGTAAATAGTACATTATTGTCGAGGCTCGGAAGTAGCTACTTGCAGGCTGAGGATTCGTTTTAAACGGACGACCTTGGGAGTCCGTTTAATTGAATCCGAAGCCAGCAAGTAGCCTTCCAGCCGAGTCATATATAGTGCTTTTCTCAAAAATGGTGCAAGAAACATAAATATCATAGAAACATTTTACAAAAGCAACGTTCTTACGTATATATTTTCACAGAGAAAAGCCCTTGCCGCCTTTTTATTTTTTTAATAAAAAAATAGAAGTGTATTTTTCTGCCGAAAATACGCCAACCTATTTGAGACAACTAAATAGTCGCGGTACTGTTTGGCTGTTTAATGGGCCTGTGCCTTCATTGGATATGGCCATTTGAACTTTTAAAAAGTTTGGAACTCGACAAATAATGGAATTTGTATGCAACATTGCAGTCCCAAAATCGAGACTGCAATGTTTTTAACTTTTTAAATTTTGACTGAACATAAACTCCGCGCTTGGCGACCTATTTTTTAGACGGCATAGTCGACTTTGCCGTCCATTTTTGAGAAATAGTTATTTGTACAACAAGAGATCAAAGTTTGATATTTCTTCGAGTGCTTATTTTGAGTCCCGTGCAAGCGAAAGATTCTATAATAGATTCACGAGCGTAGCGAGTATGGGCACAACTCTCTCAGAAGTATACTTTCAGAAATAATCAATGTAATCGTTTTATACAAAATATAGGTAAGAATATATCCTGACAGTTGGTGGCTGCATACTGCACCTTATAACGTCAGTAACTGTCAGTGCGTGTCATAACAATATATCGATTTTAGAAAACATGTCGCGTAAATAGAAAGTTATATACATACTTGATTATTTCTGAAAGTATACTTCCGAGAGAGTTGTGCCCATGCAAAAAAAATGGGTGCATTACATTTGTTATAATTACTTTTCATATATTATAGTTTGATATATCGTTATTTGGAATAACGTAATAAATGGCATACTACCGTAATACCTAATTAACGGTATACATAATGTTATTATTGATATAATGATCATAAGGTATATTTACACTTCCCCTAATATACATTGTCATAATGATTAAATACTCTAGAGTGTAAGTATTATTTGTTATAACAAGTGACATCACATATTTATTTGTATGGCATAATAGTTGCATGACATAAATGGGTTAGGTTAGGTTGGAACTGCGACTATTTATGTATAAACGAATAACTACCTAACAAAAGGAACTTTGACCCTCAGTAGAATAAAATACTCTAACAAAAAAGTGGTTTAGGTTAGGTTTGAACTGCGGCCCCCGCAGAACGAAAAACGTGAAAAAATTGGTTAGGTTAGGTTAGAACTGTGACCTCCCTAGGTTAAAATAGCTAGCAAAAGCAGTAGGCTTGCGTACTAGTTATAAAAAGTATATAAAACTTTACGTTATCAGTAAATGAAATATGACACAAAAGGTTATACAATATATGTATTTATACTTGATAAAATTGTATGAAGTATTACGTTATACAAAAATATAATATAACAAATGTTATTATAAAACATGTCTTTATAATATTTGAAAATTATATCATATTAGGCATTATATCATGACAATTTAGATGAAATCACAATATATTAAAGGAAACGTATGATAAAAATTACATTATAACATACAATAATATATCAAATGGCGTTATAACAAATGTATGATAGTTTTTTTATAATTATATTAAACATTACACACCCAAAAAAAATATCAGGAGAGCCAAATTAAATTAACATCATACTAAAATTTCGTGAGATCTGTCTGAAACCACTTATTCCCTATGTTTGCTGCGGGGTCCTTGCAGTCTAATTTGAACCAGAAATCGGACTACTAAAGTTGAAATTCTATTGACTCGTATGTGGTCAATAAATCGTGCTAAGCCTTGAAAAGGGTTAAACTGTTAGTACTTTTGGACAAATCATAGGATATCCTGTATAGCATATTAATACTGTATGTCTAGTACCTCTGCTTAAACTGCTGAATCAATTTAGATGAAATTAGACACAGATATAGTTTGAGGCTCATATGATAGCTTTTATCAATCAGGGAAGGTCATATGATAGCTTTTATCAATCAGGGAAGGTCATATGATAGCTTTTATCAATCAGGGAAGGTCATATGATAGCTTTTATCATTCAGGGAAGGTCATATGATAGCTTTTATCAATCAGGGAAGGTCAAATGATAGCTTTTATCAATCAGGGAAGGTCATATGATAGCTTTTATCTATCAGGGAAGGTCATATGATAGCTTTTATCTATCAGGGAAGGTCATATGATAGCTTTTATCTATTAGGGAAGGTCATATGATAGCTTTTATCAATCAACATCATCCGTGTCATCATCTAACGCCGACGAAATCGCGGGCAGAGGTTAGTCTCACACTTTCTACCCTTAACGAGTCGCCAGCACAAAGCCGCCGCCATATGAACGTAGTTACACTCTCACCCCCTTATTCATATAACTTAACGGGCCTGATTTAGTTAAATTATGTTTTATCCCTTTCTTACAAATACGTAAGTCAAAATGACAGACAAGGATAAACTATTATTAGCTAATTGAGATTAGAATAAGGGGGTCATTTTATAACGACATGCTAAAATAATATGTAATTTGGCATGAACATTGAAGTAACATATATCTATGCCTGTTATTAGTTTTCATTGCTAAAAATTGTAGTACGAAGAAAATAGAGCAACTACAAGATTTATATATATACAAAAATTCTAATAGCTATATTTCATCTGTGTTGCGATTTCTATTAGCAAGGAAACAGGCATAGATATATAGGTATATTACTTCAATGTTCATGCCAAGTTTCATGTTATTATAGCATGTCGTTATAAAATAAGAGTGTAACTTCAATAACCTATACGAAAAGGTGAATGAGGCGGCTCTGTGCTGGTGACTCAAGTGTTGAAGCTGTTTACTTCAGATCTTTAAAACTGTCTTTATTTAATATTAAGTAAGGACAATTATAGTTCGTTTTTTTTAGCATTAGAAAGAACTTGCAAGAAGGTAAGCGATCTTGGCATGTCTTTTAATTGAAAAACGCTTATTAAAAACCAAAAACTATTACTTATGAAAGCAGAAGAATATAAATGATCGTATTTGATTCATAATTGTTACATATTTGCCGTAACTTATTTTTAAAATGTGTTTTTCAATTATAAGACACATCAAGATTGTTTACCTTTTTTCTAATGCTAAAAAAACGAGGTATAGGTATAAATTAATTATTACATTTCACAGCATCCTTAATCTTTTCAGAATAATCGAATCACCTGCGCCGATATGCAACCGAAGGACCAGCAAGGAATAGCCCAGTGTTGTGTACGCTACCGGCGACCACCAAGAAAGGCTCCAGAACTCCCATCTCGCCTGCTGTGCTGTGTCCGCAAGCTGCAATACGTATTGTATTGGCAGAAACGGCGATTCATGGTGCAGCCAAGTTGTACTGGCAGGTAAAATATCAATAAGAACGAAACACAACAACACACATCACACTAAGACTGCATACATCACATCAAGACTGACGCGGCATAGGCGTGGTATGCATTGGTATCGAAAAAAAACAAACGATGATGATGAGGTTACTGTAAATTAGTTAAGATAGGTTAGGAATTACATTTGAGTTGCTTAACTTCAAACACGGATAAATCCTTTCGACCGTCTTAGGAAGTAATCTACCCTATTATTACCTTTTCTTAATGCCAAGTCGCAAAATCTGACAGTTTGATATATCTGTGTTTAAAGTTACGCGGCTCATTTCATTTATAATTGTAATATTAAGTGATTTAGTGTTATACTACTCTTATTGTGTCTGCTAAACTGTATTGTATAGTGTAATATGACTTATTCTACTATTGCGGTCACCGTTTGGATACGAAAGTCCCTATGTAAGTAAGTCTCTATTTTTTTACAAACCCCACTATTTTTCTAAGGTATTTATTTTAGAGTGTTTGAAGTTGAAGGCTATAAAAAAAAATAAAAAAAAATATAATTTCGCCCAGTGTCTTGGGCTGTCATGGGCCCCTGCGACCGCGCTCAAGAGCCCGTTTGTGCTGTCGCGCACACGGCGCATCAGGGACACAGGCACGGAAATCGTCCGCGTGTGCCTCCGCGAACATATTTATGGAACGTGTAGCACTCCAAATGCTACCAATGAATACCAGAACACCGTTCTAATTTCAACCTTATATATATATGAAACTTATTACTACTACCTACTTACTTACACTTACTTATTATTACTATTTTTGGTGAACATGGAGTGAAGGTGACTCAAATAAAAAGAGGCTCGGTTTCTTACTGATCGATTATGTTTTTTAAAGTTTAGTCTTTTGTCTAATATTACCTCTAAATATTCGGGCTCGGATGTCCAGGGTATGGGTTGCCCACATAATGTGACATTAGGAATGGAGGATAACAGGAGGAGGTCGCGAATATAGCTATATATAGCGTATCATCAGCTAATAATGCGTAATTAGTTTGAGGGAGTTTTGGAATATCGTTAATATATAGTGAAAATAAACTAGGAGAGAGACTTATCTGATCCTTAATGAGGATGTCCTCCTCATGGCATCCGGACCTGATGCGAGTCTTATGGGTCAGTAGGATACGGGCTCGGTTCTGGGTTTCCTCGGTTTGGGGATACCGATCACCGTAGCTGTCTTCCATGCTTTAGGGTTTAGGGAAATGACTGTTTGCAAGGGCCGAGAGTCCAAGGACAGAATTTTAGTGAGGCTCAGGAAGCATTTTTACTTTAACTTTTAACTGCCGGATGTAGAAAAGCAGGTCGACCGGTGCGGATTTGCCATCTCGTGGGTTTCTTTAGACACCCTTTTGGGAGAGTGTGAGGGGTCTCGACCGCATTCCTGCTTCGGAGACTGTCTCTTTTCGCGCCCCATCCTCGTGGGGCGGTCTTCCGTCGTCATTGTATGGACGACTGTGCGATCCGGTGTCGGTGAGCTTTATCGCTATTGGCCGTTATCGTCGGGTGTTGTGGTGGCGGTAGGGTGAAAGAGTATAGCGGCATTCTTCTCCGGATTTACTTCGATCCTCCAGAGCGTACAACATTCCCCGAGGGAAGCGATGGCGACCTGAACATTCTTGTAAATCGCGGAGATAGTGGTGTGTGTGTAGTATATGGCTGTGTCGTCTGCGAAGAGTCCTAAGTGCACTGAGGGTGTGTTAGCTATATCGTTCGTGAAAAGTGAGTAAAGGATTGGGGAAAGGGCTGATCCCTGAGGAACTCCTGCTCGGATAGGGTGAGGGGCCGAGAGCGAGCTTTCAATTCTGTAGCGGAACTGACGATCCGTCAGGAATTCTCTTACAAGATGTAGTAGACGCTCTGGAATACCTAGTTGGTATAACTTGTATACCAGGCCAGAAAGCCAGACCCTGTCGAATGCCTTTGCCACGTCGAAAAAGATCGCCCCGGTCTTGAAACCCCCTAACCGAGAAAAACCGTCCAGAACGTGCTCGACGATCCTGTGGACCTGGTGTACGCAGGAGTGTTTGGATCTGAACCCAAACTGCTCCTGGATGAGGATGTCCTCCTCAAGGCACCAGGTCTGGATGCGAGTCAGGACGATTCTTCCGAAGTGTTTCCCCAGGGTGCTCAGTAGGCTTATGGATCGGTAGGATGCGGGCTCGGTCCTAGGTGTAGCGGAGTTTTACTTTTAGGGGGATGTAATGATAACCTCGCTACATGGATCTCTAAATATATAAAGCACAGTATAAAATAGCTACTGCAATGACCATGAATCAACACTCGATGGGCGCACAATTCCATCTCCTCTCAATCTCGTAGGTATCTCTTGTTATGAATGTAACCTCAACTCTCTCAGGGAAAATTAGAAGGGCCCCAAGTCCCGTGGCTTATATCGGTGGATGCACGGCACAACTGAATCTCCACAACACAGGAGAACTCATCGTGCATCCCGCAACTCAAATATTCTCATAAACTCGGAATCTCATATATCTCTCAACTCATAATATGCGATGAGTACTGAGGTGGGGACCATGTGGTCCCCGACGAGCCTCCACAACAACCCCTACAGCTCATCCATCAGCCTCCATAAAGAAACCTCCAGTAACTCAAACCGATAAACTCCAGCCACCTCACTTGTTACATTCAAACTCGAGTTACACACAAAGAATATCACACAATTCTTCAACTCAGATAGATCTCAAGGTCGTCGCTAATTCAAGGTCACTGCAATATCCATATATATCAAAATATAGATATGTTTCGCTTACCAAGAATCTCCTGTACGTGATGCACGCGCCACGGCGTCACACCACCTCTTACGTACCAGAAATTCAGACGACCTCTCTCAACTTGTCTCAACTCGGTTCCCGCCATCTTCCTCGCTGTCACACATGACACTGCCGACCTCCATCGCCAGTGTTACCAGTGAAAGTACGCTAAGAGTGACAGATAAGATACATACCACAATGATAGTCTTCGCGATCTCCGCGACACTAGGTTTGCGGGTTTGGGGATACCTATTACTGACGCTAACTTCCAAGGTTTTGGAAAGTGGCTGTTTGAGAGGGCCGAGTTAAATATGTCTAATAGTAGTATAGTGATGTGAGACTCAGGAAGCATTTTTAGAAGTCTATATTAATATATATATATATATATCTCTTTCTACACTAAGAATATATTATTATTTATATATTATTTTCCTCTGCTGTTGCACTCCTTGTGTACAACGAAACCGATGATGTCGCCTCTGGCCGTCCGCATAGTGGGTGCGCATCCAGAGCGTGTCTGGGCCTCCGTTTCCGAAATGGTACCGAGGGGAGGGGGTTGTAGGTCATCGCATCCCTAATTAAGGGATTCAAGGGGTTGCAATGTGCTACAGCCCCCTCATGGAATCTCTTCGACAGTATTTTAATGTAATAACGCACCGGTACCCTTAGGATCCCTGTGCAGATCGACGTTTCTAATATAACCCGGGCAGCCAATGGCACGACGTAGGAATTTATTTTGAATTATTTGTACCGATTTTAATCTCTTTCTTGAGGCATGGGTCGAATACAAGTTTTGAATATAGTCAATTTATTTTTGAGAGACATTTTACTTTTTCTGTTTGTGAGCATGTTCAGTCTTCCGGAGATAAAGGCAGCACGATCACGTACTACCTTTATATGTTTGAAAAAATAAAGCTTGCGGTCCAGATGGACCTCAAGGTATTTGGCAGAGGTTACCCATGGAATGGGTTAACCTCCTGCGACGGAACCAATCCCCAAGGGAATCAATCGCTCGCAATTGCTTTAGTCAATCTCAAAGGGTGTGGAGACGACGCGAAAATCGCCGTGTTATCCGCGAACAGGGCATAACTCACTCCAGGAATTTTAGGAAGGTCGTTTACAAAGAGATTGAAGAGTGTGGGGGCAAGAACAGAGCCCTGAGGGAATTTTCCCGAAGAGCTTCCCCAGGGACTCAGTAGGCTTATGGGTCGGTAGGATGCGGGCTCGGTTCTGGGTTTCTTCGGTTTGGGGATACCAATAACCGTAGCTGTCTTCCATGCTTTAGGGTTTAGGGAAATGACTGTCTGCAAGGGCCGAGTGCAAGATATCTTAGATAATTTTAGCGTGAGGCTCAGGAAACATTTTTAGTAGTCTGGGATGCCGTCCGGGCCAGGTGCTTTCCTGGGCCTCAGCTGCCGGATGTAGAAAAGCAGGTCATCCGGTGCGGATTTGCCATCTCATGAGTTTCTTTAGACACCCTTTTGGGAGGGTGTTAGGGGTCTCTTCCGCATTCTAACTGTGGAGAATAGATCTGATCGGTCATTCTCCTTCATTTTGGAGCCGGCTATGCGTCTGGCGTTGGCCAGATTTATCGCTACCGGCCGTTATCCAACCCCACGACTCCTATCCTGGTGATACCGTTTGAGCGGGGCCAGGTTTCGGGGCCGCAGTGAAGGCGACCGGCAGCTTAGGCTGGCGTGTGCATCGTGCCATGTAGGCGTCATCCTAGTGTTTTTTTTGTTCTCTGCAGCATTCCATTGAATTTAGCTAGAGGTCGTCGGTCGGTCGGGCCTCCTGAAACACCTATATAAATGGTTTTTTAAACGCGAGCACAGGAGTATAACTGAGTTTCGAGGTGATCGGCCCTGCCGGCGGCGACGGGACCGATTGCGAATGCTTCGTGCGGTCTCACGTAGTATGGCGCTATTCTTTGGAGGTGCGGGTGGCTGGAGCTATCCGCGCGGTCGTATACATGACCCGCGCGGACCGGTAGATTAATTGCTTGGCGTTGCGGAGGTATCTATTTGCCGGGTTGCTCTAATGCGGGCTCCGATGGTTTGGGGCCTGGTGTTTATAGCTGTCTCCTGGTGACGGCTTTCTGCAGGTCCTCTTTTCTTCCTGCGTCTCGTGGGGGCTCTCTCTGTTTCTCTTTGGGGGCCTCAGGACGACCGGGTGGGCCAATAGGAACTCCAAAAGTGGCACGTCCTCGGGCTGTAGCTACATGATCCCCATCAAGTGTGATGAGATGCGAATATATGCGGCCATCCACGCCTTCAGGCCCGCCGACGCCAGTTCTGTCATCATCGTATGGGCCACTACAATCGTGTCTGATTGTAGTAGGTCGATCAGGGAATCGGGGGGGGGAGTCGCTGGTCTGTTGATTGCGGAGCTGTTTCTTCTTCTTCAGGCCCCGCAGGGGCGGGGGAAGTGGCGCGGGAGGCGGGAGCGGCGCCGGCGGTGATCTCGGCGATCTATATGGAACCGGGGTCGGATCCGGGGGGTAGTGGGAAAAATCCTGATCCCCAACTACTTACCCTCCACGTCCACCGGTGGCAGCGGTGATGCTCCCCGCCTCCGTGATGTCGACCTTGATGTTATCGCGATCTACCCACATGTTTCTTCTTGACCTCCATGATTTGAGGGCGGCTCCTTGGGGACGCGCGACGCTCGTCGCCGCCAGCTAAGCCAGTCTCCGCATTCCTTAGCCCGGGGCGTCCGTTTTACCGGGACCGGGATTGGGAGATGCGGCGAGGGCAAACCGACGACGATGGCTCTGGTGTAGTGTAATCCCCGCCGGCGGATGCCGAGCCGTATAATTCAATAGCTTATTTGTAACAAATGTCCGAACGTTGTGATCTCCAAGTGCGATCCAACAATCCGAGGTCTTTTTGTTCTGTTCTCTGCAGCATTCATATGAATTTCGCTGGCGTCTTTATATATCTGTCTACACCCTATTGGGAGGGTGTGAGGGGTCTCGACCGCATTCCTGCTTCGGAGACTGTCTCTTTTCGCGCCCCATCCTCGTGGGGCGGTCTTCCGTCGTCATTGTATGGACGACTGTGCGATCCGGTGTCGGTGAGCTTTATCGCTATTGGCCGTTATCGTCGGGTGTTGTGGTGGCGGTAGGGTGAAAGAGTATTCTCCGGATTTACTTCGATCCTCCAGAGCTTACACCACTCCCCGAGGGAAGCGATGGCGACCTGAACATTGAGAGAGTGGTGTGTGTGTAGTATATGGCTGTGTCGTCTGCGAAGAGTGCTAAGTGCACTGTGCGCGTAATTGACCTCAGCAATCCTCGGCAGGTCATTAACAAAAATGGTAAACAGGACCGGAGAGAGCACAGAGCCCTGTGGGACTCCAGCACGGATGGGGTGGAGGGAAGACAGAGTCTCTTCTGCCCTATACCTAAATCCTCGATTTCTTAAAAAGTCACTGATCAAAAGTACTAAGCGGTCCGGGAATTCGTACCTAAATAGTTTTAGGATCAACCCACTGTGCCATACTTTGTCGAACGCTTTCGCGACATCGAGAAAGACAGCACCAGTGGGGATCGACTTTTTCCATCCCGTTAACCAGTATGAAATATGCTCTACAATGCGATGAACCTGGTGGGTGCAGGAGTGCCCAATCCTGAACCCAAACTGCTCATTAATGATGAGGTCTTTTTCTTTATTAAAGTCCCCTATTCCCTGTTGTATAACCCTCTCATAGAGTTTACTTAAGGAGCTCAAAAGGCTAATTGGTCTATAGCTGGTCGGGTGGATCCTTGGTTTGCCTGATTTGTGTATCCCTATTACATGTGCCACTTTCCACTGATCAGGGAAGTGGGAGTTTGCTAGTGCCGCATTGAAAGTGTCTACCAGGAAGTGGATCAGCTTCTCAGGGAAGGCACGCAGCAGCCGGTTGGGCAGCCCGGCAGCCCCTGGAGCCTTTCTGATCTTGAGTTTGCGAATGAAAAAGCCTACTTCTTTAAATGAGGTAACCCTTAACAAGGGGCTACTTGGTTGAAGCACTAACTTAACCCTCACCTCCCCCTCCACCTCTGCCGCGTGGTCTGCGTCATGAGGCTCATTGCTCAAGGAGCATTGGACCTCTAGGCTGGACGCCAGACATTCGGCTTTTTCAGCGTCGGAGAAGGCTGGTGGGTGATTAGGGGGCGCGTTCGGTATAATCAATGGGGGCATTTGTGTTACTGCGTCCATTTTAAAGGATCTAATGAGTTGCCAGCACACCCAAGTAGACCCAAGATGCGTTGGGACGACGACATCAAAAGGACTGCGGGGAAGAAGTGGCTTCAGGTTGCAAAAGACCGTGACAAATGGCGTAAAATGAAGGAGGCCTACACCCGAAGGGTAGAAAAAGGCTAAAGAGAGAGAGAGAGAGTTGCCAGTACGCCATGTGGTGCGGGGTTATGTCTTTGAGGAGGTTATCCCATCTTTCATTTCTAAAGTCTTTTACACCTTTCTTGAAGTCTTTTGTAAGCTTATTGACTACAGCCTTGTGTTGAGGTGAGGGGCATATATCATAAGCCCTTATAGCAGCGTTTTTCATTCTTTTCATATCTTGTAGATAGAGCGGCAACTTCCACCTGTTATAATCCGCTTCATCTGTTACCTGCTTACTGTGACGGGTCATTAGCTCTGATAACCCTGTGGTCAAATAGGAAATAGCATTATCTGTGTCTTCTTTGGACGCAATTTTAGTCGGGAGATTCCCAATCAGGTCTGAGTCCTCCCTCGCAAGCTCTTTACTGACGCCATCCCAGTCCGTGACTAGTTTGTTATCAGGGGTGTCCGACGGGGAGGGACCCAGTTTAAGAATGACCGGTCTGTGGTCTGAGGACATAACATGGACAACTTCTATTGAACGAAATCTCAGGGCTATATTTTTAAGAAGAAATATATCTAAAATATCAGGAGAGTACCTAACAACAGGCGGAAAGTGGGTGGGCTCTAATGGGGCTATAATGTCTACTTTTAGGACACTATTATCTTTCGCTTTGGATGTTATTTTGTATAACTCCCTACCGTTCTCATTTGTTACTCCGCAGTTCCACAGAACATGTTTTGAGTTCAGATCACCAGCCACAATGACTGATTCACTCAGCCCAAGGACACTTTCCAGGTCAGACTGTAGAACAGACTTGGTAGGGGGGAGGTAGGTTGACACTAATGTTATGGCTTGGTGGCCAGTCATAGCTAGCCGGCAAGCTGAGACTTCCAGATTAATAAGGTCACCCGACTTGAACAGGTGAGCAGTGTAGAGACTTTTTAAAATAAATTAAAGTCCCTCCACCTCTACCGTATGTGCGGTCATTTATAATAATATTGTAGTTCGCAACTTTGGGGTTCCTGTGGGCTGGTTTCAAGAAGGTTTCCTGGATTAACAGAATATCTAAGTTTTGTTCTCTAAGTAAACTGCTAATTTCATCACGTCTATCTTTAGGGAGCGTCTATCTTTAGGAGGATAAATGTATGGTCGTTATTTTGGTTTTGGGTTTGACTAACAGCCCCGTTGTTAGTTTGGGTTCTAGGGGGCCTATTTGTAGGTAGTGAGTCTTTGATTGGGGGCGCGGTAGGATGGGGCGCGACAGTCCCGGCCTTCTTTTTATTTTTATTATTATTTTTCTTCTTCATTTGAACTTTTTGGAATCCGTCCTCATCGTATCTAAGTTCCTCGTTGAGCTAGTCGTTTGAGGAAACATCCTCATAGTCCATATCTGAATCGTAGCGTCTCTAGGTAGTGATTCGAAAGTATTTTGTCCTAATTGAATGACAGTGTCATTTGTGAGAATTTGTGAGATTAGGTTGCGATTGTGGTGTAATCGTCGTTGGGTCCCTACTGGCAGTAGCTGGGGGCACCATATTGCGTGCGATGTGCGCGGTAGCTGCAGCGACGCCGGCGGCGGCGGCCACGGTCGTGGCGCTTAAGCGTTCGATTTTTCTCTTGGAAATTTTTGAAAGCGAGTCTCTCGATTTAAGGGGGCTACGGCCTCTAGAATCTATCCAACTCGACCTGCTACGGCGGTCCGTAATTTTAGAATTAGGTCCTGACTTAGCGGCGGCGCTGTCTTTACTATTATTTTTTCCTTCCTTAGTGTTACAAGCATTGTTATTGGTCCGTTTTTGAATGGCTGCATGCTCATTAATGAATTCCCTAGCTTGGGCAGGGTATTTTTGGGTGAACCATTCTAAAACTTGGATTTGATTTAGGCTGGAGCCTATACTACTTATTGGGGATATATTACGCGTACAGTATAACAATGCTTTTAGAATGCTGATGGGACTGCCTAGCAGGTGCTCCGCATCGGGCATGTTCGTGGCTGCTCACACGGATGGTTTTCAGACTGTATCACGTAAAAATATAGTCTCATTACTACGTCGTGTGAGGTGTTGTAGTCCCAACAACATTCTAAAAGATTTTTTTTTTTATTTGGATGTTTTGAGTTGGGCAGCTGGTACCCTTTACTCTTCATTGGACTGGAGCGTCAAGCGCGCGAGAGGCGCACAGAGCTCTTAAAAACTAAACTAAAACTATATTTACATTTTTCTTACAACTAAGGTCGATGCCCCCTTTGAATTCACAAGCCTTAGGGGCTCATAGCAAAGAATTCAAAGGGGTCATCGAGCGGAATTTGTACAAAGTTTTGGACTTTATTTGAGGAAATATTTTTGTCCTGTGGGCTACAGTCTGAAGTTTTTGGCTTTTTTGGCCATTTTTTGATTTTAGAGTTACAGAGTACCCCAGGGGTACTGGGAACTATTTGTGGGCTACCTGGACCATCAGAAGTGCCGAGTAACAGAGGGGGGGATGAGCAGGTTTGAGAGGTGTTTATGGGATGGTTAGCGGGCGGTGATGATGATAAAGGTAAAGGAGTTGACGGTAAAGGTGAAGAGGTAGGAGGGGGGGAGGGTGAGTTGTGATTTTGGTTAGGAATTTGAGTGTGATGAGGTGTAGGGATTTGATTGTGAGTGACTGAGGGAGGAAGGCCAAGACACGCTCTGAGGAGTTCACCTTCCATACGAATATCCTCCTCGAAGGCTTTAGTGATTTCATCATCACTATCGCCAAGAGCGTGTCTGGGCCTCCTCTTCCGAAATGGAACCGAGGGGAGGGGGGTGTAGGTCATAGCATCCCTGATCAAAGGGTTGCCATGAACCACAGCCCCCTCATGGAGTCTCTTTGACAATGATTTAATGAAAAAGCGCACCGAGGGTATTTTGAGGTCCCTGTGAAGGTCAACATTTCTTATGTAACCAGGGCATCCAGTGGCTCTGCGTAGAAATTTGTTTTGGATTACCTGAAGCGATTTAAGTTTCTTCCTTGAGGCATGGGCGAAGACGGACGATGAATATGTAAATACTGGGCGGATACAAGTTTTGTAAAGAGTCAGCTTATTTTTGAGGGTCATTTTGCTTTTCTTATTCGTGAGAAGATTTAGTCTACCAGATATAAAGGCAGCACGATCCCGTACTGCCTTTATACGCTTGAAGAAATTTAGTTTTCGATCCAGGTGGACCCCAAGATATTTTGCCGAGGTTACCCACGGGATAGGTTGACCGAGCAGCTTAATGAACGGGTGCCTGTCCACCAGCTCCTGATACTTCTCTTTCCTGGAGAAAATTATGGCCTGACTTTTCCTCGGGTTGACCTCAATCCTCCAGCGACGGAACCAATCCCCAAGGGAATCGATCGCTCGCTGGAGGAGTTTAGTCAACCTCAAGGGGTGCGGAGACGACGCGAAAATCGCTGTGTCATCCGCAAACAGGGCACTCCAGGAATTTTGGGAAGATCATTGACAAAGAGGTTAAAAAGTGTGGGGGCAAGGACAGAGCCCTGAGGAACACCCGCACCCACCGGGTGCAGATTAGAGAGAGTCCCTTCAACACGATAGCGAAAGCCTCGACAGTTTAGGTAGTCACTGATAGTAAGGACTAACTGGTGTGCCACTCCTAGTTTGTAAAGCTTATAAATTAAGCCGTTGTGCCACACCTTGTCAAAGGCTTTCGCTATGTCCAAAAAGATGGCTGCAGTGGGTATTGGATGCCTCCAACCATGCATCCAGTAGAGAGTGTGCTCCACTATGCGGTGGATCTGATGTGCACAGGAGTGCCCCCGCCGAAAACCAAACTGTTCTTCGAGTAGTAAACCAGAAGAGTCTATGAATTGGGTCAGTCTCCTGAGCAGGACCCGCTCATAGAGCTTGCCCATTGTGCTCAGGAGGCTGATAGGGCGGTAACTTGAAGAGATATTAGAGGGTTTCCCCGGCTTGTGAATGCCAATTACATGGGCAGTTTTCCACGCCTGGGGAAAGTGAAAATTTTAAAAAGCAGTTTTGCAAATTAATGTTAGGAAAATAACTATTGTTTTGGGAAGGAGTTTATACGAGTATAGTCTATTAGGGAGCCTATCCTTACCAGGAGCCTTTCTGACTTTGAGGCCCTTTAATAGGGTTTCGACTTCGGAGGGTGCTATGGGGTCTATTGGATTTATAGTTGGATTTGGGAGAGGGCAGTAGGTTAGACTATTGACTTCGTTGTCAATTTGAGCTATATGATTTTGGTCGATAAAGAGAGTGCTTGGCGAGCATTGCTGTTCAAGGTCTGAATAAGCATTTTTTTTTTTTTGACTTGGATATTTTGAGTTGGGCAGCTGGTACCCTTGACTCTATATTTGACTGGAGCGTCAAGTGCGCGAGAGGCGCACTGAGCTCTTAAAACTAAAACTATATTTACATTTTACTTATAACTAAGGTCGATGCCCCCTTTGAATTCACAAGCCTTAGGGGCTCATAGCAAAGAATTCAAAGGGGTCATCGAGCGGAATCTGTACATAGTTTTGGACTTTATTTGAGGTGTCCTGTGGACTACAATATGGAGTTTTAGTCTTTTTTGGCCACTTTTTGATTTTAGTGTTGCCGAGTACCCTAGGAGTACCGGGAACTATTTTGGAGCTACCTGGACCATCAGAAGAGCCAAGTAATAGAGGGGGGGATGAGGAGGTTTGGGAGGTGTTAATGGGATGATTAGCGGGCAATGATGTTGAGAAAGGTAAAGGAGTTGATGATGAAAGTGAAAGTGAAGAGGTAGGAGGGGGGGAGGGTGAGTTGTGATTTGGGTTAGGATTATGAGTGGGATGAGGTGTAAGGATTTGATTATGAGTGACTGAGGGAGGGAGGCCAAGACGCGCTCTGAGGAGTTCACCTTCCATGCGAATATCCTCCTCGAAGGCTTTGGTGATTTCGTCATCACTATCGCCAAGAGCGTGTCTGGGCCTCCTCTTCCGGAATGGGACCGAGGGGAGGGGGGAGGGGGGTGTAGGTCATAGCATCCCTGATCAAAGGGTTGCCATGAACCACAGCCCCCTCGTGAAGTCTTTTTGATAATGATTTGATGAAAAACCGCACCGAGGGTACTTTGAGGTCCCTGTGCAAATCAATATTTCTGATGTAACCTGGACAACCTGTGGCTCTACGTAAAAATTTATTTTGGATAACCTGGAGCGAATAAAGTTTCTTTTTTGAGGCATGGGCGAAAACAGACGATGAATAGGTGAATACAGGGCGGATACAAGTTTTATAAAGAGTTAGTTTGTTTTTAAGGGACATTTTACTTTTGGTATTGGTGAGGATATTTAGTCTTCCAGATATAAAGGCAGCACGATCCCGTACTGCCTTTATATGCTTGAAGAAGTTGAGTTTACGGTCTAGGTGGACCCCAAGGTATTTAGCCGAGGCTACCCACGGGATAGGCTGGCCAAGCAGCTTGATAGACGGGTGCCTGTCCACCAGCTCCTGATACTTCCCTTTCCTGGAGAGTCTGAATAAGCAACCAACGGCTCTGGTTTATATAGGGAAATATCCCGCCGTAGGTACTTTTTCACTAACTAGTGGGTGTTACATGGAGAGTCAGTTTTATTTATTTCGGCCATTCACATTAATTATTAAAAACAGTGATTCTAGACTTAAAACTAGGTACATAACATTCCACACGATTCATTAACATGATATAACCGACCACCGACCGGTCTGGCCTGGTGGGTAGTGACCCTGCCTGTGAAGCCGATGGTCCCGGGTTCGAATCCTGGTAAGGGCATTTATTTGTATGATGATACAGATATTTGTTCCTGAGTCATGGTTGTTTTCTATGTATTTAAGTATTTATATATTATATAAATCGTTGTCTGAGTACCCACAACACATGCCTTCTTGAGCTTACCGTGGGGCTTAGTCAATTTGTGTAAAAAAAAATTGTCCTATATATAATATTTATTTATTTATTTATATAAACACACAAAAGTAAAATGATTCAGAACTTAAACGTAAAACCAAGATTAAACTAAAACATGCATGATTCAGAGCTATATACGACAATTTCCCCCACGTGTGTCAACACCGTCTGCATGTGAGGAGTATATGGGTATAAGCCTGGAAACTGGGCGGCGGACGTCACCTGCGCGGGTGCGAACCATGGCCACTATTACATGGCCATCCGGGCCGGGAAAGAGCTGGGCGATTACGCCTCTGGGCCACGTTCCTCGTGGCATGGAGCTATCCGCTACGATGACTACGTCACCTTCATGCAGTTTCTTTACGTTCTGATGAGCACCGGGTCTGGGGAGGAGGCTGGGTCGGTATTCCCGCTTCCAGCGCCTCCAAAAATGGTCGTTTAGCGTTTGCGCTGTTTTCCACGAAGAGAGTGACATACTTAGTTGCGTCTGTAAAGACGCCCAGTGGCGACATGGAGCTCGATCGACCGATAAGAAAGTGATTCGGCGTCAGGGATTCGATGTCTAAGTCTGGATTCACTGGTGTCAGCGGTCTAGAATTGACTTTTTTTTTTCTTGAATAGGACTTTTTAAGCCGAGCCCCGTTTGGGCTCTTATGCTTAATATCGGATAAGTGCATGTGCCCTTAAGGCATAGCAAATTATTTACCTTAAATCTAACTTATCAACTAAATGTGACAAGGTTCGAGGTTCGAGAACTCGAACGGGTCACTTTCTTCCCACGCAGGAGAAGTAGCTGGAATAGAAGCAGCGACAGCAGTTCCAGAGGTAACATTAGCTATTTTCTTGAGTACAGGCGACGGACAAGAGCGCCGAACCATTTTGGGTCGGTACAATGTTCGCGGTAGTAGGGGTTTGCCACCTGGCATCAGTGGTGGGGGCGGATCTGAGGGATAGGATGTTGGTGATAGGGATGTGACGGCAGTGGTGGTGAGAGGAAGAGGGAGAGGCCGGGTTACCTCCACCGAGGGGTCGGCAGAGGCCCCCCCCCACCCCATCCCCCCCCCCCCCCTCACACCACTCCGTTTAATGTTTCGGAGGTCGCTAATTATTTGCTCCTCTACCTCCTGGGCCTTAGTTATTTCGTCGTCGCTGTCAATGAGGACATTCTTAGGTCTTCTTTTATATCTATTTGCGGCTCTGATTCTAACAATAACGTATGTAGAACTTCTTCGTGGGGTGCTCTTTCTTTCAGTACTACTTTTAGTGCGGTTTTTACGCTGCCCACGAGCCGTTCCCAGGCACCGCCAGCGGAGGGGTTGCCGGGTGGAATTTTCTTCCATTGTATGGCTCGCTCGGTCAAAAAGGGCTTGAGACTGTCGGGCAGCGTCTTTTTGGCCTCTGCTAGTTCTCGTTCCGCGCAGTAGAAGTTGGTGGCGTTTTCGGAATAGAGAACTGTAATAGGCGTGCCGCGTCGCGCTATCATTCGGCGTAGCGAAAGAATCATGGAGGATGCCGAAAGTGAGGCGGCAAGCTCCAGATGTACAGCGCGTGTCGTGAGGCATGTGTATAAGACGCCCCATCTTTTCTCGCGGCGGCGGCCTATAGTTACTTATATGCATAGGGCCAAACAGGTCTACGGTTGCAGCGGTAAATGGCGGTTGATTCGCTTTGAGCCTTTCTGGCGGTAGGTCGCCTACGGGAACCTTGAGTGGTGTTCCCTTGTAGGTTCTGCACCATTGGCACTTATACGTTATATAGCGAATGCTACCGCGCAGCCCCATAATGTAGTACCTTTGTTTCAACTCGTTGATGACGGTCGCGTGGTTGCCGTGATTGAAAAGAGCATGAAAATGGTGTATTAGTAACTTGACGAAATCTTCTTTCGCATGCAAGACAGGTATGTGCATGTCTTTGTCGATTCTAGCATTTAGTACGACGATTCCGTTTTTGTCAAGTTGTACAGCTATTTTGTGTAGCGGAGATTTCGTCGGGAGTGGCCGCCCAGTTTTCAGCAGCTTGATTTCCTCTGGAAATGCAGCATGTTGACTCCGTCGAATTAGCAATATCTCTGCTAAATTTAAATGCCCCTTATTTATCTCTATACCTGTTTTCTTAGATAGCAATGAGGCTTTAAAAACCTCGGCGGCAACCAGAACACTAGCGGTGGCGCGAACTAACCGTACGAACTTTGAGAACCTACATACCTCCGGCAGGTACTCAAACTTATTTTTCGCGACACCTACTGAGCACACGAGTCTACTAACGCATTCTTCGCCCGTATCGGCGACGGGCGTGGGCGCTTTCTCGGTTGGCCAATGCTCTTCGGGTTTACGTATAAAATCGGGCCCTATGAACCACCGGTGGTTCACTCCGAAATGCGCAGGTATACCTCGAGTCGCGTCGTCAGCCACGTTAGCTGCACTAGGCACCCAGTGCCAATTGGCGGGGGTGGTAGTGTTCTCGATTTCTGCTAACCTATGTGCTACGAACGTTTTATACCTACGTGGGTCCGAACGTATCCACGTGAGCGCCGTTTTAGAGTCAGACCAAAAATACTTGTCCTTTATTACATAGTCTGACTCCTTGACTACAGTTTCCGCTGATCTAGTAGCTAGTAGGTACGCAGCTCTGCAATTCCATCCTAGGAATTGTCGCGTTGTCGAAGTAGTGGCGGGAGGTTTTACGGAGAAATTCATATACTGTAAGGAGTTAGGATTGATAGCAGTTGTCCTGGTTGCGGGAGTACCAAGGCGATTTTAGGAAGCGCCTTAGTAGTTTATTTTGTAGTGTTTGAAGCGGTTGAAGTTTGTCCCCGAGAAAGGTGAAAGTGGGGCAGGCATATGAGAAGATGGGTCTGATAACTGTTTTATATAGGTGTATTTTATTATGTGTGGAGAGTTTTTATTTATCATAGGGCCCAATCTGCCTGTGACAAATTGGGCCTTGACTTTTACGTTATTGAGGTGAGGTCTAAATGTGAGGCGTTGGTCCAGGGTGACTAAAACTCGGGTCCTTCGAGCCCGGTCATTTATAAGGCGTGCGTGGGGATATGACTACTATTTTTTTTTAATTATATATTTTTTCTTATAGGTGTAGTGCCGGATGTGGAAAAGCAGGTCGTCCGGTGCGGATTTGTTATCTTTCTACACCCTATTGGGAGAGTGTGAGGGGTCTCGACCGCATTCCTGCTTCGGAGACTGTCTCTTTTCGCGCCCCATCCTCGTGGGGCGGTCTTCCGTCGTCATTGTATGGACGACTGTGCGATCCGGTGTGGGTGAGCTTTATCGCTATCGGCCGTTATCGAACCTCATGACCAGTAGCTTGGTGATACCGTTTGAACGGGGATTCGGTGTATTAGTAACTTGACGAAATCTTCTTTCGCATGCAAGACAGGTATGTGCATGTCTTTGTCGATTCTAGCATTTAGTACGACGATTCCGTTTTTGTCAAGTTGTACAGCTATTTTGTGTAGCGGAGATTTCGTCGGGAGTGGCCGCCCAGTTTTCAGCAGCTTGATTTCCTCTGGAAATGCAGCATGTTGACTCCGTCGAATTAGCAATATCTCTGCTAAATTTAAATGCCCCTTATTTATCTCTATACCTGTTTTCTTAGATAGCAATGAGGCTTTAAAAACCTCGGCGGCAACCAGAACACTAGCGGTGGCGCGAACTAACCGTACGAACTTTGAGAACCTACATACCTCCGGCAGGTACTCAAACTTATTTTTCGCGACACCTACTGAGCACACGAGTCTACTAACGCATTCTTCGCCCGTATCGGCGACGGGCGTGGGCGCTTTCTCGGTTGGCCAATGCTCTTCGGGTTTACGTATAAAATCGGGCCCTATGAACCACCGGTGGTTCACTCCGAAATGCGCAGGTATACCTCGAGTCGCGTCGTCAGCCACGTTAGCTGCACTAGGCACCCAGTGCCAATTGGCGGGGGTGGTAGTGTTCTCGATTTCTGCTAACCTATGTGCTACGAACGTTTTATACCTACGTGGGTCCGAACGTATCCACGTGAGCGCCGTTTTAGAGTCAGACCAAAAATACTTGTCCTTTATTACATAGTCTGACTCCTTGACTACAGTTTCCGCTGATCTAGTAGCTAGTAGGTACGCAGCTCTGCAATTCCATCCTAGGAATTGTCGCGTTGTCGAAGTAGTGGCGGGAGGTTTTACGGAGAAATTCATATACTGTAAGGAGTTAGGATTGATAGCAGTTGTCCTGGTTGCGGGAGTACCAAGGCGATTTTAGGAAGCGCCTTAGTAGTTTATTTTGTAGTGTTTGAAGCGGTTGAAGTTTGTCCCCGAGAAAGGTGAAAGTGGGGCAGGCATATGAGAAGATGGGTCTGATAACTGTTTTATATAGGTGTATTTTATTATGTGTGGAGAGTTTTTATTTATCATAGGGCCCAATCTGCCTGTGACAAATTGGGCCTTGACTTTTACGTTATTGAGGTGAGGTCTAAATGTGAGGCGTTGGTCCAGGGTGACTAAAACTCGGGTCCTTCGAGCCCGGTCATTTATAAGGCGTGCGTGGGGATATGACTACTATTTTTTTTTAATTATATATTTTTTCTTATAGGTGTAGTGCCGGATGTGGAAAAGCAGGTCGTCCGGTGCGGATTTGTTATCTTTCTACACCCTATTGGGAGAGTGTGAGGGGTCTCGACCGCATTCCTGCTTCGGAGACTGTCTCTTTTCGCGCCCCATCCTCGTGGGGCGGTCTTCCGTCGTCATTGTATGGACGACTGTGCGATCCGGTGTGGGTGAGCTTTATCGCTATCGGCCGTTATCGAACCTCATGACCAGTAGCTTGGTGATACCGTTTGAACGGGGATTCTAAATGCGTTCACCGCCAGGCAGGTTGGGAAGAGATTCCTTACAGGGATAAGTTCGCCTTTGTACCTATATTTCTGTAAATATTATGTAAACCTGTGTTGTGTACAATAAAGTGATTACTACTACTACTACTATTAGGTCTATAGCTGAGCGTAGACTTTTTTCTGTTCGAATATAAGAAGACGCAAAAGAGAGGTCAAAAGCTGGTTGGGTAGATGGTGGTGTTGCAACTTGATTTTGGCGGGGATCCGATTTGATGTTACCTCTCCTGCAGGTTTTTAAGAGGGGGGGCTGCTGGGCAAATCGATGCGTTTGCCGAGTGGTCACCGCCGCATAACACACAGATGGTTATGAAGTTGCCTGTGCTAGGATCCTTTTGCCTGTCACATTCGGAGGTGATTGCCTGGGCATTTTACGCATCTGGGAGTCCTTTTGCAATACTTCGCTGTGTGACCATATCTTTGACATCTTTGACATTGGGCCACTCTCCTGCTTTTATGTGGGGGTTCTATTTTTAGACCGCTGAGGCCACAAACGTGTTGTATATCGAAGACCTTTTTACCCTTTAGGTAGGTTCCTGTCTAACACTACCAAAACGGCATTGAAGGGTTCTCTCTTGTCTTTAGGACCTTTGGTCATACGGGTCACCTCTTGTACAGGTAGATTTTGATTCAACAGGTCTTCTTTTATGTCGGCGGGGTCCATGGCAACTGGCAGGCCGAGAATAACAACTCTTAACTTCTTTTGCTTCCCCGTGGGGTAGGTGTTATACCCTGTTTGTAATAGTTTCGTCCAGCCCCTGAATTGGTCAGGGGTCTGGGTTTCTAAGTATAGGACAGCTTCGTTTGTGTATTTGCAAATACCTGGGTGTGCGCGATGGAATCCGAGATTCCTTCTGGCGGCTTCCTTAGACACGGCTGGCCATCTGTTAGGATCCTCTATTACTATGAAGGGGGGGGGGGGGGCTCTTCTTCCTATTTGGTTTGCCCTCGGTGTCAGTCACCTCCTCTTCTGAATAGTCTTCAATGTCATCATCGTCATCTTCGTCGTAGACCAGTTCCATCACCTGGGAGCCTGGATTTTGAATAGGGGTTGGGGTGGGGGTGGGCTTCGCAGGAGAATGGTTTGAATGGGGTCTTGGCGTTTCGCACTGCGGAAGGTGTGCAAAGCTGTTTTGCGAAATTGATATCGTATTTTGGGGTTTGAATGAGGGGGGGGGGGAGTCGTGGTAGGCGAAGATCTCTTCCTCCTATTTTTTTTTTGTTTTACACGCTCATATTCGTCCTCGGATTGTACCGAGGTGTATTCTCTATCCGAGTTACTGTCTGTATTGTAATAGCTGGTCTCTGGCAATTATTTCATTTGAACGGCTGTTGACCTTTGCGTTAGTTATTATTTTGAAGATTTCCTCAGTTTGAGGGGAACGCGATCTCGAACGAGGGGTGTGGAATTTACTCTATGAGGGTGTGGTCTGGAGGACGCGCTACCGCGGCTCGGCGTGAGTGAGTGCGAGCGAGCTCGGTGGCCGCCGCGGGAACGCGCCTCAATGTCGCGTCGTCTGTGATCTGAGTCTGGGTAACTTTCTGTCGTAGTTTGAGAGTTTAAGTTTTGAGTGGGTGCAACCCTACCTTTATTGACTGCTGTGACGTCGCTGGTGTTGACTCCTGGTTTCAGGGGCCGCCGCCCCTGTGGGGCCGTTGAGGGCTGATGGGGGGCCGCCGCGGGGGCTCCGGAGTGATGAGCGACATTGGTTTCAGCCGCTAGGTTAGCCTTGTATTCAAGCCACTGCTCGTGTAGATGCGGACAGTAAAACTCCACGAAGCCGTCCATAACTTCTGTTTTCGACATCTTGCTCGCTCGCTCTCCCCCAGTATCCTGTACCTGGGGGATGGGGTGATGGGGGGGGGGGGGGGGAAGGGGGGACACACTGAAAACACTATGATTCTAATTTATAACACTTATTTTGAAACACTCAGCAATTTGCTCTGATTTGAGTCACTATCTCGTTATAATTATGCACGGTCCAACAAAAACACTGTAATCCAGTACGCGGAGCTAGGCTCGACGCGGCGATGGTGCGAACACTAAAATCCAGCACGGGGAGCCAGGCTCAACGCGGCGGTGATACGAACGGCACTTAGTAAGTACGAGCGGGGCGCGCGTGCGCGCGGCGCGGCGTCCGGAGCGAAAATCTCTGAATTAGCAATTTTTTTTTTTGATCTGTGCTCTACAGCATTCTCACGAATGTGGCTGGAGGTCGTGACTGCGGTTGGGAGGACTCCTTTTTGGGCCTCCCGAACCGCCGATAAAAGGCTATGTTTGAATTCGCGGGCACTCGGTGGCGCGCGGGCGCTGCGAGGCAGTGTGGGGGTGTGTCTGGAATTTACCTATTTGTCTTTTGATAAGTGTAGAGTGTAGTGTGTTGTCAGCTACTCGGTGCGGATGCACCGAGTAGCGACGTGTCGTGGTGGAGTTAGGGTTGCCATATCGAAAGGCGCTATTATCGGGAAACAATAGAAATTTTTCGGGATTTTGGGACTTAAGTCGGGAAAAAAAAAACATTCAAATTAAAGTAATTGTATTAAAAACAACGATATTTTACATTATTGGCACTACGTCAGCTCGCTCGCTCGACGACAGTTCGGAGCTTGAAATTATTGTTATAAAACGTGAAGCTGTTTTTCGGGACAGTTTACACTTTGTCGGGAATCGGGAACACATGCTAAAAATCGGGAGAATCCCGCCAAATCCCGACCATCTGGCAACCCTAGGTGGAGTGTATCTGTGTCTCGCGGTGGTCGGCCTCGTCGACGGCGACGAGGTCGGGTGTGGAAGTCTACAGTAGAGTCATTTGTCGTGTCCTGTCTCTGTCTTGTCCATTTTTGTATTGTTTCAGTCATGTAGTCTGTCGTGTCGTTTAGGACGTCCTTTGGGCGGCGAATCGCGCTGCCCTTAGGTTTCCGTCTGTTAGTCGGTGTTGCTGTCATTGTCGTCGTTTGTCTGTCCGTTTGTGTGATTGAGGGAGTAAGGGAGGGTCCGAGTGTGTCCTCCTCTAACTCGTCGTCTTGTGGTAGGGGGGGCCGGGGAATGGCGGGTCGTGGGGTGACTTTGGGTGGATCGGGTTTTGGGTGCGTTTGATAGTTTACGGACTGTTGGACGAGTGGGTTTGGGTGGTGGGGGGCGTTATCGAAGTAGTGACGGGAGGCTTTGCGTAGGAAATCATATACAGTGGGAAGCTGGGATTGAAAGTGGTTGTCTGTGTTTCGTGAGTACCAGGGCGCTTTTAAGAAGCGCCTTAGCAACTTGTTTTGTAATGTTTGGAGTGGTTGTAATCTTTGTTCCCCTAGGAAGGTGAAGGTAGGACAGGCGTAAGAGAAAATGGGACGGATGACGGTTTTGTATAGGTGTAGTTTGTTTAGTGTAGTGAGTTTACTGTTTTTGTTTATCATGGGACCCAGTCTGCCAGTGACAAACTGGGCCTTGGCTTTTACATTACTAATGTGCTGTCTAAAAGTGAGTCTCTGGTCCAGTGTGAGACCAAGGTATTTTACCTTGGTGTCAAACGGGATGGGTTTGTTGTGGAGTGTAAAGTTTGGCATGTTGGGTGTAGTGGTAGCTGTTGGGTGGAATAGAATGGCGGCACTCTTCTCCGGATTCACTTCGATCCTCCAGAGCTTGCACCACTCCCCGAGGGAAGCGATGGCGATCTGGAGGTTCCTGTAAATCGCGGAGAGAGTGGTGTGGGTGTAGTAGATTGCTGTGTCGTCGGCAAATAAGGCTAGGTGTACTGGGGGTGTGTTGGGGATGTCGTTGGTGAAGAGGGAGTACAGGATTGGGGATAGTGCTGATCCCTGGGGAACCCCTGCTCGGATGGGGTGCGGGGCCGAGAGCGATTTTTCTATTCGGTAACGGAATTGGCGGTTCGACAGAAAGTCTCCCACGAGATGTAGGAGACGGTCTGACATGCCTAGTTGGTATAGTTTATATACCAGACCAGAATGCCAGACCCTGTCGAACGCCTTCGCCACGTCTAGAAATATCGCCCCGGTCTTGAGGCCCCCCAACCGAGAAAAGCCGTCCAGGATATGCTCAACAATCCTGTGGACCTGGTGTACACAGGAGTGTCTGGACCGGAATCCAAACTGCTCCTGTATGAGGATATCCTCCTCATGACACCAGGTCTGGATGCGAGCCAGGACGACTTTCTCGAAGAGCTTCCCTAGGGTGCTCAGCAGGCTGATGGGTCTGTAAGAGGATGGTTCGGTCCTAGGTTTCCCCGGTTTGGGGATGCCTATGACCGTTGCGGTTTTCCATGGCCCTGGGAAGTGACTATTTATTTGTTAGGGCTGAGTTAAAGATGTCGCGTATTAGTTCGACGTGAGACCCAGGAAGCATTTTTATGAGTCTGTTTGGAATGCCATCGGGGCCGGGTGCTTTCCTGGGTCTCAGCTGTCTGATATAATGGATAAGGTCTTCAATGGTGACTGGGCGAATGGGGGGATCTTTTGGGGGGGAGGACAGGAGGTTTGATACAGTGGTTTCGACATGGGAGATGTGGTTGTGATCGACTAGTTTTGTGTTTGGGGAGCATTGGTTTTCTAGGCTCTTTGCCAGGCACTCAGCTTTCTCCTCGTCCTCAAATGCGGGTGTGGGACAGTCAGGTCTGTTGAGCGGGGGGATGGTGGTGACTACATCTGCCTTGAAATAATTCGCCAGCCTCCAGTAGGCCTGGTGGCTGGGCGAAATATTTCCTAGGAGCTCGTCGAATTCGCTCGCCCGGAAAGCGGCGATGCCCTCCTTGACTTGCCTTTGAAGGCCCCTCAGGAGTCGCCGGTTCTCGGGCGAGGGAAATCGGGAGTAGGCTCGTAGGGCAGTGTTTTTTCTATCCAGCAGTCTCCTCAAGCTGTCAGGGAGGGGCCGGCGACGAGAGTCGTCGTCCGGCACCTCTGCTGAGGCATCTCTGATAACAGAGGAGAGGTGACTGCTGTATAGGTTTATTGCGTCTTCTGTCTGAGTCTTAGTCATGGAGGGGGATGTGGGAATGTGGGTGAGGGGCTTCTTGAGACCTAGATCCACCTTCCTCCAATCTATTTTGGTTCTAGTGCTTTGGGGGTTGCTGGGGTCTGGGCCTAGTCTCAGGATGACCGGTCTGTGGTCTGAGTCCAGTTCGTGGTGTACTTCTATGGAGTGGAGGGAGAGGGAGATGTTTTTCAGCAATGTGATGTCTAGGATATCCGGTCTATGGGTGACTATGTTGGGGAAGTGGGTGGGTTCGAGGGGAGAGATGAGATCGAAGGGTATTGTGTTGTTTAGTGATGGGTAGGACATCAATTTAAAATGAGTTTGTATGAGTACCTCATTTTCTAAAATGAGGTGTTACAATGTCTTACTTCAAATGAGGTGAGGTACTAGCATATTTTCAGCGTCGACTATTCCATTAACTCCAACGGCAACAAAAATATTTGATGTAGGTATATACATATTTATGTATTCATCACTTCCTTTATAAATAAATAAGTAGTAATATTTCATTGGAGTGCAATTCTGGAGGTTAAGAATAGAACTTTTAGGAGAAAGATAATTTTAGAATCAAACTAAGAACATAAAGTACCTAACTTAATTTGCTGCTTTTATGAAACTTGTTCTAATGTAGCTCTTTTTTATTGTTAGATTGTTTAGACCTCCTTGCTACTTGATATAATTTTAAGTATAATAATCACTAGCGACCCGTCGCACGGGTTAGCAAATTATACACCTAAACCTTCCTCAAGAATCACTCTGATAGGTGAAAACCACATGAAAATCCGTCCAGTAGTTTTTAAGTTTATCGCGAACATACAAACAAACCCACAAACAGACAGACGCGGCGGGGGACTTTGTTTTATAATATGTAGTGATATATTTCATAAGTACCTATTAACCATAAAACTACCACAATTTTTAACAAACTAAGGAGAACAAATTCAATATTTTCACAATCATTATTATATAGAAGTGACTAACTTACCACCTATAATTTAACAGTAATGTCATCAATATGATAATAAACATAAACAAAGCACCATTCGAGCCGGCCGCACCGTCTACATTTACACTTCATTTTTTCATGCAAAAGGCACCAAGGAAGATCCGCGGGTATATTTACTGGCGAAAACTATGTCCATATTTTGTTATGATTATAAGAATTATTACTAGGTATTAGGTATTAGAGAACTAAAATTAGCTCTAGAGAACTAGAACGAAGTACGGACACTACGGACAAAATAAATATAAATATGTCATAATCATAACTTGTCAGTTCGAAGACGTTTACAAAGAATGTTAATAAAAAGTATTGCAAATTCAAATCGGTATAATTTACATCTACATGTTTATTTTACCTATGCAAGTTATACTTACTTTTTATTTAATAAACTTGAAACTTATTGAAATTATCATAAATTGTGTACGCTACCGTATTATATTTCAATAATATTTTAGTCACTTAAAGGATTTCTGTTTCTAACCAAGCTTCGTAAATGCCCGCCTGGTATACAGAGGGCGTACCGCGAACCAAGTTCGTCATGTTGCCTCCCTGTCACACTTACGTACGAATTTACAAGTGCGACAGAGAAGCAACACGTCGAAATTCGTTTTGAAGATTGATTTATCGCGCCATTTTGACACGTAAGTTAGGATCAAAAAGGCGTAAGATGTATGAAAGCTTGCAGCGCTTACGCTTGTTGTCTTTCGTGTTTAATTTTTAACGTATTTTCGGTGGTGACGCGAGGCGATATTGAAGTACGGCGCGTGTCTGTCTCACTCCCTCTTTGGATATTTCTAATTCGTTGTTTCATTTTGAGGTATTCATGTCACAAAGAGCCGGTGAGCGGTACAAACTCAACGCTTTTCTCGGTGGACCTTTTGTCGTTGCAATAAGGTTTGTAGTTCGGCAGTTGACAGTGTGGACCATTACGTCCATTACTCGTTTCTTCATTTGAGTTTCGAGTGTCGGCGAGCGGGTGAGGGGTGAGCACCTCGAGCGCCTCGCGCGATCCAGGGACTCTTTTGCGAGGTTATGAGGAACGTATGAGTTTTCAGGGTCGCGAGTGAAATTGAAAGGATAAGAGTTTTTTGAAATTTGAAGTGTGTGAATGATTTGTGTGGCAAGAGGTGTTTGTGATGCGCGCGAGTAAATGAGTAAAATGAATAGAGGTGTGATGTAAGACATTTTTGCGGTATGAAGTACTGAGACAAATTAACAAAATGAGCGGTACAAATGAGGTGCCTCACGAGTGAGCGACTCAACACTAGTGTTGTTCAGCATAAGGTGGTATAGCCTGTTCCCGTTTCTGTTGGAGGCTACACAGTTCCAAGAAGTGTGCTTGCTGTTGAGGTCTCCGGCCAAGATGACCGAAGGCCCCAGGTCAGCAAGCAACTTCAGGTCCTCATGTAGGAGCTCCTTTCCGGGGGACAGGTAGGCTGAGACTATGGTTATTTGTTGGTGACCGTGGGGGGAAATACGACATATGGAGGCTTCAATGTTTTGGAGGGGGGGAGGATCGAGTGGAATGCAATGAAGTTGTCGTTTATAATAGATCATTGTGCCACCGAGGTTGCGGTCAGTTCTGTCATTACGAGTTAGTGCGAACCCCGGTAGCACGAAGGATCTAGTCGCTGGCTTTAAGAAGGATTCCTGGATGAGTATGAGATCGATATTATGCTTTGAGAGGAAGGTTTTTATTTCGTCCTTCTTGCCCTTAATGCCATTCGCGTTAAAAGTGGCTATGCATAACGATTTTGGTTTTATTTTTTGATTTGTGCTATCCATTAAGGGCAAGAGGGACGTTGGCCGTTGAATGTTGCCATCTCTCTCTCATACTCGTCCAGTATGAGAAGAGTCTGCCGACCGTCGGCGACAGCGAGCCTGGCCTCGATCTCGAGTAAGCGCGCGCGGAATGCGCGCGCTCTGTCGAGCATCGGGCTGCTGCTGTCACCCCCGACCGGCAATTGTTGGTGGGTTTTTGGGGTCAAAATGTTCTGTTGGGGAACCCAGGCTGGTTGATATCGGGGCGTTGGGAGGGGGCGGATCGTAGGGGTTGGCAGGAGAGTGGTCCGTGCTGCCGCCTGTGAATAGGAGCCGGCTTTTGGTTGATATTGAGGGGGGGGAGGAGGGTGGAGCGAAGGGGGTTGGTTTCTAGAGGGGGCAGGATGGATCTTGGGGGTTTTAGTTGGTGAGGGTCTTTGCGCGTTTGGGCATCCCCTGAAGCTGGCTGGGTGCGTACCTACCGTGCCGCAGAGCGAGCACCCCACCGGGTCACCTTCCTGTCTGTCACAGTCCCAAGACAGGTGGTGCCCCGGGCACTTTACGCATCTAGGAGGCGCAGTGCACACCCTCTGGGTGTGGCCTCTACCTTGGCACCTGAAGCACTGCACCTCCCAGTCGTGGGTCCTGGGGTACTCTGCTCTGACGCCCTGCAGGAAGCAAACCTCTTTGATTTTAAAGATGTCCTCTTGGTTCGCGTTTTTTATAATCTTGACCAAGACCATGTCATATTGTCCTTTTTTCCTATTATGCAGGCGATGTACTTCCGCGACTTCTATACCCTTTTCCCGGAGGTCCCTCTTTATGTCATCCGAAGGGAATTCCTTCCTTCCTTCCTTCCTTCCTTCGGAATTCCCTTCAGGATGACTCGGAAGAAGCATTCCTCCGGGAAACGGTCGCGAACTTTTAGGATCTCCATCTCGTCCAGGAGTCGGATGACAGCCCTGTAGTCATCCGTACCCTTGACCGAGATTTTGATACCCTCTGCCACATTCGTCCCAGTAATGTGTATGCCCCTTTGGGCTAGAATGGATCTGATGGTCTGGTATTTTGATTTATCCTGAATTGCGGTCTTGGGATGGAAGGGGGGTAGAGGGGGTCTTGTGTGCCGGAGGTTGTTGTGATGTCGGGGCTTTTTTAATGGGGTTTGGAGGTCTTTGGAGGTTGTTTGTGACAAGTTTGGCGGTCTTGGGGGTGGGCGGGGGGGAGTTTCCCTCTGAGTCGAGTTTTTCGAATGCTCGCTTAGATTTACGGTGTTTCTTCTTTTTAAGGGAGTCTGTGGATTGCCATGTACCACCGTCTGTCTCCATGTCCGCGTCGTTTACGTCCTTTTTTGCGTCGTCAGTTTTGTAAGTGTCACTGTCACTACTTTGTCTAAAAGGGGATCGGGAGCAACTCCTCTCCCTTGTAACTCTATTTTTGGCCCTACGTGGGCCAGTATACCCCGGTTTCCCCTCCGTGGGCGGGCCCACTCGCGCCACCGCGCCCTCAGCCAATCCCGGCTCAGGCAAGATGGCGGCGCGCGCGGCGGCGGGCGCGGGCACGCCCACTGTGGGCGGGGCTGGGCTAGCCGCCATCTTGGCGGGGGCCATCGCGGCGGCCGCCGAGCCCCGTCCGCTATTCTCGGAAATGGCCGGGCTATTTATAGACTTGTCGTTTTGTGGTTTTAGTTCGATGCCTAACTTTTTACAGCTGTTTTTGAAGAAGGCATCGAACTTCTCCACGTGAGCTTCGTCTATCTGACGCAGATATTCCCCGAATAGCTCCATCAGAGTGATGCCGTCGAGCTTGCGGGGACTATCTGCGGCAGAGTCAATGTCAGTCTTGTCCATGTTTGTGGTATCTCTCGGTGTACCTAAGCTAAGTGTATTCGAGCCGCCCTGGGACGGCTCGAGTTGTGTACTTACAATTGTCGTCTCTCTTGGCTCGTTGACGTAGTTTATGATACCATCTCCTAGCCGGAGCGGCACTGAGTCCAATAAAACCTCAATCCTGTGATATAGCACTGTAATCCGAATAGGCCGGGCGCACCATGCAGATAGCCGTAATCGTACCGAGGCTTAGCGTACCGAGTGGCGCGTGCGAGCGGCAGCGCGATCAGAGCGAGAATGTCTGAATTAGCAACCAACGGCTCGGGTTTATATGGGGAAATATCCCGCCGTAGGTACTTTTTCACTAACTAGTGGGTGTTACATGGAGAGTCAGTTTTATTTATTTCGGCCAATCACATTAATTATTAAAAACAGTGATTCTAGACTTAAAACTAGGTACATAACATTCCACACGATTCATTAACATGATATAAACACACAAAAGTAAAATGATTAAGAACTTAAACGTAAAACCAAGATTAAACTAAAACATGCATGATTCAGAGCTATATACGACAATTTCCCCCACCTGTGTCAACACCGTCTGCATGTGAGGAGTATATGGGTATAAGCCTGGAAACTGGGCGGCGGACGTCACCTGCGCGGGTGCGAACAATGGCCACTCTTACATGGCCATCCGGGCCGGGAAAGAGCTGGGCGATTACGCCTCTGGGCCACGTTCCTCGTGGCATGGAGCTATCCGCTACGATGACTACGTCACCTTCATGCAGTTTCTTTACGTTCTGATGAGCACCGGGCCTGGGGAGGAGGCTGGGTCGGTATTCCCGCTAGAGATGGGCAAAATGTGTCAGTAGAGGGAAAAGATTGATATATATCTTTTTACCACTGGGATATGTATCACTCTTTTATATCTTTATATCCGTGTGTATCAGTTGTCCCGCTCGTAACTGTATCGACACTTATTGACTTTGCGTCATCTTATGAATGAGAGAGAGACAGAATTGCGACATTTTCATTTTGTATCATGATGGATATAGATTGGTACATTCACACATCGAAATAAATTAATTAAATTGAAGAATATATTTGCCTAATAAAATACCTTATTGCTTTGTGTGTACATTTTATTAAATGCAATGCAATTTAACTCATTAACCGAATTAATAACTCATCATTGCAATTTGCATTGCATCCTGCGCGAGCGAGAAATACTATACTATCTACTTTTCGTTCCCGCGGAATAGCGAATGACGCGTCCGAATCCACCTGAACGACCGCTGTCGCTGGTTCGTGTTACTTCGGTCGACGCGCGACCGAGACATCGCTTTCGCTTTAGTAAATCGTTGCTGAGGGAGTGAGCGGTACGGATATACTGATACATTCGGATTCGTAAAGACAAGAAGAGTGATTCATGAAACGAGAAAGATATATATCTTTTTTATCTATCACTCCTGAGTTACCCATCTCTAATTCCCGCTTCCAGCGCCTCCAAAAATGGTCGATTAGCGTTTGCGCTGTTTTCCACGAAGAGAGTAACATACTTAGTTGCGTCTGTAAAGACGCCCAGTGGCGACATGGAGCTCGATCGACCGATAAGAAAGTGATTCGGCGTCAGGGATTCGATGTCTAAGTCTGGATTCACTGGTGTCAGCGGTCTAGAATTGAATACAAATACAAATGCTTTATTAGTTAATGCTTTATTGACTATGTGCTCTGATTCTAACAATAACGTATGTAGAACTTCTTCGTGGGGTGCTCTTTCTTTCAGTACTACTTTAAGTGCGGTTTTTACGCTGCCCACGAGCCGTTCCCAGGCACCCGGGTTGCCGGGTGGAATTTTCTTCCATTATATGGCTCGCTTGGTCAAAAAGGGCTTGAGACTGTCGGGCAGCGTCTTTTTGGCTTCTGCTAGTTCTCGTTCCGCGCAGTAGAAGTTGTGGCGTTTTCGGAATAGAGAACTGTAGGCGTGCCGCGTCGCGCTATCATTCGGCGTAGCGAAAGAATCATGGAGGATGCCGAAAGTGAGGCGGCAAGCTCCAGATGTACAGCGCGTGTCGTGAGGCATGTGTATAACACGCCCCATCTTTTCTCGCGGCGGCGGCCTATAGTTACTTATATGCATAGGGCCAAACAGGTCTACGGTTGCAGCGGTAAATAGCGGTTGATTCGCTTTGAGCCTTTCTGGCGGTAGGTCGCCTACGGGAACCTTGAGTGGTGTTCCCTTGTAGGTTCTGCACCATTGGCACTTATTCGTTATATAGCGAATGCTACCGCGCAGCCCCATAATGTAGTACCTTTGTTTCAACTCGTTGATGACGGTCGCGTGGTTGCCGTGATTGAAAAGAGCATGAAAATGGTGTATTAGTAACTTGACGAAATCTTCTTTCGCATGCAAGACAGGTATGTGTATGTCTTTGTCGATTCTAGCATTTAGTACGACGATTCCGTTTTTGTCAAGTTGTACAGCTATTTTGTGTAGCGGAGATTTCGTCGGGAGTGGCCGCCCAGTTTCCAGCAGCTTGATTTCCTCTGGAAATGCAGCATGTTGACTCCGTCGAATTAGCAATATCTCTGCTAAATTTAAATGCCCCTTATTTATCTCTATGTTTTCTTAGATAGCAATGAGGCTTTAAAAACCTCGGCGGAAACCAGAACATTAGCGGTGGCGCGAACTAACCGTACGAACTTTGAGAACCTACATACCTCCGGCAGGTACTCAAACTTATTTTTCGCGACACCTACTGAGCACACGAGTTTACTAACGCGTTCTTCGCCCGTATCGGCGACGGGCGTGGGCGCTTTCTCGGTTGGCCAATGCTCTTCGGGTTTACGTATAAAATCGGGCCCTATGAACCACCGGTGGTTCACTCCGAAATGCGCAGGTATACCTCGAGTCGCGTCGTCAGCCACGTTAGCTGCACTAGGCACCCAGTGCCAATTGGCGGGGGTGGTAGTGTTCTCGATTTCTGCTAACCTATGTGCTACGAACGTTTTATACCTACGTGGGTCCGAACGTATCCACGTGAGCGCCGTTTTAGAGTCAGACCAAAAATACTTGTCCTTTATTACATAGTCTGACTCCTTGACTACAGTTTCCGCTGATCTAGTAGCTAGTAGGTACGCAGCTCTGCAATTCCATCCTAGGAATTGTCGCGTTGTCGAAGTAGTGGCGGGAGGTTTTACGGAGAAATTCATATACTGTAAGGAGTTAGGATTGATAGCAGTTGTCCTGGTTGCGGGAGTACCAAGGCGATTTTAGGAAGCGCCTTAGTAGTTTATTTTGTAGTGTTTGAAGCGGTTGAAGTTTGTCCCCGAGAAAGGTGAAAGTGGGGCAGGCATATGAGAAGATGGGTCTGATAACTGTTTTATATAGGTGTATTTTATTATGTGTGGAGAGTTTTTATTTATCATAGGGCCCAATCTGCCTGTGACAAATTGGGCCTTGACTTTTACGTTATTGAGGTGAGGTCTAAATGTGAGGCGTTGGTCCAGGGTGACTAAAACTCGGGTCCTTCGAGCCCGGTCATTTATAAGGCGTGCGTGGGGATATGACTACTATTTTTTTTAAATTATATATTTTTTCTTATAGGTGTAGTGCCGGATGTGGAAAAGCAGGTCGTCCGGTGCGGATTTGTTATCTTTCTACACCCTATTGGGAGAGTGTGAGGGGTCTCGACCGCATTCCTGCTTCGGAGACTGTCTCTTTTCGCGCCCCATCCTCGTGGGGCGGTCTTCCGTCGTCATTGTATGGACGACTGTGCGATCCGGTGTGGGTGAGCTTTATCGCTATCGGCCGTTATCGAACCTCATGACCAGTAGCTTGGTGATACCGTTTGAACGGGGATTCTAAATGCGTTCACCGCCAGGCAGGTTGGGAAGAGATCCCTTACAGGGATAAGTTCGCCTTTGTACCTTTATTTCTGTAAATATTATGTAAACCTGTGTTGTGTACAATAAAGTGATTACTACTACTACTACTACTATTAGGTCTATAGCCGAGCGTAGACTTTTTTTCTGTTCGAATATAAGAAGACGCGAAGGCTGGAACTCTGTTAGATTACCGCCAAACCATTACCGGTTTAGTTGTTAGGGTGTTAGTAAAAACACACATTTGGTGTTGGCCAGCTTTATCACTACCGGCCGTTATCCAACCCCACGACTCCTACCGTGGTGATACCGTTTGAGTGGGGCCAGGTTTCGGGGCCGCAGTGAAGGCGAGCTTAGGCTGGCGTGTACGTCGTGCCTATGTAGGCGTCTGAATGTTTTTTTTTTCAGAGTCCGCTGGACAAATCCCGCCTTTTTTTTTTAGAGTTTTAACTAAGATAGGAGATACCTCCTTTTTCTATTGCTATGACGCCGGAGCGTCCCGGGGGAAAAGGGGTGCCTGAGTCCAGAAGGGACACGGGTCTTGACTCTGTGAGTGTTGTCAGTAAGTACGTCAGTGATCAATCTGTGTTGAAATGTATATGTTAGGAGTCTGTAGTTCTGTTTGTTTCATATAATTGAATAATGGAGAGAACATCATCCTGGGTCGTAAGGCAGAGCAGGGGATTGCCGAATGTCGGGTCCCGGGCTTCTTCCCACTCGCCATTTGGTTATGTTGGGCCCGATCCCTGAAAGACTGAGCAGACAAGGCATCGCCCATTTCTTAAGTTTATTCAGTAAAGTGTCAAACTCTTCCTCTGACACATTGGACACATCTATGGTTGGTCCTACTGGAAAGCGCTTAGGCGGATTAAAGGAACCCTTATTTATGGCGTCTGTTAACTTGGTCTTGACCAGGCGGGTTTATCACCGCCTCCATCTCCATACTGGGATTTGGGTTTGCCTGACTTGACGGGTATTTACCCAAGAATTTCTGGGCTTCCTCATCGAAGGGAAGTCCTTGTCATTCGATAACATAGCGTCTTGGGCGTTTTTGGGTATTTCCCCAAATCACCCTACCCTTGGGTCTGGGACACTCCGAGCACCCCCGGTAGTTACCCGTATGATTCTGGTTACAATTTGCACATTTGACGGGCACCTTAATTTTCCCATTTTCATCTTTATTAGGGCACACCTTTGACTCGTGTTCTCCTGCACATGCGACACAACGCGGGTCCAACTTACAGTATTTGGATGAGTGTCCCCATCCCTGACAATTATAACACTGGGTAGCATAGCCCGTCTTTCTCGGGGGCTCAGCAACCACCCCAATTAGCCCACATACAGCTTTTACATTGAAAATGTCTAACCCTTTCGGAGTGCGCTCGCATACTGCTAGCACACAGTTTAGGGCTGTCTTATCCCTAGTGCGGTGCATCCTGTGCACACTTATCAATGGGAAACCTTGCTCAATCAAATCTTCCTTTATGAAATCAATATCTAACTCTACATCGAGTCCCTTAATAACAACTCTGACGTTCTTTTCATCATCTAGAGCATAAGTATAGTAGCCCGGGTAGCCCCTACCTAAAAGCTTTTCCCAGGCCCTAAATTGGCCCTTATTTTGTGTGTATAAGACTAGGCCTTTCCTAGCCATCACTGCCTTGACAAAATTTAGCTTAATTCTATTAGCCTCCTTTGACAAGTACTGCCACCTACATTTATGTTTAATAACAATAATTGGGGGCCGTTTCTCTTTTTTGGCGGTCTCCACCTCCATTTCATCATTTACAATATCATTATTGTTTACTCTAACTGGTAATACCTGATGGCTCGGCGCTGCCGGGCTAGGTGGGGGGGGGAGGTAGGAGATGAGCCTCCCTGACTAGCTACCACCTCCTGGGTCAATGGCCCTGCCTGCCCCAGCGGCAAGGGTTGAGTATCTAGAGGGAAGGGGGGGGGGGGGGGGAAGAGAGGGGGGCGCGGCATGAGAGGAGGAAGGCGATGACCTCGTGTCAGTCGGGGACCTATCTCTAATATTATTTAACTTCCCATTACTGTCATTTTGAGACTCACCTAACTGACTTAATTCCGTCAGGGGGGAGACGGTGCCATTTGGCTTTTGCTTACTTTTTCTATTTCTGCGCCGGGCCTTAAGCTCTCGGGCAGCTTCACTATCCTTATAGTCATATGCCTTATGGGAATATAGTTCAGAGCCGGAAACCGCTACCAACTTTTAGTATGTTGTTGGGCATGGCATTGGGTCTCCAAAACTGCCGGGAGACGGCGGCGCCGGCCATCTACTTCAGCGGAATGACGTCATCAAAATGACTCCCGCTTCGTTGTGAATATTGCATACTGCACCCAAACTATGCATAGCACATACACGTGTGGGGTATTAAATGAAAGCCAATTAAATAAACTATATTTTATTTATACAAAGTGTATCAAAATATGCAACAGTTTAAGAGAAATTTACAAAATAATAAAAATTACGTAAAAAAATATTCGATTATTTGGGTTTTACAACCAAACCAAAAGTCGGACGATAAAGCAATGTACTACAACATTAAAGATGACGTCTCAAGCCATACACTGATATCAATAAAATCAAAATTGGACCAAATATGTGGAAATTATGCATCAAAATGTAGATATTTGCCCATACAAATGCATAAAAGTGAAAAAAATCCAAATTGGTCATTTTCAGGATAATCCGCATAAGCTTCTAGTATGTTATTAGCAATATGACCTGGATTGTAAAACTGCCGGGAGACCATCTTTATTGTCACCCAGTCACGAATTATGACGTCATACAAATAATCACTGCCGAATTTTGTAAAATGTAAATTATAGCTATACTATGAGTCACACATACATGTGTGTTACATGTAATGAAAGGTTATTAAATTTAGTATGATTCACCTCAACATTATTTGTATAATAAATGTACGGTTTAAGAGTTAGAAACAAAGAAATACCACTTTTTATGGAAAAAGTAAATGTATATCAATTTTATAGCTAAGATAAATCGTCAATAAAACGTTGCATATAACATTTAAAAAACCAGTTATTCAACTATACATCACAGTTTAAATTTTACATTTTCGATAAAAGCTGTGGAAGTTGTGGAAAAAAAACTAAAGCGCGCCAACAATTCTACCTTAATGCGCTCATATTATGCAAAGAATAGTTCTAATTATCGAGTATTAAATGAATGAACATTACATAAAATACATGAAAACGACATTTTCGAATGGAACCATAATTAAAAAAATAAAAATTTACTTGATAAGTAAGCAAAATACTGTTTCTTTAAGTACATAATCTCCTCCTTTCAAAGTCGGTTAAAATGTGGTTTTTGTGACCTGGGCTACAAAGACAAATAAATTGACACCTCATTTATCAAAATCAGATCAGTTGTTTCATGTAAAAAATACATAATTACATACGTAGACAGCAGTTCCTGCTGTAGTCGCGGTAAATATTAATATGAAATAGACTCTTATTGTCATGGCCTAACGCTACATTATTAGAGAAATGTAAAGTTACATGCCAGTAAGTAGGTACATGCCTAATACAAAATGCCTTATCGAGGTAAATGCCATATCAGTTCACTTAATGCGATACATAATTATATATTTAAGCCTCGATTAGCCTTATACATACATACATCACAGGCTCAGTGACCCAAAGCAAAGAGGATCTTGGCCTCTGACACCTCTGAAACCCTCAAACTGAGGGTTTCAACGTTAGATGCCAAGCCACGCCAGGCCATAATAGTAAAGGTCTAATTATTGAATTTTAATTTTTTGTCCGACTACGGCAGAATTTGCTATCTTTGTAGCCCAGGTCACAAAAGCTACATTTTAACCGACTTTGAAAGGAGGAGAATAAATGTACTTAAAGAAACAGTATTTTGCTTACTTATCAAGTAAATTATTATTTTTTTAATTATGGTTCCATTCGAAAATGTCGTTTTCATGTATTTTATGTAATGTTCATTCATTTAATACTCGATAATTAGAACTATTCTTTGCATAATATGAGCGCATTAAGGTAGAATTGTTGGCGCGCTTTAGTTTTTTTTCCACAACTTCCACAGTTTTTATCGAAAATGTAAAATTTAAACTCTGATGTATAGTTGAATAACTGGTTTTTTAAATGTTATATGCAACGTTTTATTGACGATTTTAGTTTAGCTATAAAATTGATATACATCTACTTTTTCCATAAAAAGTGGTATTTCTTTGTTTCTAGCTCTTAGACCGTACATTTATTTTACAAATAATGTTTAGGTGAATCATACTAAATTTAATAACCTTTCATTACATGTAACACACATGTATGTGTGACTCATAGTATAGCTATAATTTACATTTTACGAAATTCGGCAGTGATTATTTGTATGACGTCATAATTCGTGACTGGGGGCAGAGATGGGCATTAATCGATTAACTTTTTAATCGACTAATCAATCGATTAAAAAAGTTAATCGTCAAAATTAATCGGCGATTAATTTAATCGCGATTAATTTAGTCGACCTAACATACGATTGAAATTGAATTAATCTTAATATTAATCGATTAAATTTCTCGATTAACTCTCGATTGAAAGTAGACAGGTGGTCATTTTTGTATGTAACTAAAAATCAAAACTTCTTGCGTACACATTAAAAACCATTCCAGTGTTATAAATGTGCTTCAATAATATAAGATGGTTACATTGGTTACTATAATAATGCGGATAACTTAGCGCGGAATCCCTAGGTAAGGGTTTAGGGCTTGTAGCGCAGGTATAAAAAATAGAAAGAGAACGACGTATGTGTATGAAAGAGCAAACACATTACTTACCTCTTATCAGTTGTTTTCTATAAGGTTTCAACTTGTCAATGCAGTAATTACTTACTACTTACATCGAACGCTACACTTACACTCCAAACCTTTTGCGACACGGATTTAAATTTTGTGAAAATGAGTGCCATCAGTGACGATGAGGATTCTAGTAGGAATAGTTCATTAAATTCATCTTATGAACGTAGTGATTCTGTTATCACTAACACATCCAAGTTGACGATATTGGATGGCAAATTTTTTCAAAAAGAATCAGAGACACAAAGTGACAAAAGCACTATATTAACTGTGAAATGTGTAGTGTTTACCTAAAGTCGTGAAGATTAAGGGAGTTGCATCGACAACCTCCAACTTTTTAAGTCATTTAAAAAGAAAACACGGAGAAGTTGCTGTTGCAGAGTACCGAGAGTATTATGCAAGTAAACAGAAGAGACCACGCTTGCAAGATAATACTGCTACTGGAAGCAACGACTCAACTCATCCAACAAGCTCAAAAACGATTAATCAGACGGGGTTCGAAAATGATGTCAGAAATTTCTTTGTCCATTCGATGATTCCGTTAAATGTGGTGTAAGATCCTTTTTTTGCCACTTCTTCTTCCTCGCGTTATCCCGGCATTTCGCCACGGCTCATGAGACCCTGGAGTCCGCTTGACAACTAATCCCATGGTTTGACGTAGGCACTATAGTTTTTACGAAAGCGACTGCCATCTGACCTTCCAACCCAGAGGGTAAACTATGCCTTATTGGGATTAGTCCGGTTTCCTCACGATGTTTTCCTTCACCGAAAAGCGACTGGTAAATATCAAATGATATTTCGTACATAAGTTCCGAAAAACTCATTGGTACGAGCCGGGGTTTGAACCCGCGACCTCCAGATTGCAAGTCGCACGCTCTCACTTAATCGAGAGAAAATTAATCGATTAAAAAAATTAATCGCCGGTAATTAGTCGACGATTAATTTAATCGTGACAATATTAGTCGGAGCTTTTCGACTAAAATTAATTAATCGTCACTTTTAATCGTTGCTCGCGATTAAGTCGGTTAATTTTAATCGTTAATCGTCAGTCGATTACATTTTGCCCAACTCTGACTGGGGGACAATAAAGATGGTCTCCCGGCAGTTTTACAATCCAGGTCATATTGCTAATAACATACTAGAAGCTTATGCGGATTATCCTGAAAATGACCAATTTGGGTTTTTTTCACTTTTATGCATTTGTATGGGCAAATATCTACATTTTGATGCATAATTTCCACATATTTGGACCAATTTTGATTTTATTGATATCAGTGTATGGCTTGAGACGTCATCTTTAATGTCGTAGTACATTGCTTTATCGTCCGACTTTTGGTTTTGTTGTAAAACCCAAATAATCGAATATTTTTTTACGTAATTTTTATTATTTTGTAAATTTCTCTTAAACTGTTGCATATTTTGATACACTTTGTATAAATAAAATATAGTTTATTTAATTGGCTTTCATTTAATACCCCACACGTGTATGTGCTATGCATAGTTTGGGTGCAGTATGCAATATTCGCAACGAAGCGGGAGTCATTTTGATGACGTCATTCCGCTGAAGTAGATGGCCGGTGCCGCCGTCTCCCGGCACGTCCCTCCGTCCCTCTCGGACGAGGATGACGACTACACCGAAGTGTTCGACCTGACTTCGATCTCCATTTCGGAGCTGATTTCCTCCTCTTCCGGGAGTGTATTAAAAACATTTGAAGTGGGCAGGTTCACCTGAAACGATGGCACATACGCCGGAGAACTGGGGGTTCGGTGAACACCACCCCGCTTTTTGTTGAGACAGCTGCCACTGTCCCGACCTGAGAGTTTGAATGTACACTATTATTTACCTCACTTTGGATCTCCTTCCAAATCTCGTCCCAATTCAAACCTTGAGAGGCCAATTTGGCCCGAATCCTACCTTGCAACACCACATCCATTTTAAAATGCACATTATTTACAATTATAATGACTAAAAAAATGCGATTTTGCTCACTGAGTGAGACAAAATGACGTTCAAGTGACCTTTATAGCCAAATGTCCTTTCAACATGTGGTGATATACTTGGGTTGGGTTCTATTATCTCTGTCCCTCTAGGTATGTTCTCACTGCTTAGGGTGAAAAATTTTGTGTACTACACGAGATCAAAGTTATTTACATCTCGTGCGCTTTTGAATCCATTACTACGCTCAAGATTCTAAATCTTTCGCTTGCACGGGACTCAAAATAAGCACTCGAAGAAATATCAAACTTTGATCTCTTGTTGTACAAATAACTATTTCTCCTTTTTAAGTTATTATTATTGCTATTTAATGCCTGGTTTTTGAGTTGTTTTATGATTTCAAGATTACGAATTTGAGCTAAGGTTATGCCGTCGTCCGGGTCTAGTAAGACATGCCTCGGCCGGATTATGCGATGTTTATGCCATTATTGTTTCCACCTAGTCGTGATTCTACACAATATGAATTCCACGCAGCTGAAGTTTATCACGAGCGTTATTCTTCACAGTCATTATTTCAACACAGTCTTGATTCTACCTAGTAGCGATTCTACACAATATTTATTCCACACATCTGCAGTTTATCACATGCGTTATTCCTCACAGTCATTATTTCAACACAATCTTGATTCTACCTAGTAGTGATTCTACACAATATTTATTCCACACATCTGCAGTTTATCACATGCGTTATTCCTCACAGTCATTATTTCAACACAATCTTGATTCTACCTAGTAGTGATTCTACACAATATTTATTCCACACATCTGCAGTTTATCACATGCGTTATTCTGCACACAAATATATTACTATACAACCGTCGCAACACTCGCAACTCTTATTAATGTGGTTCTACACAACGCCATTTATTTTTTGCATTTGCTGGGTGAGAAGTATTAGATGGAGGCAATACGGACAATATTACCTATCCACGGATATCAGTAAAAAGCAGATCAGCTCTACTAAGTTGAACGTTTTTATACTTTCGATCTATTCTCACTAACGTACTTATAAGTAAGTAAGAAAGAGATAGACACTATGCTGTCGCACAGGTCTTCACCTGTAATCGTCCCAGTTATTCACGAAAACGTAGCGATTTTTTTTAAGAAAGGTTACCCTGGGGATCGTGGCGAAAGTTATACACGGTGTATCAGGAGGAAACCGAAAAATATAAACAGCGTGTTCCTGACCATATTTAAAAAATAAAATCGGACAAAGTTACGGACGGATAAAGGTTGGATAAAGTTGGCTGGATTCATCTTAGTTTTTGAGATATTAATATTTTAAATTTAAATAATTATGGGTGATTACTCCATGCCTAATGTACTTTTGCTAACGACGTTGCCGCATTGTTATCCAGTCTAGGAGTTCACCATCACTTCACATCATCACCTCAGCCATAAGACGTCCACTGCTGAACATAGGCCTCCCCCTTGGACCTCCATTCGTACCGGTTGGAAGCCACCCGCATCCAGCGTCTTCCGGCGGCTTTACCAAGGTCGTCCGTCCATCTTGTGGGTGGACGTCCTACGCTGCGCTTGCTAGTGTCCGTGGTCTCCACTCGAGCACTTTTCGATCCCATCGGCCATCTTCTCTGCGCGCAATGTGGCCTGCCCATTGCCACTTCAGCCTGCTAATCCGGTGGGCTATGTCGGTGACTTTAGTTCGTCTACGGATCTCCTCATTTCTGATTCGATCACGCAGAGAAACTCCGAGCATAGCCCTCTCCATAGCTCGTTGAGCGACTTTGAATTTTGAGATGAGGCCGATAGTGAAAGACCACGTTTGGGAGCCGTAAGTCATCACTGGTAACACACATTAATTAAAGACTTTCGTCTTGAGGAACTGAGGTATGTCGGACGAAAAGACATTACCTAGTTTCCCGAACGCTGCCCAACCGAGTTGGATTCGGCGGTTGACCTCCTTCTCGAAGTTTAACCTACCTAATTGGACTACTTGTCCTAGGTAGATGTACGAGTCAACAACTTCGAGTACCGAGTTCCCAACAGAGACGGATGGGCACAACATTGGCATTTGACATAAGTTTCGTCTTGTCCATGTTCATTTTCAAGCCGACCAGTTGTGAAACTCGGTTGAAGTCATCGAGCATCATGCTGAGTTCCTCCATCGACTTTGCCATGACTACGTATCGTCGGCAAACCGAAGGTGAGTGATGTATTCGCCGTTGATGTAGATGCCAAGTCCTTGCCATTCCAGGAGCTTGAAGGTGTCTTCCATTACGGCAGTAAACAGTTTCGGAGAGATAACGTCTCCCTGCCTTACGCCTCTTTGCAATGGAATCGCCTTCGTACTCTGCTCCTGAACTCGGACCGACATGGTGGCGTTACTATACAAATACTTAAACACTTCGATGTACCGATAGTCAATATGGCATCGCTGAATAGACTCAAGCACCGCCCATGTTTCCACCGAATCGAAGGCTTTCTCATAGTCCACAAACGCTAAGCATAATAAGTAAGGTAAGTTATACTCTTCGGTCTTCTGTATAACTTGCCGCAGCGTATGGATGTGGTCTATGGTACTATAGCCTTTTCGATACCTGGCTTGTTCGGGAGGCTGGAAGTCATCAAGTCTGTGTTCGAGACGGTTCGTGATGACCGAGCTTATAGACATGGCTCAGAAGCGTGATGGGTCTGTAGTTCTTCAATAGGCTGTTATCACCTTTTTTGAAAAACAGCACCACCTCGCCTTTATTCCATGTTTCAGGCGTTTTGCCCTCGGACAAGACGGAATTAAAGAGCTTCTGGAGGACTTTAAGTACCGGTGTTCCACCCGCTCTCAGAAGCTCTGAAGTGATTCCGTCTTTGCCCGGCGCCTTGTTGTTCTTAAGCTGCTTCAGGGCCATCCTAATCTCGTACAGACTGATGTCCGGGATATCTTCGGTATAATGTCGGGACAGCTTGGCTCTTGGATCTCCTACCAAGCTGTCAACGGGCTTTGCAATCGAAGTGTATAACTGTCCATAGAACCTCTCGATCTCGCCTAAAACCTCCGCTTTGCTCGACGCTATGCTGCCATCTTCCCGTTTCAGCTTCGTCAGCTGGCTTTGCCCAATAGACTTGTCCTTTGCGAACATTTTGGAGCCTTGGTTTCACTCAATAGTCTCTTTAATACGGTTAGTATTAAAGAGACGCAGATCATGTCGCAAGGACTTAGATATACGTCTATTGAGTTGCCTATATGACTTCGCGTCATCGGGAGACTGCAACTGTAGCGAGCGTCGTTCAGCCATGAGGTTTAAGGTTTGCTCGGTCAATTTCTGAGGTCTATCTTTACGGCGGGGTCTAAAAAACTTAGACCCTACTATGTGGACAGTTTCCACTAGCCCGTCGTTGATTTCGTCCACTGAAGCCAAGTTCTCTAGGCAAGCAAAGCGGTTAGAGAGCTCGAGTTGAAAGCTTTTGGGGTCTTGAACATGGGCTCGATTAGGTCGGAGCGTAGACTTCATCGGGCTGGACCTTTCAAGTTTAATATTGATATTCAGTGAGCCTCTTACGATTCGGTGATCACTACCGGTCTTTACCCTGTTGATCACAGAGACATCGCTGAATATCCGTTTCTTGTCGGTCATGATGAAGTCTATCTCGTTTCTCGTGGCACCGTCAGGACTCATCCAGGTCCATTTCCTGTGAGGCGGCTTCTGGAAGAAAGAGTTCATCACGAAGAGTTCCTCTCTCTCCAGAAAGTCGGCCAGCCTCTGACACCTGGGGTTCCGCTGCCCATACCCAAATTGCCCCACTCTCAACTCATCACCGCTTCTCTTGCCCAACTTTGCGTTGAAGTCCCCCATAACAACAGTAAAGTAGGTTTTAGAAGTATGTATGGCCCTACTTACGTCCTCATACATAGCCTCTACTACTTCATCATCGGAGTGTGACGAGGTCGGTGCGTATACCTGAATGACCTTCAGCGAATATCTTTTGGATATTCTGAGTATTAGGTATACGACCCTGCTCGACACACTGTCGATGGTTATTATGTTGTTTATGAGGGACTTGTGAACGAGAAACCCGACACCACCTTGGGACTGTTGGTCGCCCTCCCGGTGGTAGAGCAAGTTACCAGACTTCAGGGTTGTCGTGTCCTCCCCCTCTCTACGGACTTCGCATAACCCTACAATGTCCCAGTGTAACCTGCTCAGTTCCTCTTCCAGCTCGCAGATCTTTTCGTCAGTCCTCATAGTGCGTATGTTGTGTGTTACCAGGGCCAGTCGTCGTCGGGGTGGGTAGCCGGATCTTTGCTGGAGATTCTTAGCACCCCTGACCCCGCTAATGCCCTGACCGCTACCATAGCCAGAGCACCGGGGGTCGCCGGAACCTCGCGGCCGTGGTTTTATTGTGCTCTGCATGATGGGGGGTGAATGCCATAATCGCCACGCTTGGCAGGCGGGTTGGCGATTGCAGTCGAGTACACCGAATTTGAGGGACGCTGCTGCCCGTCCAGGCGTCCACCGGTGGTCTTGGACGTAGTTTCAGGACATACCCGGGTCCTAGGATACTAGGGTCTAGGAGTTACTATTACAGAATCTCGAAAAGACAGATATCACTCATGAAACTCATCTGCTTTAGAAAATAAAATCTTTGATTTCGCGTTTTAAGTTTTTGTTTCTTACGATACGCCACTGTATTGGTTTTACAAAGATATATGCAAAAATGACAGTTTTGTTTTTATTTTTTACAAAAATGTATATAACAGTTTTAGCTTTTAATAACCTCAGGAATGTGCTGTTAAAGTTATTCGGTTTCCTCCTGATACACCTTGTATAACTTTCGCCACGTACCCCAGGGCAACCTTTCTTAAAAAAAAATCGCTACGTTTTCGTGAATAACTGGGACGATTACAGGTGAAGACCTGTGCGACAGCATAGTGTCTATCTTTTTCTTACTTACTTATAAGTACGTTAGTGAGAATAGATCGAAAGTATAAAAACGTTCAACTTAGTAGAGCTGATCTGCTTTTTACTGATATCCGTGGATAGGTAATATTGTCCGTATTGCCTCCATCTAATACTTCTCACCCAGCAAATACAAAAAATAAATGGAGTTGTGTCATCATCATCATCATAGGCCTTTCAGTCTATTGCAGACTATACAAACAGTGTCAGGCAGGGCGACAACGTTTTTCATGGCTGTATAAGCCAATACGGGAGCGGCAACCACGACCGCAAAACTGGCAGGTGTAGTGTGCCCGTGGCGAACACATGTCGGGCTGATGACGCTTGGCTCGCTTACTTGCCAGTGTCTTAAACCAAGCGTCATTGTGGATTTTACGACCATCGAACACCAGTTTGCGCCACTTATCTCTGTCCGCAGCAAGCTCCTCCCATTTATGAACCGGGATGTTGAAGGAGTTCATGTCTCGCTTGACGCAGTCCTTATGCCGTAGCATCGGCCGACCGACACTTCTCTTAGCATCAGCTATGGCGCCAAGCAAAACACGTCACGGCAAACGAGAAGGTTGCATTCGGAGTTGTGTAGAACCACATTAATAAGAGTTGCGACGGTTGTATAGTAATATATTTGTGTGCAGAATAACGCATGTGATAAACTGCAGATGTGTGGAATAAATATTGTGTAGAATCACTACTAGGTAGAATCAAGATTGTGTTGAAATAATGACTGTGAGGAATAACGCATGTGATAAACTGCAGATGTGTGGAATAAATATTGTGTAGAATCACTACTAGGTAGAATCAAGATTGTGTTGAAATAATGACTGTGAGGAATAACGCATGTGATAAACTGCAGATGTGTGGAATAAATATTGTGTAGAATCGCTACTAGGTAGAATCAAGACTGTGTTGAAATAATGACTGTGAAGAATAACGCTCGTGATAAACTTCAGCTGCGTGGAATTCATATTGTGTAGAATCACGACTAGGTGGAAACAATAATGGCATAAACATCGCATAATCCCCTCGGCCTACGTACACCTTTTCAGGGGTGTACACCGAGGCATGTCTTACTAGATCATTGGAGTGAATTTCCGCCTTTTCAAAATACCGACGACTTAGTATTTTGAAATGTTGAGCTACAGTGTTTATTTGAAAGTCTTTGTGTAGATCGTAGATCTTTGTTTGTGACATTCGGCCCCGGATATTTTTCTTAAGAATTTGTTTTGGAGGAGGAAGGAAAGGAGTTGATTTTTTGATGATTGGGCGAACGCTACTGATGCGTAGGAAAAAACAGTGCGGATGGCTATTTTATAGATGTGCATTTTATTAGATTTTGACTTTTGACATATGACTTTTTCTCGTTAGAAGTGCATGCAGCCTGCTGAGGTAGAAGGTGGCGCGATTTTTGACAGTTTTAATATGTTTCATCTTGGGTCTTCGCACACTTTCGGCCGAAGGCGTGGGTGGAGCCATTTCTGAGCTTCGCTCATTTTGGCGCAGGTCTCCTCGACTCTTCTTGGAGTCGGGCTCGGTATAATCGGAATTGCACTCTTGTTTTCTTCTATTTTTTTTTCTTTATGTATATATATATATATATTTGTTTGTTCTTTATTGATAGAAACAAAGAAATAAATTAACAAACATAATAAAACTTACAAAAACTATAGGTAAAAAATTTGCCCCAGATCGCCGTCAACGGGCAAGGTGCCCAGAAGGCTGGCCGTATTTCCCCGCTGTATAGCGATGCTAATACGCTGGGCGAAATAGAAAATTTGTTTGTTAGGGTTTATTGATGGATGTGCCTGCTTCTTCTTTGGTTGCTAGCTCTCGTGGCAGCGGCTTATGGCGTGTATTTGGCGGTCTGGTGTAGTGGGGGGCTATCTGGTTGAGATGATCGTGATGGGAATTGTGTGCTTTATCGAACATGGTTTTGGCGATCTTTTGTATAAATGTGTCTATATTCTCCCACTTGAGTTCTTTTTGTATTATGTTGTTTCGCACAAATCTAGGGGCGTCTACTATGGCCCTAAGGACCTGGTTTTCCTGTGCTCTCAGTCTCTTTTTGTTTGTTTCGGAGGTCAATGCGAACCAGGCCGGCGCAGCATACGTTAGTCTTGACCTTACATAAGTTTTATATATATTTAACTTTGTTTTTATTGGGAGTCTACTTTTAAATATTGGGTATTATTAACTTCTGGCTGTTTTGGTCCTATTAATTACTTCTGTTACTTGGTGTTTCATGGATAATTGTCTGTCTATTACAACTCCTAGATATTTTATTTTTGGTGCCCAGTTTATTCTTTCTTTTAATAGTGTCAGTTTATCTGGTAAGTGTCTTTGGCCAGTCATTAGGGCTTGCGTCTTGCTGACGTTCACTTTTAGCCTCCAATCATTGAGCCATTTAGGCAGGATGTCCAGTTGTTTTTGCATCTTGGCCGCTGCGTGCTCAGGCTTTATTGACGTGGAGAAAACTGCCGCGTCGTCGGCATATAGACCTAGTTCCACCCCTTTGACCACCGGGATGTCATCTGTATATTTGGCATAGCACACCGGCGATAAGCAGCTTATTTAATATGTTTTTGGAAGTTAAGTCTCTTATCAAGGATGATTCCTAGGTATTTTGCCTCGTTTTTCCAGGGGATGGCTTGGTGGCAGAGGGTAGAATATTGAATAGGGAATAGTGGCTAGAATATTGTGATAGTTGGAAGATCTGGAAAAGAGGATCCCCACGCTCTTCTCAACTGAATAAGCATTAAGCATTTTTTTTTGGGTGTTAAACTAAGTTAGGAGGTTTCTCCTTTTACTATCGCAATGACGCCGGGGCGTCCCGGAGGGACGCACCGGGGAAAAAGAGGGTGCCAGAGTCCAGAAGGGACTCAGGTCTTTGTTGTGACGATGTTTATATGAGTCGGTGAGTCAGTCAGTAATAAAACTGCTTAGGGAAGTATATGTCGATAGTCTGTAAGTAAGTTGGTTACATGAAATTGAACAGTGAAGTGAGGGACATCAACCTGGATCGTAGGGCGGAGCCGGGGATGACCGACTGTCGGGTCCCGGGCTCTTACCCACTCTCCTTTTTGTGATGTTAGGACGATACCTGCAAGAAGGAGCACGCAAAACAGCACCCATTTCTTTAAGTTTAGTTAATAAAGAATCAAATTCCTCTTCTGATACGTTTGACACATCAATTGACGGACCTACAGGAAAGCGCCTAGGCGGATTGAAAGAACCTTTGTTTATAGCTACCGTGAGCTTATCCTCAGGGTCCTTGAGGACATGCTTAGGGCGTCTATCTTTTGGGGCAGAAACTGGATGTGGGGTGTATTTGACCATCTCCCTGATGAGGGGATTGGGGTTGTGGGGTGCTTTATCGAAGTATCGTCTCGATGTCATGTTCATGAAGTGAGCTATAGATGTTATTCGTAGATCTCTGTGGAGGTCGGCCACTCTGACATAAATCGGAGCGCCGACTGCACACCTCAGAAATCTATTCTGCAGGATCTGGAACTTTTCGAGACGACGCTTCGATGTGTGTGCGAAGACAACACTAGCGTAGGTTAGGATAGGTCTTACACATGTTTTATATATGGTTAGTTTATTTCTAGTGGCCATTTTGCTACGAGGGTTTACCGTTGGATGGAGCCGACCCATGACGAAGGCGGCCCTATCACGAACGGTCTTAATGTGGGACTTGAAATTTAGCTGTCTGTCAAGGGTGACCCCTAAATATTTAGTTTTGTCAGTCCAGTTTATGGGCCTGCCATAGAGTTGGATGGGTGGGTGCAATTCCAGTTGTTTATTGTAATTTTGTTTCTTTCTAGAGAAGAGAACAGCCGCCCTTTTGTCTGGATTGACCTCAATTCTCCATCGGTCGAACCAACTCCCAAGGGAGTCGATAGCCCGCTGGAGAAGCGAGGTCAATCTTGAGGGGATGTGGGAGGAGGCATAGATTGCGGTGTCGTCGGCAAAAAGGGAATAGTGAACTCCTGGGATCTTGGGGAGGTCATTAATATAGAGGGCAAAGAGAGTGGGAGACAGAACCGAGCCCTGCGGGACACCCGCTCTCACCGGGTGACGAACCGAAAGGGTTCCTTCGACTCTGTAGCTAAAGCATCGTTCCGACAAGAAGTCTCGCAGGATGTGTACGAGACTGTCTGGCACTTGGAGTTCAAGTAGCTTGTAGAGCAAGCCGCTATGCCAGACTTTGTCTACTGATAAGCAATTTTTTTTTTAACTGCTCGCTTCAGCATTCTCTCGAATTTAGCTGGAGGTCCTGGCTACGGTTGGGAGGGCTCCTTTTTTGGGCCTCCCGAACCGATGATGGCTATGATTTGAAATCGCGGGCACTCAGCAGCGCGCGGGCGTTGTGAGGCAGTGTGAGGGTGTGTCAATAATTTACCTAACTGTCTTTGAGCAAATGTGAAGTGTAGTGTATTGTCAGCTACTCGGTGCGGATGCACCGAGTAGCGACGTGTCGTGGTGGAGTGTAACTGTGTCTCGCGGTGGTCGACCTCGTCGGCGGTGGCGAGGTCGAGTGTGAACGTCTATCGTTGTGTCATTTGTCATGTCCTGTCTCTGTCTGGTCCATTTTTCGATTGTTTCTGTCATGTAGTCTGTCGTGTCGTTTAGGACGTCCTTAGGGCGGCGGACCGCGCTGCCCTTTGGTTTCCGTCTGCTGTTTGTCTGTGTTGATGTCAATGCCGGTTGTCCGTCTGTTGGTGTAGTTGTGAGAGTGAGGGAGGGTTCGAGAGTGTCCTCCTCTGTCTCGTTGTCATATGGTAGGGGGGGGCCGGGCAGGGGCGGGTCGTCGGGTGACCTTAGGTGGGTCGGGTTTTGGGTGTGTAGGGTAGTTTATGGCTTGTTGGACGAGGGGGTTTGGGTGGTGAGGGGCGTTATCGAAATAATGGCGGGAGGCTTTACGTAGGAATTCATAGACTGTGGGGAGCTGGGATTGGAAGTGATTGTCTGTATTGCCAACGGCTCGGGTTTATATAGGGAAATATCCCGCCGTAGGTACTTTTTCACTAACTAGTGGGTGTTACATGGAGAGTCAGTTTTATTTATTTCGGCCAATCACATTAATTATTAAAAACAGTGATTCTAGACTTAAAACTAGGTACATAACATTCCACACGATTCATTAACATGATATAAACACACAAAAGTAAAATTATTAAGAACTTAAACGTAAAACCCAGATTAAACTAAAACATGCATGATTTAGAGCTATATACGACAATTTCCCCCACGTGTGTCAACACCGTCTTCATGTGAGGACTATATGAGTATGGAAACTGGGCGGCGGACGTCACCTGCGCGGGTGCGAACAATGGCCACTCTTACATGGCCAACCGGGCCGGGAAAGAGCTGGGCGATTACGCCTCTGGGCCACGTTCCTCGTGGTATGGAGCTATCCGCTACGATGACTACGTCACCTTCATGCAGTTTCTTTACGTTCTGATGAGCACCGGGCCCGGGGAGGAGGCTGGGTCGGTATTCCCGCTGCCAGCGCCTCCAAAAATGGTCGATTAGCGTTTGCGCTGTTTTCCACGAAGAGAGTGACATACTTAGTTGCGTCTGTAAAGACGCCCAGTGGCGACATGGAGCTCGATCGACCGATAAGAAAGTGATTCGGCGTCAGGGATTCGATGTCTAAGTCTGGATTCACTGGTGTCAGCGGTCTAGAATTGACTATGTGCTCTGATTCTAACAATAACGTATGTAGAACTTCTTCGTGAGGTGCTCTTTCTTTCAGTATTACTTTAAGTGCGGTTTTTACGCTGCCCACGAGCCGTTCCCAGGCACCGCCAGCGGAGGGGTTGCCGGGTGGAATTTTCTTCCATTGTATGGCTCGCTCGGTCAAAAAGGGCTTGAGACTGTCGGGCAGCGTTTTTTTGGCCTCTGCTAGTTCTCGTTCCGCGCAGTAGAAGTTGGTGGCGTTTTCGGAATAGAGAACTGTAGGCGTGCCGCGTCGCGCTATCATTCGGCGTAGGGAAAGAATCATGGAGGATGCCGAAAGTGAGGCGGCAAGCTCCAGATGTACAGCGCGTGTCGTGAGGCATGTGTATAACACGCCCCATCTTTTCTCGCGGCGGCGGCCTATAGTTACTTATATGCATAGGGCCAAACAGGTCTACGGTTGCAGCGGTAAATGGCGGTTGATTCGCTTTGAGCCTTTCTGGCGGTAGGTCGCCTACGGGAACCTTGAGTGGTGTTCCCTTGTAGGTTCTGCACCATTGGCACTTATACGTTATATAGCTAATGCTACCGCGCAGCCCCATAATGTAGTACCTTTGTTTCAACTCGTTGATGACGGTCGCGTGGTTGCCGTGTTTGAAATGAGCATGAAAATGTGTATTAGTAACTTGACGAAATCTTCTTTCGCATGCAAGACAGGTATGTGTATGTCTTTGTCGATTCTAGCATTTAGTACGACGATTCCGTTTTTGTCAAGTTGTACAGCTATTTTGTGTAGCGGAGATTTCGTCGGGAGTGGCCGCCCAGTTTCCAGCAGCTTGATTTCCTCTGGAAATGCAGCATGTTGACTCCGTCGAATTAGAAATATCTCTGCTAAATTTAATGCCCCTTATTTATCTCTTATATCTGTTTTCTTAGATAGCAATGAGGCTTTAAAAACCTCGGCGGAAACCAGAACATTAGCGGTGGCGCGAACTAACCGTACGAACTTTGAGAACCTACATACCTCCAGCAGGTACTCAAACTTATTTTTCGCGACACCTACTGAGCACACGAGTTTACTAACGCGTTCTTCGCCCTTATCGGCGACGGGCGTGGGCGCTTTCTCGGTTGGCCAATGCTCTTCGGGTTTACGTATAAAATCGGGCCCTATGAACCACCGGTGGTTCACTCCGAAATGCGCAGGTATACCTCGAGTCGCGTCGTCAGCCACGTTAGCTGCACTAGGCACCCAGTGCCAATTGGCGGGGATGGTAGTGTTCTTTCTGCTAACCTATGTGCTACGAACGTTTTATACCTACGTGGGTCCGAACGTATCCACGTGAGCGCCGAGTAAGTCCGTCAAGTAGTCAAGGAGTCAGACTATGTAATAAAGGACAAGTATTTTTAGTCTTGACTCTAAAACGGCGCTCACGTGGTTACGTTCGGACCCACGTAGGTATAAAACGTTCGTAGCACATAGGTTAGCAGAAATCGAGAACACTACCACCCCCGCCAATTGGCACTGGGTGCCTAGTGCAGCTAACGTGGCTGACGACGCGACTCGAGGTATACCTGCGCATTTCGGAGTGAACCACCGGTGGTTCATAGGGCCCGATTTTATACGTAAACCCGAAGAGCATTGGCCAACCGAGAGAGCGCCCACGCCCGTCGCCGATACGGGCAAAGAACGCGTTAGTAAACTCGTGTGCTCAGTAGGTGTCGCGAAAAATAAGTTTGAGTACCTGCCGGAGGTATGTAGGTTCTCAAAGTTCGTACGGTTAGTTCGCGCCACCGCTAGTGTTCTGGTTGCCGCCGAGGTTTTTAAAGCCTCATTGCTATCTAAGAAAACAGATATAGAGATAAATAAGGGGCATTTAAATTTAGCAGAGATATTGCTAATTCGACGGAGTCAACATGCTGCATTTCCAGAGAAAATCAAGCTGCTGGAAACTGGGCGGCCACTCCCGACGAAATCTCCGCTACACAAAATAGCTGTACAACTTGACAAAAACGGAATCGTCGTACTAAATGCTAGAATCGACAAAGACATGCACATACCTGTCTTGCATGCGAAAGAAGATTTCGTCAAGTTACTAATACACCATTTTCATGCTCTTTTCAATCACGGCAACCACGCGACCGTCATCAACGAGTTGAAACAAAGGTACTACATTATGGGGCTGCGCGGTAGCATTCGCTATATAACGTATAAGTGCCAATGGTGCAGAACCTACAAGGGAACACCACTCAAGGTTCCCGTAGGCGACCTACCGCCAGAAAGGCTCAAAGCGAATCAACCGCCATTTACCGCTGCAACCGTAGACCTGTTTGGCCCTATGCATATAAGTAACTATAGGCCGCCGCCGCGAGAAAAGATGGGGCGTGTTATACACATGCCTCACGACACGCGCTGTACATCTGGAGCTTGCCGCCTCACTTTCGGCATCCTCCATGATTCTTTCCCTACGCCGAATGATAGCGCGACGCGGCACGCCTACAGTTCTCTATTCCGAAAACGCCACCAACTTCTACTGCGCGGAACGAGAACTAGCAGAGGCCAAAAAGACGCTGCCCGACAGTCTCAAGCCCTTTTTGACCGAGCGAGCCATACAATGGAAGAAAATTCCACCCGGCAACCCCTCCGCTGGCGGTGCCTGGGAACGGCTCGTGGGCAGCGTAAAAACCGCACTTAAAGTAATACTGAAAGAAAGAGCACCCCACGAAGAAGTTCTACATACGTTATTGTTAGAATCAGAGCACATAGTCAATTCTAGACCGCTGACACTAGTGAATCCAGCCAGACTTAGACATCGAATCCCTGACGCCGAATCACTTTCTTATCGGTCGATCGAGCTCCATGTCGCCACTGGGCGTCTTTACAGACGCAACTAAGTATGTCACTCTCTTCGTGGAAAACGAGGCGCTGGCAGCGGGAATACCGTCCCAGCCTCCTCCCCAGGCCCGGTGCTCATCAAAACGTAAAGAAACTGCATGATTTGCATGAAGGTGACGTAGTCATCGTAGCGGATAGCTCCATGCCAGAGGCGTAATCGCCCAGCTCTTTCCCGGCCCGGATGGCAATGTAAGAGTGGCGTGGCCATTGTTCGCACCCGCGCAGGTGACGTCCGCCGCCCAGTTTCCAGGCTTATACCCATATACTCCTCACATGCAGAAGGTGTTGACACACGTGGGGGAAATTGTCGTATATAGCTCTGAATCATGCATGTTTTAGTTTAATCTTCGTTTTACGTTTAAGTTCTTAATAATTTTACTTTTGTGTGTGTATATCATGTTAATGAATCGTGTGGAATGTTATGTACCTAGTTTTAAGTCTAGAATCACTGCATTTAATAAAATTGTAATAATTAATGTGATTGGCCGAAATAAATAAAACTGACTCTCCATGTAACACCCACTAGTTAGCGAAAAAGTACATACGGCGGGATATTTCACTATATAAACCCGAGCCGTTGGTTGCTTATTCAGAATGAGAAAGATATGCGTTTTAAATGCAGCTTGTTAAATATTGTAAATATAAATAAAGCTAAATGTTATGTACTAATTTAGAGTAAGGATTTGACATGATTCTATCGTGTAAATAATTAGTCTCAGGTGTGCTAATTATAAAAATCTTATACCTTCAGGGTAATGAGAAAAAGGGCCGGACTAGTCCGGCCGACTCTAGATTCCATGTTATAAAAAAAAAGGATGTTTATTCAGAGAGCTTCACTCACCCACCCACCCAAGCAACTAGCTTGAACACTCTACAGTAAATAAAACCAAATATGTGTTTTTATTTCACATAAAGACATAACCCGGTAAATTGGCGGTAAAAGCGGACTTCGAGGCAACACAGCGGCCGGCGCGTTCCAGATTGCAGTTTCTACGCTTCACGGAGAACAAACATAAATAAATCTACAGTCCACGCTTGACAGCCGGGTAGGAGCGGGTCGAGTTGTATCTTTAGGTGGGTCGGATTTCGGGTGGGTAATGTAGTTAACAGATTTATGAACTAAGGGGTTGGGGTGATGGGGGGCGTTGTCGAAGTAGTGGCGGGAGGTTTTACGGAGAAATTCATATACTGTAAGGAGTTAGGATTGATAGCAGTTGTCCTGGTTGCGGGAGTACCAAGGCGTTTTTAGGAAGCGCCTTAGTACTTAGTTTATTTTGTAGTGTTTGAAGCGGTTGAAGTTTTTCCCCGAGAAAGGTGAAAGTTGGGCAGGCATATGAGAAGATGGGTCTGATAACTGTTTTATATAAGTGTATTTTATTATGTGTGGAGAGTTTGCTGGTTTTATTTATCATAGGGCCCAATCTGCCTGTGACAAATTGGGCCTTGACTTTTACGTTATTGAGGTGAGGTCTAAATGTGAGGCGTTGGTCCAGGGTGACTAAAACTCGGGTCCTTCGAGCCCGGTCATTTATAAGGCGTGCGTGGGGATATGACTACTATTTTTTTTTTATTAAGTATATATTTTTTCTTATAGGTGTAGTGCCGGATGTGGAAAAGCAGGGCGTCCGGTGCGGATTTGCTATCTTTCTACACCCTATTGGGAGAGTGTGAGGGGTCTCGACCGCATTCCTGCTTCGGAGACTGTCTCTTTTCGCGCCCCATCCTCGTGGGGCGGTCTTCCGTCGTCATTGTATGGACGACTGTGCGATCCGGTGTGGGTGAGCTTTATCGCTATCGGCCGTTATCGAATTTCATGACCAGTAGCTTGGTGATACCGTTTGAACGGGGATTCTAAATGCGTTCAACGGCAGGCAGGTTGATTAGGTCTATTGGCTGAAATGGCTCGAGCGCATGATCCCATTGAACAGGCGGGTCACCGCCACTATGGTGTGCTGTGGCAGGTGACGAAGTGCCATGTTCGGGATCGCATCGGCGCCCGGGGCCTTCTTCGGGTTGGTCCGTCTGGTTGCGCTTCTAACTTGGCTGGGTGAGAAGAAGACCTGCCGGCCTAGCCAAGGTTACAATCGCTATCGCTTCGACAACGAAAAGCATTATGTCTCTCTATCACTCTTCCATATTAGCGCGACCGTGACAGTTGCGTTTCGATCGCTACGGAGCGTAAGCGATTGGCATTTTGGCTACGCGGCCGGGTCCTCCTTTGCTTCCAGCGGTGGATCAAAGTACCCTGCCAGTTGCCTTTCCACCTCCTCCATGTGGGTTGCATCCGATGACGTATTGGGCTGGAACGTTCGCTCTAGGTGCTCTGCGAACAGTTTCGCCCTTTCTTCGGCCTTGTAGTGCAGTGTCCCCCCTGCGTCTACGAGTGGTCTGACTGCGTCTTTGGTTTCTCCCAGTTGCTTGCACAGACGATGTATTGAGGGCACGTCCTCGTCTATGCTGGCAATTCTTTATTCTTTAATGTGGGTCTCCCTTTCGGCTGCTGCGTTTTGACGGAGCTCGATCTTAACCCGCTCCACCAGGTTATTGAGCTCTGCTTTTAACCTTTAACTGACGACCTATACGTCTCACAGACGTCATTACTTTTATTTTGAACTTAACTTTAAAACTACGTGACTCGCGGTGCTCCCCCTCCCGCTACCTTCCCCGTTCCGCGTTGCTAGCCGGCAGTCGACGCCACGAGCCCGGCGAGTGCGTACGTGACCCTAGCGGAGCTATCGCCGTCTGAGAGACGTAAGTACGGTGTTAATGTATAAATAATACGCACGTCAGTTAGTCGTCACCTCGGTGTTTTAGTGCACAAACTCATAGTGTCTTATTGACGTGACGTCGGTTTTGATGGTATATATTTTTTATTTCAGAATGCCTAGAAGAAAGCAAAGCATTTCTAGGAAACGAAAAGCAGCTCCAGCACCTCCTAGGTATCCAAAACGAGTAAGGCCTTTAAAAGATCAAGAGATAATTGAAAATTTAGTGGCTGAGAGTGATGATGACTGCAGTAACTTTGATGACAGTGATGCCGATCCAGATTTTTTCATACAAAGTGATTGCGATACGAATTCAGAGCAATCTGATAACGAGGAAGATCAGAACACGTTGGGAACTGTGAATGCTCAAACAGAGGGGGCTCTTCAAGAACCTAGCAGGTATGTATTGTTTTTTTTTTCAAGGTTCTTTGAATAAAAAAAAACGAGTTTCATAAATTACGTCATCATTTTTTTTCTTGCAGCTCACACCTCGATATTGGAGAGCCCGTAAGTGATTCTGTAGCTGAGAGAACACAGAACAGTGTCGATCAAAGTCAGCGTCAGAATCAGAGCCAAGATTTTTCAACGGCAGAGCGGGTGCGGTACTTTTATGGGAAAAATCGTCATAAATGGTCATCGGCGGAACCATCTCGAACAACAAGAGTACGTTTATATGCAATGACTGCAAATTGGGCCATTAAATGTGCCAAGTCTGACTGTTGTCATTTTTTTTATGTTTTTGTTTAGAAGTGATTTTATGTTTTCAATATGTTAATTAGTTCAAGAAGTGAGAGAATATAATGTTTTTTAGTTATATTTTTCATAATTATATGAAACATGGAGACTGAACAATGTTCCTAAAATTTAGTGCTAAGATTTTATGATCTCTTTAATAAAGGCTGTTAATTCTCAAAATAAAGCTGGTATTATTTTTATTATTCCTTAATTAGTTACGTTTAATAAGTGTTCACGCAATAAGAAACCTAAAAAAAAGGAAGCATCTAAATTGTATTATAATAAATAGTATAAATAAATGTACGTCTCTCAGACACCACATCGGTGTAAGTGCTACGTAAAAACCAGGTCGGCAGTTAAAGGTTAAGATAGGGCAGCGAGTGTGCTGCCATCTCCGTCTCAACTGGCGCTTCCGCTGTATGAGGTCCTTGATCGCCGCCGGCAGGGGTTTGCACCTCTGGCTGGCGGGGATGGTGCGCGACGATGTTTCTAGCGCCTGCTGGATGTGGCTGGTGATGGTAACTGCTGCGGCCTCTACTTCCTCAGCGGTGGAGACAGGTCCAAACTGAGGGTTGACTAGGGTTTCGGCGAAGGTCTCCCAGCTGGTTATCCTCTTCGCTTTCCTCCTCGGGACGGAGTAAGGGGCGGCCTCTATGATCATCAGCATCGGGCGGTGATCCGAAGGTAGGTCCGGTAACAGAGACGTCTTTCTCGGGGGCTCTGCAATCACCCCACTTAGCCCACATACAGCTTTTACATTGAAAATGTCTAGCGCTTTTGGAATGCGCTCGCATACTGCTAACACACAGTTAATCAGTCTTATCCAACAGTCTTCTCCCTAGTGCGGTGCATCCTGTGCACACTTATCACCGGGAAACCTTGATCAATCAAATCGTCCTTTATGAAATCAATATCTAACTCTACATCAAGTCCCTTAATTACAACTCTGACGTTCTTTTCATTATTTAGAGCATAAGTATAGTAGCCCCTACCTAAAAGCTTTTCCCAGGCCCTAAATTGGCCCTTATTTTGTGTGTATAGGACTAGGCCTTTCCTAGTCATCACTGCCTTGACAAAATTTAGTTTTATTCTATTAGCCTCCTTTGACAAGTACTGCCACCTACCTTTGTGTTTAATAACAATAATTGGGGGCCGCTTCTCTTTTTTGGCGGTCTCCACTCCTTTTTGTTGAGCGCCATGCCCATATGGTGTTTTTTTTTGATGATTTTACTGGAATTTAGAGTAAAGGAGCCTCTATCGCATCCATAGGTTTGACGCCGGGATGTCCCGAAGGGATATCCCGGGGGAAAAGAAAAAAGACGCTTGCGTCCTGATGGGACTCAGGTCTTAACCTCCTGTGAGGGTGTTAGTTAGTGGTCAGTTGGGTGAGTCTAGTCAATTTTTGGGTTTTGTGTAGTAGGTTGTCAGTTTGTCAATCGAACGGGAGAGAGCGAATTGGTGACACATTAAATTTGGATTGAAGGTAGAAGTCATGGACATCGCTAGGTGTTAGCCTGAGCGACCGCCCCTGCAGCCATTTGTTGAGACGTGGTGACCTGTGGAGCAAAAGCTAGGGGTAAACCCACTCGCGGGTTTGATTGTAGTCGCTTTTGTATATTTATTATAATTAAGGTACCGCCTTTCATCATACCCGGTACTGCTTTCCATAATAACGACAGGGTCGTTCCTTTTTATTTTATAATTGGCTATCTTAGGACTTCTATGGGCTGGTTTTAAGAATGTTTCCTGGACCAGCACCTCTAGCACATCTTGCATCCGCGACTTAGACCGCGACTCGAGTCGCCATTCCCGCGGCTGTCAAATCTGTCGATTTCCGTAGCATAACTTGTACCCGCGACTGCAACAGCCGCGTAGAGAACTCAAAGTCGCGGCGCGACTCGTCAGTGTTACCCGGCGAAATCAAAGTCTAAACAAATCGATATTTGCAAGTGGCAACACTGAATCGGAAACCAGGGATGCGCTAAATCATTCGTTCTTTGGTGGTAAAAAATCTAGTTTTTTGTCGATGGTTAAGTTTTTCCTGTCAAAGTCAAGGAACTTTCAAATTTTGTCAACATTTAATTACGGGAAAAAATATGAAAAAATGTAAGTAATAGAGCCTTCCTTATATACTTAATATTGATAATATTTCTTAAAATATATATTGTTTAAAAATTTCTGTTTAATATACCTTTTAAATAAAATATTTTTGTAAGTAAATATAATAATGAAATTGCTATTATTGGTTTTGTTCTCATATTCCTGTTGTAAATAGTGTTTTATTTTTCAGAATAAGTTCAGCATTATCCTAGACACGATTGATATCCCAGCACCCAAAGGAAACTATTATTAACAGGAACCTGCCAACGGGACCCGAAGTGGAGATTCAGGAAAAGAAACACACTAGGCAAGCTTGTAGGTTTCAAACGCGGAGCTGTCCCCTTTTCTAAATTAACTAAGATGTGAGAAGCGCTTTAGCTTTAAGAACACCACCGAGGAAGTGAACTATTAATAATAACCCTAATGGTTATGGCGTACCTATCTAAGCTGCCACAGTAACTCTCAAATAAGTTTCATATAGTTTTTCTTGTGCCAATAATGGATGGCATGTTTGTATACTGTGTACCTAACTGTTTATGATTTGACAAATTGATATGAAAAGCTTATTTCATAATAGTCCTCGATGAAGTCATGACCATATTTTATTGTCTACAAATAAATTTTCTTTCCAGGGTGATATTTAATTGTCCTACGCCGCATGTCGAAGAAAAAGGAAGAGAGAAAATACTTTTCAAGGGTAGTAAAGAAGATTCTTACAATTTCTCTATAGTGGTTCTAGATGTTAATATATATTAGGTTTAATAATAAGAAGTCGAATATTGCAAGAATATATAAGGCAAAGCAATATACTATTAATTTAAATATATATTGTTTTTTTTTCTCTCCTGTATTTTTACCTGAAAAGAAACAAAAATAAAGTAGGTAGGTAAGTACCTAGAACTCCTAGAAGCCATTATTAATTAGCTCCCCAAGGCCCACTTCATACCTAATGTTGACAGCAACGTAACATAGCATGATCGTATCAGGCCCTGTCAAACATGAAGTGAAACATCTAGAACACGGGTATTATCTAGAGGAGTTTCAATATGGTAGACCATATGATAACCGTACCTATGCTACCTACGCAGACTATGACATGAGCGTAACGATTCCTTCAAAATATTGTTGGTCGGCTCGGTCCAGTCACGTCACGGTATGGTGTTGGCAGGGGACGGAATGGTTTAGTGGGTGTTGACTGATAATATTTCATACAAAGCATTATTTTGAGCCGGACATGATCCTGTTATAGCCACGTATTACATCATTCTGTTACAGTACGATGCAGCGGGCACAGGCCACATGTAGGTATCTTTTGTTGAAGTCGAGGAAGGTTCCAAACGGTACCTAAATAGTAAGAGATTGTTGAAATTAGACATTTAACCGTGATCCTAAATATTACTACTAATACTATGGCTTACTTAATATGTTAGATAGTTTGTTTTGAACATTTGTACCTACCCACCTCATCGGCTTCATTTATGTACAAGCAAGCGGGCTCCGTTGTTAGGTTGATGAAAGTTTTGTGTAAGGAAGTCTTAGGATTACTTTTACAAACTTACGAACCTGAATACAAATTTAAAAATCCTACATATGTACCTAATTACTTAATTGAGTACCTACAAGCTAGCTGTTTGAAATTAAAGTTGTAAACATGATGGGTGTGTTGTGGTACTTGTAGGTATCGCCGTGCATAATCGATATATGAGTGCGTAAAGCGCATTTAGTGATTGTTCCATACTTCCTTATTCCTTAGGGCAATAAGTAATTATACAAATTATATTATTACATAATATATGAAACTTGTTTTTAAGTTATAATTATCATGAGTTTAGTTAAAAAAGTACAAGCAAACCACCCGCGAGAGCGAGTCGCGTTCTAAAGTCGCGTAGACTTCGACTCGCGGATTGACATAAAGACGAGAGAATATTTTGTCTCAAAATAGGCAGTTGTGCTAAGGATTTTAGTTCAAAGTCGCGATAGTTGTCATTTTCTGACAGTGACACCTGATCGCGAGTTTGTCGCGGCTCTCGCGCGTGAGTTGTGCTGCCAACACGCGACAAGCCGCCAAGTCGCGCCGATCTGTCACTTCTCACGCCTGTCGCGGCCAGTTGTGCTAGAGGTGCTGGAGGACGTCGTCTGGATTTCCGCTAGGCTGAGGGATGTGTGAGAGGTGCAATTGGTGTGAGGGCTGTTGGGTTGACCTACTTCTGGGAATGAAGGAGTTCTGATTTTGCCCGCTCTGTCGTGGAGGGAGGGGCAGAGGTTCTTTTGGTCTATGATGTTGGGTAGGTAAGTGGTCATGAGGTTTGAGTGATTGAAGGGGTGGTTGCTCTTAGTTTAGAGTGGGTTTTATTTGATGGTGGGGTGGGGGGGGGGGGGGGGGATGGGTGAGTTCCAACCCCAAGGGTTACCTTGTTGGGGGTGCTTTGCTGTTGGTATAGTTTGCTGAAATTGGGTTGGAAGTTGGGCCTGGAAGGGAGGGGGATTTTGGTGTCTTGGTAGGGCTGGAAAGGTGTTTCTTACTCCATCCCCTTCCTTTGCAGATTGCGAGAGGTCTCGGGGGTGGACTTTACAGGAGAGTGGTTAGACTGAGGTCTAGACATTTCGCATTGCGGAAGATGTGCGAAGCTATTTTGTGATATTGGTATCGTATGTTGTATGATATTGGTTTATATGAGGGGGGGGGGTCGTGGTGGGTGAAGACTTCTTCCTCCTATTTTTCTTGGGTTTAACGTGCTCATAATCGTCCTCAGATTGTAGTGAGGTATATTCTCTGTCCGAGTTGCTGTCTGTATTACTTAACTGGTCTTTGGTAATTTTTTCATTTGAACGACTTTTGAAGTTAGCATTTGTTATGATTTTATAGATTTCCTCGGATTGAGGGGAACGCGATCTAGATCGGGGGGTGTGCCCATCGTCGTGGGGGGGGGGGGGACTCATTCTATATGGATGTGGTCTAGAAGACGCGCTACTACCGCGGCTCGGTGTAAGTGAGTGCGAGCGAGCGCGGTGGCCACCGCGGGAACGCGCCTCGATGTCGCGTCGTCTGTATTCTGCGTTGGGTTTGTTTTCTGTCATAATTTGAGAGTTTACATTGAGAGTGGATGCAATCCTACCTTTATTGACTGGTGTTGACCACTGGTTTCAGGGGCTGCCGCCGTTGGGGGCTCCAGTGTGATCAGCGACGTTGGTTTCGGCCGCTAGGTTTGCCTTGTACTCGAGCCATTGCTCATGTAGATGTGGACAGTAAAAATCCACGAAGCTGTCCATAACTTCTGTTTTTTTTGTATTATTGTAGTATTTGAGGGGGCCTCGGTGGGCGTTTGGGGGGGGGGATTGTCAGGGTTAAGGTCAGCCGCGTCTGACTGGCTGCTCGGTAAATGATTATGGGGTTGGTCGTTGTTGTTGAAATTAGTTTGGCTATTATCAATTATATTTTTGTATCAAGTATGTTTTGATTGGGTTTTGTGGGCTCTATTTGAGATTTTTGGGCGTTTTACATTGGTCGTGGGGGGGGAGGCATATTAGAAGCCGTCGGCGGAGATTTTTTCCCCTTATTTTTATTATTTTTATATGAAATTATTTTAAATCCTTCGTCATCATATTTAGAGGTCTCGGATGACGAAATGTCCTCATAATCCATATCCGAGTCTTGGGCATCTAAGGGCAAGGATTCATATGTGTTTTGGCCTAGCTGTATAACGGAGTCATTTCTCAATGTAAAGTTGTCAGTCTGTGACTGGGTTTGGTTTGAGGGGTTGTTTTGTAGTGAGTTTTGACGAACTAATCTAGCTTCAGCGGCGGCTACAATAGTCGCGGCGTTAACACGTTCTATTTTCTTTTTGATTATTTTTGAATACGCGCGCGCGTCTTTGAGTGGGCTGCGGCCTCTCGAGTCATTTGAGCTAGATCGGCTACGGGGGCCCAATGATTTGTGTTTAAGGTCCGACTTAGCGGCGGCGCTATTTTTAGTGGTAATATTATCATTCCTAATTTTCGCTTGTTTTTGGATAGAGGCTTGCTCATTAATAAATTCCCTAGCCTGCTCCGGGTATTTTTGAGAAAACCATTCCAACACTTTGAACTGATTAAGGCTGGAGCCTATGCTATTTGTGGGGTATATATTTGACCGTTTGAGCGGGGCCAGGTTTCGGGGCCGCAGTAAAGGCGACCGGCAGCTTAGGCTGGCGTGTGCATCGTGCTATGTATGCGTCATCCTAGTGTTTTTGTTTTTAATTGTCAAAGTCCTCGCTGCCCTCTATGGAACCGGGGTTGGATCCGGGGGGTAGTGGGAAAAATCCTGATTCTCAACCACCCTCCTCGCCCTCCGGCGGCAGTGGTGATGGTCCCCGCCTCCGTGAGGTCGATCTCGATGTTGAGGGTAGACCGCGAGATCGAGATCGCGATCTACCCATATATTTCTTCTTGACCTCCATGATTTGAGGGCGGCTCCTTAGGGACTCGCGACGCTCGTCGCCGCCAGCTAAACCAGTCTCCGCATTCCCTAGCCCGGGGTTTCCGTTTTAGCGGGACCGGGATCGGGAGATGCGGCGAGCGCAAACCGACGACGATGGCTCTGGTGTAGTGTAATCCCATCCGGCGGATGCTGGGCCGTATAATTCAATAGCTTATTTGTAACAAATAGGTGTTAATTCCGAAGTGCTCCGATGACGTCCGAACGTTGTGATCTCCAAGTGCGATCCAAAGATCCGAGGTTTTTTTGTTCTGTTCTCTGCAGCATTGATATGAATTTCGCTGGAGGTCTTGGCTGCGGTTGGGAGGACTCCTTTGTTGGGCCTCCCGAACCGCCGATAGAGATGATAAACGCGAGGACTCGAGGCAGTGTGTGGGTGAGTCTTTATATATCTTTCTACACCCTATTGGGAGGGTGTGAGGGGTCTCGACCGCATTCCTGCTTCGGAGACTGTCTCTTTTCGCGCCCCATCCTCGTGGGGCGGTCTTCCGTCGTCATTGTATGGACGACTGTGCGATCCGGTGTCGGTGAGCTTTATCGCTATCGGCCGTTATCGTCGGGTGTTGTGGTGGCGGTAGGGTGAAAGAGCACTCTTCTCCGGATTTACTTCGATCCTCTAGAGCTTACACCACTCCCCGAGGGAAGCGATGGCGATCTGAACATTCTTGTAAATCGCGGAGAGAGAGGTGTGTGTGTAGTATATGGCTATTGTCGAGCGTAGATTGTAGTGGCTCGCAGATTCCGAAGAGAAGAACCGTGCACGTTGACTGGACGCGCTGGCTGGGCTGCTGCAGGTTACCTCCTTGATACCGCTACCACCATTACCGGGGGTGTTGCATGGGAGTTAATAATAACACATTTGTATGTTAAAAGAAAACTTGGAGAGTGTTGGGAGCCTCTACTTGACACTGTTGCCCCTGTGTAGCTTCCAAACGCGGGCAGACGCTTTGGACCGTCGTAGTCTGGTATGACCGTGGGACCGGTGAGCAGTGAACTCGGCGAGGTCTAGGTCCTCGCTGCCCTCTAGTGAACCGGGGTCGAATCCGGGGGGTAGTTGGAAAAACCCTGATCCCCAACTAGGTACCCTCCATTTCCACCGGTGGCAGCGGTGATGCTCCCCGCCTCCGCGATGTCGATCTAGTTGGTGAGGGTAGACCCCGAGATCGAGATCGCGGTCTACCCACGCGTTTTTTCTTTTCTTCTTCCGTATGAAGGCGACTTCTCGGGTTCGCGCGACGCTCGTCGCCGCCGGCTAAGCCAGTCCCCACATTCCCTCCCCCGGGGCGTCCGTTTTAGCGGGACCGGGATCGGGAGATGCGAGAAATGTCTGGAAATGTAGGTAATCGAGTATTTATAGGCGCGCGCCCCACCATAGGCATTTACACCACGTCTATTGAAGGCGTGGGTGTTTTGCGCAGTGTCGTTGATTTATTGCACCAATAGGCTTACGCTTATACAATATTTACAAAATTAAGGAACAGGTAAGGTTATTTATTAGGAACATGATTAACTTACACTAGACACATAAAAATTGGTTAACACAAAATACAATACAGAAATTATTATTAATTATTTACACGTTTATGTTTTACTTTATTTATATAAGTTTGTTTTGTAGTGTCTGCAGGGGTTGAAGTCTTTTGTGACCAAGAAAGGTGAAGGTGAGGCAGGCGTAGGAGAAGATGGCGATGGGTCTGATGACGGTCTTGTGAAGGTGCAGTTTATTGCGGTAGACAATTTGCTTTTTCTGTTTATCTATGGCTAAATCTACTCGTAAAAAACTGGGCATCATCCAAGTATGTGTGTGGTGGTGTTTTATTCTTTGTGTAGGAGGGCTCGGGGGGGCCCCGTACTGGTCTGGTGGTCGTGTCTGGTGTGGGGCGATCCCACGTAGATGGTCGTGGCTGCAGTTGTTCGCGCGGTCATACAAGACCCGCGCGAGACGCTTGACACAAATTTTATAAAATATTAGCTATTATATAAATTATTTGATATATATCTTTCTACTATTGGGAGGGTTTGAGGGGTCTCGACCGCATTCCTGCTTCGGAGACTATCTCTTTTCGCGCTCCATCCTCGTGGGGCGGTCTTCCGTCGTCATTGTATGGACGACTGCGATCCGGTGTGGGTGAGCTTTTTCGCTATCGGCCGTTATCGAACCCCATGACTAGTAGCCTGGTGATACCGTTTGAACGGGGATTCTAAATACGTTCAACGGCAGTCCTGGCGTCATCGTCATTGTTGTTAGTTATGCCGTCCGGTCTCGGTGCTTTTTAGGTCTTAATTTGTTGATGACTCTTTTTAGCTCCATAAATGAGATCTGTCGGAGTAAGGGATTCGCCGGTGATTCTTTAAGAAGTTCTTCCACTTCCTCCTAATCCTCCTCTATAATGGGGATGTAGTCAGGATCGTTAGGTTGCCTGCCGGGAGAGCATTGTTCCTCCAGGCTCTCGGCCAGGCATTCGGCCTTCTCGCTATCTGTAAATGCCGGTAGGTGGGAGTCCGGGCGAACAAGTGGGGCTGTCAGCCTTGAGAGACCTGGCCAGTTGCCAATAGGCTTTGGGTCCTGGCCTGATTTCCCCTAGTAAGTCATTCCACCTGTTCTCCCTGAAAACCTTTAATTTTCTTTTATTTGTCTTTGGAGCCTGTTAATTGTATTTTTGTTCTCTCGAGAGGGCAAACGATCATATTCTTTTTAAAGCACGGTTTTTACGGTTTATTAAGTCATTTATCTCTTGGGGGAGCTGCCAGCGTCCTTAATCATCTGCTGGGACTTCCCTGATGCAGTTATTCATGACTCCTTGAAATCCTTTTGTTAAATCCTCAATTGCTTGCTCTAACGTGGCCTTTGTTGATAGGGTGGAGTTGATTAGGTTTAAAAGTGGACAGTCCTCCCTGGCCAGTTCCACCCCCATGTTTGCCCAGTTCACCACCTTCCTTGTGGCGTCTGCCACCTGCCATTACCGCGTTGTTCACCCTGCAATTTCATTAAACGTGCTTGGCATTGGAGTCACCGGCCACTATGACCGACTCGTCCATGCCAAACACGGTCTCCAGGTCCTGCAGGATGATGCTCTTGCTTGCTTGCTTCTGTACCCTGCATCATCTGGGTGTTGGGACGAGTCTGCTCGATCGACGTTCCGCACTCCGCGTGGGGCTCTAACTATGGCTCGAAGGCTGAGCGTCACCTGCGCTCTGAGTCTCCGCCTACACCTGTTTGACTCGGCCGTCCTGGCATACCAGGCAGGAGACGCGTACGCGTAAGACTTGATCTGATGTACGTCTTGTAGATCCCCAGTTTCGTGCGGATGGGGAGGCTGCTATGGAGCACTGGACGAAGCAGGGTACGCGCCGTTTTCGCCCGTGTCACTACCTCCTCCGTGTGTTTCTTCATAAAAGTGAGGCCCCTATCTATAGTGACCCCGTACTTGGCCGTATATTACTGCCACTGTATCTCCTCGCCCAGGCGCTTTAGTGGTGGTGGATGACGAGTGGCTCCTGTAAGGAGCGCTTGCGTCTTCGTCACGTTCACCGAGAGCCTCCATTTGGTCAGCCATCCGGGTAGGGCGTCAAGTGTATAAATACATAGTGTAGTGAGTTGTCAAGTACTCAGTGCGGCTGCACCCAGTAGTGACGCGTCTTCGTGTAGTGTAGCTGTGTTACGCGGTGGTTGGCCCCACCGACGGTGACGAGGACGATTGTGGATGTCGATTGTCGTGTCGTTTGCGTTTAGGTTGTCTCCTGCTATTCAGTTCTGTCGTTACTGGTGTTTGACGGTTGGTTTGAGGGAGGACGGGGCTGCGCGCGTTCTCAGTCTCGATACCGTCTGTTAGGTGAGGCCGGGTTTGGGCGGGACGTGGGGCAACTTTGGGTGGGTCAGGTTTCGGGTGGGTTGTGTAGTGTAGTTGACTGCTTGTCGGACTAAGAGCCAGTTGCACCAACCACATTTGACAGACTCATCAACGTCAGCCGGCGCGCCCCGGCGCTTTACTATGAAACTTTCCATACCTACATAAAAATTTAGCGAACTCTTTAACGATACGAACAGTTTGGAGCAACCGACCCTAAGAAGTTGGGGGGCGTTGTCAAAGTAGTGACAGGTGGCTTTACGTAGGAAATCGTATAGGTACTGTGGGGAGTTGGGTTTGATAGTGATTGTCTGTGTTTCGAGTTTATTTTGAAGTGTTTGTAAGTTGGAGTCTTTTTCGCTTCGCGAGGTGTAGCTTTTTGAGTGTAGAGAGTGTAGGGCCCAATCTGCCTGTAACAAATTGGACCTTGGCTTTAACATTGTTATTGTGAGGTTTGAACGTGAGACGTTGGTCATCATCGTCGTTGATCGTCATTTGTAAAAAATACAAGCGATTTCAAGGACTTACGGTTATTTTAGAAACTGCTAGACCCTAAGTTTTTTTTAAACATCACAAAAGTGATACTTAATAGTCATAATTTAACAGAGTCGCCGGTCAAAGGAACTGATGTGGAAAGTTTCAAACTTGTAATTTATTTTTAAAAATCCTCTTTGGTTATTCTTAACGTTAATCAAACATCAATTTTAACAACAAAACTTCCGTGTGACACCACGAGAATTCAACATTGTCAAATGTGATAAAGCATTATTTTGCTTAACTTATTCAAAGCAAACCAAAGCTTCACAACGGAATTTCTTATCAACGAAACGAAAAATCGGCTAACATACATGGGGTATATTCTGATAGCCCACGACGTCTATACGGGAATTATATTTGTTAGACTAAACAGAAATATAAAACCAAAACTAACTACAATTAAAATAACTAAAATTAAAAATACCTATCAAAATTTGGTGCCTTCGGGAGGGTGCCCAACACGCAGGCAGCGTTCCTGCGCTGGATTTCTTGGTGTGCCCGTATAGTTGGCAGTTGTGGCACTGAGGGTGGGGGGGGCTCAATAAGTAAGTCCGAGATGCCACAGACTGTGGCCAGGTTAAAAATTTCTCCACCAGCTTTTGAGTATTCCATAGTCACGACAATCATGTCATATGGTTGACGCAGCTTGGAATAAGGCTTAAACATTCTATGGCATGAGAGTATGGGAAGTCCTTGCTCCCTGATGCTCTCCATGACTTCATCAGTATCAATCTCCTTAGGGAGACCTTTTATGACTGCTCTTATTCCCCTTTCATCGTCAGTAGGAAAGGTGTTGTAACCCTTTACCATAAGGGCCTTCCAGGCCCGGAATTGTTCGATAGTCTGGGTGAATATGGCCATGCCCCCGGCTCCACCCTTTATTACACGGGCCTTTAAATAACCGACTCGTGTCTCGTTTGCTACTTTGGAGAGAGGAGTCCACCTAGCCTTGTCTCTTAGGACAAGAATGGGTGGGCGCCTAACCTTAACCGTCTTGTCTACTGAGTTCCGCCTGTCTGGCCTCTTAATTGGGGGGTCAGGGGAGTTTGCATCAATATCAGTCTTCCCCTCATTCGAGGAGAGGGGTTCAAATTGATTAGCTATAGCTAAAGGCTGGGGGGTAGGGACAGTTGGAGGGGGGGGAGCCACGAGCCCTCTTTCTCCTATTCCTTTTGTTTTTAACTAATTGAAAGTCTTGTTCTGTCGTAGCAGAACCGTCATAGCTATCGCTTAATACGTCCATGAAATTTTCATTTCGACCTGTCAAAGTGTGGTCACTATCAGTGTCAATGTCTTTATCAGTTTCCTCGCTACGTGCAGTTTGTGGGGTAGGGGACAGCTGACCCTGCCCGAGGGCCAGTGATACGTCAGATACTTGGGTAATTTGCTCTGGGGGCAATTGGGTGTCAAATTGACTGGCCTGCAAGCGGGGGGGTGCCGCCCGGCCCAGGGGGGAGAGGTTTGCAATGAATCCTCTCTCAGATTGAACAATATTATTTTGGGACATAACATCATGAGGAGTGCCAGGTGACATATCTTCATTATCCTGCTGTGTGGACAGCGACTGTGAGGCCGGCTCGCTCTCGTCCGACGCCGTGAAGTTACTTAGGGCTTCCTTATAAGTATTCTGGAGCTGTTGCGCCGCCCCCGGGCAACGCTCCAAGAAATAGTTCATTGCTTTCCTGAGCGCAATGCTCTCGATTTCTTTGATTTGCTCGTTCGACAAGCCGAACTCCATTTTTGTGAGATTATACTATTAACACTATACACTTAAAAAACTTAAAATTAACACTTAATCTATACACCTAACTATTAGAGTCACTATCTCTGTCTTTGGCACGATACCGCAGTATATACAAACACACTAATGCCGCATACACGAAATCGCATTGTTTTATGAATCACTGGCCAGCTGGGCCCGGCAAACTCGCGTCAAAGCTCACGGGGGGCGTGGCCGCCGCGAGGCGGCGTGGGGGGGGGGGCACTCGGAACGGCGCGCGCAGGCGCGATGCGATCGCAATATGAGGAGCACAGCAATGCACGCGCGTGCTCGACTCGGTCGCTAGAGGCGGAATGGCCGAATAAGCATCGAGTTTTCTGTCACTCCCCCTTTCTGGGGGTGTGCGTTGGCCATTTCTGGGCTACGCCCATTTTGGCGGCTTCTGTCGCGGGCTGTTACGACAGCCCGGTCTGTTGATGCCAATTGGATTGGCATTTCTTCTCCTTCTTGTTCACGTGACTTGGTTGGCCATCATGGCTTGGAGGTCATGTTGGCCAATCTGCGGCTTAGCGGACTACGGCTCTGGTTGCGGCACGAGTTCTCGCGGTTGGGCTCGTGCGCGGCGGGCATCTGGGGGGCGGGCATGGAGGGGGGCTATCCCTCTCAACAGCTGGTGTCGTGACGAGTCGGCGTTGGCGAACATCTTGCGCGCCAGTTGTCCCACAAACTCGTCCAGTCTCTGGAGCTTCAGGTCTCTGAAGATGGTCTCGTTCCGCACGTAGCGTGGGGCTCTAACGATGGTCCTGAGGCTTTGCGTCTCCTGTGCCCTGAGTCTCCGCCTGTTGGACTCTGCCGTCCTGGCATACCAGGCGGGAGACGCGTAGGTCAGTCTGGACCGTACGTAAGCCTTGTAGATCCCCAGCTTTGTGCGGAACGGTAGGCTGCTGCTGAGGACTGGACGAAGTTTAGCGCGAGCACACTTCGCTCGCCTTACCACCTCGTCCACGTGGTGTTTCATCGTGAGGCCCCTGTCTATTGTGACCCCCAGGTACTTCGCCGTGTGCTGCCACTGGATCTCCTCCCCGAAGAGTCTGAGTGGCGGCGGGTATTCCTTCGCTCCTGTCAGGAGCGCCTGCGTCTTGCCCACGTTCACCGAGAGCCTCCAATTGGTCAGCCACTCGGGTAGGACGTCAAGCTGTCTCTGGATTTTGATGGCTGCGTGTGCGGGTGTTATGGACGCTGCGTAATACGCTGCATCGTCCGCGAATAGTCCCAGCTTGACGTCGCCGACCACCGGGATGTCGTCGGTGAACCAGGCGTAGCACGCTGGAGACAGGCAGCTCCCTTGAGGAACTCCCGCTAGGATCGGGCGCTCCGTAGAGATGGCATCTTCCACTGCCACGTGGAAGCGTCTCTGGGTCAGGAAGGAGCGCAGTACGCGCATCACTCGACTTGGGACCGAAGATGTCGACAGTTTGTCCAGCAGGCCCTCGTGCCAGACTCTGTCGAAGGCCTTCTCCATGTCGAGGAATACTGCTACTATGTGCTCCTTCTGATTCATCCGCTCTGCCATGAATGAGAGTACGCGCGTCAGTTGAAGTGTCGTCGAGTGCTCGGTGCGGAACCCGAACTGCTCCGGTCTGGGCTCGATGTGGGGTTGGAGCCTGTTCAGGAGCAGTCTCTCGAACACTTTGGAGAGGGTACTCAGCAGCGTGATGGGTCTATAGCTGTCTGGTCTTCTCCTGTCCTTCCCTGGTTTGGGGATCATAATGACCCGGCCAAGTTTCCAGGCGCTTGGGAAGTGCCCCGAGCGCGTGATCCCATTGAACAGGCGCGTCACCGCCGCGATGGTGTGCTGCGGCAGGTGACGGAGTGCCTCGTTTGGGATCGAGTCGGCGCCGGGGGCCTTCTTGGGGTTGCTTCTGCTCAGTGTTTTCTTGACTTGGCCGGGCGAGAAGAAGACCATTTCCTCTTCCTCGTTCGGCTGTTGCTGAAAGTACCTCTCCAAGCGTGTCTCCACTTCCCTCGTGAAGTCCTCGTTGAGAGAGGGGAACGGCTGGAACTGTCGCTCCAGGCTGTCCGCGAACAGTTCCGCTCGTTCTTCGGCTTTGTAACGAGGGGCCCCTCCCTCGTCGATCAGCGGTCTTATTGGGTCCGCGGTCTGCCCAAGCTGCCTGCAGAGACGGTGGATTGAGGGCAGTGTGCCGTCAATGCTGGCTATGTGGGCTTCCCACTCTTGTGCAGCATGGTTCCGGAGAATAAGCAACCAACGGCTCGGGTTTATATAGGGAAATATCCCGCCGTAGGTACTTTTTCACTAACTAGTGGGTGTTACATGGAGAGTCAGTTTTATTTATTTCGGCCAATCACATTAATTATTAAAAACAGTGATTCTAGACTTAAAACTAGGTACATAACATTCCACACGATTTATTAACATGATATACACACACAAAAGTAAAATTAAACACACAAAAGTAAAATGATTAAGAACTTAAACGTAAAACCAAGATTAAACTAAAACATGCATGATTCAGAGCTATACCGGGTGTGGCCTGTAATATGAGCAAAAAATTAAACCGTAGGCTGTACTCTTCATACTGACCAACATTTGTTCAGCGACTTTTAAACATTACTTGTGGTTTGATTTTAAATACACTTTAAAGTTTATTCTAATACGCAATGTATTGCAAATTTTGTTATGTTTAAGGCGTGACAAGCAACGTCAATCACAATGATAATGGCGTGGCGATGGCGTCCATTGAAGATAATATTTATTTTGTATGAAAAATAGGGAGTCTAAATACTTCATAATTTTTAAAAGTTGTTGAACAAAAGTGTCACCGTTTGAGGAGTACAATCTATGTTTTAATTATTTGCTCATGTTACAGGCCACACCCGGTATATGACAATTTCCCCCACCTGTGTCAACACCGTCTGCATGTGAGGAGTATATGGGTATAAGCCTGGAAACTGGGCGGCGGACGTCACCTGTGCGGGTGCTAACAATGGCCACTCTTACATGGCCATCCGGGCCGGGAAAGAGCTGGGCGATTACGCCTTTGGGCCACGTTCCTCGTGGCATGGAGCTATCCGCTACGATGACTACGTCACCTTCATGCAGTTTCTTTACGTTCTGATGAACACCGGGCCTGGGGAGGAGGCTGGGTCGGTATTCCCGCTGCCAGCGCCTCCAAAAATGGTCGATTAGCGTTTGCGCTGTTTTCCACGAAGAGAGTGACATACTTAGTTGCGTCTGTAAAGACGCCCAGTGGCGACATGAAGCTCGATCGACCGGTAAGAAAGTGATTCGGCGTCAGGGATTCGATGTCTAAGTCTGGATTCACTGGTGTCAGCGGTCTAGAATTCACTATGTGCTCTGATTCTAACAATAACGTATGTAGAACTTCTTCGTGGGGTGCTCTTTCTTTCAGTACTACTTTTAGTGCGGTTTTTACGCTGCCCACGAGCCGTTCCCAGGCACCGCCAGCGGAGGGGTTCCCGGGTGGAATTTTCTTCCATTGTATGTATGGCTCGCTCGGTCAAAAAGGGCTTGAGACTGTCGGGCAGCGTCTTTTTGGCCTCTGCTAGTTCTCGTTCCGCGCAGTAGAAGTTGGTGGCATTTTCGGAATAGAGAACTGTAGGCGTGCCGCGTCGCGCTATCAGTCGGCGTAGCGAAAGAATCATGGAGGATGCCGAAAGTGAGGCGGCAAGCTCCAGATGTACAGCGCATGTCGTGAGGCATGCGTATAATACGCCCCATCTTTTCTCGCGGCGGCGGCCTATAGTTATATGCATAGGGCCAAACAGGTCTACGGTTGCAGCGGTAAATGGCGGTTGATTCGCTTTGAGCCTTTCTGGCGGTAGGTCGCCTACGGGAACCTTGAGTGGTGTTCCCTTGTAGGTTCTGCACCATTGGCACTTATTCGTTATATAGCGAATGCTACCGCGCAGCCCCATAATGTAGTACCTTTGTTTCAACTCGTTGGTGACGGTCTCGTGGTTGCCGTGATTGAAAAGAGCATGAAAATGGTGTATTAGTAACTTGACGAAATCTTCTTTCGCATGCAAGATAGGTATTTGTATGTCTTTGTCGATTCTAGCATTTAGTACGACGATTCCGTTTTTGTCAAGTTGTACAGCTATTTTGTGTAGCGGAGATTTCGTCGGGAGTGGCCGCCCAGTTTCCAGCAGCTTGATTTTCTCTGGAAATGCAGCATGTTGACTCCGTCGAATTAGCAATATCTCTGCTAAATTTAAATGCCCCTTATTTATCTCTATATCTGTTTTCTTAGATAGCAATGAGGCTTTAAAAACCTCGGCGGCAACCAGAACACTAGCGGTGGCGCGAACTAACCGTACGAACTTTGAGAACCTACATACCTCCGGCAGGTACTCAAACTTATTTTTCGCGACACCTACTGAGCACACGAGTTTACTAACGCGTTCTTCGCCCGTATCGGCGACGGGCGTGGGCGCTTTCTCGGTTGGCCAATGCTCTTCGGGTTTACGTATAAAATCGGGCCCTATGAACCACCGGTGGTTCACTCCGAAATGCGCATTATTGAGGTGAGGTCTAAATGTGAGGCGTTGGTCCAGGGTGACTAAAACTCGGGTCCTTCGAGCCCGGTCATTTATAAGGCGTGCGTGGGGATATGACTACTATTTTTTTTTAATTATATATTTTTTCTTATAGGTGTAGTGCCGGATGGGGAAAAGCAGGTCGTCCGGTGCGGATTTGCTATCTTTCTACACCCTATTGGGAGAGTGTGAGGGGTCTCGACCGCATTCCTGCTTCGGAGACTGTCTCTTTTCGCGCCCCATCCTCGTGGGGCGGTCTTCCGTCGTCATTGTATGGACGAACTGTGCGATCCGGTGTGGGTGAGCTTTATCGCTATCGGCCGTTATCGAACTTCATGACCAGTAGCTTGGTGATACCGTTTGAACGGGGATTCTAAATGCGTTCAACGGCAGGGAGGTTGATTAGGTCTATTGGCTGAAATGGCTCGAGCGCATGATCCCATTGAACAGGCGGGTCACCGCCACTATGGTGTGCTGTGGCAGGTGACGAAGTGCCATCTTCGGGATCGCATCGGCGCCCGGGGCCTTCTTCGGGTTGGTCCGTCTGGTTGCGCTTCTAACTTGGCTGGGTGAGAAGAAGACCGGGTCCTCCTTTGCTTCCAGCGGTGGATCAAAGTACCCTGCCAGTTGCCTTTCCACCTCCTCCATGTGGGTTGCATCCGATGACGGGTTGGGCTGGAACGTTCGCTCTAGGTGCTCTGCGAACAGTTCCGCCCTTTCTTCGGCCTTGTAGTGCAGTGTCCCCCCTGCGTCTACGAGTGGTCTGATTGCGTCTTTGGTTTCTCCCAGTTGCTTGCACAGACGATCACTGTATTCTGCGTTGGGTTTGTTTTCTGTCATAATTTGAGAGTTTACATTGAGAGTGGATGCAATCCTACCTTTATTGACTGGTGTTGACCACTGGTTTCAGGGGCTGCCGCCGTTGGGGGCTCCAGTGTGATCAGCGACGTTGGTTTCGGTCGCTAGGTTTGCCTTGTACTCGAGCCATTGCTCATGTAGATGTGGACAGTAAAAATCCACGAAGCTGTCCATAACTTCTGTTTTTGTTGACATCCTGCTTACTCGCTCTCCCCCAGTACCTTGTACCGGGGGTGATGGGGGCAAAGGGGGACGCACTGAATTATCTACGATTCTGATTAATATGCACTTATTTTGATAACACTCAGCACTGCAATCAGGTCTGATTTTGAGTCACTATCTCGTTTGTAAATGTGTGAACAGCACAACAAAACACTGTAATCCTGCACGCGGAGCCAGGCTCAACGCGCGATGAAAGGATCGGCACTCAGTAGGTACGAAGCGCGCGTGCGCGCGGCGCGGCGTCCGGAGCGGGAATAATTATTATTATTCTTCTCTTCTACAAAAAAGTGAGTGACAAGCACCTAGGTCGGGGGCGTATATATAGGCTTTTTTTTGATATAATGTTTTACTGTTTGGCCGCTGTTTGTTTAGTGGGGTCAGTGTCGCGGCGCTGCCAAGATAGAAAGGAGAGAAAAAGAGGTAGTATAGAAGTGAAAGATTATAGAATTGAGAATAGAAGAGAGTAGTAAACAATTTTTCTAGCAAAAACTAGTGACTCGATATTAGCTTAAAGTGTTGTATTATGATGAGCTATTTCACAATTTTAAGAAGGACCCTAGGGCGGAGGGCCCCGTGTGATGTTGACCTTACTTTATATTTGGTTTTATCTAATTGTAATTGCGTCTGTGGTTTTCCCAATGAGGGCGAGCATTAAAATAGGTATTTCAAAATAGGACGTGTTCAACTAGCCGATGGATTTGGTTGGTGCAGGAGTGTTCAGCCCTGAACCCGAATTGTTCAGGAATAATCACGTTATGGTCGTTAAGGTGTCGTTTGAGGCGGGTAAGTATAAGCCTCTCATATAGCTTTCCTAGGGATTGTAATAGGCTTATGGGGCGACAGCTGGTAGGGTCCACTCTTGTTTTTCCTGGTTTTGGAATGCCGATGACATCCGCCTCTCTCCAGCAAGCTGGAAAGTGGCAGTATGTCAATGACATGTTGTAAATTTGAATTAATATTGATAGGACACGGTCTGGAAGGGCTTTTATTAATTTGCTCGAAATTCCGTCAGAGCCTGGGGCTTTTTTAATCTTTAGTATTTTAATTCTGTCATGGTGATATAGGGGAGGGGGCTTGGATTTATGGGGTCAGACTATTTTTCCCTAAGATAGTTAGTTACCATTTCTATGTGATCGGGGTCTGTAGGTTGTAGGCTTGGGGGAGCATTGGGCCTCTAAACTTTCGGCGAGGCACTCGGCTTTGTCTTTATCTTCAAAGGCCGGAGGTAATCCGTTTGGTCTGTTAAGTGGTGGCATGGGTGCGATGGAATCTGTTTTAAGGGCTTTTGTTATTTTCCAGAAAGCTAAATGGTTAGGGGTTATTTCTTTAAGTGTGTTGTTCCATCTAGTGTTGCGCCAGATTGCTATTTTGCGTTTTAAATTTTTGATTAGTTTATTTAGATTATTTTTATTGTCAGGAGAAGGGAATGCGTCGTATGCCCTGACCGCCGCATTCTTTTCCCTGATCAGTTCTGTTAGGTGCTGTGGAAGCCGCTGTCGCCGGTCATCCTCCGCAGGTACTTCTCTTGAGCAATGTTTTATTACACGATTACTGGTACACGACGTAGCCTCCCATCTTGAGGTCGGTCTTCAGGTATGTCTCGCTGACCAGCAGGATATCCACGTTCTGCTCGCGGAGGAAGGTGCGGAGCAGAGCTATCTAGCTGGTCAGCGATTGCGCGTTCCAGTAAACTACCCTCAGCTTACGGGTGAATGCTAGCTGAGGGTAATGTAGTCCTGAGGGCCTTGGCGACCGCTTGTGGTCCCTGGGCCGCAGCAGCCCGGAGCAAGGCAGCTATCGTGGCTGCCAAGTCTTGTTCGTCAGCCGGTGCAGCTGGTGTTCCGGCTGGTGCCTCTTCTTTGGAAGGAGGAGGAGCTTCCACTGGCTTCTTCTTCTTCTTCTTTTTGTTCTTCTTGTTACTATTGGGGACCGAGGCTGCTGGTTGGACCCAGCCGCCCCGCTGTGTGGGAGCGTTTGCCGCCGCCATTAGGGACGCTGGCGCTGACTCCTCCACGTTGGGCGGGGACGCTGGCCCTCGACTCCGGTCCCGGCTTCTTGGGTGTTGGGCGGGATTTTGCGCCTGCTTTCCAGCGTCTGAATTCCCTCAGAAAAACTGGGCATCTTCGATAGTTCGCGGGATGGGGTTCCGCGCAATTGGCGCAAGTGCATGGTTGTTCCTTGGGCCTTAGGCATTCAGCTGCAGGGTGGGGGCCTGCACAGCGGACGCACTTCTGCGGTCTGTGACAGCCTTTGGAGTGATGGCGGAACCCCTGGCATCTGTGACACTGTGCAGGCCCGCTTTTGCCCCTCCATGCTTCAATCTTCACCGAGTTCATATAGAGGAGCTCAGTCACCCGGTAGAAGTGTGTGAAGTCTCTGGGGGGTCCGGCGAGCTGTATGAAGTATACACAGCCCGGTTTCCCCCCTCTCGCGTTGATTTGCTTGACGTACTCGACCGGGTAGCCGAGCCCCTCGCACGCCTTCTTGATCTCTTCGACTGGTGTATCGGATGGGATTCCGCGCAGTGCCACCTTCATACGCTTCTCCTTATCCAGTTGGTATACGTGCCACTCCAGCGGCACACCTGCTTGCTCCAGTTTTTCTAAGTGGTTGTAGACGCATCTGTATTCGTCCGCTGTTTGGGGTTCGAAGCGAACTCCTCTCCCCATATTCTTGGAGTACGGTGCTCTGCCCAATTCCTTCGCGATTTCTTCGCAGACTTTGTACCATTGCGGCAGCACCGCTGCCTCGATGTGCGGGTACTTTTCTTTGCGCGGCTGTTGTGATGGTTGGGGTTGCTGCTGCGCCTTCTTCTGCTTCTTGGATGCCTCGGCTGTGTCTGCCGCGGCGGCTTTGGAAGCGTATGAGGTCTGCGGGTCTGCTTGTGGCGGGGGCCCCAGGTTGGTGTGGGGCTCTTGGCTGGGTCCGGCTGCTGGTGGTTGCAGCTCCGCTTAGATGGGCTTCTGTGATGGGGGGTCCATTGCGGGGGGGCGCGGCTGGGTGTCTGGCCCTTCCGGTGGGGGGCATAGTTGCGGCTGAGGTTCTGGTAGGGGCTCCGGTGGCTTGGGGCCCTGCCTCTGCTGCCTTTTTGATGTGGATCGCTGTGGTTGGGGCTCCTCTTGCGGGGGGCCCTGCTTCTGTTGTGGCTCCTTGAGTGAGGGGGGCGTCATCTGTGAGGCTGGGGCCTCAGTTTGTTTTTGGGGCTCCTCTTGCGGGGGGCCTTGCTTCTGTTGTAGTAGCTCCTTGGGTAAGGGGAGGGGCGTCATCTGTGTGGCTGTGGCTGGGGCCTCGGTTGCCGGCAGGTGTAGCGAGCGAGGCTTAAAAAGGTTCCGCCTGTACACCTGTAGGCCGCCTATCATAATCATCTCCTTGGGGGACGGGGCCTTCCAGGGAGATGGCTGGTGCTGTTCAGGTTCCGGCGCTCCTGCAGACTTGGAGCGGCGGCGCAATCTTGGGTCTGTTGGCGGCGAGCGCTTCCTGCAGGTGCGTTTTTCGGCTCCCGCAGGGGCGTCCGGGCTTTCCCTCTGTCGCTTTTCCGGCCTCAGGATGGCTGAATGGGCTCTGAGGAACTCCAGGAAGGGGCCGTCCTCAGGGTGCAGTTCTGTCTCTAGCCCCATTTCGTGGGACGTTATTCTTATGAAGGCGGCCAACCATGCCTTCAGACTCGGCGACGGCTGCTCCAGGCCCATGATATGGGCAACTACAAGGGTGTCACTTTGCAGTTGCTCCATAGGGCTGGAGGGGCTGGTCGGCGGGTGACACAGGCGAGAATGGCCGCGTCGTCTGTTCCGGTAGCAGAGATACTGCGTCCGGCTCTGGTTCCGTTGTTCCCGTAGCTCTATCTTCTACTGGTGCGGGTGAGGTGGCTCCTAATGCTGGAGCGAGTTCTGACCCCGCAGGGGCGGGGGAAACGGCGCGGGAGGCGGGGGCGTCGCCGGCGGTGAACTCGGCGAGGTCTAGGTCCTCGCTGCCCTCTAGTGAACCGGGGTCGAATCCGGGGGGTAGTTGGAAAAACCCTGATCCCCAACTACCCTCCATGTCCACCGGTGGCAGCGGTGATGCTCCCCGCCTCCGCGATGTCGATCTAGTTGGTGAGGGTAGACCGCGAGATCGAGATCGCGGTCTACCCACGCGTTTCTTCTTTTCTTCCTCCATATGAAGGCGACTTCTCGGGTTCGCGCGACGCTCGTCGCCGCCAGCTAAGCCAGTCCCCACATTCCCTCCCCCGGGGCGTCCGTTTTAGCGGGACCGGGATCGGGAGATGCGAGAAAAGTCTGGAAATGTAGGTAATCGAGTATTTATAGGCGCGCGCCCCACCATAGGCATTTAGACCACGTCTATTGAAGGCGTGGGTGTTTTGCGCAGTGTCGTTGATTTATTGCACCAATAGGCTTACGCTTATACAATATTTACAAAATTAAGGAACAGGTAAGGTTATTTATTAGGAACATGATTAACTTACACTAGACACATAAAAATTGGTTAACACAAAATACAATAAATAAATTATTATTAATTATTTACACGTTTCTGTTTTACTGGGCATCATCCGAGTATGTGTGTGGTGGTGTTTTATTCTTTGTGTAGGAGGGCTCGGGGGGGCCCCGTACTGGTCTGGTGGTCGTGTCTGGTGTGGGGCGATCCCACGTAGATGGTCGTGGCTGCAGTTTTTCGCGCGGTCATACAAGACCCGCGCGAGACGCTTAACACAAATTTTATAATATTAGCTATTATAATAGCAAAAAAAAGTAGTGTAGAAAGATATATAATATATATCAAATAATTTATATATAAATTATATATTATTAATTATAATTTATATATAAATTATTTGATATATATCTTTCTACACCCTATTGGGAGGGTTTGAGGGGTCTCGACCGCATTCCTGCTTCGGAGACTATCTCTTTTCGCGCTCCATCCTCGTGGGACGGTCTTCCGTCGTCATTGTATGGACGACTGCGAACCGGTGTGGGTGAGCTTTTTCGCTATCGGCCGTTATCGAACCCCATGACCAGTAGCCTGGTGATACCGTTTGAACGGGGATTCTAAATACGTTCAACGGGCAGTCCTGGCGTCATCGTCATTGTTGTTAGTTATGCCGTCCGGTCTCGGTGCTTTTTAGGTCTTAATTTGTTGATGACTCTTTTTAGCTCCATAAATGAGATCTGTCGGAGTAAGGGATTCGCCGGTGATTCTTTAAGAAGTTCTTCCACTTCCTCCTAATCCTCCTCTATAATGGGGATGTAGTCAGGATCGTTAGGTTGCCTGCCGGGAGAGCATTGTTCCTCCAGGCTCTCGGCCAGGCATTCGGCCTTCTCGCTATCTGTAAATGCCGGTAGGTGGGAGTCAGCTTGGAATAAGGCTTAAACATTCTATGGCATGAGAGTATGGGAAGTCCTTGCTCCCTGATGCTCTCCATGACTTCATCAGTATCAATCTCCTTAGGGAGACCTTTTATAACCGCTCTTATTCCCCTTTCATCATCGGTAGGAAAGGTGTAGTAACCCTTTACCATAAGGGCCTTCCAGGCCCGGAATTGTTCGATAGTCTGGGTGAATATGGCCATGCCCCCGGCTTCACCCTTTATTACACGGGCCTTTAGATAACCGACTCGTGTCTCGTTTGCTACTTTGGAGAGAGGAGTCCACCTAGCCTTGTCTCTTAGGACAAGAATGGGTGGGCGCCTAACCTTTACAGTCTTGTCAACCGAGTTACGCCTGTCTGGCCTCTTAATTGGGGGGTCAGGGGAGTTTGCGTCAGTGTCAGCCTTCCCCTCATTCGAGAAGAGGGGTTCAAATTGGTTAGCTATAGCTAAAGGCTGGGGGGTAGGGACAGTTGGAGGGGGGGACGCGGAGGAGGAGCCACGAGCCCTCTTTCTCCTATTCCTTTTGTTTTTAACTAACTGAAAGTCTTGTTCTGTCGTAGCAGAACTGTCATAGTTAGGACAAGGATAGGCGGGCGCCTAACCTTTACAGTCTTGTCAACCGAGTTACGCCTGTCTGGCCTCTTAATTGGGGGGTCAGGGCTGTTTGCATCAGTATCTGTCTTCCCCTCATTCGATGGGAGGGGTCCAAATTGATTAAGGCTGTCGCTAAAGGCTGGGGGGTAGGGACAGTTGGAGGGGGGGAGCCGCGGGCCCTCTTCCTCCTGTTCCTTTTATTTTTAACTAACTGAAAGCTATCGTTTAATACGTCACAGTCCATGTAATTTTCATTTCCACCTGTCAAAGTGTGGTCACTATCAGTGTCATTGTCTTTAGCAGTTTCCTCGCTACATGCAGTTAACGCTACGTCTTACGTAGGCGAACAACGCGCGAACGCGGCGCGGCGCGGCGCGGCGAAATCAATCCTTTGATGCCCATAGAAGTGTCCTACGTAAGCGATCTCGTTGCGAACGCGGTGCGGCGCGATTTGCACGCGAATGTCAGGCGGCGCGGCGCGGCGCGGCGCGGCGGCGGCCGCTTTCGCCGCGCCGCGCCGCGCCGCGTTCGCGCGTTGTTCGCCTACGTAAGACGTAGCGTAAGGCGGTAGGGGACGACTGACCCTGCCCGAGGGCCAGAGATACATCAGATACTTGACTAATTTGCCCTGGGGGCAATTGGGTGTCAAATGACTGGCCTGCGAGCAGGGGGGTGCCGCCCCTGCATCAGGGATAGGGCCCAGGGGGGAGAGGTTTGCTACGAATCCTCTCTCAGAATGAACATTATTATTTTGAGACATATCGTCATGAGTGCCAAGTGACATACCTTTATTATCCTGATGCTGTGTGGGCAGCGACTGTGAAGCTGGCACGCTCTTACCCGACGCCATGGAGCCGTTTAAAGCTTCCTTATAAGTATTCTGGAGCTGCTGCGCCGCCCCCGGGCAGCGGTCCAAAAAATAGTTCATTGCTTTTCAATTGCAAGAGACGCATTTATGCGTTAGAGGGAGCAAGTGATATTGCTATCTCATTCTACCGCATGGCTGCGTCCCTTGGAGTGGCCGGCGTTGGCCCATCGTGTAGAGGAGCCATTAAGGAGAGCTTGCTCCTGGCCCCCACCAGGCAGGTTAGTCTAGAAACATAGAAAACTGCCTTGTTCCGTACTTTCTTAATGTGTTTGCCAAAATTGAGCTTTCCGTCCAGCGTTACTCCGAGGTATTTGGTTGACTCAACCCACGGTATCCGCTGGCCAAAAATCTCAATATGCCCATGCTTTTCAAGTACGCGGCACCAGACCACAAATGTCGAGTATTTATAGGCGCGCGCCCCACCATAGGCATTTAGACCACGTCTATCGAAGGCGTGGGTGTTTTGCACAGAGTGCGCGTTGATTTATTGCACTAATAGGCTTACGCTTTTACAATATTAGGGAATTAGGTTATTTATTAGGAACATGATTAACTTACACTAGACACACAAAATACAATACAGAAATTATCAGACGCTCGACACAAATTTTATAAAATATTAGCTATTATATAAATTATTTGATATACTCGTATATCTTTCTACACCCTATTGGGAGGGTGCGAGGGGTCTCGACCGCATTCCTGCTTCGAAGACTGTATCTTTTCGCGGCCCATCCTCGTGGGGCGGTCTTCCGTCGTCATTGTATGGACGACTGTGCGATCCGGGTGAGCTTTATCGCTATCGGCCGTTATCGAACCCCATGCCCCCTAGTCTGAGGACCTACCGCGAACCACGTTCGACAGTGAAGTGAGGGAATTCGAATATATCTTTCGGTGCCGGGCGAGCGGCAATCTGCATCTTCTCGAATAGCTGCAACATATTAGACTCCGCAACTGTGCCTTCCTCCGTGTACGGCGTACGGAGGTCCTCCGGTGGCGATAACGATCGCCTATGACGTTCCTCGCGGCTCGGTGAGTGGCGTCGAATATGTCGTTCGTCCCGCGTAGGCCGTCTAGGAGTCTCGTAGTCTGGTGGTGGCTCGTTGGCTAACTTCTTCTGGACGTTGACGGGCTCGGTTAGCGTCTTGTCCTCTGGCGAATCGTCAATCCACTTCATGATTCTTTTTCGTTGTGGCTCGATGTCACCTGCGTCTGAGACTGCGTGTGTAGTGCCTGGCGTGGCTCACTCCGCGATTTCGTCGCTTTGCTACAGGTAGCTAAAAGTACATCCGTTCCACCCCAATTTTGGGGAAAGCCATAAGCCGCGCATGGCGCTATCGCCACATAGCGGCCATATTTGTGCTGATCGTAACAGGCGCGCATTACGCGTGTAGCCACTGACCTGATTCTGGCCTAGATGATGCCAGAAGCCTCGCTCGGTCCCTGTCTGTCGCGGTGTCCAGAAGTGAGTTTAGAGTAGTGACTGATGCTATGTTATCCCAGGCCCTTTGTATCTTCGCTCGAGACGGAAAATTTTGACGTCTATATGTTTTTCGAGCAAAGCTCAGTCTCCCAGACATTGATTAGTGATTACACTGATTACCTACATGATCAGACTTACAGATATATCAACATGCGACAGTTTACGTCAGTCGGTTTAGGGGATTTTACGCTGTAACCTTACCTTTATTAGTCGTGTCCGTGGAGCTATAACGTGGCACACGTCGAACTTGAGTCGCGGTAGGCCCTCGTTACGACTGTTACGAGCTGACATAGTAACTTTAGTAAGTAAGCGAAGCGCACGACGCATGCGCTCGACGCGGCGGTCGGGGACGATTTTCTTGTTCTCTCTCGGGCCCTTGAATTTTAAGAACCCTTATTGCTCAACATACTATAAAAATTTTAGTATTTTGAGCACTAAGGGCAGGCCTATGGAACTCTCCGCGCGAGCTCGGATTTATACCTACGAATCTGCTCCCGTTCACGGTAGAAAAGCAAGCCAGTTGGTTGCCACACGCGCTTACGTACGCACGTCACCGCGCGCTGCACTGTCAATTTTTACGATAGTTACAAGCTACGTAGTAGGTACCAACCTACTATTGAATTTCTTTAATTAAACATGTAATGTTTATTATATATGACAAATGTATAGTTTTAGATATCTATCTATTTGAAATAGGGAGCAAATTTTTAATTTATTTTGGTAAATGTTTATTTTAACGACAGTAAGTTAACTTTACACCGGAAAGTGCCTACTCATTTTTGCTCTGGTTAACTTATAATTAATTACCTGTATTCATGGGGTTTCTATTATTTTTCACCACACCAGCTCGGAAAGGCTTACTTTGCACTTCAAAAACTGATAGCAAAGTTGCATTTTATTCACATGTGAGGCAAAGTAATCAAATGCAAATTTTGAGTTGTTTTCTTATGTTTGCTGGTAAAATTTACTTTTAAATGATGATTTGGGATGATAAATATTTAATAATATTCATTTGGATTTGTTTTGGTTTGATTTTGTTTGATATTTTACATTTAATATTTGCTTCGGGTTGGTGTGGTGAAAAATGATGTGTTTCACTCGGGGGCAAATTTTGTTTAACCCACGCGCTTTGAAACCCTCGCGACGCTCAAGATTCCATTTTTCGAACCACTCGCTACGCTCGTGGTTCAATTTTGGAATCTTTCGCTTGCTCGGGTATCAATATTAGCACGAGCGGTTAAATAACAACTTTGCCCCCTTGTAAAACAAATAACTATTTCTTTATTGTGTAACATTAAACTAATTCTTGCTGGGATTATTGCGCGGTTTATAAAACGGCGTAAACACTGCGGTTACTGCAGGGACATATGACCTTTTAAAATGACTATTTCGCAAACACTAACTCATAATTGGAATATTATTAAGGTATAATTTAAGATTTAGCCTTCCTTTTATTTCACTCCGCTGTTTAAGTAGGTATTTATTTATCATTTCTAAGCGTTAGCAACCCTAGCGTTGTGCCGGTGCGCGCGGTGCGGGGAGCGGCGCGCTGAAGGTCACTCCATTGTATTTTTGTATAGGTATCAAAACGGTAGGTATTTGCGTTTTGTTTGAGAGATAAGTATCTGTTCGTAAGAACTATTATATAATCTGTGCTAAGGGTTCTTAAATTTTTATAGTATAAATATGATATATCGTCACTACTTTGAAAAAATAGGCACGATATGAAACAATTTCTAAACTCTAATACTTTAAAAACAAATTGAAGCAGTATGTTGAGAGGGTATCTTTATACTAGGATGTAATCTTAGATTTCTTCTCCTTTAGTTAGTAACAATAGTTGTAAATTATTAGATTGTAATTATTTTTCTTTAGTCCTAAAAAAATTATTTGAGTACCTTGTACCCATTGAAAAGTTATTGTATTGGTTTTCTGTTAGTTTTAAAATATGTATGTTTAAAGACAATCTTGTATTGCTTTGCTTATGAATAAATGCTATGATTACGACTATTGTATTATATTATATATCAATATCACTTAATCCCGAAACATACTTTACAGTACATACGGTCCTACTTTTACGAACTAAGAGCACTTTCCGTGCGTATGTCAAAAGTTTAAAGATCCGTATGTACTGTAAAACGTTGTACGATACACGTGCGAATAGGTAATTCGCAACTCGTGTCGATTTAAAACACTCCCTTCGGTCGGTAATTTATCGCCACTCGTTTCGGATTACCTCTTTTCCGCACTTGTACCGTAAATAACTATTTCCCTACAGCCCCACCAAACTTTCCCCAAACCAAACCAGATGGCGTCTCTAGAGGCCTCAGCACACAGTGTCTAACTATGGGCCATGCCGAGCCATGCCATGAGCCACATGCCACGTTCCTTTGAAGTGTCATAAATACCGACAACTTCCCGATTTCTCACCACAATAGACAACCTGATTGATGGTCAGTCTTCCGCCATTGCCTGCCATTGCCGCGTATACAATGGCAATGGTTTGTCATGGACCATCCTTGACCACTGTGTAATGTGGCCTTAATTCTCGGCCTCGAAACGGACGCTCGACGCTAAGAGGTTTTCACATCCGATCCGATAGATGTCGGATAGATACGACTACAAAGAAACTAAAAGTACCTAAATAGTCCCTTTTTAGGGTTCCGTACCCAAAGGGTAAAACGGGACCCTATTACTAAGACTTCGCTGTCCGTCCGTCCGTCCGTCTGTCTGTCACCAGGGCTATAACCCCTGCATTGGAGTAAAAGAGAAAGATCCCCGCAATATGCGAATTTCGGTTTTCGCGGTAGCCGCTCAGGCTGTATCTCACGAACCGTGATAGCTAGACAGTTGAAATTTTCACAGATGATGTATTTGTTGCCGCTATAACAACAAATACTAAAAACAAAATAAAATAAAGATTTAAGTGGGGCTCCCATAAACCAAACGTGATTTTTGACCAAAGTTAAGCAACGTCGGGCGTGGTCAGTACTTGGATGGGTGACCGTTTTCTTTTTGCGTTTTCTTCCGTTTTTTTTTGCTTTATGGTACGGAACCCTTCGTGCGCGAGTCCGACTCGCACTTGCCCGGTTTTTATATTTTTTTAAACATTAAGTAATGATTGTAGTTCGAAAAAATGCTTTAATGCAAAAACAAGACTGATGCTATGGGGAATTATCTAGAAGCTGTTTTTCTCCATAAGTCATCCGACATCCGATCGGCCAATGTAAAAACGCTTTAACGCCGACCACCATATAAAAGGTTAAATAGTTATTTGTTTTTTACAAGGGGGCAACGTTGTTATTTAACCGCTCGTGCTAATATTGACACCCGAGCAAGCGAAAGATTCCAAAATTGAACCACGAGCGTAGCGAGTGGTTCGAGAAATTGAATCTTGAGCGTTGCGAGGGTTTCAAAGCACGAGGGTTAAACAAAATTTACCCCGAGTGAAACACAAAATTGAAATTGAATTGAAAAATGTAAAATATCAAACAAAATCTAATCCAAATGAATGTTATTAAATATTTATCATCCAAAATCATCATTAAAAGTTAATTCTACCAGCAAAAATAACAAAACAAGTCAGTTTTTGAAGTGCATAGTAAGTCTTTTCGAGCTGGTGTGGTGAAAACAAATATATGGCGGTCGGGGTCCGCGTTGAGCACGCACGCTCGCAGCGAGCATTCCGTGGCATAGAATAAATAATAGTACTAGGTACAGAAGACTCACTCTCTAACAAAACGCGTCTGCCACGATCAGCACAACACTGAAAAAAAAACCTGGTACTGGTAACCAGAATCTGGTTAGCTGTACTATATTGTCTTGTTGTATATGTGACGACAGGACACTTTGTAAACATAACCAGACCATTCTGGTTAAATTAAATTTGTTAATTCTACGAAGCGTATAGTAGTAGGTATAAGACTTTTAGTAAACCCAACTAGCCGGTCTGTTAATGGTTACTAAATAATACAGTAACATATACGTTCCTGTCCTGTTGTTATAACAAGGTATTTAGTATATCTAACTGAACGATTTGTGCGGTGTACTGGTTTTATATTGTTCACGTTACCAGAACGCACTGTGCTAATGGGGCTTCTAAACGGGCCATATGTTCACTGCAATATGTAGCCGGCAACTATTGGTGTCCTCTTACTCACATGTTAGAGAGGGACACTAATAGTTGCCGGCCACATATTGCAGTGAACATATGGCCCGTTTAGAAGTCCCTTCAGCACAGTGGGTTCTGGTTACGTGAGACCTTTATAAGCGTGTGGTTCCACGTTATTAGAAGGTTTCTTAGGTCTTCGTCCATATTCACAAAACAAACAAGTTTTTAAGCACACTTATTTTTTTAAATTTTATTGACCAAATAAGTAACACAATATTACAGTAAAACCAAGGCACTATGAAACTTCAAATTAAAAAAACATTTTGTCTCCACATAGAAAACAATAAACAATCCCTCCTTATCCATTATCGGTGCGGGAGGACTTTTCTTTAATCGGAGCCCGTGCTTCATACACCTTAGTAGGTGACCCGTTTAACTGCGACAGGCTGACCGGCGACGTCAGCATATGCACGCTGACGTGATCCAGGCACAGAACACCGCGGCACATTTCACTGTGTCAGCAACACGCACTTATACTATACACTTGTACTAGTTTACAATAAAATTATGGACAGGATCTACGTAAATAAAAAACATCGACCGGTCGCAACGAAAGACGCTGGCGCAATGGCTGGGCCCGCCCCCCGCGCATACACCGTGGTGTTGGCACAACTGTTTGATTCGTTCAGAATACAATGCATTATAGTAACCACAACATAATAACTTGTAACGTGTACACTCGTATCTTTATTTTTACATATCGATAGTTAGTGTTACGATGCATATATTAAACGAGACAAACGTTTAATATTTACAACACTTGCATCTTTACATTTACAACGAAATTGTAAGCAGTACTAAATTGCGTTTAACTAGAATTAAACAGTGATGTTTAAAAAACAAGTTTCACACGATACAACATTTTTTGTTATTACTACCGGATTTAAGTAGGTAGGTATAACTATATTTTTAATTACTATGCGTTCTGGTAGTATTGTAGTAAAATATTTTTTTCGGTGAAGATATGGCCGCTAGTTGGCGACAGCGCCACGCCCGGCTTATGACAAACCCCAAAATTGGGGTCGAACGGATGTACTTTTAGCTACCTGTAGCAAAGCGACGAAATCGCGGAGTGAGCCACGTCTGCCTCGGGCAACATGGCCGCAATCATGAGAAAGGGATCCAAGGGTCAGCGAGACCCGCTACAACGAACTCAACGATCGAACTGACGACATCATTCCTGGATCTAAGGAGGACAGGACAATAGGGCATATGGCGTTTAACTGGTAATGGTAAGTTATGTCTCTAATGGTAAGTTTCTAACGATCAAAACGATCAACCACTATGAAATTTACTGTATACTTATACTCGTAAAACAGACGTGATATAACGGGCAGGCGGGTCAGGTTATTCTTTCCGATATAATAAATAGAAGTCGTCGAAAATCCCAGGCAATAAACTTCTATGAAATTATGACGGAAGGTGGTGCCAACCCTAAGCCCCCATTCGCACGGGAGCTTTTTCAAAGAGCGTTAATAAAGCGTTTGAATGACACAAATGGATAGGATAGGGCTGGGTAGGACTCGAATCCTCTGCTTGAAGACTACTCAATTTTCTGACTCTTATAATTAAGTTTAAACTCGAGTTCTTTTCAACTAGATAGAGACCAAAGTCTCTTGTAGAGACTTGAGTACTTTTCAGAGAACTCTCGTTTTTTTACAAAAAACAAACCGAAATGCATTGTCTTTATGTATAATTTGTAGATTAGATACGTACATAAATCATAAAATAACGCTTAATTTCGTTACTGTTATATAGGAAAAACCTATAAATTTTTTCACGGAGTCTTTATTTGGAGGCTCGAGTCCTTTTGAGTTGCTCTTAAAAAGGACTACAATGGACAGAAGTCGGGAGAAGTTTTTTAAGCGCAGAGTCTTGTAAAAACGAGCTGTGCCTACATCAAATTCAGACTCAAAGGACTCGAGTTCCTACATGTAAACACTAGAGGCTCGGACATTGCTCGGACAGCACTAGTGTTAATGTAATAAACGGGTGGCCTTGACGCCCCGGCCCCGGAACGGCCCGGTCACGGTGGCGCTCCTGACAGCTCCTGCGTCGGCTCGCTCCGGCCCGCCCCGGTCCGGGCACGGCCCGGTCTAGCGTGAGTCATCCTTAATACATGGTTTATTACATGCATACACACGACAGCGGTGGCGCTTTTTAACAAGCGTTGTTGGATTTTCGACTTTAAGCCTTGGTCGTTAAATCGAATTTAGAATGCGGACAGATTCAAGCGCTTTTTTAACGCGCGTTGAAAAAGCTCTCGTGCTAATGAGGGCTAATAATTACTCGGAGCAATGCTGAGCCGAGCGGAGCCGAGTTTGACCGAAGTCAGGAGTTTTGCACCCCTGCATGGTTATACTGTATTGATAGATGAAAACCGCATGAAAATATTGAAAATCCGTTCAGTAGTTTTTGAGTTTATCGCGAACAAACACACAAAGAGACAGAGGCGGCGGGGGACTTTTGTTTTAAGGTACCCACAACATAGACTCTACCTTCTTATACCTCGTTTACATTCAGCCGAAATGAGCAGGGAAGTGGGCAGGACGAGTGTGTAAACACGATACTTCTCATGCCACTGCCATTGCCACTCACGCTGCCCGGCGCTCCTCAAAATGGCGGTTTTTTGTGCGGAAGTCAAAGGGCCGGAAGCGCGAGCGGCAGTAAGTACGTGTTCACATTCTGCTGATTCTGCTTCATCGCCCATTACTCGCCGACCGCCTGGAGGAGAAAGACGTGTGTTGTTCGTATTACAGGCCACACTCGCTATAATCTGTGACGCGGTGAACTATTGCCAGATCTCAAAGGGAAGTTCTCTGTGTTAAGCCTTTATAAGGCAGAGGGAATATATTTCCCACCTGATTTTGAACTTTATTTCAAAGTTGATAGGGTTCAATTTGCATAATTTCTGGCACCCTTATGCCTTATAAAGGGTTAATGCGGGAAGACGACGTCGAGTGGCAAAATTAAAAACATTAAAAGGCTTGCTACACGGTCGCCGACAAGCCTTCTAACCGTCTGACCTTGGTCTGTCCTTGGTCAGTTTTGGTCAAATTTTGTTGGTAACAACTGTCTACACGGTCCGGGACCGGCCAAGGCCACGCGGTCTGGGGGCTTGTCGGCGACCGTGTAGCAAGCCTTTAACATTTATATGTCAATTTGCATACTAAAAATGACAGATAGTCCTGCCTGAGGCGCGTACAAAGCGTAAACATAATCAACCACCATCGACGACGACGAACTTTCTTTTTTTGTATTCGATAATATCTTTTTACAGTATTTTATGCAACCGTTGTTTAAGAGAGGTCAAAAAAGGCGAGTGGCGTGAGTAAAGGCTCCAGTACACAGTGGTCAAGGATGGTCCATGCCAAGCCATGCTTTGCAATGCGCAACAGTAGGCCTATATCACGTAGGTGTTCACACAATGGTGCATCAAAAAAAACAAAAATCAAAATCAAAATTGCAGGCTCTGATTGATATAAATCTATAATAAACTGATAAGTCTCTTCATTGCTCCACAATAATGACATTTTGGGCTATTAACATTTAATCAGGCGGTCAAAAATTCAAGAAACTAAACAAACAAACAAGAAACAAACTCGGCTCAGCATTGCTCCGAGCAATTATTGGCCCCCATTCTCACGAGAGCCGATAAAACTTAGTGATTATATGCTCTTTGACGAGAGCTTTTTCAACGCGCATTAAAAAGGCGCTTGAATCTGTCCGCACTCTAAATTCAATTTAACGACCAAGGCTTAGGCCCCATTCTCACGACAGCTTTTTCAACGCGCGTTAAAAAAGCGCTTGAATCTGTCGGCACTCTAAATTCGATTTAACGACCAAGGCTTAAAGTCGAAAATCCAACAACGCTTAATAAAAAGCGCCACCGCTGTCGTGTGTATACATATAGATGGTCAAGCAAATCTTGTCAGTAGAAAAAGGCGCGAAATTCAAATTTTCTATGAGACGCTATCCCTTCGCGCCTCGGAGTAATTAACAACGGAGACGCCATGTCTAAAATTTTCGGTACCTACAAAATAGTCTGCCGTTTTTTGCGGGGGAGGGGCACATCAAATGTATAGGTACGTCATGTCAGATAAACGTCAGTCCATACATATGGTTGACATGAGGTTGACCCAAGGGCCCAACGTTTTCTGTTCTCTTTCACGACGCAGCAACTAGTATCATTTCTCTCTCCTCGCTCTTTTAAAATGCCATTTGTCAAAAAAGGACAACCATGCTGTTGACAAGGTGGACTTCAAATCAAGTGTTGCCTTTCTTGATGCGCCCAGGCTGTGTATGTGTGCGTAAAAGCGTATATGTGTGCTCTTTTAGGGATGTGAAAAGTCGATTTTAATCATGTTATATATCGATAAACGCTACACAGCGGAACGAAATAGCGATTAATTGAAGCTTCAATATCTTCGTTAAACATAAACATAATTGAAATGCTAATGGATAATGAATATATTATAATATAATTCAATTATTGCGGAACACCTATTTTAGGAGGTATTTATGTATTTTAATTAAATATCTGAACTTTCCCTTGGTTCCCTGCTGGGGCGTGACTATAAAATTGTGATCTGATAACCACAATAAAGAATAAAAGCGTTTTTGGTCATTTTAGGTATCGTTAAGCCTTTGAAGTAAAATTAAAATTGCAAGAAATGTCGATAGTTTATCGATATGACTTTATCGACATGGCTACAGCAACGTGGGCCTCATTGTTAATCGTACACTAAACAAAAGTGGCAACAGTGACAGCTCGCTGAGACACCGTCTTTATATATTATAAGTCTATGGGTTGACCATTGGCCGCCTATTTTCGACAGAGGGGAACGCCTGTTAATGGCGGCTCCATTGTTAATTACTCCGAGCTTCGCGCCTACATTTTTCAAATTTGCCGCCTTTTTCTACTGACAAGATCTGCTTGACCAAGTTTATACAGCTTGGCAAAAAAGAGTAGAAATTAAAAAATGGCAACATTGTAGTGTCGTCCCGTTTTTTTTATATAAATTGGTTTGAAAGGGACGACACTACAGTGTTGCCACTTTTTAATTTCTACTCTTTTTGCCAGGCTGTACATGGTTATATTGGTTATCCACTTGTGTCATTCAAACGCGCAAATCGTTCTTAAAGCGGGCCACAGACTATCAGTTTTAACTGCACAGTTTTAACGAACAGTCAAACTGTTCAGTTAAAACTTTATCTAATGAAATTTCGATTAGATCGTCAGTTCAACTGCACAGTTCAAGATTTGCCTACACACGTACGTTTTAACTGAACAGTTTGACTGAACAGTTAAAACTGATGGTCTGTAGCCCGCTTAACGCGCGTTGAAAAAGCTGTCGTGCGTATGGGGGCTAATGCTAAAAACTATAGGGGCGAAGGGTTGTCGTCCCATAGACAATTTGAATTTCGCGCCATTTTTTACTGACAGTGTTGGCTGCTGGAACACTTTGCCAGAATAAACTTGTCAATAGGTTAATTGATAATGTAGGTGGTTAAGCAGATCTTGTCAGAAGAAAAAGGTGGCAAATTTGAAAAATGTAGGCGAGTAAGGATTTCGTCTTATAGAAAATTTGAATTTCGCGCCTTTTTCTACTGACAAGATTTGCTTGACCAAGTATAAACCCCTATTCGCACGGTAGCTTTTTTAACGCGCGTTAAAAAAGTGTTTGAATGACACAAATGGATAACCATGTATATATGTATTCACACGACAGCGGTGACACTTTTTATCAAGCGTTGTTGGATTTTCGACTTTAAGCCATGGTCGTTAAATCGAATTTAGAGTGCGGACAGATTCAAGCGCTTTTTTAACGCGCGTTGAAAAAGCTCTCGTGCTAATGGGGGCTAAGTGATTTAATTCTCTTTGAGTATGCTCCGTGTGGTTTTGGCTAAAAAAATATGTATCCAGACCATAACATAAAAAAAACGAGCACCGCGTCTTTCGAATGCACCAATCACCGCTCTTTCTTTTCTTTTTCATCGGTTTCTTGGAAGCGTTTGGCGTTCGAAGCATCTTTTTCTGAGAATTAAAATTTCGTTTCCTATGATCATGAATTGCTTGCATTTATTTCAATAATTTTCTATCGGTAGGAAATAATAATTCATGATTTACGAGTGTAATTTCAGTGATCTTCATTTAAAAAAGACGAACGTAAGCTGCACCCCGAAACTTGAACAGTTGAAAAAGTTTGCTATAAAAGTTGCAAGTACTTACTTAGTCGGCAAAATGGCTGCTGCTGCAAACTTTAAAATCAAGGTAATTCTTTTTATTACAAGTTTGTTCAGAAGATTTTAACAAAGATTAAAGAGAATAACCACTAGGTAAGTACGTAATAATCATACAATAGATCAGAAGTTTTGTCTTAGGTTGCTTTCATGCCGCAGGTTTGTTGTACGCGTGCGGCTATGGTGCAGTTCGTTTATATAATTCGAATGCTTCATTTTAGTACAAGATTCTCATTTTTAACAATAAGTAAAACAGGAATGTTGCATTTTTCAGGTCACCAATTGAATGCACATACAAGCAAATTACCTACGCAGCGCAGTTGCAATGTGGAACAGTGGCGCTTCTCGGAGACCTCTCAAGAGCCTCAAGATTGTGATGCTGGAATCACGCAGGTACTTATTAGTTACAGATTAAAAGTCAGGTTAGGGCTGTTTTGAAAAATAAATAATTTCTATTGAATTGAACTAAGTCTGATGTCTATAGTTCGTTTTTTTTAGCATTAGAAAGAACTTCGCAGAAGTAAGCTTGTGGTTCCAAATCCGGCGCTTATAGCGGTAATAATTTGAAGTAAATTATTTGTATTGACCATGTTACATTAGATAATTCAATAATTATTAACAATTAAAGAGCCTGATAAAAACTGCACGCTTGCTTCTGTGGAGTTCTTTCTAATGCTAAAAAAAACGAACTATAGCTTCAGCTATTTTACCTTAGACAACTTCGATTTACCTTGTCTTTCATAAAATCATTGTTGTAACAGCATTTTAATGTTAACTATCTTTGCCAGTAATTCCACAGAGAATAGTCAAAAATGGATAGATGGCAGCTCGCATGGAAATGCCTAAAATTCTGGAACTTGTAAACTGCATAGGAAGTCACCAAATAGAAACTGGCATAAACTTTTGGGAGTTCATCTGCTCAGGTAAGGCTTATATTATTAATTTGATCCAATCTGTTTTACTTATTAAAGGGATTTTTCTAATTAGATGATCACAAGATTAATTCCTATAACTAGATAATTTCTAATTAGATGCAATGAATGTTAATTACCTCGTGTTGGAACCACTCGAGTTAACTATTGTCTATACATATAAGGTAGATACATATTACTACCTTATTCCTATATGACATGTTCGCACACACATGTCCTATCAAGGAATACTCAACAGTCTACTATAGTCATATATATCTATAAGCCCTATGCCATTTGGCAAAGGCTTCTAACTCTTTCCCCTGTAGTCTGTCATGAGCCACTCTTCCATTTCGAGTTTGCTGTTACCGTTAGGTAAAGTATTTACTACATACCTATCTACTCTTAAAAAATGTTGACAATTGGCCAAACATCTAAAGGCAATGGTAACAACTTTCTATCAGGTGAAATGATATAAAAATATGCTTATAACATATCTCGCTGTGATTGCCATGTGGTGTATATACACATTTTGTTTCATAATTTGGTTTACATATATTAGCTAGAATGAGGATTCCTTTTCTATAATTAAATCGCTCCTTGTGAAATATAGTGTCACTATACAAAACAATTTGTGCCTGAAAATTCAACTTTAAACAAGTGCGAGTCGGACTCGCGCACGAAGGGTTCCGTACCATAATGCAAAAAAACAAAAATAATAAAAAAACAAAAAAAAAACGGTCACCCATCCAAGTACTGACCACTCCCGACGTTGCTTAACTTTGGTCAAAAATCACGTTTGTTGTATGGGAGCCCCATTTAAATCTTTATTTTATTCTGTTTTTAGTATTTGTTGTTATAGCGGCAACAGAAATACATCATCTGTGAAAATTTCAACTGTCTAGCTATCATGGTTCATGAGATACAGCCTGGTGACAGACGGACGGACGGACGGACGGACAGCGAAGTCTTAGTAATAGGGTCCCGTTTTACCCTTTGGGTACGGAACCCTAAAAATGGAACAATGTCACTATTTGAATGGTTCTTAATTTTGTATAGTGACACTGTTTCTCAAGGAGCAAAATGTTAATAAAGATAGTCAAATCTAAATTGCACTGTCTTATTGGTGGTCTCATATAACAGGAATGGCAGACGAGGAGTGAACATGAGAGAGGGGCTACAGTGGTCAACACGGATACGAAACAACGCGCTATGCACGTTCACTTCTCAAAGCGGCGTGTGGACCTGCAACCAATGTGAAGATCGCCTACGTGCTCTGCTGCTCGCCGCTCGCCATCATCACCATGCTATCAGGTTAGTGTTCTTATAAATATGTATAGGTGTGTAGTGAATAGTCTTTCTCGACTGTTCCATGTCGACGATCTATCTATTTATCTAGGTAGAAACTAGAATGACGTCGACTGTTCCATGTCTAAGTCGATCGAAGCCATCAATTGATTGGTGTGGTAAAACTCACACAAACCAGACCAGGCGTTCCTTCAGACCTTTTTCGATGTTGTAGACTTGCGCTGAGCGTCTTTGGTTAAAATCTACTATTTAATTCGTATTCGTATCTGGGCTAAAAACTAAAGTAAATAATATCCGCGCTCGGCCGACGACCGTCCGACGCGACTCGCGTTCCGAGTAACCGAACCCGACCCGACCGCGGCCGAAGTGAGCGATCGAACGAACATTCGTTCGTGTTCCACTCGAACTAGTCGAGTCACGCGCGCCGTCCGATGCGGTCGCCTCGGAGTCGTTACCCCGTCGTCGTCGTCCCGTTTTCGCAGTTCGCGTACTTTTAAATATCTATGCATTATTAAGACTTCCGATAGTTACCGTTCCGTTAGTTAGTTTCCGGGGAGTTAACCTTCCCGATCGGCGGTCAGTTCAAGTGAGTTAAGTAGTACTTTGGCAAAGATATGTATTATACAAATAATGATAAGTGATGTGAAGTGGCCGGCTAATTCTGGATTCTCAGACTCATGTAAGTCTCATTTGTTGGTTGCATTGCAGGTTGATATTTACCTAAAGTTTGGGTTACGAGGCCGGCGGCGGCGCCGGCGCGGTTAGTTCGCGCGCCGTCCGTCGCTAGTGGCGCCGTGTTGTCGCGTTCAAATAGGCACTTGTAGTTTTACATAAATTAGATATTTCAAATTAGATTGAGATATTAGTATTGCTTTTGTACAATCTTTAAACAACTTGATCTCAGTTCAGCGGAGGTCTAATGCATTTGAAGTAACTATTAATTCTTGCGATTTAGTGTTTAGGACACTAACACGTGTTGTTTGAATGTGACGTGCTTCATAACTTTCATATGTTGAATACTTGTTGATGCTAATCATCTTATTTTCTTTCTAAATGCATGTCATGCAAGTCCTATTCGACATATTTTAAATACTACCTTGATTATTTTCTAATTGTTTAATATTACCGTCAGCAACACGGGAATCTGTCAAAGCTTTAGTGTAATACCTCACCACCATTCTCTGATGATGATGTGTTTTGTTATCAACCGAGCAGTGGTTAACATTTTGTACAGTTTGCAATATGTTAGATTAAATCCATACTTTCATTGGATGACCTGCCCGTAACTATAGTTCGTTTTTTTTAGCATTAGAAAGAACTTCGCAGAAGTAAGCTTGTGGTTCCAAATCCGGCGCTTATAGCGGTAATAATTTGAAGTAAATTATTTGTATTGACCATGTTACATTAGATAATTCAATAATTATTAACAATTAAAGAGCCTGATAAAAACTGCACGCTTGCTTCTGTGGAGTTCTTTCTAATGCTAAAAAAAACGAACTATAGAAATAAGGTAAACAATCTTGATGTGTCTTTTAATTGAAAAACACATTTTAAATATAAGTTACGGCAAATATGTAACAATTATGAATCTAATACGATCATTTATATTCTTCTGCTTTCATAAGTAATAGTTATTGATTTTTAAAAAGCGTTTTTCAATTAAAAGGCATGTTAAGATCGCTTACCTTCTTGTAAGTTCTTTCTAATGCTAAAAAAAACGAACTATGTATAGGTACCTAACAAAATGTCTAGAGTTAAGAATTGCACCAACTAGTTTTGGGAAGCCCATAAGTATTATCTGTAAATATTTGTTATCATTGTTACCAGGACCGGTCAGGACGGTGATGCCCACACTGCATCCTCGGGCTCGCGTGAAAGCTGCTCGGGGCGCGAATCCTGCTTCGTTGTGGCACATTTATGACGCGATCAAGGTAACTACAGCACATTTATCCAAATATACACGCTAACACGCTTCAGAGTATACCTACGTAAAGAGCTGATTATTCGCTCCGTGCACGATTGTGGCGCCGCTTATTTTACAGTTGGCAGGTTTTAAATAGCAAGAAGATGTTGTCCCAAGAAAGTTCATATTTTCGCCACTTAGAACGCGTGCAACGCTTGTATATTCCCCCACAACCAACTTCGTACATAGCCCATACGAACACGCTTATAGTGTAGTCAATAATATTTTAACTGCAAGTTTACCACCGTAAAAGTATTACTACTGTTTTTTAGGGTCTTATTACCAAAATGGTAAAAACAGTCTGTGCGTCTGTATGTTTGTCCGTCCGTATGTCACAAAATAGTGTACAATTTTTTAAATGGTCCAAGTGGTCCAAGCACTAGGCTATGGCAAGGCAATTTTACATTTAGGCTATGGTCACCACTTAAAAAACATGCTACTGACATCTTTTATCTGTCCATGTTCAGCATGTGGAGCAATTATTTTATATTTAGCTAGGCATAGCATTTTAAGATAATATTAGCAATTATTAGATTATTTATTGTGATGGACTGGTGATGGAGGCCAATGGTAGCCCTAGCCATACAGGAACTCTGTGATGTGATGAAACAACACAACCTTATTGAGGTTTGGCTTTTAGGACTGTTTTGTTCAGCAGAATAGTGTAGCCAGTTATAAAAGGTTTTGACAGAAATGAAAATCACTACACCTCATAAAACAAAGTCCCCCGCCGCGTCTTCTGTTTGTGTGTTTGTATGTTCCCGATAAACTTAAAAAATACTGAACGGATTTTCATGCGGTTTTCACCCGTCAATAGAGTGATTCTTGTGGAAAGTTTAGGTGTATAATTTGTTAACCCGTGCGAAGCCGGGGCGGGTCGCTGGTTATTTTATTACTAAAAACTGGTAAATACTTTGTGTTTGTAGTAACATACCTATTGTTGATTTTTACGGATCCGGAATACGGAGCTCTTTTTTGGTTACGTCTCATGTCCGTTCGTCTGTCTGTCCGTATGTCGCATACAATTTATCTTTTTTGTTAAAACGACGCATAAAAGGGGCGTTATAAGTTTTACCGCTATGTGTGTGTGTGTTTGTCTGTGTTTGCCTGTGACTCCTTAGTTCTTAAAAGGGTAAAAAGATTTGGATGAGTTTTTATTTATTTATTTAAAAGCAGATTTTCTAAAACCTTCAATCAGTTCATACAATATAAATAGAAATACTTTTTATTGCACACTTCAATATAGGAAAATAATAGATAAACAGCAAGTCATGCAGAGGTGAACATGAGGTTTTATCGTTAAAAAGCTATTACGTATGTCGAGGCGCCCGCGTACTCTCCGCCTGCCTACGAGGAGTGAACGTCGAGTGGCTGGTTCAAGAACTCTACGATGCTGCCGGCTCCTGATATAAAACTGTCCTTCTCGGGACAAATACAAGGTGTCCAGAAAGGGTATCGGGTATTTGTTTTAGCGCCATATTTGAAACGGAGCCACGAAAGGGAGCGGGGAGGGGTTCGTGGCGTGCGCCATTTAGTGGAGTTTTAGCCACGATGGAACAGTACTCGGGGACGCATCGCGCATTTTGCGTACGAGCGTATTATCGTAACGGTGATTCAATAGTAACTGCTCAACGTCTGTATCGTGCGGAATATCGTACACGCCACGCGCCAAGTGACGAAATGGATCAGGATGTTCGAGAATACAGTTTTGAATTTTAATCGTCGCACCTGTATTCTCGAACATCCCGATCCGTTTCCTAATGCTATCGTCACTTGGCGCGTGGCGTGTATGATATTCCGCACGATACAGACGTTGAGCAGTCACTATTGAATCACCGTTACGATAATACGCTCGTACGCAAAATGCGCGATGCGTCCCCGAGTACTGTTCCATCGTGGCTAAAACTCCACTAAATGGCGCACGCCACGAACCCCTCCCCGCTCCCTTTCGTGGCCCCGTTTCGAATATGGCGCTAAAACAAATACCCGATACCCTTTCTGGACACCTTGTACAACTGCCCTTTTCAGGGCAACACAAAACTGCTCTTCTCAGAGCAATACCAAACTGTTCTTTTCAGAACACATGTCACTGTTTCTATCACGACACAAATCCAAGTGTTCTTTTCAGAACACTTGGTTCCTGTTTCTATGTTTAAGCACAGATCAATCAATGTGTCTTTTTAGCGATAACACTGTTTACAACCTCTACCTACATTGTTTGTGTTTTTATACATGTATTGTAAACTGTGTGCAATAAAGAGTATTGTGTTGTACCCTCGTGTAGTTCATGTATTAGTAGGAATTATGATATTTTAATAAAAAAGACTGAATGGAGTGATTCGCATGCTTCTGGTAACCTTTAGTAGCTCAGTTAGTTGGACCGGTGTTCCGTAAGTTTGCAAGTTAGGGTCTTGCCCAAAGCGGTTATTTTTCCATTTTTAGTTTAATATAAACATTTGTAGTATTGCTCTCAATGTATTTAATTGATAAAAATGAATTATGATATTTAATGATGCAGCTGAGCTGGTCTGATGATAGTGTTCTAATCGGATGTAGGTAAGCTCTCTTTCATAAATAAACGATTAAACACCCTCAAGTTTGTTCATATCATGATGAAATATTCTTAACTACTGTAGATATTTTTATTGTCTATTAATTGATATGTTTTATATGAACAGTTAATAAAAAGTTCTATGAATTACTTATTAATAATTTGATAAAATGTACTAGTATAACGTCAGTTTAAACTCATTCTTATACTTGTGTCGTATTCTTCTGCCCATGCGCTGCGTGCTCGTGAGGCTCGCGGCGGCTCCCGCGGCCACGTGCAGGCGAGATGTCCCGCTCGCATCCCGGAGCGGCGCGCGGGCCCGCAGCCAATGTGGAGATCGCCTGCGTCACTGCGCGCTCTGCTTCTCGCCACCGTCACCATGCTGTCAAGGTCAGTGTTATAATATAATATAAAATTATAAATGTATGCATAATAAGTCTAGGCCAGCGGTCGGCAACCTTTTAGCAGCCAAGTGTCGCTAGCACACAGCACAGCCCACATACCTACTTCAAGAAGAAAATTTAATTAGATTAATATAGTAGTATTTTAGTATCATTTTTGGAACGTGTTCTCAGTTCTGCGCAGCCCTAGATCATCGAGCAGTAACTCGCGATTCTCGCGGTTAAGAAAGCTAACACGTGTTTATTAATGTGACGAGCTTGTTGTGTTGACTGCTTGTTGATGCTAAATATTCTTTTCTAAATGCTTCGTCATGCCAGTCCTGTTCGACATATCTTGAATGACATATTAGTTAACGAAGTTGACGCGGGCCGCATTTTGTTAATATTTGTGACTTTATCAGACATTGTTGTTTGTCAATATTACATACAAAATAGCCAGGAGGGCTCGCGGGCCGCCTGTTACCGACCGCTGGTCTAGGCTATGCTCGCAATTATAGTGCTGTTTACATATTATTGTACCTAAATATTAGACATCATAGAAATCCTGGCATTTCGGAAGAAAAGTTTTATGACCATTAGTTTTGAGGTTAGAAATCCGTCCGCCGCGAGTGGGGTCGCCCGGCGCGCTCCGAGCTCCGCGCCGGCGACCAGTCGGGTCCGCGCGCCGTCCGACGCGGTCGCCTCCGTGTCGTTGTGTCCCGTTGCCGCCGTGTGTGTAAATCCTCCTCGGTGATCTGCGCTGCGCTGCGCCGGTTGTATTTCTTATATGGCTCTCATCTTTTCGTCCACGTGTTGATTTTAGCGTTTCGATTTGTGGTTACTAAAGTGTTGTCCGGTAGTACTCTCATATTTGATTGCACGAATACGTTGTGCGTCGCGAAATAACAAGTTCGTGAAGTTATGTTAGAGGTTTTAAAGTTACCGACGTTGGATTTTCAATTACCAAGTCCCACGTAAGTCTCCATATTATAATTTTTTAACCTTATAGTGTTAGACCAAGAAAAGTCTGCAGAGATTTTGATACCCCATGCAGTGCATGTGCTATTCGTACGTCATAATTTCATAGAAATTTGGCGTCTAAAATAACACTTGCACTGCGTGGGCTATCAAAATTTTTGCAGACTTTACTTGGCCTCACTCTATACTTCGTTTTTTTTAGCATTAGAAATTAGGTAAACAATCTAGATGTGTCTTTAAATTGAAAAACACATTTTAAAAATAAGTTACGGCAAATACGTAACAATTATGAATCTAATACGATCATTTATATTCTCCTGCTTTCAGAAGTAATAGTTTTTGATTTTTAAAAAGCGTTTTTCAATTAAAAGACATGCCAAAATCGCTTACCTTCTTGCAAGTTCTTTCTAATGCTAAAAAAAAACCGGGCAAGTGCGAGTCGGACTCGCGCACGAAGGGTTCCGTACCATAATGAAAAAAAAACAAAAAAAAGCAAAAATAAAACGGTCACCCATCCAAGTACTGACCCCTCCCGACGTTGCTTAACTTTGGTCAAAAATCACGTTTGTTGTATGGGAGCTCCATTTAAATCTTTATTTTATTCTGTTTTTAGTATTTGTTATAGCGGCAACAGAAATACATCATCTGTGAAAATTTCAACTGTCTAGCTATCACGGTTCGTGAGATACAGCCTGGTGACAGACGGACGGACGGACAGCGAAGTCTTAGTAATAGGGTCCCGTTTTACCCTTTGGGTACGGAACCCTAAAAACGAACTATAACATTAGGATAATAGCTACTTAATCTTAGCAACAACAAGTTTGCAACATTCGAACTTTCATTATGAAAATTGGAATGTTACAAACTGCGGTTAGTTCGCGCGCCGTCCGTCGCTAGTGGCGCCGTGTTGCCGGGTTCAGATTCAAATAGGCACTTGTAGTCACATACTTCAAGAAGAAAATTCAAATTAGATTAAAATAGTATCATTTTAGTATCATTTTTGCAACGTGATCTCAGTTCAGCGCAGCCCTAGATCATCGAGCAGTAACTCGCGATTGTCACAGTTTAGGAAACTAACACGTGTTATTAATGTGACGTGCTTGTTGTGTTGACTGCTTGTTGATGCTAAATATCTTGTTTTCTATATGCTTCATCATGTAAGTCCTGTTGACATATTTTGAATCTTTCCTTCATTGTGTAACATTTGATTTAGTAGATATACTTTTGATCTTATTTGAAATTTGCCGTTAGTAACACGCGGGAGCTTAGCTTACAGACTATGGTTTACATTCAGAATAGTATGTTGATAATTATTGTTAATAAAAACTAACCTAGTTATGTCCTCGAACTTCAAACTATCTCCATACCAAGTTTAATTTAATTATTTGCTCTCGATGTGTAGAACTTAGAATGTATTTGTAAATTCGATAAGTGTTATCTGTAATGTTTGCTCTCGTTGTTGCAGGGCCGGTCCGCGGCGGTGACGCCCTCGCTCACGTCCGCGGGCTCGAATGGAGGCTGCTGCTCGGACCTCAGTTTGCCGAGGCACATCTGTGACGCGGTCAAGGTAAGGTAACTGGAGTCGAACTAAGCTAACATGGCATTTCCAATGACAAAGTGTTGTTATGTCATCATTAATGTTAAATTTCTATAAAAGTATGGCTTATATAATACTTCCTCACTTTGTTATGATCATGTCAGTGCAAAGTTAGCTTAGACAGATTCTACAGCAAATTTAAACAAATAAACACTACCTCCTGTCACCATACATAGTTACAATGAGAGTATTACGCATACTTTAAGATTTTTTTTGAGTAACGCTCTCTAGTTTTTCAACACAGGGAGCGGATTGTACTACAACGACGAACGTCCGATACATAAAGTAGTGAAAAATATTGTAGTCGCAAGTTTACCACAGAAAAAAATATAACTACTGTTTTTATGATTCCTAAAACAGTCTGTCCGTCCGTCCGTTTGTCTGTCCTCCGTCTGTCTGTCACTGGTCTGGTGATGGAGACCAATGGGCGCCATACAGGAACTTAATAATGAAACGACCCTACCTTTGGCTTTGGAACTGATTTGTTCAGTACTAGAAGACAAAAGCCAGCAACAAAGGCTTTCATGAATAATGAAAATTCATACAAAAAGGTTTGTACTGTAATGATCAAAATGGTATTGTTTATTATATAATGATTTTGAAGGCTTTGTGTTTGTAGGAAAATACCTTTTGTTTAATTTAGGGTTCCGTAGCCAAAGTAGCACAAAGGTAATCCTTACAGATTAGTCATGTCCGTTCGTCTGTCTGTCTGCATGTCACAGACAATTAATCTTCTGTCTGTGTTGTTTGAAAGCAACCCACCATTATATGTTTTCTGAGACGCACCTAGAAGATTTTTTTTTCAATAGTATAATGTATTTACATTTAAGATTTTACAAATATGTAGGTATGTTTCACATGGACCCCGGTGGGGTGTAGCGATTTATTCTTATGATTAAGTAAAGCAAACATATAAACCCTAAAACCCAAAAGGTTCAATAGGGTATAATATAACCACTTACTTGCTTTTGGTAGCTAGTTCACCCTTATTACATAGGGAATAATAAATAATAATACAAGCTATTATTAACCACGGTCTCAAAAAGGTGTTATAAGTTTGACCGCCATGTGTAGGTGTGTGTGTATGTATGTGACGCCATAGCTCTTAAACGAGTGAAGCTATTTGTTTGTATGTGCAACGCTTGTTTGTCCCCCACCACTGACTTCGCACATCACATACTAACACGCTCATCATCATCATTTATTTAAGAGTTAGACTCTTGTCGGTGGAGCGATTTCCATGTATGTCGGTCCTCTGCCTTCAAAGTAGTCTAAATATTATATCAGCAAGTTTACCACCAAAAAAATAGAACCTAGAGTAGGTTTAAGGTTCCATGGCCAAAACTGTAAAAACTTTCTGTCCGTACGGATGTCACAGCTATTATGCTCAAAAAGTGTAAATTATATTAAAATAATATTTTAATAAAGGTAGATGTCACTTAACAATAGAAGACATATTTTAATGAGTGTGGAAGGTGCATGCAGCAAGCATTTAATTTATTCTTAGTTAGGCGTGTACATACATAGAGTGAGGAGCCTTAAGCTAATATTAGGAATTATTAGATTATATTAGAATTTATCCTGTGATGGATTGGCGATGGAGACCTATGGTAGCCACACGGGAACTGCGTGATGAATCATCACTACCTTATTGAGGTTCGGCTTTTAGAACTGTTTTATTCACTATTATGATTTCAGAAGAACAGAACAACTGGTTATACAGGCTTTTATCAAAAATTAACTACCTTTTAAATATTATGTACCAAGAACTGAGTAATGCTTTTAGATTCTGTATGTTTGTAGGTACTTATTGTTTAGTTTTTAGTATAGTATAGTGGTTTTATAGCAAAACATGGTATGTACATGTAAGATTTAATAAATAGATGTCACTATCACTTGGACCTCAGTAGGGCGTAGCATTTAATGTTTATGACTAATTTATACAAACTAAAACACTTTTCAACCCTAATGATTCAACTGGTTTAATAACATAACCATTCACTTTGATCTGGTTGCTGTAGCAAACTTGTATTTCCTATTAAATAGATTTCACGCGATATCCAGTAATAAATAAGCCTATGTGTTTTGTATTAAATCTTACAAGTCCCCCATCGGTTTTGTAAACCCCCGAAGCAAAAGAGGGGTGTTATTCGCTTTAGTGCTACGTGTGTGTTTGTCTGTAACACCTTGTTTCTCTTAAACGGGTAAACCGATTTGGATGCAGTTTTTTTTAGTATATCAAAACAGATTTTCTTTTTATCAAAATATTCTTTATTGCACACCTCAACACAGTAAATTAATTAATAGTAACAGATAATACAGCAACTCATGTAGAGGTATTACACAACATGTGATCTTATCGTTAAAAAGCTTCCGCTACCGCTGTTCACTGGCGGCTGGTTCAAGAACTCTATGATGCTGCCGGCTCCTGATATAAAACTGTCCTTCTCGGGACAAATACAACTGCCCTTTTCAGGGCAACACAAAACTGCTCTTCTCAGAGCAATACCAAACTGTTCTTTTCAGAACACATGTCACTGTTTCTATGACGACACAGCTTTAAAAGTGTTCTTTTCAGAACACTTGGTTCCTGTTTCTATGTTTATACACAGGTCAATCAATGTGTCTTTTTAGCGATAACACCATTTGTTGCCTCTACCAACATTGTTTATGTTTCTATACATGTATTGTAAGCTGTGTAATGTGTGCAATAAAGAGTATCGTGTTGTACCCTCGTATATATTAAGTTAATGTAATGCTAGGAATTATTACATTTTAAATAAAAGGTCAGAATTGAGTTATTTCCACGCTTCTGATGAGCTTCGGTAGCACGGTTTGAGTCTTGTCTGTAGTGCTGATTTTTTCCATTTTTGGTAAATATTTATAGTATTGCTCTCAACGTACCTTATTGATACAAATAAATAATGATATTTATTTAATGATGCAACTGAGCGGATCTGATGATAGTGTTGCAATCTGAAGTTGGATCTCAGTCATAAATAAACTCCCTCGAGTTTGCTCACGTCATGATGAAACATGAAGGTTCCTTTCTTATTAACTACTCTAGATTTAATTTACCGTCTCATATCCATAAGTTAAAAGTGTGGGTCTGCTTAGGATTTTGTTTTATGAAAAATTGTTTAAGTACGTCAGTTTATTCTAATACTGTTACTTGTGTCGCATTGTTACTTCCCATGCGCTGCGTGCTCGTGAGGCTCACGGCGGCTCCCGCGGCCACGTGCAGGCGAGATGTCCCGCTCGCATCCCGGAGCGGCGCGCGGGCCCGCAGCCAATGTGGAGATCGCCTGCGTCACTGCGCGCTCTGCTCGGCACGCGACGCCATGCCGTCAGGTTAGTGTTGTTCTACATTTATACACGGATATAGGTACTGAAACAGTTTTACTCATTTCTTTCTTTCCCATTAAGTCCGCCATTTGTACGTTTGTATATTGTGCCATAAAAAAAAACAATCTAAGCTAATTTACACTGTCTTATTGGTGCTCTCAAATGGAATAGCAGCCGAAGAATGAACATCAAGTCATCGCTACGCTACGTTGTGCTCCGCTGCTTGCTGGTTCAGGAACTACGATGCTGCAGGCTCCAGCATACAACTGTCCTTGTCAGGACAAATACAACTGCCCTTATCAGGGCAATAGAAAAACTGCTCTTCTCAGAGCAATATAAAACTGTTCTTTTCAGAACACTTGTTTCCTGTTTCTATGATGACAACACAAAAGGCTAAAATGCTCTTTTCAGAGCAACTGTCACTGTTTCTATGTATTTACACATAAATTAGTCGATGTATGGTTTTTTTTTATCTCCATTGCACAATAAATGATAGCACAAATGGCGGACTACTAATGGGCTAAACCAAAAAAAAGGTACATAGGTCCAGGGTCTTTTAATTTTTTAACCAAGACATAGTATAATATTTACGGTGACCATGAGGTCAAAAGAATATTACAAGTTAACCAAGATCCTCTATCATTATTAAACCCCTCAAGATGTTACTGTTTATTCAAATAAATTACTCTTATGTATTTTTTTCCTACTGTCTCCTTATATATATTACATTATCTGTATTTAGAATTGTTTTGTGTTTTTTTTTCTATGAATACTGATACATTTGTTGTTGTTGGTTCCCATGCGCTGGTCGCGAGGCTCGCGGCGGCTGCTGCGGTGAGCGCGCGGACGCGGCTCCGGCGCCACAGCGCGCCGTGCACGCGGCGATGTCCCGCTCGCGTCCCGGAGCGGCGCGCTCTGCTGCTCGCCGTCGCCACGCTGGGGAGCCCGTCTGCAAAAAGGTAAGACTTGTGTCATTAATTTCTAATATTTACACATCTGACATTATTTATTCAGATATTTCTAATTAGATGTAGTCTACTAATAGAGAGATAATGTCTCATCAGATGTAACCCAATGAAAGATTTCTCTCATTAGAACTCCTATATGACAAGACGCAACGCCGCGTCTGTCTGTCTATGTGTATGTATGTTCGCGAACTCAAAAACTGATAAACGGAATTTCATGCGGTTATCATGTATCAACAGGAGTGATTCTTGAGGAAGGTTAATGTTACGTCTTTAGAGCATTTAGAAAGGAGATGTCATCGCTGTCATTTTCTTTACGAACCCGTCTCAGTCCATACAAAAGTTTGCACAATTGTGCAAGTTTTTCGGCAGAAGGGTAAGCTCATGGCCACTTCAGTTATTTAATGGTCTAAGGGTTAGGTGTATAATTTATTAATTATTATGGTTTTGTGTAACCCGTACGAAGACGGGGCGGGTCGCTATTATGATACAAGCTGGATCTGTTTAGGATTATGTTTTGTAAATAATTTTTTCTATGAATACTTATTCTTTTGTAATGTTCTCGTGCACTACTCGGTGCTCGTGAGGCTCGCGGCGGCTCCCGCGGCCACGTGCAGGCGAGATGTCCCGCTCGCATCCCGGAGCGGCGCGCGGGCCCGCAGCCAATGTGGAGATCGCCTGCGTCACTGCGCGCTCTGCTCGGCACGCGACGCCATGCCGTCAAGGTCAGAGTTATAGTATAAATGTATGCATAATAGGTCTACTAGGCTGTGCACGGAATTATAGTGTCTTTTATATATTAATGTACCGCAATATTAGACATAGGAACCGTGGCATTTCAGAAGAAAAAGTTAATGACCACTAGTTTTGAGGTTAGAAATCCGTCCGCCGCGAGTGGGGTCGCCCGGCGCGCTCCGAGCTCCGCGCCGGCGACCAGTCGGGTCCGCGCGCCGTCCGACGCGGTCGCCTCCGTGTCGTTGTGTCCCGTTCCCGCCGTGTGTGTAAACCCTCCTCGGCGATCTGCGCTGCGCTTCGCCGGTTGTTTTTCTTATATGGTTCTAATTTTTTCGTCCACGTGTTGATTTTAGCGTTTCGATTTGTGGTTACTAAAGTGTTGTCCGGTAGTACTCTCATATTTGATTGCACGAATACGTTGTGCGTCGCGAAATAACAAGTTCGTGAAGTTATGTTAGAGGTTTTAAAGTTACCGACGTTGGATTTTCAATTACCAAGTCCCACGTAAGTCTCCATATTATAATTTTTTAACCTTATAGTGTTAGACCAAGAAAAGTCTGCAGAGATTTTGATAGCCCATGCAGTGCATGTGCTATTCGTACGTCATAATTTCATAGAAATTTGGCGTCTAAAATAACACTTGCACTGCGTGGGCTATCAAAATTTTTGCAGACTTTACTTGGCCTCACTCTATACTTCGTTTTTTTTAGCATTAGAAATTAGGTTAACAATCTAGATGTGTCTTTAAATTGAAAAACACATTTTAAAAATAAGTTACGGCAAATACGTAACAATTATGAATCTAATACGATCATTTATATTCTCCTGCTTTCAGAAGTAATAGTTTTTGATTTTTAAAAAGCGTTTTTCAATTAAAAGACATGCCAAAATCGCTTACCTTCTTCCAAGTTCTTTCTAATGCTAAAAAAAAACCGGGCAAGTGCGAGTCGGACTCGCGCACGAAGGGTTCCGTACCATAATGAAAAAAAAACAAAAAAAAGCAAAAATAAAACGGTCACCCATCCAAGTACTGACCCCTCCCGACGTTGCTTAACTTTGGTCAAAAATCACGTTTGTTGTATGGGAGCTCCATTTAAATCTTTATTTTATTCTGTTTTTAGTATTTGTTGTTATAGCGGCAACAGAAATACATCATCTGTGAAAATTTCAACTGTCTAGCTATCACGGTTCGTGAGATACAGCCTGGTGACAGACGGACGGACGGACGGACGGACGGACAGCGAAGTCTTAGTATTAGGGTCCCGTTTTACCCTTTGGGTACGGAACCCTAAAAACGAACTATAACATTAGGATAATAGCTACTTAATCTTAGCAACAACAAGTTTGCAACATTCGAACTTTCATTATGAAAATTGGAATGTTACAAACTGCGGTTAGTTCGCGCGCCGTCCGTCGCTAGTGGCGCCGTGTTGCCGCGTTCAGATTCAAATAGGCACTTGTAGTCACATACTTCAAGAAGAAAATTCAAATTAGGTTAAAATAGTATCATTTTAGTATCATTTTTGCAACGTGATCTCAGTTCAGCGCAGCCCTAGATCATCGAGCAGTAACTCGCGATTGTCACAGTTTAGGAAACTAACACGTGTTATTAATGTGACGTGCTTGTTGTGTTGACTGCTTGTTGATGCTAAATATCTTGTTTTTTATATGCTTCATCATGTAAGTCCTGTTGACATATTTTGAATCTTTCCTTCATTGTGTAACATTTGATTTAGTAGATATACTTTTGATCTTATTTGAAATTTGCCGTTAGTAACACGCGGGAGCTTAGCTTACAGACTATGGTTTACATTCAGAATAGTATGTTGATAATTATTGTTAATAAAAACTAACCTAGTTATGTCCTCGAACTTCAAACTATCTCCATACCAAGTTTAATTTAATTATTTGCTCTCGATGTGTAGAATTTAGAATGTATTTGTAAATTCGATAAGTGTTATCTGTAATGTTTGCTCTCGTTGTTGCAGGGCCGGTCCGCGGCGGTGACGCCCTCGCTCACGTCCGCGGGCTCGAATGGAGGCTGCTGCTCGGACCTCAGTTTGCTGAGGCACATCTGTGACGCGGTCAAGGTAAGGTAACTGGAGTCGAACTAAGTTAACATGGCATTTCCAATGACAAAGTGTAGTTATGTCATCATTAATGTTAAATTTCTATAAAAGTATGGCTTATATAATACTTCCTCACTTTGTTATGATCATGTCAGTGCAAAGTTAGCTTAGACAGATTCTACAGCAAATTTAAACAAATAAACACTACCTCCTGTCACCATACATAGTTACAATGAGAGTATTACGCATACTTTAAGATTTTTTTTGAGTAACGCTCTCTAGTTTTTCAACACAGGGAGCGGATTGTACTACAACGACGAACGTCCGATACATAAAGTAGTGAAAAATATTGTAGTCGCAAGTTTACCACAGAAAAAAATATAACTACTGTTTTTATGATTCCTAAAACAGTCTGTCCGTCCGTCCGTTTGTCTGTCCTCCGTCTGTCTGTCACTGGTCTGGTGATGAAGACCAATGGGCGCCATACAGGAACTTAATAATGAAACGACCCTACCTTTGGCTTTTGGAACTGATTTGTTCAGTACTAGAAGACAAAAGCCAGCAACAAAGGCTTTCATGAATAATGAAAATTCATACAAAAAGGTTTGTACTGTAATGATCAAAATGGTATTGTTTATTATATAATGATTTTGAAGGCTTTGTGTTTGTAGGAAAATACCTATTGTTTAATTTAGGGTTCCGTAGCCAAAGTAGCACAAAGGTAATCCTTACAGATTAGTCATGTCCGTTCGTCTGTCTGTCTGCATGTCACAGACAATTAATCTTCTGTCTGTGTTGTTTGAAAGCAACCCACCATTATATGTTTTCTGAGACGCACCTAGAAGATTTTTTTTTCAATAGTATAATGTATTTACATTTAAGATTTTACAAATATGTAGGTATGTTTCACATGGACCCCGGTGGGGTGTAGCGATTTATTCTTATGATTAAGTAAAGCAAACATATAAACCCTAAAACCCAAAAGGTTCAATAGGGTATAATATAACCACTTACTTGCTTTTGGTAGCTAGTTCACCCTTATTACATAGGGAATAATAAATAATAATACAAGCTATTATTAACCACGGTCGCAAAAAGGTGTTATAAGTTTGACCGCCATGTGTAGGTGTGTGTGTGTGTATGTATGTGACGCCATAGCTCTTAAACGAGTGAAGCTATTTGTTTGTATGTGCAACGCTTGTTTGTCCCCCACCACTGACTTCGCACATCACATACTAACACGCTCATCATCATCATCATCATTTATTTAAGAGTTAGACTCTTGTCGGTGGAGCGATTTCCATGTATGTCGGTCCTCTGCCTTCAAAGTAGTCTAAATATTATATCAGCAAGTTTACCACCAACAATATAGAACCTAGAGTAGGTTTAAGGTTCCATGGCCAAAACTGTAAAAACTTTCTGTCCGTCCGTATGTCACAGCTATTATGCTCAAAAAGTGTAAATTATATTAAAGTAATATTTTAATAAAGGTAGATGTCACTTAACAATAGAAGACATATTTTAATGAGTGTGGAAGGTGCATGCAGCAAGCATTTCATTTATTCTTAGTTAGGCGTGTACATACATAGTGAGGATTCTTTAGCTAATATTAGGAATTATTAGATTATATTAGAATTTATCCTGTGATGGATTGGCGATGGAGACCTATGGTAGCCACACGGGAACTGCGTGATGAATCATCACAACCTTATTGAGGTTTGGCTTTTAGATTTGATCTGTATAATAATCCAATATTACTATGGAATAATATTAATTTCAATAAATTGCTCTGATAATTAGCTTAAGATAATATATTATTATGTAAAACGTTCATAAGTGCTTGTTAATAGGCCTACATGAATAAAGTATTATTGAATTTGACTTAGAACTGTTTTATGATTTCAGAAGAACAGAACAACTGGTTACACAGGCTTTTATCAAAAATTAACTACCTTTTAAATATTATGTACCAAGAACTGAGTAATGCTTTTAGATTCTGTATGTTTGTAGGTACTTATTGTTTAGTTTTTAGTATAGTATAGTGGTTTTATAGCAAAACATGGCAGTTACATGTAAGATTTAACAAATAGATGTCACTATCACTTGGACCTCAGTAGGGCGTAGCATTTAATGTTTATGACTAATTTATACAAACTAAAACACTTTTCAACCTTAATGATTCAACTGGTTTAATAACATAACCATTCACTTTGGTCTGGTTGCTGTAGCAAACTTGTATTTCCTATTAAATAGATTTCACGCGATATCCAGTAATAAATGAGCCTATGTGTTTTGTATTAAATCTTACAAGTCCCCCATCGGTTTTGTAAACCCCCGAAGCAAAAGAGGGGTGTTATTCGCTTTAGTGCTACGTGTGTGTTTGTCTGTAACACCTTGTTTCTCTTAAACGGGTAAACCGATTTGGATGCAGTTTTTTTTAGTATATCAAAACAGATTTTCTTTTTATCAAAATATTCTTTATTGCACACCTCAACACAGTAAATTAATTAATAGTAACAGATAATACAGCAACTCATGTAGTGGTATTACACAACATGTGATCTTATCGTTAAAAAGCTTCCGCTACCGCTGTTTACTGGCGGCTGGTTCAAGAACTCTACGATGCTGCCGGCTCCTGATATAAAACTGTCCTTCTCGGGACAAATACAACTGCCCTTTTCAGGGCAACACAAAACTGCTCTTCTCAGAGCAATACCAAACTGTTCTTTTCAGAACACATGTCACTGTTTCTATGACGACACAGCTTTAAAAGTGTTCTTTTCAGAACACTTGGTTCCTGTTTCCATGTTTATACACAGGTCAATCAATTGTGTCTTTTTAGCGATAACACCATTTGTTGCCTCTACCAACATTGTTTATGTTTCTATACGTGTATTGTAAGCTGTGTAATGTGTGCAATAAAGAGTATAGTGTTGTACCCTCGTATATATTAAGTTAATATTATGCTAGGAATTATTACATTTTAAATAAAAGGTCAGAATGGAGTTATTTCCACGCTTCTGATGAGCTTCGGTAGCACGGTTTGAGTCTTGTCTGTAGTGCTGATTTTTTCCATTTTTGGTAAATATTTATAGTATTGCTCTCAACGTACCTTATTGATACAAATAAATTATGATATTTATTTAATAATGCAACTGAGCGGATCTGATGATAGTGTTGCAATCTGAAGTTGGATCTCAGTCATAAATAAACACCCTCGAGTGTGCTCACGTCATGATGAAACATGAAGCTGCCTTTCTTATAAACTACTCTAGATTTTATTTACAGTCTTATATCCATAAGTTAAAAGTGTGGGACTGCTTAGGATTGTGTTGTATGAAAAAATGTTTTCATGAATAAGTACTCATTGTCATTAATAATTTGTGAAATCAATAACGTCAATTTATTCTGATACTTGTACTTGTGTCGCATTGTTACTTCCCGTGCGCTGCGTGCTCGTGAGGCTCGCGGCGGCTCCCGCGGCCACGTGCAGGCGAGATGTCCCGCTCGCATCCCGGAGCGGCGCGCGGGCCCGCAGCCAATGTGGAGATCGCCTGCGTCACTGCGCGCTCTGCTCGGCACGCGACGCCATGCCGTCAGGTTAGTGTTGTTCTACATTTATACACGGATATAGGTACTGAAACAGTTTTACTCATTTCTTTCTTTCACGTTAAGTCCGCCATTTGTACGATTATATTTTGCGCTATAAAAAAAACATTGTAAGCTAATTTACACTGTCTTATTGGTGCTCTGAAATGGAATGGCAGCCGAAGAATGAACATCAAGTCATCGCTACGCTACGTTGTGCTCCGCTGCTTGCTGGTTCAGGAACTACGATGCTGCAGGCTCCTGATATACAACTGTCCTTGTCAGGACAAATACAACTGCCCTTATCAGGGCAACAGAAAAACTGCTCTTCTCAGAGCAATATAAAACTGTTCTTTTCAGAACACTTGTTTCCTGTTTCTATGATGACAACACAAGAGGCTAAAATGCTCTTCTCAGAGCAACTGTCACTGTTTCTATGTATTTACACATAAATTAGTCGATGTATGGTTTTTTTTATCTCCATTGCACAATACATGATAGCACAAATGGCGGACTACTAATGGGCTAAACCAAAAAAAAAAGGTACATAGGTAATAATTACGGTGACCATGAGGTCAAAAGAATATTACAAGTTGACCAAGATCCTCTATCATTATTAAACCCCTCAAGATGTTACTGTTTATTCATATAGATTATTATAATTGTTTTTTATCGTACTGTCTCCTATCCAAAAATATTATCTCTCTATTCGTCACCGGGCACGGCATTCTCCTGCCAGCTATGCGGTCGCGGCTGCCGCTCTCGCATTGGGCTTAATAGTCATTTGCGGAAGTGCCGCACTCTTAATATAGACGCTGTTTAAACCATCATCTTATTGATGTGACAGGCCAATGATGATTTAGAATATATATACTTCGTTTTTTTTAGCATTAGAAATTAGGTAAACAATCTTGACGTGTCTTTTAATTGAAAAACACATTTTAAAAATAAGTTACGGCAAATTTGTAACAATTATGAATCTAATACGATCATTTATATTCGTCTGCTTTCATAAGTAATAGTTATAGATTTTTAAAAAGCGTTTTTCAATTAAAAGACATGTCAAGATCGCTTACCTTCTTGCAAGTTCTTTCTAATGCTAAAAAAAACGAACTATAGATGGTCAAGCAAATCTTGTCAGTAGAAAAAGGCGCGAAATTCAAATTTTCTATGGGACGATATCCTTTCGCGCCTAGATTTTTCAAATTTGCCGCCTTTTTCTACTGACAAGATCTGCTTGACGCAGTATATTTCTGAGTATTTTTTTTTTCTATGAATACTAATACATTAGTTATGTTGTTGGTTCCCATGCGCTGGTCGCGAGGCTCGCGGCGGCTGCTGCGGTGAGCGCGCGGACGCGGCTCCGGCGCCACAGCGCGCCGTGCACGCGGCGATGTCCCGCTCGCGTCCCGGAGCGGCGCGCTCTGCTGCTCGCCGTCGCCACGCTGGGGAGCCCGTCTGCAAAAAAGTAAGACTTGTGCCATTAACTTCTAATATTTACACATCGGACATTATTTATTCAGATATTTCTAATTAGATGTAGTCTACTAATAGATATAATGTCTCATCAGATGTAACCCAATGAAAGATTTCTCTCATTAGAACTCCTATATGACTAGTAATAATTTTTAATTATAAAACCGGCATGCTGCCAAGGTTTTCTTAAGAGACGCAACGCCGCGTCTGTCTGTCTATGTGTATGTATGTTCGCGAACTTGCCGTTTTCACTTATCAAAAGGAGTGATTCTTGAGGAAGGTTTAGGTTACGTTTAGAAAGGAGATGTCATCGCTGTCATTTTCTTTACGAAACAGACTCAGTCCATGCAAAAGTTTACACAATTGTGCAAGTTTTTCGGCAGAGCGGTAAGCTCTTAATGGCCACTCCAGTTATTTAATTTATTATGGTTTTGTGTAGCCCGTGCGAAGACGGGGCGGGTCGCTATTATGATACAAGCTGGATCTGTTTAGGGTTATGTTTTGTAAATAAATGTTTATATGAATACTTATTCTTCTGTAATGTTCTCGCGCACTACTCGGTGCTCGTGAGGCTCGCGGTGGCTCCCGCGGCCACGTGCAGGCGAGATGTCCCGCTCGCATCCCGGAGCGGCACGCGGGCCCGCAGCCAATGTGGAGATCGCCTACGTCACTGCGCGCTCTGCTGCTCGCCGCCGTCACCTTGCTGTCAAGGTCAGAGTTATAATATAAATGTATGCATAATAGGTCTACTAGGCTATGCACGGAATTATAGTGTCGTTTACAAATTTTTGTACTTCGATATTAGACATCATAGGAACCATGGCATTTTAGAAGAAAAAGTTAATGACCACTATTGTATTGTATTGTAGTACGGGCAGTTTTCCCCAACTCGACGTCCTGCGCCTATTTTGCGTGAGAACTTGATAAGGGGTGGGCTAGTCTTGCCAGCCCAGCTCCTCGAGGAATCCCACCAAACCTCTTTTGTTGAGTAGGACCTCGGGGAGGTCTCTCGGAGATCCGAGATGTTTTGCCCTGTATGGGGCCACTCATCTGCATTCCAACACCACGTGAGAGGCTGTTTCTTCCTTCTCCATGCATCCACGGCATAGGGGACTGTCTGTGACACCTGTTACAAAAAGATGTTTGTTAAAAAGTCCATGACCTGTTATGACACTGGTTACCATACTCAGTCGAACCTTTCCACTGACCACTAGTTTTGAGGTTAGAAATCCGTCCGCCGCGAGTGGGGTCGCCCGGCGCGCTCCGAGCTCCGCGCCGGCGACCAGTCGGGTCCGCGCGCCGTCCGACGCGGTCGCCTCCGTGTCGTTATGCCCCGTTTCCGCCGTGTGTGTAAATCCTCCTCGGTGACCTGCGCTGCGCTCCGCCGGTTGTATTTCTTATATAGCTCTCATTTTTTCGTCCACGTGTTGATTTTAGATTTTCGATTTGTGGTTACGAAAATGTTGTCCGATAGTCCTCTCGACGCGAAATAACAAGTTCGTGAAGTTATGTTAGTGGTTTAAAGTTACCGACGTTGGATTTTCAATTACCAAGTCTCACGTAAGTCTCCATATTATAATTTTTAAACCTTATAGTGTTAGACCAAGAAAAGTCTGCAGAGATTTTGATACCCCATGCAGTGCATGTGCTATTCGTACGTCATAATCTCATAGAAATTTGGCGTCTAAAATAACACTTGCACTGCGTGGGCTATCAAAATTTTTGCAGACTTTACTTGGCCTCACTCTATACTTCGTTTTTTTTAGCATTAGAAATTAGGTAAACAATCTAGATGTGTCTTTAAATTGAAAAACACATTTTAAAAATAAGTTACGGCAAATACGTAACAATTATGAATCTAATACGATCATTTATATTCTCCTGCTTTCAGAAGTAATAGTTTTTGATTTTTAAAAAGCGTTTTTCAATTAAAAGACATGCCAAAATCGCTTACCTTCTTGCAAGTTCTTTCTAATGCTAAAAAAAACGAACTATAACATTAGGATCAGTGTTGCCAGGGCTCTGGAGTCCTAAGTTACGTTTCCTTTCCCTAAAAGTCACGATTTTGCTGCTCAAGTCACATTTTTATATTATTGTATCGTATGGATAGGTATAGCTGGTCAAAAAACAAAAAGGCGCGAAATTAAAATCTTCTATGAGACGATATCCCTTTGCGCCTACATTTTTCAAATTTGCCGCCTTTTTCTACTGACAAAGCCATGCTTAACCAACTTTAAATCTATTTTGTTAGAAAAAAATTCTGAAAATATAATATTTCACAACAAATCTACAAACTTTATACGATTTTTCTTTTTGAAACACACACATTTTCATACTTAATGGTATGTGTGATCGATTTCATGAATTTTAAATCGTATCCAGACTAGTAAAATTAATCGCCAATCTGATTAAATTTCCCGATCGAATCAGGACGTGCGGACGCAAACGCCAATTTGGCTCGCCGAATTAAACCGCCGATTATGACCGATAAAATGGAGTGCGGGCGCAAGAATACCAATTTGTGACGCCATTATTTTCGTTTTGGGGCATTTTTTCAATTTAGAGGGCACTAATATCACTATAAATCTATTGATATTTTTCTTCCTGAAAATAATCAATTCTACCAGCAAAATTTGCATTTGATTACTTTGCCTAACATGTGGATAAAATGCAACTTACTTATCACTTTTTGAACAATCACGAGAGCCTTTAAGCGGTATCCAAACGGGATGGCCAAATCGATTGATTTGATCAGAAATAAAATTGGCGTCAATCTCCGATTAAAGGTGTATTCAGATTAGTCAATTCTTCGCCAATCTGATTAAATTGCCCGATCGAATCAGAGGCCGCCAGAGGCGTATAGATAACTACTAGGTATACTATCAAACTAAATAACACCGTCATGTCAAGATAACAAGTCTCATTTTGCCACGACTATTATAATAAACATGATGGTGGATGTAACGTCAAAGTGCTATTGCAAGTGTCAACTTGGGTGCGTTCACTGCGTTCCTAAATAATACGAATTGCAGAATTAAACTTGTCCAAAATTCGACTAGCTTAAAAAGTCACAAAAATTGCCTCATGATCGAAAGTCACGCACATGTCACACGAGAAGGCGAAAAGTCACGAAAAATGTGACTTTTGTGACCATCTGGCAACACTGATTAGGATAATAGCTACTTAATCTTAGCAACAACAAGTTTGTAACATTCGAACTTTCATTATGAAAATTGGAATGTTACAAACTGCGGTTAGTTCGCGCGCCGTCGGTCGCTAGTGGCGCCGCGTTGCCGCGTTCAGATTCAAATAGGCACTTGTAGTCAGTCACATACTTCAAGAAGAAAATTCAAATTAGATTAAAATAGTATCATTTTTGCAACGTGATATCAGTTCAGCGCAGCCCTAGATCATCGAGCAGTAACTCGCGATTGTCACAGTTTAGGAAACTAACACGTGTTATTAATGCGACGTGCTTGTTGTGTTGACTGCTTGTTGATGCTAAATATCTTGTTTTCTATATGCTTCATCATGTAAGTCCTGTTGACATATTTTGAATCTTTCCTTCATTGTGTAACATTTTAGCAGAAGTTCTAAGGTCCTGTTTTCTAAGGGGACCTTGCATTTTGGAGACAAAGCAAACCGCTTGGAACAGGTGTTTCTGGGGGTGATCTGAGCCGATTAAGCCCGGTTGCCAAGAGGTTCCACCCAGCAGGTGGGCAGGGGAGGGGGGGCAAATGTGGCTCCGGCGCGCCTCACTCTAAGCTATATATCTGCATACATCTAGCAACTATATCAAGTTTGGTGTCTTTTTCGTGTAATTCGAGGATGAAGAATTCATTTCTGTGACTAAATTTTCAGTCTTCCATACAAAAAAATCAAGAAATTAAAAATTCCAAAAAAATCAGTTCACTTCTTTTTTCGAAAATCTTCTACAAAATTAAAACTATGAGGATTTGCTCTAGAAAAAAAATACCTGTGAATAGCCCAGTTATCCTACTATATAGAATAGTAAACTTGTTAAACATTTTTTTTTCATAACTCTGATAAAAAAAATGTTTTGTGTCGCGCGGCGTACCTGCATTGTAAGAGCGGTATGCAGCGTTTAGGATTTTTAAGTATGTTTCGATGGTTTCTGATAAGTTGTTATTCTTCTGGTTGTAGAAAATTACTTCTGGACGTGATATATATACAAATATAAATTAAACGTATAAATATAGATGTTGGGAAAACTTTCGCCAATAGAGTTATTATAAATGTGATAAAATTAACAAAGCAGATGTTTGATTAAAATGCGGGTTAAAATACGAGTAAGATATATATTGTTCGCAATTGCCACTACATGCCCATGGGTCCGTGCATTTTAGTTTTTTCTTAACGCAGTTGCACCTCCCTGTCCATTTTGTTTTGCAGCGGCAACGAATAAGCTCTAAACAAGCAGCAGCCGCCGCAGGTAGGCTTGTACATATGGGCTCCCAATAACCATTTTGTTTGGACCAGCTCCAGTCAGCAGGACATGGAAGCTGTTGCTGAGGGGCTATAATCTGTCCCCAAACATAGCCTCCTTGGTAAACTGCACGGAGAAATATGTTTACGTGGGTAGGGCATCTTCCATTGGATGCAGATTCTCTAACTGAAGATTTTTTTTTGTAAAAAGTACTTTTCGGCACTCTTTTGCACTCGTACTTGTACCTGATGTACTCGTAAAATCAGTAACAAAATACTATGCATTTTGTTAAAATAACGTCTAGGGGCCAATTCACACCTCGTAATTCAAATCTGTCCATACTTACTATTGTAAGACTCTTACTTGCCATACAAGACATCCACACAATTTTTATCAATATTGGCAATGCCTGCTCAATATTGCCTTGTTTGCCGTATTTAAACCCCTCCGTTACGGCAGGATATGCGCTCCAAGCTTGAAATACGCTTTTTTCCCTGTCCATACAAAAAAGAAACAGTGTCGCAACCTGAAAAGGTGTGGAAGAATGACAAGACTTCTGACCTTTCTGGTCCTGTAAAATAAATTATATATCTATGCGTTACAAATAAAATCATATATTTAAAGAAAGTTTGCAGCACTTGACCAATTGCCCTGGTGAGCTGTCTCGTATACTGCGGTGACATATTTATTTTATTTACAATTAATGGAGGATTGGCACAGGAAAGAATCACCTGTTCCTCTCGTGCCATGCTATTGCATTTTCTTAAGCTAACGTTTGTAGTTCTTCCATTAATTGTAAATAAAATAAATAAATATGTCACCGCAATAAGAGACAGGTCAACTGGGCTAATGGTCACGTGCTGCAAACTTTCTTTAAATATATGATTTTATTTGTAACTCATAGATATATGATTTATTTTACAGGACCAGAAAGGATAGTAGTCTTGCCATTCTTCCACGCCTTTTCAGGTTACAACACAGTTTCTTTTGTGTGTGGAAAGGGAAAAAAAGCGTATTTCAAGCTTAAAGCGCATATCCTGCTGTAACGGAGGGCCTTCTTCTTCGTTACACTCTTGATAGAGTGGTCGTGGCCATTATGAAAACTTTTGAGCGACTCATTTAACGACACGTCGCCATTCCTCCCGTAGAGCTGCTTTTCGTAAGCATTCGCTTACTGTGACCGACACACTGATTTGGTTTGGTCAGTACATCTCATTAGAGATCTTCCCCTAGCCCTGTCACCTCCTACTCTTTCTTGCACAACTAGACGTTCTGTAGAGGTTCCGTCTCGACGAGACACGTGTCGAAAGAAGTTGAGTACCGAGTTTTGCCCGTAGAAAGCAACCGCTCTTTAATGCCAAGCTCCTCAATAATTGATGCTCAGTCCATGATATGCCCAGCATTCGTCTCCAGCACCACATCTCTAGTGCATTCACTTTCTGTTTTTCGGATGCCCTTAGTGTCCATGTGAGACATACAGCATACAGAAAAGTGGGAAATATGAGGGATCTGACAATCCTGGTTTTAGTGGTCCTTGTAATGTTCCGGAGGGATTTAAATACGGTAAACAAAACAACATTGAGCAGCCAATTTTGGAAAAAAATGTTATTGTCTTGTATGACAAGTAAGAGTCTTACAATATTAAATCTGAACAGATTTGAATTACGAGATGTGAATTGGTCCTTAGACATTATTTTGATACTATGCATTGTGTTACAGTGTTCGGATCAGGTACAAGTACAAGTGTAAAAGAGTGCCGAAAAGTACTTTTTACAAAAAATAATCTTCAGTTAGAGAATCTGCCTCCAATGGAAGATGCGCTACCTACGTAAACATATTCTCCGTGCAGTTTACCAAGGAGGCTATGTTTGGGGACAGATTATAGCCCCTCAGCAACAGCTTCCATGTCCTGCTGACTGGAGCTGGTCCAAACAAAATGGTTATTGGGAGCCCATATGTACAAGCCTACCTGCGGCGGCTGCTGCTTGTTTAGAGCTTATTCGTTGCCGCTGCAAAACAAAATGGACAGGGAGGTGCAACTGCGTTAAGAAAAAACTAAAATGCACGGACCCATGGGCATGTAGTGGCAATTGCGAACAATATATATCTTACTCGTATTTTAACCCGCATTTTAATCAAACATCTGCTTTGTTAATTTTATCACATTTATAATAACTCTATTGGCGAAAGTTTTCCCAACATCTATATTTATACGTTTAATTTATATTTGTATATATATCACGTCCAGAAGTAATTTTCTACAACCAGAAGAATAACAACTTATCAGAAACCATCGAAACATACTTAAAAATCCTAAACGCTGCATACCGCTCTTACAATGCAGGTACGCCGCGCGACACAAAACATTTTTTTTATCAGAGTTATTAAAAAAAAATGTTTAACAAGTTTACTATTCTATATAGTAAGATAACTGGGCTATTCACAGGTATTTTTTTTCTAGAGCAAATCCTCATAGTTTTAATTTTGTAGAGGATTTTCGAAAAAAAAAGTGAAAAGATTTTTTTGGAATTTTTAATTTCTCGATTTTTTTGTATGGAAGAGTGAAAATTTAGTCACAGAAATGAATTTTTTATCCTCGAATTACACGAAAAAGACACCAAACTTGATATACTTGCTAGATGTATGCAGATATATAGCTTAGAGTGAGGCGCGCCGGAGCCACATTTGCCCCCCCTCCCCTGCCCACCTGCTGGGTGGAACCTCTTGGCAACCGGGCTTAATCGGCTCAGATCATCCCCAGGAACACCTGTTCCAAGCGGTTTGCTTTGTCTCCAAAATGCAAGGTGGTGGACCTTAGAACCCCAGCTATTTGATTTAGTAGATATACTTTTGATCTTATTTGAAATTTGCCGTTAGTAACACGCGGGAGCTTATAGCTTACAGACTATGGTTTACATTCATAATAGTATGATGATAATTATTTTTAATAAAAACTAACCTAGTTATGTCCTCGAACTTCAAACTATCTCCATACCAAGTTTAATTTAATTATTTGCTCTCTATGTGTAGAATTTTGAATGTATTTGTAAATTTGATAAGTGTTATCTGTAATGTTTGCTCTCGTTGTTGCAGGGCCGGTCCGCGGCGGTGACGCCTTCGCTCACGTCCGCGGGCTCGAATGGAGGCTGCTGCTCGGACCTCAGTTTGCCGAGGCACATCTGTGACGCGGTCAAGGTAAGGTAACTGGAGTCGAACTAAGCTAACATGGCATTTCCAATGACAAAGTGTTGTTATGTCATCATTCATGTTAAATTTCTATAAAAGTATGGCTTATATAATACTTCCTCACTTTGTTATGATCATGTCAGTGCAAAGTTAGCTTAGACAGATTCTACAGCAAATTTAAACAAATAAACACTACCTCCTGTCACCATACATAGTTACAATGAGAGTATTACGCATACTTTTAGATTTTTTTTGAGGCACGCTCTCTAGTTTTTCAACACAGGGAGCGGATTGTACTACAACGACGAACGTCCGATACATAAAGTAGTGAAAAATATTGTAGTCTCAAGTTTACCACAGAAAAAAATATAACTACTGTTTTTATGGTTCCTAAAACAGTCTGTCCGTCCGTCCGTTTGTCTGTCCTCCGTCTGTCTGTCACTGGTCTGGTGATGGAGACCAATGGGCGCCATACAGGAACTTAATAATGAAACGACCCTACCTTTGGCTTTTGGAACTGATTTGTTCAGTACTAGAAGACAAAAGCCAGCAACAAAGGCTTTCATGAATAATGCAAATTCATACAAAAAGGTTTGTACTGTAATGATCAAAATGGTATTGTTTATTATATAATGATTTTGAATGCTTTGTGTTTGTAGGAAAATACCTATTGTTTAATTTAGGGTTCCGTAGCCAAAGTAGCACAAAGGTAATCCTTACAGATTAGTCATGTCCGTTCGTCTGACTGTCTGCATGTCACAGACAATTAATCTTCTGTCTGTGTTGTTTGAAAGCAACCCACCATTATATCTTTTCTGAGACGCACCTAGAAGATTTTTTTTTTCAATAGTATAATGTATTTACATTTAAGATTTTACAAATATGTAGGTATGTTTCACATGGACCCCGGTGGGGTGTAGCGATTTATTCTTATGATTAAGTAAAGCAAACATATAAACCCTACAACCCAAAAGGTTCAATAGGGTATAATATAACCACTTACTTGCTTTTGGTAGCTAGTTCACCCTTATTACATAGGGAATAATAAATAATAATACAAGCTATTATTAACCACGGTCGCAAAAAGGTGTTATAAGTTTGACCGCCATGTGTAGGTGTGTGTGTGTGTATGTACCTATGTGACGCCATAGCTCTTAAACGAGTGAAGCTATTTGTTTGTATGTGCAACGCTTGTTTGTCCCCCACCACTGACTTCGCACATCATATACTAACACGCTCATCATCATCATCATCATCACTTATTTAAGAGTTAGACTCTTGTCGGTGGAGCGATTTCCATGTATGTCGGTCCTCTGCCTTCAAAGTAGTCTAAATATTATATCAGCAAGTTTACCACCAAAAAAATAGAACCTAGAGTAGGTTTAAGGTTCCATGGCCAAAACTGTAAAAACTTTCTGTCCGTCCGTATGTCACAGCTATTTTGCTCAAAAAGTGTAAATTAAATAATATTTTAATAACGGTAGGCGTCACTTAACAAAAGAAGACATATTTTAATGAGTGTGGAAGGTGCATGCAGCAAGCATTTCATTTATTCCTAGTTAGGCGTGTACATACATAGAGTGAGGAGTCTTTAGCTAATATTAGGAATTATTAGATTATATTAGAATTTGGTCGTGTGATGCACTGGTGATGGAGACCAATGGTAGCCACACAGGAACTGTGTGATGTAACATCACTACCTTATTGAGGTTAGGCTTTAAGAACTGTTTTGTTCACTAATATGAGTAATATGACTTCAGAAGAACAGAACAACTGGTTATACAGGCTTTTATCATAAATTAACTACCTTTTAAACATTATGTACCAAGAACTGAGTAATGCTTTTAGATTCTGTATGTTTGTAGGTACTTATTGTTTAGCTTTTTAGTATAGTATAGTGTTTTTATAACAAAACATGGTATGTATATGTAAGATTTAACAAATAGATGTCACTATCACTTGGACCTCAGTAGGGCGTAGCATTTAATGTTTATGACTAATTTATACAAACTAAAACACTTTTCAACCCTAATGATTCAACTGGTTTAATAACATAACCATTAACTTTCTTCTGGGAGCTGTAGCACACTCATATAAGAGGGGTGTTATACGTTTTACTGCTACGTGTGTGTCTGCCTGTCTGTCAACGTAAGTATCTCTTAAACGGGTAAACCGATTTGGATGCAGTTTTTTTGTTATATCAAAGCGGGTTTTCTTTTTTATCAAAATATTCTTTATTGCACACCTCAACACAATAAATTAATTAATACAGATAATACAGCAACTCATGTAGTGGTATTACACAACATGTGGCCTTATCGTTGAAAAGCTTCCGCTACTCCCTGGTGGCTGGTTCAAGAACTCTACGACGCTGCCGGCTCCTGATATAAAACTGTCCTACTTGGGACAAATACAACTGCCCTTTTCAGGGCAACAGAAAACTGCTCTTCTCAGAGCAATACCAAACTGTTCTTTTCAGAACACATGTCACTGTTTCTATGACGACACAGCATTAAAAGTGTTCTTTTGAGAACACTTGGGTCCTGTTTCTATGTTTATACACAGATCAATCAATGTGTCTTTTTAAGCGATAACACCGTTTGTTGCCTCTACCAACATTGTTTATGTTTCTATACGTGTATTGTAAGCTGTGTAATGTGTGCAATAAAGAGTATCGTGTTGTACCCTGTTTTATATTAAGTTAATATAATACTAGGAATTATTATATTAAAAAAAAACACTTCTGATGAGCTTCGGTAGAACCTGATGGTAGAACAGTTAGTTAAGAGCAATTGGATCGGTGTTTCGAAAGTTCGCAAGTTTGAGTCTTGTCCGAAGTGGTGATTTATTCCATTTTTCGTAAATATTTCCAGTATTGCTCTCAACATACCTTATTGAAACCAATGAAATATGATATTTATTTAATGATGCAACTGAGCTGATCTGATGATAGTGTTGCAATCAGACGTAGGATCACCGTAATAAATAAACATCCTCGAGTTTGCCCATGTCATGATGAAACATGAAGGTGCCTTCCTTATAAACTACTCGAGATTTAATTTATCGTCTCATATCAATAAGTTGTAAGTCGGGCTCTGCTAAGGATTTTATTCTAATACTTGCACTTGTGTCGCATTCTTACTTACCCATACGAAGACGGGGCGGGTCGCTATTATGATACAAGCTGGATCTGTTTAGGGTTATGTTTTGTAAATAAATGTTTCTATGAATACCCATTCTTCTGTAATGTTCTCGCGCACTACTCGGTGCTCGTGAGGCTCGCGCCTGCTCCCGCGGCCACGTGCAGGCGAGATGTCCCGCTCGCATCCCGGAGCGGCGCGCGGGCCCGCAGCCAATGTGGAGATCGCCTGCGTCACTGCGCGCTCTGCTCAGCACGCGACGCCATGCCGTCAGGTTAGTGTTGTTCTACATATATACACGGATGTAGTGAAACAGTTTTACTCATTTCTTTCTTTCACGTTAAGTCCGCGATTTGTACGATTATATTTTGCGCTGTAAAAAAATCATTCTAAGCTAATTTACACTGTCTTATTGGTGCTCTCAAATGGAATGGCAGCCGAAGAATGAACATCAAGTCATCGCTACGCTACGTTGTGCTCCGCTGCTTGCTGGTTCAGGAACTACGATGCTGCAGGCTCCTGATATAAAACTGTCCTTGTCAGGACAAATACAACTGCCCTTATCAGGGCAACAGAAAAACTGCTCTTCTCAGAGCAATATAAAACTGTTCTTTTCAGAACACTTGTTTCCTGTTTCTATGATGACAACACAAAAGGCAAAACTGCTCTTTTCAGAGCAACTGTCAGTCACTGTTTCTATGTATTTACACATAAATTATTCGATGTATGTTTTTTTTTATCTCCATTGCACAATACATGATAGCACAAATGGCGGACTACTAATGGGCTAAACCAAAAAAACAAGGTACATAGGTCTAGGGTAGTTTAAATTTTTAACCAAGACATACCTAAGTATAATATTTACGGTGACCATGAAGTCAAAAGAATGTCACAAGTTGACCAAGACTATCATTATTAAACCCCTCAAGATGTTACTATTTCGTCATATAAATTACTTTTATGTATATTTTTTATTTGTCTCCTATCCAAAAATATTATCTTTCTATTTATAATATATTTGTGAATATTTTCCTATGAATACTGATACATTAGTTATTATGTTGTTGGTTCCCATGCGCTGGTCGCGAGGCTCGCGGCGGCTGCTGCGGTGAGCGCGCGGACGCGGCTCCGGCGCCACAGCGCGCCGTGCACGCGGCGATGTCCCGCTCGCGTCCCGGAGCGGCGCGCTCTGCTGCTCGCCGTCGCCACGCTGGGGAGCCCGTCTGCAAAAACGTAACACTTGTGTCATTTACTTCTAATATTTACACATCTGACATTATTTATTCAGATATTTCTAATTAGATGTAGTCTACTAATAGAGAGATAATGTCTCATCAGATGTAACCCAATGAAAGATTTCTCTCATTAGAACTCCTATATGGCTAGTAATAATTTGTAATTATTAAACCGGCACATGCTGCCAAGGTTTTCTTAAGAGACGCAACGCCGCGTCTGTCTGTCTATGTGTATGTATGTTCGCGCTAAACTCAAAAACTACTAAACCGAATTTCATGCGGTTTTCACGTATCAAAAGGAGTGATTCTTGAGGAAGGTTTAGGTTACGTTAGAAAGGAGAAGTCATCGCTGTCATTTTCTTTACGAAGCAGTCTGCCGATTTATGCGAGGGAGGGGACGTCAAATGTATTGCTATTTCTACATGATTTGTATGTAACGTGCAAATAGCCATGACCGTCCATACAAGTTTGCACAATTGTGGGCAGAGGGGTAAGCTCGTAATGGCCACTCCAGTTATTTAATGCTGGGTTATGTGTATAATTTATTATGGTTTTGTGTAACCCGAACGAAGACGGGGCGGGTCGCTATTATGATACAAGCTGGATCTGTTAGGGTTATGTTTAGTAAATAAATGTTTCTATGAATACTTATTCTTCTGTAATGTTCTCGCGCACTACTCGGTGCTCGTGAGGCTCGCGGCGGCTCCCGCGGCCACGTGCAGGCGAGATGTCCCGCTCGCATCCCGGAGCGGCGCGCGGGCCCGCAGCCAATGTGGAGATCCCTGCGTCACTGCGCGCTCTGCTCGGCACGCGACGCCATGCTGTCAAGGTCAGAGTTATAATATAAATGTATGCATAATAGGTCTACTAGGCTGTGCACGGAATTATAGTGTCTTTTATATATTAATGTACCGCAATATTAGACATAGGAACCGTGGCATTTAAGAAGAAAAAGTGAATGACCACTAGTTTTGAGGTTAGAAATCCGTCCGCCGCGAGTGGGGTCGCCCGGCGCGCTCCGAGCTCCGCGCCGGCGACCAGTCGGGTCCGCGCGCCGTCCGACGCGGTCGCCTCCGTGTCGTTGTGTCCCGTTCCCGCCGTGTGTGTAAACCCTCCTCGGCGATCTGCGCTGCGCTTCGCCGGTTGTTTTTCTTATATGGTTCTAATTTTTTCGTCCACGTGTTGATTTTAGCCTTTCGATCTGTCGTTACTAAAGTGTAGTCCGGTAGTACTCTCATATTTGATTGTACGAATACGTTTTGCGTCGCGAAATAACAAGTTCAACATAAGACATGTTAGTTTTTAAAGTGACTGATTTGTGTTTCTAACCGTATTTGGATTTTGGATGACAATGTCTCACGTAAGTCTCCACATTATAATTTACAAACCTTATAGTGTTAGACCAAGAAAAGTCTGCAGAAATTTAGATAGCCCATGCAGTGCATGTGCTATTCGTACGTCATAATTTCATAGAAGTTTGACATCTAAAATAACACTGCGTGGGCTATTAAAATTTCAGCAGAATTTACTTGCCCTATCTCTAAAATTAGGATAATGGCTACTTAATCTTAGCAACAACAAGTTTGTAACATTCGAACATTCATTATGAAAATTTGAATGTTACAAACTGCGGTTAGTTCGCGCGCCGTCGGTCGCTAGTGGCGCCGCGTTGCCGCGTTCAAATAGGCACTTTTAGTCACATAAGAAGAAAATTCAAATTAGATTAAAATGGTAGTATTTTAGTATTATTCTTGCAACGTGATCTCAGTTCAGCGCAGCCCTAGGTCATCGAGCAGTAATTGGCGATTCTCGCAGTTTAGGAAACTAACACGTGTTATTAATTTGAGTGCTTTGTTGTGATGACTGCTTGTTGATGCTAAATATCTTGTTTTCTATATGCTTCATCATGTAAGTCCTGTTGACATATTTTGAATGTTTCCTTCATTGTATTACATTTGATTAAGTAGATATACGTATGATCCTATTTGCAATTTACCGTCTGTAACACGCGGGAGCTTGAATGCTGAATAGGATGATGATGATTATTGTTAATAAAAACCAACCTTCTTAGTTGTCTTTCTTCGAAGTTCAAATAGTCTCCATACCAAATTTCATTCAGTTACTTTTTCTATAACATTAGTAGGGATGTGTAGAATTAAGAATCTATTTGTGAATTCTAGTATTATCTGTAATGTTTGCTCTCGTTGTTACAGGGCCGGTCCGCGGCGGTGACGCCCTCGCTCACGTCCGCGGCTCGAATGGAGGCTGCTGCTCGGACCTCTCTTTCCTGAGGCACATCTGTGACGCGGTCAAGGTAAGTAGAGTCGACCCAAGCTATCTCTACATGGCATGTGCAATGACAAAGTGTTGTTATGTCATCATTAATTTTAAATTTCTATAAAAGTATGGCTTATTGTAATACTTCCTCACTTAGTTGTGATCATGTCAGAGCAAAGTTAGCTTAGACAGATTCTACAGCAAATTTAAACAAATAAACGCTGCCTCCTGACACCATACATAGTTACGTATACTTTTAGATTTATTTTTGAGGCACTCTCTCGAAGTTGCCCAACACAGGAACGGATTATACCATAACGACGAACGTACGATACGTAAAGTAGTGAAAAATATTGTAGCCGCAAGTTTACCACAGAAAAAAATATAACTACCGTTTTTATTGTTCCTAAAACCGTCTGTCCGTCCGTCCGTCCGTCCGTCTGTTTGTCACTGGTCTGGTGATGGAGACAATGGTCGCCATACAGGAACTTAATAATGAAACAACCCAACCTTTGGCTTTTGGGTCTGATTTGTTCAGTACTCGAAGACAGAGGAACATCGCAGCCAGCAACAAAGGCTTTCATCCTTAATGAAAATTCATTCAGAGAGTTGGTACTGTACTGATCAAAATGGTATTGTTTTTAATGTTTTAAGATGCTCATGTTTGTAGGAACATACCTATTATTTAATTTAGGGTTCCGTAGCCAAAGTAGCACAAAGGGAAACCTTATAGTGTAGTCGTCTCCGTCTCTCTTTTTTCAATAGTATAATGTATTTACATTTAAGATGTTACAAATATGTATGTTTCGCATGGACCCCGGAGGGGTGTAGCGATTTATTCTTATGACTAAGTTAAGTAAGCTAATTATCCCTACAACCCAAAAGGTTCAATAGGGTATAATATAACTACTTACTTTCTTTTAGTAGCTAGTTCACCCTTATTACATAGGGAATAAAGGTCACGCAATATCTAGCAAGTGAGCGTACGAAGTTTTTTAGTTAAATTTTACAAGCTTATAAAAGCTTAATAATAACCCCCGTTGCAAAAAGGTTATTAGTTTGACCGCTACGCGTAGGTGTATGTGTGTGTATGTATGTGACGATGTACTCTTAAACGAGTGAAGCTATTTGTTTGTATGTGCAACGCTTGTTTGTCCCCCACCACTGACATCGCACATCACATTCTAACACTCTCAAAGTAGTCTAAATATTATATCAACAAGTTTACCACCAAAAAAATTAAACCTACTCTTTTAAGGGGCCAAAATTGAAAAAAATCTATCCGTCCGTCTGTTTGTCCGTCCGTATGTCACAGCAATTGTATTTTCTCAAAAGCTATAAATTATATTAAAATAATATTTTAATTAAAATAGGCGTCACATAACAAAAGAAGACATATTTTAATGAGTGTGGAAGGTGCATGCAGCAAGCATTTCATTTATTCCTAGTTAGGCGTGTACATACATAGAGTGAGGAGTCTTTAGGTAATATTAGGAATTATTAGATTATTATTAGAATTTGGTCGTGTGATGGACTGGTGATGGAGACCAATGGTAGCCACACAGGAACTGTGTGATGTAACATCACTACCTTATTGAACTTTGGCTTTTAGAACTGTTTTGTTCACTAATGTATGACTACAGAAGAACAGAACAACTGGTTATACAGGCTTTTATTAAAAATGAACTACCTTTTAAACATTATAGGCCAAGAACTGAGTAATGCTTTTAGATTTTGTATGTTTTTGGTACGTATTGTTTAGATTTAAGTATATAAAAATTGTATTATAAGATTTAACAAATAGATGTCACTATCACTTGGACCTCAGTAGGGCGTAGCATTTAATGTTTATGACTAATTTATACAAACTATAACACTTTTCAACCCTAATGATTCAACTGGTTTAATAACATAACCATTCACTTTCTTCTGGGAGCTGTAGCACACTCGTATTTCCTATTAAATAGATTTCACGCGATATCCAGTAATAAATGAGCGTATGTGTCTTGTACTAAATATTACAAGTCCCCCATCGGTTAGTAAACCCCCGAAGTAAAAGAGGGGTGTTATACGTTTTACCGCTCCGTGTGTGTCTGTCTGTCAACGTAAGTGTCTCTTAAACGGGTAAACCGACTTGGATGCAGTTTTTTTGTTATATCAAAGCAGGTTTTCTTTTTATCAAAGTATTCTTTATTGCACACCTCAACATAATAAATTAATTAATACAGATAATACAGTAACTCATGTAGTGGTATTACGCAACATGTGGTCTTATCGTTAAAAAGCTACCGCCACCGCTGCTCACTGGTGGCTGGTTCAAGAACTCTACGATGCTGCCGGCTCCTGATATAAAACTGTCCTTCTCGGGACAAATACAACTGCCCTTTTCAGGGCAACGCAAAACTGCTCTTCTCAGAGCAATACCAAACTGTTCTTTTCAGAACACATGTCACTGTTTCTATGACGACACAGCATTAAAAGTGTTATTTTGAGAACACTTGGGTCCTGTTTCTATGTTTATACACAGATCAATCAATGTGTCTTTTTAGCGATAACACCGTTTGTTGCCTCTACCAACATTGTTTATGTTTTTATACGTGTATTGTAAGCTGTGTAATGTGTGCAATAAAGAGTATCGTGTTGTACCCTCGTATATATTAAGTTAATATAATGCTGGGAATTATTATATTTTAAATAATAGCTTCTGATGAGCTTCGGTAGAACCTGAGGGTAGAACAGTTAATTAAGAGCAATTGGATCGGTGTTTCGAAAGTTCGCAAGTTAGAGTCTTGTCCGAAGTGGTGATTTTTTCCATATTTCGTAAATATTTCCAGTATAATAATATGATATTTATTTAATGATGCAACTGAGCTGATCTGATGATAGTGTTGCAATCTGACGTAGGATCTCCTTCATAAATAAACATCCTCGAGTTTGCCCATGTCATGATGAAATATGAAGGTATTCCTTTCTTATAAACTACTCGAGATTTAATTTATCGTCTCATATCAATAAGTTATAAGTCTGGCTCTGCTAAGGATTTTATTCTAATATGTACTTGTACTTGTGTCGCATTCTTACTTCCCGTGCGCTGCGTGCTCGTGAGGCTCGCGGCGGCTCCCGCGGCCACGTGCAGGCGAGATGTCCCGCTCGCATCCCGGAGCGGCGCGCGGGCCCGCAGCCAATGTGGAGATCCCTGCGTCACTGCGCGCTCTGCTCGGCACGCGACGCCAGGCCGTCAGGTTAGTGTTGTTCTACATTTATACACGGATCTAGTGAAACAATTTTACTCATTTCTTTCTTTCGCATTAAGTCCGCCATTTGTAAGATTATATTTTGTGCTATAAAAAAACACTCTTAAGTTAATTTACACGGTCGTATTGGTGCTCTCAAGTGGAATGGCAGCCGAAGAATGAACATCAAGTCATCGCTACGCTACGTTGTGCTCCGCTGCTTGCTGGTTCAGGAACTACGATGCTGCAGGCTCCTGATATAAAACTGTCCTTGTCAGGACAAATACAACTGCCCTTGTCAGGGCAACAGAAAAACTGCTCTTCTCAGAGCAATATAAAACTGTTCTTTTCAGAACACTTGTTTCCTGTTTCTATGATGACAACACAAAATGCAAAACTGCTCTTTTCAGAGCAACTGTCACTGTTTCTATGTGTATACACATAAATAAGTCGATGTATTGATTTATTTCATCTCCATTGCACAAAACATGATAGCACAAATGGCGGACTACTAATGGACTAAACCAAAAATAATGTACATAGGTCCAGGGTATTGTTAAATTAAGTTCATTAAGTTGTAACCAATACATACGTATAATATTTATGGTGACCATGAGGTCAAAAGAATGTTACAAGTTGACCAAGATCCTCTATCATTATTAAACCCCTCAAGATGTTATTCATATAAATTATTGTTTGTTTTTTATCGTACTGTCTCCTATCCAAAAATATGATCTCTCTATTTAGAATATATATAGTCATTTGCGGAAGTGTCGCACTCTTAATATAGACGCTGTTTAAACCATCATCTTATTGATGTGACAGGCCAATGATGATTTAGAATATATTTCTATTTTTCTATGAATACTAATACATTAGTTATGTTGTTGGTTCCCATGCGCTGGTCGCGAGGCTCGCGGCGGCTGCTGCGGTGAGCGCGCGGACGCGGCTCCGGCGCCACAGCGCGCCGTGCACGCGGCGATGTCCCGCTCGCGTCCCGGAGCGGCGCGCTCTGCTGCTCGCCGTCGCCACGCTGGGGAGCCCGTCTGCAAAAACGTAAGACTAGTGTTATTAACTTCTAATATTTACACATCTGAGATCTGCATTATTTATTCAGATATTTCTAATTAAGTAGATGTAGTCTACTAATAGAGAATTAATCTCTCCTCAGATGTAACCCAATGAAAGATTTCTCTCATTAGAACTCCTATATAACTGGTAGTAATTTTTTATTATAAAACCGGCATGCTGCCAAGGTTTTCTTAAGAGACGCAACGCCGCGTCTGTCTGTCTGTGTATGTATGTTCGCGAACTCAAAAACTGATAAACGGAATTTCATGCGGTTTTCACGTATCAAAAGGAGTGATTCTTGAGGAAGGTTTAGGTTACGTCTTAGAGCATTTAGAAAGGAGATCTCATCGCTGTCATGTTCTTTACGAAACAGTTTGCACAATTGTGCAAGATTTTCGGCAGAGGGGTATGCTCTTAATGGCCACTGCAGTTATTTAATGCTCTAAGGGTTAGGTGTATAATTTATTATGGTTTTGTGTAACCCATGCGAAGACGGGGCGGGTCGCTAGTATGATACAAGCTGGGTCTGTTTAGGGCTATGTTTTGTAAATAAATGTTTCTATGAATACTTATTCTTCTGTAATGTTCTCGTGCACTACTCGGTGCTGGTGAGGCTCGCGGCGGCTCCCGCGGCCACGTGCAGGCGAGATGTCCCGCTCGCATCCCGGAGCGGCGCGCGGGCCCGCAGCCAATGTGGAGATCGCCTGCGTCACTGCGCGCTCTGCTGCTCGCTACCGTCATGTCACCATGCTGTCAAGGTCAGTGTTGTTATAAAGCCCCGTCTCCATATTGCGCGGCAAGTTATCGAACATTGGCTCGCGCGGCAGCCGTGCGCAATGGATACCGGGCTGCCTCGCGAGCCAACTCGATCATCGGCTCGCTCGAACGCGCCGCGCGACGAACCATTCATTGTCGGTGTTTCGACGCGCGGCAAAGAAATGTTCGCGCGCAATTGGGACGGATGTGAATATATTTCAGGTGGCTCGCGCGACAGCATACATGGATAAGTGTCGTACTTTAATTAAATTGTACGGCACTTAACAGTTTCTATGGAACAGTAAACGTAGTGATTATCGTAACAGATCATTTTTCTATTTGGCTATACTTCGTTCCGAATAATTAGTTTTTGTGATATAATGTGGTCAATCGTCGGATCGCCTGCCGCGCGCGGCCGCCGCGCATAAGTTCAAGATGGTGCCGAAATTGTAAAAAATACAGGTTTTCCGCGGTCGAACATTGCTCGCGCGGCCGTATCGAGACGGGCCTTTATATAAATATATCCATAATAGGTCTAGGCTTTGCACGTAATAGTGTCGTTTATAGTGTCGTTTACATATTATTGTACCGCAATATTAGACGTCATAGGAACTCTGGAATTTCAGAAGAAAAAGTTAATGAGCACTAGTTTTGAGGTTAGAAATCCGTCCGCCGCGAGTGGGGTCGCCCGGCGCGCTCCGAGCTCCGCGCCGGCGACCAGTCGGGTCCGCGCGCCGTCCGACGCGGTCGCCTCCGTGTCGTTGTGTCCCGTTGCCGCCGTGTGTGTAAATCCTCCTCGGTGATCTGCGCTGCGCTTCGCCGGTTGTATTTCTTATATGGCTCTAATTTTTTCGTCCACGTGTTGATTTTAGACTTTCGATTTGTGGTTACGAAAATGTTGTCCGGTAGTACTCTCATATTTGATAGCACGAATACGTTGTGCGTCGCGAAATAACAAGTTCGTGGAGTTATGTTAGTGGTTTTAAAGTTACCGACGTTGGATTTTCAATTACCAAGTCTCAAGTCTCACGTAAGTCGTATTATAATTTACAAGCCTAACATAACATATATATTAAGATAACAAGTATTTAATCTTACCAAAAACAACATATTCGTAACTTTCATTCGCATCTTTCGGCAAGTTCGCGCGCCGTCCGTCGCTAGTGGCGCCATGTTATCGCGTTCAAATAGGCACTTGTAGTAAAATACTTACTTTAAGAAGAATTTTCAAGTTAGATTAGGATATTAGAATTGTTTAAGTATAATTTTTACAACGTAAACTCAGCGTAGCCTTAGTGCATCAAGCAGTTAACTACATAGTTTTCTCGCGTAGTCTTTGGGAAAATAACACGTGTTATTTAAATGTGTCGTGCTTGAGGAGTGAACTACTATGTATTCTTTTATAAAAGTCGTGTTACTCTTATTCGACGTATTATAAATCTTTCTGTATTATTCTCTGCCGACTATTAAGTATATAAGTATTTATAATAATGTTAACGAGTGGAGGTCCAAGGGGGAGGCCTATGTTCAGCAGTGGACGTCTTATGGCTGAGATGATGATGAATAATGTTAACGCATTCACTGCCATCGACGCATATATGCGTCACCGTAACTTTCACACTGTGCCTTTGACGCACAGACGCGTTCATAATATATAGTGACAGCAAAGTGCGGCACCTGGTGAATGTCTAGGAAAAGAGGGTGGATGGAGGGTGCATGCATTAACCTTCAGGAACTTCTGTTAAGTTGTGGTGTGGGTGGGTTATCCTCGTAAGTCCCCGCGAATTACAATTATTACGTAAATCAAATTCGAGTTTTAAACTCTGCTAGAAATTAAAAAAAAGTATGTATGTATGTGTATTATACTTTTTTTGATAAACTTAATGTAAGTTTTATAATATTGTGACGTTTAGCGTCGCATGTAGAGTTAGGTAGGATGTAGGTAGATAGGAAAGAAATGAAAGTTTAATTTAGAAAAGTTATTTAATATTAATTAAAATTTGACTCTAATCAAGAACAAAAATAGACAAACTAAGAATGAGCTCAGCGCATTATACAAAGAAGTTAGGAAGTCAATCAAAAAAGACTATAGTAACCACAGAAAAAACATAATAACCAAAAATTTAGAAAAGTATAGAAGTACTAAACGTGCACTGAAAGAACTGAATACTCATAAACCATGGATAAACAAATTAAAAAAAGGGCATACCGAAACAAGATCAAGAGACGATGTAATAGACTCAGCAACATCCTTCTACCAAAATTTATATAAGAAACAGAATAATCTAGAAGAACAAAACTATGAAAACACTTTTACTAGTGAAGAACTAAAAATAGAAGAAAAAGAAGTATACAACCAACTAAAACACCTAAAGAGTGAGAAAAGTCCAGGACCAGATTCTATCCCCAATGAAGCCATCAAAATTGGAGCACCAGTTCTCATTAACTACCTAACAAAGCTATTTAACCTAATACTAAACACAGGGGATACACCAAAACAGTGGGAAAACTCAGACATCACTTTAATATACAAGAAAGGAGATCCACTAAACATAGAGAACTACAGACCAATTAGCCTTCTAGCGAGTACATACAAACTCTTTACATCAATCATTCTCAAGCGAATAACACAAGTCATCGACAATGCCCAAGCCATAGAACAAGCAGGCTTTCGCGCCGGATACAGCACTGTTGATCATATACATACATTGGAGCAAGTACTTGAAAAGTATAAAGAGTTTAACAAACCACTATATATAGGCTTCATAGATTACAGCAAAGCTTTCGACACTATCAGTCATAACGCTATATGGGAAGCTCTACAACTAGCTCAGGTTAACACAAAATATATCAACATACTAAAGAACATATATAAAAACAACACCAGCAGAGTAAAGTTAGACAGAAGAGGGCAAGCAATAAAAATAGAACGGGGTGTGCGGCAAGGTGATCCACTCTCACCTAAGCTCTTCATCGCAGTGCTAGAAGGAGTCTTCCGGAAGCTTGGTTGGGAAAAGAATGGAATAAGGATAAACGATCAACATCTAAGTCATCTAAGATTCGCTGACGACATAGTGCTATTTTCAGAAACTGCCACAAGCCTAGAAACCATGATGAGAACACTAACTGAACAAAGCAGCAAAGTAGGACTTGAAATGAACACTAATAAAACAAAAGTGATGACCAACAGCTATGAAAAGCCTATAATCATTGGTAACGAGACAATAGAGTACGTAAATAACTATATATATTTAGGCAAACAGGTATCATTTTCGAAAACCAGCAACGAAGAAGAGGTTAACAGAAGATCAACTATAACCTGGAAGAAGTACTGGTCTCTGAAAGAAGTTATGAAGGGAGACTACAGCATGACATTAAAAAAGGTGGTGAGTGACACCTGTCTCCTGCCATGTCTAGTCTATGGTTCACAAACATGGGTATACACCAACAAAGTGAAGGAAAAAATAAGAACTACGCAGAGAGCTATGGAGAGAAGTATGATGGGGCTGCGGAAAATATACAAAATACGACACACAAGAATCAGAGAAAAAACCAAGGTAACCGACGCTCTTACCCATGCTCTCAAGCTTAAGTGGAACTGGGCTGGCCATGTAGCTCGCATGACAGACAAAAGGTGGACCATACAAACCACAAAATGGAAGGGACCACACGGAAAACGCCCCCCCGGCAGGCCGAAGAAACGCTGGTCCGAAGACATTACCCAAATAGCCGGAAAACACTGGATGGAGACAGGAGAAGACAGAGAAAGTTGGAAAAAACTGGAGGAGGCCTTCACCCAGAGAGGGATCCATATAAACAAATAAAAAAACAAAAAAATTAATAATAAAAAAAAATAATAAAAAAAAAAAATCTAGTAGTAAAAATACAAAGCCATAATAAAAAAAATATGGAATATATAAGGCTATAATAATAATAATAATAATAATTAAAATTTAAACAAGTTAGCTAGGGTCGTGAGTCCTTATAACTGAGCAGACACATAACGAAATATCGAAACGAGTCCTTAATAGGAGGCACTTTCCTGATGCTGTACATCGCAGGAGTCGCAGTTGGTCCAGAGTAGTCAAGGATGGCTCCCCGCTGTGGTTCCGGATTCCCAGCTCAGAATGGAAACCTTCCGGAATGTAGAGTTTGGGCATAGCGCAACCCGGGGTAGTGCAGGATAGAGGGTTTCAGACTCAACCCCAGACTTGGTTCCTAGTAATATTGGGCATATTAGAAAATGCACACAACAGTGACTGCGACATCCGGCTAACAAGGACGAAATATTAGGAAAGTGATCCCTTAGCATTATTTTAGTGTTCACGGATGAAGCAGTCAAAAAGAAATATAATAGATTACAATATAACAGAAATTAAAGTAAAATTGTTCCTATTAGAAACTTAAATTAAATATTAACACTTACCCGAACCGGGGAAATGTACACAGCATAATATCAATCAGGCACGATCTAAAATAGTATCCAAGGTAGGCAAATATATTATTTAAGATATATTTTATATCTTATTCATTAATTTTCTTCATGTGACAGATTTCCGAAAACTATTTTAAAATGTTTTTAAATTTTTACAACCGGCCACCACAAAGCGGTTAGTGCAAACGAGGTTTTATAGCAAACCGTTACAATACAGTAAAGTACAAGTAGTATTATGTATATATCTTCGCAACCGCTCTCGAAAACCGCTTCAGGTCCGCTTTTAGGTCCGTCCAGAATTTAAACTTATTAACAAGACTCTACTGTCCGTTGTCTGTCACCAGGTTGTATCTCATGAACCGTGATAGCTAGATAGTTGTTTTCACAGATGATGTATTTCTTTTACTGCTATAACAAGTAATACTAGAAAGTACCTACGGTGGGCGAAACTGACTCGCACTTGTCCGGTTTTTTTATATTTCATCTTATTCCTTTACTCAAGCGGTTGTGTTGTTTCTTCATCTAGTACTTATGATGATAACACAAGCCTGATACAAGTATTGATTTGACTCTTAACATTTGTTCTCGTTGTTGCAGGACCGGACCGCGACGGTGGCGCCCTCGTGGCGCGTGTGGAAGCTTGCGGCGGCGCAGCATCTGCTCCGTGCCTCACTGCATTGGCACCTCTGTGACGCTGTCAAGGTAACTAAAAATATATTATATTTGCCAAATGCCATATCTTATACAACCAAAAGCAAAACTAACTAATTATCTCCACTAGCTCTTAAATAGCCATAACCAGTTCCGTAGCCAAAGAGTAAAAACGGGACCCTTATTACTAAGACTCAGCTGTCCGTCTGTCTGTGTGTCACCAGACTCTATCTCATGAACCGTGATATGGAGTGTTTCTAAAGTGGGGCTCCCATACAACTAACGCGATTATTTTGCCGTTTTTAATGTAATGGTACGGAACCTTTCATGCGCCAGTCCGATTCGCATTAAACTTAGTCGGTTTTTAGTAATTGGTGAGTTTTGGTTGTCACATTCATGACATCGTCATGACGATATATTAAACACGACTTGCCCAAAACAAAGGAGAGTGGCCTGTGACACACTAGTGTAAATAACTAGAGGAAGCCTTTGCCAAATGGCTTAGATATAATAAACACGCTCTAGAGTTATATTCAACATAGAGAAAGGAATATACGGAGATGCGTGAAGTAGTGCAAAATATTGCACTCGTAAATTTACAACTAACACTACAATTCGTTTCCGCTTTACCCGACCCGTACAGCGCCACCTGCTTCAGGTATCATATATGAGGCTACAATGTTATGCACTAGTGTTAAAAAACAAGGAGAAAGAGGGATTATGTGTGGAATGTGCGTGTGATATGTGGGTCTCTAACGCATGAATCGGTAAACTTTTATTAGGAAGACGTTAGTACAATTGATTTCGTTGGTTTAAAGTTTAAAAAGTTAATCATATAAGTGCATAAAACATTAATTTGTCATGATTTTAAGATGATTATATTTTACTTGACTATGCTTCACTATCATATGTGGTCCACCATAGCTTCATAACTGTGATAAATGATTGTGAATTGAATGAGGTTAGTGCAATAACAAAGTGCCGCAAGTAGTGCGTACGTGGCCTAACCCTAGAGCACAGAATAAATAATAGTACTAGGTACAGAAGACTCACTCTAACAAAACGCGTCTGTTACGATCAGCACAGATATGGCCGGCCCCTAGGTAGTGACAGCGCCACGGGCGGCTTATGGCTTTCCCCAAAATTGGGGTGGAACAGATGTACTTGTAGCTACCGCGGAGTGAGCTATGCCTGCCTAGAGTTACGGACCTTACGCTCCGAAGTGTCCACGCCGACCGCCGTACTTTTGTTTTAACACATACAGCTGTCTGCAGTCACTAGTCCAGTTCCTTCATTAATTCTGTGTAATTTTAGGTACACGTGTACGCCGTCGAGACAGCAGGACTACGCGCGCGAGTTTCCACGCCGAAGGCAAGCCCCCTCACTAACTTATGACATGTATTATACGTTGATATCATGTTGTTACTTAACATTTAATATTTAAGAGAAAAGCTCTGCGATTTTTATACTATCAGACTGATGGATGCTCGGATTGGAATGTATAGATACGTAACTATGAAAAATCGAATATTACAGTAATTAAAGAGTGACGTATGTAAATTAATATATACATTAATAGTATTATTACTACACTACAGTGTACTTAAGCGTATTTTGTATTAACTTATTCCATTTATTTTGAAGCTGACCTTGGGGATTATAATAAAATTCACGTAAATCAATGTGTTGTTTCAGTTTCATTAGAGCAGTGGTTCCTAACCTAGGGGTAATTACCCCCGTGGGGGTAAAACTGGTTTATCACGGGGGTAATAAGCTAACCTAATATAACAATACAACAAACGTACACGTTTTATTTTTTATTACCATTGGGAGGAGGGGTAAAATCAGGTTCCCTAGTTAGTCATAGGGGTGACCGGACTGAAAAGGTTAGGAACCACTGCATTAGAGTGAGTATAAAAACCGTGACTGCATTAGTTTCCTTCCTTAAACCAAGTCTCGAATCCATTTCCTTTTCTTGGGGTAAAATGTTATCGAGTTTGTTATAGGACACGTATATTGCCCGAGTGTTTAGAGATGTATTTTTGTATGATCAGAGAAGCCTTGTAGACCTTATAGTTCATGCATACCTTTCTATCAGAAAACACATGCACATGGAGTATAGTAAGTAAGGACCCTTTTTTGATAGATTAGATAGATAGATAGAATACTCTTTATTGGCACACCTCAGTAAAAAGATACAAAAGAAAAATACAATTGATTAAATGTAGAGGCAGACAACAGGCGGTCTTATCGCTAAAGAGCGATCTCTAGAGATTAGTTGGGGTAATGCAATTTGTCATTTTATTATCTGGTAAGTACTGGAGGAAAGGCTTTTCAATATTTCAGGTTCCTTATCTTAGGTTCTTTATTAGTATCAGAGACATAATACAGTAAAAATTATAGATAATGACAGTCAAAGTGGCCAAATATATTGATATACTATAGGAATAATGATGTGTTTCAATATATTCGTTCACTGGCTCTCACTATCTACAATACAATATGATAATATCATATGTTTAAAACTGGTCAACATTATGAGGTTCCCTAGTAAAATAGTCAACAACAAAAGTTATAACAATAACAGTTAAATAGGTATAACAGTTTTTAAATTACCTAGGAACATTATAATCACCTCAAGTTATGTTCGTCTAGAAGTGATCACCTGAAGTAATCTTATAGTTGCAGTACCTCATTGTGTTATAGTTAGTTTTTTTTTAGCATTACAAATAAGGTAAACAATCTTGATGTGTCTTTTAATTGAAAAACACATTTTAAAAATTAAGTTGCGGCAAATATGTAACAATTATGAATCTAATACGATCATTTATATTCTTCTGCTTTCATAAGTAATAGTTTTTGATTTATAAAAATCGTTTTTCAATTAAAAGACAAGTCAAGATCGCTTACCTTTTTTCAAGTTCTTTCGAATGCTAAAAAAACGAACTATAGTGTACAGTCAAGTCTGCGTCTATGATTTTAAATATGCACGTAGATGCTCTGGGGAGAGCCACGTTTTTTGGTTATCTATTTCGGTTGAGCATTAGAGCGCCGCTACTGATTTTCGGGCGTGAGATAGACTGCTCGTCTCTGTCTGATGGAGACAGTTAAGAATGACGGATAGTTTATCTCACAGCGTGATACTGGTCGCGGCGCTCTCGTGCTAAGTCTACTGCATGGGTGATGCTGCAATGTGCATGGTGTGACGAGTGGTGACGTCTGTGTTAAGTGAAAACGGTAACTGTGTTCCTTATAATCTGTTACATTATTACTTATTACACAATGAGGCGCCAACGTCAGTATATAAAATATTAAAATTTATGAGAGTTGTCGTTGGTTCGTTTTAATATGAAATGAAGTTTATTTTTGCGTAGATGGTGGCGCCTCTATTGAGCTATTTGCGAACTGTGTGTACTAACCTGCTGTTTGACTTTTGCTTGCGTTGTTTTAATATGTTAATAGATGGCTCTGTTTCAGATTAGGAATATTTCTTTGATACTTTGATACATTGTAATTGCTATACTTACATCAAATCGTATGTATTAATTTTTTTAATGACTGTATTGTAAGATTTAATTGATCAAAGAAATATGACTAGAGTTAGACTAAGCCAAGATGGCAGCGATTTTGACGACTTATAACCTCTATGAAATTATGAAATTTATATAACACTTGAACAGTCTGGACTATCAAAATCGGTGCCAAACTTAGTTTGGCGTAGCAATAATAGGGTTGGCAACTGCATGTCTAAGGTTGTCATAGACGTTGGCAGCATAGGTTTAACCTGTATAGTCGCACCAATAAAAGTCTGCAGCGGATTTGATAGCCCACGCAGCGTAAGTGTTATTCATACGTCATAATTTCATAGAAGTTTGACGCTTATAATGACACTTGCACTGCGTGGGCTATCAAAATCGCTGCAGAGTTTTTACGGTCTAACTCTACCTAGTTTTGTTTTATGGAATTTTATGCTTGAAGGGCTTGAGTCAGACCAAGCTAACTCGGCAGCGATTATGATAGCACATACTGTGTGTTGTTTCAAATGTCTAAGTAGTATTCATATTAGACTATGACGTTTAAAATAAAATAACACTTGCACAGCTGAATTAGCTTGGTCTGCCTCTAGCATCAAGACCATATTTTTCAAAAAAAGACATTATTCGCATTAAACCTATGCTGGCGCCATCTGTAAAATACTACGACGGTCAACCCTATGATTGCTGCCCTTTGTCTATAAAGAAAAATTCAGAGTAAATCCGTAAAATACACGGTCAGCGTTTGATTAATCTAATTCTGAATATCAGAGTTACATATCGTTGGACAAAACTATTAATGTATGGCAAAAGCGGGCACTGGTCAAGCATCCAATACATTAATAATCTTGGCCTTTGAAGTGTCATTCTACGGAACTTGCTATGTAAACAAACCCGCCATATTGAAACTGTCAACAATGATTAATTTACTAGGAACTTTTGTTTACATAGTTAGCAAGCTCCATAGAATGATGTTTTACGTAGATCTGAATGATATTGATAAATCGGTGAGTGTATAGTTTACTAAATCTCTGGCACTTAATAAATTAATATGATGGTAATAACCTTTTGGTAGTAACCTTCAAATCAAGAGTGAACAGGCACCTTCTGGGCGAGCTCGCTCCATCGTAGGCCACGTCTACGCCTCGGCTAGTCTGTGGCCATGAGTAAGCCCATTCATTAAAAAAAAATACATTTCTTTGTTCTGTTGCACGTCGTTTTTATTGTTGTGTTGCACGTTCCTTGCTTGCACTGCGTTGGATATGACCGTTTTTTTGCGAACTGCTATTACATTCCTTTATTTCTTGGCCATTAGAACTGCATTGTGGAGTGCGGCTTCCGAGCTATAGCATAGAACCTTCGCTTCTTAACTACTGGTAAGTCTGGCTGCTTTTTTCTTTTTTTAAGCTTGTAATGTAATGTGTACCGTAATAGGGAATATTACTGCAATGTTCTGCCGCCAGAGTACAGTACTAATTTGTTAAGAAAACCCATAGAGTAAATTATACACACTAACGCCTTAAACAAGTTTTTTGACAAGTTTTTACTATGACATTGATGCATCAAGGTGGTTGTTTACAGGTGTACTACCGCGAAACGCGAAAATTGCAATTTCGTTATCTGCCTGTCTATCGATCGAATAAGCAAGAGTGATAGAGAAGCAGAAACCGAACTTTCGATTGTCGTGTTTCACGGTAGGCCATGTGATTGAGTTAGTGACGCCCTCTACGCAGAGTTTGACATTCCCTATCACGATTCGGTTCTACACCTCAAATTAATTAATACAATACATATTCAAGTAATATTAACCTTTAGCATGCTGAGGAGGAAACAGCAAAACATATTCTTCTAGAATGCAAACAGGTAGAAGTATATAGGAACGCCGAACACACTGAAAGAGTAACAACCTGAAAACACTGTTAGGTTTTGTAGAGGAGCTGGGGTGGCTAGCGTAGCGCTACCTCGTTTTTTCACGCAAAATAGGCACAATGGATGTCGAGTTGCTGAAAAGGCCCTGAAAAACTAACTAGTAGACCTATAAGTGTCCAGTGTCACAATTCAACTTAAAAAAAAGCCTAGCCAAAATATCAATTTCATTTATTTATTCTCTCTTAAAAGCTTACAGTAATATACCAAATTGCTTACACGCTTACAGATAATTCTACAGACGCATACAAAAGATTCAAATTGTAGACTTAGAGCCAATTGCACCAACCACATTTGACAGACTGATCATCGTCAGCCGGCGCGCCCCGGCGCTTTCCTATGAAACATCCATACATAAAAATTTGCTACAGGTAGCTAAAAGTACATCCGTTCCATTCTACCCCAATTTTGGGGAAAGCCATAAGCTGCGCATGTCGCGGTCGTAACAGATCGTAACAGACGCGTTTTGTTAGAGAGTGAGTCTTTTGTACCTAGTACTATTATTTATTCTGTGATAAAACGCACATTTTTATGCACAAAGTTAAAATGCGAACATAATTAATAGCGCCACCTAAAATAATGATGTAGCACGCATCGTATGTATATTAGGTTTAGGTTTAAGATCATTTAATCTCATTAAGAATTTTACAATTCACTTGCACGAGATAAAACATTAATAATAAAAAGATTATAATAATATGGATATGAGCGTACAGGCACTAAATTATAACAACATTTTAAGACGTAAAAAAAGGGTACCTGATCAAACAACTATTTGTTGACCGCGCGCTTTGCATGCAACTAGTGACAATAACACCAAAACAAGTAATAGGTACATGGAGTCATTACAGCTAGATATGGCATGATGCGTACGCTGAGCGTAGTTGGGTTTGTATACATGAGGTTATAACTATACTTGTTTGCTCGTTTTATTTGTGTTTATATCATTTGCCAGTATATTTAAGTTTAGTTAATAAGTAATATATATATATCCCTATGTATAATTTGAATACATATGGTTTTTTTTTTTTTTTAATAAGTTAATGTAATTTTACATGTTAATATATGCCTACGTTATTTAATAATTATTTGATATATGTTTTTTTAATAACGATTTAAAGTGAGATATTGATTTAGTTTCTTTTATGATTTTTGGCAGTTTATTGAATAACTGAGCACCTTCGCAAAGTATACTTTTTTTTCCATAGTTCGTTCGCGACGGACGTGGAATTAAGTCATCAGCGTTTCGTAGTTTCATTTTTTGCACCTGATATTTTCGAGTAAATTTTAGCTGTGATAAGATATCATTTTGAGTTATTTTTCGTACCAATATACAATTATAATATATGTAGGTTTGAGTTACGTTTAAAATTTTTGTTTCATTATATAGTGTTTTGGTTGGGGTTAAAAAGTCATAGTGAAACAGTACTTTGATTAATTTGTTTTGTGCTATTTGAATAGTCTCAAGATTGGTTTTAGCAGTAGTACCCCAGACTTCTATAAGGTAGTCTATGTGCGGTTTTATGAGCGAGTTGTATATAGTGTGGCGCACTTGCGGTGGAAGAGTATTAGCAAAGTTACGCAGAGCACCAGTGAGAGATGTTAATTTCGATTTTACTTTGTCGATGTGTGGTTTCCAGGTTAAGTTCTTATCGAGTATTAATCCTAAGTATTTTTCACTGTCTACTTGTGTGATAATTTGATTATTTATTGTTAGTGGTTGAAAATCGGTAATTTTTTTATTTTTTGCTGCGAAAATGATGTAATTTGTTTTGTTTACATTGATCGTTAACAAGTTACATTGAAACCAAGTGTTTAGCAAGTTTAAATCGTTTTGCGCATCTTTAATAACATCGTTTATTGCATCTCCAAAATAAAACAGACTAGTGTCGTCTGCATAGAGTGTGATATCGCCCTTCAGATCGAGTTCTTTGATGTTGTTAATGTAAATAAGAAATAATAGAGGTCCTAGTATTGACCCTTGAGGAACGCCGCAGGTAATCATTTTTGGCTCACTTTGATAATTTTGAATTTTGACAATTTGACGGCGGTTAGAAAGATATGATTTTAGGATGTCTAATGCTACATTGGTAATACCTAGCTCTTCTAATTTTCGTAGGAGTATGTTGTGACTGATTGTGTCGAACGCTTTTTTGAGATCAATAAAAATACCTAGTGCTACTCGTTTTTCGTCTATTTTGACTTTAATATTTGTCACAAGGTCTATTGTTGCTGATAACGTATTGGATTTTGGCCGGAAACCATACTGTTTTTCGTAAAGGAAGTTTATACAATTTAGATGTGATTCAAGTCGACAGTATATTATTTTCTCAAATATCTTCGAAATTACTGGAAGAACTGATATTGGACGATAATTGCTTGGATCGCATTTGCTCCCCGATTTATAGATTGGCGATATTTTTGCTAATTTTAGACTATATTTAGTCTCCCACAGTCCTCCTGAGGGTCTGAGGAATGGGAGGGTGTGTGCTGCGCCAGCACCGAGCCCGGGGGCAAGCAGGGTACCTTACGATTCTTAGACCTCAACTCAACATAATGTATATGTTTATTGCTAGGAGACTGAAAGGCAGTAAATTCGTACGGTCAAGGTATTAAATGTCGGCACAGAAAAAGTGCCAGAAATATGTACACGCTACCTCAATGCATGGGCAGTAGGGTAGTGTATACATATGTTTGGCGCTTTCTGCGTGTCGTTGTTTAATGACTTGACTGTACAATCGCCATTAGACGTATCGGAGCGACCACGGTGTCCACACATATCTGAACAAAGGAGACTACAACAAAAGTATAGCATAACATATGGTGTTGACCCTGTGTGTAGGTACATGGTCCCAGGTAGTGGGCATTCTAGATCTCTTTAATGCTGAATTTCTCAAACACCTCGCGCAGATGTTAAGTTAAAAATATGTAGTAGTTGTTGTATGTACGAGTTTTATTGTTTATCATAATTGGACTGTGTTATGGAATAACGAACTAAGTAGTTAGTTCGTTATTCCATAACGCATTCTAATTATTGTTTCATTTGAAAAATAGATCTCTCGACTAATTATATACGTCTACAAATAATCCGCAATCGACAGGTAAGTAAATCTCAATGAGCTACTGACACAGCATTATAAAAGATAAATCTTTATTGGGGATTTAATGTTTCTGAACATACACTGTAACTACTTATAGTTTTATACAGCACAGGCACAGGAGACTAGTTACATGAAACCGGCAGTCTATCTCGCGGGCGAGATACTGTCGCATCACTTCTTTGCTAGGGCTACAGGGTAGGTAAGTACTAGACAAAGACATATGTGAGAAATATAAAGAATCTCACTAACCAGCCGTCAAAATCCCAGGTAATTTAGGTAGGTACTTACGCACTCATTTTATAACGCCACCTTAGCATGTTTTTATCAAAAGATCAGAACTTCGATTGCTTGGCGGTGGCTAGTTTCGTGTAACTCTTGTAGGCTGCAGTAGAACTTTAATATAATCATAAGTAATTAATATTTATACTTATTATTGATAATGTACGTGTATATAATCGATAAATATATGAAGATCAGAAAGTAAATGCATAAATAATTTACATAGAACGCCTCGTATACAATCTATTAGAGAAAAACATAATACATAGGTGTCTCTTTGATGTCGACTGTATGTTCATGAGTAGGTATTACATAGGTATGTAATCTTATTTTTTTTATTACGTCTTTGGTTTCGACGCCTGAAAATTATTTCACATGCGAGTTTAGTTCGCGATTTCTTGCTATAATATTTTGGTAGGCGTTAAAAGCGCCGACGTTAATATTTTTTGCGTCTACCCGCCGACTTCCCCGCTTAATTAACAAACTAATAATTTTCCATGGTAAGTTTTACCAAGTGAAACTAGCGCGTAGATCTCGTAGTAAGTACCAAAACATTTACTCTGCTCTATAAAGTCAATATCACAGTTAAGTAACGCTTGGCCGTTTTGCTGTTGTTAAAGTAGTTTAAGTCAAGTGTATGCCGGATGGCTCCTGGTTTGGCCTGCTCTTTAGAGTACGCAAAGCAATTAATATACTACGCAAGGAGCCGAAACCGCTCTTTATGACTGTACTGTCGTGGTTAGCACATACCTAGTACTAGCACCTACTTGTAGTACACGACTAAATACCTGCTGCGTTTTCCAGTGATGCCTGCCGGCCTAGCCAAGGTTACAATCACTATCGCTTCGACAACGAAAAGCATTATGTCTCTATCACTCCTCCGTATTAGTGTGACAGTGACCAGTTGCGTTTCGATCGCTACGGATCGGATGCGGATGCGGCTCCAGCCCTGCGGTACAGCGTTGATGCGACGGGCGGCTTCCTTCGCTGTTGCTAAGTGAGTCTAGTTACATCTCACACTGTATATGCTTCGTTGTGACCTGAAAACACACAAGTTACTGTACTGTAATAACTAATAAGTACGATTCCCACCGAACGGGCGGAGTTGGCGCGCATTTCACATTTGTGCGGCCGCAAGCCGGTCGGCTGCTCGCGGACGCGACCGCGTATGTATAGGCACACTTAATTACCTCTCAGGTAAGTAAGGTAAGGTGTATATTTGTTAATCGTGCATTACAGCGCGCAAATTTGCCAAGTAGGTAAATTTACTAAATTTTGCAACATATTTTGAAGGTAATAATGTTTTGTGTGTGGTTAGTAATGTGTCCGCTTGTCAACTAATCTCAAGAATTGACATAGGCACTAGTTTCTACGAAAAAACTCATTGGTACGAACCGGGGTTTGAACCCGCGACCTCCGGATTGAAAGTCGCACGCTCTTACCGCTAGGCCACCAGCGCTTCCAGCGTTTTTAATGTATATGTAAATTATCAAGTAGATTTTAAGATTTACTTTGAATGTACCTACCAATAATGTTGTGGCTTTGAAAATTTCAGTGTCTGTGACGCGGCTACAACCGAGCTCCAGTGCCGCCCGGCGCGGAAAGCGCCATCGTCTGCTGCCGACAGGTGAGCTGAACTCCTTTATTTCTTCAAAATTTGCCACCTGAAAATACACGTAACTAAAGTTTATATTTCACTACACACGAGAGTAATAAAAATCAGTTTCAGCAAATAAAGTGACTCGTTTTTATTGTTCTTGTATGTGCCCATATTTATCTGTAGGTGCGGTGACTTAAATTAATGTCTGTGTTAATTAGTACCTTGTCACATTGACAATAATTATCAGGTCCGTGCAACGGCTTCCATATTGTCACAAATACTAATTTAAATACCGATATTTGTACACTGGCTTTCAAAAGTGCATGGATAGATGTCGACCGACCGTAATCCCTTAATATTACGGTTGAAACATCTCCACGCCACATTTTGAACGCCAGTGTACAAAGATCAGAAATCAAATTAGTTGACTGTACACATTGATTGAACGTTGAACGTGTGTGTGGTTGTATGAAATAGTGAGTATACTTAGTGACACAATTGTTCTGAAAACAACAGTTTAGTTGCCCTAGTTGGACAGTTTTTACTATCCGGAGCCTGTCATGTTGACTGTGTGTATTCATCGTGAGTAATGTGTATACAAGGAACAGTGAAACATTGCTCTGAAAAGAACAGTTTGAGTGTCTTGACAAGGACAGTTTTTAGTATCTGGAGACAGCACATCATCTTCATGTGTTCTAATATGGTGGGTGCGTGGGCTGGTTGGTTGGCTGGCTGGCTGGCTGGCTGGCTGGCTGGCTGGCTGGCTGGCTGGCTGGCTGGCTGGCTGGCTGGCTGGCTGGTTGGTTGGGTGGTTGGTTGGGTGGTTGGTTGGTTGGTTGGTTGGTTGGTTGGTTGGTTGGTTGGTTGGTTGGTTGGTTGGTTGGTTGGTTGGTTGGTTGGATGAGTGATTGATTGATCGTGTGATATAAGAAACAGTGAAACAATTGCTCTGAGAAGAACAGTTTTATTGTCCTGATAAGGACAGTTATTAGGATTTGCAGCATCATTTTCACCTATATTGGATTTCCTATGATTTATAAATAAAAAGTACGAATAATGATAGATATATAATCAATATACATACATTAATTATAAAATGGTGTAGAAACACTCGGCGGTGGGGTGCTCTGTAACTGGGGACCGTAGGGCTGGCAGCTTCCTCACACAACGCATAAGCATTGCAATTCAGCGAGGTAATGCTGCCAGTGTCTACGGTACCTTGCCGAGGGGCGATTTTTTATTGTAATTTAGGTTTTATTTTTATTAATTTAGTATAATTTTAGTTTATAAGTTTTTATACAACATTTATATTAAATCAAATAAATTATAAAATCGGACTCGCGCACGTTCCGTACCATTTCGCAAAAATGGCAAAAAAATCACGTTCGTTGTAAGGGAGCAGTTAAATATTTATCTTTGTTGTTATAGCGGCAACAGAAATACATCACCTGTGAAAATTTCAACTGTCTAACTATTACAGACGGACAGCAGAGTTTTAGTATTTAACAGGGTCCCGTTTTTACCCTTTGGGTACGGAACCATGAAAAGCAGAGTACCTAATGTTCAAAATTGTACTTATCAAACCACTTCAATACAAATTACTAATACCATGTAATAAGAAAATACCAACCGTGTATTTCAGCGTCGACTGTCGAAGCTATTCGAGTACCGTCGATCGGCGAACGAATCAGCGGCGGCGAGCCAGTAATGCCAGTATCTCCCCCTCTGCTATCAGGTGAGCATACTCCAACTCGCATTGCACTCCACACCTGAAAAATACACACATATTATAAGCTTAGTTAGTGCTATCTTTATGTTCAAATCAGCAGCCTTTTTAAGGTTTCAATGGTTATGAGAGACAAAAACAATGATTATAGCCTGGAAAAGATTAATTACAACGCCAAGAGTGAATTGATTGATTACAACGCCAACGGATAGATCAGTGGTTCCTAACCTTTTCAGTCCGGTCGCCCCTATGACTAACTAGGGAACCTGATTTTACCCCTCCTCCCAATGGTAATAAAAAATAAAACGTGTACGTTTGTTATATTGTTATATTTGGTTAGCTTACTACCCCCGTAAAATACCAGTTTTACCCCCACGGGGGTAATTACCCCCACGTTCGGAACCACTGGGATAGATCGATTAGAACAGGTGACTGTTGCTGAATGTGGTGCAATTAAAAACTGGTATCAAACTAAAAACCGGCCAAGTGCGAGTCGGACTCGCTTTCCGAGGGTTCCGTTCTGAACATTAATTCCGACTCACCCTTGACTGCACATTTCTAATAGGTTTTCCTGTCTTCTGTAAAGATCTATTTTGTATATTTTTTTGAAATATTTTAAATAACTTCTAACCTATATACATATTTATAAATTATAAAAAAATATATGTATATTTGAAATTGTCAAAATGAGCTCTTTAATTTGACTTAATAACACGATATAGTTTGAAATTTCTTTATTTTCTCATGTACCTCCCCAAAAGTGGCCCCCATGTTTAAAATTACATTACATATGTGTACCAAATTTCAACTTAATTGGTCCAGTTATTTCTGAGAAAATAGGTTGTCACTGACTGACAGTCAGACAGACAGACAGACAGACAGACAAACAGAAGCACGAGTGATCCTATAAGGGTTCCGTTTTTTCCTACTGAGGTACGGAACCCTAAAAAGCTTGTAACATTTTCGAGCTAGGGTCACAACGGACTAGGCTAGAAGGCCGTTTAACTTGAAATGAAACATGTGATAAGAAAATACCTACTGTGTATTCCAGTGCCGACTTTCGAGGCTCCGATCAGCGCCCAACGGCAAAGCACGGGCTTCCTTCACTTCCAGGTTAGTTGACGGCGTTAAATTTATGATCTGAAAATAGGCACATATTTATATCTCGATATAGGTATCTCTTGTACCTATACAAACAGGTAGGATTGTACCTACATATTCACGGAACAAATAAATTTCAACAAGTTTTTAGGACAGACGATTTGTTGCTACCTACTTAATATACCTAAGATTATCAAACTATTAAGTAGGTATGTATATGAGTATATGTTGGTTAATAGTTAGTGAGTTAGTTAGTGCTTCGGGCATTTTCCGCATTTCGACAATCATTGTGCCTATTTTGCGTGAAACGAGGCAGCGTTATTCTAACCACCCCAGCTCCTCCATGAGCCTAGCAATGTTTTCAGGTTCCTAACTGCCTGCCTCTTTTAGTGTGCACGGAGTCCCTAGGACCTAGGGACAGGATCAAATACCTAGGGCCTAGATATGAGTATGTAGGTATATTGACTCGACGTTGCTCAAAACGGCAGTTACTAAATATGAACTTACATATGTAATGAAAATACTTACTTTCCAGTACTGGCTGCTGACTGACGCCGGAAGCAGCCTACCACCATCACGTATGACATCGCTATCCTTTTCTGGCTTCCAGTACCAGATGAGAGCTCCGTCTTTATCTGAAGGTATGTTTCCGGTATCGCTATCAATGCATGTACTTGGCACCTGAAAAACTTATGTTTTGTCTCACATTCTGTATATTATAAATTATAGACAGTCATATATAGATACACCTACTGACAGAAAACGCACAACCTAGATGCATGGCATGGGGTTAACAAATTAAACACCTGAACCTTTCTCAAGAATCACTCTATTGATAGGTGAAAACCGTATGAAAATCCGTTCAGTAGTTTTTTGTTTGTCGCGAATATATAAACACAAAAACAAACAAATTACTTATTAATTTATTTATTGCATATTGCATAGTGGATAAGGGACACTTTCGAATTAAATTGAAACAGAGTGTACATTGTAATGCACATTGGGCCTTACGAGGATACGGAGTAGGTATAAAAAAACCCGAGTCATCCAAGACGTTATATTACATCTATACCTACATCTCCTGTTGGTAACTGGAAAAAACCTAGGTTCATACGTATCTTAAAACTGAAAAAAAACTTATTTTGGTATTATATTTGTTGACTTCGTTTCTATACACTTTTATAGCATGTTTCACTATGTCGTCGCAAGCTTTAGGGAGTAGGTAAGTATACATTTAGGCTTCCGAATACTGTAATTACGTCATGAAATATACCTACCGCTTTTAAATCCATATGCACTGCATACGTATATCTACATCTACATATACGTAATATACGTATATCTTTATCTCATTCTTGTTCTATAAATATGTGTACTCGTAAATTTGGAAATTGAAAATACGTAGCACGACAAAAGTAGGTAATTTAGTTAACTTTATATATAAATATAAATTGGTTATTTTTAAATGATAATACGTTTATTGTATTTCGCAATTCAACGCGGTAACGCAGCGAGTGTGATGGGCACCTTTGCGCCGGGGGTAGCGCGGGGAGGCCTCTTTGAGTAGTTTTTATATTCCTTATTTTATTTTAGATGTATTTAGGGTTTTAGTTGTAATTTAGTATTATTTATATATGTATTTAGTTCATAAGTTATTTATTTGTTTTTCTACGGTCTTTTTCCTATGAAATAAATATTATTCGTTTATTGTATAACCTGTTAACTTATTATGATAATTATGTGAGACACGCGCCGGCATAACAGTAACAACAGAAATTGCGTCTTTTGCTATCTTTATCAGTTATACAATGCACGTGCCGTTATCTTTTTTTGTAAAGGTCATTAAGTAATAAATCAAAAACAATAAGCACCGAGATAACGGTTTACGTAATTAAATGTTTTGTGAACTCACCTCCATATCATGTTGAATAACACTTTTCACTTCACGATTTTCACTGTATGATTTGCACACGTATGAAATTTAATAAATGATATACTCCGTATCACGTAGTATTAATAAAAATGCAATATAAATGCATAAACATCGGACAATCTTGAAACAATATCAACAACACTGAGAACAGTCACTCGCCTCGGCGCCGGTGCACGCACTGTCGACGTCACACAGCATTTTCAAAATTTTGGGGCCCCACGCTGATGCGCCATCTCTTTCGCGCGCATGGGAATCGGTGAGACGGCATGCAAACAAAGATTTTGGGTATAAATACAGGTGCCCTGAAAAACCCTTTATTAATCTCGGAGTCGGAGTCGGGAGTCGGGAAGTCGGGAAAAATAAAAGGAAGAAGAAGAAGATGATGATGATGATGGTTGGATGGATGATTCTTGAAGAGAGGGAGAAATATCTGAATTTATGCATGCTGTACCTACTGGGAGGTGGGTGGTAAATAGACACGCGTGTAAAGCTCTAGCTGGAGACGTTCAATCGAATCTCTATATACTTAGTTATGCCTATTTTATATACGAGTACATTACATACATAGGTATAGTGGGCAGGCAAGGTCTACTTACTAATAATAATTAAAATATGCTTGGTGCACATTAATAATTGTGACGTAAGTACTAGATCGGAATCTAAAGATTTAAAAATATATTTATTAGCTTGCTCTAGTATCAATATTATTAGCGCACACACACATGAGGTTAAACAATAACTTTGCCCTTTGCTTGTAAAAATAACTATACATATTTTTAAATTAAGTAACTACATATAATTGTTGTTTTGTTTGTTTTAGAGAGCTGGGCTGGCTGGCGTCAAACCACCGTCAAAGCAGGCGGCGAACGAGGTGGCTGGCTGCTGTTACAAGTTAGAAAATTGGACTTGCGGTGCGGGGTAAGTAAGTTATTATACATATTATTAGATAGATAGATCGATCGATCGATTGTTTGTCCGTATGTGTCGTTGCTGAAACTTTGTATTTGCGGTGCATATAGTTAGAATTATTTGCGGCCCTGAAAAGGGCCTTTTTGTATTTGCGTCTGAGGACGCGGGCGCCGGGGCGCGCGCGCGCGCGCGATACGGTAATACATGCGTCAGTACATATTACACGATGTCGCGCGCGGCGGACCAAGTGCAAGCGGAGCGCTTAACCACCGAAACCGTAGAGGGTGCGGCCCTGACGCTTCAGAGCGTAGACGACGTCCATGGCGGTGACGGTCTTCCTCTTGGCGTGCTCGGTGTAGGTGACCGCGTCACGGATCACGTTCTCGAGGAACACCTTCAGAACACCGCGGGTCTCCTCGTAGATCAGACCGGAGATACGCTTGACGCCACCTCTGCGGGCGAGACGACGGATGGCGGGCTTGGTGATACCCTGGATGTTATCACGGAGCACCTTCCTGTGGCGCTTGGCTCCTCCTTTCCCCAGACCTTTACCTCCCTTACCGCGACCGGTCATTGCGACCTGTAGTAGATATGAGACTTCTCGAACGGAATACACGGACAACGACACACGACTTGCGGCGCGCGTCGACACGAGTGGAATAACTGGCTATCGACGTCTGTGCGATATTTATACGCTTTACCCTATTGCGGGGAGACGGGGGACGGGGTTAGAGATATCGGAGCATTAATATTTGATTTATTTTTCATTCATGAAATATAATATAATATTGATAAATAATTTCATATGATATGGTTATTTAAATTCATTTTGGGGATATAAATATGTAGTTACTCACATATAATTACTAACTATAATAACGGCGACCGGCTCATGGAAGAGAGGCCGTATGTATAACTAACTACATATATGTAGCACTCTCTATTTCTATTTCATTCCCCTCTAATCTCTAATATTATCCTCTAGCATTCAGTCAGTGGTAATAATTATGTCGATAAAATTTCGAGAAATCTATATTATTTTGTCTTAACTTAACTTTTAGTTGGCGCGTAATATCACGAGTTTAATTCACTTTCCTTCTTTCCATTATACTACATAATAGAGTATATCGCGGTTAAATTTCATATACTACTTACTATATTACCGTACATCTTATGTATGAATTGATGTATATATTTACTAATGACTAATAATATTGATCGATCGATTTATCTACGCAAGTGTTTGTTCAAAGAAACATATTATATAATTTTCGAATCATGTGTGGCCCTGAAAAGGGCCTTTTGATATATGACAGAAGCTTCACGTTCGCATGTCCAGACGCAAAACGCGTGGTACAAAATAATAGATATAATGTAACCGAATGCGTTGGCGCAGACTGCGTTCGGTGATTTAGCTCCGTGCCGATTTTAGCGTGGCGGGTGGTTTTAAGCACGTTCACCGCGGATCCTGCGAGCCAGCTGGATGTCCTTGGGCATGATGGTCACACGCTTGGCGTGGATGGCGCACAGGTTGGTGTCCTCAAAGAGACCGACGAGGTAAGCCTCGCTGGCCTCCTGGAGAGCCATAACGGCAGAGCTCTGGAAGCGCAGGTCGGTCTTGAAATCCTGAGCGATCTCACGCACCAGACGCTGGAAGGGCAGCTTGCGGATCAGAAGCTCAGTGCTCTTCTGGTAGCGACGGATCTCACGGAGGGCGACGGTGCCGGGCCTGTAACGATGGGGCTTCTTGACGCCCCCGGTGGCCGGCGCGCTCTTGCGGGCCGCCTTGGTGGCGAGCTGTTTACGGGGCGCTTTACCACCGGTGGATTTACGAGCGGTCTGCTTGGTACGGGCCATTGCGAAAAATAAAAATTACTACGACACACGGTACTACGTTACGTCAACGAGTCACGAGAGGTAATAAACTTCGCAACGCCGAGAGGCGCTTTTTATGTGCTCGTCGGAAAGGGACGGAGTTAGTGTCCGTGTGAGCGAGAGGGTTATAAAATTCACATACACGGTCCCCCTCGCCCCTCTTTTCCTTTCTCACCAATGGTACGATTTCTAATTACAATAACATTAATATTATTGAAATATTATTAATAAATTTGCTTTTTTTTTTTTTTTTTTTTAGGTATTATGTATGAGTTAGGACAGTTAGTTAGGTTCCGCGGAGCTAGGTTAGGTTAGGATTGTAAATAACAATATTTGACCGAGTCAGGTCAGCAAACCTAACTTACGAGGTTAGGTTAAGTTAGGCGATATTTATGTAAGTATACTCGATATATTGTTCAAGTTTGATTTGTTTTGGAAATTCCTGGCATCTGGTAACCTAACCTAACTTAACCTGACCTAACTCCTAAAGAAACCTAACTCTAGCGAACCTAACTTAACCTAACCTAACTCTAGCGAACCTAACATAACCTGACCTAACTCCTAGAGAAACCTAACTCTAGCGAACCTAACTTACTTATTTTACAGTACATATGGTCCTATTTTCCGGCACTAGTGCGTAAAATAGCACATTTCGTGCTATGTCAAAAGTTTATAAAGGGCCATATGTACACGTCCCTAACCCTATTTAACCTATATTATTAAGTGTTGGTAATGTGTAAATAAATAATATTTTTTATTGATATTTATCGACAGATTGACACAGTATGCGCGGTTAGAAACTTCTTATATCATATTCAGAACGTATTTGTGGCCCTGAAAAGGGCCTTTTTGGTTGTTGCACAAACCACACTCTCGAAGCGTGTCGTGTCGTCGCAATACGAACTACCTAAACCCATTACACTAAAAGTGTATTGAGAAGACAGACCGCATACGAGGAACGACGTACGCTTACTTGGAGCTGGTGTACTTGGTGACGGCCTTGGTGCCTTCACTGACGGCGTGCTTGGCGAGCTCACCGGGCAGCAAGAGCCTCACGGAGGTCTGCACCTCCCTGCTGGTGATAGTGGACCTCTTGTTGTAGTGAGCGAGGCGGGAGGCCTCGGCGGCGATGCGCTCGAAGATGTCGTTCACGAACGAGTTCATGATCGACATGGCCTTGCTGGAGATACCGGTGTCGGGGTGGACCTGCTTGAGCACCTTGTAGATGTAGATGGCGTAGCTTTCCTTGCGCTTATGCTTCTTCTTTTTCTTAGAGTCCGACTTGGAGATGTTCTTCTGGGCCTTGCCGGATTTCTTGGCGGCCTTACCGCTAGTCTTGGGTGGCATTGCGATATAGTTAGATGCTTACAGTACGAGAGTCGAACTGGAAATATGATATTTTTTTACGGTCGCCCGATCTTTGCTAGCGTAGCGTACGGGAAATAGGGGATTAAAGATCGAGCGTCGAGCCCGCGGTATCTCGACCAATAGCGTTCGTGCATCATTAACATCGTCTGTAGGCATGGTGGGGAGTGCGAGGGCGTGTTGATATTATGTATTTAAATATTCATTATTATATTATCAATAATAAATAAACATTACCCGCCTGATGTGCTATGCTATGTAATAATAATAATGAGTTAACCAAAATATATTTGAACCATAACCATCTGTCATCAATTTTTATAACTGTAGGCGGCCAAAAATTTGGTATATTATAATTATTTATTTATTTATCATTCTTTTGTTACAGAGACACACTGTTGTAGCTGAGTAATTAAGTAAGTAAGTAAGTAAGTAAGTAAGTAAGTCTTTGATCCGTCCGAGCCATCCATAAACAAATAAGTGAGTGAGTGTATCCGAGTGTCTAATTTATAATATATTTAATTATGTGATGTATGTGTTTTTCACTATAGGAACGATAATCACATTATAGTTCAGTACCTACTCTTACCGTAATTATAATTCATTCATAAATGTGTAGTATCATAATTATTTTTTTTTTTTTTTTATTATTATTATTCATCGATCTAATGACATCATATACGTATGCGTTATGCCATGAAACTTATAACTTTTACACAGAATTATATTGTGGCCCTGAAAAGGGCCTTTTGTAACGGTCACTCGGGCGGGAATGTAACAGAGGCCCCGTGCGTGCGATAAATGTACGCACGAGACAAATGCACACATTCACCAGTCGCCGTGTGTTACCGCTAGAGATGTAGCCTGATGAGAAGTGAGGACACTTAAGCCTTCTTCTCGGTCTTCTTGGGCAGGAGTACGGCCTGAATGTTAGGCAGCACACCACCCTGGGCGATGGTCACACCGGAGAGGAGCTTGTTCAACTCCTCGTCGTTGCGGATCGCCAGCTGGAGATGCCTAGGGATGATCCTGGTCTTCTTGTTGTCGCGAGCGGCGTTGCCTGCCAACTCGAGAACCTCAGCGGCCAGGTACTCCATGACGGCGGCTAAGTACACCGGGGCACCGGCACCGACGCGCTCGGCGTAGTTGCCCTTGCGTAAAAGCCTGTGGATACGGCCGACGGGGAACTGGAGTCCGGCACGGTTAGAACGTGACTTTGCCTTTCCCTTAACCTTGCCACCTTTACCGCGTCCAGACATGTTTGATGAGAGATTTAAGTTTTCAGTTTACACACAACGGACGAGAGCACGTATTGCTCGTGAGTGTCGGACAAGAATATTTTTTTAGCAAGCCGCGCGTTAAGCTATATAGTCTCACGGAGCGCGCTGATAGTGGGGATATAACGAGCCGACATAACACGAGACCGATCGACCAATCGACGCCCCGCATGCAAGAGTGCGAATGAATAAATAAATTAATAACAAAATATTCTATAAGTAAGTTCATATAACTCCACATTAATTTATATAATTTGGCCTATATCTATAGGCCATACGTACGTATACTAAGTATGTAGATAACTTACTAAATATTGTTTGAAATGTAAGACTTGCGTCATATCATGTTTATTTATTTATTTACGTTCCAATAAAAAGTTGGTGTAAATTCATGATTAATGAAAACCTAATATAATCTCTATCAGTGTGATAATCATCATCATCGTATTGATGACTTTTGTGCCTTGATATTCGACTTTTTACTCCGATCCGAACACCTTTTGGTATGTTATATATATAAAAACACTTTCGATTCTCTCATTGATAAATCGATCGATCGACTCGTGTATGTGCTCATTGCAATGAAACAGAGGTGATATGAACCTTTGAATACATTTGTTAGCCCTGAAAAGGGCTTTTTGATGTGCGTATAACGCGCACAGGCGTATGACGTGAGTCGAGAAGAGGCGAGACACGTCGTCGTATAATATTTATAGCAACGACAATCGACATCTCCTCTACCATCACGACAACTACCGCGACCGATGTAAGGACGACGACGACAATATGGCGCAGTCTTCTTACTTCTTCGAGGCAGCCTTCTTAGCGGCGGGCTTCGCTTTGGGAGCGGCAGCAGCCTTCTTTGGCTTGGGAGCTTTAGGCTTCTTGGTCGGCGGCTTCGCGGTCTTCTTGGCCTTAGGCGCGGCGGCGCTCTTGCCCTTGGCGGGGGTGGAAGGTTTCTTCGCTGCGGGCTTCTTTTTGGCGGCGGCGGCCTTCTTGTCCTTCGTGGCGGCCTTAGGCTTGGCCGGGGACGCGGCGGCCTTCTTCGCCTTAGCCGGTTTAGCTGCGGCGGGCTTCTTAGCGGCGGCTGATGATTTAGCGCTAGATTTCTTGGCCGCGGCGGGTTTCTTGCCGGCGGATGAAGTCTTCGATTCCAGTTTGAACGAGCCGGACGCGCCCTTGCCTTTGGTCTGTATGAGTGCGCCGGATTCGACTGCGCTCTTCAGATATTTTCTAATGAAAGGGGCCAGCTTCTCGGCGTCGACCTTGTACTGGGCGGCGATGTATTTCTTGATAGCCTGCAGGGACGAACCGCTTCTCTCCTTCAGCTCCTTGATGGCGCTGTTAACCATCTCGGACGTCTTAGGGTGGGTGGGCTTCGCCTTAGGCTTCTTAGCGCCTGCGGAGGCGGACGCCTTAGGCTTCTTCGCGGGCGTCGCCGGGGCGGGAGCGTCGGCAGCAACTGCGGTATCGGCCATATTTAAATAACCAAGTAATATATGTAGTTTAACAAATTAGTAAATCGCACGAACTGCGCAAAGAGAACAGCGGACGCGTGTAAGCGGAGCGCTGCGCTGGCGAGTACTAAACACGAGTCGCATGGGGGCGCCACTTTTTATATATCCACTCCGGCTTAACCGTAACGCAGACCCTTATGTCGCGGGACGTTTTCTCGTAATAACACTTCCAACTTTTCACTTACTCGTTTATGATTAAACTAAATTTATAGTGAATTATATTATAATGATTATAATAAAATTGCACATGTATATTCTTTATGAATTGATATATCTATTTTAATAGAAGTTTTAAGTTTTGGAACGCCGTTAAACGAATGAGGGAACTTTACTTTTGGTATTATAGGTTGCGGACACCTCGGGTCTGTTTAAAAAGTGATTTTTCTTAATTAGAATTACATTTAACAATATTATGTGTCTTCCAGTTAAAAGCGAAGATACCATAGATAGATGTGACACAATAACAAAAGTAGAAAATTATAGTTATAATGTTATTTTGACTTGTTGTCTTCACTGTCGTAAAACAGCCGTACCGCGCCTTGGATTGCCTACGTTCAGCGGTTTGCTCTCTGCTGGTACCGATGTAAAACGGGATATGTATTTTATGTTACGTTTATATAATTATGTTCTATTATACATTACGATATCACCATATTCATGAATATTATTATAATTCTGATGGTTTTTAAAAACTCTCTTCTACGAGGATCATACAGCAGCGCGAACTCACACTCTGAACGTGCGGGCATGGTAGGTAGGTAGAATCTCGTGTAGGTAGGTCGTATTTTATTTAGTTTTGGTTTTAGTAGTAAAGTAAAAATTTATCTGAATATTACGCCTAATATTAAAACAAACGATATACTTAAAATTAAATTATTGCAATTAGTGTGTTTATCGTTGGACATAAGAATCTGTTTAGGTTGATATATTAGGTTGATATATGTACTTAATTATATTCATCATAGGGACACGAGAAGTCTTAGGCTTCTGAGTTACTATATGTAGTTAACCATTTTTATATAAGTTATATTAATATTTTTGATGTGGTAAAATTGAGGTGAGTGGGTGAGGGGATGTTGGGTGTCCCTGTCTGTTTTGTGCACTATTTGCGAATCCTTTACCTAATTGGGCAGTTCATCCTGGTCGTCGTCGTTATCAGTACCTAGTAGTAGGTCACAGCCTCACAGGTGTCAGGTGATAATGCGATTGTTTGTTTTTAAAATATATATATGGTGTTATTAGTAAAACTAACTAAAAAGTTAGCGAGTGTGCGTGTGTGAGAAATACATGTTTGGATTTGGAAAACGCGAGTAATAGGTGAATACTTTATTACTTAATTAATTATTTAGATTTGGGTTAGGGCGATGCTAGTCGGGAAGTCGGGAAAAATAAAAGGAAGAAGAAGAAGATGATGATGATGATGGTTGGATGGATGATTCTTGAAGAGAGGGAGAAATATCTGAATTTATGCATGCTGTACCTACTGGGAGGTGGGTGGTAAATAGACACGCGTGTAAAGCTCTAGCTGGAGACGTTCAATCGAATCTCTATATACTTAGTTATGCCTATTTTATATACGAGTACATTACATACATAGGTATAGTGGGCAGGCAAGGTCTACTTACTAATAATAATTAAAATATGCTTGGTGCACATTAATAATTGTGACGTAAGTACTAGATCGGAATCTAAAGATTTAAAAATATATTTATTAGCTTGCTCTAGTATCAATATTATTAGCGCACACACACATGAGGTTAAACAATAACTTTGCCCTTTGCTTGTAAAAATAACTATACATATTTTTAAATTAAGTAACTACATATAATTGTTGTTTTGTTTGTTTTAGAGAGCTGGGCTGGCTGGCGTCAAACCACCGTCAAAGCAGGCGGCGAACGAGGTGGCTGGCTGCTGTTACAAGTTAGAAAATTGGACTTGCGGTGCGGGGTAAGTAAGTTATTATACATATTATTAGATAGATAGATCGATCGATCGATTGTTTGTCCGTATGTGTCGTTGCTGAAACTTTGTATTTGCGGTGCATATAGTTAGAATTATTTGCGGCCCTGAAAAGGGCCTTTTTGTATTTGCGTCTGAGGACGCGGGCGCCGGGGCGCGCGCGCGCGCGCGATACGGTAATACATGCGTCAGTACATATTACACGATGTCGCGCGCGGCGGACCAAGTGCAAGCGGAGCGCTTAACCACCGAAACCGTAGAGGGTGCGGCCCTGACGCTTCAGAGCGTAGACGACGTCCATGGCGGTGACGGTCTTCCTCTTGGCGTGCTCGGTGTAGGTGACCGCGTCACGGATCACGTTCTCGAGGAACACCTTCAGAACACCGCGGGTCTCCTCGTAGATCAGACCGGAGATACGCTTGACGCCACCTCTGCGGGCGAGACGACGGATGGCGGGCTTGGTGATACCCTGGATGTTATCACGGAGCACCTTCCTGTGGCGCTTGGCTCCTCCTTTCCCCAGACCTTTACCTCCCTTACCGCGACCGGTCATTGCGACCTGTAGTAGATATGAGACTTCTCGAACGGAATACACGGACAACGACACACGACTTGCGGCGCGCGTCGACACGAGTGGAATAACTGGCTATCGACGTCTGTGCGATATTTATACGCTTTACCCTATTGCGGGGAGACGGGGGACGGGGTTAGAGATATCGGAGCATTAATATTTGATTTATTTTTCATTCATGAAATATAATATAATATTGATAAATAATTTCATATGATATGGTTATTTAAATTCATTTTGGGGATATAAATATGTAGTTACTCACATATAATTACTAACTATAATAACGGCGACCGGCTCATGGAAGAGAGGCCGTATGTATAACTAACTACATATATGTAGCACTCTCTATTTCTATTTCATTCCCCTCTAATCTCTAATATTATCCTCTAGCATTCAGTCAGTGGTAATAATTATGTCGATAAAATTTCGAGAAATCTATATTATTTTGTCTTAACTTAACTTTTAGTTGGCGCGTAATATCACGAGTTTAATTCACTTTCCTTCTTTCCATTATACTACATAATAGAGTATATCGCGGTTAAATTTCATATACTACTTACTATATTACCGTACATCTTATGTATGAATTGATGTATATATTTACTAATGACTAATAATATTGATCGATCGATTTATCTACGCAAGTGTTTGTTCAAAGAAACATATTATATAATTTTCGAATCATGTGTGGCCCTGAAAAGGGCCTTTTGATATATGACAGAAGCTTCACGTTCGCATGTCCAGACGCAAAACGCGTGGTACAAAATAATAGATATAATGTAACCGAATGCGTTGGCGCAGACTGCGTTCGGTGATTTAGCTCCGTGCCGATTTTAGCGTGGCGGGTGGTTTTAAGCACGTTCACCGCGGATCCTGCGAGCCAGCTGGATGTCCTTGGGCATGATGGTCACACGCTTGGCGTGGATGGCGCACAGGTTGGTGTCCTCAAAGAGACCGACGAGGTAAGCCTCGCTGGCCTCCTGGAGAGCCATAACGGCAGAGCTCTGGAAGCGCAGGTCGGTCTTGAAATCCTGAGCGATCTCACGCACCAGACGCTGGAAGGGCAGCTTGCGGATCAGAAGCTCAGTGCTCTTCTGGTAGCGACGGATCTCACGGAGGGCGACGGTGCCGGGCCTGTAACGATGGGGCTTCTTGACGCCCCCGGTGGCCGGCGCGCTCTTGCGGGCCGCCTTGGTGGCGAGCTGTTTACGGGGCGCTTTACCACCGGTGGATTTACGAGCGGTCTGCTTGGTACGGGCCATTGCGAAAAATAAAAATTACTACGACACACGGTACTACGTTACGTCAACGAGTCACGAGAGGTAATAAACTTCGCAACGCCGAGAGGCGCTTTTTATGTGCTCGTCGGAAAGGGACGGAGTTAGTGTCCGTGTGAGCGAGAGGGTTATAAAATTCACATACACGGTCCCCCTCGCCCCTCTTTTCCTTTCTCACCAATGGTACGATTTCTAATTACAATAACATTAATATTATTGAAATATTATTAATAAATTTGCTTTTTTTTTTTTTTTTTTTTAGGTATTATGTATGAGTTAGGACAGTTAGTTAGGTTCCGCGGAGCTAGGTTAGGTTAGGATTGTAAATAACAATATTTGACCGAGTCAGGTCAGCAAACCTAACTTACGAGGTTAGGTTAAGTTAGGCGATATTTATGTAAGTATACTCGATATATTGTTCAAGTTTGATTTGTTTTGGAAATTCCTGGCATCTGGTAACCTAACCTAACTTAACCTGACCTAACTCCTAAAGAAACCTAACTCTAGCGAACCTAACTTAACCTAACCTAACTCTAGCGAACCTAACATAACCTGACCTAACTCCTAGAGAAACCTAACTCTAGCGAACCTAACTTACTTATTTTACAGTACATATGGTCCTATTTTCCGGCACTAGTGCGTAAAATAGCACATTTCGTGCTATGTCAAAAGTTTATAAAGGGCCATATGTACACGTCCCTAACCCTATTTAACCTATATTATTAAGTGTTGGTAATGTGTAAATAAATAATATTTTTTATTGATATTTATCGACAGATTGACACAGTATGCGCGGTTAGAAACTTCTTATATCATATTCAGAACGTATTTGTGGCCCTGAAAAGGGCCTTTTTGGTTGTTGCACAAACCACACTCTCGAAGCGTGTCGTGTCGTCGCAATACGAACTACCTAAACCCATTACACTAAAAGTGTATTGAGAAGACAGACCGCATACGAGGAACGACGTACGCTTACTTGGAGCTGGTGTACTTGGTGACGGCCTTGGTGCCTTCACTGACGGCGTGCTTGGCGAGCTCACCGGGCAGCAAGAGCCTCACGGAGGTCTGCACCTCCCTGCTGGTGATAGTGGACCTCTTGTTGTAGTGAGCGAGGCGGGAGGCCTCGGCGGCGATGCGCTCGAAGATGTCGTTCACGAACGAGTTCATGATCGACATGGCCTTGCTGGAGATACCGGTGTCGGGGTGGACCTGCTTGAGCACCTTGTAGATGTAGATGGCGTAGCTTTCCTTGCGCTTATGCTTCTTCTTTTTCTTAGAGTCCGACTTGGAGATGTTCTTCTGGGCCTTGCCGGATTTCTTGGCGGCCTTACCGCTAGTCTTGGGTGGCATTGCGATATAGTTAGATGCTTACAGTACGAGAGTCGAACTGGAAATATGATATTTTTTTACGGTCGCCCGATCTTTGCTAGCGTAGCGTACGGGAAATAGGGGATTAAAGATCGAGCGTCGAGCCCGCGGTATCTCGACCAATAGCGTTCGTGCATCATTAACATCGTCTGTAGGCATGGTGGGGAGTGCGAGGGCGTGTTGATATTATGTATTTAAATATTCATTATTATATTATCAATAATAAATAAACATTACCCGCCTGATGTGCTATGCTATGTAATAATAATAATGAGTTAACCAAAATATATTTGAACCATAACCATCTGTCATCAATTTTTATAACTGTAGGCGGCCAAAAATTTGGTATATTATAATTATTTATTTATTTATCATTCTTTTGTTACAGAGACACACTGTTGTAGCTGAGTAATTAAGTAAGTAAGTAAGTAAGTAAGTAAGTAAGTCTTTGATCCGTCCGAGCCATCCATAAACAAATAAGTGAGTGAGTGTATCCGAGTGTCTAATTTATAATATATTTAATTATGTGATGTATGTGTTTTTCACTATAGGAACGATAATCACATTATAGTTCAGTACCTACTCTTACCGTAATTATAATTCATTCATAAATGTGTAGTATCATAATTATTTTTTTTTTTTTTTTATTATTATTATTCATCGATCTAATGACATCATATACGTATGCGTTATGCCATGAAACTTATAACTTTTACACAGAATTATATTGTGGCCCTGAAAAGGGCCTTTTGTAACGGTCACTCGGGCGGGAATGTAACAGAGGCCCCGTGCGTGCGATAAATGTACGCACGAGACAAATGCACACATTCACCAGTCGCCGTGTGTTACCGCTAGAGATGTAGCCTGATGAGAAGTGAGGACACTTAAGCCTTCTTCTCGGTCTTCTTGGGCAGGAGTACGGCCTGAATGTTAGGCAGCACACCACCCTGGGCGATGGTCACACCGGAGAGGAGCTTGTTCAACTCCTCGTCGTTGCGGATCGCCAGCTGGAGATGCCTAGGGATGATCCTGGTCTTCTTGTTGTCGCGAGCGGCGTTGCCTGCCAACTCGAGAACCTCAGCGGCCAGGTACTCCATGACGGCGGCTAAGTACACCGGGGCACCGGCACCGACGCGCTCGGCGTAGTTGCCCTTGCGTAAAAGCCTGTGGATACGGCCGACGGGGAACTGGAGTCCGGCACGGTTAGAACGTGACTTTGCCTTTCCCTTAACCTTGCCACCTTTACCGCGTCCAGACATGTTTGATGAGAGATTTAAGTTTTCAGTTTACACACAACGGACGAGAGCACGTATTGCTCGTGAGTGTCGGACAAGAATATTTTTTTAGCAAGCCGCGCGTTAAGCTATATAGTCTCACGGAGCGCGCTGATAGTGGGGATATAACGAGCCGACATAACACGAGACCGATCGACCAATCGACGCCCCGCATGCAAGAGTGCGAATGAATAAATAAATTAATAACAAAATATTCTATAAGTAAGTTCATATAACTCCACATTAATTTATATAATTTGGCCTATATCTATAGGCCATACGTACGTATACTAAGTATGTAGATAACTTACTAAATATTGTTTGAAATGTAAGACTTGCGTCATATCATGTTTATTTATTTATTTACGTTCCAATAAAAAGTTGGTGTAAATTCATGATTAATGAAAACCTAATATAATCTCTATCAGTGTGATAATCATCATCATCGTATTGATGACTTTTGTGCCTTGATATTCGACTTTTTACTCCGATCCGAACACCTTTTGGTATGTTATATATATAAAAACACTTTCGATTCTCTCATTGATAAATCGATCGATCGACTCGTGTATGTGCTCATTGCAATGAAACAGAGGTGATATGAACCTTTGAATACATTTGTTAGCCCTGAAAAGGGCTTTTTGATGTGCGTATAACGCGCACAGGCGTATGACGTGAGTCGAGAAGAGGCGAGACACGTCGTCGTATAATATTTATAGCAACGACAATCGACATCTCCTCTACCATCACGACAACTACCGCGACCGATGTAAGGACGACGACGACAATATGGCGCAGTCTTCTTACTTCTTCGAGGCAGCCTTCTTAGCGGCGGGCTTCGCTTTGGGAGCGGCAGCAGCCTTCTTTGGCTTGGGAGCTTTAGGCTTCTTGGTCGGCGGCTTCGCGGTCTTCTTGGCCTTAGGCGCGGCGGCGCTCTTGCCCTTGGCGGGGGTGGAAGGTTTCTTCGCTGCGGGCTTCTTTTTGGCGGCGGCGGCCTTCTTGTCCTTCGTGGCGGCCTTAGGCTTGGCCGGGGACGCGGCGGCCTTCTTCGCCTTAGCCGGTTTAGCTGCGGCGGGCTTCTTAGCGGCGGCTGATGATTTAGCGCTAGATTTCTTGGCCGCGGCGGGTTTCTTGCCGGCGGATGAAGTCTTCGATTCCAGTTTGAACGAGCCGGACGCGCCCTTGCCTTTGGTCTGTATGAGTGCGCCGGATTCGACTGCGCTCTTCAGATATTTTCTAATGAAAGGGGCCAGCTTCTCGGCGTCGACCTTGTACTGGGCGGCGATGTATTTCTTGATAGCCTGCAGGGACGAACCGCTTCTCTCCTTCAGCTCCTTGATGGCGCTGTTAACCATCTCGGACGTCTTAGGGTGGGTGGGCTTCGCCTTAGGCTTCTTAGCGCCTGCGGAGGCGGACGCCTTAGGCTTCTTCGCGGGCGTCGCCGGGGCGGGAGCGTCGGCAGCAACTGCGGTATCGGCCATATTTAAATAACCAAGTAATATATGTAGTTTAACAAATTAGTAAATCGCACGAACTGCGCAAAGAGAACAGCGGACGCGTGTAAGCGGAGCGCTGCGCTGGCGAGTACTAAACACGAGTCGCATGCAGCAGGATCATCTCACACTCCCCATGGGGGGGCGTGGGGAGGCCATGTCAGGGCGAGGCCCTTTTTGGCTGTGTCTATCGCGGGCTGTAACGACAGCCCGGTCTGTTGAGCCGACGTTTAAGTTGTCGGCTTTTCTCTCACTTCCTTCTTCTTCTTTCTTCTTTTGTTGGCCATCATGGCTTAGTGGTCATGTTGGCCAGTCTGCGGCTTTGTGGTTCCTAGGGGTCTGGTGTTGGTGGCACGAGCTCGCGCGGTTGGGCTCGTGCTCGGCGGGCCTCAGGAGGGCGGGCGTGGAGGGGGGCGATCCCCTGCAGCAGTGGGTGTTGCGATGAGTCGGCACGATCGAACATCCTGCGCGCAAGTTGTCCGATGAATTCGTCCAGGCTCGGATGCTTCATGTCCCTGTAGAGTGTTGCATTTCGCACTCCGCGTGGGGCTCTAACGATCGCTCTGAGGCTGAGCGTCTCCTGCGCTCTGAGTCTCCGCCTGTTTGACTCCGCCGTCCTGGCATACCAGGCAGGAGCCGCGTACGTCAGCCTCGAGCGGATGTATGTCTTGTAGATCCCCAGCTTCGTGCGAATGGGGAGGCTGCTGTGGAGCACTGGACGAAGTAGGGTGCGCGCAGTTTTCGCTCGCCTCACTACCTCCTCGACGTGCTGCTTCATAGTGAGGCCCCTGTCTATGGTGACCCCTAGGTACTTTGCTGTGTGCTGCCACTGGATCTCCTCGCCTAGGAGCTTCAGTGGTGGCGGGTGTTGTGCTGCTCCCGTGAGGAGCGCTTGGGTCTTGCCGACGTTCACTGAGAGCCTCCATTTGGTCAGCCACTCGGGTAGGGCGTCAAGCTGGCGCTGGATCTTGCGTGCGGCGTGGGTCGGTGAGATGGACGACGCGTAGTACGCCGCGTCGTCCGCGAACAGGCCCAGCTTGACGTCGCCGACCACCGGGATGTCATCAGTGAACCAGGCGTAGCAAGATGGTGAGAGGCAGCTTCCTTGTGGAACTCCCGCGAGGATCGGGCGTGCTGAGGATAGGGCGTCCTCAACTGCCACTTGGAAGCTTCTATCCGTGAGGAAGGAGCTGATGACGCGTACTACTCGACGTGGGGCCGAAGACGTTGACAGCTTAGCTAGCAGGCCCTCATGCCAGACTCTGTCAAACGCCTTCTCCATATCCAGGAACACCGCGACGATATGCTCCTTCTGGTTCATCCTCTCGCCCATAAAGGAGAGGACTCTTGTCAGCTGCAGAGTTGTGGAATGTTCTGACCGAAATCCGAATTGCTCCGGCCTCGGCACGATATGTGGCTGTAGTCTTCCTAGCAGGAGCCTCTCGAAGACTTTAGACAGGGTACTGAGCAGAGTGATAGGCCGGTAACTCTCCGGCCTTCTTCTGTCCTTCCCCGGTTTCGGCAGCATGATGACCCGGCCAAGTTTCCAGGTCTTCGGAAAGTGGCCCGAGCGCATGATCCCATTGAACAGGCGTGTCACCGCCACGATGGTGTGCTGCGGCAGGTGACGAAGCGCCATGTTCGGGATCGAATCGGCGCCCGGGGCCTTCTTCGGGTTGGTTCTTCTGGTTGCGCGTCTAACTTGGCCGGGTGAGAAGAAGACCGGGTCCTCCTCTGCATTCGGCGGTTGCTCTAAGTACCCTGTCAGTTGCTCTTCCACCTCCCTCGTGTGGACCGCATTTGTAGCAGGGTTCGGTTGAAACGTTCGCTCCAGGTAGTCCGCGAACAGTTCTGCCCTCTCTTCGGCCTTGTAGTGGAGCGCTCCCCTCTCGTCCACGAGTGGCCTTACTGCCTCTTTGGTTGTTCCCAATTGCCTGCACAGCCGGTGAATGGAGGGCACGTCTTCGTCTATGCTGGCAATATGGGTCTCCCAATCAGCTGTTGCGTTGTTCCGCAGCTCAATCTTCACCTTCTCCACTAGGTTGTTGAGCTCGGTCTTCAGGGTGGGGCAGCGAGTTTGTTGCCATCTCCTTCTCAGCTGGCGTTTCCGCAGGATAAGTGCCTGGATCTCCGCGGGGAGGGGCTTGTACCGCTCGCCCTCGGGGATGGTGTGCGAGGAGGATTCTAGCGCCAGCTGTATGTTGTCGGTGATGGCTTTGGCTGCGGCTTCAACTTCCTCGGCGGTGGAGACTGGTCCGATTTGAGGGTTCTGCAGTGCGTCTGTGAAGGCCCCCCAGTTGGTCTTCCGCCTCGACTTCCTCCTCGGGACGGAGTATGGGACCGCTTCTATGGTCATAAGTACTGGTCGGTGGTCCGACGGAAGGTCTGGCAGTACTTCCATGTTCAATGCGGCATTGCAGTCGTTATGGACTGCGAAGTCTATGATGTCGCAGGTTCCTTGGCCATCTGGGTGTCGTGTAGGCTCCCCTGGTCCTGTGACATCGTAGTTTGCGTCCATTATCACGCTGTACAGCGTTCTGCCGGCAGCGTTTATTTTTGAGGAGTTCCAGGCAGTGTGCTTTGCGTTCCAGTCCCCTGCCAGGATGGTCGGCCCTGAGGACTGGAACAGTGCACGGAGATCTGCTCTTAGGCGGCTAGTCGGGTGATGTGGGGGTCTGTAGACGGTGTAGAGCCGGAGGTCTCCTTCGGCCACCCTGATGTCGACTCCGAGCGCTGTGAAGGAGTCATAGGGCACGAAGTCGACAGGCTGGTGGATGATGGTTCTGCGGACCATCACGGCGACTCCGCGGAACGGGTATCCCTGCTGGTTTGTTTCGTTCCGCTGGTATACTACGTAGCCTCCCATCTTGAGATCGGTCTTCAGGAATGTCTCGCTGACCAGCAAGATGTCCACATTCTGCTCGCGGAGGAAGGTGCGGAGCAGAGCTATCTTGCTGGTCAGAGATTGCGCGTTCCAGTAGACTACCCTCAGCTTACGGTTGAATGCTAGCTGAGGGTAATGTTGTCCTGAGGGCCTTGGCGACCGCTTGTGGTCCCTGGGCTGCTGCGGCAAGGAGCAGGGCAGCTATCATTGCTGCCAGGTCTTGGCCATCAGCCGGTGGGGCTGGTGTTCCGGCTGGTGCTTCTTCTTTTGAAGGAGGAGGAGGAGCTTCCGCCGGCTTCTTCTTCTTCTTCTTTTTGTTCGCCTTCTTGTTGTTGGGGGCCGTGGCTGGTGGTTGGTCCCGGCCGCCCCGCTGTGTGGGAGCGTTTGCCGCCGCCATTAGGGACGCCGGCGCTGACTCCTCCACATTGGGCTTGGGGACGCTGGCCCTCGTCTCCGGTCCCGGCTTCTCGGGTATTGGGCGGGATTTTGCGCCTCCTTTCCAGCGTCTGAGTTCCTTCAGGAAGACAGGGCATCTTCTGTAGTTCGCGGGGTGGGGGCCCGCGCAGTTGGCGCAAGTACATGGTTGGTCCTTGGGCCTCTTGCATTCGGCTGCTGGGTGGGAGCCTGCACAGCGGACGCACTTCTGCGGTCTGTGGCAGCCTTTGGAATGGTGGCGGAACCCCTGGCATCTGTGACACTGTGCTGGCCCGTTCTTGCCCCTCCATGCTTCAACCTTCACCGAGTTCATGTAGAGGAGCTCAGTCACCCGGTAGAAGTGTGTGTAGTCTCGGGGGGGTCCTGCGAGCTGTACGAAGTATATACAGCCCGGTTTACCCCCTCTGGCGTTGATTTGTTTGACGTACTCGACCGGGTAGCCGAGCCCCTCGCACGCCTTCTTGATTTCTTCAACTGGAGTGTCGGATGGGATACCGCGCAGTGCCACCTTCATTCGCTTCTCCTTATCCAGCTGGTATACGTTCCACTCCAGTGGTTCGCCTGCCAGCTCCAGTTTTTCCAGATGGTTGTATACGCATCTGTACTCGTCCGCTGATTGGGGTTCGAAGCGGACTCCTCTCCCCATATTTTTGGAGTTCGGTGCTCTTCCCAATTCTTTGGCGATTTCTCCACAGACTTTGTACCACTGTGGCAACACTGCCGCCTCGATGTGCGGGTACTTTTCCTTGCGCGGCTGTTGTGGTGGTTGGGGTTGCTGCTGCGCCTTCTTCTGCTTCTTGGCCACCTCGGCTGTATCTGCCGCGGCGGCTTTGGAAGCATATGAGGTCTGCGGGTCTGCTTGTGGCGGGGGCCCCAGGTTGGTGTGGGGCTCTTGGCTGGGTCCGGCTGCTGGTGGTTGCAGCTCCGCAGAGATGGGCTTCTGTGATGGTGGGTCCATTGCGGGGGGGCACAGCTTGGTGGCTGGCCCTTCCGGTGGGGGGCATAGTTGTGGCTGAGATTCAGGTTGGGGCTCCTGTGTCTTGGGGCCCGGAGTTTGGTGGTGTCTTCTGGTGGTGGCTCGTTGGGGCTTGGGCTCCCCTGGTGGGGGGGCTTGTTGTGGTTGCTCGGGCTCCTTGGTTGGGGGGCCCGACGGTTGTTTCTGCTGAAGCCCCTCTGCGGGGGGGCTAGGTTGGGGCTGCTGGGGCTCTCTGGCGAGGGCTTCATCTTGGCGGGCCTCCGCTGATGCGGGGGCTGGGGGTTCCTCTGTTTGTAGCGGGAATACATTTAGATTCCTCTGGACAACCCCTTTCAGGCCGCACCTCACCAGGATTGATGTGGGAGATGGGGCCTTCCAGGGGGCTATCGTTTGTGGGGGCTGATGGTGTTCACGTGCGGCTGGTGGTGCGTCGCCTCCTGCCGACCTGGACCGGCGGCGCAGTCTTGGGTCTCTTGGTGGCGTAGGCTTGTTACAGTGTCTTTTTTCGTGCTGCCCCTGCTCGGGGCTCTCCACGGGTCTCTTGGGCGGCCTCAGGACGGCCGGGTTGGCCCTCAAGAATTCCAGAAATGGTAGATCTTCTGGTTGCAGCTCGGTGTGCATCCCCAACAAGTGTGAGGAGATGCGGATGTAGGCGGCCATCCACGCCTTCAGGCCCGCCGACGCCAGTTCAGTCCCCATCATATGGGCTACTACAATCGTGTCTGATTGTAGTAGGTCCATCGGGGACTCGGGGGGGCCGGCGGGCGACACGGGCGAGAAGGGCCGCGTCGTGGGTTCCGGCAAAAGCTGGTCCGCTGTTTCTGTGTCCTCGGGCCCCTCCGGGGCGGGGGTAGTGACGCGAGAGGCGGGGGCGTCGCCGGCGGTGAACTCGGCGAGGTCTGGGTCCTCGCTGCCCTCCAGTGAGCC